>NC_081323.1:55640189-56890189 GCF_026419965.1 Kogia breviceps
CCCCAGACAAACTACCTGGAGCTGGTTTTCCAGGGAAGAGGATGATGTGGAGTTTCCTGGTGCAGGTCAGGTATTGGACCCGAAAGTTTATTTGAAATTCATCCAGTGATTTGTGCTTTATGTTGACTTCCCAGACAGGGGCAAATCTGAGCCTGATCTTTCCTTTCTCAAAATCACCTAAGCAGCTTACCCTGTGAAAACCTGTAGGCAAAACAGATGCACTTGGTTGAGCTTTGATAACTTTCTTTGGTCACTTCTTACACACTCCAAGGCAAAGACAGATATTTTTTCTTTGAATATGAAATATTAAAATTGGCCCAAATCTGGAGTAAGCTGCCAGATCGGCCCTGGTGGGCTGGCGGCTCTTCCTCATCTCTGTGAGTCTGTGCCTCTCTCCAGCCTCCCTGACCTTCAGCCTCATCTTCCCCAGAGCACCCCCATCCCCCACCCTAGCGAGCCTGGCTCAGAGGCGGGGGCTGGGGGAGGTGGGGTGTGGACCAGCCCCACTGCAGGAGCCCCTCTCCAGTACCAGCTTGAGCCCCTGCAGATTGAGTTGCAGGCTGGAAAGTTTCTGATTCTGGAATCTACTGTGACTTCCTTCAGAAAGAATAGTTTTTATCCATTTCACCAAAGAAATGTTTACTCTCAAGATTGGGGCTGGTTTTTGTTTTCTTTTTAACAGCTTTATTGAGGTACAGTCCACCTACCATGAATTCACCCAAAGTGTACCATTCAGTGTTTTCAGTGTATTCACAGAGCTGTGCAGCCATCACCATGTTCAGTGTCAGAACATTTCAACACTCCCGGAAGAAACCTACACCCTTAGCCATCACCCTCCAAGCCTCCCAACCCCACTCCCAACCGTAGGCAACCACTAATCTGCCTTCTGTCCCTATGGATCTGCCTTTTCTGGACACTTCATGGAAATGGAATCGTAAGGTGCAGTATGTGGCCCGTTACGTCTGGCCTCTCTCACTCAGCATCACGTTTGCTGTGTTCATTCTCATCGTAGCACGTTTCGGTGCTAAATATTCACCGCATGGGTGCACACATTGTATTGGTTCAGGCATCCATTGATGGACATTTGGGTTGCTTCCACGTTGGGGCTGTTTTTTGGTGAGCTCGCAGTGGGCTCTAGCTTACACTCCTTTGCTCAATTTAGAGCAGGGGTTGTGCCCTCACTGGAGTGTTGAGCAGAACGTGTATAGGGCATCCTGTTTGGCCACTCGGATTAGGCAGGTGGTGATATATTGGGGCTTGTCCCCCAGGATTTTCCCTAAAGGCAGTTGCCACAGGGAGAGGGGGACCTCAGGAGCCTTCTCAGAAAGACTGCACTGAGGACCAGGCCTCGGCCTCAGATGGTGTGGGGTTGTCGACCGTCCCAAAGACTCGAGGTTTTGACAGGGGTTTCCTGCGTTTTCCTGCTCTTGGCCGCGAGGGAAGGAGAAGGGGCACCAACTGGCCCCGTGGTTAAGACTTAGCCCCTCGGGCAGCTTCAGACACGGCTTCTAAAGCAGTGCCCTTGTCCTCTGGTATCTACACCCTCCTCTTTAAAACCACGGAGGAGTTTGGGGGTTGTTTAACTTGGGTCCTGGACAGTATTCCTGCCCCCAGAAAGCTCCGAACCAGGCACCCAACCCTCCAGGGCTCCCGTGTGTGGCCGGTGGGCAGCCACAGCCAGCAGGGAGCATGCTGTGTTGTTCCCAGTGAGGGGTGTGCAGAGGCGGGGTGGCCACTGCAAGGTGGTCTCGTGCAGGATGGCAGAGGTACCTCCATCAGTCACCTGGGGAAGCTGCCGTCCATGCCAGAAACTCAGCCTGTGGAGAAGTCTGGAAGGTTGGTGGTTAATTTTAATTAGGAACATTTTCACGCATCCACCTGGTGTACCCGTCATTCAGTTCAATGGTTGTGAACATTTTGTCACTTTTGCTCCAGCTAAATTCAGCTCCAGAACATTCTGCGTTTCACCCCTATATGTCCAGCGTGCATCTCTTCAGGAATATGGACATTTCCTACACAACCACACTGCTGTTTTCATGCCAACAAGATTAGCAGCACCTCCGTGGGTGCTTTTAGAGGTTTTTTGTGGACTCTCTCCCTTTGTGGGGGAAAGAGGGTCACGTGTGCAGTGGGTTGTTTAGAAACCTCACAGGAAGCAGTGCTTTGTTGTGGCAGGTGTGATGTGTTGGGCCTCTTCTGCTCCTGGAACTGTACAGTCTGGGATGACCGTGAAGCCACGTCCTGGCTGTGACTGCCAGGATGTATTCTGGACAGAGATGACTCAAAAAACTCAGGAGTTGCCATTTTTGGTCGACAGTCCATTTCCCAAGAGGTGGCCGGCCTGAGGTTCCTGAGGTCACATTCACCAGAGTGTCCTGGGCACCATTGGTGGTGGGGGGTGCTGCTGAGCAGTGGACCAGCCAAGCTGTTCACAAGATGGAGCCGGACAGCATCTTGATTTCTGAAAGTGTGTCCCAGCAACAAGAAAAACACAGGCGATGTGGGAAGGTCAGATTTGCCAAGTGTGGGAGGATTTTTTTGTTGTTTTGTTGGTGTTTTGGTTTTGTTTTGTGTTTGGAGCCGAGAACTCAGCCCAGCAGCTGTGGCTGCCCTTTCTCCAGAGGCCTCTCACGTTAATGTCTGTGATGGCCTGGTCCCTGGTCCTGTCATCTGAAAACAAGGACATGGGCGGCTGTCTCTGCCCTGCCTGAGTGGGCTCTCAGAGGTCCCCTCGGAGTGACGAGTCTTCTCAAGAAGGGCGCCTGTTCGGATCCACCAGGCCACAGACAGGAGCTCACCAGCTTCTTGTCCCGATGAGCTTCCCTTCACGCTGCCAGGGGGTCACAGGAGGGGCCCCACCTGGCAGACCCCACGCGGGCAGTGTGTGCAGCGTGCAGGTGCTGGCTGAAAACACGGAGGAGGAAGAGAGAGCAGGTCCCCTCTCATCTCAGCTCTCAAGCCGTGCTGTGCAGAGGGACCTGTCAAGGTGGCATGGTCCTTACCCTGCAGGGTCTGGCGAGAGCTGGAAAGACAGAACCCAATGTGGGCACAGAGCCATGGAGCTCCTGTAGTACCTCCTCTGCCTCCCTGCCCACCCCATGTCTGCTTCAAGGTCACCATGTTTCCAGCCCCATGGACCTGACCTTTAAAGCTCCTGCCCCAGCTAGCCCGTGTCAGACTGGCTGGTGCCATGAAGGGGAAGGGGGATGGCGGCAGACCTGTCATTGCCCAGCCTACTCTTGGCTGCCCCTCAAAGGAGCCTTTCTTGCTGGACAGAGCCTACTGGGGTCATGACCAAGTCTCAGAGACTGAGCAGCTGCCCCACTGGCCCTGTGGTCAAGCCTCAGGGTGGATTCGGCCCCTGGCATGTGGCAGGTTAGGACACGGCCTTCCTGGGGACGCTCATGGAAACGACTGTGTCTCATGGGAACCAAGCAGGAGCAGAGTCAGGACAGCAGGAGGGCACTGCACTTGGGCTCCCTTTGACCTTTGGGCATTGCCTGGACTCTCACAGTGCCCATTCACAGAACTGTGGTTTCTAGAGTCAGTTTAGGTAACTTCAGGCTACCCCCTGCCCTAACCCCAATGTTTATTATGAAAAATTTCAAATATGTAGAAAAATTGAATGTGTGAACAGTAAGTTCCTATTTTATATCAACCTGCCACTTAGGTCCAACCACTAATAGCGTTTTGTCACATTTGCATTCTAAGCAGTTGAAAAATTTTTGAACTGTTTAGTTTTAAATCTCATGATACCTCACTCCAAAGTATTTCAGCGATGCATCTCCTAAGACTTTCTGCATAAGCACTGTACCCTCCACATCTAAGTCAGTTAATTACAGTTTCATGATAATTTCATCATAAATTCATCATCTACTGTCCAGCCAATATTTAAGTTTCTCAAAAATGTTGTTTGACTTTTTATTTTTCCCAGGAAGAGTTTACACATCACATTTGGTTGTAGGTCTCCTTGTCTTTTTTAGTCTATTTTTTTAAATGACATTGACTTTTTTTAATTAATAAATTTATTTATTTATTTTTTGGCTGCGTTGGGTCTTCGTTGCTGGGTGCGGGCTTTCTCTAGTTGCAGCGAGCGGGGGGCTACTATTCGTTGCAGTGTGCGGGCTTCTCATTGCGGTGGCTTCTCTTGTTGCGAAGCATGGGCTCTAGGCACATGTGTTTCAGTAGTTGTGGTTCGCGGGCTCATTAGTTGTGGTGCATGGGCTCTAGAGCGCGGGCCCTAGAGTGCAGGCTTGGTAGTTGTGGCGCATGGGCTTAAGTTGCTCCGTGGCATGTAGGATCTTCCTGGACTAGGAATCGAACCTGTGTACACTCTATTGTCAGGCAGATTTCTTAACCAGTTTGCCACCAGGGAGGTCCCTAAATGACATTGACTTTTTTTTTTTTTCCGGTACTTGGGCCTCTCACTGTTGTGGCCTCTCCCGTTGCGGAGCACAGGCTCCAGATGCGCAGGCTCAGCGGCCATGGCTCACGGTCCCAGCTGCTCCGCGGCATGTGGGATCTTCCCGGACCAGGGCACGAACCCGTGTCCCCTGCATCCGCAGGCGGATTCTCAACCACTGCGCCACCAGGGAAGCCCGACATTGACTTTTTGAAGAGACCAGGCCAGTTGTCTTGTAGAATTCTGTTCCATGTGTGTCAGATGTCCTGGTGCCCGGGTGCCAAGTGTTACCTGCAGTTGTGAAGTTAGGCCTGGAGGCTTGATTGGCTTCAGGCCCAGCATTGTAGGTGGGAACCTTGAGCACTTTGTGTATTTCTCAGGAGGCACTGGGAGGCTGGCCTCCATCCCTGGGGTACATGGGACTGCAGGATCTCAAGGGTGCGAAGTTAGGCTTTTCCTTGGCAATCGCTGAGTCCTGGGGATGCAGGTGCTTTGTCAGAGTCCACCCCTGGCCTTTCTGCCTGGACTGAATGTAGCTTCCTGATTTAATCGTTGCAACTCGTGGCCCCTGTCTTGAACTTTTGGCATGTTTTGAAGTCCTTCTGTACGCACATAGGGGAGGAGAAATGGCCCACCCCACAAGTGCCACTCTAAATCCAGCAGGTCTCTGGGGCTGCTGAGCCCTGGGTCATTTGTTGGCAGCCACTGGCCCAGGCTGGGAGGAGTCGGGGCTGGCAGGGCCGTGTGCCTCCCCAGTGGAAAAACAGTAGGTGTGAGGGAGACGTGAGAACCTCTGGGCAGAAGTAGGGCTGGTGTGGGCGCTCAGTGGGCAGTTCAGAGGGGCCAGGAGAAGAGAGAACACAGATCAGAGGTGGGCTGCCCTCTGTGGGGCTCAGGAGTATCCCATGTGAGCAGCGAGGGGACCCTGGGTCCCCATCCTCCCTGGCCTTCCTGATCCTTGGTTTCCTGCCCTGCAGGGACGGCGGAGGTGGGGGTGTGCCTGTGATGCCTAGTGCAGGGAGTGTTGTAAGGGGAGGAACACTCCATCAGGGGGATGGTGCGAGCTTTCCTGCCTTGCTTGCCTCACAGGTTATATGAGGAGGAGGAGGCAGCAGCATGGGTGGGGTGCAGCCGCCCTCCTGACACCTCCCTCCCTACAGGTGTGAATGACAGAGGTGGTGCCATCCAGCTCCCTCAGCGAGATCAGCCTGCGTCTCCTCTGCCACGATGACATAGACACCGTGAAGCACCTGTGCGGCGACTGGTTCCCCATCGAGTAAGTTGAGCAGTGTCCCCAGCTGTGGCTTGGGGGGTGGGGAGTAGCAGGGGGGATGTGCACAGAGCTGCAGGTGCCAAAGCTGAAAGGCTTGCTGTGAAGGCGCCGTGGTGTCCCAGAGTGACCTCGCCTGTCGGTGCCCGGGGCCCTGCTCCCTGACTACCACGGGGCTCTTTGCACCTTGTTGTGTTCCTAGAGATCCCCAAAAGGGCTTTGCTGAGAATCTTTAGTTACAAAGATGTTACATGCAGTGCTACTTATAATATTCAGAAAACTGAGAAGCTACTTAAGTATCTTAACAGAAAGGAATTGGTTACATACATCGGGGTATGTGTATGCAAAATTATAATGTTATTCTGCTGGAGGAAAAAAAAAAACCTGTCCTAGAGGTATATATGTTGACAAGGAGAGTTTTTTTAACACGATATTAAGTGGAAAAAAGCAGACTAGAAAGCAGTTTGTACCAAAATCCCCCTTTTATTTAAAAACACATACAAGATAAAAGTTTAGGAGGATATGTACCTCGTAGCAAATGTGTTCGGTAGTTCAGGTAAGTGGATGATTAACATCTACAAGTTTGTCTGGTTTTGCTTGTCTGTAATTCCTACATTTTTCTGTGATATGCACATAGAGCTTATAGTGAGAAAAACAGTACAAACTTTTAAAAATTAAAAATAAACAAGATCCTGCCAATCATCACATTTCCGTGAGCCTTAGCCTCAGACGTGTTTAACCTGCTGACGGCAGGAAGGGAGGGATTCCCTTATGTCCCTGATGGGAATGTGAATTGTCACCTTCTGGGGCCACGGGCTAGTGGTAGCTTCATAGGTTAGAAAATAAACGTCATCCCAGCAGTCCCACCGCTGGAAAGTAATCCAGTAAGTCCGAGGTTAGACCCCGCTGAGGGTGACCTGGGGCAGGTAGAGCCTCACCAGCCGGAGCCTCTGTGCCTCTGAGGAGCCCGACCTGCTTGCCTCTCCTTGCAGCTTCCTGGGCCTGAGGCCTCAGGTTCCAAAGATGAGGGAGAGAACTTCAGTTCCATTAGACCATGTGGTGGCAGCTCCCCTCCTGGCTGCCGCGCCACCCGGCACTACTGGGGTCAGAAAGCGGGAGTGTGATGAGGACCAGGAGAGGAGGCTGGGTGATGCTCAGGTTCTGTGGAACCTTCCAGTGGGCGGGCGGTGGCCTCTACAGTGCAGGCCCGAGTAGAGCACCTCTCTGTGTCGCCAGGAGGGTCTGAGACCCTCCTCCAGCTCTTGGTCTCATGAAAGGCATCCTGGGCTAACCCGCTGTGTCCGTTAGGAAACAAACCCATGCACCCTGCTGACCGAGCCTCCCTGGCTGAGGCTGAGTCTGCCTTTTCCTCACTGGATCACTGTTCTGTTCCCTGCTCCCCTCAGACAGCACTCGGTGAGCAGCCCCAGTGACCCTAGATACACCTTGCCCTTGAGGCCCTGTCCCTGAAACTCAAATGCCACTCTGCAGCGAACCTGGCTCTCCCCACACCACGTCTCCCAGTCTTGAAAAAGTCTCACAGAATTCTTGGAAATCACCCAAGCATCCACGGGCTGCGGGGGTCATCAGTCTTAACTCATCCACCTGCCACCCCCCAGGCACTGCTTTCGAGGGGACAGTGTCATCAGAGGTTTTTCCCCTCTTGTCTCTGTGTCTTGTAAGATCATTTTCCTATCAAATTTCCAGTCCTGTCCAGACAGATAACTGCTTTCAGAAGATGATACTCTGAGAGTGATACACTTCGGTGGAGACTGAGCGATGGGCAGACCCCTCGTCAACCCTGAATGGTGGACAGAGCAGCCTAGGGTCCCCTGTGGTTCAACTTTCTGAAGCATGACAGGGGTTGGACTTGACCTGGCTGGTTCATCTGTGTTTGTCTCCTCTTCAGGTACCCAGACTCATGGTATCGTGATATCACCTCCAACAAGAAGTTCTTTTCCCTCGCCGCAACCTACAGGGGTGCCATTGTGGGAATGATCGTAGCTGAAATAAAAAGTAGGACCAAGATACACAAGGAGGTGAGTGTATGCAGCAATGACTTGGCAGTCGGTGCCTCTGGACAGGACTGTGGGGCCTTGTGACACAGTCACGCTGCCTGCTCTTTGGCCCTTTCTCTTGGGAGCCCAGACAGCTTGTGAGATTCGTACCTGGTTGGTTTCCTTCTGTGTGTTCGTGACAGAGTCGTATATGCATTAAGTAACACAACCACAGGCTTCACAATGACAGCCGTTTTGAAGTAGGGAGGCGGGTAAACGGTACACTGGCCTTTCTGCGGGCTTCGAGTCGCAAGAGCAGGAAGGCCAATGCCAAGCCCACCTGTGTCCAGGCTAACTGTGGTGTGGAGGGTGGGGTGGGGAGTGGGGAGCCAACCCACTCCCAGCATGTGGGAACCAGTCAGTGAGCAGTGGATGGGACACAAAGGCCAAGTCGCCAAGTGTCCTTTTCAGTGGGGGAGAGAAAACCATACACATGGCCGGTCCTTCTAGTTCTTTGTGAGGTAGAAGAACATAAGAACCTTGTGCTGGTTGGATTCATGACACTCTCGGTCCAGAATTGCATCTCCGGAACCGAGAGACCCACGTGGGGCGGTGTGTCACTTGGCTTTGCCTTGGCAGTGGAGGGTGGTGGAGGGCACCACTGTCTACCCTACCCCCCACCTCTCCCTTTACTGCCAGATCACCTGGGGCTGTGTAGGATCCCTAGTTAAAACATTCACACTCTCTTGGGCTGTCTTGTCTCTTGGTGGGTGGACTGTCACGTGCTGAGGGCCCACTGAGCCGTTCCTTCTTCCCGCCATGACTTCGCTCGTCTGGCATTCCTGACCCTCCTTGTCTGGTCTACCACCCACCCCAAGAGAAGCAATTATTTTGTGTGCTGTTATATCTCTAGTTTCTTGCAGAAGGGCCCACACCCTCTCATTTCCATGGGGGTGGAGGTGACCCTCTATTGTCTTCTGTTCTGTTCCCTCTGCTCCAGTGTCCCCCCAGGTGTCATGGCGGGGAAGTTGGCAAGTGAGCTGTGTCCTGCAGTGGGACCAGGACCTCCACTGCTGACCCGACTGTTTCTGACTTTCTCTTTAGGATGGAGATATTCTAGCCTCCAGCTTCTCTGTTGACACACAGGTTGCGTACATCCTAAGCCTGGGAGTAGTGAAGGAATTCAGAAAGCACGGCATAGGTAAGAGTGGCAGAGCTCATAAACCACCACCACCAACTCGCCCCCCGCCCCCCCACCGCCCCGTTCTGACGATTGTCTCTCATAAATACCCCTCAGTCTCTTCTTCCATCCCTGTCCCTCTGTCTGGGGCCATACCTTCATCCTTCCTCCCCTTCCAACAAGACCCATGGCCCCACCCACTCCCTTGGGCTTCAGCCTATCCTCTTTCCATATAACACCAGGTCTTTCTGCCATGGCCTCCTTCCCAAATCTGACAATATCAGATTAATAACCACTCCCGAATGTCCTCATTTGGGAATAGGCACCTCTTATCGTGCCTCTTGCCACACACACAGCTTATGTCTGATCCCAAGGTATTTTTTTTTTAATATCTTTATTGGAGTATGATTGC
This sequence comes from Kogia breviceps, assembly GCF_026419965.1. Classification (NCBI taxonomy): domain Eukaryota; kingdom Metazoa; phylum Chordata; class Mammalia; order Artiodactyla; family Physeteridae; genus Kogia; species Kogia breviceps. Next base: position 55,649,451 of record NC_081323.1, read on the forward strand.
TTTACAATGTTGTGTTAACTTCTATCGTACAACAAAGTGAATCAGCTGTAAATATACATATGTCCCCATATCCCCTCCCTCTTGAGCCTCCCTCCCATCCTTCCTATCCCACCCCTCTAGGTGGTCACAAAGCATCCAGCTGATCTCCCTGTGCTATGCAGCAGCTTCCCACTAGCCACCCATTTTACATTTGGTAGTGTATATATGTCAGTGCTACTCTCTCACTTCGTCCCAGCTTCCCCTTCCCCGCTGTGTCCTCAAGTCCGTTCTCTATGTCTGTGTCTTTATTCCTGCCCTGCCACTAGGTTCATCAGTACTGTTTTTCTAGATTCCATATATGTGCTTTAGCATATGGTATTCGTTTTTCTCTTTCTGACTTACTTCACTCTGTATGACAGAGACCCAAGGTACTCTTGATTAAGAGTAGAAAACATAATTGAAAAATAGTGCCAGCCACCATTTATCGGGTGCCTGCCACACCTGGGGTGCCGGGCTGCCCGCATGACTCCAAATTCCCATCCCACTGAGCCACAAAGCCAGTGAGTGGCAGAGTCTTCATTTGTGTCCGTTCCACATTTTCCTGGGCTCAGGTTTACACTTCATTGTCTAAAAAGATCAGTGAGTCTCTGTTGTGGGTTCAGCCCCTGGGAGGGAATTAGCAGGCTGGCATCCGTGGTCCCAGATGCCTGAGGGCCTCAGGTGACAAGCCCCATCGGGCCATGAAATGTTAGGGACTTCTATAGTGGTTGGTTATGGGAGGTCGGTCTTCGGTCCAAAAGCAGAGAGATCTGTAGAGACTTTTGCAAAGATGACTTCCTTGTCTACCTCACGCTTCCTTCCCACTTGCCCTGCGCCTCTTCCTCCGCAGGTTCCCTATTACTTGAGAGTTTAAAGGATCACATATCAACCACTGCCCAGGACCACTGCAAAGCCATCTACCTGCACGTCCTCACTACCAACAATACGGCTATAAACTTCTACGAAAACAGAGACTTCAAGCAGCATCACTATCTCCCCTATTACTATTCCATCCGAGGGGTCCTCAAAGATGGTTTCACCTATGTCCTCTACATCAACGGTGGCCACCCTCCCTGGACCATCCTATATCCTTTCTCTTTCGGGGGTGAGGTATTGTGGCTTCCTAGCAGGGCCCATGCGCCAGCTGGAGCTGTGGTTGCCTTCATATGGCATCCACAAGGCCAAGCTCACGGGACCAGATGTTGTGGGTGGGTCTGGCCGGCACATCTTGGGAAATGACAGTCTGGGTGTGGACATTGGGAAAGCAGGCCAGCTCTGGCACTCAGTGCTCACTGGACGTTAGACTGGTGTGAGGGGAGGGTGTTCAGCCTCCTGGCCCAAGATCCATCCATCCATCAAGTATTGAATGAGAGCCTCCTGTTCCAGGTGCGTGGGGGATACAACAGTGAACGAAACAGCCAGAAGGCCCTGCTCTCATGGGGCTGTGTGCTGGTGGGGGAGAAGACAAGCAAGTGAGGTGAAACGAACTGTTTGCTGTTTTTACGCACTTGGGTTCAAACCTTCTTTGCTGGGTGCGTGACCCAGAGGTGTGTCCCTGCCCTGCTTCCTCCTCTTTAACTCTCTCTGGGCATTGACAGGTTCAATGGAGGCCAGGAGACTTCCTGATAGTCATAAGGTGTTACCCCCAAAATACTGTGTGTATGTGAGAGAGAGAAGTTAAATGAATGAGTCCAGGATTTATCCATTTCACAGGGAAATAAACAAGAAAGACAAGGGCAGCCCAAAAGCCTGCAGGCCTGGCTCCTGTGAAGATGGGTCTCTGTGGGTGTCCACGGAGTCAGGACTGCTGACCCCTCCTCATCACAGGGACAGGCCCCTGCCACTCTGAGGACTGAGTGTAGGGGAGAACTAGGAACGCTTGCTCTGCCAGACCCCTCCCCCAGCACTCAGTCCTGTCCAGCCTTAGTCTTGGTGTCCAGGTGCCTGGGGCCTCACCCGGAAGGTCCCTTGTACCCAGGCTCTGCCCTGCATTATTTTGTGCAGCAGAGCCCCCTCCATCTGATGAGGCTTTCCAGCCCTGCAGAGGCTAAGCATGCTCTTGGCCTCCTGCAAGAGTGGTGTTCTGTCTGCATGCAGCCCTCATGGTCACCGTGCTGACAGTGCCACCCTGGGGCAGTTGGGCAGGCGAGTCGGAATCTTCCTTAACAGAGCTGCACGGACTACATCCAGCACCTGGGCTCTGCACTAGCAAACCTGAGCCCCTGTTCCATCCCGCACAGGATCTACCGCCAGGCCCACAGCCTGCTCTGCAGCTTCCTGCCATGGTCAAGCATCTCCACCAAGGGCGGCATCGAGTACAGCCGGACCATGTGACGCCAGCCGGGCAGTCTCTACCAGGCCCCACCCCTCGGCACCCTGTGGAAACCGCCTTCCCGGCCGTCTGACTTCTGCAGAGGGAGCCGGTGGGCACCTGCCGGGCCCGTTGGCCTGCCCCAGCTGCAGGCCCGGTGCTACGTGGGCTCGGGAGAAGAGAGTCAAGGGGCGTGCCTGGTCTCCCCCAGGTACACCAGAGGAGGGGGTGCAGAAAGGGGAGCAGAGCCCAGTCGGATGATGGTTGGGGAAATGGAGGCGGTGCTTTCAGCAATGAAAACAGGAGGCCCTGGGTGGGCATCTGCTGCTCAGGGTGCTGGGAAGCATGACCAGGGGCCGAGATATTTCCCGAACGTCTCTCAGAAACTTCAGGAGGGAAAGCAGAGCTCTTGAGCCCTGGCCAGAGCTTTATCTTTTCACTACCTGAATTACTTTTTAAAAAATAATGCATTCACATGGTTCAAAAACTGAAAAGTTACCAAAAGATCAAGCCCCTTCTACTCCTGTCCCCAGACACTCAGCTTCCCCTTCCCAGGGGTTATCAGTGCCACTCTGTCCCTGGTGGTGCTTCACTGTAGATGGCGGCTTTAACAGCAGCGGCCTTGCCCTGTGGTGGGCACCTAGATGAGAGCTCTGCTTAGACGCGGCTGCTTCTTAGCACTGTGCGGAGCTGGTCTCCCAGACCTCAGGGAATGGCAGAGCTGGAAGGCATCATGGGGACTCCAAGGTCTACCCCTTGTGCGTGGACATGGCCCAGAGCGGATTGTGACGTGGGCCAAGCCCAGGCGGCAGGGCTCCATGACCTCCTGGGCTGGCATCCCCATCGGTACTGTGGTTTGTGCTGGGACCGAAGAGAGCCAGTAGTCACTGGAAGGGACTCTGGACCTGGAGGAGGGCTCACGCTTCAGAAGCGCCAGGGGCCCAGCTTTGGGCTCCTAGGCCGGGCCCCTGGGGAGGGGAGGGAAGCAGAGCGTTTCTGCTGAAGCCTTCACCCCTGCTCCCCTCTTGTCTATCCCACAGGCTCCTCCAGCCCTCCTTCCCAATCTGGAAACCTTCACTTCTACTGAGCCCTGGCTGGACCCCCGCACGTGCTCCAGCCCCACGGGCACCTGGGGGTGGCAGCGTTCACTGTGGTCTATTTCTTCTGCTGCCTTGGGAGCAAGGGCATGGGAAAGGGCTTCCTTCCCCACGCCCCTCACCGGCCTCTTCCCGTCGGCTGCCCGATCCTTCCAGCTCCCCTCCAAAGTCGGAATAAACTTCTGGGAGGGAGGAACCCAAGTGTTACGGACAGACTTGACCCTAAAGACACAGGAGCCTCTGAACAATGAGGGATCGAAATAACGGGAAGGCCAGCCCCTGGTCCAGAACCAGCACCCAGAAGCCCAGGGGGCTGGGAGCAGCCCCGGTCTCTCCACCTGGGGCTGACACTTGCTGGGCACAGCTGGGGAGGCTTCTCACCCACACACTGAGCTCTGGGGCTTCCCTCCCCACATGTGTGGGCGGATAACGAGACAGGTGCCCACATCCCCACTAGGAGGCTGAGTCCTCCTGCGGGCTGCTTCATTCTGTCCCAAGCGATTGGAACCGCCTGTTAGTTGGTGGAGTACCATTCAGCTGAGCTGCCGCAGGGAGCCGGGCTGAGGACAGGCGCCGCTAAGGGCCTGGGGGTCCTCTCCCCCAGCCCCCCAGCCCCATGAGCAGCAGCTCCGAGGCCTGGCCAGGTGCAGACAGGACGAAGCTGAGCACCGCAATGACCAAGTGGGACCCGGCCTTTGGGGCTGGGGACAGTCACGTGCCTTGTGGTCCCTCCACCTCTGGGGCAGAGACAGTGCCTGGAAGTGTGCGCGTGGACGACACGTGCGCGTGGACAGCACGTGCTCCTGGCGTCCCTTCTGCCAAGGCCCGTAGAGCTGCTCGCTGCCTGGCCTGCCCCTCCGGAGCAGAGGGGATGGCACAGAGTCTCACACCGGACAAGAGCAAGAGATGGGAACACCCCAGGTGGGGGCTCTGTGACCATGTCCTTCCCTTCCTCAGAACTTCCCGGCCCAGGGCTCTTGCGGCCTCACCGGTGGATCCCGGGCAGGAAGGGCACTCCATCTCCCCCCACTCCCCACCTCCACTCTGACATTGTTTTCATGCTGAGGCCCAGCTGGGTGTCTTCTCTAATCTGAATCAAGATGATCATGTGATTTTTATTTCTGCCCCTCAGGGTAAGGGAAGAGTCTTCCAGAAGGTTCTGACTTGGACATTCATAATTGAGCTCAGAGGCCTTGCCCTGCCCCTCCCTTCCCACCTCCTTATCACTGCAGTGTCCAGCCCAGTGTTGAACGGATTATAGTGTTTTGTCTTATTACAAACAAATAAATAGACTTTAATTGGTCACATCCTGTCGTTGCAGGCCCTGGGCCTGTGGACCTGCCCCATGGCTGAGGGCGGCCCAGGAGCTGCTTGTCCCCTGGCAAGTCCCAGGAAGGCTTCCAGCTCAAAGGACGATTGTTTTTTACAATCATAATTGTACCTTGCCCTGCCAAGGAATGCAGCCCCGGAAGAGGTTCTAGAGCTGGTGACAGTGCAGTGGTCAGGCAGGGGCCCTGCCCAGGGCACCCCACCGCAGGAGCCTGAGCCCGGGGTGGGGGGGGTAGCGGGGGGGAGGCAGCAGGTCCCAGCCCTTGGCTGGGCAAGCCAGGGGCTAGGTCCTTTCACCAACTTTTGGAGCTTCTGGCCACCCTGGGGGCAGGGGGTCGTGCCTGTCACCCTCTTAGACAAACACCTGGTTCAGGGGCTGGGAGTTGCCCAAGAGCCACACAGCTGTGAACGGTGGGCTTGAGACCCCAGCCCAGGTGTGGACCCCTCCAAAGTGTGGGTGCGCTGCTCCCTGAGGGCTGGGCCTCCCCACAATGGCCCTCCCTATGGGACAGGGCCTGAGGCTGGTGGCCTGGACTAGGAGCTGCCACCACCCAGGGCCGCATGCACACTTACAACAACCTGAAAAGCACCCAGGGACCGAAGTCTCCAGAATCTGCTGTACCAGGGTACAGGGGCAGGGCAGGGGCCTAAGGGAGCTTTCCGGCATGTCTGAAAGGAGCCCAGCTGTCCTGGTGTCCAGAATGTCCTTGACACCATCATGTGTGGTCTGACAGAAGCCTGTGAGAGGGGTAGGTCAGCCCTTGCCTGACCCAGGCTGCCAGGGCAGGAAATCAGCCTGTCACTGAGGCAAACCCAGTGACCCATTGAGGGTCACTGAGGCAAATCCAGTTTCTCCCATCTGTCCCCACAGGCTGAGGCCCAGTGATGTAGAGCAGGGGGTCTCAGCCCGAGAGATTCTGCCCCCCCAGGGGACATCAGACTCTCCGGAGATGTTTTTCGTTACCACACTGGGCGGAGGGCACTACTGTAATCTAGTGAGTGGAGGCCAGGGTCGCTGCTAAACATCGTGCAACTCAGAGAACAGCCCCCGAAACAATGGCATAGCCCCAAATGTCAACAGGGCTGGGGTTAAGACCTGATATAGAGGAGCCCATGCCTGGGTGCCTGGAGTCTAGCCCAGCTGGGAGAAGGGCTGTGCCCATTCTGCCTGGAGGATCAGGGCAGCCAGGGGTCCCCAGGGAGGGTGAACTCAGCCAAGGCCTCAATGAGGGGCGGCGTGGGGTCAGGGCCAATGTCTCTGCCCAGGTTGGGAACTTGCTCTCCTCCTGACAGCCTCCCTAAACTTGGCCTAACTTTCTCTGTCCTCTGCCCTCTCCACCCAGAACACCAAGCCCTGCTCTTGGGCCTGCTGAGACCCTGCCCACCCAGGAAGCCTGCCCAGAGGAGGACGGCTTCCTCCTCAACTAAGGGTGGGAGCACCTCGGATTCCCCCAGGATCGACATGGATCTCTGCTCTCAGAACACAGGTGCTGAGGGGCCATTTCTCTGGCTGAATTGGCCTGATGACAGACAGACCCAGGGACAGAAGGTGCAGGCCTTGGCTTTTATTGAGATTAGACCTGTAGGCTCCCTGGCCTCTCGGGAACCCAACTCCACTCCGCCCAGCCTCCCAGGTACAAGTGGTCGACTTGAGTTGGAGCAGGCTGCAAGGGTACGCCCAGGCTTCTTTCTGTCCCTCCCACAGGACCTCCTCCTTCCACCTTCGAGTTTTCCCGAGGCTGGCCTAGGCTCTGGTGCTGGGCAGCTGCCCAGGCAACTTGGTGTGGGGATGCTACTGGTGGGGGCTGAGCCCTTCCCCCTGGACCTGTGACCTCCTCCTCCTCCTGGGCCATCCTTTCCCCTCCTGTCCTGAGCTGGGAGAACCACCCCTGGCACTTGGATCCCTATGGCCTCTCCAGAGCCCCAGAGCAAGTTCTCTTGCACAAGGGACATGTGGATTCCTCTGAGGCCCCCCCAGGATCTCTTAGGCCTGAGCCCCAAGCCTTCAGGGGGACTAGGCTGGGAGGGGGCACCCTTGGCTGGGTCCATGCTGGAACTGGAAGCTGAGGAAAGCAGGGGGAGAGGAGTCACTTGGAGGGACCTGGGGAGGCTGCCAGCCCATCCTATGACCCCCGTGAACCTGGCATCCTTCAAAACTGGAGGGGAGGGGGCAGTTCTCCGTAAAGAAAACCTGGGAGGGGAGGAAGAAGAGGGAAACACGTTTCAAACTGAAAAGACCCTTCTCTAACGTGAACCCCTCATTTTACAAAGGGGGAAACTGAGGCCTGGCCAGCGGGGGAGAGCAGTCCGAGGTCCCTCATCAAATGTAGAGCTGGGACAAGTACCCAGGCGGATTGGGAGTGGAGAGGGGCCACCTGGGTCCATCTGAGTGCCCAGCCCAACCCTGCCCGGGGTCTTCCCCTCCTGTCCCCAGCCCTGCATCACTTGGACAGGTGCTCACCTGTATTTCTCAGGCTGTCGAGTTTCCAGAATGGCTGAATGGTGCCTGTTACCTGGGCCCAGAGCCCCCTGTGGTAAGTCCAGGGGCCAGATTGTGCCCTTGGGTTGTGGTAGGCAGCCCCCGGCCATGAGCTGGCCCAACCAATGGCTCTCACACTGGCCAGCAGGCTGCTTATGGCTTGGCAGGTAGAGCCAAACTCTGGAGGTGGTGCAACCGGAAGTTCTTGGGCTTGCTTCCCTGGGCACTGGGACAGTGCTGCTGCTGGGCCCCCAGCCCCCCCTCGTAGATATTGGGTGGCATGTCGGGGTGACTGGTGCGTCCTCAGGCCCAGCTCACTGCATCTGTGGAAGGGAGAGCAGGAGATTGGTGGCTGGTGGGCCACAGAGGCCGTGAGGGGACAGTGTAGTCACATGCTTATGTGATGGGCTCCACCCCTGGCCTGCGGAGCCTCAGCTTACCTGTCTGTCAAATGGGCTCCGCCCGCTGTCTCCCACCTCCCTCACCCAACAAAGCACTCCTTCTCCCTCCCAACCAACAGGGTGGGCTGAGAAGCCTGAGTCTTGGCACCAAGATCTCTTTCAGGACTGAAGGCTCTTTCTGCCCCCCCATTTTTGCCCCCTACCCTAGAGAGAGCATTCTGGTGCCCAGGGTCACATGGCCTGGACTGGTGCCATTCCTCTCTCCCAAGCTTGCATGTCCCTGAGGGCACCCTGGTGGCTTTGGGCCCAGGTCAAGACAGGAGGGCATCTCTCCTCCTGCCACTCCTCCCCACAGCCTGGCACCTTCTCTTATGTGTAGCTGAGAGAACGCACAGACCAAGGCTTCTATGGAGGGCCATCCAGGTGGGGGAGGAGCAGCCAGACCTCCTGTGCAGCAGGGCTGTGCTCTCCCCTGCCTAGGGGATGGATCTTCAGGTCTCCCTTGGTAACCAGCTCTGTGATGTCACAGGGAAGACTCCCAGGTTTCCCAGATCCCTGAGTTTGGGAGAGGATGATGCTCAAGGGCAGGGGCAGGGTGGGAGGAGGACAAGGGAAGGGGGCAGGACCTTAGGGGAGGTCCCTGGTCCCTCTGGCTTGGGACAGGCATGTCATACAGATTCAGCTCTTGCAGGCTGAGGAGTCACTCCCAGGGGTGACCTCTTGGGGTTTCAATTTCCTCATCCATGGATGGAAAATGTTTAGGGATGCATACTTGGTGAGATCTGGGTCAGTGCTTTGAGCATGCTGAGAAGGTGGTATTGGGTGACTGGATAGGTCCCTTAATTTTTCTGTCCACTTTCCCATAAGTAGATGATGGGGTACTATGGGATCACACCAAGTGTAAGGAAGGATTTGGAGGAACCGGAACTCTCATATATTGCTGGGGGAATGTAAAATGGTACAACCAATTTGGGAAACAGTTTCTTAAAAAGTTAAATCTTCAATTTTCTCTATTCACAGATGACATGATCTTATACAGAGAAAAAACTTAATTAACACTAAAAAAAAACAATTTGAGCTAATAAAACTATTGGAGCTAATAAGATTCAGCCAAGTCTCAGGATACAAGATCAACATGCAAAATTAACTATTTCTATACAGTAGCAAAGAACAAAAAGAATAAAACAGGAATAAAATTAACCATGGAAGTACAAGACAACACTGAAAACTAGAAAACATTGCTGGGAAAAAAAAGAAAACTTAAATAAATGGAAAAAGACCCTGTTCATGGTTTGAAGACTTAATATTGTTAAGACAACAATCCTTCCCAAAGTGATCTATAGATTCAGTGCAATTCTTATCAAAATCTCAATGGCCTTGTAGGCGGAAACAGGAAAACTGATCCTAAAATTCATGTGGAATTACAAGGGAGCCCAAAAGCCAAAAACAATCTTAAAAAGTTTGAAGACTCAAGATTTCTGATTTCAAAACTTATTGCATACAATGCTACAGTAACCATAACTGTGGAACTGGTATAAGGCTAGACATCCAGACTAATGGAATAGAATAGACAGCCCAGAACAATTTCATACATCTCTGGACAATTTATTTTCAACAGATCACCAAGACTATTCCAGAGGGAAAGTAATAGTCTCTTCAACAAATGGTGCTGGGACAACTAGATGTTCAAAAGATACGAATGAAGAATGAAGCTGGACCCCTACCTCACACCATATACAAAAATTAACTCAAAGAAAACTCTGAAGAAATCTTCATCACCATGGATTTGGTAATGGATTCTTAGATATGACAACAAAAGCACAAGCAACAAAATAAAAAATAGGTAAATTGCACTTCATACAGTGTCAAGAAGTGAAAAGACAGCCTACAGAATGAGAGAAAACATTTGCAAATCATATATCTGATTAGAGTGTAGTATCTAGAACACATAAAGAGGTCATACAAGTTAACAACAAAAAGACAAACAACCCAATTTAAAAATGGGTGAAGAACTTGAATAGATATTTCCCCAGAGAAGATATACAAAGAGTCAACAAGCACATGAAAACACGTTCAATGTATTTAGTCATTAGAGAAATGCAGATTTAAACCACAGTGAGGGACTTCCCTGGTGGTGCAGTGGTTAAGAATCTGCCTGTCAAAGCAGGGGTCACAGGTTCGAGCCCTCGTCCAGGAGGATCCCACATGCTGTGGAGCTACTAGGCCCGTGCGCCACAACTACTGAGCCTGCGCTCTGGAGCCCACAAACCACAGCTGCTGAGCCCAAGTGCCACAACTACTGAGACCCACCCGCCTAGAGCCCATGCTGCACGACAAAGATAAGCCACCGTAATGTGGGGCCCGTGCACTGCAACGAAGAGCAGCCCCTGCTCGCCACAACTAGAGAAAGCCCACGTGTAGCAACGAAGACCCAGTGCAGCCAAAAATAAATAAATAGATTTTTTTAAAAATTATAAAAAATAAACCACAGTGAGACACTACTTCTCACACATGAGGCCGGCTATAATTTAAAAAACCAACCAACCAAACAACCCCACAGAAGTTAAGTGTTAATGAGGATGTAGAGAAATTGAAACCTGCCTACGCTGCTGGTGGGAATGGAAAATGGTGCAGCCACTATGGAGAACAGCTTGGCAGTTCCTCAACAAGTTAAACAGAATTACCATATGACCTAGCAATTTCACTCCTAGGTATATATCCAAAAGAGTTGAAAACAGGTTTTAAATAAATACTTGTACACAAATATTTATAGCAGCATTATTTATAGTAACCAAAGAGTAGAAACAACCCCAAAGTCCATCAGCTAATGGATGGATAAACAAATTGTAGTCTGTCCATACAGGGAAATATTATTCAGCTGTAAAAAAATGAAGTACTGATTCACAGGGCAACATGGATGAACCTCAGAAACATAATGCTCTGGTAGAAGCCAGATGCAAAATGCCACATATTTTATGATTCTGTTTATACGAAATATGCAGAATGGATAAATCCAAAGTGACAGAAAGCAGGTTAGTGATTACCAGGGGTTGTGGGGAAGGAGAAATGGGGAGAGACTGCTTAGTTGGTGTAACATTTCTTTTTGGGGTGATTAAAATATTTTGGAACTAAATAGAGATGGTGGTTGAACATTTCAAATGTATTTAATGCTACCGAATTGTACACTTACAAGGGCAAATTTTATGTTATGTATATTTTACCACAATAAAAATAAGTGAATGACCAGCACCACTTAAAAACTATCAAGGTCATCAAAAACAAGCATAGTTTGAGAAACTGTCACAGTCTAGAGAAACTTAAGAAGACATGACGACTAAGTTTAATGCTGTGTCCTGAATCAAATCATAAAACAGGAAAAGGACAGTAGGTTAGAAATGAGGAAATCTGGGCTTCCCTGGTGACTCAGTGGTTGAGAGTCCGCCTGCCGATGCAGGGGACACGGGTTCATGCCCTGGTCCGGGAAGATCCCACATGCCACAGAGCAGCTGGGCCCGTGAGCCATGGCCGTTGAGCCTGCGCGTCCGGAGCTTGTGCTCCGCAACAGGAGAGGCCACAACAGTGAGAGGCCCGCATACCACAAAAAAGACCCAAAAAACAAACAAAAAAAAGAAATGAGGAAATCTGGAATTTAGTTAATAATAATGTATCAGTATTGGTTCATCAGACAAATGCACCATACTAATGTAAGGTGTTAACAATGGTGGGGGTAAGGGAGAGATGGAATATACAGGAACTCTGTACTATCTTTGAAACTCCTTTGAAAATCTAAAACTGTTCTAAAATCAGAAGTCCATTGAAGGGCTTCCCTGGTGGCTCAGTGGTTGAGAATCCGTCTGCCGATGCAGGGGACGCGAGTTTGTGCCCCAGTCCAGGAAGATCCCACATGCTGCGGAGCGGCTGGGCCCGTGAGCCATGGCCACTGAGCCTGCGCGTCTGGAGCCTGTGCTCCGCAAAGGGAGAGGCCACAACAGTGAGAGGCCCGCGTACCACAAAAAAAAAAAAGTTCATTGAAGGGCTTCCCTGGTGGCACAGTGGTTAAGAATCTGCCTGCCAATGCAGGGGACGCGGGTTCGAGCCCTGGTCCGGGAAGATCCCACATGCCGCGGAGCAGCTAAGCCTGTGTGTCACAACTACTGAGCCTGTGCCCTAGAGTCCGCAAGCCACAACTACTGAAGCCCACGCGCCTACGGCCTGTGCTCCGCAACAAGAGAAGCCACCGCAATGAGAAGCCTGCGCACCGCAACGAAGAGTAGCCCCCGCTCACTGTAACTAGAGAAAACCCGCATGCTGCAACGAAGACCCAATGCAGCCAAAAATAAATAAATAAAATTTATTTTTTAAAAAAATTATTGAAAAAGAAAAAAAGTTAAACATTTACTTGCCTTATGACTATGTCATTCATAGGTATTTATTCAAGAGAAAAGAAAGCATATGTGTCTTTATAAGGATTTCTACATGAATGTTCATACCAGCTTTATTTGTACTAGCCCCAAACTGGAAATGCCCAGGAACAGGTGATGTGTAAATAAACTGTGGTATATCCATACAATGGATATACAACTCAGCAGTAAAAAGGGATGAATTACTGATACAGGCTACAACATGGATGAGTCTCAATATAATTACGCCAAGTAAAAGATGCCAGACAAAAATAATATGGTGTGTGATTCCATGTGTATAAAGCCTGAGAAATACACCTGTGTACAGTGACAGAAAGCAGAGGAATGCTTGCCTGGGGTAGAGGGAGTGACAGGAGGTAGATATTACAAAGGGGTGGGACACAGGAAAACAGGTGGTAGATGTGTTCTCTGTCTTGATTTTGGGGATGGTTTCTTGCGTGTATACACTTGTCAAAGCTTATTAAATTGCACACTTTAAATATGTGCATTTTATCTTATGTTACAAAGCTGTTAAAAAATGTAAAAACCGAGGGAGGAGGCTCGGTGCTCGGTGCTCCCTCCATGCCCTGCCAGCTACCGTGGATGTCAAGTGCTGTCTGCCCATCACAGCCTCCACTCTGTGTGTCAGGCATCACAACCTCCACTGTGACATTGAAGAATCTAAGTCCCCCAGAGGCTGAGTAACTTCCCAAGCTCACAAAGCTGACAGCTTTAGAGACTGCACTGGGTGCCCTGTGCACACCAGTTTGCCCTAACTTACACCAGCTCTGGTGGGCTTCAGGCAGCCTGTTGTGTCAGCTCTGAACTGGGCATCACAGCCAGCAAAGAGCATGGGAGGGGGGCAGGGGACGTGGCCTTTCCTCAAAGATCTTTCACTTCACTGGGGGGGTGAGGCATTATACTCCGACTCACTCATTCAGTCTCAGCATGTATGTTCTGAGAGCCTGTGTAGTGCCAGATACTATTGTAGACTTGGGGAGAGAGTCGAGTAGGACAGAGAAGGTATCTGTTTCCACGGCGCATACATGTCCAGATCAGAGACACAGAAGAGAAGCAAGGGAGATGTTTCCAGGTCATACTACGAAGAAAATAAAAGAAGGTGATGTGACAGGGAGGGGCTGGGAAGGGTCTGCTTTGGTGTAGATGCTCCGAGAGGCCTCTTCACAGAGATCTGAAGAACTTGGGAAGAGCACTCCGGACAGAGCGCAGGCTCAGTAGCTGTGGCGCACGGGCTTAAGTGCTCCGCGGCATGTGGGATCTTCCCAGACCAGGGCTAGAACCCATGTCCCCTGCATTGGCAGGCGGATTCTTAACCAGTGCACCACCAGGAAGCCCTTTTTAAATATCTTTATTGGAGTATAATTGCTTTACAATGTTGTGTTAGTTTTTGCTGTACAACAAAGTGAATGTATACATATATCCCCATATCCCCTCCCTCTTGAGCCTCCCTCCCACCCTCCCTATCCCACTCCTCTAGGTCATCACAAAGCATCAAGCTGATCTCGCTGTGGCATGCAGCAGCTTCCCACTAGCCATCTGTTTTACATTTGGTAGTGTATATATGTCAGTGCTACTCTCTCACTTTGTCCTAGCTTCCCCTTCTGCCACTGTGTCCTCAAGTCCTTGTATGAAGCCTTTTGAGTCTGGCTTCTTCCAATTAGCATAAGGCATTGGAGATTGATCATTGTCCTTGTGTCTTTTAGCTCTTTGCTTCTTAAAAGTTGCTGAGTGGAAATCCATTGTGTGAATGTACCACAATGTGTTTATCGATTCATAAGTTGAGGGGCACTTGAGTGGTTTCCAGTTTGGGGCAATTATAAAGCTGCTCTCAACATTTATGTATAAGTTTTGTGTGAACATAAGTTTTTTTTTTTGTTTTGTTTTTTGTGGTATGCGGGCCTCTCACTGTTGTGGCCTCTCCCGTTGGGCAGCACAAGCTCCGGACGCGCAGGCTCAGCGGCCATGGTTCATGGGCCCAGCCGCCCCACGGCACGTGGGATCTTCCCGGACCGGGGCACGAACCCGTGTCCCCTGCATCGGCAGGCGGACTCCCAACCACTGCACCACCAGGGAAGCCCTAAACATAAGTTTTTATTTCTCTTGGGCAAATACCTGAGAGAGAGACTGCTGAGCTGTACGTTGTTTATGTTTAACTTTATTAAGAAACTACCAACTGTTTTTCCAAAGTGGATGTACAGTTTCATATTCTCACCAATAGTGTATGAAAGCCCAAGTTGCTCCACATCCTTTCAAGCCCTTGACACTGTCAGGGTTTTTGTGGTTTTGTGTTGTTTTAGCTATTTTAGTAATTGTGTAGTGATATCTTGTGGTTTAATATGCATTTCTCTAATGACTAATAAACTTGAGCATCTTTTCCTTTGCTTACTATTTGTAATGAAATAAAATTCATATTTTAAGGCAAGACAAGAAGATATAAACATAATTTTTTTTCTGCCCATTTGGGCCTCCTCTCTCCCCTGTAGTGTGCATTGTGTATCTGCATTATGCATTAACCAGACCGCCCCAACAGCAGAAATACCTGCTCAACCATAAAGCTCAATTTTTCTTCTTCTGATGCCAGTTATATAACTCCTTAGAAGATAACATTCCTTTCTCAATCTTGTAAGGGGTCATGATGCAGATATCTTTGGTGAACTTTGTGTGCAATGCCAATATAACATTTTCCTTAAAGATAGTGATTGGTGCAGAACACACTGGGCCAGATGATCTGGGGAGATACTGGGCTACACCTAATGGAAGTTCTTAACTTAAATACCTACTTAGGACCTTATTAATGTTACTTGTATTCTGTCTATTTTGCAAGAGTATAGTTTCTTGTGTTACTGAATGTGTGACTGAGCCTCTGATAAAAATGACTAGGCTACTTGAAACAATTGATCAAATATATAGTTCTATAACACTGAAGATTTTTTTCATTTTTTGGCCACACCGTGTGGCTTGCAGGATCTTAGTTCCCTGACCAGGGACTGAATCCAGGCCCTTGGCGGTGAAAGCGCAGAGTCCCAACCACCGGACCACTAGGGAAGTTCCAAGATTGATGATATTAATAGTGTAACTCTAGATAAGGGAAGAAGCAGTAAGAGAGAACCATTTCCTGGACCATAAGAGACTAGAAAGACAGGCAATGTGGTCCAGAGGCTTTTGGCTACTGTTAACAGTCCAGTGATAGCACACTGCATGGCCTATCAATGAAATCCTTGCTTGACCTGGGTATGAGCATTCCTAGAGCCATGGGACAAACTGGTCTTGAAATGCTTCCCAAACCTTGGTAGAAATTAAGACGGAAAAGGAGGAGATTGTAAAACAAAGAATGTTGCTCACCATCCAGTTCTACAAGAATTGAGTCATTAGTCACTACAGTCACTGATTTACAACACACCCTGAAAGAAATTCAGGGCCAATATCAGGATGAGGCATTTTGTGCTCTGTGAAAACTGGCAGAACTAGCTCTCAGATATTTTCAGGAGAAAATTTTATGAACTCAATTTCTTGCATCTTCCCATACTTAGAAAAGCACTATAACCATTAACTAAGATATCTGCTCCTCGTGAATAGTAGTAACCTTCTACCAAGATGTATGCTTGACTGCACCTACCCCTTAGTCAAAATCACTACATACTAGCCTCCCCCTTTCCTCTTTGGAACATCCTCAGAGCTTTCTGAAAGATGTTCCCTGATTATAATCCTCAGGCTGGCCCGAATAAACTATGCATTTCTTAGATTGACTATTGATTAATTTTTTGTTGACATTTGCCATATCTTCCCTTGTGAAGTATCTGTTTTAAGTTTTTTGTCTACTTTCTTGTCTTTAATTTTTTTAAAACAATTTTTAACTGGGCCGTGTGGCATGCAGGATCTTAGTTCCTGGACCAGGGATGGAACCCATACCGCCTGCAGTGGAAGCTTGGAGTCTTAACCACTGGGCCACCAGGGAAGTTCCTTTTTCTACTTTCAAATTGGATGGTTTTCTTCTTTTTCTTTCTTTTTTTTTTTTTTTTGCGGTACGCAGGCCTCTCCCGTTGCGGTGCACAGGCTCTGGACGCGCAGGCTCAGCGGCCATGGCTCACGGGCCCAGCAGCTCCACGGCATGTGGGATCTTCCCAGACCGGAGCATGAACCCGTATCCCCTGCATCAGCAGGCGGACCCTCAAGCACTGTGCCACCGGGGAAGCCCTGGATGGTTTTCTTTACTGAGTTTGTTATGTATTTTGGATAGAAGGCTTTTTATCAGATGTGTTTTGTGAATTTATATTTCTAGACTCTGGATTAACTTTTCTTAGTGTCTTGAAGAGCAGTTTTAAATTTTGATGAGGTGCAATTTATCAAAAAACAAATTTTTTTTTAGAGGATGATACTTCTGTTGTGGCCTCTCCTGTTGCGGAGCACAGGCACGCCCCAGCTGCTCCGCGGCATGTGGGATCTTTCCGGACCGGGGCACGAACCCGTGTCCCCTGCATCAGCAGGTGGACTCTCAACCACTGCACCACCAGGGAAGCCCAGGATGATACTTTGGTATATCTAAGAACTCTTGTTTAACCCAGTCACAAAGTTTTCCCCATAAGTTTTGTTCCGGAAAAGTTATATTCTGTTGGCCAAAAAGTTCGTTACGGTTTTTCTGTGCGATATTAACGAACTTTGGGGTCAACCCAATAGTTAGGTTTTACTCTTAGGCAAGGGTGGAGGTTCATTTACTTGCATTTCCAACTGTTCCAAAACCATTTGCTGAAAGATTCTTCTTTCTCCACTAAAGGGCTTTACCATCTTTGTTCTAATGACCGTGTATATGTGGATCTATTTCAGGACTCTCTTTGAGGTCCCGTGCCTTTATGTGTCTGTTACTTCGCCAAAACCAATGCAGGGGCGGAGAGCGTCCCACTGGTTGGTAGTCCCTCGTCTTCCCTTACCCTTCTGGGCTCAGCTCACTTAACCTCCCCAGCCCTTGCTGTCGCCTATCCCCAACCGTGGCAGCCCAGTAGAGAGGACTCCCAAGTTAGATCACAGCTTATCTGGCCACATGTTGGGCGCGGTCCTCACTCCAGAGCCGCCCCCTCCCTCCACCAGGAGTAAAGACAGCTCCAGCTGCCAGAGTTCACGATTGCCAGGACAACCACCGGCGAGCGAAGACCCGGGCCAGTTTCCGGCCCGTTGTGAAGATCGAGACAGCTGCGCACACGCAGATGGCTGCCGGGCCTGCTCTCGCCGCCCCGCGGTCAGCCCCTGCCTGCGACTCGCAGTCTGTGGCCTCAACTGCTTCACGCTGCGGGCGCTTCTTGCGGGTTTCGGACGCGGGCGCGGCCAGCCATTTTACACATGCCAGAGACACAGGACCCAGGCTGGAGACCCGGCTTCGTGATATTATGTACATTCTTTCTAAAGTTTAGGAGGAAACGATAAGTAGTACGTAGGGTGCCTCGCACAGCGTCAGGCACTTAGTAGGTCCTTAGAACATATCAGCCAGTGCCAAATGTCTGCAAACTGTGTAAAGTGTTCCCGGCCGCCAGGCGGGGCGGAACTCCACGCCCCCTCCCTCAACGTCGCGGGACGCCCCCTGCCGGCTGCCCTGTCTCTGGCGCGCGTGGAGCATCCGCACACAGCCCGGCCGTTTTGCCTCCAGTCCTGTTTGGCCCCGGCTGCGCGCCGTAGAGGGCTCAGTGCATTGCCATAGAAACCCATGAGCGCTGAGGGGCGAGCGGAGAAGACCTCGGGATCCTGAGGACCGGAGCGCCATGTCTTTTCGCGACCTCCGCAGTAAGGCAACCCTGACCCCTGTGACCTGCGGTCCTTCCGAGACTCGGGGCTCCGGCCCTCCGGGTCCCCTGTCTGAGCCCCGCCGAGGCTCCCGCGCTGGAGCCCCCTCCCGGGCCTGTGCGGCTCGGGGGCGCCCCTGGCCCGCCGCCCTGCAGGCTGAGCGCCCCAACCCTGTCTCATAGCCCTTTCTGCGATGATGGGAGGTCGTGTATGTGTATGCGGCTAGTGCGGCTGAGGAACAGAAGCTTTAATTTTATCTAGTTTTAATTGACTTATGGGTTTGTTCGCTACTGTATTAGAAAACGCAGAGACCGTTTTTGAGTTGGGTTAGCTTAGAGCTCCGGGAAACGAACAACAACCGAGGAGGGAGCTGGTGAATAATAATTGAGGCTTCCGTTTTTTCGAGTTTTTATGATCTTCCAGGTAGTTAGTTACTGTCTTATGTGTGTTCATCGTTTCATTCACTCCTCTGAACAACTGTGCTCCTGTGTTTAGAGATGAGGAACTGGGCAGAGAGAGGTCAGGTCAGGGGACACAGGTGGTAAGAGCTGGCGCTGAAGTGTGAAATCAGGTTGTCTAACCTCCAAAGCTTGCATCTTTTCTAAAGGGGCTGGTGAGGAGAAGGGAACCCAAGTGCCTTTGCTAGGAGGGTGGGGAAGTGGAAGAATGGGGAAAAGAGAATTAGTTACTACTACTTTGGGGGACACCTGTTACACACCAAACATTTTACATTCAATATCTTATTTTAGTCCTCACGGTAGCAGTAAGGTGGTTCGTATAAGTTTCCGGATGAAATACTTTGAGGCAGAGAGGTAAAGTAGTTTGCTTTAGGTCACACAGCTAGAACTGGGTGGAAACGAGGATCAAAAGGCAGGACTGTGTGAATGAATCTCTTGCCTTTTATACGCTTTCATTTTCTGAATCTGAAGCAGTTCAGCTAACTGGCTCCACCTGCATAGGTGTAGCAGGTGATTGCCAATTTAGTGTGATCTGAGAGGCCTCTTTAAGGCCAATTTTCTAACAATTGGTGGTGCTTGAAATTTCCGCATTAAAGATTACTCCTTTCACTTGTGAACTGCTCTTTTTTCTATAATAAAAATATATAGGAAGAGGCATCACATTTTATTGATGCCTATTAGCACTATTGTGTGAAACTGTGCCCTCTGGGATTTGGAGGTTCTTGGTGACCTTATGTTGTAGAGACAAGTTTCTCCTTCCTCATAGCTGAGGGAGGCCAGCCTTCTGCTAGGGGACGTTGAATGGAGTTGTGTTGGGAAAAGTGTACAAGAAGGGGATTTCTGAGCATTTTGACCTTAAATGAATGCTGTACATTATGCAATTCATTGTAAGATTCTTACTCAGATTGTCTCCATTTTGACAATAATACTGGAGAATTAACAGAACTGCACTGCTACTTAGTGGCAAGAAGTGTTTAGGGCTGACTGTGTGATGGGAAGGCTGCTGCTTTATTTTCCATTGCCTATTTAAATATTCCCCAAAACAGCAACAGAGGCCCTCTGCTTCTCTTTCCTCTGCTTATGCCTTCTCTTCTGTTGTCTTGTGAATTCCAGCCTAATCTCCAAGGCCCAAGTAGCTTATTTGTAAATGTCATTGGGACATTTTGAATATCCACCTTCAAGAAGAGTGAAGACAGACATTACTTAGCCAGAAGCACACTGAATATAGGTCTTAGCACATCGTGGGAACTAAAAAGATATTTTATTTCCAAGTCTTGCTTAAAGCTTAGTGACTGCAGCATCTGGTATCAACATGTATTAGTAGTACTGTTTCTTAGTCTGTTTCATAATACATCTAAATATTGCTCAATAGTTCGATCATTTTCTTGAAGATTTCTCTAAATACAGTGCAACTAATGTTTAAATTTTGTGTTATTAAGGTCCTATATGCTCAGTGGGAAAAAAAAGTCAACTCAAATAACACAAAAAAACACAAAAATAACACACAAAACTTCACCTTACCACCATCACCACCACCCCCACCCCCCGAAAAAAAAAACCCACGGTTAACATTTAAACCATGACCAGGTAGTTCTCATTTTGAGTGGTAAAGAGAAAGATATCCAAGAGATAAATGAGGTATCCAAGAGAGAAATTAAATTCACAGCCAATTCCTAAACCCCATTTCAATGTACACTTTCCTCTTCTTCTCCCATTGAATTTAAATAAATGTTTTTCAGGAAGCAGATTAGGTATTTTATTTTATTTTTTAGGTATTTTAACTTTTATCTTTTTTTCTTTCCCTCTTAGAGAGTTGATAAATAGTCCATAAAAGTGTCAGTAGGTTGGGAGTAAGAAGAGAAAGCAAAGTGTCTACGTTCATAAGTCGTTGCTGTTTGACTGACTACATTGTGTTTTACCTTGGACAGACTTTACAGAGATGATGAGAGCCTTGGGATACCCTCGACATATTTCTATGGAAAATTTCCGCACACCAAATTTTGGACTTGTATCTGAAGTGCTTCTCTGGCTTGTGAAAAGGTTAGAACTGCACTTTACTGAGGTCTAAGAATGAATATGAGATGTTATTCATTAGCCACCTAGAAACAGGATGCTTTTGTGAAGCAAAAGGAAAAGTTCAGTAAAATTTGACAGACTCGGTTGTAATCTGTTAAAAATCAGTTGAGTTTAAAGAACGCTGTGGGAGAAGGGAGTGTACCACGCAGCAGTAAAAGGAGAATGTTTCTCAGTAGGAAGCCGACACAGGGGTGCTGGTCCGCATTCCTCTTCATCCCCTCACCTTCATCAGGGAGTGACAGGACCTCCTCACACATTCTGCTGAGTACCTGGCTTGGAAATAATTTAGATTTCATTTTGTGTGAAAAATCTAATATGATTCAGGGTTGGCAAACTTTTTTGCTAAGGAGATAGTCAACATTTCAGGCACTGCAAGCTACATAATATCTCTGTCATGTATGCTTCCTTGTGTTTTTTATAACCTTTGAAAAATGTAAAAACCCTTTTTAGTTTGCGGACTGTACAGGAAGAGGCCAAGGGCTGCTGTCTGCTGACCCCAGTGTGTCATCAGTTACTTGAAGAAAGGAACTCCACTGGGTCAAGGGTAGGCAGCCAGAGTAATAGTTCTGATTATTTTAATGAAACTTTGCAGTCTGAGATAGATTTAATTTTGTGAGCTGAGCCCCGAATTTGATTTTTGAAATTTGTTAAACCTATTTTTAGGTGAAGATTTGTTCTCTTGAATGTTTGGTATTTTGTGTTGCTTCTGAAGCCTTTCTTACTCTTACTGCCTTAGCTGGGGACTCAGAGCTTCCTGTTACAGATCCACTGTCCTCTCAGTTGCTTTACTTTCTCTTTTGTGAACCTTATACTTAATTACCTTGTGTCTTTTCTCTCTCTCTCTGCAATAGGTATGAACCTCAGACTGACATCCCTTCTGATGTTGAGACTGAACAAGACCGAGTTTTCTTCATTAAGGCAATTGCCCAGTTCATGGTTGGTTCACAGTTTTTTGATGGAGTTGTAAAATTAAATACATTAGAAGGAGATGAAGCCTAGTTAGAGCTGCTTCCAGATTTCTGTTTTAAAAGTATTTTTTCCGGGCTTCCCTGGTGGCGCAGTGGTTGAGAGTCCGCCTGCCAATGCAGGGAACACGGGTTCGTGCCCCGGTCCGGGAAGATCCCACATGCCATGGAGCAGCCGGGCCTATGAGCCATGGCCTCTGAGCCTGCGCGTCCGGAGCCTGTACTCCGCAACAGGAGAGGCCACAACTGAGAGACCCGCGTACCGCAAAAAAAAAAAAGTATTTTTTTCCTTCTCTTTTTTTTTTTTTTTTTTTTTTTTTTTTGTGGTAGGCGGGCCTCTCACTGTTGTGGCCTCTCCCTTTGCGGAGCACAGGCTCCGGACGCGCAGGCTCAGCAGCCGTGGCTCACGGGCCCAGCCGCTCCGAGGCATGTGGGATCTTCCCGGACCGGGGCACGAACCCGTGTCCCCTGCATCGGCAGGCAGATTCTCAACCACTGCGCCACCAGGGAAGCCCTTTCCTTCTCTTTTTAAACTAATTAATTAATTTTATTTTTGGCTGCATTGGGTCTTTGTTGCTTCACGCAGGCTTTCTCTAGTTGTGGCGAGCGGTGGCTACTGTTTTTGCAGCGCACAGGCTTCTCGTTGCTGTAGCTTCTTGTTGTGGAGCACAAGCTCTAGGCGCACGGGCTTCAGTAGTTGTGGCATGCGGGCTCAGTAGTTGTGGCTTGCAGGCTCTAGGGCGCAGACTCAGTAGTTGTGGTGCACGGGCTTAGTTGCTCCGTGGCATGTGGAATCTTCCCGGACCAGGGATCAAACCCATGTCCCCTGCATTGGGAGGTGGATTCTTAACCACTGGGCCACCAGGGAAGTCCCAGATTTGTAAACACACTCCATTACCAGATTTCTGTGGAGCCATTTTACCAACAAAGTTTTCTGGATTTTTTTGTTTTTAATTCATTATTTGTTAAGAATTTTAGAGTCCCATGCCCCAGCGGCCTTTGGTCCCTACAGTCAGGCTGTGTTAGTTGGCAGGACCATTTATGTTTCAGGACAGCTAGGCATGGACCCTGCAAGTGGACAGCTTGTGCCAGGAGGAGTGGCAGAAAAGTCTAAACAGGCTCTTACAAACATGGGTGAAATTCTGAAAGCAGTAGGCTGTGAGTTCGTGAATGTGATAAAAACAACTGTTTTGCTGTCTGACATACTGTCAATGACATCTACAGACAATATTTCCAGAGTAGTTTTCCTGTGAGAGCTGCTTACCAGGTTGCTGCTTTGCCCAAAGGAGGCCGTGTTGAAATTGAAGCAGTAGCTATTCCAGGACATCTTGTGACAGCATTACTTTAAGTGGGCCAGGGTTATTTAGTCTGGAATTTTAATAATGTTTTTAAATTAACATCTTAATTTTTACAATCTTTGTTGCAAAGTGGAAGGTTGACTGAAATATCTGAAGTTATTATGGAAATACCATATAATAAGGGGAATTGAACATAAATTGAAGATTAATGATGAATCTAGTATTGACGTTACAAATTACACCTACATAACACTCGTATTACTGGATGTGGGAAAAGAGACATGCATTACATAGTTACTCATAAATAAAAGTAAAGGGAAGTAACATACAGGAAAGATGAGTTATGATTCCTTAGAAATAATAAAGAGCATACCTAATTAAACCCGATTAATTTAATGATGTGAAATATTTATTTTTTATGTCAGATATATGATTCTGCTTTTACTTGAGTAAAAATAAAGTAAGTATTCAAATCTAGTTGAGCTAAAGGAGAAGAAACTGGACCAAAATTTTATATAGATAATATTTTTCTAATGGAAATAAAATAGCATGCAGATTTTAAAGAATTTTATTTACTTATTTTTGAATAGGTAATATATTTTATGGTTCAAAAATTTTTTTAAATCATGAAACAATACAGAGTAAAATGACTTTCTGTTCTGTTTGCCATCAGCCCAGTTCCATTCCCAGTGATCACTATTCTTAATATTTTTCAGAGTTTCTTTAGGCATATTTAAGCAAATAGACTGTATATTCCTTTTCCTTCCTCTTACACAAATAGTGGCATATTGCACACCACCATTTACAATCTTGTCTTCGTGTAACAGTACATTTTGGAGAACTTTTCAAATACACATAGAATTTCTTTATCCCCTCTTACACCTGAGTAGTATTGCTTGCATGTTTATACCATAACTTATGTAATTTATACAGGTAGGCATTTAGGTTGTTGGTAACTTTTGTTCTTAGAAGCAATGCTGTAACAAATAACCTATACACATCAATTTGTTTGTGAATATGTATATCCCTAGCATAAGTTCTTTGGATTGGAATTGCTGGGTCAAAGGACATATGCATTTGTAATTTTGTTGTCATTTACCAAATTGCTCTCCATCAAGATTGTATCAGTCAACATACCCACTTGCAATATATGAGTAACTTGAAAGTTTGATTCTTAAAATGATTTGGTTATATCCCTATTGTTGGCAGCAACATTTTCAAATGACCTACATGGAATTTGGTTTAGATTTTACGTGGAATGGGTCTTAAACTTTTTTTTTTTAATCTGAAAATAGGCCACTAAGGCACATATAAAACTCAATACTAAGAAGCTTTATCAAGCAGACGGGTATGCAGTGAAAGAACTATTGAAGATCACCTCTGTCCTTTATAATGCTATGAAGACCAAAGGTATGGAGGACTCTAAAATAGGAGAGGAAGATATCAGCAAATTCAAGTTTGACCTTAGCTCAAAGGTAAGGACAATGCAAAGCTTGTAGTGAGGGATGGAATGTTCATTTCTCAAACTCTGAAATGGGCTATATCAATACAGCATCACTTCTTTCCTTACCCCTTGACTGAGGGCCATTTTGTCAGTTTTGTGCTCGTCAGCATTTGGATCAAAACAGAAGGGACAATAAATTCAACTTTTTATTGAAAGCCTGCTGCTGTCTGCCAGGCACTCTTCAAGCACTGGGGATACAGGTGTGAACAACAAGGACAGGAATCCTCTGTTTCTGCGGTTCAGCGGGGGGAGCCAGACTGTAAACCGCAAAGCAGAAGGAGTGACAGGTCAGATGGGCTGCGTGTGTGGAGGATAGTAAAGCAGGGAAGGGGCTGGGGTGCCGGGGGAGGTGTCTTAAATTGAGGGCTAGGACAGCCTCAGGGATTGGGTGACGGTTTCAGCAGAGATCTGAAGGAGGGAAGGAGCAAACCATTCAGTGGAAAGGTCTGTGTGTGTTTGAGGAAACACAAGGGGGCCATGTGATGAGAGCTGGGAGGGGAGGCAGCCTCAGGCCTGTGGTCACTGGAAAGCCACTGTCAAGACTTTGACTCTGAGGTTGAAAATCGTTGAGTTTTGAACAAGTACATAATTTGAAACTTCATATTAAAAGGATCACTCTGGCTGCTGGGTTGAGTCGGACTGAAGGGAGAAGAAAGGTGGAAGCCCAGAGACCTGTTAGAAAGCAGGAGGTGACAGCGCCTTTGAGCAGAGTGGCCGTCAGGTGCTCAGCTGAGCTTGGGGAGAGAGTGAGCTGCCAGGCGTCGGAGGACTCGATTAAAGCAACAAGCCAAACATGAAAGCTGTGTCTTTAATCACTAACTGCAGTGGTATAAGCAAGGGGCTAAAGCCAGAGGAAATGTCAACTCCCTGTTTCATAAGACTGCTCTGGCAGTTTTAATGCCCCCTGAGGTGTGGGAGAAGGTGTTTGCCCCACCTTCCCCAATAAGGAGGCCTCAATAGAGGCACTGAAGAGGACCTGGACCCAAGGCCTCAGATAAAGAGACCTAGGAATGCAGGTCTTTATGAGAACATGACTGGCCAGAGGGCCTGGTTCCTTGACTGCAACTCTCTTCAGAGACTGCAGGGCACTGGTGTTCGAGCGCAGCTTTCCCCAGGAGGCCTGCCAGGTAAAGCCTCCGGGATTGCCTGTGGTCAGGCCTGAAAAACCATACACAGGAGCCAGATCCTCACTGGGAGGAAGTGGTCAGAGGTTAGAGCATATTTTGAAGGTAGGTCTTATGGATTGGGTGTAGGTTGGGAGAAAGCAGACAGCACAAGGAAGGTCCTGAAGCAGCTCTGTCTGGTAGAGCTTTCTGTGCTGGTGGACGTGTTCTGTGTCTCTGCCACGTGATACGGTAGTTGTTAGCCACGTGTTGCCAGCATAACCGAGGAACTAAGTTTTAAGTTTTATTAAATTTTGAATGGTTTAACATTGAAAATGACCACACGTGACTAGTGGGCACGATATTAGATATCATGGCTCTAAAGTTTTGGGTGTGAGTTCCTGCAAGGACAAAGTTGCCATCTACTGAAGTGGAGAAGAGTTTGGAAGGAGCAGGTCTGGCAGGAAAGATGAGGAGTTTGGTTTGGGACCTGTTATGTTTGCAACATCCATGAGGTGTCCAAGTGGAGATGTCAAGCCTCTGCTGATGGCTTTAATCTTGGTATCAGAGCTGAGAGCTTGCAGTGAGTGTGCGTGGAAGGGAGGTCCGGGGGGTGTGTGGTGTGCGGCTGGACTCTGCTGAACTCCAGTGCTGAGAAGTGGGGCAGATGAGAGGACTGCCAGAGAGGAAGCTGGGAACTCGCTGCTGATGAGGAAGCAGCTATGCAAGAGGAGTCCTGAGGACTGAGAAAATGGGAAGGAAGTCACCAGCTGTGAATAAAGAGTGAGAGTTGTCAATGGTTTGAAAATGAAAGAGGGTGGGAATTCATTGTTTTGGGGAAAGGAAGAGGGAGCTGAGCTGGGAAATGTTTGGGCTCTTTGGAAGTTTAGCATATTCATGGAAGAGGGTGTGATGTGTAGATCCTGAGAAAGAAGCTGTGCTCAGGGCCAGATCATCATCATCTTCACGGCAGTGCCTGTGGGAGCTTTTAAGGCCTTCATGCCTGTGAGCTCATTTGAGTTTACAGCAGTCCAGTGAAGTGCAGCCTGAAGGCAGAGAATGAGCAGACAGGGAGGGTTAAACATAGGGCATCAGGGTTCTGCGGTAGGCATGTGTCCCTCAGGTTGCCCCTCCTTTGTTCACCCCACCACTGCCAGGGTCCCTTATTATAGGAAGCGTATCAACGTTCACAACCTCCACACCTCCTTGTTGCAGAGTACATTTGACCTGACATTTGGGTTTTTCAGGTGGCCTGGAATTGGTCTAATTTATACTTAGATCAGTGTTTCCTAAACTGATGTTTTGGAAACTCTCTTCTCCAGGATGTAAATATGTGTCTTGTGGAAAATGTGTTCTATAGTCAAGTAAGTCAAGTATCTTGACTGGAGGTGGGAACCGATATGAACAGATTGATTCTTTCTGAATGCCTAATAAAGACCTGTCACTGAAGTTTCTGTTTTTGATATTTTCCTTCCAGATTGCAGATTTGAAAGCAGCCAGGCAGCTTGCTTCTGAAATCACTTCCAAGGGAGCATCTCTGTATGACTTGCTGGGCAAGGAGGTGGAGTTGAGGGTAAGCAGTGTTCAGATAACTCAATTACCTCCTTAGCTAAGCAGATTTCCAAGGTTTCTTTTCCAATTCTGTTTTTCCCTGTTCTTTTGATTTTATTGAATGGTACCTGATTTAATGAGCTAATGTGTGGGAAAGTAATATACATATGGTGTTTGCTGCTGTTCGTGCTTCTGGTGTGCTCTGGTCTGTTTCTAATACCTTTGACATCTAGTTCAGGAATGGCAAATATGTGCCTGTTGCTGAAACTTTCCTCCTTGTACCCATGGCAGACTTTATTGATCATGATGCTTTCCCCCGGTACACTCAGCCTTGGCATTCTTCCCAACAAAATGCTCTTCTGAGCCTGTGGTTCCCAAATCTTGTTGCCCAGTGGAATCACCTGGGGATCTTTACAAACTACTGATGTCTGGCTTCCATGCTGATGTCATTGGTATGAAATGTGACTTGGGCACTGGGAGTTTTAAGTCTCCTGGGTGGTTCTAACGTACAGCAGAGTTTGGGAACCAGTCATTAATCTAGGCAGTCACTACCAGTCATTTGAAATTGATGTTAACAGTTGAAACTTATTTGCAGTCCTTATTCTAGCCCATGCCAGTCAAGGAGAATGCTCTGTCCCCTGTGTTTAAGGATCTGTTAAGAGTGGGTTCGTAAAACACCCTTGGAGCTCCTATAGAGCTTTTAAAATCACCCGATATCCAGGTCATCCCCCATACCAGTGGATCAAAATGTTTGGGGGTGAGAGCCAGATTTTTAAAGATCTCCAGGTGATTCCAACGAGCAGCAGAGTTTGGGACCTACTGGTTGGAGAAGAAATGGAGTGCTGTTTAATTCTTACCTGTGAGGATTTATGGCATTTGAAGCATACATGCTCACATCTAATGTTTTTGAATTAAATGCACTTAGTTCATTCTGTTCCCATCAGGTGTATCATCCATGACTGCTCTGTCACTGTCTTGCCTGTGTTCTGGCATTGGTGCTACAATGTAATGGCATTTTTCATTTCTGCCCTGGGAACAGACTGGAAGTGGGGGACTTGGTGCTAGCTCACCATCCCTGCTCTTGATATATTGCCACCTGGTGAAGTGTAGTTGGCAGAACAAACCTGACATAATGTCTGACAGCTAATTTAGATGAGCAGTGAGGCAGCTCCCGACTTTCCATGTTTTCTGTTTATAGTGCAATAGTGCACATGTCTATACATGTTCCTCACAGTCCCAGAGATAGGAGCTGGTCACTTGCTATTTGCCAGCAGAGTCCTGGCTTCATTGTGAGGCTCACCAGGATTCCCCTGGGGGCTCTTTTAGCACTGTCCTATAATGAATTGATGGAGCAATCAGAGGCCAAACTTTTGCCTTGGAAGCCAAAAGACCCTGAATGTAGGACTTCTCAAATTCTGTGTACAGTCATGATCTGAGGAAGATACCCTATCCAATATATGTTTTTCATACACTCAACAAATATTCATTGAGGACCAACACCAACCACAGGCAAGGAAGGCACTGTGCTCTGTGTCCTTGAGTAAGTCACAGTCCCTGCCCTCAATAGTTTTCCACTGTGGGGGAGGTAATGTGCACTGTGGAATAAAGGAAGCACAAGACAGGATTTGATAAAGTGCTCCAGGAACCCCATAACTGCATCTGCAATGAAGTCCCAAGTCTCAGAAATTTCCAGTACTGATATGATAGGCACAGATGCCTCCCTTGATGGTTAGTGGTTAGTGCTAGGGGCAGGGCCGAGCTGATTTCTTCTCATTAGTTACAGTTGTCAGTGATAGGCAACTTAGAGGGACATGATCACAAAGAAGATTGTACGGGCTGGCAGGGGGTTCAGACAGCAAGTTGAGCTGCGCTTGGTTTGGGGTCACCTGAATGGAATGCAAGTAAAAGAAGCAAATTTGGGAGAAAAGATTCTGGATGGTGAGTTCAGGTTCCCATGGTTTTAGGGTACAGGGGGCTTGTGGCTGGAGAGGGGGACCTTGAGCACTGGAGAGAGGCCAGGCTGGCCGGAGGATTACAGAAGACACTTGGAGGAGGTGATGGCGGAAGTGCTTTTGCATCAGAGACCCACACAGTAATGAAGCTTTTGAGAACCAGTCCATAAGCCATATCGAGACAGGGGAATTGGTCTTGAGAATTTGTCTTCTGAAAAAATAATTTCGCTTCATTGTTTCCCATAGGAACTGAGAACAGAAGCAATTGCCAGACCTCTGGAAATAAATGAGACTGAAAAAGTGATGAGAATTGCAATAAAAGATATTTTGGTAAGATTACTTCTCTTTTATTTAATGTTTTTGTGCCTGGGACTGGAAAGTAGTTCCTGGCTCTACAGGACAGAACAAGCCAGGCCTCATAACAAAGAAGGGACAGGTTAGTGGGGAGGTGAAAAATTTAGAGCACATTCTAGAATAGTTGGTGACTTACTGTTATTTTTCCCCTCATTACAAATATGAACAATTTCTCCTGTTGCTAAAATTTTGCCAATTTTGGGCTTCCCTGGTGGCGCAGTGGTTGGGAGTCCGCCTACCGATGCAGGGGATACGGGTTTGTGGCCCGGTCTGGGAAGATCCCACATGCCACAGAGCGGCTAGGCCTGTGAGCCATGGCCGCTGAGCCTGCGCGTCTGGAGCCTGTGCTCCACAACGGGAGAGGCCACAACAGTGAGAGGCCCGTGTACTGCAAAAAAAAAAAAAAAATTGCCAGTTTTATTAATTTAATAATTCTCTTAAATCCTGCAGTAATTTTAGTAAATACTTTATGGACTCTTCATACTTGATTTAACCAGTTCTCACTGCTGGGCATTTAAATGATTTCCAGGTTTTCTTAACTTTAAACAGCACTGTATAAATAGAATGGTCATCATCCTTTACTACTTACCCATGATCAGTTGTTATTTGCTTATCTCACCTAAGTCATTCATTTGGGAAGCAGAAAGTGAGGGGGACTCAGACTACTTGGGTTTGAATCCCTCTGTGTGATTTTAGGCAAGTTACTTAACTTCTCTGTGCCTCACTTTCCACATCTATAAAATGGGAGGAATGGCAGTGCCCACCACGTAGGGTCCTTGTGAGCATTCATTATGACTGTGTGGCACACAGTAGGTATTCAGTCATTATTAGAGATTCATTTTATTCAGTAGACACAGACGGGGGCCTTATGTAAATTAGGAATAGTTATAAAATAAGAATTTGCTCTGAGTTGTACAAAACTCTAAGATTGGTTTTTATAGTAGTCTTATCATAAAACAGTAATACTCCCTGTGCAGCCCAGCACAGAGAGTCAGAGCCTCAGCAGGGTGAGACGTGCAGAGTAGCCGAGATGGGAGATGGTTACATACAGGCAGGTTGATCAAGTAAGTAAATATATTAAAGATAATGGAAGCCAAGGTTCTCACTGTTGGAGAATGGAGTTACAGATATGAAAAGGGAGAAAATTAGATTGAACCCTGAAATAGGAGGTGTTGGTTAAATGCATGCATTTCAATATATAGATAGATATAGGAATAAATTTTGTGTGTATGTACGTGTAGCATATATAGGTAGTATATTTATGTTCATACACATGCACACCCACATACACATTCATACACTCCTTAGCTCTGAGCATACCTAGCACCCAGATCTTGGCTTCTAAATGCCATTCTCCACTAAAATGAAGCAGAGGTCTTCGGGAGAGATGGCTGATTCCAAAGCTGGGACAAGAAAGTACAAGATCTTCTTGGGCCAGAAAGCAAGGAAGTGCTCAAAGAGTGTCAGAAGGACACAGAAGCCAGCTTCCCCTGGCCACATCAGGGACAGGATAAGCATCAACATGAATGAATTATAGTAATGGATTATAGACCATTGAATGAAATGGGAGATCTTGAGTTCTCACTGATAAATGAATACATTGAAAACTGATGAAAAACAGGTTTTTCACATAGTTTCAAAGTAGCTCCCTACAAAATACTTATTAATTACAAAGAGAAAAAGAGTAACGTCATAGGAGAAGCCTGACAGACACCCTCTTAATCCAGTGATCAAAGGAATATCACCAGTGATGGAGCAAACCAGAATTATGCCCACCTGATGAGATGCAGGGTTCAGTGATATCTGTGCTATTCCTGCTAGGGGTGTGTAATCTGAAGCTAATCAGACAAAGACAAATTGAGGGGCATTCTGTAAATCCCCTGGCCCCTACTCTTCAACAGTGAAAAGTTCATGTTCCTGTCATGAACATCCAGGAGAGGTTGAGGAGCCATTCCAGACTGAAGGAGGCTAAGGAGACCTGATGACTGAATGCCAGGGGTCACTCCCATCTGTTGTTAAGGACTTCATGGGGACAGTGGGTCTGAGGGTTGGATGGGGTTGGTGCGTCAAGAGTTCATTTCCTGTCTTGATCATTGTGTTGTGGTTATTTAGGAGAAAGGCCTTATTTGCAGGAAATACACATTAAAGCATTTAGAAGTGATGGAGCATGAGGTCAGCAGCTCATTCTCACCTAGGTTAGGAAAAAATGTTTTGTATTATACTTCAGCTGTTTGTAAGTTCCTGATTGTTTCTAAATTTAAAAAAAAACTAATGATAATACTTTTGTGCTTGTCAGTGTTCTGGCTGAATCAGGTTAGCATGGCATGAATGTGCCTTTAGCACTAAGTCAATATTAAAAATGGAACAACCACATGAGGGCACAGTTCATTTCTTGGTGAACACCTCTTAAGATATCTTTTTGTTGCTGGAAAATATACATGATATTTGATCATTCTAAAAACAAAAACGAAACAACAACATGGATACTTAAAAGGGGTTATGAAATATAGGCTATTTATTTCAGAAAGCTAGAGAAAATATTTTGTGCTTATCACATTTGTCTTTTTTGAGGAACAGAACCTTTTTAAAAATCTTTATTTTTGAGGTCAGATAGATTCACTAGGTTTTGTGGGGTTTTTTTTTTTTGCGGTACGCGGGCCTCTCACTGCTGTGGCCTCTTTGGACGCACAGGCTCAGTGGCCATGGCTCACGGGCCCAGCTGCTCCGCGGCATGTGGGATCTTCCTGGACCGGGGCACGAACCCGTGTCCCCTGCATCAGCAGGCGGATTCTCAACCACTGCACTACCAGGGAAACCCGATTCACTAGGTTTTAATCTGACTTTGATTCAGAGAAATAGTTGCCATCAACCTGAGTTGTCTGTTCAGAAAGGAGACCCACCTTGTCTTCCTCTTGAGAGTGAACTCACATCTCTGCTGGGGTTCTTAAAAGTACTTGCAGCAAATCAGTGGTTAGTGATATGATTAATCTTCATGAAAGCGTCTTTGAAATGGTTAGTGTACTTAGACAAAAAAAATAAGCCATAAAGTGTTGATAAAAGTGACTGCTTCCAAATATGCACTGTCTCTGAGAGTCGTGGAGCGTGTCTGGGCTCCTTAGCTGATTTCTTTGTGGACCGCATAGTGTTTCAGAGGCCTGCAGGTAAAGAGTCAGTAAACCTTCATGGCACTACACATGTGTAAAGTCCTGGAGAGGAGGACCCCACCTTGGCCATCTGGAACTTAATAGCAGAGTTGGATAGTCCCAGCCTGGGGGTGCAGGGAGCAGTTCTACACTTGCTTGGTTGCATTGCAGATGTCATTCCTAGGGCAGCAGATTGCAGCTCTGAGCCACAGTCCTTGACCTGGCCTGCTTCCCAGACAACACTAGCGTGAAGACAGCGCATTTACTCAGACTAGCCCTGCCTCAGATGAACTTGCTCTTATGGGAGGATTGGGAGGCCTGTGGTTTTCACCAGTGATCTCTCTTCCCCTTCACGCTGCCCCCTTGCCCAGGGGCCTGTGTCACACTGCTGCCCAGGCTCCCTCCCCAAGGCTGAGTCACACCGGAGCCACACGGAGCCACTTTCTCATAACGGAGTGGTTTCTGTTTAGTTCAGTCTGCTGTTCAGCTGCCTGCGAGGGGAGAGGAACCTTCTCTCAGTCCCAGCAGGCAGCGCATTAGAGCTGGGACCAGGCGGCATTTCTTTTTGTTCCCTTCTAAGTAAAGCTAAGATAAAGCTTGTGTTTGCATGTATTCTATAAGTCAGTTATTTGTAGCTGGGGAGTAGCCTGAACTATGTAAATGAAGGCAAACCAACCCTTCAGAGTGAGATGTAACCATCTAAACAAGTGAGGTGGCAGGAGGTTTTGGGTCCCTCTTCAGAAACACCTTCTCATGGAAAAAGAAAGTAGATGATTCTTTCTAGGCCTATGTGATCTTCCTCCTGGAAATAGTTGGTTAAACGAGTGATGGCTTGGAGGAGGGTTTGCTCTCTTTGCTTCCCCTTGATTCTGTTTAGTGAGGTGTTGCTGGGCTTGAGAGGTTGAGAAGTCCTGCTCTTCCAAGAGGTCGTGGTCCTTATTGGCACATTTGTCTCCTTCATTTCCTGTTAAATGTAGGTGCAGGTTCAGAAGACGAAAGACCTGCTCAATAATGTGGCCTCTGATGAAGCTAACCTAGAAGCCAAAATTGACAAGAAGAAATTAGAGCTGGAAAGAAATCGGAAGCGACTCCAGACTCTGCAGAGTGTCAGGTAGATATGAACACCTGAAGAGTGAGTAGAATGCTGTCTCTGCAAGTTAAAGCTGACTAAGGGAATATATCGTCAGTGGTACTAACCTTTCAAGCAGTGGGAAAAGCTTGGCATAAAGATATCTCTGCTGCAGAATGTACGTGTGTTTTTAACAGGCACATTGCTAAACTCATTCTCTTTACTGCTTTCAATATGTCTGGAAAACTGCTTAGTTCTTGAACCTCCCTTCTAGCTTTTATAGCTTCTTGGAACGCAAGGCAAAGTAAGTAAATCCAGATGGCAAAAGTTATACAAGGCCTGGCTCCTCAGATCTGTGTCTTGCCATAAATTAGGTGGAAACAGAAACATACTTCCATTTCTTGGTTTGAGTAGATTTTACAGTTTTCTAATTCCTCGCTGTTAATTCATCCTTCCTCTGACTTTCCCTTTCAAGTGTGTGCCTCACATTTTCTTGGAGCCCACACTTCCCCCCACCGCACCTCTTTCTTGTGCCCTCCCTTTTTCTCTCACTTTGTACCCTCCTTCCTTTGCTTTGTTTCTGTGTTGC
Source organism: Kogia breviceps (assembly GCF_026419965.1). Classification (NCBI taxonomy): domain Eukaryota; kingdom Metazoa; phylum Chordata; class Mammalia; order Artiodactyla; family Physeteridae; genus Kogia; species Kogia breviceps. Next base: position 55,683,338 of record NC_081323.1, read on the forward strand.
CCTTCCTCCCTTTTCATTCTCCATTTATTTTTCTCTCTTTACTCCTTCTTTTCTCCAGCTGCTGTATTTGCTCTGAATGTGTCTTGCTTTTTGGGGACACGTGCCTGGCCCACACTCTGGCTCCTGTCCTGAGATCTGCGGGAAGGCAGCACCTGGGGGCAGCAGACAGTAACCAAGGGAGCATCAAGGCTTCCTCCTTGCCAAGGGCGAGCCCACACCCCTTCTGCCTCTGGATCAGGGCCACCAGATAGATTAATCTTATTAAAAACTTTTGCTTTTCAAGCATAAATTCATTTTTGTTAAGCCTCAGATCTTTGTTTTTTTAATTTATTATTATTTTTTATACAGCAGGTTCTTATTAGTCATCAGTTTTATACACATCAGTGTATACATGTCAATCCCAATCGCCCAATTCATCACACCACCATCCCCACCGGCCCCTGCGGCTTTCCCCCCTTGTTGTCCATACGTTTGTCCTCTACATCTGTGTCTCAACTTCTGCCCTGCACACCGGTTCATCTGTACCATTTTTCTAGATTCCACATACATGCATTAATATAAAATATTTATTTTTCTCTTTCTGACTTACTTCATTCTGTATGACAGTCTCTAGATCATCCACGTCTCAACAAATGACTCAGTTTCATTCCTTTTTATGGCTGAATTCTATTGTATATATGTACCACAACTTTATCCATTCGTCTGTCGATGGGCATTTAGGTTGCTTCCATGACCTGGCTATTGTAAATAGTGTTGCAGTGAACATTGGGGTGCATGTGTCTTTTTGAATTATGGTTTCTCTGGGTATATGCCCAGTAGTGGGATTGCTGGGTCATATGGTAATTCTATTTTTAGTTTTTTAAGGAACCTCCATACTGTTCTCCATAGTGGCTGTATCAATTTACATTCCCATCAACAGTGCAAGAGGGTTCCCTTTTCTCCACACCCTCTACAGCATTTGTTTGTAGATTTTTGGCTGATGCCCATTCTAACTGGTGTGAGGTGATACCTCATTGTAGTTTTGATTTGCATTTCTCTAATAATTAGTGAAGTTGAGCAGCTTTTCATGTGCTTCTTGGCCATCTGTATGTCTTCTCTAGAGAAATGTCTATTTAGGTCTTCTGCTCATTTTTGGATTGGGTTATTTGTTTCTTTAATATTGAGCTGCATGAGCTGTTTATATATTTTGTAGATTAATCCTTTGTTCTGTGTCCGTTGATTTGTTTGCAAATATTTTTTCCCATTCTGAGGGTTGTCTTTTCGTCTTATTTATGGTTTCCTTTGCTGTGGAAAAGCTTTTAGGTTTCATTAGGTCCCATTTGTTTATTTTTGTTTTTATTTCCATTACTCTAGGAGGTGGATCAAAAAAGATCTTGCTGTGATTTATGTCAAAGAGTGTTCTTCCTATGTTTTCCTCCAAGAGTTTTATAGTCTCCAGTCTTACATTCAGGTCTCTAATCCTTTTTGAGTTTATTTTTGTGTATGGTGTTAGGGAGTCTTCTAATTTCATTCTTTTACATGTAGCTGTCCAGTTTTCCCGGCACCACTTATTGAAGAGACTTTTCTCCATTGTATTTCCTTGCCTCCTTTGTCATAGATTAGTTGACCATAGGTGTGTGGGTTTATCCCTGGGCTTTCTATCCTGTTCCATTTATGTATATTTTGGTTTTTGTGCCAGTACCATATTGTCTTGATTACTGTAACTTTGTAGTATAGTCTGAAGTCAGGGAGTCTGATTCCTCCAGCTCCATTTTTTTTCCCTCAAGACTGCTTTGGCTATTTAGGGTCTTTTGTGTCTCCATACAGATTTTAAGATTTTTTGTTCTAGTTCTGTAAAAAAGGCCATTGGTAATTTGATAGGGATTGCATTGAATCTGTAGATTGCTTTGGGTAGTATAGTCATTTTCACAATATTGATTCTTCCAATCCAAGAACATGGTATATCTCTTCAGCTGTTGGTATCATCTTTAATTTCTTTCATCAGCATCTTACAGTTTTCTGCATACAAGGTGTTTTGTCTCCCTAGGTAGGTTTATTCCTAGGTATTTTATTCTTTTTGTTGCAGTGGTAAATGGCAGTGTTTCCTTAATTTCTCTTTCAGATTTTTCATCAGTAGTGTATAGGAATGCAAGAGATTTCTGTGCATTAATTTTGTATCCTGCAACTTTACCGAATTCATTGATTAGCTCTAGTTTTCTGGTGGCATCTTTAGGTTTCTCTATGTATAGTATCATGTCATCTGCAAACAGTGACAGTTTTACTCTTCTTTTCCAATTTGTATTCCTTCTATTTCTTTTTCTTCTATGATTGCCGTGGCTAGGACTTCCAAAACTATGTTGAATAACAGTGGTGAGAGTGGACATCCTTGTCTTGTTCCTGATCTTAGAGGAGGAAATGCTTTCAGTTTTTCACCATTGAGACTGATGTTTGCTGTGGGTTTGTTGTATATGGCCTTCATTATGTTGAGGTAGGTTCCCTCTATGCCCACTTTCTTGAGAGTTTTTATCATAAATTGGTGTTGAATTTTATCAAAAGCTTTTTCTGCATCTATTGAGATGATCATATGGTTTTTCTTCTTCAGTTTGTAAGTATGGTGTATCACATTGATTGATTTGCATATATTGAAGGATCCTTGCATCCCTGGGATAAATCCCACTTGATCACGGTGTATGATCCTTTTATTGTTGTTGTTTTGTTTTTTGGTGGTACACGGGCCTTTCACTGTTGTGGCCTCTCCTGCTGCGGAGCACAGGCTCTGGAGGCACAGGCTCAGCAGCCATGGCTCACGGGCCCAGCCGCTCCGGGGCATGTGGGATCTTCCCGGACCGGGGCACGAACCCATGTCCCCTGCATTGGCAGGCGGATTCTCAACCATTGCGCCACCAGGGAAGCCCTGATCCTTTTAATGTGTTGTTGGATTCTGTTTGCTAGTATTTTGTTGAGAATTTTGGAACTATATTCATGAGTGATATTGGTCTGTAATTTTCTTATTTTGTAGTATCTTTGTGTTTTGGTGTCAGGGTGATGGTGGCCTCATAGAATGAGTTTGGGGGTGTTCCTTCCTTTGCAATGTTTTGCAAGAGTTTGAGAAGGATGGGTGTTAACTCTTCTCTAAATGTTTGATAGAATTCACCTGTGAAGCCATCTGGTTCTGGACTTTTTTTTTTTTTTTTTTTTTTTTTTTTGCGGTACACGGGCCTCTCACTGTTGTGGCCTCTCCTGTTGCGGAGCACAGGCTTGGACGTGCAGGCTCAGTGGCCATGGCTCACGGGCCTAGCCGCTCTGCAGCATGTGGGATCTTCCCGGACCGGGGCATGAACCTGTGTTGCCTGCATCGGCAGGCAGACTCTCAACTACTGTGCCACCAGGGAAGCCCTGGTCCTGAACTTTTGTTTGTTGGAAGATTTTTAATCACAGTTTCAATTTCGTTACTTGTGATTGGTCTGTTCATGTTTTCTATTTCTTTCTGGTTCAGTCTTGGAAGGTTATACCTTTCTAAGAATTTGTCCATTTCTTCCAGGTTGTCCATTTTATTGGCGTAGAGTTGCTTGTAGTAGTCTCTTACGATGCTTTGTATCTCTGTGGTGTCTGTTGTAACTTCTGCAGTGTCTGTTGTAACTTCTCCTTTTTCATATCTAATTTTATTGATTTGAGTCCTCCCCCACTTTTTCTTGATGAGTCTGGCTAATGGTTTATCAATTTTGTTTATCTTCTCAAAGAACCAGCTTTTAGTTTTATTGATCTTTGCTATTGCTTTCTTTGTTTCTATTTCATTTATTTCTGCTCTGAACTTTATGATTTCTTTGCTTCTGCTAACTTTGGGTTTTGTTTGTTCTTCTTTCTCTGATTCCTTTAGGTGTAAGGTTAGATTGTTTATTTGAGATGTTTGCTGTTTCTTGAGGTAGGATTGTATTGCTGTAAACTTCCCTCTTAGAACTGCTTTTGCTGCATCCCATAGGTTTTGGATTGTCGTGTTTTCATTGTCTTTTGTCTCTAGGTATTTTTTGATTTCTTCAGTGATCTCTTGGTTATTTAGTAATGTATTGTTTAGCCTCCATGTATTTGTGTTTTTTGTTTTTTTTCCCTGTAATTCATTTTTAATCTCAGAGCGTTGTGGTCAGAAAAGATGCTTGATATGATTTCAGTTTTCTTAAATTTACTGAGGCTTGATTTGTGACCCAAGATGTGATCTATCTTGGAGAATGTTCCATGTGCACTTGAGAAGAAAGTGTAATCTGCTTGTTTTGGATGGAATGTCCTATAAATATCAGTTAAATCTATCTGGTCTATTGTGTCATTTAAAGCTTGTGTTTCCTTATTAATTTTCTGTTTGGGTGATCTGTCCATTGGTGTAAGTGAGGTGTTAAAGTCCCACACTATTATTGTGTTACTGTCGATTTCGTCTGTTATAGCTGTTAGCAGTTGCCTTATATATTGAGGTGCTCCTATGTTGGGTGCATATATATTTATAATTGTTATGTCTTCTTCTTGGATTGATCCCTTGATCATTATGTAGTGTCCTTCCTTGTCTCTTGTAACATTCTTTGTTTTAAAGTCTATTTTATCTGATATGAGTATTGCTACTCCAGCTTTCTTTTGATTTCCATTTGCATAGAATATCTTTTTCCATCCCCTCACTTTCAATCTGTGTGTGTCCCTAGGTCTGAAGTGGGTCTCTTGTAGACAGCATTTATGTGGGTCTTGTTTTTGTATCCATTCAGCGATCCTGTGTCTTTTGTTTGGAGCCTTTAATCCATTCACGTTTAAGGTAATTATCCATATGTATGTTCCTGTGACCATTTTCTTAATTGTTTTGCATTTGTTTTTGTAGGTCCTTTTCTTGTGTTTCCCACTTAGAGAAGTTTCCTTAGTGTTTATAGTAGAGCTGGTTTGGTGGTGCTGAATTCTCTTAGCCTTTGGTTGTTTGTAAAGATTTTGATTTCTCCATCGAATCTGAATGAGATCCTTACCTGTTAGAGTAATCTTGGTTGTAGGTTCTTCCCTTTCATCAGTTTAAATATGTCATGTCACTCCCTTCTGGCTTGTAGAGTTTCTCCTGGGAAATCAGTTGTTAACCTTATGCGAGTTCCATTGTATGTTATTTGTTGTTTTTCTTTTTCTTTTTTTTTTTTTTTTTTTTGCGGTACGCGGGCCTCTCACTGTTGTGGCCTCCCCGTTGTGGAGCATAGGCTCTGGACGCACAGGCTCAGCAGCCGTGGCCCACAGGCCCAGCCGCTCCGCAGCATGTGGGATCCTCCTGGACCGGGGCACGAACCTGTATCCCCTGCATCGGCAGGCGGACTCCCAACCACTGCGCCACCGGGGAAGCCCTTATTTGTCGTTTTTCCCTTGCTGCTTTCAGTAATTTTTCTTTGTCTTTAATTTTTGCCAATTTGATTACTGTGTCTCAGCGTGTTTCTTCTTGGGTTTATCCTGTATGGGAATCTCTGCACTTCCTGGACTTGGGTGGCTATTTCCTTTCCCATGTTAGCGAAGTTTTCGACTGTAATCTCTTTAAATATTTTCTCGGGTTCTTTCTCTCTCTTCTCCTTCTGGGACCCCTATAATGCAAATATTGTTGCGTTTAATGTTGTCCCAGAGGTCTCTTAGGCTGTCTTCATTTCTTTTCATTCTTTTTTCTTTATTCTGTTCTGCAGCAGTGAATTCCACCATTCTGTCTTCAGGTCACTTATCCGTTCTTCTGCCTCAGTTATTCTGCTATTGATTCCTTCTAGTGTAGTTTTCATTTCAGTTATTGTATTTTTCATCTCTGTTTGTTTGTTCTTTAATTCTTCTAGGTCTTGTTAAACATTTCTTGCATCTTCTCAGTCTTTGCCTCCATTCTTTTTCCAAGGTCCTGGATCATACTGTCATTATTCTGAATTCTTTTTCTGGAAGGTTGCCTATCTCCACTTCATTTAGTTGTTGTTCTGTGGTTTTGTCTTGTTCCTTCATCTGGTACATAGCCCTCTGCCTTTTCATCTTGTCTATCTTTCTGTGAATGTGGTTTTTGTTCCACAAGCCTCATATTTTTTTAATAGAAAAATTTCTCTGTTTTCCTCTAGTCCAAAAGATTATAAATTATTTTCTAGTTTGTCTGTTTATGTTTTTATTTTAAAAATTTTTTTGGCTGTGCCGTTCGGTATGCGGGATCTATGTCCCTGACCAGGGATCAAACCTGTGCCCCCAGCATTGGGAGCTCGGAGTCTTAACCAGTGGACTGCCAAGGAAGTCCCTATCTGTTTATATATTTTTTTTTTCTATCTGTTTATATTTTTAAAAGAACACAGATTTCCCTTTAAAACCAATAATAAGAGAAAAAAATTCAGCTAACCAATTGAAACAGGTTTTTATGCTGTGGTTTTATTTTTAAGTTTTATATTGTTTAAAAACTTAGCTTTAATTGGTAGCAACCTATATTTCTCTTTTTAGGGGACTGATTAAATTTTGGAACATTCCGACAGAATATTATGTCCGACTAAGATAATGCATATATTTAATTTATTGATTTTTAGAGATGTGTATAATGTATGATTATTCTTTAACTCTGTATTGAAATATGTGCCATATTGAGTGAGGAAAAAAGACCTCAGAGCTTCATTTAAGATAATATACTTAATGTTTGTTAAAAAGAAATGCATTTCTGTATGTATCTATGCATAGACTAGTCTGGAAGGATGTATGTCAAATATTAAGTGCTAATACCTAGTGATGGGATTATGAGTAATTTTAATTTTATTCTTAATACTTTCAGGATTATTTCTAGTTTTTACAAAGAGCATGTCTCAATTTTTGATTAAAAGTGTCTTCATTTTGTGGGGAGGGAAGAGAAAGGGAAATTAGCTTTAGTTACGAGAATGAAAAACCTTCTCTAATTAAAGGCTTTCCAAAGAAAACCAGGACGGAATCTGGAGCTCTGAATACCAATTTCAAACTACTATATTTTTGTATATTGATTAATCTTTCAGTTTTTATTTCATTTTGTTTTTCTAGGCCAGCCTTTATGGATGAATATGAGAAGACTGAGGACGAATTGCAAAAGCAGTATGACATTTATCTAGAGAAATTTCGAAATCTGGCTTATCTGGAACAGCAACTCGATGATCATCACAGGATGGAGCAAGAGAGGTTTGAGGTGAGTGCTGAGTCCTTCTGTATGACCATTCATTCTGGTGTGTTACTTTGTACTTGTTGACATGCCAGTTTGTAAATAGCACTGTGAAAAGAATATCAGGTGAATGTTTTTTCTCCCTGATCAGACTGAGGATTGCTCATGTTTTTCAGGTTGTGTAGCCTGGGCTCCAAGGTTGTCAAATCTTTGGTAGTAGGTTGTCACTAGAGTTTGGTCAGTTAGGACTACAGACAGGGCTGGGACATGTCCTGTGCAGTTGGATACAGCTGCAAGCTTAGAAGGACCTGGGCTTGCTTTAATCCTCTGCTGTCACCATCTTGAAATTCTTAGTAATTTTTAACTGCATTTTATTTTGCACTGAGTCCCACAAATTATGTAACATGTCTTGTTTACAGATCTTGCTTGGTCAGTTCACTTAAAGATTTTCAAGCCCTGGTTTATTGAATCACCCAGAGTAGCTTTTCAGAAACTGCTTTATAAAGAAGAATTGTAGCTTATTGATTATTGTGGGAAATACGTATGACCTATAAACTGACCAGCTGTCTTTCAGGTTCCTTTCATCCCAATGTGTAAGGCCATTTAGGAAAGAGTATTTCGGATCCCAGTATCAGTTGATACATATGGAATCAGAGCAAAGGAAGTTGGATGAAGTTGCTGTCATTTTGAATTGCCCTTATCCCTTAGGGATATTTCTGCTTAACCCTAAAATAGGCATTTGGAATCTATGTTCATGGTGAAACTGGTCTCCAGTCTCCCTATCTCATGCTGTCCTTGACAGCTTTTGGTATAAAGGTTATCCTAGCCTTATTACAAACCTGGACATTTGAATTAGGTGACGCTACTTTGTTGCCAAGCGGGCTGGCTATAACTGACACCTTCATCTGGACATGTTTATCTGGAGGAGGAACCTGTTGCCACTCTTTCTGTAAGGCAGAGGCAGGCCATGGAGAAATGGAGGGTCCAGGACAGGCACATTTTGAGGGCAATGAAAAGACCCTGGAGTTCTGGACATTTTAAACATTGGGTGTCTGGGAAAGAGCATTAAAGAGACAGTGAAAATAAGCTGATCATTTTGTACTATTGTCTGGGCCACACCCGGGCTCAGAGAACATACCAAAGAACGTGCCTCAGGATGCGAGTGGGTGGCCCAGGTTACTTCTGAGGGGCGCCTTCCTGCCCACCCTCCCTTCAGCAAGTACCTATCCTCTTTTTCTTCTGTGCTCACAGCTACTCCCCATGCTTCTAATACCTCGTCCCTCAAAATGTCTCATGCATGAAACAGTGCTTCCTTTTTAACATTTAGAACAACAACACATTTTTTGAAAGCCAATTTCCTCTCCCATTCTCTCTTTTTCTAACTTTTTTTTTTTTCCGGCTGCACTGCACAGCATGCAGGATCTTAGTTCCCCAATCAGGGATGGAATCCGCACCCTCTGCAGTGGAAGTGCCGAGTCTTAACCACTGAACCACCACAAGGAAGTCCCTCCCATTCTCTTTTTTTGACAATAATCAGGGCCACATTTTGTAACCTAACTCAAGTATTAGCTTTTTTTTATACCCTAGGAATTAAAACTAGTATTTCTTTCTTTCTTTTCCTATCTAATCACTCCTACCATTTAGCCCCTTTCAGGGTTAGAATTGTGCAGGGCAGAAAAATGATAAAATTCGTGCTTTATTTTAAGAACAAGAGGCCCCATAGTTGATGTATCTGTTCCTGTGTCCACATCCCACACAGGCATATGTGACGGGCATCTTGTTGTGTTGTCAGTTTTCTTCAGAGGCAGTGAAGTGTAGTGGGAGGAGCCTGGCTTTGGGGACCAGTGAGGCCCATTTTGGGCCAGTGGTGTCACTTCTGGGAGCCCCCTTTTCATCGGGCTGCCAGAGTGATGACGGAGAAGGGGTGTTGAGTTTCCCATGCAGTGTTAATTCTCTTCCCCTTCCTGTAGTTTAGTCTTTTTGTTTCTATATCACAAATTTAGAAGTACTTACATGGTAAAGAATAATAAAATAGTCCAGAAAGTGTCATTTCTTCTGGATCTTGTCTTTCCTGCTCCATAGGAAGCTGAAAACACTCTCCGTCTGATGCAGAACAAGCTAAAGGAGGAAGAAAAGCGACTGCTCAAGAGCAGAAGTAAGCCCACACTTTTAATTTATTTTTTAAAATTTTTTTTAAATTTATTTTTTATTTTTATTTTTATTTTTTTTGGTGGTACACAGGCCTCTCACTGTTGTGGCCTCTCCCGTTGCGGAGTACAGGCTCCCGATGCGCAGGCTCAGCGGCCATGGCTCACGGGCCCAGCCGCTCCGCGGCATGTGGGATCTTCCCGGACCAGGGCACGAACCCGTGTCCCCTGCATCGGCAGGCGGACTCTCAACCACTGCGCCACCAGGGAAGCCCTGGTCCTGGGCTTCTGTTTGTTGGAAGATTTTTAATCACAGTTTCAATTTCATTACTTGTGATTGGTCTGTTCATATTTTCAATTTCTTCCTGGTTCAGTCTTGGAAGGTTATACCTTTCTAAGAATTTGTCCATTTCTTCCAGGTTGTCCATTTTATTGGTGTAGAGTTGCTTGTAGTAGTCTCTTACGATGCTTTGTATCTCTGTGGTGTCTGTTGTAACTTCTCCTTTTTCATTCTAATTTTATTGATTTGAGTCCTCTTTTTCTTGATGAGTCTGGCTAATGGTTTATCAATTTTGTTTATCTTCTCAAAGAACCAGCTTTTAGTTTTATTGATCTTTGCTATTGCTTTCTTTGTTTCTATTTCATTTATTTCTGCTCTGATCTTTATGATTTCTTTCCTTCTACTAACTTTAGGTTTTGTTTGTTCTTCTTTCTTTGATTCCTTTAGGTGTAAGGTTAGATTGTTTATTTGAGATGTTTGCTGTTTCTTGAGGTAGGATTGTATTGCTGTAAACTTCCCTCTTAGAACTGCTTTTGCTGCATCCCATAGGTTTTAGATTGTTGTGTTTTCCTTGTCATTTGTCTCTAGATATTTTTCGATTTCCTCTTTGATTTCTTCAGTGATCTCTTGGTTATTTAGTAACGTATTGTTTAGCCTCCATGTGTTTGTGTTTTTTTACATTTTTTTCCCTGTAATTGATTTCCAATCTCATAGTGTTGTGGTCAGAAAAGATGCTTGATATGATTTAAGTTTTCTTAAATTTACTAAGGCTTGATCTGTGACCCAAGATGTGATATGTCCTGGAGAATGTTCCATGTACCCTTGAGAAGAAAGTGTAATCTGCTTGTTTTGGATGGAATGTCCTATAAATATCAGTTAAATCTATCTGGTCTATTGTGTCATTTAAAGCTTGTGTTTCCTTATTAATTTTCTGTTTGGGTGATCTGTCCATTGGTGTAAGTGAGGTGTTAAAGTCCCACACTATTATTGTGTTACTGTCGATTTCGTCTGTTATAGCTGTTAGCAGTTGCCTTATATATTGAGGTGCTCCTATGTTGGGTGCATATATATTTATAATTGTTATGTCTTCTTCTTGGATTGATCCCTTGATCATTATGTAGTGTCCTTCCTTGTCTCTTGTAACATTCTTTGTTTTAAAGTCTATTTTATCTGATATGAGTATTGCTACTCCAGCTTTCTTTTGATTTCCATTTGCATAGAATATCTTTTTCCATCCCCTCACTTTCAATCTGTGTGTGTCCCTAGGTCTGAAGTGGGTCTCTTGTAGACAGCATTTATGTGGGTCTTGTTTTTGTATCCATTCAGCGATCCTGTGTCTTTTGTTTGGAGCCTTTAATCCATTCACGTTTAAGGTAATTATCCATATGTATGTTCCTGTGACCATTTTCTTAATTGTTTTGCATTTGTTTTTGTAGGTCCTTTTCTTGTGTTTCCCACTTAGAGAAGTTTCCTTAGTGTTTGTAGTAGAGCTGGTTTGGTGGTTCTGAATTCTCTTAGCTTTTGGTTGTCTGTAAGGCTTTTGATTTCTCCATCGAATCTGAATGAGATCCTTGCCGGGTAGAGTAACCTTGGTTGTAGGTTCTTCCCTTTCATCAGTTTAAGTATGTCGTGCCACTCCCTTCTGGCTTGTAGAATTTCTCCTGCAAAATCAGCTGTTAACCTTATGGGAGTTCCCTTGTATGTTATTTGTCGTTTTTCCCTTGCTGCTTTCAATATTTTTTCTTTGTCTTTAATTTTTGCCAATTTGATTACTGTGTCTCAGCGTGTTTCTTCTTGGGTTTATCCTGTATGGGAATCTCTGCACTTCCTGGACTTGGGTGGCTATTTCCTTTCCCATGTTAGGGAAGTTTTCGACTATAATCTCTTTAAATATTTTCTCAGGTCCTTTCCCTCTTCTCCTTCTGGGACCCCTATAATGCGAATGTTGTTGCGCTTAATGTTGTCCCAGAGGTCTCTTAGGCTGTCTTAATTTCTTTTCATTCTTTTTTCTTTATTCTGTTCCGCAGCAGTGAATTCCACCATTCTGTCTTTAGGTCACTTATCCGTTCTTCTGCCTCAGTTATTCTGCTATTGATTCCTTCTAGTGTAGTTTTCATTTCAGTTATTGTATTTTTCATCTCTGTTTGTTTGTTCTTTAATTCTTCTAGGTCTTGTTAAACATTTCTTGCATCTTCTCAGTCTTTGCCTCCATTCTTTTTCCAAGGTCCTGGATCATACTGTCATTATTCTGAATTCTTTTTCTGGAAGGTTGCCTATCTCCACTTCATTTAGTTGTTGTTCTGTGGTTTTGTCTTGTTCCTTCATCTGGTACATAGCTCTCTGCCTTTTCATCTTGTCTCTCTTTCTGTGAATGTGGTTTTGTAGTTTTCATTTCAGTTATTGTATTTTTCATCTCTGTTTGTTTGTTCTTTAATTCTTCTAGGTCTTGTTAAACATTTCTTGCATCTTCTCAGTCTTTGCCTCCATTCTTTTTCCAAGGTCCTGGATCATACTGTCATTATTCTGAATTCTTTTTCTGGAAGGTTGCCTATCTCCACTTCATTTAGTTGTTGTTCTGTGGTTTTGTCTTGTTCCTTCATCTGGTACATAGCTCTCTGCCTTTTCATCTTGTCTCTCTTTCTGTGAATGTGGTTTTTGTTGCACAGGCTGCAGGATTGTAGTTCTTCTTGCTTCTGCTGTCTGCCCTCTGGTGGATGAGGCTCTCTAAGAGGCTTGTGCAAGTTTCCTGATGGGAGGGACTGGTGGTGTGTAGAGCTGGCTATTGCTCTGGTGGGCAGAGCTCAGTAAAACTTTAATCCATTTGTCCGCTGATGAGTGGGGTTGGGTTTCCTCCGTGTTGGTTGTTTGGCCTGAGGCATCCCGACTCTGGAGCCTACCTGGGCTCTTTGGTGGGGCTAATGTTGGACTCTGGGAGGGCTCACACCACGGAGTACTTCTCCAAACTTCTGCTGCCAATGTCCTTGTCTTCACGGAGAGACACAGCCACCCCCCGCCTCTGCAGGAGACCCTCCAACACTAGCTGGTAGGTCTGGTTCAGTCTCCTATGGGGTCACTGCTTTTTCCCCTGGGTCCCGATACGCACACTACTTTGTGTGTGCCCTCCTAGAGTGGAGTCCCTGTTTCCCCCAGTCCTGTCGAAGTCCTGCAATCAAATCCCCCTTGCCTTCAAAATCTGATTCTCTGGGAATTCTTCCTCCCATTGCTGTACCCACAGGTTGGGAAGCCTGACGTGGAGCTCAGAACCTTCACTCCAGTGGGTGGACTTCTGTGGTATCTGTGTTCTCCAGCTTGTGAGTCAGCCACCCAGCAATTATGGGATTTGATTTTATTTTGATTGCATCCCTCCTACCATCTCACTGTGGCTTCTCCTTTGTCTTTGGATGTGGGGTTTCTTTTTTGGTGAGTTCCAGTGTCTTCTTGTCGATGATTGTTCAGCAGTTAGTTGTGATTCCGGTGCTCTTGCAGGAGGGAGTGAGAGCACATCCTTCTATTCTGCCATCTTGAACCAGTTACTTATTAAAATGACATTTTAGATATATTGGAGTAAATAAAACATTATTAAAATTAATTCACCTGTTTCTTTTTGCTTTAATGTAGTTACTAGAAAATTTTAAATTGCATCTGGGGCTGGCATATTTCTGTTGGACAGTATTGATCTAAAAGGAGAAACTTACAAAGGAACTGCCTACAGTTTAAGTGTATGAAGTATATTTCATTGTGGGTTTTTTTTTTTTTTTTTTTTTTTTTTTTGGCGGTACACGGGCCTCTCACTGTTGTGGCCTCTCCCGTTGCAGAGCACAGGCTCCGGACACTCAGGCTCAGTGGCCATGGCTCACGGGCCCAGCTGCTCCACGGCATGTGGGATCTTCCCAGACCAGGGCACAAACCCGTGTCTCCTGCATTGGCAGGCGGATTCTCAACCACTGCGCCACCAGGGAAGCCCTTCATTGTGGTTTTGATTTGAATTTCTCTGATAGCCGGTGAAATGGAGCATCTTTTCATCTGCTTATTGGCTGTCTGTATATCTTCTTTGGAGAGATCTGTTCAAGCCCTTTGCAGTTTTTAAATTGGGTTTTCCTTTTATTGTTGAGTTATATATTCTAGATACTAGACCCTCATGTGACTTCTGATTTGAAAATATTTTCTGTCATTCTCTGGACTGTCTTTTTTTTTAACATCTTTATTGGAGTGTAATTGCTTTACAATGGTGTGTTAGTTTCTGCTTTACAACAAAGTGAATCAGTTATACATATACATATGTTCCCATATCTCTTCCCTCTTGCGTCTCCCTCCCTCCCACTCTCCCTATCCCACCCTTCTAGGTGGTCACAAACCACCTAGCTGATCTCCCTGTGCCATGCGGCTGCTTCCCACTAGCTATCCACCCTACGTTTGGTAGTGTATATATGTTCATGCTACTCTCTCACTTCGTCACAGCTTACCCTTCCCCCTTCCCATATCCTCAAGTCCATGCTCTAGTAGGTCTGTGTTTTATTCCTGTCCTACCCCTAGGCTCTTCATGACATTTTTTTTTCTTAGATTCCGTATATATGTGTTAGCGTACGGTATTTGTTTTTCTCCTTCTGACTTCACTCTGTATGACAGACTCCAGGTCCATCCACCTCACTACAAATAACTCAATTTCGTTTCTTTTTATGGCTGAGTAATATTCCATTGTATATATGTGCCACATCTTCTTTATCCATTCATTTGTTGATGGACACTTAGGTTGCTTCCATGTCCTTGCTATTGTAAATAGTTATATATTCTAGATACTAGATCCTATGTGATTTCTGATTTGAAAATATTTTCTGTCATTCTCTGGACTGTCTTCACTTTCTTGATGCTGTCCTTTGCTGTACAAAGTTTTAATGAAGTACAGTTTATCAATTTTTTTCTTTGCTGCTTGTGCTTTTAGTGTCATATTTAAGAAACTGCTGAATTCAAGGTCACCAAGGTTTACCCCTCTGTTTCCTTCTAGGAGTTTTATAGTTTTAACTCTTACATTTAGGTCTCTGACCCATTTTGAGTTAATTCTTGTATATGGTGTGAGGTAGGGGGCCAACCTCATTCTTTTGCATGTGGCTGTCCATTTGTCCCAGCACTATTTTTTGGAAAGTCTGTTCTTTTCCTCTTGAATCATCCTGGCACCCTAGTTGGCCATACTCATTTTAATGTGTCACTCACAACTCAGTGATTTTGGCGTCAGCACATATTAACTTTAGTTTACGTGCTTGGTCCTCAGTCTTTTGCTGTGACTTGTCAGAAGAAATTGTACTGAGCCCAAGGTACCTGTATTAATGTTGGTTTAAAATTCATGATATCATTTGCTTTAATATTGTATGGGGTGAGGATTTAATGTCATAATTTTCCTGGAGGAAGTAAAAAGTGAGCTAATCTGAAGAGTGATTTCACTTTGTGGTCATTGATTTCTGTTAATATCTAGTTAATATCTAATCACATTCTCTGTAACAGCTTTTATAAGGTGGTAGTTGTCAGATCGATTGTACTGAAGTCCTTGCAGGATGCCCTTATTGACACTTTGTCCAGCTCCCAGCGTTTCCCCTTCATGCTGTAGAGGACAGCTCTTCTCTTCAGGGCTAAAGGAAGCAAGAAATTTTCCCTCAGTGCCCAGCTAGATGGAGCTGCCATTTCATTACTCTCTTATAGCAGGAGTTACGCAAAGCATTTTTGTAGATGAACAATTACTCTACTTCCAAACTGTCTTAAGAGTCAGTGATCAGAACAGCAATTGCATTCTTCCAGTTCCATCCTTCTAAAACCTCTGTCACTCTCTGGGCACAGAGCAGTTGGGCTGGGCAGTGAAAGTTTTTTCTCCGCACTGTGGAAACTCTCCTTCTGTAGGTTTACATTAGGAAATGTTCAATCTGCACAAGACTCCAGAGGAGTATTTAAGAAATTAATGTGAAAGGCCATTGCATTGAGAATGACCTTTCTTTACCTTTTTAATGAATTTTCTCCAGTAAGGAATATTACGAGCACCAATTTTCGTTGCCAGTCACCAGGTAGCCATCTTTCCCAGGCAGCTCAATGAGGCCCTACCTGGCCCATCTCCCTCGTGCCTCCAGGCTTGTCTTGGTGCAGTTGCTGACCACTTCAGTGGGCTCCACTTCCCTCATGTTATCCTCAAGGAGCTTGAGTTCTGGTAACATGGCCTAAGACTGAACAGAGAATGTTTTTTTTTCCCCCAACTAACGAAGAACTCCCAGCTACCTTGACAGCTGGCTAGTCAATTTTTTAGTTTTACATACTGGAATAATGTTTCTAACTGACCCACTTTTTTTTTTTTGCTTTGGAAAATTGTTTATAAAAAAACTAGGCTATGGTTGTTTGCATTAACTCTTCACTAAGCATCTACAGGCAACTCCCAATAGCCTTGTAAAATCAAATGCATCAAAAGAAAGGCTCAGAAGCACAGATGGCTTTTGACAAGAGCCTTACTGGACAGAAGCTGTTTTAGGGGCAATGATGGAGCTGCCCTTTTGTTTTGCCTACTTGTGTCTCTGCCAGGTAATGATGACTCTGACATTGACATCCAGGAGGACGATGAATCCGACAGTGAACTAGAAGAGAGACGGCTGTCCAAGCCACGGACAGCCATGGAGGCGCTCTTGCAAGGTACCACAGTGGCTCTTGCTTGCCCTCCGCCCCACGCCCTGTCACAGGAAATGGCGGCCGGGATTGGGTCAGGGCTGCTTGGTTTCGAGGCCCGTAAGCACACTGCCCTGTTGTTTATCAGGATTTGGCTCTTAAACTGGTCAGTGGTCATCTTTGCTGCTAATACTCTTACCTTTGGCCCCAAGAATAGCCAGTCTTATTTATGGTTTGGTACTTCTCACAGAGGTCACATAACACACTGCCTCTGCTGATCAGCTGAATTCTGCCCTTTTTGGGTCCAAACTGCTCTCGGTGCAGTTACATCCCTTATGGTCAGAGAATTAATGCACAAATAAGGGACTTACATGAGCATCTCTGCTGTTAAAATAAAGTTCTTCTGGGAATTCCCTGGCGGTCGAGTAGTTAGGACTCTGTGCTCCCACTGCAGGGGGCACAGGTTTGATCCCTGGCCAAGGAACTAAGATCCCCCATGCTGTGAGGTGTGATCAAAAAAACAAAACAGTTCTTCTAGTTTCTACCTTCTTACTGCAAAAGATTCAAGCAATAACACATGTGAAGTAAATGTGGGTGCTCCCCTGGGGTCTTCCTCATGTCCCACTCCCTCACCTACAGGGGTCATGGCCAGTGGCTTGGGGTGTGTCCTTCCAAATTACCTTTCCACACATATACACATGTGCGCTCGTGAGCACGCACACACACACACACACACACTCAGATGTGGACACAAAGATCACCTGAAACATTTTTTAACCTAAAGGGGACCAGATTGTGTGTGGTTCTGTACTTGCTTTTTAAAATTATTATTAAATATACTGGAACCTTTTCCACGTCAGTAAAATATAAATCTGCTTCATTCTTTCTGACAGCTGCATAGTATTCCATCCTATAGCTGTACCCATAATTTATTTGGGCATTCCATATTGATAGATATTTAAGTATTTCCACTCTTTCCTTTGTATGTACCTCTTTCTGCATATGTGCAAGTGTTTTTTTAGGTTGCATCATTAAAAATGGAATTCTTAGGTCAAAGGTTATATAAACTGTTGTTTTAATAGATACTAAATTGCCCTATATTTGCCTATAAAGCATTTCTACTACCTGTTAATTTTTGGAACAAAATTGCATTTTTATGTATATAATACTTCTAAGTTGTAAGTCATCTTTATTGTTTTATATTAACTTCTGTATTAACTGCTTTCTCTTATAGGCTTAGCTATTTTTATTTATTACATTTCATTTTTTTATAGGATAATTAGATGCTCTGATTCCTTTCTCTTATTTTTTAAGAGCTTCATGATATAAATAGAGGTTAGAGGTTATGACTCCCATTCTGCAGATGGGGGCCAAGACTCTAAAAAGGTATGGAATTGGCTCAATAGAACATAGTAAGGGCACTGGTTTCCTAAATTCTCCTGCTGACCACTCAGCCTGCAGAAGTAAAATCACAGGGTTCATTTCCAAAAACTATAAATAAGTTCTTCAAACAACACAAGAGTTGCATTTTATCTGACCGAGGGAGCGTGTCCATAAATAGCTCTTGATGCCCATCTCCAGGCCTGCCCTGAGTGAGCTCCTCTGAGCTTCCTTCGCTGCCTTTCTTCTGAGGCCTGGCCCTGGCATCACTGGTGGCCGTTTTTCAGCCTTCGGGTATGTGCAGCTCTCTGCCTTCACCCAGCAAGGATGGCTCTTGAGTTTTTGCAGAAGTCACATCTAGACAACATTGACTTCCAGAGGAGGAGGGGAGAATCACTTAGATAATGATGGTGTTTTGAAGGGTAAATTAATGTGATACTTAAATTTTTTTACTTTTTGGAGCTCAGACATAGATCCAAGTACAAGTGACATTGTCCCATAAAAGGAGAATATATTTCTTTTTTCAACAGAGAGCACATCTGTTCTATCGCATGTATACTAATAATGGGATTCAGTGATTTTTCCCTAAAATATTTACAGGATGCATATTTATTTTTCTGATTTATGATTTGTGCTTATATTTTAATGCCCTTTTCCTCTTTTTCAAAGTGGAAATGCAGAAAATCTATTACTATCACAGTTCTGATTAGCTGGATGCTACTTAAGTCAGTTTTTTATTTTTATTTTTTAAAAAGTATTTATTTATTTTATGTATTTGGCTGTGCCGGGTCTTAGTTGTAGCACGTGGGATCATCGTTGCCTCGTGTGGGATCTTTATTTGTGGCATGCAGGATCTTTAGTTTTGGCATGCATGTGGGATCTAGTTCCCTGACCAGGGATTGAACCCAGGCCCCCTGCATTGGGAGCGTGGAGCCTTAACCACTGGACCACCAGAGAAGTACCTACTTAAGTCAGTTTTTTAATGTGATTCTCCTTTTTCCCAGTTTTCTAAATGAAAGCAAATCTTGAAGGCCATTTCCTGTCCTGTATCCTACAAGGTTTTCATACTCTCTTCATGCTTTTGTTCTCCTCAGGACGACCCAGCAAACGCGTCGTGGGCACAATGCAAGGTGGAGACTCAGACGACGATGTGAGTCCCGACCAGCTCCCTGAGCTGTCCTAGTCTTGGCCATCTTGGGCCAGCCTCGTAGGCTAGTTTGGCCGAGAAGCTAAGTGTATCTGACCAGTTTAGCACGAGGTGCTACTTCTCAGCCTGGCCCTTTGCTGGGTTTGTGGCGGAGTTCGACCTCCCAAGGAGCTAGACTCTCTTCTTTGCTAGTTGTGGGCTTATTTCTTTTCTTTTCAAATGAACGTACTTGCCCTACTTTTTTTTTTTCTTCTCATTGTTCTTTCCATTCTCGCTTTCCAAAGATGGAAGCAGCACCAGCTCTCTTAGGTAAATGCAAGACTTCCAGCTCCAAGAAACAGGTTGGTTTTCTTTTTCACCTCCATTTGTGTGTGTGAGCCACTTAGGGTCAGCAGAGAGCCTTCCCCGAGAGTGATGCCTTGTGTCTGGGGCAAGAAGCCACTCAGATGGGTTCCACAGTGAGTGGTGAAGTTACCTAGAGGTCCCTGTGCTAATGAGGAGGCGGGGTGAACACTGAGCCAAGAGACAAGGAAGGTTATCAGGCCTCTGAGCTGTAACCTAGAAGAGAAGGAATTCTGCTGAGGGCTGGGGTCAAGACCAGGCTTTTCTTCAGCTCCATTCTAGGTAGGGAACCTGAAAGGCAGGCTCTCCCGAGACCAGGGCCCGGAGTGTGACATCAGGTTGCTGATGCCTTGAGCACTGTTGAGTGGATAACTGACTGGGAAACCAGTGGAATCGGGGAACCAAGGCATCCTTTTTGGGGTCTGGTTATTGGGGCCGCACCGTCCATCGCTCTGGGCGTGCCTTCTTTGTTGAGTCCCTGGCAGGGCTGTGAGGCCCAAGAGGCAAAGATGACTGGACTGATGGAGATCACAGACCTCCCATCAGGCTGAATGCCATGCGTGTCTGGAGCACAGCACTAGTGCATGCACATAGCGTGGGCTGATGTTCTTGTGCAACAGTTCCGTTTATTAGGTACCAATGGTGAATACTTTTAGAGAAATTCACAGGAGGGGAGAGGTCACTCAGATTTGCTGGGCAAGATGCACAGAGAAGATAGGGCCTTGAATTCATAGAAGACAGTCTGTAGAGAATCAGAGAGACTACCTCAAAATTTTTTTTAACAAAGTAGGGGATGGATAGCTAAAAAGCTTCTATCCATCCATCTTACCCATCTGAGACAGAATTAGGGAAAGTCTGATGTGGAAACTTATGACACTGTCTGGCCTCTTTTCTTATGATTTGTTTGATCATTTGTATAGCTTTCAACTTTTCTGAGTAAATGCCTTATTTGTAGCTTAAAATCTCCTCTGTGCCTGTTGCCACTTATTTATCTCAAGGAGGCTGTTTCCACACAACCCCCTAGGCATAGGGGCTTGTCCTTCACCTGTTCACTCATTCACTTGCCAGGTCCTCGTTGAGTGCCTGTTACGTACCAGGCACCGTTAGGGGTTAGGGGAATACAGCAGTGAACAAAGCCCCTGCCTTCTTGAGGCTTACATTCCAGTGGTCATCAAGCAGATACATCAGGGGTCATGGTGGTAAGAAAAATAAAGCAGGTTCAGGGGACAGAGTGACAGGGATGAGGGAGGAGGTCAATGTCTTCTGATTGGTGGGGAAGGTCTCTGATTAGGTGACATTGGGCAGGGGGCTGAGTGGTAGGAGGAAGGTGATGCTGTGGTGGGGCAGTGAGGCCTAGGAAACGTGGTTCCAGAATTCAAGGGCCGGAGGCGGCAGCGTGACTGGGAGTGAGTGAACTGGGGCGGGAGCAGCAGGAGAGGCAGCAGGGGCCATGCACAGCTTTGCAGGATGTGACGAGGGCTCGCACTCTCTGAGTGCAGCGGGGAGGTGCTGGAGACCCAGGAGAGCTGAACTGAGTTTCAGAGGAACCAGGTGGGGGGCATTTGCAGGGGTCTAGTTCAGAAGCGAGGGTGGCGGTAGCAGCAGACTGGTGAGAAGTGGTCAGATTCTGGATGTTTCTAAAGTGAGAACCATTAGGTTTTGTTAATTGGACATGAGGTGTTAGAGAAAGAGAAATTCCCTAGTTGTGGCTTAATTGGCTGAAAGCATAGTTTTCATTTCCTGAGGAGGGCAGACCTGAGGAAGGGATTTGAGAGCAGATCAAGAGTCTGGTTTTGGACATTCTCAGTGTGAGCTGCCTGCTAGGTGTCCACATGCTGGTGTTGAGGACTTCAAGGGTCAGGTCTGAGCTGGAGATTGAATTTGGAGGAGTCACCCAAAGAACACCATGAGGATAGATGTGATTGCTCGGGGAGAGAGAGTAGAACGGGAAGAGAGGAGGCCCAAGGGCGACCCTGTATTGCAAAAGTCAGGGCGAGGAAGCAGGTCAGGCAAGCTCTACTGAGAAGACGAAGTGAGGTGGGGTGAGCACCTGAGAGGAGGGGGCCTGGAGCACAGGAATGGGGTTCCGGGGGAGGAGGAGCAGTCCTGTGTCAGATGCGGCCATGGGTCAAACAGGAGGACAGAGAATTACGCATAGGATCTGAGTCCATTGAATGTTTCAGTCTTGGGGGACTTGTGTGGGGGTGAGAGCCTGGCTAGTGGGTGCTTAGAGGGCAGCGAGAGGGGAGCCAGCAGGGATAGCTGAGTGCAAGCTCGTTCAGGGGGTTTGCTGTGAGGCCACAGGAGAACAGGGCAGAGTAGCTGCAGGGGAAGGTGGGGTTACATTTTAGGGTATTTTATTTTGTGTTTTTAAGAAGGAGATTGCATCATGTATGTGTGCTGGTGGGAATGGTCTATATAGAGTGACCGACCATCCTGGTTTACTGGGGATACAGGACTTGCAGTATGAAAAAAGCTGGTTGAGTTTGTCACCCTGATCTAGATGATGAAAGAGAGAATGTCTTTTATTTTGCTCCTTACACCCATTTCCTGAGTGGCTTTCCATCCAAAAGCCCAAATAAGCAAGCCCCTGCCCTTCTTGCTGTCCACTGGTGGGTCTCTGGGCCTCCAGTGAGCCTCTGTGCACATCCAGTGGTGCTCCTGAGATGGCGGTGGGAAAGCCACCTTGCAGCTCCAGCCTTGGCTTGCCCGTTGGTGTTTGAGGGTTACTGGTTGGAAGACACATTTATATATTTATTTCAGCCATCAATATATAGACACTGGCCCCGTTCTTATGCCCCCACAGCCTGACTGCTGCTCTGGCAAGCTCTTCCTTCATGTGGGTGTTGCTGGTTATTGAGCTACTAGTAAAAAAGCAAGGTAGGTCTCTGCTGACATGATGTCAGTAGCAGGACGGGACCCTCAGCTGTTATTTGCTGTCTTTTCCTGTAGGAAGACTCAGAGGACAGTGAGATTGACATGGAGGATGATGAAGACGACGACGATTTGGAGGACGAGAGCATTGCTCTCTCACCAGCTAAGCCCAGTCAAAGAGTCCGGAAACCTGAGCCCCTGGATGAGAGTGACAATGACTT
Organism: Kogia breviceps; assembly: GCF_026419965.1. NCBI lineage: Eukaryota > Metazoa > Chordata > Mammalia > Artiodactyla > Physeteridae > Kogia > Kogia breviceps. Next base: position 55,705,470 of record NC_081323.1, read on the forward strand.
CTGACCTTCTTGCCAAGGGACCCAGGCAGATTAAAACCCTCAGATTTGTAGGTTATGGGGAAATTAAAGGGTCAGAAGGAAATAGGCATTTTTTTGGATAAGCCAGCAGGACTCATTGTTAATGAAGCAAAACCTGTTTCCGCTTTAGCCTCCTGTGTGTTACTCTACACACTCCAAAGCTTAAACAAGAACCGGAACAACCCAAAGATGATTTTTTTTCCTTTATCTATCTCCTAGAACTTGGGAAATGCATGTGTTCTTAGTGATTCACATCCACAGGAAAAAACCTTGACAAATAACAGCCAACGCTGTGTAAGTCTTCCCTGTTATTTTTGTCACACTTTTCCTCTAAAAGTCAGCAGGACTTTCGAGTCTAGACCTGGGACAAGAACTGGGCACAGGACTCATTTCAGGAGTTGTGGGGGAGTGTCTGACTATTCATCACATACAGTTCAGAATGTTTATTTTAGATCAGCTTTTGATTCTAGCCTTTATTTTCTTTCTTCTGCATGCTCATAATACCAAGCTTTAAATGTATTTTACTAACTAAAATTTTCTGAAGGAAAGTCAGCTAACTCAGATGAAAACTAGCTTTCCTTGAAAATCAGGCAACAGAGAGATGCTCCAGATCATACATACTCCATTTTCTCTCAGAAGGCTGACATTCCTCCTTAGGAAGGAGCAAATTAAGGAAAAAGTTTTGGTATGGATTCATGTTTCTGACCTAAAAAAATAAACCAGAATTGAATTTGATAGAATAGCACTAGAAGAATTTCCCTTCTGTGAAAGGAGAAGTGACAGATAGGTGGAGTTTGGTTTTGTCTTGTTAATACGGAAAGCACAGAGGAGTTTTCATTTATTTTCAATTATAAAGTCAGAAGACTTGTGAAGTTCTCTCAATAAATTTATTTAGTACCATATTTTTATATTATTGTTTTATTTGAAAGTATAATTATTTATTTGTACCATAACATATAAATACTTATTTAAGAAGAGTTCATGGGTTATTATATTACATGTGAATTTCAGGAGACTATGTGACAGTTATTTCTCTCTTTGCTTTTTTCTCTGTCTTTCCCTCAATCTTATGCAAGAGATTACCCCCTTTTTTTAAAAAAACATTCAGCATTCAGTTAATTCACCAGTAATTTGAGATGTGCCATCTTTGAAACGGTAAGCTAACAGGGAAGAGGTGTATCGGGAGCCACATTACCTCCTCAAATGCCGTGGCTTTTAAGGCACAAGAGAGTCATTGCATCTCCTTGGATGACATAGCTTTGGTTTATCTGAGTCTGACCTGACTTTTCTTTTAAAAAACAAAAAATATTTCTGTTTCCCTTATGTGATGCTTTCTTCTAATGGGCATTAACATGGGAGCCCAACCCAAACCACAGATAACACGTCCACAGGTGGAGGCAAGAGCTGCAGCGGCTAGTCATTGTCTCACCTGCTTCTTGTCATCCCTCATCCCTTGATTAACTGACTTTGTGCAGAGTCTTGCGTGGTCTGATGTTTCCTTACTTGAGCAGCGTCTTTCAACAAAGGAGCTTCAAATATGGATCGTAAGTATTAATGTACTTCTTGACAGATCTGGGAGTCAGATGTGTGCAGGTGCCTTATGATTTGGTGTCATTTGGTTTTGGTCAAGCAGCAGAGCAGACTTAGGCCCCAGAGAAGATTGTGTGATTAGGTCAATGAAAAACTAGCTTTTAGATCATTCCTGACAGCTTTTTTTGTTTGTTTGGGGTTTTTTTGGTTTTGTTTTGTTTTTGCTGCTGTGTAATCAAAGGACCTCTTAAAATGCTTTAAAATACGTGTATTGGCAGAAAATGTGAAGGAACTTTTTAAGTCCTCAGTTTTTATTGGTGGTGATAACCATCAAGGATGTCCATTGGGAATTCTGAAGGACTGTTTCCCTTTTATCTGGGGCAGGAAGAAGAAATACAAGATCTCTTTCACTAGTATTTTAAACTGTAACATCAGTGTCAAATGTCTGAAAGGAAGGTGTGTCCCTTTAGGTTAGCAGCATACTGCGTAAATATCACAACTGTTAGATTGGTCCAGGGGACTCATGTGTGCTAGAACACAGGACTGGTTGAGTTGGAAATGAACTAAAAGCTTCTGCCTCCTACCCAGAACAGAAGTCCTTTCTATAAGGATGCGACTGGAGCAGGAAGACAGAGGGCTCAAGAAGTAATGTCATTAGGGGAAAATGGAACTGACAGGATAACCAATTTGTCTGTAGGAAACAGTATTCAGATTTTACTTTTCTATTAGATAGTTTGGAGAAATTAAGCAGTAGTGACATAGAAAGTTTAAAATGATGCAACTTTTAATTCTAGAAAGAACAATAAATTATATAGGAAGAAAATGGCTCAGCAGTGATCATCAGCACTAATAAAATCATGAAATAAACACTAAATAATGATTTACCCAAGAATCATGCTGTAACTATTGGAAGGATGGAGAAACAAAGTGGAGACATGGTGATATACGTACAAGTGCCATTTCCCATAATAGAAAGTTAATAGATAATCTCTAAAATGATAAAACAAGAACTAGTGTATGTATGACATTTAGCTTTGGGTGGAGAGGTATTCAGGAAGGGGAGGAATAGGACAGGAGATTGTTCTTTTCCATTACAAGCCTAGTACTCTGACATTTTAAACTGTGTATTACTACACATTTTGTCCTGATGAAAATGAATTTTTTAAAAAGATAAATGTACAGGCAGGAAAGGGGTGAGGGCTGGAGATTCAGGTTTGAGAATCATTTGTGTATAAGATTCCTCAGGGGAGAGTATGTGGGATGAGAAGAGAGCTAAGGGTGGAAGCTTGAGAAACACCTGTGTCTAAGGGGAGAGTCCACAAGGAGCCAGGAGAGACTGGGAAAGTATTTTCTAGATTTTCTAAAGTGAATGTATTTTTCCTTTAATAATCAGGAGAAATATGTTTAGTTTTTCAAAGAGTGGTAATGAGAAGGTGGAAGGATTGGAAGATGGTAATGTTATGGAATCCAGGGCAGGGGAGAATTTCCCAAGAAGGGAGAGGTGAACAATGTGAGGTCCTTGCTGTAAGTGAGCTTGAGTCAGAGAAGTCACTGAAATGGACAGTTAGGAAATCTCTGGTGACCTCAACAAGGAAAAGCAAGATAGCAGGTGAGGGTTGAAGAGAGGTTGGGATTTGAAGTGAGTATTGATGACTATTTAGAAAGTGGGTGGTCGTAAGTGAAAAGAGAAGGCAGAGCCAGGGAAAAGTGGGATCAAAGAACATTTTGGAGGGGCAGAGAGCTTTTTTTTTTTTAAGAGGAAAATGAATATGGCTTTTTAATTGAAGGGAACTAGCTTCTGGAATGAGATGGGTTGAATCTATGGGAGAGAGGGAGGGAGTGACTGTGTGTGTAATGATGAAGCAAAGTTTGCATTAGGAGCCATTATGCTTAAATATGTATTGTATATTGAAAACATATACACCAGATAACCATTTGGGTTGATGCTGCTATTTGGGTTAAGAAGGCTAAGGCTGATTTCGTGGTCTTTTACAACTGGATTTCTATAGTGTCTATTGTAGATACAGCCTAAAACAGTTCTCTTGACTTGGGCATCAGGTAGAGTACCCAGAATACTGAGACATTGCCTTAGAAGTTGAGTCAAAGTAGCCCTAGACTAAAGGATGGCTGATCCTAACTAGCAAATCTTCAAAGCAAGTTATGAAAGGATTCAACTGTTTCTAGGTAATTGTGTCCCAGAATAAAGCTCAAGAATATTTTAAGGAATATGAAAATAGTCAGTACCCAACAAGATAAAATTTTATTTGTCTGGGATCAAATAAAGAATTACCAGGTATAATAAGAAAAGTCAAGAAACAGTCCAAGAAATGACATAAAAATGACAGTTGATAGAATTAGTAGAAATGGACATTCAAACAGTTATAACTATATTCCATATATTCAGATAGTAGAGGAAAGCATGAGCAGGTTGTGAGATACGGAAGATGGAAAGTCACACACAGTACTGCTAGAGATTTTAAAAAATGAGAGGACAACTGTGCAAGCTGAGATTAAGATCAGATTAGACACTGAAGAAGAAAACATTACTGATCCTGAAGACACAGGGCATGTTTGTCCAAAATGGAATACAAAAAAGACCCCCCAAATCCCATTGTGTTGATTATCAATTTATTGCCTCAGCTCCAAATTCACCTTTTGGCCTGCTCTGTGATAGTGGAGGTATTCGTTGTAAATATCTCTCCTTTGCTAGCCAGCAAGATGTTGAGCCTCGTCAGTAGGGTGCTAGAGAGACTTTGAAGGAGAGAAGAGGGGCCTTTACTTCCAATTCCCAGTGTGGCTGGCTTTCGAAGTTCCTGGAGAGCACACTTTTTTCTCCACTGCTTTGGCCCCTGAGTTTTCTCCAGTGCTAGGTTCCTGCAAAGGCACAACTTTCTCTAGCATTTGGCTACTGCAACTACTGTCTGTCACATTCTCAACTTAGCCAGAAACAGTGCAAACCAGAAGACAATATAGCAACATCTTGAAAGTGCTGAAAGAAAAAAACTGTCACCCTGGAATTCTATACCTAGCAAAAATACCTTTCAAAACCAGTAATCCAGTAAAGACTATAACTAGACCTACGTTCAAATGTCCCCAACTTCCAAATAATGTTCTTTATAGCTGACTTTTTCCCTCTAGTCTAGGATCCAATCAAAGATCTTAAGTTGTTATGACTCTTTAATAATATCCTTTCATTTAAAATAGCCCCCACCTCAGGAGAAGATGGCAGAAGAGTAAAACGCAGAGATCACCTTCCTCCCCACAGATACATCAGAAATACATCTACACGTGGAACTGCTCCTATAGAACACCCACTGAACGCTGGCAGAAGAACTCAGACCTTCCAAAAGGCAAGAAACCTCCACGTACCTGGGTAGGGCAAAAGAAAAAAGAATAAACAGAGACAAAAGAATAGGGACAGGACCTGCAGTGGGAGGGAGCTGGGAGGGAGGAAAGGTTTCCACACACTAGAAGCCCCTTCACTGGTGGAGACTGCGGGTGGCAGAGGGGGAGGCTTCAGAGCCACGGAGGAGAGCGCAGTAACAGGTTGTGGAGGGCAAAGTGGAGAGATTCCTGCAGAGGATCGGTGCCAACCAGCACTCACCAGCCTGAGAGGCTTGTCTGCTCACCTCCTGGGACAGGCGGGGTCTGGGAGCTGAGGCTCGGGCTTTGGTCAGAAGCCAGGAGAGGACTGGGGTTGGCGGCGTGAACACAGCCTTAAGGGGTTAGTGCACCACGGCTGCCCGGGAGGGAGTCTGGGAGAAGTCTGGAGCTCCCGAAGAGGCAAGAGACCTTTTCTTCCCTCTTTGCTTCCTGGGGCACGAGGAGAGGGGATTAAGCGTGCACGTAAAGGAGCTCCAGAAATGGGTGCGAGTGCGCCTATTGGCGTGGACACGAGACAGGCGTGAGACGCTAAGGCTGCTGCCGCCGCCACCAAGAAGCCTGTGTGTGAGCACAGGTCACTCTCCACACCTCCCCTTCTGGGAGCCTGTGCAGCCCGCCACTGCCAGGGTCCCGGGATCCAGGGACAACTTCCCCGGGAGAACGCACTGCGTGCCTCAGGCTGGTGCAACGTCACACTGGCCTCTGCCGCCACAGGCTCACCCTGCATCTGTACCCCTCCCCCCCCCGCCTGAGTGAGCCAGAGCCCTCGGATCAGCTGCTCCTTAAACCCTGTCCTGTCTGAGCGAAGAGCAGACACCCTCAGGCGACCTACGCGCAGAGGTGGGGCCAAGTCCAAAGCTGAACCCCAGGAGCTGTGCGAACAAAGAGGAGATGGGGAGGTCTCTCCCAGCAGCCTCAGAAGCAGCAGATTAAAGCTCCACAATCAACTTGCAGTGCCCTGCATCTGTGGAATACCTGAATAGACAGCAAATCATCCCAAGTTGAGGACATGGACTTTGGGAGCAAGATATATATATTTTTTCCCCTTTTTCTCTTTTTGTGAGTGTGTATGTGTGTGCTTCTGTGTGAGATTTTGTCTGTATAGCTTTGCTTTCACCATTTGTCCTAGGGTTCTGACCGTCCCGTTTTTTGTTTGTTTGTTTTACTTTTTAAATTTTTTCTTCTTAATACTTTTTATTTTAATAATGTTATTTTATCCTACTTTATTTTAACTTCTTTCTTATTTCCTTTCTTCCCTCCTTTCTTCCTTTCTTCCTTCCTTCCTTTCTTCCTTCATTCCTTCCTTTGTTCCTTCCTTCGTTCCTTCCTTTCTTTCTTTCCTTTCTATTTTTTCTCCCTTTTATTCTGAGCTGTGTGGATTAAAGGCTTTTGGTGCTCCAGCCAGGCGTCAGGGCTGTGTCTCTGAGGTGGGAGAACCAACCTCAAGACACTAGTCCACAAGAGACCTCCCAGCTCCATGTAATATCAAATGGCGAAGATCTCCCAGAGATCCCCATCTCAACACTAAGACTCAGCTTCACTCAATGACCAGCAAGCTACAGTGCTGGACACCCTATGCCCAGCAACTAGCAAGACAGCAACACAGCTCCATCCATTAGCAGAGAGGCTGCCTAAAATCATAATAAGGCTACAGACACCCCAAAACACACCACCAGACGTGGATCTTCCCCCCAGAAAGACAAGATCCAGCCTCATCCACCAGAACACAGGCACTAGTCCCCTCAACCAGGAAACCTACTCAACCCACTGAACCAACCTTAGCCACTGGGGACAGACACCAAAAAACAATGGGAACTACGAACCTGCAGCCTGCAAAAAGGAGACCCCAAACACAGTAAGATAAGCAAAATGAAAAGACAGAAAAACACACAGCAGATGAAGGAGCAAGGTAAAAACCCACCAGACTTAACAAATGAAGAGGAAATAGGCAGTCTACCTGAAAAAGAATTCAGAATAATGATAGTAAAGATGATCCAAAATCTTGGAAATAGAATAGACAAAATACAAGAAACATTTAACAAGGACCTAGAAGAACTAAAGAGGAAGCAAGCAACAATGAACAACACAATAAATGAAATTTAAAATACTCTAGATGGGATCAATAGCAAAATAACTGAGGCAGAAGAACGGATAACTGACCTGGAAGATAAAATAGTGGAAATAACTACTGCAGAGCAGAATAAAGAAAAAAGAATGAAAAGAACTGAGGACAGTCTCAGATTTCTGGGACAACATTAAACACACCAACATTCGAATTATAGGGGTCCCAGAAAAAGAAGAGAAAAAGAAAGGGACTGGGAAAATATTTGAAGAGATTATAGTTGAAAACTTCCCTAATATGGGATAGGAAATAGTTAAGTCCAGGAAGCACAGAGAGTCCCATACAGGATAAATCCAAGGAGAAACATGCCAAGACACATATTAATCAAGTTATCAAAAATTAACTACAAAGAAAACATATTAAAAGCAGCAAGGGAAAAACAACAAATAACACACAAGGGAATCCCCATAAGGTTAACAGCTGATCTTTCAGCAGAAACTCTGCAAGCCAGAAGAGAGTGGCAGGACATATTTAAAGTGATGAAGGAGAAAAACCTACAACCAAGATTACTCTACCCATCAAGGATCTCATTTAGATTTGATGGAGAAATTAAAACCTTTACAGACAAGCAAAAGCTGAGAGAGTTCAGCACCACCAAATAGCTTCCCAACAAATGCTAAAGGAACTTCCCTAGGCAAGAAACACAAGAGAAGGAAAAGACCTACAAGAACAAACTTGAAACAATTAAGTAAATGGTAATAGGAACATGCATATCGATAATTACCTTAAATGTAAATGGATTAAATACTCCCACCAAAAGACACAGACTGGCTGAATGGATACAAAAACAAGACCCATATATATGCTGTCTACAAAAGACCCACTTCAGACCTAGGGACACATACAGACTGAAAGTGAGGGGATAGAAAAAGATATTCCATGCAAATGGAAATCAGAAGAAAGCTGGAGTAGTAATTCGCATATCAGACAAAATCGACTTTAAATAAAGACTATTACAAGAGACAAAGAAGGACACTAGATAATGATCAAGGGATTGATCCATGAAGAAGATATAACAATTGTAAATATTTATGCACCCAACATAGGAGCACCTCAATACATAAGGCAAATACTAACAGCCACAAAAGGGGAAATCGACAGTAACACAATCATAGTAGAGGACTTTAACACCCCACTTTCACCAATGGACAGATCATCCAAAATGAAAATAAATAAGGAAACACAAGTTTTAAATGATACATTAAACAAGATGGACTTAATTGATATTTATAGGACATTCCATCCAAAAACAACAGAATACACATTTTTCTCAAGTGCTCATGGAACATTCTCTGGCATAGATATCTTGGGTCACAAATCTAGCCTTGGTAAATTTAAGAAAATTGAAATCGTATCAAGTATCTTTTCTGACCACAAAGCTATGAGACTAGATATCAATTACAGGAAAAGATCTGTAAAAAATACAAACACACAGAGGCTAAACAATACACTACTTAATAACGAAGTGATCATGGAAAAATCAAAGAGGAAATCAAAAAATACTTAGAAACAAATGACAGTGGAGACATGATGACCCAAAACCTATGGGATGCAGGAAAAGCAGTTCTAAGAGGGAAGTTTATAGCAATACAATCCTACCTTAAGAAACAGGAAACATCTTGAATAAACAACCTAACCTTGCACCTAAAGCAATTAGAGAAAGAAGAACAAAAAACCCCTAAATTTAGCAGAAGAAATCATAAAGATCAGATCAGAAGTAAAAAAAAGAAATGAAGGAAACAGTAACAAAGATCAATAAAACTAAAAGCTGATTCTTTGAGAAGATAAACAAAATTGATAAACCATTAGCCAGACTCATCAAGAAAAAAAGGAGAAGAGTCAAATCAGTAGAAATAGAAATGAAAATGAAGTACCAACGGACACTGCAGAAATACAAAAGATTATGAGAGATTACTACAAGCAGCTCTATGCCAATAAAATGGACAACCTGGAAGAAATGGAAAAATTCTTAGAAATGCACAACCTACCAAGACTGAACCAGGAAGAAATAGAAAATATGAACAGACCAATCACAAGCACTGAAATTGAAACTGTGATTTAAAATCTTCCAACAAACGAAATCCCAGGACCAGGTGGCTTCACAGGCAAATTCTATCAAACAAGTAGAGATGAGCTAACACCTATCCTTCTCAAACTCTTCCAAAAGATAGCAGACGTAGGAACACTCCCAAACTCATTCTATGAGGCCACCATCACCCTGATACCAAAAACAGACAAAGACGTCACAAAGAAAGAAAACTACAGGCCAATATCACTGATGAACATAGATGCAAAAATCCTCAACAAAATACTAGCAAACAGAATCCAACAGCACATTAAAAGGATTATACACCATGATCAAGTGGGGTTTATTCCAGGAATGCAAGGATTCTTCAATATACGCAAATCAATCAATGTGATACACCATATCAAAAAACTGAAGGAGAAAAACCATATGATCATCTCAATAGATGCAGAGAAAGCTTTTGACAAAATTCAACACCCATTTATGATAAAAACCCTGCAGAAAGTAGGCATAGAGGGAACTTTCCTCAACATAATAAAGGCCATATATGACAAACCCACAGCCAACATCATCCTCAATGGTGAAAAGCTGAAACCATTTCCACTAAGATCAGGAACAAGACAAGGTTGCCCACTCTCACCACTCTTATTCGACATAGTTTTGGAAGTTCTAGCCACAGCAATCAGAGAAGAAAAAGAAATAAAAGGAATCCAAATCAGAAAAAAAGAAGTAAAGCTGTCACTGTTTGCAGATGACATGATACTATACATAGAGAATCCTAAAGATGCTACCAGAAAACTACTAGAGCTAATCAATGAATTTGGTAAAGTAGCAGGATACAAAATTAATGCACAGAAATCTCTGGCATTCTTATACACTAATGATGAAAAATCTGAGAGGGAAATTAAGAAAACACTCCCATTTACCATTGCAACAAAAAGAATAAAATATTTAGGAATAAACCTACCTATGGAGACAAAAGACCTGTATGCAGAAAATTGTAAGACACTGATGAAAGAAATTAAAAGATGATACAAATAGATGGAGAGTTATACCATGTTCTTGGATTGGAAGAATCAACATTGTGAAAATGACTCTGCTACCCAAAGCAATCTACAGATTCAATGCAATCCCTATCAGACTACCACTGGCATTTTTTACAGAACAAAAAATTTCACAATTTGTATGGAAACACAAAAGACCCCAAATAGCCAAAGCAATCTTGAGAATGAAAAATGGAGCTGGAGGAATCAGGCTCCCTGACTTCAGACTGTACTGCAAAGCTACAGTAATCAAGACTGTGGTACTGGCACAAAAACAGAAATATAGATCAATGGAACTGGGTAGAAAGCCCAGAGATAAACCCACACACATATGGTCACCTTATCTTTGATAAAGGAGGCAAGAATATGCAGAGGAGAAAAGACAGCCTCTTCAATAAGTGGTGCTGGGAAAACTGGACAGGTACATGTAAAAGTATGAAATTAGAACACTCCCTAACACCATACACAGAAATAAACTCAAAATGGGTTAAAGACCTAAATGTAAGGCCAGACACTATCAAACTCTAGAGGAAAACATAGGCAGAATATTCTATGACATAAATCACAGCACGATCCTTTTTGACCCACCTCCTAGAGAAATGGAAATAAAAACAAAAATAAACAAATGGGACCTAATGAAACTTCAAAGCTTTTGCACAGCAAAGGATACCATAAACAAGACCAAAAGACAACCCTCAGAATGGGAGAAAATATTTGCAAATGAAGCAACTGACAAAGGATTAATCTCCAAATTTTATATGTAGCTCAATAACAAAAAAGCAACCCAATCCAAAAATGGGCAGAAGACCTAAATAGACATTTCTCCAAAGAAGATATACAGATTAACAACAAACACATGAAAGAATGCTCAACATCATTAATCATTAGAGAAATACAAATCAAAACTACAATGAGATATCATCTCACACCGGTCAGAATGGCCATCATCCAAAAATCTAGAAACGATAAATGCTGGAGAGGGTGTGGAGAAAAGGGAACACTCTTGCACTGCTGGTGGGAATGTAAATTGATACAGCCACTATGGAGAACAGTATGGAGGTTCCTTAAAAAAGTAAAAATAGAACTACCATATGACCCAGCAATCCCACTACTGGGCATATACCCTGAGAAAACCATAATTCAAAAAGAGTCATGTACCAAAATGTTCATTGCAGCTCTATTTACAATAGCCAGGACATGGAAGCAAGCTAAGTGTCCATCAACAGATGAATGGATAAAGAAGATGTGGCACATATATACAATGGAATATTACTCAGCCATAAAAAGAAATGAAACTGAGTTATTTGTAGTGAGGTGGATGGACCTGGAGTCTGTCACAGAGTGAAGTAAGTCAGAGGGAGAAAAACAAATACTGTAGGCTAACACATATGTATGGAATCTAAGAAAAATGTCATGAAGAGACTAGGGGTAGGACGGGAATAAAACACAGACCTACTAGAGCATGGACTTGAGGATATGGGGAGGGGGAAGAGTAAGCTGTGACAAAGTGAGAGAGTGGCATGGACATATATACACTACCAAACGTAGGGTAGATAGCTAGTGGGAAGCAGCCGCATGGCACAGGGAGATCAGCTAGGTGGTTTGTGACCACCTAGAGGGGTGGGATAGGGAGAGTGGGAGGGAGGGAGACACAAGAGGGAAGAGATATGGGAACATATGTATATGTATAACTGATTCACTTTGTTGTAAAGCAGAAACTAACACCATTGTAAAGCAATTATACTCCAATAGAGGTGTTAAAACAAATTAAATTTAAAAAAAATAGTCCCCAGCATTTTGTATTTTTCATGATGTTGACGTTTTTTAAGAGGTCAGGCTAGTTTTTCCTTTTTTTTTCCCCAGAATGCCCCTCCATTTGGATTTTGTCTGACTGTTCATTCATGATTAGATTCAAGTAGACATTTTTGGCAAGAATAAAATACATCAGTGATGTGTCCTCCTCAGCGCATCACATTGGGGGCAACATGATGTCCATTTGTCCTATTATCAGTGACGTTAAGTTCAATCACTTTGCTAAGGCAGCATTTGCAAAATGTCTCCTTTTTAAAAAAATATTAATTTATTTTTGGCTGTGTTGGGTCTTCATTGCTGCATGCACGCTTTCTCTAGTTATGGCAAGTGGGGGCTACTCTTTGTTGCAGTGCCCGGACTTCTCATTGCAGTGGCTTCTCTTGTTGCGGAGCACAGGCTCTAGGCATGTGGGCTTCCGTAGTTGTGGCACGTGGGCTCAGTAGTTGTGGCTTGCGGGCTCTAGAGCTCAGGCTCAGTAGTTGTGGCACACAGGCTTAGTTGCCCCGTGGCATGTGTGATCTTCCCCAGCCAGGGCTTGAACCTGTGTCCCTTGCATTGGCAGGCAGATTTTTAACCACTGTGCCACGAGGGAAGTCCCAAAATGTCTCCATTTTTTAAGGAACCTTTGTAAATACCCCTCTGTGGGGTGATACTTTGAGACTGTGTGATTTTCTTCCTTAATAGGCTTTCATCCATGGTTTTATCATCCAATGATGATTCTTGCCCAAATACTCATTTTTAAAGAAACATTTGGAACATAGTTTCTATTCAAATTTAAAACTTATAATTTTCATAAGCATTTTCCTTGGTTATTTAGTTGATGAGAGCTGTGATGTCCATTTGGAATATTTTTCCTTTCAACACAGACAGACGTCTGAGGGCATTTATGCCACATGGAAGCTTGGCTTTCTTGCCCTTACAGGGAAGCTGTAGCCACAGTAGTGCTTTGGGAAGCCTAATATATATTATGGCATTGACATTTAATGTGCCATTGATAACCACTATACCAGATTCCAAATGACATATGGCAGACAAAATCAGATTTTGTAATGGATAAAAGATGGCAAAAACCTTGGAGAACTTTTTGTCTCTGTCTCCAGAATCCTATAATTAAAGCCTTCATTTCTCTTTAAAATTTTTTCATAATTTTTCCATATGACTCTAAGGATCATACTCCTAAAACCTTTTTTTCATCTTGAGAAAAGAAAGAGAGGTCTCCTCTTGTCACAGATGCCAAATTGATACTCTTCATGGACTTGAAGATGGCAACTCATTTCAGAATGAGGGTGATGATTTTAGCCAGGTCAGTGGAAAAGGGCAGTAATGATAAGAAAGAGTAAGGACACATGAAGACCTCAGGACATAAATGGCTCCAACTGGCTTCTTACTTGCTGAGTTCTGAGGCCTGTCCCTGATCCCCTTGGAGGAAGACCCTCCTTTCCTTGTGCTGTAGCACAGTGTTCAACACTCCCCTGCCTGGACTGACCCTGGACCAGGAGTGGTGCTTGTGTCCTCCTTTGGCAGCACCACTCCTGCCTCCTTGCAGGAGACCAGCTCTCCTGCAGGTCGGCATCATTCCCAGAACACAGGAAGGCACCCTGGAAAGTGGTCTTTTTGTTGGAAAACTTCCAGCTGAGTCTCTGCCATTCTTCTGCCTGGTCCACCAGGAACTTGTTTTGCTCACATTTCAACAGTGCATGAGGAGGCATTTGTCTTGATAGCCTCTGAGATCATCCTGGCACCAGATTCTCCAATGTGATTTCGCTGGAGACTAGAAGAGAAGGATTAGGACAGGGCTTGAGAAATTGACTGAAGGGCTGGAAGCCTGAAGATTCTCATTAGTAAAGCACAGATGGTCACTACATAAAATGCAGAACCCAGTGTGAAACCTTTGTGCTTCCAGGATTCCTCCCGTGGACAAGTCTCAGCATGGCTCCCTCTTATACTGAGTTCCCTTGCAGAGCTGCTAAAGGGCCTGGGAGTCAGCTGGCTCCGAGACTCAGGCGGAAGGCAGTGTCTGCCCTGGGAGCAGTTCTAAGGGTGAGCAAGGATGGCAGGAACGGGCAGATGCTGCCAAGTCCCACTCATTTGATGTGCTGTAGCCCGTGGTTTCCAGACAGTGCGGTGGTAACACATATCGTCCCGTCCATTCCCAAGGAATTCTCTTGGAGACTAGGCAGAGAAAAGATGGAGACACCACAGTGAGCCATTCAGGACAGAAGAACACTCCTCAGGAAGCAGCACTGCACTATTTTGGAGGGACAAGTCTGAGACTGATTTGTCCACAGGCGCCATAGCAACAGTGAAGTGGGATTTAACCCTGAGACCTGTGTCTGCAGGCTGCCAGGTTGTCTCGTCCAGGTGCCATGGAGGACATAAGACCCAAAATGCAGGAGTGAACAAACCCATCCACAATATGGACTATAGTAATCAGAATAGTGTCTGCTATTTGTACTCGGAAGGAAGCAGCTACAGAGGAAATCAAGAGTGTCTTATGCCACGGGGGAGGTTCCAGAAGAGAAGAAGTCTACTGCTCTAAGGCGCAGGTAGGTCGTACAACCACTCACTTGAGTCTTCAGAGACTTGAGTTGACCTTCAGAGCATTCGCCAAGGCTTTGGTTCCGGCCACCCCAATGGCATTTCCTCTTAAGCTGTTGGGAAAGACGTGAACCCTAAGGCACAGTGACAGCTGAGAGGTGAACACGGTACCTCTTCAGGTGAGCATGAGTTACTTAGTAACCACGGGGGGGGTGACGGTGCAGTGAGGTTGCTCCTTCCTCACTCCCAGGCACAGAACAGAAATTGGCTCTGGGGAGCAGGACACAGGGAGGGGTGAGGCCGGCCCAACCGGGTGGTTTGTTGGAACTCTTATCCTCCGTTTTCATTCCAAAGAAAGAGCTGGGCCGAGACCAGAGCGGCAACCCTCCATCCAGAGGTGCCCGTGTGCTTGGAGCCACAGAACTGCAGGAGCAGGGATGACCCAGATATCCTGAGAGCCCCACAGAGATTGGGGCCCCAGGTTTGATCTTCTCACAGACCGGGTCAGTGGCCAGTGGCCACCCCAGGCCTGGGGACATGTTCAGCCTGGGCAAGGCCAAGGAGAGGACCAATGAGTGACTCCAGGAAAAGGGGTGAGATGGGGTTGGGGAAGCTGGGGCCTGCCCAATCTACGTGAAGATATTTAAATGATTTGGGAGTTTCCATGTACAT
The DNA here is from genome assembly GCF_026419965.1 of Kogia breviceps. Lineage (NCBI taxonomy): Eukaryota > Metazoa > Chordata > Mammalia > Artiodactyla > Physeteridae > Kogia > Kogia breviceps. Next base: position 55,720,615 of record NC_081323.1, read on the forward strand.
TTCCCCCTTCCATATCTATTCATTTTGAGTCAACAGCTTGGTTTCTTTGGGCAAGAGGCTGTAGCCAGAGACTGGAATACTTACTCAAGAATCTCCAAGGTTCTGTTCACAGCCAGGGCCTCCCTGAGTGCCTGGGCCCCAGGGGCACCAATGGAGGCCACCTGGAGACTGTAAAAGGAGATGCAGTCAACACAGACAGGCAGCCTCTCCAGCCCTCGCACCCTCCCGGGCCCAACTGCATCCATACTCGCCCTTCATTTCCAGTACCCCTTGACTTAGGGCTGAAAGTGGTGAAATAGCACTGAAAGTTGTTGGCCCTGGTCTGTCCAAAGAACGCTGCATCTCCTGTCTGCACTGATGCTAGACAGAGATCTGGATGCTATGGATATAGGAAGTAGAGATGGTCTCCTGGAGAGTTTGGGGGGTAATACTCCCTGCACCCCTAGTTCTTTCTAGATGTCCGGTGACCCAGTTGCTAATATTAGGAAAATCAAACCCTCTTTCCTTGACTAGGAAACAAAAACAACGGTTAATGTGAAAGGATGGTTGAGGACCAGCTTCCTGGGCTGCTGTGCATATCAGGACTTACTAGAGAGCAGTGAGAGCTGTGTTCGCCTTTAGCGCACTGGCCACTGCAGAAGCGCCTTCGTCCCCGATGGCATTTTCCTGTAAACTGAACATAGAGCCTGAACTCTGGGTGCACGGAACAGGGTCCAACGCTGTGGCAGGACATGTTGAGCATGGACTTTCTAGATTTAAATCAGACCACACACACCATAGCAGACCATCTTCCCGAGGTCACCCTGGGGATCACTGTGCCTCCTGTGTGGCCACTGCAGCCCCATGGCCACCTAATACATGTGCTCAGGGGTCTGGGTTCTGCATGAGTCTGGACCATCAGAGCCAAACCAGAAAAGGGACACGTGGACATACTGTCAATAAGAGCTTTGTGTGCTTTGCAAAGCCATCTAGAAAATCAAAGTGCTCAATCCTCGGGCCATTCTTTCTGGTCAGTGTTTTACATCTTTTTTTCCCCCCTTTCCTTCCACATTGGAGGAAAGTGGCAGGCCCTGGAGCAATAAATGATTAAGAGTTTAGTTCAAGTGGATGTTGGTATGTTTGAGGGAGCAGTTTGCAGTGATAATTTTAGCAGACATTTGAGTATGTTGGGTGCCAGCAAGCCCATTCCAGCTTCTTGGAACTCAGGTGGGGAAACCTATAAGATGAGAGTTACCAACTGCAGGGTGCTGGGATGTCCTTGTGGAGTCTCCTTCCCCAGTGTGGTCATAGAGGCTGCCCAGCAGAAATAAGTCTAAACCAAACCTGCAGGTGAGAGATGGGGGAGGGCCTGGCACATCTAAGGAACCCAAAGAAATCGAGTTGAGTTGCTGGAGTGTGTAATGAGGCTGAGGGGGTGCAAAGAAAGCAGATCTTTAGGGGCCTTGGAAGCCACGCTAAGGGTTGGACTTCACTCTGCAGGCACCAGGCAGCCATTTAAACATCTTATCTATGATGGGAACAGATTTACGTTTGGGAAAGATCTTTGGCCAGCAGTATGAGGATGGATGGATGTGGAGGCTGCAGCAGTGATGCAGGTGAGTGCTGCTGGTGGCCGTGAGGGTAGAGGGTGGGTGGGCGGAACACTGGGAGACGAATTGACAGGATTTGCAGGTGGGAAGTGAGAAGGTGATGTTTCTAGCTTGCACAGTTGGTTGCTGGATCCCCTTACAAGGTGAGGAACCAAGAAGCAGACTTGTGGGGGAGATAAGTCAGGTCCACCCAGTGGGAAGTGGAGTGGGCAGTGGACACGTGGGTCTGGAGCTCAGGAGAGAGTTCTGAGCTATAGATGTGGGGGCCACCAGGACTTTGAAGGGAATTGGAGCCCTGGGTGAGGAGGAGCTTCTAGAAAGAGACATCATTCAAGGGAAGATGACCCAGGACAGAACCTTGAGGAGTACCATATTCAGAGTCAAACAGAAGGACCAAGCCAGACAAGGGATATCTTGGAAGTTGAGGGAGAAGTATTCGGCATGAAAAGCAGATGAGGCTCAAAGGTTAAACACGGAGTGACTGTCTGACCCAGCAGTTCTGCTCCCAGGTGTACACACAAGAGAATTAAAAGCATGTGTCCACGCGGAAACTTGTACATGAATGTTCACAGCAACATTATTCATAATAGCCCAAAAGTGGAAACAACCCAAGTGTCCATCAGTGGGTGAGTGGATAAACATAATGTCTATCCATGCAAATGGAATATTATTTACTCATTAAAAGGACTGAAGTACTGATATATGATGCAATGCAGATGAACCCTGAAAACATTATACTAAATGAAAGACGTGAGTCACAAAAGACTTAATTTACATGAAATGTCCAAAACAGGTAAATCCATAGAGACATAGATTAGGCAACTGGGGGACTTGGTTGGGGGTGGGGGGAATGGGGAGTGACTGCTAATGAGTATGAAGTTTCTTTTGGGGTGATTGAAAGGTCCCAAAATTGATTGCAGTGATATTGCACAACTCTGTGAATATACTAGAAACCAGTGACATGTACACCTTAAATGGGTGGATTATATCTCAATAAAGCTGTTTTTTTAAAAATAGCAGATGAGATGGAAACCTGCCCACTGGCCTTAGAGCAGAGGTGGCTGTGTGCTGAGGGTGTGAGCCTTGCACCCGGTGGGCACAGAGGTTGCATTTCTCTGCCCCCTCTCCCCCACTCCCACGCAGGCCCCACTTACTCAAGGCTGGTCAGGCTCATGTTGAGCTGTAGCGCTTGTCCCAGGGCCTTGGCAGCACCGGCCTGGATAAAGTTCCACTGTGGGCTGGGCAGACACACACACATGACTGCGTGGCCCAGGGCAGAGCCCAGGAGGTCCTAGGGGCTCCAGAAAGAAGGGGCTTCTCCTGGGAGAGTGACCACAGGGAATGGGGTCCCTGAAGAACGAGGTCCTGACCAAGGTGGGCAGAATGCCTGCAGCTCCTCCTCAGGCTAGTCCCAAGGGGCCTACGTGCACTCTGGTTAGTGGAGGGTACAGGGACAGGCTCAAATAGACTCCAGGTGGCCCTGCATGAAGCATGTGACAGAAGCACAGCGTGGGCACACACCTCCCACCATTGGCCTCTCTTCGTGGATCGGCCCCAGGGAGCAGAGCAGGGGGCAGGGCACAGCCTAGAGGCCCTGAGGCCATGCTGCTGGCAGCGGGGGGGGGGGGGCCCTAAGCCAGACTTGGCCTTCTGCCTCCCCTGGTTTGAGTGTGGTCCTGCAGCTCTTTGAGCAGACAAATGGACAGGGCAGGGAGGGTGCGTCGAAGACTCACTGAAGGGATGTGAGGGTGCGGTTTTCTCTGCCGCTGCGATGGCCTGGGCACCCTGGTCGTGGAGCAGGTTGGCTGTCAGGCTGGGAGGAGGTGAGCAGGGGCAAGTGAGTGGGAGCTGGCAGTGCAGCCCCCGTTCTTGCTCACTGGGGGATCCAGACCTCTGCCGTGTTGTCCCCGACACCCCCACCCAGGACTGCATCACATCTCCTGGGATTGCCTGGCTCACGCTCTTGGGGTACTTGAATGTGCCAGGTGCTGTGCCCAGCACAGGTCCTGGATCATTGAACTGCATCCTGGCAACCCCACGGGGGGTGAGGGGCAGGGGGCAGGCTCTGCTCAGTGAACTTCCATGACAGGTCACCTGCCAGGAGGTGGTGGAGCCGCCCAGGGATTCACTCATTCCTGATCCCTGTGCTGGGAGCCCCTCCCACTTGCTCATATATTGTTGCCAGGGAGTGTGGGTTGGGGGGTCAGGGCAGGGAGAGTGTTGCCACTCACTTCATCCTCCTGTAATTTATGACATAGAGAGGGGGACTTGTGTCAGGGTTGCCACTGGGCAGCAGGTCTCCCAGTCCCCCCACCAGCCAGGTCCTTCTTGCACAATGGCGGGGGCGCCGAGGGTCTGCCATCAGCTCCCAGCTCTGGGTGAGTGAGGTCCTGGGTGGCATAAAGAGCCTTAGGAAGCACAGCCTGCCCCTGTCACGTACTCCAGGCTCTTCAGGGTGCTGTTGGTGCGGAGAACGCGAGCCAGATCCTGGGCTCCCTCTGGGCTGATGGAGTTTTCTCGCAGGCTGAGGAAAGAGAAGACCCTGAACTGCTGACTGACAGGGGAGGCCTGCCAGGCGCTCAGGCTGTGAGAGGCTGAGAGCCCCAGGTGGGACCTGGGCCAAGGTGGGAAGAGCCTGCTCTAGGAAGTCCCCCTTCGACGGCTCACCAGCCAGATGTCCCCACACCCCCCCAGGACTGTCAGCAGTAGGACAGACAGTCCAGGAGGAAGAGGATAAGATGATGGGACCTCAGAGGTGTGAAGGGAGGGGCAGACAAGCATGCTTGGGGGCCTACAGGCTTGCCTGTAGGAAGGGAGCTGCAGATACGGCCAGCTGAGGGCCAGAGCTGCCCCTGCCTCCCCAGCGAGCAGGGGGAGTACAGGATGCCAGGCTCCAGAGCCAAGCTGCCCAACCATAGATCTTCCCCGTCACAGGCCCCTGGGGGTGGGGGGTGGGCTTCTCAGCACCAGCCTTTCCTTCCACATCCCAAAGTCCCTCCAGACCCCCTGGCCAAAGGGATGCCCTCAGATGGAGAGGGAGGCAGGGACTTACTTGAGGCTGAGGAGCATCTGGTTGGTGCAGAGGGCTTCCATCAGCGCTGCCACTCCCAGGTCACTGATGGAATTGCTTTGCAGTCTGCAGACAGAAGACAGGGTGCACTTTGGCGTGGCTGTCTCAGGACGCAGAGGGAGTCCAGCCTGGGGCTGCAGGCACTGAGTTCAGCAGGGAGTTGGGGGAACCCTGTGCTGCCCCCACGGCCCTTCTCATCCCGTTCCCTGCATTCCAGCTCCTGCTGGGTCAGGGCAGGTGGGTCTAGCACAACCAGTGACAAAGTTTACATGCTGCCTTGATTTGAGTGGCTCCACACGGCTTGTGGGGTGGGGGGGACATGTGTCTGCAGCCCCCAGAGAAAGTGGTGCAGCTGAGTGTCCCCATTATGGGGACAGCACTGAGCTCCCCACTCCCCACCAAGGCCCTTGGAGCCAGCCCCCTCTGCAGCCACCTGTGCCAGCTTTTAAAGTACAGTCAGTGCTTGTCACTGAAAATTCCAGAACCAGTGCCGACCTTGACTGTCCACTGGGGTGGGCTGGAGGGAGAGACACTAAGATCACAGTATGACCAGGGTCGGTGGTTGGTTGGGTTCTGACAGGGAAGTGGTCCTGACTGACAGCCCTCCTCCAGGACCCACCCACCTGCTGGATGGGGAACCCAGGTGGGGAGTCACCCTCTGCCCACAGCCACCCCTGGAGACTCACTCCAGGCTCTTCAGGCCCTGGTTCACCTTCAGGGCCTCCGCCAGGGCCTTGGCACCTCCATCGCCAATGCTGTTACTGGAGAACCTGCAAGAGATGGGACATGGGTGGAGCAGCCTGGTAGGGTGAAGCTGGGGGATCAGAGTCCAGGAAGCCCTCCAGGGAAGGGCTGTCTCTGTTGTCTCAAGGGTGCCCAGGGCACAGTTTCTTCTGCCTGAGGCTGGTTGGTGGGTAGCCTCTATAAGAGATCAAGGTAGCAAAGTCTTTCTTGACTCCTTGACAGGGTTGGCAGGGCCAACTCTTTAGTGAGGGGTATTTGTGATACTTTATGTGAAGATGGCTGGGATGGTGTTTTCTTCTACCAGCTGGGAAGGCAGTAAATGTGAGTCTGAGACAGTTGGGGCTCACTCATTCCTGGGAATCTGGATCTCCATTCTCCTGGTCCAGGGCTTTGGAGTCCAAAGCCAGCTATCTTGTGCCCACACATTCATTCACCATCCACTCACCCACTCACTCACTCATCCATTCATCCATCCATGCACTCACCCACCCACTCATCATCCATCCACCCATCCATCCAACCCCTTATTCACAAATATTTGTGATGGGCTGGGCATTGTGGCAGGCATGGAGGATACCAGTTTGGCCCTTTTGCATTTCTCACATGAGCTCCTTCAGACTCCTGTTCTGCTTCAGGGCCTCTGCCATCTGCTGGGTTCCCACTGGCCCAATGCTGTTCTTCTGCAGGCTGTAGGAGAGGGGTCCTTCAGCAAAGCTGGTCACAGCCATTCCCAGGCCAAGGACAGTCTGGTTCAAGGTGAGAGGTCAGAGACTACTCAAGTGCCATCTCTGTTTATCACAGCATGGGGGGAGGGGTCTCCAGGAAAGGTCTGTGGATTGTTGCCAAAGTGTTGCTAATAGACTGATGTGAAGAGTTAAGAGGCAAGAACTGCTGGGCCTTCCCTTCAGGGGCCAGAAAGCCGTGACCAGCAGACCCTGTTAATATCCAGCAACCTCCAAACTGGAGATTTCCATGTAGAAGTCCCACTGGCCCCTCACCTGACCAGGTTTCTCAACACTCAGCAGTCTGCCTCCATCCAGACCAGCCAGCAGCCTGCCCTGCAACCCTGCAGTCCTCCCAAGGGCAGACCCTCGCTTAGGCGCCTCGTCTTCAAAAGCTTCTCCCTCTTATACTAAATGTGGAGGAGGGAGAAGTTACAGGAGAACCCCTGTGTTCATCCTAGAAGAACAGCAGGGCAGGACCTCTTCTGTGTGTGGCTAAATACACCCTAAACAAAATGGAATTTTCCCTGGTTACAAAGGGAAAAAAACCCTCCCCTCCCCTCCCTTAGAGTATTTCCTTGAGAAAATTTGGGATTGTAAATCCTTTTCCTGTCCCTTTGATAGTATGTAAATCTTTTTAAGAGCTAGAAGTAAACCTCTTGGCAAGTTTATAGCCTAGGAATATCTTTTGTAAGGGCCTTGGAGCCATCTCTTTGAACTGTGCACATCAAGTAAGAGAGCACCTGCTCCAAGCTTTAAGTAACTGCTGGTCATAAACATGTGAGAAGTTTTCATTTTCCTTGGGATAAAGGCAGGTAGCAAACACAGATGGCTACCCCCAAATAACAGGCAAACTTAGTATAAGGTAAGTGTGACAAATGGTTCTGTCCAGTCCTCTTATTTGCGGGCAAGTTGTGGTTTTTCTTGAAAACACTTATGGAATGGGTTATATCTGCTCGACTGTAGGAAAGGGTGAGATTCTTTTCTGTCTTTGCCATCCCATTGGTGGATTGCCTTTGATGCTCATTGCAGTCTAGCTGAATGCTTATTCCAGTAATTAAGCTGTTTTGTACTTTTCTACATTTGTGGAGAGGATTTTCTGGGTTGGCAGGAGGCTTTATTTTTAATTATTTCCCCCACACCTGTTCTCTGGAAAAGCAGTGGACATCAGGTTTTCTAGGGACCATCCAGATGGATCAGAAAGCCTCAGGGCTTTGTCCCATCCATCCCTCCACACAGAAAACAGACAGGCCCTTGGAGGAGAAGAGAGAAGAGAAAACGTTCTCTGCCAGCCAGCATGCCCACTCACTGCAGCACAGAGAGGGTCCGGTTGGCAGCCAAGGCCTCAGCCATGAACCTGGCACCGTCATCCCTGATCCTGTTGCTCTAGAGGCTGTGGAAGCAAAGAGGTGCATCACTGATGGAGCATAAGAGGGTGCCCGGCATGCCCTCACCTCCACTACCCAGGAAGTGGGAAAACAACTGGCCCTTCCCACTGCTGCTTTGGCCTTAGGTTTTCCTCTGGGTCTCTAAGCACTTGCCTGCTGACTGGGGACAAGGTGCCCATGGTATCTGGATCACAATGACAAGGTCATCAATAGTCCCAATTACAGCTAAAAGCCACAGCACCCAGGTGTTGGTGAGGATGTGGAGAAATTGGAACCCTCACCCACTGCTGGTGGGAATGTCAAATGGTATGGACTTTGAGGAAAGCAGTCTGACAGTTACTCAAAAGGTTAAACATAGGGTTACCATGTGACACAGCAAATTCCACTCCTATGTATATCTACCCAAAATGATTGGAAAAAAGTCCTCAAATACTTGTACAGAGATGTGTACAGCACAATAGCCACTAGGTGGAAACAACCCAAGTGTCCATCAGCTGATGAATGGATAAACAAATTGTGGTCTGTCCATGTAATGGAATATTATTCAGCCATGAAATGGAATGAAATACACATGCTACAATGTGGATGAACCTTGAAAACATTATACTAAGTGAAAGAAGATAGACACAAAAAGTCTTATTGTTTGATTCCATTTATATGAAATATCCAGAATAGGTAAACATACAGACAGAAAGCAGATTGGTGGTTGCCAGGGGCTGAGGGGAGGGGAGAATGGGAAGTGATTGCTAATGGGTATAGTGTCTCCTTTTAGGTTGATGCAAATATTTTGGAACTAGATAGAGGTGTTGGTTGCACAACTTTGAATGTACTAAATGCCATTGAATTGTACACTTTAAAATGGTGAATTTTATGTGAACTTCACCTCAATAAGAATAAATACATAAATGAACAAAACAAAATGACAGGACATACTCCGCTAAGGATGGATACAACCACTGGCCCCTAAAAGGAGCCCAGCAAACCACACCACACCATAGGAACCATCTGGAAGATGGGATTTCAGTGTCTTGGAAAACACTGCAGGGGATCTTTCTGATGCCATGGCCTTGGGGATTTCCTACTCACTGGAGGACAAGAGCTTTTCCTCATAGATTATTTTGTCCTTCAGACCACCATATACCTCCACCCCTCTTCTCCTCTATCCCCTGTTCAGGCCATAAACACAGGCACAATGACCAGCTGAACTTAGAAACTTGCTTAGGATACAAGATCCCCTGGCATCCACTGGGTGGGAGCCAGTATCTCATGGTCTCCATTTTGAATTACCTCCCACTCCATGGGTGGCACCTGATGAGAGGGTTCTCTGGGCCACCTCCTGGGGGCAGAGAGAGAGCGGGTGACACGTACCTCAGAGAGGCCAGAGTGCGGTTGATCTTCAGAGCATCTGCCAGTGCCTTGGCCCCTTGAGGTCCAATGGAGTTACTGCGGAGGCTGGAAGAGGAAGAGAGAGGAAGAACCATTCTCTTTTAGCCAATTCCCAGGGAGGGAAGGAGGAACAGAAGTTACATGGACCTTTAAATCCATGCTCCTCGAAAAGAATGCATCAGGGTTTGGGATTTCACGTTCAGTAGAACTGGGGCAGAGATCCTTATTTAGGCGATCGAGGAAGGAGTTCCCCAAGATGTCCCCATGTGATGGGGAGAAGAAAGCAGAATCTGATGGACTAGTGGGCTTGAGCCAAGTGTGAAGAGGAGATGGTAACACCAGGTTCAAGGCCAAAATTCTGGCCCTTCACTGGGTGAGTCCCAGCAGCTGAGCAGGAGTCAAGACTTTGCTTGCTCAGCTGTCCTTCCAACCCATCCTGAGAAGAGTGTGGTCTAGAGGACTTCACAAGATGGCTTACACTCTCTCCCTATCCCAGGGGTGAAGGGTCCTACTTACTCCAGAGTCGTGAGACTTCTGTTGACGAGGAGGGATCTGGCCAGAGCTTTTGCCCCTTTGTTACTGATCTGGTTCTCAGCCAAGCTGCCCAAAGAGAGGGAGAGGAGTGGTTAATGAAGGTCTGTAAATCTTGCCGCCTATCCTGCAACACGAGGCCTGGATCCGAACCCGTCAGCCACTGTAGCATCATCAGGGCCTGGACTCAGGTGGAGATCAGGTAAGCCAGGCCCAGGAAAGCCTCTGAGATGGGCAAGGTAGGGCCAGAGTGGGTGGACAGACCCTCACACCAGCACAGGGTCCCAGGGGAAACTGACCAGAATCCAGCACAACAGCTTCTACCCCAACAGCACAGCAGAAGATACGGTCAATTACTGAAGACTACCATGGGATTCCCAGCCAGGGGTGTGCTAGAAAACCAGCTGTCAGGAAAAAACAAAATACAAAAATCATGATTTGTTGGTTTGGCTAGTTTCCATGGTGTAAATACTCCCATCATGGCCAATTGCAAGCACTCTCAGCTTGTAAAAATTCCGAAAATGTAACAATAAGCTCTCATGAACTGGTGGCTGAAGTTGGTTCCAGCACACCCCTGACCCCAGCCCTTTCTCTAATCCAAGAAAGGAAAATGATAGAGTTATTATAAAATTAACTTTGAAGTAACAAAATGTACATCTGTATCTGCCTTTAAAGGGCATTCCAGGGAATTCCCCGGTGGTCCAGCGGTTAAGACTCTGTGCTTTCATTGCCGAGGGCGTGTTTTTGATCCCTGGTCAAGGAACTAAGATCCCACAAGACACGTGGTGTGGCCAAAAAAAAAAAAAAAGCATTCCAGGAACACGCTGGGGATTCACTTAGTGTTGCTTCATACGCCCAGTTTCAGAAATGATATCTGTTGAGGTTCTTTACAGTTTCTTAGGCATTTTAAAATGTGAGGCAGCCCCATTGGATACAATTGGAATCCCCAGTGCTTTTCAAACTATGTTTCAACGGACCCTACGTTTCTTCAGAAAAGCTTCAGGAGGCTGAGGGGAAACCAAGTGCCTGGGTTTTGCCTCCCACTTCTTTCAATCCCAGCAGCCCCCCTTTGGTCTGCCTGTCTAATTGGGATTCTGCCTCATATGCCACTTTTTAAAAAATTAATTAATTTATATTTGGCGGCGTTGGGTCTTTGTTGCCGCGCCTGGGCTTTCTCTAGTTGAAGCAAGCAGGGGCTACTCTTTGTTTCAGTGCACGGGCTTCTCATTGTAGTGGCTTCTCGTTGTGGAGCACGGGCTCTAGGCATACAGGCTTCAGTAGTTGTGGCACGTGGGCTCAGTAGTTGTGACTTGCGGGATCTAGAGCACAGGCCCAGTAGTTGTGGTGCCCGGGCTTAGCTGCTCCGCGGCATGTGGGATCTTCCCAGACCAGGGCTTGAACCCTTGTCCTCTGCATCAGCAGGCGGATTCTTAACCACGGTACTACCAGGGAAGTCCCTCATATGCCACTTTTTTTTTTAACATCTTTATTTGAGTATAACTGTTTTACAATAGTGTGTTAGTTTCTCCTTTACAACAAAGTGAATCAGTTATACATATGTTCCCATATCTCTTCTCTCTTGCGTCACCCTCCCTCCCACCCTCCCTATCCCACCCCTCTAGGTGGTCACAAAGCACAGAGGTGAACTCCCTGTGCTATGCTGCAGCTTCCCACTAGCTATCTAATTTACATTTGGTAGTGTGTATATGTCCCTGCCACTCTCACATCGTCACAGCTTACCCTTCCCCCTCCCCATATGCCACTTTTAAAAAGCGTTCTATTGGGCTTCCCTGGTGGCGCAGTGGTTGAGAGTCCGCCTGCCAATGCAGGGGACGGGGGTTTGTGCCCCGGTCCAGGAAGATCCCACATGCTGCGGAGCAGCTGGGGCCCGTGAGCCATGGCCGCTGAGCCTGCGCATCCGGAGCCTGTGCTCCTCAACGGAAGAGGCCACAACAGTGAGGCCTGCATACCGCAAAAAAAAAAAAAAAAAAACCACAAAAAAAACCAAAAAAAAACCCGCGTTCTATTGCTTAAAAAAAGTTTGAAGACTGTTCATCCAGACCACCACCTTCTATATAAAACTGTTCTCAGCTTCTAGAGAGCCTCTGTCCCCATCCCCTACCCCCAGGACTTTTGTAACATTTTATAAACAATATTTCATGAAGGATGCCTTGGATGTTTCGAACAGGGCTGTGGCACTGAGGACCAACTATAGAGAGGTGAAGGAGAGAGTGTGGCCAGAGAAGGAGTTTTTGGCTTTGTTCAGAAAAATCTCTGAGTACTATCTAGATTCCTTTAAGCAAAACACTGAAAGGTGGCTATTTTGCTGAAGGTTCTCATGAAGGAAACTATATTCATAATGAGAAATTGTCATTATTTTGTTTCTTTCAAAGAGATTGCATTTAAATTTCTGGCTAACAAGAGGATCCTGCTAGTTAACATCTGGCTCTTACACAGTGCTTCCTCTGTGGCTGTCCTGTCCTGAGCACTTTCTGTGAATTAACTCATGTAGCCTTGTGGCAACCCTAAGAGGCAGTGTGAGGTAAAGGATTAACCTTGGCCCCTGCTCCTGAGAGGTGACCTCTAAGCCCTTGGAATGTCCTGCCTGGTAGGAATGTCTCTGTTTACCTGGGGGCCTTGGGCCTTGATGGATAGTGTATCTCACAATGGGATTTATGGTCATGCAGTGTCAGCTTGACCTCTGGAGGGGCTGGAGACTAAGGTCAGCATGCGGTGGGCAGATGTGTCTTCACGACCAACCCCCAGTAATAACCCTGGACACCAAGGCTTGGGTGAGCTTCCCTGGTTGGAATGATCTGTGTGTGTTGTCACACATGGTCTCTGGGAGTAGGAAGCGCTCTCTGTTCAACTCGTCTGGGAGAGGACGGCTGGAAGCTTGGCCTGGTCTCTGGGACCCTGCCCCAAGGGCCGTTCCGTTTGCAGATTTTAATGTGTATCCTTTCAGTGTAATGAGCCGTAACTGTGGGTATAGTGGCTTTTCTGAGTTCTGTGAGTTCACTGAACCTGAGAGTGGTCATGGGGACCCCTGAACTCATACTATTTACCCTTCTTAGGCACAGAGGTGTCTGTCCAAGGTCACATGGAGCTCACCACTACTCTAACCACTATCCTCAAAGACTTACTTTTGCTCCAGACTCATTCTATATTCTTGTCTCCTCAGATAAAGATTATTTCAAAAGCTCGAGGCTTGTGTGAGGATGAAAAATTACTCTCTGGGTCAGGTTCTCTAAACTCACCTCCCTAGTTCTCCGAAAGCCACCCTCAAGTCATCACATCGATTCAACTACAAATCAGGGTGTTAACTCACACTTGGATGTTATTGCGTTGGCCACAAAGTTTGTTCGGGTTTTTCATAAGATGATGTAGAAAAACTCAAACGAACTTTTTGGCCAATCCGATGTAGGAGTGATTTCATTAACACATAGCTCAGTTCTGCAATCAGCATATAAAGTCTCATCTAATTGTATCATTAAAGATGCAGTGTTTAAATTTAAAATTGTTTTAATATTAATTTTTTTAATTTAAAAATTTGTGTGTTATTTAAAGATGCAATCCTGTGCTCAAAATACCATTTGAGGGCAAACTTTGTGAGGAATTTAGAGTAAATCAGCCTTGGCGGTATGTCTGCACAGACAGCATCTGGAGAAATGGTTCTGTATCCACGATAGCATCTGACTTATACCGTATCCTTTCCCTCTTCTTACAGTTGAGGTACCTGAGCCTCTGGAACTTTCTGGAATGAGCAGAAACAAGCAGCCTGCATCCTGAGCCACATGCCTCAAAGACACCTCACTTTGAAAGCACCCTTGGCCATTTGAGCAGAGAGGAGGATGTGAAAAGAGCCCCGGACACCGAGACAGGTGGGCAGCCTGGGCAGGGTCTCCTGGGTCAGCGTTACGTGATCCTCTGAATGCGACAGTCCTTCCCGCTCAGCACACTGCCCAGCAGTTCCATCATGGGGTCCTGGAACTGGTTGGTGTCCAGCCTGGTCAGGAGGAACAGCAATAATGAACAGTCCCACTGCCCATGGGCAGGTGGGATGAGGCCCCTGGCAGAGGGCTGGCATCAAGGCAGCAGAGGGGGCGCTACACAGACACCCAGGCTGAGATCCTTTCCCTGCCCCTCCTCTCCATCCCAGTGCAGCCCCCACTGTGAGGCTCAGAGATCCATGCCAGCACACCCACATGCTCAGAGTTTTCCTACAAGGGTGACTTGGGAGGCTCAGTGGTGTAAACCCTGGGCTTCCTACCCACAGGGATGTCTTCCCAGCAGCCCCGCAGTCTGTATGCGTGTGCAGGACACCAGTTGCTAGCTCTCTTCCTTCTGAGGATGTAGAAGCTACTCTGAGGTCCTAAATGACCCTTGTCCTAAGCCTTCCCCTCCCCCCACCAAGGTCCAGAGAGTGGACAGAGTGTGATGGGCTGAGAGTAGAGTGAATGGGTGTGGCCTGTCAGCATTGGGATGGTTTACAGGGTGTGGTAGGTTGAATTGTGTCCCCCTATAAGATATGTTGGTGTCATAACGCCCCCAGTGCCTCAAGAATGTGACCTTATTTGGAAATAGGGTCATTGCAGGGTAATGAGTTAAGATGAGGTGGAGTGGGGTGGCCTGTAACCCAGTGTGACTGGTGTCCTCACAAGAGAGGAGAACTCTACGTGAAGACAGACACAGAGAAGGTGGCCATGTGACCTCGGAGGGCAGAGACTGTGGTGATGCGTCTACAAGCCATGTATTGCCAGCAAACACTGAAGGCTGGAGAGGTCAGGGATGACCCAGGGATCCTCCCCTACAGGTTTCAGAGGGAGCACAGCCCTGCTGACACCTTGATCTTAGACTCTAGCCTCCAGAACTGGGAGAGAATAACATGTCATTTTAAGCCACCCAGGCTGTGGTCCTTTGTTACAGCAGCCCTAGGACATGGACACAGAGGGGTGTAGTGGAAGGGAGGAGCCCTCCAGGTCCCCACTCTCTCCTCTGCCTACACGCCCCACACAGCCCTACCCTGGTGCCCACCTCAGACTCTGGCAGTAGAGCAGCTGGGGCAGCAGGCTCTGGAGGACCCCCTGGCTGAGGTACAGGGACAGGTTGGCCTCCTGGGCGCAGACATCAGACACCTGCAGGAGGTAGGCCAGGGCAGCGCAGTGTGGGGGACTGGTCAGCCCAGCCAGGCCCCTGCTTGCCATGGCCTACTCCACTCTGTGGGCCAGCTCCGTGTGCTGCAGCTTGCGCAGGCAGTGCAGGACATTGATGGCCCGGGCACAGACCACCATGTTGGGGCACAGGCAGCCCTTCAGGAGCTTGGCCACCTGGGCCCGGTAGCCCTGGTGCTCGCCCTGGGTCAGCAGGGAGCCGGCCAGCAGCACATTGACCCTCGGAGACAAGAGGCCTGAGAGGAAGCACAGGAAGACGTCGAGCCGCCCACCCTTGGCCTGCATGGCCCTCTGGGCCGCACTCCTGAAGTGCGTGAGGAAGCCAAGCCGGGGCCAGGACATGCCACCCTCAGTGAAGAGGTCGAAGATGGCCCTCTTGGACGCGCTTTAGTAGTAGGCAGCTGCCACAAACTCCTGCAGGGACAGGTGGGTGAAGTAGTAGGCTGCCGAGGCCAGTGTCTCCTCCCGCTGTAGGAAGCAGCTGCACAGGGCGGTCTGCAGCAGAGCAAGGTCCACGCCGAACACCTTGAGGTCTGGCTCATAGAACACGTACTTCTTCCTGACCAGCCCATGGAAGGCCAGCCGGCCCAGTGTCCCCACCATCTTGCGGCAGCCATGGGCCAGTTGCTCAATGCAGGGGCTCGCCTTGCCCTTCTCCTGCCCCTCCCTGCTGAGGGCCATTCTGAAGTACCATGAGTAGAGTTCACACAGGGTCCTCAGAGGCCACAGCTCTGCGTCCTGGGGCCCTGGCCTGTTGCAGTGCAGGTGGCCCAGCACTGACCCCACCAGACGGCAGAAGGCTGGGAGAGTGCACATCAAATACAGGGGCCTGTCAGCCTGCATCTGGCTCAAGACCCAGCCCGAGAGGACCTGGTCCTCAGGGAACATCTGCCCCAGACACATCTTGATCTCCTCCTCATTGAAGCCCCGGATCTCGGTCATCTGGTCCACCAGGCCCCCCAGGATCTGGCCAGCCGCGCTGGGGCGGGAGGTGACCCAGACAGAAACACCTGGGAAGAGGTTGCCCTGGATGATGTTGGTGATCAGATGGTCCACTTGGATCTCCTTCTTGGGGTCTCTGAGGCCATGGTGTTGGAGAAGTCCAGGGGCGTCTTACACTCATCCAGGCCGTCCAGGACAAGGAGGACTTTGGTTAGGGCTGCTAACGCCAGGCCAGTTTCCTCCATGTGTGGGAAGACAGAGCGGACAAGTCTGTCTGCAGACAGCTGCTCATGGGTGTTGAGATCCCGGAAGGTCAAAGGCAGCACCAGCGAGAAGTCCTTGCCCACCTGCCCCCGGGCCCAGAGGTGGACAAAGTTCCTCACCAGGGTGGTCTTGCCCACGCCAGCCACCCCAATGGTGATGGAGATGCAGGGCAGGATGGACACCCGCGACAGAGGCAGGAAGAGCCTGTCCAGGGCGATGGTCCTGTCGGAGCACCAGCCCCCACGCGTGGCCTCCACCTGTGTGAAGTCGTGTTCCCTCAGTTGCAGGTCCATCAGGCCCTCCACCAGCAGGAGGTGGGTCAACCTGGGGGAGGGGCTGCCCAGCTCAGGGATGCCTCCCATCCTGTTCAGAAGGGCCTCTCAGTGCCTCTGTATCCTCAAGTCTGCTGGACAGAAGCCAGAGGGGAGGGATGGGGGAGGGTGGGGGAGGGGAAGAAAGAGGGGAAGAGGGCCCAGGGATCCCTGTCTATCTGCTTACCATTGCCATGGGGCCTCAGCGGGGACTCTGGCGTCCTGTCAGGGGACTGCGGGGCCTAGGAGCCCTGACTGCCCTTCCCAGCCAGCAGGTCCACTAGGGCTTTCACCTGCTCGGCTGGGGAGCCAGCACCGCGGCCCTGGCCAGCCTCCCTGCCTGTGTGCACCTCCTGCTTCCTCATGGAGTCTGGGATTGCTGCCAGGAGCTGTGGAGAGAGGGCCTGAATCTGCTTTCTTCTGTCTCCCCATCAGTGGCCTGGGGACAGGTTAAGCAAGCCTCAAGGGATGGGCAGGATGGGGACCCACCCTTTCTCCTGCCCTGAACTACGGGTGGCTCTTGATCTGGCCTCCGGGACAGGATTGGAAGGGCTGTTTGTTCCTGGATGATGACAGTAGTCCCTGCTGCCAGGAGCATTGCTCAGGTGCAGGGACCCCAGGCTCGAATCTGAGCTCTGTCACTTACTGGCTCTGCTACACTGGACAGGCCACCTGAGTGCCCTGTGCTGTGGTGTCCTCATTTGTAACCTGGAAATGGGGATGAGATTATGAACAGTTCCACTCACGAGAGGGGCAGGATGAAAGAGACCAATCTGGAAAGGCTGCGTGTGGTATGATTCCAATCCTATGGCCTCCTGGAAAAGGCAAAGCTATGGAGACAGTAAAAGGATCAGTGTTCGGCAGGGGTTTGGGGCGAGGAGGGAGGATGAATTGGCAGAGCACAGAGGATTTTTAGGGCACTGAAACTACTCTGTATGATACTGCAGTGGTAGATTCATGTCTGTCTGCAGACATGAATTTGTACAATTTGTACAAATGTACAAATTGTACATTTGTCCAAACCCATAGAATGTATGGCACCATGAGTGACACAATGTCAGCTCTGGACTCTGGGTGATAGTGACGTGTCAGTGTAAGTCAACCAATTGTAACCAATGTGCCCCTCTGGTCGGGGAAGGCTGTGTGTAGGTGTGCTGGGGGTAGAGGGAAATCTCTATATTTCCCATTTGATTTTTTTGTGAACCTAAAACTGCTCTAAAAACTAACGTCTATTAACTTAAGAAGAAAAAAAAGAAAGGAGGAGCCAAAAGGGAAGAGAGAGCTGGTTGAGCTACTCAGCTACTTTTGTTTTGTGTTCCTGGGGCCTCTGGGAAGCGCAGAGGCTCCTGACCTGCAGGCAGCACTGTTTTCTGCTGGGAACAGTGACGCTGAGGCGCTGAGAGGCAGAGCCCCACCTGCTCATGTTCCTTTCCCTCCCTGGGGACTGGAGTGGATCCTGTTGCCAAAGCTGGCTGCCCCCATGTGTCCCTCCGTCAGGTAAGGTGGACACTTGAGGACCCTGAGCCCGCCCCCAGCCGCTCCTCACCTGCAGCAGGCAGGATGTCCAGTCCTCCGCAGCCCCTCCAGCAGGGCCTCAGGAACTCAGGGGGCAGGGGTCGGCCATCCTTTGTCCACGGGTCTAGGAGAAAACAGGGCGTGAGGCTGGGCAGAGGTCATGCCTGCTGCTTCAGATGGCAGCAGCTCATTGAAACAGGTCGACCTGCACCCTCCAGCCCTAAAGCTCTCTGGGTCCCAATGTGATTCATTTACGAGGGGGCCACTGGCTACAACTCCCAGGATCCAATGCACTCGCTGACCTTGGATTTGAATTGGGCTTCCCAGGCATTTTAACTTGAGATGAACCTTTCTACCTGGAAAATGCTAAAAGAAGCTTGGCAGTAAGTAAAATAGCATTTTCTAACCATTCAGTTCACGGTGATATTGAAGAGTTAGTGCAATGAATTTGAGGTAGGTGGTGCCCAACCGAGCTGACTAAACTATTCTGGGAACTTCAGAAATAGGCCAGGGTGAGGCCATGCTTCTTACACTTTTTCAGGACCCTTCTGGATGTTTTATTTTATTTTTCGAAATGTCAAAACCAAGGGGGAAAAAAACTGGATGGGGTGTTGGTTTAAGTCATGTTAATGTGCACAGATTAATGGAGGTATTATTGAGGTTTTTCTTTAGATCCTTTGCTAAAACTATATTTTTCCTTATCTAGATCTTGCCAATTTATTCTTTGTGTCTAAGTATTTTTAAATAGCTCTTGTTGTTATTATGAATTTTGTTGGTGTCAAAGATGGCAATTTTTGTGTATTTTATCTTGTATCCCACCAACATGTTAAGTAGTCACATTAGTTCTCATTTTTCAGTTAACTCTCTTCAGGCTTTTGAATTACTGTAATGCAAATAATTTCATCTCTTATTTTGAACAATTTCTCTGCATGGTCCAGCCCCACCGCTGCCCCCAAAATGTTGAAGGACAGCGATTTTAACAGGCATCATTTTCTTACTCTTCTAGCCCAAACTATTAGACCTGATGTTTGTGACCAGTTTCTAATTAGTTCTCTTCTCCTCTTGGAAAAGATTCCTTCAATTCTTCCTTTCATATTGCCATTCAAGTAACATTATATAATACTTATTGAAGGCTTACTGTGTTTCAGACATTCTGTTAAGCACTGTACATACATCATTTCACTTATGCCTTGTAACAACTTTCATTACCATTACTTCTCGCATTTTATAGATGAGGACACTGAGACTCAGAGAGTTTACATGACTTTCTCAAGGATACACGAGTGGGAAGCAGTTGTGTTGGAATAGAAACCAAGGCTTCACTGACAGCAACACTTGTGCTGTATAATCTACCTGCCTCTTAAGGTATGTTGACACATTTTATAAAAGTTTTAGGCATGTCTGTTAAATGAGCAAATGACTTTTTAGCAATATTGATATAATCGCATGATTTACTTCCAATCATTCATCCAGCTGGCAGATATTTATAGGGGGCTGCTGTGTGTTCCAGGCACTGGTGATGTAAAGGTGAACAATTAGACAAAGTCCTTACCTTGTGAGTGTGGTGGGGGTGGAGGATAATGACAGTAAAGAAGAAAACAAGTGAATAAGCAAGGCAGTTCTGATGGTGATTAGTGCCTGAATAAAATAAACCGTGTGAGTGATGGAGAGGGTCAGGGTCCGGGGGGGGGGGTGCTTTAGTCTCAGTGTCCACGGAAGGACTCTGTGAGAAAGCTACATATGAGCAGAGATCTGAAAGGTGAGAAAGAGAGAGTCACGCAGAGAGCCAGGAGAACAGCAAGTGTAAATACCCTGCATGTTGGAGCAGCACGAAAAGGCCAGAGTTGTTAGAATGCAGTGAATGAGCATGTGGGCTCACAAAAGGGGTTGGGAGGCAATCTCAGAGAGGCTTGAGACCCGGTCAGTGCCCTAAGGAGTTTGGATGCATTTGAGTGTGGTGCAAAGCCACTGGAGGGAGCAGCAGGACTGATGTATATCAGATCTCTCCTTTATTTTATTCTATTTGTATTAATTAATTTATTTTGGCTGCACCGGGTCTTAGTTGTGGCATGTGGGCTTCTTAGTTGAGGCATGCATGCAGGATCTAGTTCCCCAGCCAGAGATCCAACCCAGGCCCCCTACATTGGGAGCACGGAGTCCTACCCACTGGACCACCAGGGAAGTCCCTCAGATCTCTCCTTTAAACAGTGAACTACACTGGGACTTCCCTGGCAGTCCAGTGGTTAAGACTCTGTGCTTCCACTGCAAGGAGCACGGGCCTGATCCCTGGTCAGGGAATTGTATGCTGCATGGCACAGCCAAAAACAAACAAAACAAAACAAAACAAAACTGTGAGCTATGCTAATAGATTTTCTAACATCAAACAAAACTTGCATTCTTGAATATAATCTTCCATTAGTATTAAGTTATGTATAACAGGGTAGGATAACACAAAAATAGAAATATAAGTCAATAGAACATAATAAAGGGTACAGGAACAAATATATATTTATATTATTTACATATGAAGGAATTTGGTAATATGACAAAAATAACATTTCAAGTCAGTGATATTGGCCAGCCTATGAAAAAAATTTTTTTGAACTTCAGTTCACATTAAATGCAAAATTTAACTTCAGTTTGGATTAAATACAAAACCATAAAAGCACAATAAGAAAATATGAGAGAATATTTTAAAATATTCTTTCGGTAAGGGAGGCATTTTTTTAAGCAAGACATAAAATCCAGGAGTCATAAAGGGAAAGACTAACAGATTTGCCTTAATTGAATATTTCTAAATAATAATAGATGCCACAAATAAAATTGGAGGAAAACCTCAAGCCAAGAGTCAACATTTGCAAATATATGAAAGAGCATTAATATCTTTAATGTATAAGGAACTCTTAAAATCAATAAGAAAGAAATAGAAATGAATAGAAATAGAAATAGAATGATGGACACAGACAGGTAATTGTGGACCCAGACAGAAATAGAAAAAAGGACATAGATAATTCACAGAAATATAAGTGACCATGCTATTGAAAAGATGCTCAGTCCCACTAATGATCAAGAAAAAACAAAACAAGGATCTATTATAATGATATAACAGGCTGCATTGGTGAGAATGTGGGATTAGTAGGAATCTTAGTGCATAGCTGATGGGAGGGTAAATTAGTATGATTCTGTATCATAATGTATCATTATCTATTGTCATTAAATATCTTTGATCCAGAAGTTCCACTTCTGGGAATTTATGCTAAAGAAATAATTGGGCAAGTGCACAGAGATGTGACTATAAGGATGATCCTGAAACATTGTTTACAACAACAAGAAATTGAAGGGGAAAAAAACTAAATATCTATCCAAAGAGAATTGGTAAAATTATTTTGGTGCAGTTAAACAGTGGAAAACTATGTGGCCATAAAAAATAATAAGGTCAAACTGGAAATGTCCACAGTGTATTTTTTTGTCTCTTAATGTTATAAAGGTTTTTTAAAAATTCATTTATTTATTATTTATTTCTTTTTGGCTGCGTTGGGTCTTCTTTGCTGCGCATGGGCTTCCTCTAGTTGTGGCAAGCAAGGGCTACTCTTCGTTGCGGTGCATGGGCTTCTCGTTGCGGTGGCTTCTCTTGTTGTGGAGCACGGGCTCTAGGCGCGCGGGCTTCAGTAGGTGTGGTGCACGGGCTCAGTAGTTGTGGCGCACGGGCTTAGTTGCGCCACAGCATGTGGGATCTTCTGGACCAGGGCTTGAACCCGTGTCTCCTGCATTGGCAGGTGGATTCTTAACCACTGCGCCACCAGGGAAGCCCTGTTGTAAAGGTTTTAATCACTTTTTTGAGGTATAACTTTTTTAAAATGAGAATCATATATATATATATATATATATATATATATATTATTTATTTACTTCATCATTTATTTGGTTGCACCAGGTCTTAGTTGCGGCCGGCAGTTTCCTTAGTTGTGTCATGCGACCTTTTAGTTGTAGCATGCACGTGGAATCTAATTCCCTGACCAAGGATCGAACTCCCTGCATTGGGAGCATGGAGTCTTAACCACTGTGCCACCAGGGAAGTCCTGAAGTATAATTTATATAAAATAAAATGCACGCATTTCAAATAGAGTTATATGAGTTCTGACAAATGTGTACACCTGTGTAACATCTACCACAATCAAGTCACTGAACATTTCTTTCTCCCAAAAAGTGATCCCTCATGCCCCTTTGCTGTCTACCCCAACCATACCCCTCTGGCCCTGAGCCATCCATCTGCTTTTTTCACTATAGTTTTACCTTTTCTAGAATTTCAATGTTTTTTTTCCACTTTTTAAAAATTGTGGTAAAATTCATATAACATAATTACTATCTTAACCATTTTTAATTGTACAGGTCAGTGGTATTAAGTGTATTCACACTGCTGTGCAACCATCACCACCATCATCCCCTTAACTCTCTTTATCTTGTAAAACTGAAACTCTATACCCATTAAACAACAACTCCCTATGCTCCCCTCCTCCCTAGCCCCAGGCAACCACCACTGTACTTTCTGTCTTTATGATTTTGATGACTCTAGTACATCATATAAGTAGAATCATACAGTATTGGTCTTTCTGCATCTGGCCTCTTTCACTGAGCATGTTTTCCAGGTTCATCCATATTGCAACACGTATCAGAATTTTGTTCTCTTTTATGGTTGAATAATATTCCGTTGTATATAGGTACCATATTTTGCTTATCCATTCACCTGTCAGTGAGTACTTGGGCTGCTTTTATGTTTTAGCTTTGGTAAATAATGCTGCTACAGACATGGGTGTACAAAGGTGAACTCTTTAAGACCCTGTTTGCAATTCTTTAGGGTTTATACCCAGAAGTGGAATTGCTGGATCATATGGTAACTCTATTTTTAATTTTTTGAGGAGCTGCCACACCATTTTCCAAAGCAACTTTAGCATCTTACTTTCCCACCAACAGTGCACAGGATTTCAATTTCTCCACATTCTCACCAGTACTTGTTGTTTTCTGGTTTTTTGATAACAGCCATCCTAATGGGTGTGAGGTTGTATTTCATTGTAGTCTTGATTGTGTTTCCCCAATGATTAGTAATGCTGAGCATCTTTTCATGTGCTTATTGGCCATTTATGTGTCTTCTTTGGAGAAATATCTATTCAAATCCTTTGCCCATTTTTCAATCAGGTTGTTTGGTTTTTTTGTTGTTGAGTTTTAGGAGTTCTCTATATATTCTGCATATTAAATCCTTATCAGATACATGATTTGCAAATATTTTCTCCCATCCTGTGGGTTGTTTTTGTACTTTGTGGATAGTGTCTTTTGATGTACAAAATTGTTTAATTTTCATGAAGTCCAGTTTGTCTAATTTTTTTTGTTACCTGTGCTTTTGGTGTCATATCCAAGAAATAATTGCCAAATCCAATGTTGTGAAGCTTTGTCCTCTGTTTTCTTCTAAGAGTTTTATTGGTTTAGGTCTTACATTTATCCATTGTGAGTTAATTTTTGTATATGGTATTAGGTAAGGATCCAACTTCATTCTTTTGTATGTGGATATCCAGTTTTCATAGCACCATTTGTTAAAAAGACTGTCCTTTTCTTATTGAATGGTCATGGCACCCTTGTCAAAAATCATTTGACCATATACATGAGGGTTTATTTCTGGGCTCTCTATTCTATTCCATTGGTCTACATGTCTGTCTTTATGCTAATGCCATACTTCTTTGATTACTGCCACTTTGGGGTAAATTTTGAAATTAAGAAGTGTGGGTCTTCTAGTTTTGTTCTTTTTTTTTAAAATACAGCAGGTTCTTATTTAGTTTTGTTCTTTTTCAAGATTGTTTTGGCTATTTGGGGTGCCTTGAAATTCCATGTGAATTTTAAGTTGGGTTTTTATATTTCTGCAAAAATAAGTGTCATTGAGATTTCGATAGGGATTGCACTGAATCTGTAGCTAGATTTCAGTAGTATTGACATTTTAACAATATTAAGTCTTCAAGTTCATGAACATGGGATGTGTTTCCATTAATTTATGTCTTCTTTAATTCAGCAGTGTTTTGGAGTTTTCATTGTACAGGTCTTTTACCTCCTTGGTTAAATTAATTCCTAAGCATTTTATTCTTTTTCATGTTATTGTGAATGGAATCATTTTTGTGATGTCCTTTTCAGGTTGTTCATTGTTCATGTATAGAAATGAAGGTGAATTTTGTGTGTTGACTTTGTATCCTGCTACTTTGATGAATTCAGTTACTAGTTCTAACAATTGTTTTGTGGAATCTTTAGGATTTTCTGCATAAAAAAATCATATCTGCAGGGCTTCCATGGTGGCGCAGTGGTTGGGAGTCCGCCTGCCAATGCCGGGGACGTGGGTTTGTGCCCCAGTCTGGGAGGATCCCATATGCTGTGGAGCGGCTGGGCCTGTGAGCCATGGCTGCTGGGCCTGCGCGTCCGCAGCCTGTGCTCCGCAACGGGAGAGGCCACGGCAGTGAGAGGCCCACGTATCGCAAAAAAAAAAAAAAAAAAAAAAAAAAATCATATCTGCAAACAGGTGATTTTACTTCTTCTTTTCCAATTTGGATGACTTTTCTGTGTGGCCTTTTTTTTTTTTTTTTTTTTTTGCGGTACATGGGCCTCTCACTGTTGTGGCCTCTCCCATTGCGTAGCACAGGCTCCGGACGCGCAGGCTCAGCGGCCATAGCTCAGGAGCCTAGCCGTTCCGCTGCATGTGGGATCTTCCCAGACCGGGGCACAAACCCGTGTCCCCTGCATTGGCAGGCGGACTCTCAACCACTGCACCACCAGGGAAGCCCCTGTGTGGCCTTTTATGGCCACATAATTTTCCACTGTATAACTTGGCCATAATAATTTTACCAAACTTCTTTGGATAGAAATAGATAGATTCCTTCTATTCCCAGCTTACTGAGTGTTTTTATAATGAAGGGATGTTCAATTTTGTCAAATGCTTTTTCTGTGTCAGTTGAGATGGTCATGTGGGTTTTTTCCTTCCTTTTGTTTATGTGGCATATTACATTGGTTGATTTTTCTATGTCGAACCATCCTTGTATTCCATGAATAAATTCCATTTGGTTTTTGTTGAAGATTTTTGCATCAGTGTTCGTAAGGGATATCTATATTTTTCTTTTCTTATAGCATCTTTGTTTGGCTCTGGAATCAGGGTAATGCTGGCCTCATAGAATGGGTTGGGAAATGTTCTCTCCTTTTCAACTTTTCAGAAAATTTTGAGAAGGATTGGTATTACTTCTTTAAATGTTTGGTAGAATTCACTAGTGAATATATATATATATTGGCTGCACCATGTGGAATCTTAGGTCCTTGACCAGGGATCAAACCCGTGCCCCCTGCATTGGAAGCACAAAGTCTTAACCACTGGACTGCCAGAGAAGTCCCTCTTTTCTAGTTTTAGTAATTTGAGTTGTCTCTCTTTTTCCTTAGTCCATCTAGCAAAAGATTCATCAATTTTATTAATCTTTTTGAAAACCAACTTTTTGTGTCATTGATTTTTCTCTATCGTTTTTCTATTCTCTGTTTTATTTTTATTATTTCCTTCCTTATGCTAGGTTTGGGTTTAGTTTGTTCTTCTTTTTCTAGTTTCTTAAGTTGTAAAGTTAGGTTGTTGATTTGAGATCTTTCCCATTTTTTAATAAGTACTTATAGCTATCAGTTTCATCCCTTAGCACCACTTTCACCGTGTCCCATAAGCTTGGCATGTTGTGTTTTCATTTTTATTCATCTCTGAGTATTTTTAAATTTTCCTTGTGAATTCTTCCTTAATACATTACTGACTTAAAAGTGTGTTGTTTGGGCTTCCCTGGTGGCTCAGTGGTTGTGACTCCACCTGCCAACATGGGGGACATGGGTTTGGGCCCTGGTCCGGGAGAATCCCACGTGCTACAGAGCAACTGGACCTGTGCGCCACAGCTGCTGAGCCTGTGCTCTGGGGCATGTGAGCCATGGCTGCTGAGCCTGCGTGCTGCAATTACCGAAGCCCGAGTGCCTGGAGACTGTGCTGTGTGATGGGAGAGGCCACTGCGGTGTGAGGCTCGTGCACTTCAGTGAAGAGTGGCCCCCACTTGCTGGAACTGCAGAGAGCCCGCACCCCGCAGCAAGGACCCAACACAGCCAAAAATAAATAAAAATTAAATAAATAAAATAATGTGTTGTTTAATTTCTGCAATTTCATGAATTTTCCAGTTTTCCTTCTGTTATTTATTTCTAACTTCATCCCACTGTGGTTAGATAAGATACTTTATATAATATCTATCTTTTAAAATCTCTAAAGACTTAATTTGTAGCCTAACATATGGTCAGTTCTGTTAAAATCCCATGTGCAGCTGAAAAGAATATTCTCTTGTTGGGTAGAGTATTCTCTATGTGTCTGTTAGATCTAATTGTGTTAAGACTTCTATTTCATTATTTGTCTTCTGTCTGGTTGTTCTATGCATTATTGTGAGTGGGTTATTAAAGTATCCAACTGTTATTGTGGAACTATTTCTCCCTTCAGTCCTGTCAGTTTTTGCTTGATATGTTTTAATGGTCTTTCATTAGGTATATAATGTTTATAATTGTTATATCTTCTTGCTGTTTTGAATCTTTTATTAATATAAAATGTCCTTCTTTGTCTCTTGTAACCTTTTCTGATCTAAAGCCTTTTTTGTCTGATATCAGTATAGCTTCCCCTGCTCTCTTTTGGTTACTATTGCCATGGAATGTATTTTTTGGTTTTTTTTGGTGGGGCCATGCTGCACGGCTTGTGGGACCTCAGTTCCCCAACTAGGGATTGAACCCTAGCCACAGCAGTGAAAGCCCAGAATCCTAACCACTAGGCCACTGGGGAACTCCCCATGGAATATCTTTTTTTGTCCTTTCATTTTCAACCTATTTGTGTCTTTGGATCTAAAGTTAGTATCTCATAGACATCATGTAGTTGGATCATATGGTTTCCTCCATTCTGCCAATCTCTGTCTTTTAATTAGAGAGTTTAACCCATTTACATTTAAAGTAATTGCTGATAAGAAGGGCCTTACTTCTGTCATTGTGCTATTTGTTTTTATTCTGCCTTATTACTTTCCCCCTTCATTTCTTGCATTACCGTCTTCTTTTGTATTTAGTTGATTTTTTGTACTGAAGTGTTAAAATTCCTTTTTCATTTCCTTTTGTGTATATATTTTAGTTATTTTCTTTGTGGTTACCATGGGTTACATTTAATATCCTAAAGTTATAATACTCTAATTTAAATTTATACCAGCTTAACTTCAATAACAAACAAAAACTTTGCTCCTTTACAGCTCTTTCCCCACCCCTTTTGGTTGTTGATGTCACAGTATTACACCTTTATATATTGTGTGCCCCCCAAACATAAACTAATAATTTTTTAAAATTCTTTATTCTCTTATATTATGTAGAAAATAAAATTTGGAGTTACAAACCAAAGATATAGTAATATTAGCTTGTACATTAATAATTGTTTTTTTCTTTAAATATATTAGTATCTTAAATCATGTAGAAAACAAAAAGTGCAGTTATAAACCATTGTTACTAGCGTTTATAATTGCCCATGTGTTGACTTTTGTTGATATCTTTATTTCTCCATATGACTTTGAGTTACTACTGTCTAGTGCTCAGGACTCCCCTGAGCATTTCTTGCAGGGAAAGTCATGGTCATGAACTCCCTCAGCTTTTGTTTATCTGGGAATGTCTTAATTTCTCCCTTAATTTCTTTAAAATAAATTTATTTATTTTATTATTTTATTTATTTATTTATTGTTTCTGGCTGCATTGGGTCTTCGTTGCTGTGCGTGGGCTTTTCCCTTGTTGCAGCAAGTGGGGGCTACTCTTCTTTGTGGTTCGCAAGCTTTTCATTGTGGTGGCTTCTCTTGTTGAGGAGCATGGCCTCTAGGTGCACGGGCTTCAGTAGTTGTGGCACGTGGGTGCAGTAGTTGTGGCTCGTGGGCTCTAGAGCACAGGCTCAGTAGTTGCGGCTCACGGACCTAGCTGCTGTGCGGCATGTGGGATCTTCCTGGACCAGGGATCGAACCCGTGTCCCCTGCCCTGGCAGGTGGATTCTCAACCACTGCGCTACCAGGGAAGCCCCTCCCTTAATTTTGAAGGGCAGTTTTGCTGGATATAAGACTCTTGGTTGATAGGGTTTTTTCTTTGAGCAATTTGAATATGTCAGCCTACTCTTTTCTGGCCTCCAAAGTTTCTGATGAGAAGTCTGTTGATAATCTTATTGAGGATCCCTTGTGTGTGATGATTTTCTTCTCTCTTGCTGATTTCAAGATTGTCTTTGTTTTTTAAAGGTTTGATTATAATGTGTCTTGGTGTGGGTCTTTTTGAATTAATCTTACTTGGAGTTTGTTGAGCTTCCTGTATGGTTTACAATGTATTTTTAAAAATTAATTAATTTTATTTATTTTTGGCTGCGTTGGGTCTTCGTTGCTGTGAGCGGGCTTTCTCTAGTTGCGGTGAGCAGGGGCTACTCTTCATTGCGGTGCACAGGCTTTCATTGTGGTGGCTTCTCTTGTTGCAGAGCCCGGGCTCTAGGCGTGCAGACTTCAGTAATTGTGGCACGTGGTCTCAGTAGTTGCAGCGTGCAGGTTCAGTAGTTTGGTGCACGGGCTTAGTTGCTGCGCAGTATGTGGGATCTTCCCAGACCAGGGCTCGAACCCGTGTCCCCTGCATTGGCAGGTGGATTCTTAACCACTGCACCACCAGGGAAGCCCTACAATGTATTTTTATGTGGGAAAAAAATCAATGTGCAGAGGAGAATTATGATAAGATACCTTTATGTTTTAAAAGGATAATAGGATACTGTTTTTGTCTGGCTAGAGATTAGCTGGAAATATTTGACAGTGGGATTAAGGAATTGTTTCTTATTTTGTGAATTTTGATTGCTTAGATTTTGCTAACTAATATGTATTGCTTTTCCTCATTTAAATAGATTGCTTATAGAATTATAAAAGTAAAACATTAAAATCATTTAAATAATACAAAAGTAAATAAAGTATATACTTCACTTCCACTCCCCCGGGGTGACCTCTTCTAGTTGATGATTTTTTTTTAAAGTAGGTGCTAGTGCAGTAGGGCAAATGAAAGAGATAAAAGACATCAAAATTGGAAAAGGAAAGAATAAAACTGTCACTATTCACAGTTGACATGACTGTATACTTTGAAAATCCAAAAGAATCTACAATAGAAGTATTAGAACTAATACACGAACTTAACAAGGTTTCTGGACACAAGATCAATGCACAAAAAGATCAGTTATATTTCTACTTACTAGCAACACTCAAGTCAAAAGTAAAAATTTTAAATACCATTTAAAATATCAAATATGTAAGAATAAATCTAGGGACTTCCCTGGTGGTCCAGTGGCTAAGACTCCATGCTCCCAATGCAGGGGGCCTGGGTTTGATCCCTGGTCAGGGAACTAGATCCCACATGCTGCAACTAAGAGTTCACATGCTGCAACTAAAGATCCCACATGCTGCACCAAAGATCCTGTGTGCTGCAACTAAGACCCAGCATAGCCAAATAAATAAATAAATATTAAAAAACGAATAAGTCTAGCAAAAAAATTGCATGACCTCCACACTGAAAACTATAAAACAATACTAAGAGAAATTAAAGAAGACCTAAAGTAGGGATTTGCCATATTTATGGATGAAAGACTCAGTATTATTAAGATGATCTATAGATTGACATCCCAATCAAAATCCCAGCAGGCTTTTTGGAGGGGGGTGGGGAGGGTGGAAATTGGTAAGCTGATTCTAAAACATAAACAAAAGACCCTGAAATGGACAAAATAATCTTGAAGAAGAAGAACAAAGCCTGAGGACTTAACACTACACAATATCAAGACTTAGTATAGAGCTATAGGTATTGGTACAAGGGCAGACAAATAGACCAGTGCACTAGAATAGAGGGTCCAGAAACAGACCCACACATATATGGGTACCTGATTTATAACAAGGCCTCCACTGTAATTCAGTGGGCATTAAATTGTGCTGGCTAATGGGATACTCATATGGGAAAAGTGCACCTTGACCTCTACCTCACACCGTACACAAAATATTAATTCAAGCTGGATCCTAGATCTAAATGTGAATGCTAACACAGTCAAGCCTTAGAAAAAATACAGGATCAAAATATCTTTTTGAATTTGGTCTAGGTAAAGATTAAACAGAACACCAAAAGCACTAACCATGAAAGAAAAGAAAAATATATTGAGATTCATTAAAATTAGGAATATCTGTTCATTAGAAGACAGCATTAAAAGGTGAAAAAGCAAACCATTGACTAGGAGACAACATCCTCAACACATTAATCAATTAGTAAGAAACAGACACCTGATGATAAACTGAGCCAAAAATTGAAAGAATGTCACTGCAGAGAATATCATTAGTAATCAGAAAATGAAAATTAAGATCACTCTGGAAAAATGTTTGGTAATAAGACTAAATATGCATATTTCTGTGACCCAGTAATTTCCCTCCTGGGTATATACCCAACAGAAACGAGTGTTTATGTCCACCAAAACCCAGATCAGAATATTTATAGCAGCTTTATTCATAAATTCCAGAAGAGTGGAAACAACCAATGTCCATCAACAAAAGATTGAGATTTTTTTTGGAATGTTCATACTATCAAATCCTACATCATAAAGAAACAGAATAAGCTACTGATATCCTCAACACTATGACTGACTCTCGCAGACATTGTGAGTGAAAGAAGTCTGATGCAAAAGAAACACACTCTTGTGATTCCATTTTTAGGGAGTTTAAAGTCGGGCCAAACCAATCTGAAAAGATAAAAGTCAAAGTAGTGGTTACACTTGGAGGTGGTTCTGACTGGATGGGGCATGAGGGAGCCTTCTAGGGTGCTGTAAGCTTCTACCTACTAATCTGGATGGTGTACACACAGGCATACACATATATAAAAATCCATTGAGCTCACTTTACTGTCTAAGTTATACCTCAATTTAGAGAATGTTATGCTAGCAGCTGTCTAAAAGTTCAAATGTATGTAAACCAAAATGAAGCACTGTTACTTCAACCTCTTAGTGCATGAGCTGGGACACTCAGGCCTCTGTCCTGCTCTCAGGGTGATGTCAGGGTGTGGCCCAGGGCTGGACACAGCCTCCTGCATTGGATGTCCAGGTACACCTACCAGGTAACAGACTATGCTTTGGTGGGGGTGGGGTGGTGGCCAGGAGTATGCAGGACCATGTTGAAGAAGGGCCAGGCTCAGTGCCTCTCAGCTCTGGCAGGACATTGTCTGGAGCACTATATATTTTTTTAATTTAAAATTTTTATTGTGATAAAGTATACTTAAAATAAAATTTACTATTTTAACTATTCTTTAAGCATTCAATTCAGTGACATTAAGTACATTTATAGTGTTATGCAACCATCACCACCATCCACCTCTAGAATTTTTTCATCCTCCCAAATGGAAACTCTGTACTCATTAAGCACTGAATCCCCAGCCCCTGGTAACCACTTTCTGTTAATATGAATCTGACAACTCTAGGTACCTCATGTAAGTGGGATCACACAGTATTTGTCCCTTTGCATCTGGCCTCTTTGAGCATAATGTTTTCCAGGCTCATCCAAGTTGTAACAGGTATTAGAATTTCATTCCTTTTTAAGGCTAAATCATATTCCAGTTTATGGATGGACCACATTTTGTTTATTCATCCATTCATCAATAGATATTGTACTTAGGTTGTTTCCACCTTTTGGCTCTTGTGAATAATGCTGCTGTGAACGTGGGAGTACAAATAGCAGTTCAAGGCCCTGCTTTCAACTCTTTTGGGTGTATACCCAGAAGTGGAATTGCTGGATTTTATGGTCATTCTATGGAGCACTATTTTTAAAAAGCCACTGCTTAGCCCAGCTGTGCAGAGATTTCACTGGTCTGGGGTAGAGCCC
Organism: Kogia breviceps; assembly: GCF_026419965.1. Taxonomy (NCBI): domain Eukaryota; kingdom Metazoa; phylum Chordata; class Mammalia; order Artiodactyla; family Physeteridae; genus Kogia; species Kogia breviceps. Next base: position 55,752,206 of record NC_081323.1, read on the forward strand.
CTACACGGATGCATTTTAAAGCTACCTAGGTGATTCTAATGAGCAGCCAGAGTTGAGAACCACTGGGCCAGAGAGAGGCTAGGAAAGTGACAAAGAAGGGACAGCAGAAGGCGAGAGTGAGCGGGAGGAAGAGGCCGGCCTGCGAGTGCCTGGAAAGGTGGGAGGGCGAGCTCCTTGCCTCTGGGTCCCATCAGCCACTCAGCAGTGGGGCCAACATTCCCTCCTGATCAGACACCCATCTTTCTTGCCCCACTGACCTCACCTAGGGTTGCCAGATTTAGCAAATTAAGATACAGGACACCCAGTGAAATTTGAATTTCAGACGAACAACAAATAATTTTTAGTATATCTTATGTACTACTTGGGACATACTTATACTTAAAAAAAAAACAACCTCATTCTTTATCTGAGATTCAGTATTAACAAGGTGTTCTGTTATCTGGCACCCCTACTCAGGCCCCACTCAGATAAGAGCCCCCCTAGCCTGGCCTTCACCTTTGGACACCTTGTCCCAACAAGAACAGAAGAGGAGACCCCAGCAGTTGGTCCAGGAGCCACACCATTCCCATGACCTCCTAGGGCCAGCAGCGGCTGAGGGTGGCTACCTGGCCACCTGTGTGGACAGCCCTGCTTGCAGCCCCAGATGCCACCCTCACAGGGTGGAACCTACCACAGACCTCTGAGCAGGGTGACATCCAGAGGGCATACATGCCACCAGGGACAGCCAGGTAGACCCTGCCCAGTGTAGACAGTCTCCGGTGAGCAGCAAGAGGCCTGAGAGCCCAGCTTAAAGGGAAGAAGACTGAGGGTGGGTGGGCCTTGGATCGTCATGGGGGCTTTTAGGGCCAGAGGGCGGTCAGTCTGCAGAGGGTCTGTGCTGTAGCGGGCAGGGCAAGGCCAGACGCAGGGCCAGGGTTCCACGGCCACCTCCCTGGAGTAGGGCTTCCCCGCTCCCATGCATCCTCCAGTGCTTCATCCATGGGGCAGGACACAGCTAAAGGCCTGCATGCCCTTGTGCTGGAATCACTCAGACCCTGTCCCTCAGGCTCCATAGCTGGGCTTCTGTCTCATCTCTGAGGCCCAGGCCCCGATTTCCTCATTGTCTCTGCCAACGAGGCCCGGCTTGAACTACGCTTTCCTTCCAGGGGCCCCAGTCCCATCTGCCAGGCCTGTGTGAGAGCAGCCGGCCTCCGCTCTGCCCACCTGCACTTGGTGACTGTGGGGCCTGCAGTGCTGCCCTCCCTCCTGGGCTGCCCATGTCCCAGGCCACAGCTTCTCGGATGTTCCTGTCTCCTGACTCCCGCCCCCGCCCCTGCCCCCCAGGGCCCAAGACTTCAGTTCTCAGCCCTCTTAGGTAGCCCCCCCGACCATGACCGCTGACCACCTGAGACCAAACAGCCTTTCCCAGAGGAGGGAGGAAGCAGTGCCTTCACCGCGAGACATGGCTCTCCTAACTTCACTGCCCTGGAACCCTCTTGGAGACCAGGACAGGCTCAACTCTGGCGATCCTGGCACCCCTGGGACAGGGGAGGAGGTGTCCAGCCTGCACCCCGACCTGGTAGCCAGCTGCATGTTTCCCTGTAATGGTCAAGGGTGAGCCCTAGGGCTCAGGGAAAGCATGTGCATCCTTTGAGGGGATGGGGAAAAACCCTGGGACCCAGGAGCCTGGCCACAGGGGAGAGCCCTATGACCAGTAGCCACCCTGGACCAGCTCTATGGCGCCTCTTCTGAGAAAGCCTCTGTGATTACCGTCCCTCTCAGGATGATGAACCTCACCTCCATCTGAGGGTGCAGCTGGCAGAGGCCCCTGGGGACTGCTCACCCAACATGAGGGTGACATTTATGGAGCAGGCACTGGGTGATAGAACCCACCCCACCTGCACCACCTCCCTTGGTCCTCAGGACCCTGGGCAGGTCTGGTATTGTCCCCTCCATCTTAAGGGAGGAAGGGGGATGCTAGGATGGTGCCCAGGTCTGCTGATTCCAAGTTTAACCACTGGGCTGCACTGCTCAACATCACCTCTGCCTGCCTGCAGCACTTTCCAGCTACTTCCTGCTCCTCCTGTCCCATCATTGATACCTGGGGTGCTGGGCTTTGTCGCCTTGGCCCATTGTGGGCTGTCCTTAGGCATCTGTTTGCTTATTTCACACCGTTATCTAGTCCTCCCCAGCAGCTCCCAGCACCCATGGGGACACCTTCCTGGAGTTGCCCCAGCCACCACTCCACAGAGTGGCTCAGGCCTTCAAAGTCATGGTCCTTTCTGCCAGCTGTCTCCTCTTCCTCCCCCATCCTGCACTGAGGCAGTCTGGACTCGACTTACCGCCCGGGCCTCATTGCCCCAGGGATGCCAACGCTGGGAGGCCGGGGTGGGGGGGGTCCATCCCAGAGCTCCTGGGCTCAGCCCTGCTCCAGTGGACAGAGGCAGCTGGGTGGGTGTGAGGATGTCCTGGGAATCTCTGTGGCTGGTCAGCTGGTCCCCGAGCCATCGGGATCTGTCCCGGGCAGGAGTGAAGCCCTGTCTGGAGGGATCAGGAGGTGCTGACCATGCAGGGCAGCAGGGCTGCGGTCTGCCAGCTCCCGCACTCCCCCGAGCCCACCAGCTGTCACGGCAGCCGGGGCTCCTCACCTCTTCCTGTGCTGGGCTCCACCTCAACCCTCCTTCCTGTCTGATTTCAAAAGCCAACAGCCTTACAGACAAATCAGTGAGCTGCAGCTGCCTTGGGCCAGCTCTCTGGCTTTGTCACCACCCTGTAAGTCAGAGGCAGGGGTGACGCCAGGGTCTTGTTTCAAGGACTGAGTGCTCCTGCAGACCTGATGCTCAGGGGAAAGTGGTCCAACCAAGGCCACAAAGGAAAACAGACTCACCATCAGCAGACCTTTGCTTTTTGGGGGGTGGTAGGAAACCAGGCAAGCATGGGGGCATTCAGTGACTTCCTCAAGGCCACACAGCAGGCAGCTGACCTCGCTGGGGCTGGAACTGCATCCTGCCACTCTAGGTCGGCACATTCTGATATGGTGTGTGGCCCTCCTCACCCCTTCTTCTAACTGCCCTTGCTTTCCTTCTCTCTAGCACCCAACAGGCACCTTTGTCCCGGCTGTACCCCACAGTGTCTTCCTGAGTCAAGGGCCCCCAAGGCAGGTCAGCTGCACCTGAAACAGCAGAATGTGGCGGTTCACTCAGGCCCCTGGAGGTGGACCTCAGCACGTGTGCTGCATTGATGGGGAAGGACACAGCCCAGAGTGAACAACATGAGAAAACTTACAATAGAGGAAAAATACAGGACAGCCTCTGGTGACAGGGAGCAAACCACCTCATGTGAAGCCACTGAGAAAAGCAGATGACAAGGTGGGAGCAAAGTGATGGGGCCTCAGATTTTCTCAGCGAGCAGGTGGGAGCCAGCAATGGTTGTAGAGCAGGAGAGTAGTAGGTTCAAGTGCATGTAGCAGCTTGTGTGTGAGGGGAGTTGGGAGGGGGCGGGGCGTGTGCTTGTATTAGCCTGTCCTCAAGAGCCGCATGGATGATGGAGGGGAGGGTACCAAGGCAGTAGATCAGGAATGCTTCATAGAATGCCATCCTCCCATTCCCCCCTCACTCCCTCTGTCCCTTCCATCAGCGCTTGCCAGGTGCTGGGGGGACACATGGTGGCTACCCTGGAGAAGCCTGCTGAGGCTTCAGGCAGGCAGAGTGCAGACTGGCGGCTGCAGCCCTGGCCAGAGGTGCAGCAAAGGTGTTTGAGAGCAGGCCGCCCACAGGATGTTGGAAACCACAGGGGCCGGGTGGGTATCTGTCACACGACAGAGGCCAGGAGGCCCCTCTGCTTCTCCCTCCACGGCTCAGGGTCGATGGATCCTGAGCACAAAAGGAAACAGCATCCTCTGTGGGGAATCTCGGGGCACCCCTGAGTCAGCACTGCCCCCCACCTTTCCTCCCCACCTAGAAGGAATGTCCCATGGCTGGGTAGGGCTGGGCCCCAGTCTCCCTCTTCCGGCTCCTCTAAGAAGTTCGGGGCCTTCTCCTGACTCTCCTGGGGGTTTTCGTAAGTTTGGGGTGAGGTCTCCCGTGCTCGTTCTCACTCTGGGGCTTTCTATCCACCCAGAGTTGTGGTCAGCTGGGCAGGCCCTTCCCAGCTCAGCAAAAACTTGAGGCTTCCTGCCTGCAGGGGCCTCTCTGGGGTTGTGCAGGCTGCAAGGCCCCGCTCAAGCTGGGCTGTGGCTGTCCTTTGATTGCCCTGAGTGACCATGTCCAGGCCGAGGCCAGGCCACAGGAAGCGGGACCGGCCCAGGAGGTCACATCACAGTGAGGCGTGTCTCATCATTTTCACTGATGGGTGAACATTCTGCTGCCCTGAAGCCCAGCGCATGTTCTTCCTATGCTGAGTCCCCATGGCGACTGGCAGAGCTTCTGCACAGGAACGCCTGTGCCTGCTGCCCACCATGAGGCCATGGCCGCTGGCTCCTCCAGGCTCCCTGTGGGTGCTGGGAGAGGGCAGCTCATCGTCGGCTCCTTTTCAACCAGCTAGCTGGACCTAATTCTCTAGTTCCTGAGTCAGGTTTAAATCCTCTGTAAAGGTCATGCTTTCCCGAGTGCCGCCAATTCTCTGGCTGTGGTGGTTTCTTTTCTTAGTGGCTGGTTTAACCCTCTTTCCTTGCTTTTGCACTAGCTGAGCCATGGCCAGGCCCACTGCTGACCCCTGCTGGCCTCCGGGGATGTGCTGCACAGACCCGACGGGCCAAGGTCTTCGGTCCCCAGGCCCACCTTCCCTGCCTGTACCTGCTGGTGGCCTTCTATCAACTAACCCCTCCCCGAAAACCTCCTTTTCCATCTGGAGTTGGTAGCGTTCTTGGAGTCAGGACACTGTCCGAGGAGTGAGGCTCCCAGGCCTCCCCCCAACGGAGTGCACTCGAAGCTGCATGGTCTCCCCCGTGAGCCAGTGAGCAGGGTAAGGACCCTGGGTCAGCTCCCTTCTTCCTAACTCCACTTCATTTCCCTGACACAGCCCATACTCGGGAGGGGGCGTTAAGCCCTTCATACAAGAAACGCATGGTAGCTTCTAGAACAGGCTGGGCTCCATCTTCAGTCTGATCAAAGAGGTGTGATCTGAGCCGAGGCTTCCTTCTAGCCATCTGCCCTTGGGCAGCAGACACGGGGAAGGCTGGGTCCCCTCTGCCTGGTCACAAATCAGGAAACACAGTATATATTCAAGAAGCCCCATTTCGCCTCCCTGAATGCTGCACGCCGCTGAGGCCCAGTTCACAAACCCCCTCTTCCAGGAAGCTGTCCCTTTGGGCCATCTGAACACTGACCCTCACAGCTGGCACAGAGGAGAGGCCAGTCTGTTTCCTCCACTGGATGACCAGAAGTGCCGGCCTGTTCCCTTTTCTCAGGGCCCAGCACACAGGCCAGAGCAGGCTTCATAAACTCATCCTGTTAAAATGCAGATTCTGACCCATTGGGTATGGGCAGCCCAAGCGTGCATGTAACAAACCCCGGGCAATGCTGCTGGGCCTTGGCCTCTCCTGTCATCGAGGGTGGGAGCTCAGCGCCTGCTGAGGGCTCTTAACTGTAGGCGTGCGGGGTTTGCGGGGGGCACAAATGTGTGGATGAATGAGTACCTAAGAACCAAAGGAATGAACAGCAGCAGGCCTGGGCTCCCCCTTGAGATGGAGAACACGCACAGGACTGTGGCAGACACGGGTGTGCGGGCAGCAGGGGCACTGTGGGTCCCCTCTCCACGGCCCGTTTTCCTTGTTATTTTGTAGAGTACAGCATCCAGAAGGTTTCTATAAAGCTTTCTGTTTTTATTGCACATCATACAAAACGAACTGCACTCTATTTAAAACAGACAAGACGTTCACAAGGACGCAGAGACCCAAACTTTTCTTCTTTTCCAGCCCTCACCTGCACTCCACAGGCGGCTACAACACATACTGGTGGAACCAGTTAACAAAGAACGTACTTATTTTGGGGGCTTCAGAGCTGTACTGGGCCTTCTGTATTGTCCAATTCAGAGACTGCTGGTGACAATAATAGGTGTCTGGGCAGGACAGCTGGGCCAGCAGAGCACCTGGGGCCTGGCAGTGCAGGGCCTGTGGACAGCTGGTCTGCTGGTAGAGGTTGCGATTACAGCCCAAGTGCTGAGAAGGAAGACATGGGCAGGGGCAGCCTGGACCCAGACATCCACCTCAGGACACGGACACCTGTGACTGGTGGGCAAAGAGAGTGGAAGATGCGGCTGAATCAGGCCTTGCCCTGGCCAGCTGGCAGTGGCCCACCCCCTCCTGAAACACATGGGGCCCAAGGGGGTTAAAGGGAGACAAACTGTGGGCACTGATGGAGGGAGGGGCCAGGGCCCCTAAATCCAGCGGATGACACACTCCAAAAGCCACTCTAGGATACAAGGTCAATAGGAAGCCGATCTGGGTTGGTGCTGCCGTTATTCACAGGGGGAGCGGTGTGGTCAGAAAGCTTAGAAACACTGTGGGGGCCTGGCTGGCTGACGGGGGCCGCAGACCCTCACAGGCTGCTGATGGCCAGGGGTTGGGGGCGGGGGACAGGCCTGCGGGTTCTGACCCCCATCTTGCCCACGGGCTGCCGTCTCTTCCTCTCAAGCTTCTCCTTGCGGGCGGCAGCTGTGGTGAAGGTGATGCACTGGGTGTCCAGGAAGTCCAGCAGCTTCCCCATGGCCACATGGATACCTTGCTGCTTCAGCTCGGCCTGTAGCTCTGCCAGCTCCAAGGGCTGGTACAGCAGGACCTTGCGGTAGAGGGCTGGCTTGGAGCAGATGTAATGCCTCACGGCCTCCTCTGTGGCCGCTACCTGGATGGCCGCCTGTGAAGCACCGACACCCTCCTCGTCCTCCTCATCTTCTGAAGACTCCAAGGCTGCTCCAAACTCACAGGAAGAACTGAAAAGAACCGGACAATAACATCTAGCAACACCCCTTCTTTCCGGCCTACACCCCTAGACCTGGAGCCTCTTTGAGGGAAGGAGTGTTTCTGTGTCCCCTGCAGAGCCCAGCACATGGACGACCTCCGGGGCAGTAGGAAGCCCCAGGCTGCTGTGTCCCTGGCACTGTAGCCACCGGCCTGAGCGGGATCGCACCCTCAGCCAGAATCTAATGCCAAGGGCAGCCGTGCTCGGCTGGCCCTGCTTGTGAGTGAGGACGTGGGAGCCCCAGAGGTCTGCCCAGGAGGCCCACAGGGGGCTGACCTTTAACCCCACCTGGGTCTCCGGTCATTCAGACCCAGAAGCAGCTGGGATTTCTGAATGTTGGCCATCAGGCCTCGCTTATGCCAATTCTCAAAACTCACTTGTCAGAGGACCTACAAAGCCACTGGCCCTGTCCTTCCATCTGGTTACCTTTGTGAGCTGCAGGAGCTGTCACTGTTGTCTACAGAGGTGGCCATGGATTCCTGGGAGGCCGGTAGCTGGGTGTCACCATCAGGGCCTGGAGGGCCCTCCTTGGCTGGTGACGTGCTCAGGGCAGGGACGCTTCCACCAGGCTGCGTCTTTTGATGTTGGGGGCCCTTGGTCTTAGCAGGTCCCTTGGACCTTTGGGGAATGGGGCCAGAAGTGGCCTCCAGCTGGGTGCGGCCAGCTGCCCTTGAAGCCTCAGAGGTCTTGGTCTTGTAAGTCTGGCTACAAGGAGCCTCCAAGGGCACCTGTGTGGACTGGCTCTCTTCCTCGGAGTCTGACTCTAGTGTCTGATGAGTGTACTGGAATATCTCCTTCAGTTTCAGGACCATTTGGCGTTTGGGCAGAGGGCGGACCCCAAACCTGAATGGGAAAACAGGTGAACATCAGCAAAGAGCAAACAGTTATCAACTAATTAAACTAGTGGCTTTATGTAACTGAATCTTAAATGCCTGACTTATGAGCATTCAGAGGTCGGTATCTATCCTGCATACCCACTGAGCTGACTCAGGAATATTCCAGAAGGGCCATTCCCCCTGAGTTCTGAGTGGTGGTGTAGCAGTGACCTCCCCAGTGTCCAAGGCAAACAGTAGAATTCATTGGAATGTGAGTTTTGATGTTCTTTTAAAAAATCATGTCTCCCTCCTCAGACTGTTAAGGCAAGGGTCCCATTCCCATCCACATGGCACATGGAGACCTGCCACCTGATGGGTGACCTGGAAGAGTGTCATTTCTTGGCCCTGAGTCACTTGGGGAACAGTATGTGGAGAGCTGGGAGTCATGCATGCCCCCCCACCGACCAGAGGCTCCTGCCACCAGAGCCCAGGGTGCCGTTCTGCTCCCCGCTTCACTAAGCCTGGACACGGGCGCAGGAGGGAGGGTCTGCTCAGAGCAAGCTTTCCAGAATAACACCAACCTGTCCAGTTCTTTCTTCAGCACTGGGGTCTCCATGATGGAATACCTTGGCATTGGGGTTATGGGCACTTCGGGGGGCAAGTTCTTCTTCCGATTAGCACCTTCTGGGTAGAACAAAAGAAACACATGTTTCAGCACGAGGGCCCTGGATTTACCTCTTCTGACCCTGATAGTGTCATTTAGAAAAATGCTGCCCTCGCTCCAGGACAGCAGTGATGTCCACCCTTCACTGTTTGACTCTGGAGTCACGTCTTCCCATTGGAAAGCATCACACAGCACACGGTGAGGGCCACGGGCTTATGCGGTGCTGATGCTGTGAAGGGCTCGAAAGCAGGTAGGCGGTTGCCAGGGGCTGGTGTGAAGGGGCAGTGGGGCGACTGCTAATGGGTATGGGATTTACTCTGGGATGATGAAAACATCCTGGAATTAGACAGTTGTAGAATACTGTACTAAAAAGCCATTGAATAGTACATTTGAAAGGGTGAATTTTATGATATGTGAATAACATCTCAATAATGCTGTTATTTTTTTTTAAATCAGTATTTTAAAGACAACTTAGGGACAACTTAAGTACATCTGGACTTTGGTTCTTATCCTTTTTATGAGCATGGAGTCCTTTGAGATGCCACTGAAAACTACAGGATCTGTCTTGTGAAAAATGCACAAGATTCTTTACATCATTTCAGAGTTTGTCACCCTCATGAATCTCCCCTCAGATTCTGACTAAGGTCCCCTGGTCTCAGGTCTCTTGCAGTGGTTCTCACACACCACCTGGGAACCTGTTAGAAATGCAAATTCTTGGTCACACAGCAGACCTCCTGAAGCAGCAGCTCTGGGGTAGAGCCCGGCCACGTGTGTTTTAAGAAGCTCTGCAGGCAATTCTGACGCCCACTCAAGGCTGAAAGCACCTGGTTAGTGATGCCCAGTTGGTCTAAGATTTTAGGGGGACATGAAATGGCAGGACAGATGCAGATGCTCTGCCCATGGGCTCTGCTTCCCTGTCACCAGTCACGGCTCAGTGTCGCCTGGTCCCTTCCCAGACTCTCCCTGGATCAGTCCAGCTGGAGGGGGTAGTGGTGGGGCAGCAGCACCTCAAGGGGCTGACACCAACACCAGGGGCCTTGATTTTCCCCTGTGACTGAAATGAGCTGGGAAATGGGGTCCCTCCAGCAGTGGGGCCAGTAAGGCTCACAGCAGACCTCCCACACTCACCCCACCTGGTCTTTTGAGATGAAATTCATATAACAAAACTTTAAAGTGAACAGTAGCACTTAGCACATTCAGTGTTGTACAACCACCACATCTTTCTAGTTCTAAAACATTTCATCCCCCAGAGAAAGTTCCATGCCTGTCACTCCCTGTTCTCCTCCCCGCCCAGCCCCTGGTGATCAGTCATCTACTTTCTGTCTCTATGGCTTTGTCCATCTGAATGTTTCATATAAAAGGAATCATATAATACGTGGTGGCCTTTTGTATCTGGCTTCTTTCACTGAGCAGGATGTTTTCAAGGTTCATTCTGCTGTATCTGTGTCAGGGCTTTATTCCTTCATATGGCTGAATAATATTCCACTGTATGGATGGACCACATTTATTTATTCACTTATCAGCTGATGGACATTTGGGTTGTTTCCACCTTTTGGCTGTTGTGAGTATTGCTGCTGTGAACATTTGTGTACAGGAGTCCTGATCTCAAATCCTTTGAATGTATATGTAGGAGTGGAATTGCCTGGTGGTAATAGCAATTCTGTGTTTGACTACTTGAGGAACCACACGTCTGCTCTTAAGGTGCACCTGAGGTGCCTGTCACAGCCTCTTGGAGGTGCTGGTCCGCTATTCTGGAGTGGAGCCACAGACAGGGATCTTGAACAAGTACCCAGGTGAGCCACAGGATCTAGGCAGGTTTAGGAAGCCCCGACTTACTGGCTAAGAAGTATATGTTTGACAGCAGGCCAATCCTCCCCAACCGTGGAGTGGGGCAGGCAGGCAAGGGGAGGGCTGGTCGCAGGTCAGCAGGCCCTTTAGCATCACTGCCCCGCGCTGTTGTTACGACCCTCCACGCCCCTTAGTGTAAAACAGTGTAAAAGACAACACCCTCCCTCTACTCACTTGGCGTCTGTAAATCTTGCAGTTTCTGGGCTCCATCCACGCTCGGTGTCTGGGGCAGAGGAAGAGCCTCTGGGGACTTCTGTTCTTCTCCATCCCAATTGTCCCAAAGAGCTGAGTTCAGAAAGCTCAGCCTGCTGCTCCCAGGGGAGCTGGCCCCAGGGGATTTCTCTTGAGCCTTCCTCTGGCCAGTGCCGCTTCCTCGGATGGGGGTGGTGCCCAGCAGTGCTGGGGAGCGGCAGTCACCGCTCTCCGGGGCCCCCTCCACCCTACTGCCAGGGCTACTGGTGCTCAGGGGGCCGGTCCACTCGAGGTTCAGGTGGTCGATCGGAATTGGTGAGAGGGGCTCCACGTGCCAGCACCAATCATCGGCTGGAATCGGGGGGTCACTATCCGGCAGGGGGATGTTGCTCGCCTTCTGGGAGGCCACCTCCTGCTCCTCCTCACTGTCCTCAACCTCCACCACTTCACTCACAGTGGCCTGAAACCCTGGGCTCGGTGCAGGCGGCGGGTGCCTCTGGAACTGCCCAGTGAGATCAGCGAGGCCTCCTGAGCCGGGACGGGGAGCCAGAGGAGAAAAGTACTGGTGGCATCTGGGGTGGGGACTGGACGGGCTTCTGCAGACCTGCCTTCTGCTGTCAGGGCTTCCAGGAGCAACAGGGCCCAGGAGCGAGGATGATGTCTGAGGCACTATGACCGAAAACTTACTCATGGCTTCCGGTTTGTCCCTGTTCTCTAACAGGGCCCTGGGCTTAGGCTGAGCCAGTGGGTCTGCTGAAGGCCTGGACCTGAGGCCTGTGATTTGGGTCTGCGATGAACAGTCACGGCTTCTGCTAGCCAGTGGGGTGGCGGGCACCAACCACGAGGTATCTGTCATGCTGTCCTCATCGCCACTGATCTTGGGGTCGCAGAACAGCTGGGGGGTCCCTCTGCCCCCGACAGAGCCCTGGTTCCCCAGCGGTCCCTCCGCCTCCTGCTGTAGCATGGGCTCTCTTCCTGCTGGGCTTTGGGAAGGTTCCTGCTCCGCATCGAGGTCGATGATGGAAAACAGCTCAGAGGACTTGGTGCTAACTTCAAGAACTTTCTTTTCTTCCGAGGGACCATTCAAAACTGACTTGACTTTGATTTGTTCCAGCTCCAGCTCTTCATCTGAATCCAATAAAAGGATAATCTCATTTTCTCTGTTCACGCTGGATGGAGAGTTCTGAGACCTGGCCCTCAAGCAGCCAGGCTCTGACTGGGTTAGATCCATGGGTGGAGACTTTTCTGGGGAGATCAGGACCCCTTTACCTCTGTGTTCCAACATGGAACTACATTCCTTGTCTTTCTGGCCTGGATCCTTACGTGACATGGGAAGGCTTCTGGCCCTCTTTGGCTTCAGTGATGAGTTCTGGGAGGCCACCCTGGAAGCTGTGCCCTGCAACTGGGGTGTTGGCAGGGACAGGTCACTGGTGTGACGAGAACGAAGATGTGGCCGGCAGGGACTCCTGCCTTGATGGGGCTGTGATGGGAAGAAGGGTGAGTGTGAGGAAGGTGCCTGCTGGTGAGCAGGGGGATGGGAACTCTCTATCTCCCTTTCCCATATGGTGTAGTTTCCTTCCTTGCGATCAGTTGTCATCTGGGAGGGTTCAGGGTATCCGGCTTGAGGCGGTGAAAAGGACTGTTCATCATCATCAACATCAACTGAGCACAAAAAGGTGCTTTTCTGCTTCTCTGCCCGACCCCGGGCAGGGCTGGAAGAGTAGGGAAGAGCCAGTGCTTCCTTTGGGGACTCTGCTTTCTCCTCCCAGTCCAAACCCTGGTCCCTGGGGGGCAGGAGTGTGGACTGTCTCATGTTTTTCCATTTGTCTAGGGCCTCATCTCTTCCTTGCCCAGATGATTCCATCTGCTCTGCATTTTCTGACTGTTCTTTATTGCGAACGCTTGTGAGGATTCCCCCAGAAACTGGACCGTCCTCCCTGAGCTGGTCAGCTTCTTCCTCCATCACTGGAGCTTTCTCCCCCTGGAGCAGCTTTCGCTGAGTAGCTGCAAATTCATAAATTTCTTCCATCTCTGCCTCATTCACCTTTTCTCTGTCTTCTTCTCGGCCCTCAGATTCCAGCAGAGCCTCTGCTTCCTCCTCCTCACCCCGCCACACTGACCGCAGGAGTTCTTGGAAAGTCTCCACTCTGCTTTCACAATCCTCGTCTTCCTGCTTCTTCTGCCGTCCACCCTCTGCATCCATCAGGACGGGCACCTGTTCGCACAGGTGAACAAGCTCAGTCACGCCAAACCTGCAATGGGAAAGCCATGCGTCACCCCACCCTGCGCAGAGGCAGCAGCTGGGTGTCCAGGTGCGGGAGGCTCGGGGCAGGAGCCCTCAGGGAGGACGGCCGTGACTCACCCTGGCCTTTCCCCTGCTCCCCTACGGAGATGGTTCCCGTGCTCATGCCCAGCTATGCCCCAGGCTGCTCAGTTCTAGAAACAGAGCCTTCAAGGAGGGCCACTAACCCTGCTGTGCAGGCCCGAGTGCAGGCTGAGGGGAGATGACAGGGATGGGTGGTGCTGTGACCGGGAGAGCACCCAAAGCGCTGTGACTGATGCAAACCGGGACACCCAAACCTGTCACAGGTCAGCCAGGCCTAGGGCCACACCAGCCTGCCACCTGCTTGATGGCTCTGTGGTCAAATCGGTACCTTTGAAACCCCAGAGGCTGAGCCCATCCTTCCCAAGAATGCACCTGAGAGATGAAAAAGGTTTCATCCCAGAGGACCTCGAGCCTTATCAGGAAGTAAAACACCTATTTTTTGCTGAGCTACCTGCCACCTCTCCTGAGATACTGGTGTGGACAAAACAGGTAGGTGCAAATTCATGGGAGTTAGATCAAGCATCCTACTCACTTCCATTTTCTGGGACTTGGGAAAGGACGGCTGTTGTTCAGCTTTAGTGGCAGAACCACCAAGGAGCGGCAGTGTTTGGGGGCTGAGGTTGGGACCACCCTCTCATCACGCCCAGGGATCGAAGGCCATGGGGTCCTCCTCAGCCAGCACCTGGCTCTGCTGCAAGTGTTCATTCTGGCCAGACTTCCAGTCAATACACCCTGTTCAAGTCACCACCGGGTATAAACTTGGGATTGAAAGGTACAGGAAGGACTCAGCCCTGACTTTCCCACAGGCCATCAACCAGATAATCCTTGTCAGTTAATGTCAAAAGCTGTGAAGTAAATGGGAAGAACAATCCGGACCTGTGGGCCAGAGAGCTCAGGTCAGGGGCCAGGTGGGGAGTAAGGGCAGTGTCCGCAGCATAGAGATAACGCAGGAACACCCAGACGGCCTCAGCGCTGACGTCACTCAGCAGAACACGCTGGGTCCTCATGTCACCATCTTCTATTGCAAAGAAGCCTTCACTGTTTACCTGAGGGAGAAACGCATACAGAAGAGTTACCGATCAGACAGTCGTGACTTGGGGCAAAACAGACCTCAGGGAGGTTCTGGGAGCCTCTGAGCTTGTCCCAGGACAGGTATTATTAGCCAGTGTTGCTCCATTTAGTTGGCCAGGAATTCTGCAGGTTAGGCCACAAAATTTGTCTGTTTACAAAATCAAGTCAGTGACAGATGCTCAAGAACCCTCTTGACAGGCATATCAAAGGCACTAGAACTTTCTGACGAGACTGACAGCAGTTTCTGGGATTCCTGTAATGCGATGTTCAAGTCAAATGCACAACAGCACAGAAATGTCGCAGTAGCTCAACCTTAAGGTTGATTATAAGACTTTACAATTATGCAAATAGAGGAAAAGGAAACAATTCTGGGGAAAAAAGGATTTTTATTCAACAGAACAAGAAATCTGATGTTTCCCTAAGCTCATCTCTTCATAGAGCTTCCTGACCTCAAAACCTGTCTTCTCCATGGAAGCATAACCTTGATGGCAACAGAAGAAGGACGTTCCAGGGCAGTGGGAGGAGAGTCGGGGTTGGGGGAGGAAAGGGGGCAGGAAGACAGAGGGAGAGGCAGGGCACAGAGGGAAGAAGAGGGGAGGAGGGAGAGGAGGGGGGAGGGAAGGGGGTGGGGAGGCAGCTTGGCCACACACTTACGTGCTGCATGAGAAGTGGGCATCGGGCATACAGCACAAACTTGTGGGCATAAAGCACCTCCCCGCCGTCCATCTGAAACTGGACGTCGCTGAGGTGTGGGTTGTTGACCATGGCACCGAAGTCGGCCACCAGCAAACCGAGGGCGAGCTGAAATGAGAGGGGGAGAGTGGCCACTGCCACCTGTCACCCTCCTAACTGTGCAGGCCCAACTGACGGGGTGCAGGTGGCCAGTCAGGGCCTCGTGCTGCTCCCCACAAGGTCCAATGTTGGGCTCCACCTTTAAGTTACCTTTAGGCCCCCAGGGACACGGAACAGCAAAACCCAGTCCTTTCTAAAAATCTCCATCACACCCAATTCCCTGGCCTAAATGGGCACCCCAGCCCATGGAGAGGTGTGCTTGACAGCCTCACCAGGACGTGGCAGCAGCATCAGCACCTGCTGAGGGCTCCATTGGCCAGGCGGTGTGCAGCCCCACAGGAAGCTACCAGCCCAGCCTGCCGTGACAGATGGGACCTGAGCCCAAGCAGTTATGGGGCCAGCCGACGAGCTCCGTGTCCCTCTCTGACACGTGCCATGTCTCCAGGGAGACCTTGGTGAGAAGTGCTTGGCTGATACCAATGCACTCACGGGATGACTCCCACCCTAAGGAAAACCCAGCTTCTAACCCAATTCGTCACCAACACAGAACACAAACTATTAGCTGGAGGCCTCCAGGACTCACACATGAGGGC
This sequence comes from Kogia breviceps, assembly GCF_026419965.1. Taxonomy (NCBI): domain Eukaryota; kingdom Metazoa; phylum Chordata; class Mammalia; order Artiodactyla; family Physeteridae; genus Kogia; species Kogia breviceps. The sequence continues at coordinate 55,767,442 of NC_081323.1, forward strand.
ACAGCAAGTCCTGAACGAGTGAATGGAACTTTGAGAGATGGATGCACAGAGCCATCGGCTGAAGTGAGGCACCTTCACCAAGCAGGGGTGCTCCCCAGGCCCCAGGACAGAGCAGGCTCCCAGGGCCAGGCTACTGAGGTGCCCCAGAGTTCAGCAACAAAAGGGACAACAGCCTCATGGCAAAGCCCCGCTCAGTTCAAAGGCCGTCAAGGGGATCAGTGGACTCAAGCAGGGGCCTGGAGGCTGGCAGTAAGCTGGCAGCACTGAACACAAAACAAGCCCTTCGGCCAAGACCATGGATGGAGCCGGGACAGGGCCAGACATTCTTACCGAAGCCTGGCCGCTCCTCTCCAGGCACTTCTCCTTGGCTGGCAGGATAAACCCAGTCAGTGGAAGGCTGCTGGGCGACAAGTCCATTCCTGAGAGGAGGATTTGCAGGTTAAAAGAACAGCACCTTCTGGCAACATCAACCACCAGGGAAAGAGCATCACCTGGGCTGACCCGAGGATGTCTTCACAGAAAGTGAACTGCCCACAGACCACCTGCACCACCACCCAGTCCCAACAGAGAGGGACTCGGGAGAGAAAGAGCCGAGATCAGCCCTCATGACCACTCATTCTGGCAAACGGCTCTGTCCTTGGTCAACGCTGAAGGAAGACTGTGACAAACTCACCTAAATCACATTCACCTTTGAGGAAAAATGAAAGCACCTAGTGAGACTACATTCTCCCCGTCACATGGGGATGAGCCTAGCAACATGGGATCTGAGCAGCTGTCACAGCCCTGGTCCCAGGGAGGAGAGGCCCCGACAGCCAGTGTCTCACCTGTGGCCCCTCCTGAGCTGGCTGGGCCCCCACTGCAGGGCCACGGGCTGGCGCTCAGCCCCTCTCCTGCCAAGTCCAGGAGATCCTGCAGGGCCTGATGCTCCCTCTGGCTGGCGGAGGGCACTGGGCTCAGGGGGCTGTGGCCCACAGGGTGGGTGCCATGGATTGCAAGGGGTGTTTGCACGCCAGGCTCTGGCTTCTCAGGCAGCTCCAGTGGCAGCGTGGGCTCCTGTGTGAGGCCCTGAAAGAAGTGGGAGAGCCAGAGTGAGCGTGTGGCCGCCGCAGCAGGCTCCCCAAGGGTGTGAGCCCCAGCCCAGAGCGACCCTGGGAAGCTTGTCACCATTGCCGCCTGTCAGCAGGCTCATCTGTCACGGCAGAGGCCATGCCTGTGGCCGCCACATCTGCAGAAGGGTTCCCAGGGCCCCCGCCCTCCTAGTATCGTCTGAATTGCTTCAAGCGGGTGAGTACCAATTCCAGACACCTGCATAGGCCAGTCTGGTTCCTGCCCCCCATCACAAGCAGGTCATACCCGGTCCGGGAGAAAGCCCTGGGACTCTGCATTTTAAACTCTCCAGGAACACAACACACTTTGGAACCAGTGGTCTCCCTGTTCCTACCAGGAGAACCATCTGGTTGCTGCAAAGAAAACACACTAGACCACACACGACGCTCCTTGGCTTCCCCTCCGCTCCCATCTTCCTCCAACTTTCTGCCGCCACCCTCTCTCCTGAGCCCACCCGTGCCAGCTTGGAAGGGAGCGCACCTCGGCAGGCCCCTGGGGCACTAGGGGAGGGACCAGGCTGGCCGTGTAGAAGGATTCCAGAGCCCAGGCCCCGGTCAGGGCGCTGCCCTCCCACAGAAAGTTCTGCTTTCCTCCAGGTGGTCGAAGACCCCGCTTGCCCTTTTCCAGCTCTTCCTTAAAAATTCTGCTCGCAGGAAGCGGTGGCGTTCCAGACAGCTCCAGCTCCTCTGCCAAGAGCTGGGCCACGCGATCCTCCATCTGTCTCCCTGTGGTCTCCGCGTCCTGGACTAACAACTGCGGGGGTGTAACGGGGGCTTTCTTCTTGCGACTTTTCTTCTCTAGAGCTAAACAGAAGCAACATGGAGTCATCCTCCCCCCGAGGCCCCCAGCTGCTCCTTTAGCGGCTGCGGTGCGGCGAGGCTCCCCCGGCACCACCTTTGACCACACGTACCTGCTCCCGGTCTCGTCCTCTCAGAAAAAGCGCTTCCCAGCCTGAGTGCCGCCGGCACAGCCTCCTGCTCCATCTCGGACCGGGACAGCGCCATGGCCACCAGCAGGTCCTCAGACGGCGCCTCGGGCTTGGCGACCTTCCGCCTCTTCTGTGGCTCCTTCTTGGCAGTGGCTCCCTTCCGCTTCAGACCTCCAGCGTGATCCCTGAGGCTTAAAAGGCAGCCACACCGAAAGGTTAGTGAGGCTAGAGGTGCGAGCACTTCCTGTTCTGAGGTGGTCCCCACTGGACCCGAGAGGGCTCACCCTTTCTCCTTGGTAGTGGGGGTGAGAGAAAAGGGATAAATGTGCAGACAGAAGCATCAACAGCTTCTGTACTCAGTCACTGCACTCACTGTGTGCCTCACGTGAGCTCGCCTGATCCTGGGCCATGAGGTCAGCACAGTCCAGACACGGGAGGGTCTGGGTCCTTCCAGGTGATGCTGCCCAGCAGGGCTCTTGGCAGACACACAAAGCCAACAGCAGCACTGCATACCCCAGACGTGGCCAAACCCTTCCGGTGGAGTCAGCTCCCCGGATTCCACCCACTTCTGCCCATCCATACCTCAGATGCCCTGAGGCGGACCCGGCCACATTGGCCGTGAAAAGATCCCTTCCCTCCTGAGGGGGCCCTAGGGCAGCACCTCTGCCCAAGGACTGAAAGGCCTCCCAGGTAAGGCCACCAATGTGGTCAGCTGACTCACAGGTCAACGTGCAGCATGTCATTTGGGTTGGAGGATATTTATTTAAAGGATTTTTTGGCTGGAGAGAACCGACACTGCCTGGTGAATTCCAACAGTCTGGGCGAGAGGTGGGAGGTAAAGGTGAGACAGATGGAGAGTACAGACCCAGGACCACCTTCACTGCACCTCAGGGCAGTGTGCGGGAAGCCTCTGGTTTGGGTAAAAGCTCATGCTCTCCACCGGGCCAGGGATGGCTCCGGAATCTAGGTATCACCTCAGAGATCTCAGCGAGCCCTAATTCAGTTCCTGAGAACCCTGCACGATAACCCCAGCCTCCAAGAGGGGAAGGAGCCACCCTAACCTCCAGGCCCTGCTGGCAGCTGCTGCAGACTGTACCTCGGCCCAGCGGGCAGGGCCTGGGCTGAGGTGAAAGCACGTGAGGGGTGCAGGAGCAAGTGGGGTGCTCTCACCAGCATGTGTGCCCTGGCTGGGGAGCTCTGACTACCCCGGAGTCAAAACGCCCTGGGCTTGGCCGTATGGCAGGCAAGGCTCTTCGTTTGCTGTGGTTTTCTACTCTAACAACCTTCCAGAAGGACCCCCACACATCTTGTCTCACTTCTTGGAGGTATTTAAAAAGCAGATATATTTTATCTGAGTAGGTAGCTTCAGTCTAGTCCTGCCAAAAGGCAAACAATGGCTTAGATGACATCTATTCTAAGGACTTAAGGCTTCTGAATCTGTGATGCTAGTGTTGATGTGCTAAAATACGGACAGGCTTGCTGCTAAGAATCGACCACCCAGTCTCAGCACTGGCCCCCATCAGAGGCCCATCACCTGCGTGCAAGGCAATGGCTGGAACAAACAGAGCCACTGCCCTCGGCCTTCCCTTTGCCCTCAAGAGCTGCCGAGGGAAAGAAGTCCCGAACCTGCAGAAGTCCAGGGCACACACTACTCTGTTCCCTGTAACACTGGGACCTACCCAGGCATTCACAGCGGCAGAGGCAATGTGGAGGGAAGCAACCCTCTGCCACTTGTTTGCCTGTGGTTTGCATGCCAAGCACTTGTTTCTGGGTATCAGCAAGGCCTCCTATTCAAACACTTAAGCATTTAATTCATGCAAAAAAATAGGCCTATGGTTCTGTCTCATCAACTTGTTGAGCTATGCTGAGTAATCTTACATTAATAGTATGAAAATTGGACTACACTGAGCTGGAAGCCATGCTGTACCCCACACAAAATGGATGAGGTGAAGAGAACTATCAAATTCTTAGCTGCTCAGGATGGTGGGGATGGGAAAATCTCAGGAAGGCCCTCATGGAAACCAGTCCAATCCAACTGGTCCATTTCAAAGCCTCCAACGATAGAGATCTGTCCCCTCCTCAGTCCCTGTGGAGACTACGCCCAATTTCTTCCCGAAATATTTCATCTCCAGAATCAGAGAGGGCTCTTTTGTCCTCCAACACTACAAAAGACCTTTTTTCTTTTTTTTTTTTTAAACAAATCAGAGTACTTTGATTTTTCTTCCTTTTCATCTGACTCACCTCGATGCCAGTGTGCCAGAGGCCCCCTCGGGCTGAGCTGTCTGCAGCCGCACGGCCTGGAGCAGGAGCTGCGGGCCAACCTCCATCTTCACTGCACACTGTTTCAAGTGACTGATTCTGCTCTTTGGGGTGAGAAATGGCTTGCCACAAATTGGGCATTCAGGGATCTGAGGCACAGAAGGGCTCAGTGCCTTTTCAGCCTCGTCCAAGCACCTGGAGGAAGACAGCAAGGCAGAAGAACCACCCTCCCTGGTAATATGATCGTAGATAGGGATTCATGTCAGCGTACACGTGCTGTGGGACAAAGCCTGTTCTCCCTGAGCTGATCCCTCCACACAGCCTACAGTCAGCCTCCAGACATTGATTTCAGGTTTCTGTTAGCAAAGGTGTCTGAAGAAAGCATGGATACACTAAACATAGAGTCATGGGAGTAACCATATGGCACAGTGATTCTACTCCTAAGTATATGCCCCAAAGAGCTGAAAGCAGATACTCAAGGGACTTCCCTGGTGGTCCCAATGCAGGGGGCCTGGGTTCCATCCCTGGCTGGGGAACTAAGATCCCACATGCTGCAACTAAGCCCACATGCCACAACTAGAGAAGCCCACATGCCACAACGAAGAGCCCACACAGCCAAAATAAATAAATACATTAAAAAAAAACAACAGATACTTAAGCAAATACATGGAAAGCATGTTCACAGCAGCTCTATTCATAAAACCCAAAAGGTGGAGACAAATGTCCACCAATGGATGAATGGATAAATGAGATGTCGTCCATCCATACAATGGAATATTATCTAACCTTAAAAAAGGAGAAAAGCACTGACACAGCTACAACATGGATGACCCTTGCCAACACTCTGCTGAGTGAAGGAAGCCAGACACAAAAGGCCATATATTGTGTGAGTCCACTTATGTCCTGAACGGGCAAATCCACAGAGACATAAAGCAGATCAATGGTTGCCAGGGGCTAAAGAAAAGAGGGAAATGGGGGTGCCTGCTTAATGGATCTGGGGTTTATTTTGGGGGTGACGAGATGTTATAAAATTGACTGTGGGGACTTCCCTAGTGGCGCAGTGGTTAAGAGTCCACCTGCCAGTGCAGGGGACACGGGTTCGAGCCCTGGTCTGGGAAGATCTCACATGCCGCGGAGCAACTAAGCCTGTGTGCCGCAACTACTGAGCCTGCGCTCTAGAGCCCGCAAGCCACAACTACTGAGCCCATGTGCCACAACTACTGAAGCCCGCGTGCCCAGAGCTCGTGCTCTGCAACAAGAGAAGCCACCGCAATGAGAAGCCCGTGCACCACGATGAAGAGTAGCCCCTGCTCACAGCAACTGGAGAAAGCCCATGCATAGCAACGACGACCCAACGCAGCCATGAATAAATAAATAAATAAATTTACAGGAAAAAAAAATTGTGGTGATGGCTGCACAACTCTGTCAATATATTAAGTAAACACGATTGTATTGTTCACTTTAAATGGGTGAATTGTATGGTATACGAATTATATCTCAATAAAGCTGCTTAAAAAGAAAAGCAAGGATAGATTGACACCGATACTGAGGTACTATCTCAAGATTCCCACCATGGCCACAGGAGCCCCGGAGCTGGTCACACCCACGGGAAAGGTGACCGCAGACAGGTGATGGCCAAGATGCTCCTACCGGTTCACGTGCTGCTCCCTCCGTGTCACGGTCATAGCCGAGAGGTTCTTTTGACAGATCTGGCAAAAGAACAACCCCTTCTCCTCCAGGCTGTCGTTGTGTGCAGATGCCCGTTCTGGCCCAAGCTCGTGCTGGAGGGCCAAGGCCACTGCAGCGTCGCTCTCTGTGGCAGGGAGCCTGGGCCCAGACCCTGTGGAGGCACAAGGACCCATGAGGCCCAGCTTACCCTCAGATGTCAAGGAGCACGGACACTGGGCGTATTGTGAGGAATCCAGACCTGGCACCACTTGGCTCATGCGTGGCCCCATCCAGGGAGACTGGACACCGAGTGGGGCCCTGAGAAGGGTACTCCTTAAACTTTAACAGGTACACGGACCCCCAGAAAGCTGGTTAAAATGCAGGTCTGGAGGTGGAGCTCGAGATTCTGCATTTCTGACAACTCCAAGGCGAGGCTGATGCTGCTGGTCCAGGACCATTCTCTGAGCATGAAGGTACTAAAGAACTTGCCTTTCATTTCCCATCTCTGCTAAAGTCGGCAACCCTGGGCATTCCAGTTTTATAAGGCTTCTATTCTAAAAAAATCTAAGTTTTCTCTTCAAAGTTCAACCTTTCCTACTACTCTGACTTTTTCTTGCCCATCCTAGAACCAGGTCAGAGTGAAATGCCATTCTTGGTTTTTCTCAGCATCAGACCAGAGGATGGACTGACTCTAATCTTGAGATGGCTCTCAAGGTGGTCATGCCCACTGCTGAGGCCCTCTGTCACATCTGACGTTGCTGGAGCAGACCCTCGGCACTCATGAGGGATATGCCCTGAGAACAAAGCCAGAAAAGCATCATACTTCATTTTGGTCCAATGTTTTTTTTAAACAAAGAAATGCTTTATCTCTCCTGAGTATTACTGGGTATGATGTGACAATTTATGGAAACAACTGAGTCACATGTACGGCAGGTGCTGGGCTTACGCACTGGCTGAGTGACTCCTCTGCACCCCTTAGTGCCATGTAGACCAAGGACCGACGCTACAGTAGATGTCACATCGCTATGTCACCTGCATGGACCTTTGGGGTAGCCTGAGAATCCTCAGTAATCCTGAGGTGAAATCTGCAGGTACAGTACCAGGAGACTATGTATTTACTAGCCATAAGTCTGTCAATACAGTTTCTTCCTATTTCTTTTCCTTTTGTATATTTTCACCAGGGATGAAAATTCCTATTGTTTAGGGGATAAAGTATAGTACCACCTGACATTACAAGCCTCAGGAGGTGGTGTAACATGCAGTGCATGGCACTTCCCTGCAGGAAAAGGTTAAATGAGAGCAGGATGAAACAAGCAAATCCAGAAAGGGGGGAATTTTAAAAGACAATTGTCCGGGACTTTTCAAGAAATTAGTATCGTGAAAAAACAAGGACAAGACAAGGGGACTGGTCTAGAGTCTAGACCAGAGAGACTACTGAGCCACAGCCACACGTGTGTGACAAATCCTCATTCAGAAAGAGAAGGAATCCAGCTACAGAAGCTATCCTTGGGACAACCAAGGAAATCTGAATGTGAACTGATACCAGGCAGTGTTATGGAACTACTTGTGTTTATGGTATTGTGATTGTATAGGAGAATCTAGGAGTGAAGCATCATGATGTCTATAACTTGCTTTCAGGTACAGAAGAAACACATATTTATAGACATAAAAACATGTATGGCAAAATGTATATATGGCAAAATGTTGACAATTGTTAAATATAGGTTGAGGGCATAGGGACTTCATTGTAATATATTTTTCTGACTTTTATGAATGGGAAAATTTTTGTAATAAAAACTCAAAATAAAAAAAAGAGGAAGCGGTACCTTGTCAAAGAAGCTAAGTGAGAAATGACCCAAGGGACCCTCTGTTCTCTGGACAGACAGAGTGGCAAAGGTAGAGCGCCACCCCCAACAGAGACGCAATGAACACGGGCTCCTTCCTGATTCCCTTCCCCGAAGGTTATCCCTGCAGGGAAAACAGAGGACTCTCATCATACCGTTCCCTGCCATCATCTCTTGAGGGCCCTTTGGGATGTCTTCTTCAAGTGCAGCCTCTAGGGAGCACCCTTCTGAACCATGTTTCAAACGCTCGGGGTCTGCTCTCTTGAACTGCTGCATTCGCTGTAGCACCAGCTCTGCCGCCCGGGGTTTGGAGGGACTGGGCACCATCGCAGTCAGACAGGAAGGAGGGGGCTGGGAGCAGCTGTCAGGAGTGGCCTCTGGCAAGGAGGAAAACATTCACATGCATCAGTTCTAGCCGGAGGAACCAAAGACACTTCCAAAGTTTCAAACACCTCAAGTTTCAAAGGGGTCCTTTACTGACTAGTTTAGGTTTAACTCTTAAGTGTGAATAGTACTGATTGTTTTTTGGTAACCTGTTTGTGGTAATATAAATACCCCTGTCATAAATATCTATGCCAGGAGGGGGCATGGGGAGTGACTGCTATTGAACATGGGGTTTATTTCTGAGGTGGTGAACATGTTCTAAAATTAAGTAGGGGGGATGGTTGCACGACTCTGTGAATATACTAAAATCACTGAGCCATACACTTTAAAAGGGTAAATTTTATAGAATGTGAATTGTATCCCTATAAAGCTGTTATTAAAGAAATATTAATGACAAACACATATCTTTCTAGGTCAGAAGTTCTCCTTTAACTTGGTGTCTGTAGATGACCTCCGGGGGGGGATCCAGGAAGCCCCTGAAGTTATATGTCAATTTTGCAGGTGTGTTTGGGGGTGCAGTGTTCTGGGGGAAATCAAGCATAGCTTTCACTAGACTCTCAAAGGGAGTATGAAGGACCAGTAATGTTTCAGCAACATTAACGAAGCCTTACAACAGACTCTTTACCACTGCACTGGGAGGTCATGCTGACCACATATTATTTAAGATCAGGAAGTGAAGGTGAGAAAAATTTAGAAACAGAACTCAGGAGCCCAAAGATCTTGTGCTGTATTATATATGCAAGGCTGGTTTTCAGTTCTGCATGAAGAATGTATCCTAAGCATATGGTTTAGTACACCAAGGGCAGCAGGATAAGAAAGCTGCTTTAAATGAACAAACCGAAGAAAAAGAAAAGAATAAAAGGTGTTTGGAGGAGAAAGGAAAGACCAAAGTATTCTCCTGGGACTCAAACCCACACAGCACCCTCGTTCTACCTTTCAGCAGCCTAACCAAATTGGCTGGCCCACTGCAACTTAACCACTTTGGAATGAACTCAAGAAAGTGAGAGAAGCAGCATTATTTTCATGTTCATGTAACTCATGTCAACTGCGTGATGTAAACATTAATAGGAAACTGAAAGAGAAGAGGGTCCCAAATATATCATGTAGAAAATTCACACAGGTTATATTTTTTATGACTATTGTTTAAAACAGGAGTTGGCAAACTACGGTCCTTCGGCTGGCTTCCTGTTTTTGTAAGTGAAGTTTTGCTGGAACACAGCCCATGCTATTACATACCGCCATAGGGAGTTGAGTAGTTTGCGACAGAGACTGTACAGCCTGCAAAGCCAAAAAAATTTACTAGCTGGCCCTTTTCAGAAAGTTTTCTGACCCCTGGTTTAAAATAGTACAAATCACCTCTGGTTTCCTCTCTGGAAAAGTTTTGGCAGCTGTTTCAGCTGGTTACCTGTCTGGGTGCTCCATGCACTGTCTTGGAGCACAGCAGAAGCATGCACGCCTCCCTCCCCATTTTCAGGGAGAGCTGGTTCACTCTTTGGCCACTTGGGTGCCCCTTGCTTTTGAGTCCACAGGACCTGGCTGCCAGAGCGAGTTTTCCTCTCAGCGGGGCCTTGAAGGGCTTTGCTCTTGGAAGCAGTTGGTTTGGTCCTTTTCAGTTTGCTTCTTATCTGGGTGCTGTTTGAGACCTTTTGTGTCTTCCTTTCCACCGACACTTCCTTGGGGCCATTCTTCTTCACCCTTTGGAAAAAGCTGGCACAGAGTTCCTTAAAGTCATCGTCTGACTCATCCATCATCTGACGGGCTTGAAGGCTTTCAGACTGGTCTTCGGAGGAGTGAGGGTCAATCTGGGGGCATGTGGACAGATGAGAAAGTGAACCCAAGTGTGAGCCTAGCCAGGCCTTGTTCGCACGCGCAGCTTCATTATGGTTCTACTCTACTTCTCATTGAGGTACCTGGAGAGTTTGCACAATTGAGCAGGAAGTACTGCTCCCCCCACCATAATGATTTAAAATGTCTTTCTTCAAATTGAACCTGTGTTAAACAGCACTTTTAAAGCTTACCTTTTTTAAAGTTCACAGCTGAGAGCTTCTGTTGTCCAGTAGATGCCTCTGAGAGAGAGTACATGTGACCTTGGTGCTCAGGTGATTCTCCAAGATCTCCACGGTGATAAAGCACATTTGATTCACTTAATTTTTCACTCGTGGAAAACCAAAAGCATCTAAGTGTAATTGGACAAATATTGTCATTTTATGCCATTTCTTCCAGGAAGGTACAAGAGCATGTGGGGTATGAGAAAAGTCTCCAGAGGAACAATACCCCTGTCAAATAATCAGCTATAGCCTGGTTAGAACAAACTAACTGTCCTACAGGCTACCACAACACAACAGGGGAGAGGGATCTAAAAACCTCTCAAAGCATGTTCTTCCACAGGCAGAAAAGTGTGTGCGTCTTGGAAGAGTATAGTTTTATTGAAGCCTAGGGAATAAATCCCATGAAAATCAGTCACCACAGAAACAGGATGGCCCCGGAACCCAGAAAAACTATCTTAGGCCTGTGCTGGTCCGAGGCCTCCAGCTCTCAGAGGCTCTATCAGCAAGCAATGTAATGAGAGAGAGAGAGAGAATATGCACTTGAACGCTCACAAAGAAACAAAAGATAGGAACATAGGCTCTCTTTCACTGATACAACCAATTTTTCCAAATCAGAAATAGGTCACTTTTCTCCATTCTCTCACCCCAGCAACTCTAACTCAGGTGACTAGAATGCTGCTCATATGCAAAGGTTGGGCCTTATGGGCATGATTATTTATATTGGCACAGTTTAGTGGAGTTCAGAAATCAAAACTGAATAACCCAGTGGTAGAAAGTTCATTTCAAATACCATAATGAAATCTCCACTGTCCAAGTAATCCAATTAATCACCTAGTTTTCCAAAGCTGGGCAGGCACACATACCTAAAATCTACTTTGCGTGGCTGGCTCATTCTCACCTTACATCTCCTTAGAGAAGCTTGCTCTCCGTCTTTATCTAAGCAAACCCTCTCCACTCCCATTATTTTCTATCATTACACACTGTTTTCACAATGGCACTTATCCCAAGTTATAATCACATGTAACAGATTTATTGAATGCTTACTGTATGCAGGCAGTGGTCCCAAGTGCTTTACAAGTCTAACTCGTTTAATACTTACAACAACTCTACTGGGTACAATCTACTGATGCCCTTTCTTTACAGCAAGGAACCAGGCACAAGAATGAGGAACTGACTCAAGTTGACACAGCTTTTCAAGTGGCAGGTCTGGGATCAAATCCAGGCAGTATGATTCCAGGGCATCAGCTCTTATATTTTTATTCATTTACTTGTTATCTGTCCCCTACTAAGCTCAAAACTTCAGGAGGGCACACACTCATCTCTATTTTGTATTCTCTTTGGCTGACAAGGTGCATGACTTGTAAAGTGCTCGATAGTTATTTATTGAATTAATTAACTGCAAAGAGTTTGGTACAATAGGGAGCGAAGAGGAAAGTGATGGGAGAGAAGGCTGCAGGGAGAATCCGTGTCCGAGCGCCTGGGACGTTAGGCCAAGCAAACTGTTGGATGTGGGAGCTAGAGCAAACTCCACCCTCCACACTGCCCTGAGTCGCCACATCTCTGCCGATACTACTTTAAAACGGTGCATCTCCTATACTCAATCAGTATCTGCTGAAGGAAGTAATGGATCCTACGAGACGGCAAGTTTCCAGAGAGCTGGGGACTGTGCCTACTCAGCTTTGTACCTACCGCGGCCGGGCTCACCGCAGACACTGAAAAAAAGAATGGGCAAGTGCGGGACTGACCCCCCGCCTCTCCCAACCCGGTGACACACGGGTTGTCACCTGGGGAAGGGCTACCAAGGACTCTGGCGGCTATAAAGACAGACGGCGAATTCCGATCGCTAGTCAGACCCCCGGGCTGTGCCCCGTGGGTATCCGGATCCCTCCAACCCCTCTTCCGTTCAGACAGCCCTGGGCTCCTCCACCCAAGCCCGGGTCCTGCCTCTAACCGCGGCTGGCGGCGGGCGAGAAAGCCTCTTCGCCCTCAGAAGAGCGAGAAAGGTCCGAGGTGGCTGGACCTCCTCTCCCGGGTGCAGACTCCCGGCCCCAAAGCCCGGCTCCTCCTACCTCCTGCACCGCCGCGGTACCTTCTCAAAGGAGACCAACGCGCCTGCGCATGCGCTGCTTGGCGCCCCGGCGGCAAATTGCGTCTGCGTAGGCGCAGAGTGATCCACAACGCTCGCTTCCCATCCTCCTCCGGGGCCGGGGCGAGCGGCAGAGAGCCAGCCCACGTCGCGCAGGGCGGGACTAGGCGGAGCGCGGCGGCCGAGGGCCATGTGACAGCGTTTCTAGGCGGCGCCCGTCAAAGTCTATTAACTGTTGAGGAAGAGTTGGGGTGAGTTTAGGGCTCCGCCGCAGTTTTAAGTTGAAATTTGGGTGCACCACGGTTCACACAGGAAATGTATGTGGATTCATTGGCGGCCCCTCAGAGCGTAGCTGCCTGAGGAGCCGACGGGTAAACGGAGGCGCCAGAGCTGGGAGAGGGGGGTGGGGGGTGAGGGAAGATCTTCCTTCCCGAAACGCTTGCGAGCAGGTTGAGGCCTGCCCGGGTCGCCCAATGCGGGCCGGGGCCGAGGCTATATCCACCCTCTCCAGGCTGCCAGGTGCAGGCTGTCCGGGCGTGAGGGGAACGTGAAGCCGGAGAGAGGTTCGCCGCGGGCTGAAGTCTGAGAGACTTTATAAATCTACTAAAGGTTCTAACTTCAACCTGGGGTCATTGAGAGCCGGGAAAGATTTTGTTTTTAAAGGTGGGTCTAGTTGCATGTAAAAATTGATCTGGAGAGGCAGTCCTGGGGGCCAGGAGACCCATTAGGAAGCTGCTGTAATGAAGGCGAGAAATGAGCGCGGCCTGAATTAGGAGTTGGAGTGGGGGAAGGGAGAGATATTAAGACGTTTGAATTTCCGTGACCTAATTAGTTGTTAACATTTGTAGGTTTTTGGGAAAAAAAATTATAGTTTTCTGGACTGAGCATCTGAGTAGAACGTGGTCCTAGTTACTGAAATAATGAGCATAGGAGAAAGAGTAGTTTTGGAAGGGAGCTAATACATTTAGCTTTTTTCCTTAAGATATAATTTACATATTTTAAAATTCACTCTTTTAGAGTGTTGGTTATTAGTATATTCACAAGGTTTTGCAACCAGCGTCACAATCTAATTCCAGAACATTTTATAATCCGAAATAGAAATCTCTGTACCCCTGAGCAGTTATTCCTCATTCCCCCTTACTCCCTCTGGCAACCACCAATCTACTTTCTGTTTCTATGGATTTGCCTATTCTGTATATTTTATATAAATGGTATCGTACAATATGTCGCCTTCTGTCTGGCTTTTACTTAATGTAATGTTTTTAAGTAATGTAATGTTTTTAAATGTCATCCATGTAGCATGAATCAATTCTTCAGCTCTTTTAATGACGGGATAATATTCCCCTTTATGGGTATACAACATTTTATTTATCCATTTATCAGTTGATGGACATTTGAACTGTTTCCACGTTTTGGCTATCACAGCTAATGGTCATGTGAACATTCGTGTATGAGTGTTTGTGTTTTTGTTCTCTTGGGTATATACCTAAGAGTGATTGCTGGGTCATACAGCATTTAGTTCTGAGTGTTGAGTTTCAAATGCTAATAGAATTTCGAAGAACTTTCTATGTATGAAGGTGCTAGGAGGTGTTACTTGCTCTCTGGTTTTGGAAACCTAAGTTAGTTTGTAATATGGTTTCCAATATGGGTGGAGTGTCTCATCTGTACCAGTGGGATATTAATTTATAAGAGGTGACTGGGTGAGAACACGGAGAAGCCAGTGCCATTGAAAGAAAAATATATTACAGTTCCATAGAGAAGAGGGCATGCCATGCCACACAGGGAAGGTTTTGGTCAGGAGGCAGAAGCAGGAATGAGGGGAAAGCCTAGGTTGGAGTCTTATTCACTGAAAAAGGCAAGGCAGGGCAGGGTAAACAGTTTAGGGGTAGCTAGTTTGAGTAATTGTGGTGGGCTTTGGGCTACAGGGATGGTCCCTAGTTGCCTGGTACCTGGCCTGGGATGATTCAGGGCAGGGGCAATATTGACTTCATCTGTGGGAGATAAAGGAATTGATGAGTGTGCATATGAGAGGCTGCTCCCAAGTAAATTGATTACTATCTTTGGGAATTAGCTAGTCCTGGGAAGCTTAGTCTCTCCCCACCAGCGAGATTTTTAAGATGTCAAAACATCATACAGTGCAGGAGAAAAAATTGATTAATGCATGGGGACATGGCTGGGATGATGTGAAGGACAGTTGTGAAGGTGATGCATATTTTTCTCCAATTTAGGATTTAAATCTCTTAGAAGCCTGGGGAAGAAAACTCTGCTCCCTTTCTCCCCTCTGTCACTCGCTCAATCTGGCCATTTTAAGCAAAATGAGTTATTGAAGTGTAGTTTAGAGAGGGGAGTGTTCCTTAAACCTTAGCTTCTCAACTGATTTACCTGTGGAATATTTTAAACTGGAATACTTGAACACCACCCTTAGACTTGCTAAATAAATCTTGGGTAGGGTTCCCAGCCTGTGTCTTTTGAAAGTTTCACAGATGATTCTGATGGTCTCTAAGTTAGAGAGTGATGGTCACTACATTTAGCCAGTACCTACTGAGCAAATCCTATAGGCTAAATATAAAAGAGATGCCAAAAGCTGAGTGAGGGGTGATTGGAATTTAGAGTTAGACATGATTCCTCCCTTCAAGGAACAAAGTTCTGGGGCAGCTTTCTCTTTGACCCAAGGTGAACCATGGGAGTCCCCTTGACCTGGACCCAATTGTGACTTAGCTCCAGCAGAAGCTCTGAGGTTCACACTCTTCCACTGGAATTACAGGAGTCACCCAGTGTGACTAAGCTGAGGGACAATATCCAAAAACAATGTTATCGAGTCCATGTTATTTCACTGAGAATACTGCATGTTTGCTCCCTGCCAGCGTTTGTGGCAGAACTTCCCTGCCAAAACACTAAAGCCAGGGACATGAAGGAACATTTAATATATTAAAAGGTCAGAATTGTCCTTATGTTTGATAAACTTCACATGGTTTTTCAGAAAGAGAATAGATGCAGAAGTGTGTGGAAAAATTTAGACACAATGTAAAGAGTGTTATTCCAAGTAGAGGCTCTGTTTTCCAAGCCCATAGAAGCCCATAGGAGTAGATTTGGGGTCCAGGGAAACAGGCAAAGGTTGAATATGCTATGATTATCACTTCATTACCCTCCTGGAATATTTCCTTTTTGGAAACTTCTGGCATCTTCCACAGAGTTAATGTTTTAAACAGTTCTGTGGAAGAAGTGAAAGACCCTTTTCCCAGGTCTGTGGTTTGGTTATAAGTCACAAAACCAAAACCTGCCCAGCTGCCTCTCATTTATCTTGGCAGGGGTTGGGGAGAGGGCAGATTGAACAAGGGAAGAGTTGTCTATATTCTCAGTTCTTTGGTCATATAAGCTTTTATTTACTGTTGTATAATCCTGTTTCCTACACTGCCAAAATTGTTGAAATCCAGAGGGGAAATGAGTTTTTCACATGTCAGAGTGTACAAAAGTCATTCTAGGTTATGCTGCAATTCTGTCTACCACTGCTGCCATTTGTGTGATGTATACTTCTGTTAATTTTGCTAGATGAGTTTGAGGGGAGATTGCATGCAGACGTACTGACCTCAACTGCAGAACAGCATTCTCCTTAATAAAGTTGATAATGCCACTCATAATTTTGATGTTAAAATTAAGTCACCTTCCACTTAATATTGTTAAGATAGCAATACTCCCCCCAAGCAATCTACAGATCAGTGTAATACCTGCCAAAATCCCAATAGCCTTTTTTGCAGAAATGGAAAAACTTGAAGTTCATATGGAATTGCAGGGGGTCCTAAATAGCCAATCTTGAAAAAGAACAAAGTTGGAGGATGCACACTTCTGATTTCAAAACTTACTTACAGAGCTATAGTAATCTAGACTGTGCTATGGCATAAGAACAGGCATTCAAATCAGCGGAATAGAATTAAGTGCCCAGAAATAAACCCATACATTCATGGGCAATTGATTTTTGACAAGAATGCCAAGACCATTTGATGGGGAAACAGTAATCTCTTGAACGAATGATGCTGGGACAACAGAATATTCACATGCAAAAGAATGAAGTTGGATTCTTACCTCATACCATATAGAAAAATTAACTCAAAATGGATCAAAGACCTAAATGTAAGAGTAAAACTATAAAACTCATAGAAGAAAACAGGTAAATCTTCATGACCTTGGATTTGACAATGGTTTCTAGATAGAGCACTAAAAGCACAAGCAAGCAACAAAAGAATTCAGTAGATAAACTGGACTTCATCAAAATTTAAAGCTTTTGTGCATCAAAGAGGACTGTCAAGAGAGGGGAAAGAAAACCCACAGAATGGGAGGAAACATTTTAAAATCATATATCTTATAAGGGTCTGGTATCCACAATATACAAAGAGCTCTTACCACTCAACAACAAAAAGGAACAACCCAATTAGAAAATAGGCAGAGGGACTTCCCTGGGTGGTGCAGTGGTTAAGAATCTGCCTGCCAATGCAGGGGACACGGGTTCAATCCCTGGCCTGGGAAGATCCCACATACCACAGAGCAACTAAGCCCATGCACCGCAACTACTGAGCCTGTGCTCTAGAGCCCGTGAGCCCTAGAGCTCGTGTGCCATGACTACTGAGCCCATGCGCCACAACTGCTGAAGCACACGCGCCTAGAGCCTGTGCTCTGCAACAAGAGAAGCCACCACTATGAGGAGCCCACCCACCACAACGAAGAGTAGCCCCCACTCACCGCAACTTGAGAAAGCATGTGTGCAGCAGTGAAGACCCAACACAGCCAAAAAATAAATAAAATTTTAAAAAATAATAATCTTTAAAAAGAAAATGGGCAAAGGACTTGAATAGACATTTCTCCAAAGAAGGTATATAAATGGCTAACAAGCACATAAAAAGATGCTAACATCATTAGTCATTAGAGAAATACAAATCAAAACCACCATGAGATACCATCTCTCACCCATTAGGACAGCCATTAAAAAAAAAGCCAAAACCCCCCAAACAGAAAAATGTTGGTGAGGATGTGGAGAAATTGGAACCCTCATACGTTCCTAGAGGTGCAAAATGGTGCAGCTGCTGTGGAAACCAGTTTGGTGGTTCCTTAACAGGGTAAACCTAGAATTACCATATGACCCAGTAATTCTCTTCATAGGTATTTGCTCAGAAGACTTGGAAAAAAGGTGTTCAGGACAGAGTGGTGACTTCCAGGCTCCTCACATGCAGAACTAGAAACCAGAAGTCCTGTTGCTGGTAGATAAGAAAGGAACTGACCCTTGTATATTAATCTTTTTAAAAATAAATTTATTTATTTATTTAGTTTTGGCTGCGTTGGGTCTTCGTTGCTGTATGCGGGCTTTCTCTAGTTATGGCGAGTGGGGGCTACTCTGTTGTGGTGCACGGGCATCTCATTGTGGTGGCTTTTCTTGTTGCGGAGCACAGGCTCTAGGCGCACAGGCTTCAGTAGTTGTGGCTTGTGGGCTCTAGAGCACAGGCTCAATAGTTGTGGCGCATGGGCTCCAGAGTGCAGGCTCAGTAGTTGCTCCGTGGCATGTGGGATCTTCCGGATCAGGGCTTGAACCTGTGTCCCCTGCATTGGCAGGTGGATTCTTAACCACTTGTGCCACTAGGGAAGCCCCTTGTATATTAATCTTGTGTTGTCCAACTTTGACATAGTCATTTATTAGTTCTAGGAGGGATTTTTTTTATTGATTCATTGGGATTTTCTACATAGAGAATCATGTCATCTACGTACAAAGGCTATTTTATTTCTTCCCTCTCAATCTGTATAACTGTTTTCTCCTTTTCTTGTTGTATTACCTAGGACTTCCAGTAATGGGGGTGGTAAAAATAAGGCATTCTTAGTAAGAAAGCATCTAATTTCTCACTGTTAAGTACGCTGTTAGCTGAATGGTGTTTCATCATGATAAAATATATGTAACATAAAATTTACAATTTTAACTATTTTTAAGTATACAACTCAGTGGCATTAAATGCTTTCACACTGTTGTACAACCATCACCACTATCCACACACTGTCCATCTCCAGAACTTTTTCATCATTCCATTCTTTTGGGTACCTAGAGATGAAGTTGCTAGATCATGGTAATTCTATGTTTAATTTTTTGAGGAATCTCAGTACTGTTTTCTGCTGTGGCTGTACCATTTTGCATCCCTATCAACAGTGCATAAGGATTCCAATTTCTCCATATACTCATAAAAACTTGTAATTTTTTTTAAATGATAGCCATTCTAATGGGTGGATAGTGATAGTTCATCATGGTTTTGATTTGCATTTCCCTGCTAATTAATGATAATGAGCATTTTTCATGTGCTTATTGGCCATTTGCATATCTGGAGAAATGTCTATCCAAGTCCTTTGCCCATTTTTTTTTCTTTGTCCATTTTTAAATTTGGTTGTTTGGTTTTTGTTGTTTAGTTGTAGGAGTTCTCTATATAGTCTGAATACCAGACTGTAATAAGATAAATGATTCCCAGATATTTTCTCCCACTTCATGGTTGTCTTTTCACTTTCCTGATAGTGTCCTTTGATGCACAAAAGTTTTTAATTTTAACGAAGTCCAGTTCACCTATGTTTTTTTTTGTTGGTGATTTTGGTGTAATATCCAAGAAATCACTGCCAAATCCAATGTTGTGCCGTTTTACCCTATGTTTGCTTCTAAGAGTTTTTATAGTTTTAGCTCTTACATTTAGGCCTTTGTCCATTTTGAGTTATTTTTTGTTATAAAATGAGGCAAGGGGCTAAGTTCGTTCTTTTGCATGTGGACATCCAGTTTTCCCAGTACCATTTGTTGAAAAGACTGTTCTTTCCCTCTTGAATAGTCTTGCACTGTTGTTGAAAATCACTTGACCTTATGCAAGTGTTTATTTTTGGGCTCTTTATTATATTGGTTTATATGTCTGTCGTTATGCTAGTTTCACACTGTTTTGATTACCGTAGCTTTGTACTAAGTTTTGAAATCAGGAAGTTTGAGACACACCTCCAACTTTGTCCTACTATTTCAAGGTAGTTTTGGATATTTGGGGGTCCCTTGAGATTCCATACAAATTTTAAGACAGTTTTTTCTATTTCTGTGAAAAAAAAAGTCATTGAGGTTTTGATAGGGATTACTTAAATAGGTAGATAATTTCTGGTAGTACTAACGTCTTATTAACAATATTAAGGACTTCTCTGGTGGTGCAGTGGTTAAGAATCTGCCTGCCAATGCAGGGGACACGGGTTCGAGCCCTGGTCTGGGAAGATCCCACATGCCATAGAGCAACTAAGCCAGTGCGCCACAACTACTGAGCCTGTGCTCTAGAGCCCACAAGCCACAACTACTGAGCCTATGCACCTACAGCCTGTGCTCCACAACAAGAGAAGCCACCACAATGAGAAGCCCGCGCACTGCAACGAAGGGTAGCCCCCGCTTGCCGCAACTAGAGAAAGTCTGCGCACAGCAACAAAGACCCAACACAGCCAAAATAAATAAATTTATTTTTTAAAAAAATTAAGTCTTCCAATCCGTGAATGTGAGATGTCTTTCCATGTATTTATGTCTTTTTAAAATTCCTTTCAGCAATGATTTGTATTTTTCAGTTTATAAGTCTTTCACCTCCTTGATTAAGTTTATTCCCAAGTATTTTTTTAAAAATTTATTTATTTTGTTTACTTGTTTTTGGCTGCATTGGGTCTTCGTTGCTGTGTGTGGGCCTTCTCTAGTTGTGGCAAGTGGGGGCTACTCTTCATTGCGGTGCGTGGGCTTCTCATTGTGGTGGATTCTCTTGTTGCAGAACCCAGGCTCTAGGTGCGTGGGCTTCAGTAGTTGTGGCATGTGGGCTCAGTAGTTGTGGCTCATGGGCTCTAGAGCATGGCCTCAGTAGTTGTGGTGCACGGGCTCAGTTGCTCTGCGGCATGTGGGATCTTCCTGGACCCGGGACCAAACCCGTATCTCCTGCATCGGCAGGCAGATTCTTAACCACTGTGCCATCAGGGAAGTCCCCATATTCCCAATAATTTTAAACATTTTTGATGCTATTGTAAATGGGATTGTTTTCTTAATTTCATTTTAGGATTGTTCATTGTTAGTGTATAGAAGTGCAACTGGTCTCTGTTGTTTTGTTTTTCTCTATTACCACTGTACTCTTTATTTCCTTCCTCCAGCTAGCTTTGGGTTTAGTTTGCTTTTCTTATTTCTTTAAGGTGTAAAGTTAGTCTATTGCTTTGATATCTTTCTTTTTTTAAAATGAACTTATTTCTTTGTTTATTCTTGGCTGCGTTGGGTTTTTGTTGCTGCGCACGGGCTTTCTCTAGTTGTGGCGAGCGAGGGACACTGTTGAAGTGTGTGGGCTTCTCATTGCGGTGGCTTCTCTTGTTGCAGAGCACCGGCTCTAGGCGCATGCCCTTCAGTAGTTGCGGGATGCGGGCCCTAGAGTGTGTGGGGCTTCAGTAGTTGCAAACGTGGGCTCAGTAGTTGTGGTGCGCAGGCTCTAGGGTGCTCGGGCTTCAGTAGTTGTGGTTCACAGGCTCTGGAGCGCAGGCTCAGTAGTTGTGGTGCACGGGCTTAGTTGCTCCATGGCATGTGGGATCTTCCTGGACCAGGGATCGAACCCGTGCCCCCTGCATTGGTAGGCAGATTCTTAACCACTGCACCACTAGGGAAGTCCATCTGTTCACTTCTCTTCATTCTTTTTTCTTTTTGATCCTCAGACTCAATAATTTCACGTGTCTTCAACTTCTCTGATTCTTTCGTCAGCCTGCTTAAATCTGCTGTTGAACCTATGAATTTTCTCATTCATTTATTATATTTTTCAGCTCCAGAATTTTGTTTGGTTCTTTCTTATAATTTCTTTCTTTGTAGATATTCTCATTTTGTTCATAGTATTTTCCAGATTTGCTTTCCCTCTTTGTGTTTTCCTTCAGCTCTTTGAGCATATTTAAGACAGCTGTTAGAAAGTGTTTATCTGGTAAATCTGATGTTTGTGCTTCCTCAGGGATAGTTTTTGCCAGTTTATATTGTTCTTTGGATGAACCATGTTATCCTATTTCTTTGTTTGCCTTTTATTGTTTTTGTTGAAAATTAGGTATTTGAAAAAAACAGCCACCTTTCCCTGTCCTTGAAGACTGGCTCTGTTGTGCCTGGGCAGTCCTTCACTGATTGACTGGACTTGCTTTGAGTAGGGATCAGCCCAGGTGAAAGCTTAAGGTCACATCTTAGGATTTGTTTTGCCTGGGTCTGTGTGTGGCTTTTTTCATTTCCTCTTTATACACAGCTGTTTTTGAATGTCTTAACTTCCCAAGAGTCTCATCTCCAGCTTCTGTTTGTGGCCTTAGGTTATCTGTTATATGTCTTCACTCATAAGCTCTTGCTCAAGGCATGTCAGAGTGTGAAATCCTTGCAGCCTTCATGATTAGTGCCTCTTGATTTTCTCTGCCTGAGATTCAAGTTAGGTGGACAGAGATCAGTCCTTCAGACAGTCCCAAGACTGGTTTGAACATTGCAAATAAGGTCAGCTCTGCTCCCTCTGATTTGAGGGAGGGAACTGGGAACTGGTCTGCTGCCTCCTCTAGACCAAGACACTGCCATGCCAAGGCGGGTGGGCATTGATTGCACATTCATTTGGCTGCTATAGACATTTGACTATTCTCCAGATCTCCTGTAAAGTTAGTTCAGCCAGTTTTGGATTGTTTTTTATTGTCTCTGTCGGAACAAGGGCTTTTAGCTTCCTAGTCCTCCATTTTGCTGATGTCACTCCTTACCTGTAGATTTTTTGGTTCTGTTTTTTTAATATTTATTCATTTATTTGGCTGCACCGGGTCTTCGTTGTGGCATGCAGGATCTTTAGTTGTGGCATGCAAACTCTTAGTTGTGGCATGTGGGATCTAGTTCCCTGACCAGGGATTGAACCCGGGCCCCCTGCATTGGAAGCACGGAGTCTTAGCCCCTGAACCACCAGGGAAGTCCCAACTTGTATGTGCATAATCTTTATCATATTAAGGAAGTTCCTCTCTATTCTTAGTTTGCTGAGTTTTTATGGTTTTTTAAAAAGTATTGAATTTTGTGAAATGCTTTTTTTAAATGTGTGTTGTTATGATCATGTGATTTTTCTTCTTTGGCCTGTCAGTGTGAGAATTTATCTTAATTGATTATTGAATGTTGAGCGAGCCTTTCATACTTGGAGTAAATTCCACTTGGTCATGAGGTATAATTCTTTTTATACAGTGTTAGGATTTTATTTTATTTTATTTTTTAAAATTTATTTTTGGCTGCGTTGGGTCTTTGTTGCTGCGCGTGGGCTTTTCTCTAGTTGCGGCGAGCTTGGGCTATTCTTCATTGCAGTGTGCAGGCTTCTCATTGAGGTGGCTTCTCTTGTTGAGGAGCACAGGCTGTAGGTGCACGGGCTTCAGAAGTTGTGGCACACAGGCTCTAGAGTGCAGGCTCAGTAGTTGTGGTGCACGGGCTTAGTTGCTCCGCAGCATGTGGGATCTTCCCAGACCAGGGATCGAACATGTGTCCCCTGCATTGGCAGGTGGATTTTTAACCACTGTGCCACCAGGGAAGTCCCTGGATTTTAATTGTTTATATTTTGTTGAACGTTTTTGTATCTATGTTCATGAGAGATTAATTTGTACTTTCTTTTCTTGTAATGTGTTTTGGTATTAGAGTGATGCTGATGTCACAGAATAAGTTAGCAAGTATTCCTTCTGCTTCTACCTTCTGAAAGAGACTGTGGAAAATTGGTATAATTTCTTGTTAAATATTTGGTAGAATTTACCAGTGAACCCATCTGGGCCTGATGCTTTCTGTTTTGGAAGGTTATTTGTTCATTTCTTTGGTAGATCTAGGCCTACTCAGATTGTCTCTTTCTGTTTGTGTGAGTTTTGACAGATTGTGCTTTCAAGGATTGGTTCATTTCCTGTTAAGTCAGCGGTCCCCAACCTTTTTGGCACCAGGGACCAGTTTCGTGGAAGACAGTTTTTCCACGGACGGGGTAGGGAGGGAGGGTTGGTTCAGGTGGTAATGCAAGCGATGGGGAGTGATGCGGAGTGGCAGATGAAGCTTCGCTTGCTCGCTAGCCCACCCGCCTGCCTGCCCACCCGCCGCTCACCTCCTACTGTGCAGCCCGGTTCCTAACAGGCCACAGACCGGTACCGGTCCGTGGCCTGGGGGTTGGGGACCCCTGCTCTAAGTTATTACATTTGTGGGCATAGAGTTGTTCATATTATTCCTTTATTATCTTTTTAATGCCCATGGGATCTGCAGTCATGTCTCCTTTTCATTTTGGTTATTAGTAATATGTGTCCTCTCTCTTTTTTTTCTTAGCTCAGCTAGTGGTTTACCGATGATCTTTTCAAAGAACTATCTTTTGGTTTCTTGATTTTCTCTATTTCTTGTTTTCAACTTCATTGATTTCTCCTCTAATTTTCATTATTTCTTTTCTTCTGCTTACTTTGGAACTAATATGCTCTTCTTTTTTTAGTTTCCTGAAGTGGATGCTTGGATTATTGAGTTCAGATATTTTTTCTTTTCTAATACATGCATTCAATGCCATTAATTTCCTTCTAAGCACTGTTTTTGCTGCATCTCACAAATTTTGATAAGTTGTATTTTCATTTTCATTTAGTTCAAAACATTTCTTAATTTCTCCTTTGATCTGTGTGTTATTTGGGAATGTGTTATGTAATCTCCAAGTGTTTGGGGATTTTCAAGCTCCTTTCCTGTTACTGATTTCTGATTTAATTCTGTTGTGGACTGAGAGCATACATTGTATGATGTCTGTTCTTGTTTTTTTTTGGGGGGGTGGGGGGATACTCGGGCCTCTCACTGTTGTGGCCTCTCCCGTTGCGGAGCACAGGCTCTGGACATGCAGGTTCAGCGGCCATGGCTCACAGGCCCAGCCGCTCCGCAGTATGTGGGATCTTCCCAGACCGGGGCACGAACCCGTGTGCCCTGCATCGGCAGGCGGACTCTCAACCACTGCGCCACCAGGGAAGCCCGATGTCTGTTCTTTTAAATGTGTTAACATATGTATTATGGCCCAGAATGTTGTCTATCTTGGTGAATATTCCATGTGAACTTGAGAAGAATGAATATTCTTCTGCATGAAGTAGTCTATAGATGTCTCTTATATCCAGTTGATTGATGGTTTTGTTGAGTTCAGCTATGTCCTTTTCTGCCTTTTGGATGTGTCCATTTCTGTCATAGGGGTGTTGAAGTCTGCAGCTATAATAGTGGATTCATCTGTCTCTTTTTGCAGTTCTATCAGTTTTTCCTTCATGTATCTTGAAGCTCTGTTATTAGGTACATACACATTGAGGATTATTATGTCTTCTTGAAGAGTTGGCCCATTTATTATTATGTAATGCCCCTCTTTTTAAAAAAATTTATTTATTTATTTATTTTTGGCTGCGTTAGGTCTTCATTGCTGTGTGCAGGCTTTCTCTAGTTGCAGCGAGCAGGGGCTACTCTTCGTTGCGGTGCGCAGGCTTCTCATTGCGGTGGCTTCTCTTGTTGTGGAGCATGGGCTCTAGGCACGTGGGCTTCAGTAGTTGTGGAGCATTGGCTTTTCATTTTCATTTTCAGTTGCTCCACAGCATGTGGCATCTTCCCAGACCTGGGCTGGAACCCATGTTCCCTGCATTGGTAGGTGGATTCTTAACCGCTGCACCACCATGGAAGTCCTGAGTTGTGTGATCTTTTTCAGTGTTGATCTGATGTTCATCCCATACTGTGTGTTTTTGCATTTCAGATATTTATACCATCTCTAGAAGTTCCATTTAGGTCTTTTTATAGCTTCCATTTCTCTCATTATGTTCATGTTTCCCTCTACTTTCCTGAATTTATGAAGCATGTTTATAATATCTGTTTTATTGTCCTTGTCTGATAATTCCTTTATATCTGTCACTTCTAGGCCAGTTGCTATTGATTGCTTTTTCTTATGGTCATAATTCATATTTTCTTCTTTTTCACATGCCTGGTATAGCAGTTGTCAGTCCACCTTTCATCGCCGGCTTGTGATACTGGAACATTCCTCCCTTGCCAGCTAGCCTGATACTAACCTTTGTCAGTGGAGGGCGCTGGAGGAGAAAGGGCCTGTTATCCTTGTTCTTTGTGCTTTGCTCATTCCTGTTTTGTGACATTGGCTCACCCCCAGTGAATTTCTGTGGCACCTTCTCAGGAAGCTTCCTAGCTGCAAATTCAGCAGCACTTGCCTGGGTGCCAGCGATGAGGCTCTTTATATATTTGGAAGGGGGGTAGGCACTTGCATGGAACCCAGGCAAGTTCCATGGGTACCCCAGCTGGCCTCCTGGCAGCTCTCTAGTAAGTTCATCAGCACCTCCACCCTGGTGGCTTCCCAGCACACTCTGCAGACAGCTTCCCAGCTAATTCTGTTGGCACCCTCTCAGGTGGCTTTCAGCCCCCAGCCTTGGACTGGGACAGCCCAGTAAACTTCACCGTCCAGTGAGCTGTGATCTCACAGCTCTGAGTCGTTCTCTTGTATACTTCCCTTCACCGTAGGGTATTCTATAGAGTTCTCTTTTGGTTCCTTTTAGTTGATTCCCTATAAATAGTTACTTCTTTATACTAAACTTCCCTTGTTTAAAATACCATGTGGTATCTGTCCCCTGGCTGTACCCTGACCGATAGACCTGGCAATTTCCTTATTGGCTACTAGACATTGTAAATTTATGTTGTTCGTTGCTGGGTTTTGTTGTATTCCTTCAAATAGTATTAATCTTGGTCTGGCACCCAGTTAAGTTCCTTGGCATCAGTTGATCCTTTAGAGGATTGCTCCCGAGCTGCATTAGGGTGGTCCAGAGCTGCCTTTGGTCTACAGCTAATTTAGCCTCATTACTAAGAGTGATGCCCTTCTGAGGATTCTACCCAATACCCTGTGAATGAGGAAGTCTTTCCATGGTGGCTTGTGGGAACACAGTTTATTCCCTTCCTGTGTGAGTTCTGGGGATTGTTCTGTCTGCTCCTTTCCAGGGGTTCTTGCCCCAGCCTCCTCACATAGTTTTTCTTACACAGTACAGACTAGTCCTTAGTTGAAGACATGAGGGAATCCTCTTTGGATCCTGGAGCTCTGCTTTCTGTACCGCCCCCTGCTCCCCAACATTTTGCTGTACACATTCTAGCCCCCTGGGCCTCCCTGGCCTCCTCAGTGTCTCATCCACTCAGGAGACAGCCAGGTCTGAGTTTCCCTTCCCTGCACTGTAGCCTAGAAACTGCCTCAGCTATGGCTGGTCAGTCATAGGGCCCACAGTTCCCTGGCGATCCAGTGGTTAGGACTTGGTGCTTTCATTGCTGTGGGCCCGGGTTCAGTCCTGGTCGGGGAACTAAGATCCCACAAGCCACGCGGTGCAACACCATCCCCCCTCCCCCCCCCCGACCACAAACACAAAAATCATAGGGTCCAGTGTGTTGGTGTCCCTTCTCCCTGGGATCACTGTCCTGTACTGATCCAGTGACTGAAAACCATCACATCATCTCTTGTCCAGCTTTCTTGTTGTTTAGGGCCCCTGTTACTCCATCTTGAATGAGTGAATAAACACACAAACAAATGAAACAGCCTGATGAAATTTCAGGACAAGTTGGTACCCTGTAGCTAAGTTGACTGACATTAACGCTCCCTTTTTTCTTCTTTTTAAACCAGTCACGTGTGAATGGGAGCAGCAAGATGGCACAGGCTGTGAGGGAGTGACATGGTGGCAGTCTGGTGTTGGCTCCCCAGCAAATTTGCATTTTACCAGCTTTCTGCACTGTGTCATTTGTGGGCTGAGGCACCTGCGAAGATCAGTGCCACCTCACAGGAGCCCAAGTGAAGAAACAACCGATCACCAATGCCTTTGCGTAGACCTCCTCTATGGCCTGCTACGACTTCAGCAGTCTTTGGACAATGGGGAGCCAGACCGACAAGGCACCCGCCTCAGGACACTCTGGCCTTGGCCAGAGGACCAGGTGGGAGGGCACAGGACTGGGCTCATTCCTGGCATCCTGAGGTCATTGCTGCTCCTGCCTAAGGCCCTGTCCCTTGACTGGCGACTGTGCTTTTATGCAGGCCCTGGGGAAGAGAGTCTGGAAAGCCAGGCTCACAGGTAAGTGGACACGTTTTCTAAGCTGGTATAGAAGTGGGGTGAGATCCAGTGCCATTCCCCAGAGCCCAGAGCCCTATGATTCCTGAGGAGGCAGAGGTCTCTGTGGCTGCCTTTCCTGTTCTCCTGGGGGCACATCCTCTTCTAGTAGCCGGGAATCTACATGCCTCAGGCCCCCTCACTGGGGCAGTGTCTGGACCTTTGGGTAGAGAAATGGGGGCAGGGCCCTATGTCTGCCCACATTTGGCAGGCCCTTTGGGGAGCCCTCACACTGGTGGCGTGCCTGGACAGGACAAGCGCAGCACCCTTCCCTCACAGCAGGCCCGATGAGGTGACTGCCCTGGAGGCTGGGTAGGGGGAAGCTGAGGCGCGGGGGGAGAATGGTTCAGTGGGACCCTTTCTCTTCACATGACTGAGCCCCACACAGGCTCTCACTGCCCATATTCCCACCCCCAAGAGAAGCTGAGTTATAGGAACATTACAGCTCACAGCGTCCCATGGTAGTGGGGGGCAGGGAGAGGTACCCAGGGGAGCTCAGGGACCGTGGTCTTCTCCTCACTGGTGGGACCACATTGCTCAATGTCCTATATTCTGAGGTCCAGAGATGCTTAGATAATAGAGGGTGAGCAGAGGCTGATGACTAGTAGGCACGGTGACCAGGGGAGGTGGGGAAGACATGGTACCAGCCTTCCCTAGCTGCTCATCCAGGAAGGAGTAGGCAGAGTTGGAAAGACACACTGCACTTGGGACACTGGTCTGAGGGTCTGTGGTGAGAGCTGTGGTGGCTGCTGCATCGTGGGGCTGTACCATACACGGGCATCGGCCCCTGGGGCCATAGATCCTTGTGAGAGTCCTGCTGGGCTCCGGCTCAGGCATGGGCACCCCCCTCCTCTCCATGGAGATGGGCCCGTACCACCTCCTCTCTAGGGTCAATCCTCAGCCTTTGCCTGGGACTTCCATGACAGGGCGGAGTTGTTCTGAGCTCTTTGCTGTCTGGCTGCACTTTACATGAGTATTGTTCTGATGGCCACTTACTCCACGGAAAGCCTCCTTCCCCTCTGCTCCCCTCCCGTTAAGAGCTGTAACTTTGGTGCTCCCCTGTCGCTCTTGGTTACGTGTCTCCATCCCACCAGGATTTGGGATGTGGAGGCTGAGGAGCCTGGGCCAGTGGCAGGAGCCTGTTCCTTTACTTAGTCATCAGGTAGGACCAAAGTTGGGCTCCTCTTGTGTGAGATGCTCACACTTAAATGGGCACAACCAGAGCAGCTGAAGAGGTTGGAGCATTTAGAGACATTGTTCTGTCAAGAAAGTCCCTGCCTGACATTCATCTTTTCATTCAGCAAGTAGTTGGTGAGCACTTGCTATGGGTCAGGCCTTGTTTAGGTGCTGCTACATAAGCCCCACCTCTTGTGGGACTTATGTCCAGTGGGATGAGACTGACCATACATTATATGTTAGATGTGATTGTTGGGCAAGAAAAAATAAGCAGGGTAAAGGAGATAGAACAGTGGAACAAAACCTGCTACTAAGTAGGATGCTATGATAGGGTGACATCTGGGCAGAGGCTCAAGTCAAGGGAGGGACAAACCATGTAGCCATCTGGAAGCAGAGTGCTCAGGTAGAACAGTGCAAAGGCCCTGAGGCAGGATCCCCTTTGGGAAACATTGTTGAAACTGTCAATGTGAAATAAACTATAGTGTCTATAGATAAACCCCGTGCCTTGTCCTGGGCAGGAAGCATAGCAGGTACTTACAGTTCTCAGAAACCAGCATTGCCCATCTGGCTAAGGGTGCAGAGTCCCCAGAAAGGAAACAGGCCTGGAGCTGGCAGTCTGCAGGCCCCAAGGCTTCTTCTCTAGGAGTGAGGTAGTAAACCTGAGCTGAGGACAGATGCTCCATTCTCTGAGGAGCTGTAGAACAAGTTTATGGAATACAGAATTGCTATGTCCTGGCACTACGCCATCTTCACTTTGAGGAGTGGCTGATGAGAACAAATGCTGTGGGTTTTGGACAGGATATGGAGATCTTCAGTCCCAGAGACTCTTGGTCGGGCAGGAAGGGATGGTCTGTTTGCCTTCTGGCCACCTCTTATTGGGTGGCATACATCTGCACAGGACATTTATAGCTCAGAGATGTCCACACAGCCTGCTAGTTGGACCGGCTTGCCTAGTTATCAACCATATCCTCTCCAGCTCTCTACTTCAGTGACTCATTCCAGGTAATGAAAACAGACTGCTTCTGGCAATGGAGTAGCTTACGGCAGACCAATGCCTGATGAGGACTCAAGGAACTGGCCGTAATTCAGAAGGCATCTGCTTGTAGGACTGGAGCACTACCCTGGCACCTGCAACTCAGAGGAGAGCTTGAAGAGGTGAGTCCTATTTCCTGCACTGGCTTCTCCCTTTGGGGCTGGGCAGGGGCAGCTGCTCAGAGGCAGAGAAGCCAGAGGAGCTCTGCATAACCTTGCGGGACTGGGGAGACTGAGCTGGGGGTTTGGGCCTGCTGAGGCAGTGGGACCTGAGGGCCAAGATCCCTGAGAGGGAGGAGGCCAGAGAAGCAGAAAGTGGCTAAAAAAGCAGAGCTGGCTTTTTGGCAGTTTCATGATGCTAGGGAAGAGTTCAGAGCCTGCCAAGGAGGAATGGCCCTAAGAAATACCAGGCTCTCAGCTTGAACCTTTGGGGACCACAGGTAGATTGGACTTTACAAGGACTGTGGAATGAGTTTAGTGTTAGCTGAGCCCTGGAGTGGCTTGAGGTGGCCTTCCCCTCTGCTGCCCACCCTGGAGGGAGACACCATCCTGATCCTCAACCATCTGTCACACACAGTGCCTGACAATCTGTCAAGTTACTAGGTACACTGAGAAACAGGATGGGGGGAGTGGGGGGGAAGAGTGACAGACCCACAGGAGATAAGATATTGGAGTTAGCAGACATGGACTTTAAAATAACTGACTAACATATTGAAATAGGTAAGATGGAGAGCTTCACAGAGAATTAGAATTCATAAAAGATTAAATGAAAATTCGAAGTGCAATAACTGAAATTTAAAATTCAGTAGGTGGATTTTAAAGTAGATTAGAGGGCTTCCCTGGTGGCGCAGTGGTTGGGAGTCTGCCTGCCAATGCAGGGGACATGGGTTCGTGCCCTGGTCTGGGAGGATCCCACATGCTGCGGAGCGGCTGGGCCAGTGAGCCACGGCTGCTGGGCCTGCGTGTCCGGAGCCTGTGCTCCACGGCGGGAGAGGCCACAACAGTGAGAGGCCCGCGTACCAGAAAAAAACAAAACAAAACAAAACAATTCTAAAAGTATATGAGAGACAGCTGAAGAAAGGACTGGTGAACTGGAAGATAGATCAGTAGAAAATATCTCTGCAAACCCCACCATGACCAGCTCACACTATCCTGTGAGCTTCCTTGTCCTGGGCCCTCTGAGCCCTTCTGTAGACCCGTTGGGCAGTGGTGGGCGGGCCTGCTGAACAGGCTCTTTGTGCTTGGGAGAGACTGAGGGGGCTTGGGAATTTGGGGATTGCTTTCCATTGCAGCCTTGTTGGAAACATTACCAGCACATTGGGAGTCTAGTCATTGAGCTCCATGACTCTAGTGAAATCTTTAAGGGTCTCAGGCAACAGGAACTTTGTGCTCATGGGCTCAGGCTAAAGGTATGCTAATCTCTCCAACATGCACCTTAGAAAATGCCTTTGGTGGGACGGGGAGGCTTGTCTGTGATTTGCAAGGGGCGTGCACATTGCTACTCAGGCTCGTGGACCATGGAACCCGAGTGCTGCCTGTTCCACTGACATGATGGGCACTGACGTAGCTAGGGGTGAGGGAGCAGGGTTGGGGCTGTGCTGAGCTTTACCTTGAAACTGTTGAGGATTGTAGCAGTTCACACACATGTTCTGAGAAATTTTCCATCCTGGGTTAATGATTTCCTTCTAACGAACAGAAATAAATTAAAGAGGGATGGTGAGCTAAGGTGGGGTCATGGGCCAAGGCCAGTGGCTGAGCTGAGAGATGACTGCTGACCTGCACAGGCTAACATGGATTAAAGCAATGTCACAGCAAAGACATCGGCCTTTTATCTCAAGTAAAAGATGCAAGCCCCTTTGTCCTCTAAAATGCCCTGTCTTGGGGCCATCAATCACCCCTTTTGAGGGGAGAGGAGGAATCCAGGTCATATCTGGGTGAGGGAGGACACAACAGCCACTGGCTCCTGGGAGCTTCTGGTCAGCTCAGGCCAAGTGCCCAGAAGCCACTTGGATGCCCTGCAGTGTCCCCTGTGCTTCAGGAGAGGAAGCCATGCTGGGTTCTCTCTGGAGGGTCCATGAGGAAGGGACGTTCTCTCATGGGAGGTTGGGGGACAGGAGGTGAGGAACAGGTGAGCACAGAGCCTTCTACCTTCCAGGCATTGTTTTAGGCCTGGTCAGTTTCGTGGACGAGATTGACAAGGTCCCTGCTCCTGTGCAGATTGTGTTCTAGTCCAGAGGCCGCCTTCAACTGGTGTAAGCAAGTAAGAGCAAACACTAAAACAAGGAAACCAAGTGATAAGGGTCATGGAAAAGATGACATTGGGACCGTGCTGGTGGCAGGGTTGGGTTGGGGAGAGGGCAACCTCCCTGAAGAGGAGGTGATAGTGAGGTGAACTGGGATGACAGGGTGGGTAGCTCTGCGTGCAGAACGGCGCCCTGAGCTGGCATCGCGTAAGTCCTGGTAGGCCCTGGCTTTCCTCGTAAGGACAATGAGAAACCGATGACAGATTTTTTTAAAAAATTATTTATTTGTTTGTTTGTTTGGCTGCATTGGGTCTTAGCTGTGGCACACAGGAACTTCGTTGTGGCATGTGGGGTCTTTAGTTGCGGCATGTGGGATCTAGCTCCCTGACCAGTGATCGAACCCAGGCCCCTTGCATTGGGAGCATGGAGTCTTAGCCACTAGACCACCAGGGAAGTCCCCTGATGACAGATTTTAAGCAGCAGAAAAAGGTGATCTGATTGCACATTTACAAGATGTGCTGTGTGGATACTGGGATTGTGAAGAGAGTTTCTGGGAGCAGGGAGACCAATGGGCGGATTTGTTTGTGTTCAGCGAAGGACAGGTGTCACAGCTGCAGAACCAGAGAGGACTGTAGACTCAGGATGCATTTGGGGTGGGGCTGAGAGAAAGCAGGGACCCAAATGAGCCTCAGGTATCTGAGCATCTGGGTGGAGGCCGGGCCATAGTGGGAGGGGGGTATACCCACTGTGTATGTTAGATCTAGAGGTTCCCAAACTCGCAGTTCAGAGCACCTCTAGTTAAGGTTCAATAATTATTTTAAGGGATTTATAGGCCAAAAGAAGTACCTAACAGTTCCATTTTAAAATACATAAGTCCAAACAAGTTAAGTATTGACATCCTAGCAACTTACAGTAGATATTGGAAAATAATGTAAACTTAAAATTTTTTTCATTTCATTTTTAAGTAACTATTTATGGGTGGAACGTGTGCCTGTCGGCTCTTCTTGATTCTTGGAATCAGAATGGACACTGCCACCCTTGTTGCTTTTTCCACATTGATTCTTACACAGTAATTGCTTTTTCAATAACTGCCAGAAACCTAACTTTGAAGACATGAAATAGTGGAAAGGATTTCCACTATTTCCACATCATGTAGCAAGATATGATGTTGAAACCATGAAGTGTTCAGAGATGTTTAGTATCACCGTTTTCCTCAAAAGTAAAAGGCATCCTGCTATGCCTACGAGTTCACTGTGGGCTGGGGGTTCTTCAGTGCATTGTTTAGAAACTGCAGCTCTGTGCCCTTCCCTTTTCCCTCTGGGTCTGTGGACGTGCAAGTCACACACACACCCCCCCCCAGCAATTCTTTGGGATGGCTCACTGGGTCTTGTGGCACTCACTGTTGCCCTCACAGCCCAACAGCCTGCACATGGCAAATGTCCCTTTGAAGCTATTGTGTTCCCAGCTTCAGTGCTTAGAGGATTTTTTCTTTATCCTTTCATTTGATTGATTGATTGATTATAAATTTATTTATTTATTTATGGCTGAGTTGGGTCTTTGTTGCTGTGTGTGGACTTTCTCTTTCTCTAGCAGCTAGTGGGGGCTACTCTGTTGTGGTGTGCGGACTTTTCATTGTGGTGGCTTCTCTTGTTGTGGAGCATGGGCTCTAGGCGTGCGGGCTTCAGTAGTTGTGGCTCGCAGGGTGTAGAGCACAGGCTCAGTAGTTGTGGCGCACGGGCTTAGTTACCCCGCGGCATGTGGAATCTTCCTGAACCAGGGCTCAAACCCGTGTCGCCTGCATTGGCAGGCGGATTCTTAACCACTGCGCCACCAGGGAAGCCCTATCCTTTGATTTAAAATGCCTCAGAACTCAAGACCTGACTGTGACTTAATTACTTCAGTGTGATGCGTCATTTCCCCTTCCTGTATCTGAACAGGTTTAGTTTAACTAAAGAGGGTGGTAGACTCTCAGGGTTGATGTAGAAATAGCTCACCCTGATCAGAGAAAGCGGTCTGCTGTCTGCACCCATTTCCCTGCTGATGTGACATTGAAAAATGCCAGTAGCACTGGGCTTCCTCCCTTCCCTGGAACCCATTCTGTCTCCACCGTGGCGTGGGAGGAGTGTACCCCTGACTGCCATTGGTGTTGGGTTTGGCCCTGTCACTTGCTAAGACCAAAATAATGTGGGCAGAAGTGGCAACGTGCAAATTTTGAGCCTAGGCTTCTGGAGGCATCATGTATTTCTGTTCACCTCTCTGGAAGTTTCCACCTTCCACCATGTTAGAATAGCATATATGCTAGCTGCAGCCCCTCAGCGCAGTGCCTCCCCACCCCAGAGGGAGGCCCAGGGAGCAGAGCCCTCCCAGCTAACCTACAGACCTGTAAGCATGGAAAAAGAATGCATACTGCCATACATATTGAATTCTGGGGTTGCTTGTTACACAGCAACAGCTGACTTGATACAAATGGAAAAGAGGTCCATGAGGGAAAGTTAAAAGGGTGATGGAAAGGTTACTGGTCTTAGGGATAAGATGAATTTTTAAGATATGAAATGATTCTTCTGTAGAATATGTTATGTCTGTTGATCCTTAAGACAAACCTAAGAGGAAAGCAGTGACAGTTTTATCCCCATTTTATAGATGAAGATATTGAGGTTCAAAGTGGTTGAAGGTGCGGTGGGTGAGCCTGGTCTGGGCCCCAAATCCCTAACTCCTGGGCCAAGCTCTTCCCGGCTGTGCTGCCTGCCTCTATTGTGGGCCTGACTCAGAGCAGCCAATATGGCAGCAGAGCTTGGTACTTCGTGCAAGTGAGGCCACCATTGGGACCCTTCTTCTGACAGGTTGGGGAGGGAGGGCACCTCCCAGAGAAGGGGCAGCATTTGGTTGAGAGGGGGACAGGGGTGCCAACAGACAGGTGCCTGTGTCCCACATGCTGCAAACTGGGGGGTCTGGGTGTCTTCTGTGTGAGCCATGGCTCTGCCGCCTACTGGTTTGTTCTCATGCTCCCCTCAAAAGGTCTGGCAACTGTGTGTCCAGGAAAGATACCTATGGAAGAAAAGTGTCAAGACACCTACACTGAATACATTGATGGTCTTGCCTGGTGGTTGGGGTCTGGATTTTGACACACTTGAAGCCTCGGGGATTTTAAACAGGAGAGTCAGCAATCAAACCTTTGCGAAGGGCTGCAGTGGGGCTTCTGGCAGCTTGAGGGCCAGGCCACGTGACCCCATGTTGTAGATGCCATATCAGGGTACACATGAGCTGACTGGCATTCCTACTGACTGCTGGAGCCGTCCGTCAGCACGTTCTCATTACTTCAGGGGGTTCTGGTCTTGTTGAGGTTGGTTTACTTTCTGAGTTGTTTTTAATCCTTCTGTGTCCTCCTACTTCATGACCAGCTGACCACATCCATGGCACTTTGATTTTGACCTTGGCTCCTGCTGACTGCTCCCCTCAGGCCCCTCCTGCTCCCTGACCCCCAGTCCCCCGTAGCCCTACACTCCCCTTTATACTGCAAGACCCTTCCTTTCCAGGGAGGGACCCAGCCTTCCCAGTTGCAGGGCTGTCCTTGGAGACCACAACCCCCAACCCCCAACCCCGAAATGGGGCAGAGCCCCCATGGATTGGGTGATGGGCTGAATAATACTCCCAAAAATATATCCATGTCTTAATCCCTGCAAACTATTAACTTCACACGGCAAAAAAGGATCTCAAGATGGGGAGACAGCTGTGGATTAGCCGGGAGGACCCTAAACTCAATAACCTATATCTTTGAGGGGGGAGAATCGACACAGAACAGAAGGCAATGTAATGATGGAGGCAGAGACTGAAGTGATGCAGCCATAAGCCAAGGAACACCAGGAGCCTCCAGAAGCTGAAGAGGCAGGAAGGGTCTCCCCCAGCGCCTCCAGAGCATGTGCAGCCCTGCCACACCTGTTTCAGCTCAGTGAAATGGATTTTGGACTCTGAGCTCTAAGATTATTAGAGAATAAGTTTCTGTAGTTTCAAGCCACCAAGTTTGTGCTGACTTGTTACAGCAGCCACAGGTAATGAATACAAATGGGAAAGCCAAGGATTCCAAATGAAATGACTGGACCCAAGGCCTGGCATGGACCCTCAGCTGCTGCCTGACAGTGTCCTTATGACCCGGCCACTCCTGTCACCTGCATGTGAAATGTACAGGCTCTCCACAAGAAGGTTTCCTGCTGCCTTGCTGGCAAGTGAGGTGGACTCTGCAGCCCCTGCCCCTCCCTGGTGCCCGCAGCCCCCGATGCTGCATCTCATGTGTGCCCTGTTGAGAGCCCCGACTCCTGGCCAGGGTGCTTGCAGCCTCACGACTGAAGGATTAGGAAGCAGGGGTTGGAGTTGGTGAGAGATGGGGTCCTGGGAGAGCAGCCACCATGGGCTCCATTTGCAACATGGAATGTCTGGCTTTGGCTGCTGGCTTCAAGGTCACCTCAAGTCCTGCAGCCAGGAGTAGCCAGGGCCCTGCCCTCCAGTGCATCTGCTCCCCACCCCTGGGAGAGCAACTTGGGCAAAGGACACAGAGCCTTTGACTTTTTTTTTTTTTTTTTTTTTTTACTTTTTAAAACCAAATGCAAGTATCAGGTGCTCTTTACAGCAGCAAGGACCTGTACCTCTTGAAATACACACATGCCAGCTAACAACCTGCTGGGAAAGCCACACAGGCAGTGCTATTGTTCTGTGTCCTCCAGGTGATACCCTGGGAAAGGTCACAGCTGCCTAAATAAACCTTTAAAACCGCAGGTGGGACGAACATTCCCTGTGTGAGGATTTGGAGCTGCAGCAGTTCACAGTTGTGTTTCTTAACACTTTGTGATTTTTTTTCTTAAAGCAGCGAAAGGAGAAAATTGGTACCGAAGAGTATTGATTCTTGGCAGAATTCGTGTTGTCTTCGTGAAAGTCAAGTTTCAGGTGAGTGTACTTGGTGCCCCAAGGGCTGTGTGGCCTGTGGAAGGTGGGTACCAGGCCCAGAAGCCCCGTGGAGTCCCTCTTCGTGACTATGGCCACCCTGGGAAAAGCCCTGGCCAATCCCAGAGGGAAGGGTGGCTGGAGCAGGGAGGGCGGTGAGCTGGTGCCCCACCCACAGCGCCAGGGGCTTCCTAGGCTGGCGACCCTCACAGGGGCTCATCTGCTGGCAGGTGAGGAGTGAGAAGATCCAGCGTCTGTTACTTGGCGCTTGGTGTCTGGCTCTCCGCACGCTGGTGAGAGGGCTCAGAGGCTCACCCTGGCCTGCTCGGCACAGCCCACAAAGACAGGGTTTACTCAGCCTTGGGCTCTGCTAGCTCTGCCCAGCTGGACTCAGGGAGGCCAGAGTGCTGAGTCTGCCACCCTCAGGCCCACATGTGAACATTTCTCCTGATCCAGAATGAGGGGTGCCAGGCTGATGGGGGTGCTGCTCGCCCTGGCTGGCCTTCTGCAGCAGGCCCTGTCCCTGAGAATAGCAGCCTTCAACATCCAGACTTTTGGGGAGACCAAGATGTCCAATGCTACCCTTTCCAACTACATTGTGCAGGTAAATCCAGGCTGGCCTGTCCCCAAGGGACTCAGGGTGGGGGAAGGGGAGGGCCCTCTAACAGGCCCTGGGAGCCCTGGGCCAGTGGTCGGTCATGAGGGTGATTGGCAGTGGTGGTGGTGATCGGGAGAGGGGATCGAAAGCCTCTGGTCTCAGCCCACCTGTCTGTCAAGGGGACAGGTCCTTGTCACTGCTGTGCCGTCCATGGCTGGAGGTGGTGGGATGTCTGGCATGTCCCAGGCAAGTCCCAGGCCAAGCTGTGACGGGAAGGTGTCTGGGAGGAACAGGTTGGCCCTGTGACTCACAGCAGGCAGGCTCTGCTTAGCAGTACTGTGGCCTTGTCCCCAGATCCTGAGTCGCTATGATATCGCCCTCGTCCAGGAGGTCAGAGACAACCACCTGACGGCTGTAGGGAGGCTGCTGGACAAACTCAACCAGTGGGTGACAGTGGGGTCCCGGGAGGTGTGGATGGGAGAGGGTATGCCACTTCAGCCAGGCCCCAGAGACAGGGATGTGGGCAGGAGCCCTGCTATAGATGTATAGGTGGCAGGAGGGTTCCCAGGGACTGTCCCCCGCCCCCTTCCCCGACCGGGACATTTGTTTCAATCCAGGGATGACCCAAACACCTATCACTATGTGGTCAGTGAGCCGCTGGGACGCAACAGCTATAAGGAGCGCTACCTCTTCCTGTTCAGGTAAATTGGGTCACCTCCTCAGAGAGTGCCAACAGGAGGCTGGGGTGTGGTCTAGAGAGCCTGTGAGCCCCTCCCCTTCGGGTGTGGGGGAGAGAACTGGGGCCACAGAGCAGGGCCCTGAGCTGGCCTCACAGCCCGTGCAGAGGCAGGGGGACATGGCAGGAGCTCCGGGCCAGTGGGTCTGTGCGGTGCTAAGGCCGGGCCCCCTGCCCATCTGGACATGACAGAAAGTGACTTTACCAAGACAAGGTGGCACCCTGGCCCAAGACTAACTGCCCTCTGGCCCGGCCTTCTGCAGACCCGACCAGGTTTCCGTGCTGGACAGCTACCAGTACGATGATGGCTGTGAGCCCTGTGGGAATGACAGCTTCAGCAGAGAGCCAGCTGTGGTCAAGTTTTCCTCCCCCTTCACACGTGAGTGCCCCGCTCAGCCCTTCCCAAGACACCTGGAAAGCTGTCCCGTGCTGCAGCCCACACCCTTTGTGTTTTGGTCTTACATTGGAGTTACTTAGGAAAACGTCCACCTTTGAAAACTGGCTCATGTGTCCTCTGCCCCAGCCCGACTCCTGGCTGAGCCCAGCCCACACCGGCTCAGTATGACTCCTGTTTCCACAGAGATCAAGGAGTTTGCCATTGTTCCCCTGCATGCGGCCCCATCGGATGCAGTGGCTGAGATCGACTCTCTCTATGATGTCTACCTGGATGTCTGGCATAAGTGGGACTTGGAGGTGAGGCAGCCCCCACCCCCAGCATTGGCCTCTGGGGCCCCCATTCTGCCCTGGGCCAACCAGTGTGTGTCTCCTGGTAGGACGTCATGTTGATGGGTGATTTCAATGCTGGCTGCAGCTACGTGACCCCCTCGCAATGGTCATCTATCCGCCTGCACAGGAGCCCTCGCTTCCAGTGGCTGATTCCTGACACTGCCGACACCACTGTTACATCCACACACTGTGCCTACGACAGGTGAGTGGGGCCCGGGCCCTCACTGAGCCCCCAGGCAGGGACGAGGGAGCCTCCACGACCAGCTTCAGAAAATGGTTCCCAAGCCCTGTGACACGCACCCACCTGAGCTTCACTCAGTCTACTTAGGAAATGGAATATTTCTTAGTTTGGGGATGAAGCACATTTAGAGATAACACTACACTGGCGGGTATGCAGGTTAGTCGGTGGTGTGCAATTTGGGGCCCAGGTTGCTCAGCTCAGTGTGTTGGGGTGACAGTGAGCCAGGAGCCGACTGGCTCCATGGGAGCATTTGAGAGCAGTTAGGGAACAGTGGGACTGTGTGACATTTACCATACCAAGAAGAGCTGGGGGGACATGCTGGGATCCGAGGTGTAAGTGCACAGAGCTAGACAGTGGGCTGAAGGGTACCTTCCCTTGTGTCTGA
Organism: Kogia breviceps; assembly: GCF_026419965.1. Taxonomy (NCBI): domain Eukaryota; kingdom Metazoa; phylum Chordata; class Mammalia; order Artiodactyla; family Physeteridae; genus Kogia; species Kogia breviceps. The sequence continues at coordinate 55,806,967 of NC_081323.1, forward strand.
TGCTGCAGGATCGTGGTTGCAGGATCTCTGCTCCAAAGTGCTGTGGTTCCCAACTCAGCTGCTCCCTTTGACTTCCAAGCTGCATACGGACTGAGTGACCAGATCGTAAGTGTCCTGGTCACGTAGCTCTAATAGGGGCCTGGGACACAGAACATAGGCCTGGACCCACTGCCTTTTTCATTGACTTGAAAGAGCCACTTGTCTGTGGCCCTGGGTGCCTCTTGGTCTCCCTTTCCCAGGCCCAAATCCCGACTGGCCTCACTAGATGTCTGGGTGTCCCTGTGCTCATGGCTGTCTCCCCACAGGCCCTAGCCATCAGCGACCATTACCCGGTGGAGGTGACGCTGAAGAGAGCCTGACATGAGTGGGGCCTGGTGACCTCCACTCTGCAGCCTGTTGCCAAGAACTGCCAAAGGCTGGGGACAGAGTTTAGAAACCAGTGCCTGATCCTGAGTGCCCCTGCCCCTCCCCACCACCATGGCAGCTGGAATTAGAGGAAGGTAGGCTTTTTCTTCACTGTACCCGCTTCCATTGTAAGCTTGGATGTTGTGTCACCAGAGCACCCCCACCTTCTCAGTCTGGACAAAAAGTCTTAAGAAAGAAATACCTTTTAAGTAAATAAAGCTCAAAAGCAGGTGTTCTCATCTGCAGCATCCAGTCCTTCCTGTGTCATCGTCCCCATCCCACCCCCCCAACTCCATGACTGGTCTCAGGCTGCCTTGTCCCATGGTTTCATCTGTCCCCTCTCCTGCAGCCCTAACACTGCAGGAGGACCTGGGGCTTTCACAGCTGTCAGTGTCGGTCCAGGGCCTTGATGAGCAGGTGGTTCAGGCGGCTGACCATGGGTCGGGGGTCATTGACGAGCCCCGCTGTGATCATGGCATTCTCGTAGATCTGAAAGGCAAGGCAGCACCTCGTTGTTAGTGGGAGGGTGAGCGAGGCCTGGTCCCAACCCAGGGACCTCAAAGGAAGAGGCAGCCTCCTGAAGCTGACAGCCCCAGGCCTCGGTTTACTCTTTGCATTCCTCCAGCAGACTCACCTGATCCACCAGCAGCTGGGCCAGGTCAGGCTCGCTATCTCTCAGCTGACTGAGCTTCTTGATGAGTGTGTGCCTGAACACAGAAACCACCAGAAGTATTAGCTCAGGGCTGGGGGTGCACACACAGCCTGACAGCCTCTAACTTTGTGTTCCAGTGACTTTTCTGAAATGTTGGGGTTATCAGGACATGCAAAAAAGGGTAATAGAAAGGTCCAGTATAAAAAAAGCATGCAAAAATTTTGATATTAAATTGATATAAATGAAACACTACTAAGGTAAAGAAAGATGAGTTTAATATATGAAAAGACATATGTTAGTTCTTGGATAAGTGGACCATAAATAGAAGTGAAACTCCATGTTTAATAGGATTCATTTAATCTAAAAAATCTAGTATAAAATTTATAAAGAAAAGTAAACATGGAAGAACAGAGAAGAAGGCCCAGTTAAAACAAAGCTCCAGTAATTAAACAGTTCTGGAAAATGAAAAGGTAACAGCTCAGTGCAACAAAGTGGACAATGTATAAATGGCCCAATTCATATAGGAATTTCATTAGTACCTCATAAAGACAGGATAACTGGGCCACACCCAGGAAACAAATTGGATTCCTATGTGATTCCTTGGACCAAAATAATTTCCAGAGGGATCAAAGATTAAATGTAAAAATTAAAAGCAAAAAAGTATAATACTGGAGAAAAACAGGGAAGAAGTATTTATAATCTCAGAAGGGGAAAGCCTTTTTAAACAAAATACAAACACCCAGAAGTCAGAAAGAAAAGAATAACTGACTACAAAAAACCAAATATTTTCTGCACAGGAAAAAATACAATGGGAAACATACATCAAAATAAGGTATAATTTTAAGAGAATGGCAAAAATTGATAAGTTTGATAAAGCTGAAGGCACTGGGGAAAGGTTCATGGGACAGCAGGATTGTCTTTGGTCCCTGTTTGAGACGAGATGATTCCCTCCCCTCACAGCGCTGTTCAGAGTAGCAAACACTTTACAAAGCAAGGTGAGCACACTGCACAGCAAGTGTACCAGAGGAGGCCCTGCACAGCATCTCCGAAGATACGTGAGGAAACGGGATGGGGGGGTGGGGGGGTTCGCCGTAAACTCCCTTAGTTCTTTAGAATTCTCAACTGTATGAACATATTAACACATTTTAAAGCAAATTTGTAAAATAAGAGTCTTTTGGCAACAGAAACGAGCACTGCACAGCTATCTTACAAAACTGCTTTTGTGTCAGAACTAGTTAAGGCAACGGGGTGTCCAGTCAGCGTCCATCTCTGTTGGGGACTCACAGCTGGGAACTGTGTGCCCATTACACAGGCCTGCACCCATTATGCTAACCTGCCAACCAGGACAGCTCCTTTGAGAGGCATCCAACGCTCTTTGTAGCCAACCATGAGCCAATTCAGATCTTTCACCCAGTAATTGCGTGGCTAGTAATTTGGCTCAGAAAATGGAAAACGCACTTCCTCCTACTCCCCAGTAGTTTTAAGTAAATTAATGGTTCTAAAGCAACACGGAAAAATATTTATAGGTGATGAATAAAAAAATTAGACACGTACTATATAAAACCCACAATAAGATGAAAGTCCAAAAGAAAATATACCAAATAGGGTACAGTGACTGTGGTGGGGGTGAGACTATGGACTTTTCCAGCGTTTTTGGTAACTTGTTTATGTAACTTCATGTAAAAAATTACTGCTGTATACAGTCAATTTCCAAAAATGAAACTGTCTCCATATCAAGTTAGAAAATGAAATTTCAAAATATCCAATAAAAAAGACACATCAAATAACTATAAAAAATGTACAAGAACTCTAAAGAAAACATAAGTTTCCAAGAGGTACTCATCTGAGAAGGCAGCACAGTTAACGGTGTGGGCAACAGGGTGTTCAAATGGAATAAGATGAAACTAGAACCCCCCCCTTAGCCCCCAATCCCAGACAGGCCAGTTAGAGATGGGCTCAACCAACATGAAAGGCCAGAACTATACAGCTTTTAAGAAGGACGTGCAGGAGAAGAAACTCATGTCTGGAATAGATGCTTTTTGGGGTCTTAAGAAATCTCTAACAAATGTATATACATTTGATTACATTAAAATTAAGAACTTCTCTTCAAAAGACACCTTTAGACAGGTGAAAAGACAGAGTGAGAAAAGATATTTGCAACTGATAAAGTATATATAAAGAACTACCAATCAATTTTTTTTTAAAGCCCAACAGATAAAAGAACAGTAGCCTTCTAACTTGCAGGGACCTGGGTTCCCATGCTCTGCCCTCTGGAAGCAGTGGGCCATACTCAGCCCAGCTGAGGATAAGGTGCTTTCACACCTGGGCACACATCCCAGAGAAACACATGTGCAGCACCAGGGTGGACAAGAATGTTCAGAGCAGTGTGTTCCCAACAGCCTCCAAATGGAAACTACCCAAATGTCTATCAAAATAGAATAAATAATTGTGCTGAGTAGATTCATACCCTGTGATTTAGCTGTGAACAAGAACAAACTATAGTCACCCCCACAGACGAATGCATCTGATCACATGCCGAGGGAAGAAAGTAAGGCTTCAAAGGGAACCTGTGCACAAGGGTCCATTCACGTGAAGTTCAGAAACAGGCAGAACTGAGCTTGTGTGTAATGACGCACAAGTAGCCGAAAAACCATAAAGCACAGCGAGGAAGTGACTGACGCAGAAGTCAGGACTGTGGTTCTCCCTGGAGAGCAGGACAGAATTCAAGTGGGAGGAAAATGGGAGCATCTGGGCACCGGCAAGGTTCAGTTTTTTTAAACGTCACATAGGTATAGTTTAATACAGTTCAGTTACACGGGTGTTTATAAACATTTATCAAACTGTCCAAAAGCTTTATGCACTTTCTATGTGTTATAAATAAAAGAACACCCACTCACATACAATTTTAAAAGATTACCTGGCAGGTCAGAAATGAGCATGCCCATCCCCTGGGCATCGAGGGCCCTGGGCCCAAGAGGCCGGGAGCTGGCAGCCTCACCTGGGGTTGATCTCCAGCGTGGGCTGCAGCAGCTGAGCACGCTCCTCCTGGGTCTTGGCCAGCTGCTGCATGCGCAGGAAGTGCCGGGCGGCCCCCATCTCCAGCACCGTGATCATTGCAGGGTGGGTGTCCAGCCGAAGAGTCACCTGCAAGCAAGGCTGGGGGTGACGGGGGCCCTGCCTGGCAGGGTTTTGACCAGGTATAAAGCTTCCCCAAATGATAAGACAGGAGAACGCAGGTCTCCAGGGACATACCCTCAACCAGCAGTGCCCCTCCCTCCCTCCCTCCCAATCACCTGCTAATGAGAGGGAGCCTGAATCGTACCCTGCTTGGGAATTCCCTCCTATTCTACACCCCAAAGCTACCAATTTCTAACCTATCAGTTTTCATCCAAGGTCCATCTTGCCTGGTGTTACCTGCACTTCTGTGCTTCACAAGGTCCACTTCCAAGTCCTACAGCAACTGTCTTAAGACCCACCAGGACTGGCCACCCCATTTCCTCTGGCCCAGCCTCTCTTCCTCAATCTTGTGTCCATCTTTCCTGCAGGCGGTGCTCTCACCCACCCCCTCCCTGTGGCTCCCTGTGGCCTTTATTTCATCAAATACACCTTTTCTCACCGAGCCCCACAGGCTTCAGGCCTCCTGACTTACGCCAGAGACTCTCCTGAGCCTGCTGGGCCCATGGCTGCCCCCTTCCCGGCAGCACAGTAAGGATCCAGCTCCACGACTTCCTGACCTGCAGAAGCGCTCTGCCTGTTTCCTTCATAGGATACGGACGAGAATTCTAGCTCTGCCTGTTTCCTTCATAGGATACGGACGAGAATTCTACCTACCTCCTAGGCCACCTTAAATGAGTCACCGCTGTAAAGCATGGACACGATATGTGTGTTACATAAAGAAACCCCAGCCACACGCAATGCTCCCTGCCAGGAAGCCCTCGCCTCCCTCAGAGACCCACTGCTACCTCCTGTGGAGCCCCCAGGTCTGCCCTCCTCTGTTCTCGGCCTTCCCTACCCTGCACACCTGCCTGTCCCTTTGGGGCCACTCCTGAACGTGTCTCTCAGCCAGTGACACCTGTTCCCTGGTGACTGTGTCTTTTCTCTTGCAGCTCAGAGCTAGATCAGTGGGTTCCTAGCTCATTAAAGCCTACCCAGAACCCCCACTGAGAACCCAAGCTGGACCGTACGCCCTTGTGTCCTCAGCCACTGCAGCTTCTCTAGGCCTGGACGAGGATGGCCTGGGGGAGGCCACCTGGGGACACCTCTTCTCTGCTTCTGTCTGCCCACCAGGCCCTCAGCTGCTCACCTTCCACTTTCTTGGTTCCAACTGCTCTACAAAGTGGAGGCGGAGTCAAGCTTGCCCGCCCTGCCTCAGCAACTCCCTGGGCACATGTGGCTACGTGCTCACGAGCGCACACATGCAGGAGCGGCAGCAACCAGAGCTGGCAGCCTGGCCAGCTGTGCAGTCACCAAGGGCCATGGTGGCTGGGTGGTGGCCCGTCTTTGGGAGGCCTCACCTTCACATTGGTGATACGGGACCCTAGCGCGTTTCTCATCCAGGCCATCAAGTCCTCTGTCTCCTTCTCTGACAGACGGTCGCCAGCTACAGGAAAGCAGAAGGGTGAGCTCGGAGGCCGTCTCCACAACTCCCTCCCCATAGGCTCCCATCGGCAGGCTCCCTCCACCCCTCCAGCCACTGGCTCAATGACAGAAGCTACCAAAACACTCTTCATCTAAAATTAAGCAGATAAATTTGGACCCCAGAAAGGATACTTTTGATTGCCTGAGGCCCATATAATTTTGTTAGGGCTTTAAAATGTCTGATTCTCTTAAGCTTTATCAATCTTAGGAAGGCAAGCTGAAAAGAAAACCCCACGTAGACCCACTGTTGCAGAACGGAAGAGGCTGTGTAACAAACAGTGCCAGCTCCCCGGACCTGCCTGGCCTCACCTGCACCCCAGGCCACCATCCACACCTGTGCCCAGAGAGAAGGGAAGCAAGCTGACCTGGGGAGCCGTCCTCAAACTTCTCCTCCTTGTAGTGGTCGACAACGATGTCCGTTTCCACAGACATCAGCTTCTTCTTGTCAAACTCACGAAGGTGGAGCAAGGTCAGCTCATCAAACTGCTCATAGCAGAAGAGAACCTGTGAGGATCCAAAATGGCTTCCATCAGGCCCGGGGAACCCTCTGCCCGTGACAGGAGAGGGACACGGAGCAGGGGCTGGGGCTGCAGGCTGGGCCCAGCATCTGAGGGCCATCCATGCAGGGGATGCTGGGGTTCCTGGGCCTTGTGGATACAGTGGTTTACAGACGGCTCTCAGGGAGGCTCTGGCTATATCTTAGATTGAGTGATGCTATTTACAGAGAAATCCCTGTGTCACCTCCTAGAAAGACCCAAACTAGAAGGCAGGCTTGGGCTCAGCCTCTCTGACCCTGGATGCTGACTCACTGCTCAGCTCTCCCGAATCGTGGGCACATTCAGCCATTCCCCAGTGAGCATGGGGACCCTTCTTTAGTGCTCAGACCCCCTCGCCCTCTGACCTGGCCCCAAGGGAAGGACAAGTGCAGGGAGGTCTGGTCGGGGCCAAGCCTGCCCCTCGGCTCACCCACCTCTGTGTTTTTCCACTTCATGGCCTCATAGTAGGGCGAGTGCTCCGCCAGGTGCCGGCTGGGGGTGCACAGGTAGTAGATGCTGCGGGTGCCGGCCTGCATGCGGCTGGCATAGTCTGGGAGGCTGGTCAGCTGCCCGGCAGGCAGTGCCGACGACTCGTACCGCAGCAGCTTTGCGATATCCTCCTGTAGACGGACAGAGGCCAAGTCACTGCTCATTCTAGGTCCTGGCTCTGAAAGCCTCCTGACAGTGGGGCACCGACTTCAGGAGCCTTCAGCTAAGGGAGGAAAGGCTCTGGCTGTCCTCACACCCGCCTGGTGACCGCGTCCTGCAGCCAAGGCAGCTCCTTTGGGAGCCTGGCCCAAGCACGGTGCCCTGGGCTGGCTCAGACCCTGGGGAGCTCTGGGGGACTCCAGTGCTGTCCATTGGGCCCCATGTCAGAAGTTCAGGGGACCTCGGAGAGCACGTTCCACCACAGGTGGCCCAGGGCCTTGCTGAGAGGGCCTTTCCAGGTGAGCTACACAAAGGGTCCCAGGAGTGGCTAGGCCCTGTCCATGGCAGAGCCCACTCTGGACCCAGCATCCTCCCTCTGTCTCGAGCCACAGGCCCTGTCTCTCGCCAAGCAGGGGACACGGGTGTGAAGTCCACATTTCCCAGCCCTCCTCACAGCCAGCAGACGAGTCCTGGACCAGGGGGTACAAGCCAAAGTGGGGTGTGTGACTCGGAGAACAGGCCCTGAAAGGAGGGGCTTGTCCATCTGCTCCTGTCGGCTAAGATGCGTGTGACTGCTGGTGGCATCTTGACTCCATGAGGGAGTCGCCCGTAAGGACAAAAGCAGCAACAGGCTGGGGCCCAGCTCCCTGACGCACCAGCCTGGATGTGACCTGACGGTAAACTGCCTCGTCTATGCCACCAACTCATCTCCAACAATCCACGGTGCCCAGAGGGGAGGTCCAGATGAGAGAGTGATGTCGTGGGGATGAAAGGGGGACAAACAGGCAAAACCAGGGATCTGGGAGCCCACCCAGAGAGCCAGGCTGTAGGTTCATAGGCTAAGCTCATGCTCTTGTGCATGTTACGGATCCTCATTAACTGAGTCGGGCTTCCCAGGTGGCGCAGTGGTTAAGAATCCACCTGCCAATGCAGGGGACACAGGTTCGAGCCCTGGTCCAGGAAGATCCCACATGCCGCGGAGCAACTAAGCCCATGCACAACAACTACTGAGCCTGCTCTCTACAGCCCATGTGCCTAGAGCCCGTGATCTGCAACAAGAGAAGCCACCACAACGAGAAGCCCATGCAGCACAACGAAGAGTAGCTCCCGCTTGCCACAACTAGAGAAAAGCCCACGTGCAGCAACGAAGACCCCACTCAGCCAAAAATCAAATAAATAAATAAATTTATTTATTTAAAAAATCCTGAGTCAGTCAGTGTTTATAAAGCACTTAGAAAAGCCTCTGGCACCACCTGGATCCTGCTACCTACAAACACGAAGAGGAATGAGTGGAGAGTCCAAGCAGGCAGCACTTGGAGCCGCTGGAGTCCTTGTGCCAACAACTGGGGTTAGGAGGGCCCGGGGTGATGAGGGCCTCGGGGGAGCAGGCTGGTAGCCGCAGCGCCCAGCCCCCATCCCACCCTCCCTCATGGCCTGCAGAACGAACCCTGGGACCCCAGACAGTTGGTCACCCTCCTTCCCTGCTGCTGTTCTGGAGCAAAAGACGAAACCCCGGTGCTAGGAGTGACTAATGAGGACAGGTGTCTTTTGGGAGTGATGGAAATGTTCCAGAACCAGGTGGTGGTGGACGTACAACCTGTTTAGGTACTAAATGAACTGTTCACTTTAACAGAGTGAATTTTATTGTATGGGAACTGTATCACAACTTAAAAATGGCCAATAAATGTTTATGGAACAATCTCATCATTTTTAAGTAACTGCGCAATTAACTGACTCCTGGCCCCAGTGGCACAGTGTTGATGGATTTCTACCGATCACATGATGAACTGCCCTGACTACACACACCTCACCTGCCCTCCCCACCCCGTGAACCAGGCACCTCTCTTGTCCTGACTTCTGTGACCTCCCCAAGCCCCCCAGGCCCTTGGGGGAAGAGACACTAAATGCCCGCTCCCCTCCACTGAGGGCACTGGAGGAGCTGGGCATGTGCTCAAGTGCACGCCGGGCCTGCTGGGACCACCCGTGGAGTCCAGAGGCCAAAGGCTGCACTTCCTGGTCCCTGGGAGCGGTGACTGGGGTGCCTGGCTATGCCATCATCACATCCTGAGAAGCTCAGGTTTCTGATCTCCAGCAGCTTCTTCCACAGCCCAAGGCAGCCCAGAGAAAGGCTCAGAAACCCAGACCCTACCTTGACCTCCTGCTCAGCCGTGGTCACGATGCCCTCCCTCATGAACAAGCCGTAATCTTCAAAAAACTTGGCATATTTCTCAGCATCTTTTTTACTCTGGTCAATGAAGAATTTTATTAGCCTCTGCTGTAGAACTCCCTGGAGTTTCCTATGAACAGAAAAGGATTTATCACAAAAGAGCAACTTTCACGAACTACAAACAGCCAGAAGGATATGAAAAAATGTTCAATCCCACTAATAATCAGAGAAGTGAAGACAACATACCAGAAAGTTACCCTTGGCCAACACCAGTTAAGGAGACACTCGCTCCCTAGAGTCAGGGATGCTAGCTGACACACACACACACCCCCAACCTTGTGGAGAGTGACAAACTATGGTTCTGAGATTACACCTTCATGAGTCACCAAGATTTATGGACCAGGAATTTCACTGTAGCACATAAAACAGAAAACAACTATGGGACTTTGCTGGTGGCGCAGTGGTTAAGAATCCACCTGCCAATGCAGGGGAAATGGACCCGAGCTCTGGTCCGGGAAGATCCCATGTGCCGTGGAGCAACTAAGCCCGTGCGCCACAACTACCAAGCCTGTGCTCTAGAGCCCACAAGCCACAACTACTGAGCCCACATGCCACAACTACTGAAGCCCGTGCGCCCAGAGCCCAGGCTCTGCAACGAGAAGCCACCACAATGAGAAGCCCGCGCACAGCCAAAAATAAATAAATAAGCTCTGAAGCAAGTTTAATTTAAGAGTAGCCTCCACTCACCACAACTAGAGAAAGCCCACGCACAGCCAAAAATAAATAAATAAGCTCTGAAGCAAGTTTAATTACAAAAAAGAAAAAAAGAAAACAATTATGAACAAGCTCAGTGTTTAACAGCAGAGAACAGGTTGAAATGAATGATGGAAAGCTACACGGCCATTAAAGATCAACATCCTCCAATGATATGATCCTTAATAACATCAGAAAGTGCCTGGGTTGAAAGAAAAACCAGAAAAATCCCAATATGGATAAATTACAGGGTACATATAGTATATATGTATACAAAGACTATACATAGTATTTGCTGTGCATTATATTTTTCATAATTAGGATCAATGCTGTATAAACAATGCGTACACTTTAACTTGGGTTTATACTGGATATACTATATGTGCACTACAATTTTATAAAATTGGGATCTTGTGTATCAGGGTGTTTACCAGAGCACTACATAATGGCATAAAATCGTGAGCAACACTATTAGTGGTATTAGGGAGTTTTTTTTTTTTATTTTCTTAATATTCTGCCTTTCCTTTAAAAAGGTGAAATTACCATTTGTTTCCTTAATAATCCAGGGTAGGGGAACAATAATGTTTAACGTTCATTTAAGCTTATCCTCTTCCACTCCCATCCTGAATAACTCTCAGTCCTTCAGCCAAAGGGCAGCACCTGCATCTGTGGTGGGGCAGCCACAGCAGCTAGGATGAAATGAAGAGGGTGTCCATGCAAGGTGAGGGTTGGAGGAGCCTGGTGTGGAGTGTCAGAGCCCAAGGACCCCAGAAGAGGACATCCAGACTGGGGACAGCAAGCACCTGGCAGAACGGCTGGAAGACACCCCCTTAGCCCACTGTGTGGCATCAGGGCCCAAGCAGGTGAAGGAGCAGGGAGCTGGCGGGGCAGCAGCAATGGCAGACTGGTAACATGGAGGGGACTGGTCAGAGGTAAACACATTAGGGATAATCGGAGGCAGATTCCTCACTGTCGAGGGAAGCAAAGGCCAAGACCACGGCAGTGCTGGTTGGTACTGGGTGAACCTCAATACGGAAGTGCTCAAAGCACAATGGGATTAGGTCAAAGGGCAAAGGAGTCAGCCTGAGTAGGTTCCTGCTGCATCAGGGACAGTTTGGGCATCAAAATAAACAATGACAGTAACAGATTATAGCCCTTGAATAAAACCGGAAATCATCATGCAAATCAGTTATACAGATATTAAGAAAAGCACATGCATATTATAAGAAATGAACACATAGCTGCCAAATACCACCCCATTACATAACATCATTACTAATTACAGAGGGAAAAAGAGGAACTTCACGTGAGCAGGCTGACAGACACCCCCTTCATCAAGTGTCAACATGAACATCATCAGTAAGGGGACAACTCAAAGTCGTGCCCCACCTGACAGGATGCATCACTTTGTGCTACTCCCGCACCTAAGCATGAGGGAGCATCACGTAATCCGTGCAGAGGGCCATTCTATAGAATCACTGGCCTGAAATCTTCAGAAGCATCCAGGTCTTAAAAGTCAGGGAAAGACTGTGGAATTCGGCCAACCTCCAGGAGACTGGAGAAACATGACAGCTAAAGGTTTGTGTAACTCTGGACTGGACCCTCCTACTCTAGAGGTTGTGACGGGCACAAGTGTGCAAGGTGGATTGGTCTGAGGATGAGATGTGGCAGCTGCACCACGTCAACTCCAACTGACGGCTGTGCTGGCTGGGAGGAGACTGTCCTTGTTCTCTGGAAGCACACCCTAAGATACCTGGGGACGATGGGCATAGAGTGGACAACTTACCCTCCCAGGGTTCAGGGGAAACATGTACTTTGCATCAAGTTTCTACTTTTTCTTTCAGTTTCTTTAAAAAATTTCATTTAAGTCTGACTCTGCTGGTCAAGATGAGTGCTCAGACTGACAACCTAATCCTGGAAAACCACCAGCAGTGACCAAGTGGCCGAACACCCCCCCGCCTGCAGCCTTGCATCCTGCCAGCATCTGGGTCAGCCCAGTCCCAGCTGCTGGGGGCAGAGCACATGCCTGAGGTCAGAAAACGTGGGTTCAAATACAGGTTCACTCACTGGCGGGTGTGACCTCCCTGTAACTCAGTTTCCACAACTATGACATGGAGACCTAGTGGCTCCCACCTGCAAGGATGACACAGGCTGCACAGGAAGGGCTTGATATAGTCTGGGTGAGAATAAATACTCAGTAAATAGCAGCTGCTGCTATGATCAGGATGGGAGAGGAGAAATTCGGCCACCCAGCTCACGAGAATTGCAAGAGCGATGTCTCCAAAAGAGAGTTCGATGCCCAGCCCTTGTCTCCTTCACACATTAGTGACCTTCCTGGACTGAGGTCAGACGTTCTCCTGGCTCTGGGGCCGTCCTTTGCCTCGTCCACCCAGAGAGAGCCCTGCATGGAACTTCCCCTGCCGCGGTTGCCCCAGGATTGAGTGACAGGGATTGGCCAAGGGAGGGAACATCTCTTGGAACTGGCAGCAATTCTCCTCAATGTCAGTCTCCAAACCCCTCTTATAAAAGTGTGAAGTAAAACATGGGGCAAAGCACACGTGACCTGTTCATATTCTCCAGGCCCATAGCTCCCTTGGGCACCTTCAGCTCCACCCTCTGCTCTCAGCAGCTTCAAGCCCGCCTGGGCCTTCCGTGGCAAAGGCGAACCCAGTGAGGTGCCCACTGTGTCCTGCGGCTGCTCACCTGATCAGCGCGCTCTCCTGGAGGAGCTCCCGGCTGAGGTTCAGGGGGATGTCCTCGCTGTCCACCACACCTGTGAGACACAGGCTGAGTGTGGGTAAGAAGGGAAGATGCTCAGGGGCTCCTCCTCCCTTGTCTTCCTAGAATTCAGGCAGAGCACAGGTCACAACCATGGGGTTGGAAAGAAAACAAGCAAGGCCAGTGAGCCTTTGCCGGGACAGTTTCTACAATTTCAGCATCAGTTGGACCCTCTTTCAAAACCACCTCCTGGGTTTTCTGTTCAAAATCATAACATATCATGGATAAATCAACCAAGACTAGTGTTTGGAGACAGGAAGCTCCCTGGGAGGTACCACGCTGTGAGGACTCGGATCACCAGCCAGCAGCTGTGGTGACTTGCCCTGACCCCGCACTCATCACAGATGAGCCCCTTCTGATGGTGTTGGCATCTGGAGTGGGCAGCTGCTCCTGGGCCTCAGCCCACACGGCTGGGCACAGACACTGGCACCGAACCTCGAATGAAGCGCAGCCACGTGGGCAGGATGTTGGTGGCCTTGGTCTGGATGAGGACCTTGCGGCTGTACAGCGAGACACTGGAGCCCAGCTCCCGGCTCACATCAAACATGGTTGGTTTCTGGAGGCAAGGAAAGGGCAGCGTCAGGTGGCAAGAGCAGAAATTCGTGGCAGCCCTGCCAGGAGGCAGAGCCTGCAAGGTCACGGGGAACCCCTTCCTAAGGCTACCTGGGCTGGGAGATTTGAGGCAGATGTGCGGTGTCCTGCCTGTGTCTGTCTGTTCAAAAGCCCAGAGGGGCCCAGGGAGGCCCCTCCCACCGTGGCTCCGGGTGGGGTGGGGGGCCCTCTCTGGGCAGCTGCCGCCCTCCCCATAAAAACAATGACTTAGAGGCTTCCCTGGTGGCGCAGTGGTTGAGAGTCCGCCTGCCGATGCAGGGAACATGGGTTCGTGCCCCGGTCTGGGAAGATCCCACATGCTGCGGAGTGACTAGGCCCATGAGCCATGGCCGCTGAGCCTGCGTGTCCGGAGCCTGTGCTCCACAATGGGAGAGGCCACAACAGTGAGAGGCCTGCGTACCGCAAAAAAAAAAAAAAAAAAAAAAAAAAAAAAAAAAAAAAAAAAAAAAAAAAAAAACCAACCAATGACTTACATGTTCCTGCGAACAGAGCCAAGCCTGCTAGGGGCCAGGGGTCAGCAAACTAGAGGACACAGGCCAAATCACCTGTTTGTATAGATTAGAATGGCTTTTCCATTTTTAAATGGTTGAGGAAAAAAGGCAAAAAAAGACATTTCATGATGCGCCCATCTCAGTGTGGGCCGTGAGTCTCCTCCACGGGGGCAGAGTCCTTGGTGGTACGAGGCTACAAAGCCCAAAGTGGCCGCTGTCTGCCAACCCTGCTCTAAAGCAGCACCTCCCAAGCTGCCATTTGCACATACATCATGTTGGGATCTTGTTAAGGTGGGAACTGACTTGGGGGGTCCTAGGCGGGGGCCCAAGGCTCTGCACTCCTAATGGGCCCAGGGGAGGCTGGGGCTTCTGGTCTGCAGAGCACACTCAGCGGGAGGGTAGAACAGCTCTTTCCAAGATGGGTAATAGGCGTGGGGCTCTAGTCAGTTAAAGCCAGGAAAGCTGGGTTCAACCCAAGCAGGTTTCCCCGCTGCAGGATTTGGTGGGGCCTTCATGGTGCTGCCCTGAGCCATGCGGAAGTAGGAAGAGCACACTGCATGGAGACAGGACGCCCGCACCCGTCCACAAAGCCCCGGCCTGCCGGGCCAGACATCTCTGTTCAGCACCCCTCACTTCAACTTCTGTTCACCCGTCCAGACATATAGGATTTTCTTTCATCCTGATGCTGCTAAGGCATTTTTTGTGATGTCTATGCTGAGCTGTCACCGTTCAGGGGAAGTGCTGCTGGTGTGTAAACCCAGGGAGCAGCGGACAAGCCCCTGGCAGGCCTGCGCCCGGCTCACCGTTTCCGGCACGTAGAAGAGGCTGCGGATGTTGAGAGGCGCGTCCGTCTTGTAGTGCAGTGTGTAGCGAGGCTTGTCATGGGCCTGAGTGATGTAGCGGTAGAATTCCTCGTGCTGACCCTCGCCCACATCCTTGGGGTCCATCATCCAGATGGCCTGGAAATGGAATGAACAGGGACATTATGTTTCAGACGCATCCTCCCAACAATGTGTGGAGCTGACCTGGTGGAGCTTGCGGGGCCCGGGTGCTGGCGAAGGAGCCCTCAGCATGACTGAGGGTCAGCCGCCCGGGCCCTCTGTCTCCAGCCCCACCCTCTCTAGCACTGGACAGAGACACACAAAAGGCTCTGGGAACAAGCGCCCGGTCCCCAGCACAGTGTCAGGAAGAGCAAAGCAGGAGGCAGGGTCTGATGAGCCTGCAGGACATCATGACACTAGCCACCAACAGGTGAGCAGCTTGAGAAACACGGTTGAGCCATGCGCTGGACAGTTAGTGAGCCGTGAAAAGGAACAGAGCACTGATACACCCTACAACCAGCATAAGCCCTGAAAACACAGTAAGAAGCTGGACACAAAAGGCCACACAGTGGTCGACTCCATTTTTATGAAATGCCCAGAATAAGCCAATCCAGAAAGTGGACTGGTTGCCAGGGGCCAGGGGCGGGGAGAGGGAATCACTGCTGATGGGCATGGGGTCTATTTCTGGGGGTGAAATGTTCTGGAACCGACCATGATGACGGCAGCATGACTGAATACACTCAGGAGCACAAAGCGTGTGCTGTGAAGGGTGACACCCTGGTGCACATGGACCTGCCTGCACCCACAGATCTCGCCTCCCCCAGAACATCCAGTCCTGGGGCTCTGACAGCAACGCCCAGTTCCACCTCTGCCCCGACAGCCTGACGTGGAGCGGCTCATCTCCACAGCCACCTGAGCCTGCAGGCAGCCAGGCCTCACCTGCAGGGTATTAATGCGCCTTCCGTTCAGGTACAAGGGGAAGCTGACAAATTTGCTGTACTTTGTCACCACATCTGGAAGAGAGAAAAAAAGCAATGAACACGGGAAGCTTCTGCAGATGAAAGCTCTGGAAGGTGCTGCAGGGGTCACACAGCTCTGGGAGGCCTCGTCCCTGCCCTGCCCACACACAGGGAGCAGAACTCACTCCCAAACCGGATCTCGAGGCCCAGGCCACCATGAGACACGATGCCTTCTTGGAGGCATAAACAGGGTTTCACAGGCTAACGTGACCCCTTGAAGAGCGCTGGGCACCTTCAGTAGCATCCAGTGAGACCTGGACAGAGAGGAGCACCTCACAGCTGCACCTGCTCTGGTCGTCCGGGAGCCTGGACTCAGGCTGGGTGGGCGGGCTGGTGACATCTTACAGCACAGGCAGGACAAGCACAGGACCCTGCGCCACCAGCAAGCGCAGTGGAGACAGTGCTGCTCGAAAGGAGGAGAGCAAACCTGACCCTGCCCCAACCCACGGCCAGTCCTGCGCCTGCGACCCACGTCCCAAAATGTCCTAAAACACAGTGGCAGGAGGTACCACACTGACCTGCACACACGTCCCCAGAGGCCCAAGCTCCTGCTCACCTCGAACCCGAGCCTCGCTGGTGAACTCTCTGCTGTCTTCCCTGAGGTGGATGATGATTTTGGTCCCGGTTCTAACTCCTGAGGCTTCAGCGATTTCAAACACCCCAGAGCTAAGACATGCGGGAGAAGGAAGGCGAGTTCCGCCTGTCAGTGCTGACAAGTCCCACGTGGCAGGCAGGACTTGCATAGAAAGGAAGCTGGAGCATCCCCCAGGCCATCACACCTCCGCCAGGGACAGTGGCTGCTGGGGTTGGGACACGGGCCTCACCGCTCCGGAACACAACCTCTCAGTCTCATGAGCGCCAGACCCCGGGAAGAGACCCCCGTCCTGTGCTAACTCTAAGCACTCTGGACCCCTGGCCAGGCACCTCCTCCCAAGAGCAGAAGCACACAAGGGGCACCTTGTTGATCCCTCGGCCCTGGTGACTGTGGGCCCCACTTTCACTTTTCCTGCGGGAAAGCAGGATTCAGAAATGAAGTTTGGGGCTTCCCTGGTGGCGCAATGGTTAAGGGTCCGCCTGCCGATGCGGGGGACACGGGTTCGTGCCCTGGTCCGGGAGGATCCCACATGCCGTGGAGCGGCTAGGCCCATGAGCCATGGCCGCTGAGCCTGCGCGTCCGGAGCCTTTGCTCCGCAACGGGAGAGACCACAACACAGAGAGGCCCGCGTACCGCAAAATAAAAAAAAAATAAAAAAAAAAAAAAAGAAGTTTGGGGACTTGTGAGATAAACACTTAACCTTGGCTATGGTGGGTGCCATCCTCCACGAACAGTCGAGATGTTCCTGGACATCGCAGGCCCAGCACACGGTGGAGACGGCGGGAGGTGGGGCAGGCAGGGAGCCAAACCCTGACCCCCATGAGGAGGCAGGGACGTGCCCTCAGAACAAAGGCACCCGCCCCGGAGCACAGAGCAGGGACCCACCTGGCAAAAACGAGTAAGAGCTCCCCGAGCTCTTACTCACTCCTGAGTAAGGGCTCAGGCTTCCCATGAAAAGCCCAGGATGGCACGCTGGCGCTTTCCAAGGAGGCTGGTTTCCCAGACCAGGCTGCGAGCTCCAGCTGAGTCCCACTCTGCGTGGCAGGTGACACTTGCCTCGATGGCCCCAGGGCCTGGGGACACTCCACGTGTGACGTGGGACCTGCTCACTTACCCGTCTGAAAGCCACTGGTACCCAGGGCTGCCTGCGTCCACCGAGCGAGAATAGACCTCGACTCTGTCAGCCACCATGAAGGCCGAGTAGAAACCCACTCCAAACTGGCCGATGATCTTGCTACTGGCCTCCGCCTGGCTCTGGAGCGCATCCAGAAAGGCCTGTGGGGTGAGACCAGTCAGAGGGGGCGGCCCTGCCTTGGAGACCTGCCATCTGCCTGCAGCAGCACATCTGTTCCTCCAGCACAGTCTCAGGCTGTGGTTCACCCTCGAGAAAGCCCCGTACACTCCACCCCCTTTCCCCACAGAGGGCCCAGCCCAGAGTGGCCCCTGACGTTCAGGGGAGGAGACTCCTAGATTTGTGGGCAAACTACACACCAAACACATGCTTTTATATGGTATCACAAAGCACTTAATTACTGTAACTCATGTAAAGTTCCTAATATTAAAAATTAAGTAAAATGCATACACTTGTTGCTATGAACACTGTTCAACAGACGTTCGGTGGTGATGGAAATGTTCTGTGTGGTCTGATGTGGGAGCTGCTGACCACATTTGGCTACTGAGCACTTGAACTGTGTAGGTAGTGTGACCAAAGAACTAATACATTTTAAATTGTATTTAATTCTAATTGATTTAAATTCTTCTACTCAGTATTCTGTGATAACCTATGAGAAAAGAATCTAAAAAAGAATGATTATACGTATATGTATAACTGAATCACTTTGCTGTACACCTGAAACTAAACACAACATTCTAAATCAACTGTATTCCAATAAAATTAAAATATTAAAAAAAAATTTTTAATTCAAACAGCCACATGCTATTAGCTACTGTATGTGATGACAGCACAGATTCCCTTCATAGAAATACAACCAAAAATGTAGTAGGGGGAAACAGTTATGGTAAAGTCGTTTTTTTAAAGTAGAAATTTCTGTGAATCACTCTGGACTAACAATTAGACTGTTTTCAAGCACTTGGCATGAAGTGCCATTTTAGGCACCACTTAGGCCCACAAAAAACAAAGAGCATTTGTTCACCCAGGAGAGGCACAAAGGCAGCCGAGGGACACAGCCTTGGTCCGGGGCTGGTGCTGGAGGAGGACACCTTGACCATCCTCCCCTTGTCGGCTTCAAGCTGCACCAGTACCCGACCACCCTGGAGCAGACAAGCATGGAGGCTGCTTGTTTCCATGCAGCAGTTCTGGAGAAAAGTCAGCCTGCAACCCGTGGGCCCCACAGACTATCATCGACCATGCCGTCTCTGCGTTTCTCCCTCCTCAAGACTATGCAGCTCAAATAAATAGTAAGAAAGCACTCAGATAAAAGCGTCAGGAGGCAGAATGGCTGGCGTATCAGACGTGGACTGATAGGCTTTGAACCTAGGGTTGGCCAGTTTCTAGCTATGGGCAAAGTACTGACTCCAACCAGCAAATAACAGAAAGTACCTCTGAGGTCCCCGTGACGACACAGTGAAATCCTGTGATAAAGGGTCCCCAATGCCAACAAGCTCGTGCCTGAGGACATTCCTCTGAAGCTGGTGTCCAGAGTGTCTGGGACCTACCCTCTCTGGTCAGAACTGCCCTTCAAGGGGAGACCCTCGAACCTGAGAGGGGGAACAGCTGCAGCACCTGAGGAAAGGGCAACAGGGGGCTTACCTTCGACCCCGACCTGGCAATGGTTCCCAGGTTGGACACCAGCTCCTCCTGTGTCATCCCGATGCCAGTGTCCTGAGGAGAGAGACAAGCTAAGCACCCAAACGAATGCACCAGGGAGCCAGGATGGATGTCTAGGGACACCCAGGCATGAGCACATCAGTTACACTTGCCAGGATGGACATGTGGGGACACCCAGGCACGAGCACATCAGTTACACTTGCCAGGTGGGCCCAGCAAAGTAAGAACACTGTCACCAGAAAAGGCGAATTCCAGCCACGTCAGCCAGGCCTCATTGGAGAAAACCTCACTAGAGGATAGACACATAGATTAAAGGGACAAAACAGAGTCCAGGAAGAGCTGCACAGTGTCACGTTATTTTTGACAAAGGTTCCAAGACAAATCACTGGGGAAAGGAAAAACAAATGGTGCAGAAACAATGGGACAGCCACAGGTGAAAAACAACTCTTAGCCCTTCCCTTACAAAGACACAAAATGATCACAGATCTAAGTGTAAGAGCCAAGGCTGTAAAACTTGTAGAAGAAAAGATAGGAGAAAATCTTTATCACTTTGGAATAGGCAGACTTTTTCGATAGGTCACTAAAAGCATGAAGCATAAAAGGAAAAAGTGATAAACTGATTTCATTAAAAACTTCTGCTTTTCAAAAGCCACTACTAAGAAAATAAAAAGGCAAGCCACAGACTAGGGGAAAATATTTGCAAAAGTATATCTGATACAGGACTCGTATCTAGAATATACAAAGAACTCTTACAACGCAATAAAAAGACAAACAACCTGATTAAAAATGAGCAAAAATCTGAAAGACATTTCACAAGGAAGATATACAAATGGCAAACACATGAAAAGATACTCAACACCATTAATCATTAGGGAAATTAAAATTAAAACCACAATGAAATACACTGCTCACTCACCAGAATGGCTAAAATTAAAAAGACTGACAGTGACAAGTGTTGACAAGGATGTGCAGCCACTGGCATCCCAAATGCTGCCAGGAGTTACGCAGAATGGGACACCTGCTGTGGGAACATTTGGCAGTTTCTCATAAAATTAAAACAGACACCTTGCTTACAACCCAGCAATCCTATTCCTAGGTATCCACCCAAGAGAAATGAAAATATATGCCCACTCGAAGACTTAAATGTTCACAGTGGCTTTATTCCTAACATCCCCAAGTACTCACCAACTTGTGAATGGACACATAAAACTGTGATGCCTCCACACAGCAGAGCACTTCTCAGTGACAGAAAGGAACAAACTACTGATACAGGCAACAGCGTAGAAGAATCTCAAAAGCACTGTGACAAGTGAAAGAAGTCAGACTCAAAAGACTACCTCCTGTGTAATTCTGTTTATATGAAATTCTAGAAAACAGAAAACCATAGTGACAGAAAGCAGATCAGTGGTTGACAAGGGCTGGAAAGGGCAGGGAATACTGGGGTGATGACATCAGTGGTGTGGGTGGTCCCATGACCGTGTATGTTGGTCCAAACACACTGTACACTTGAACTTGGGGAACTTGATTATATGTAAAAATCATTATCTCAATAAAGCTTCTCAAAACAACAGCAGCAGCAAGCAAGGCACACACATACACAGAGCAGAGCAAAGGAGTGAACAAGAGAGCACCAGACACCAGCAGCAATTCTGAGAAGTGAAACCAAGCCTACTGGGAAGAGGCAGAGTCCACGGAGGCAGGCCCTCCACCTTGTAGGATGCACGCCCCACAACCGCCGCCACCGCCCCATGATCCCAGCCAGCAGGTCCTAGAGCAGCTGTCTCAGGAACGTGGTGGCCCTCAGGCCCACTGCCTGATGAACCCCACTTCTGCCTTTCTAACTCTTTGACTTTAAACTGCTCAAAGGTTACAACAGCCGCCAAAACTATTGCTGCATCTAAAGTAAGACTATTGGGCTTCCCTGGTGGCACAGTGGTTGAGAATCCGCCTGCCAATGCAGGGGACACGGGTTCGTGTCCCGGTCCGGGAAGATCCCACATGCCGCGGAGCAGCTAGGCCTGTGAGCCATGGCCACTGAGCCTGCGCGTCCGGAGCCTGTGCTCCGCAATGGGAGAGGCCACAGCAGTGAGAGGCCCGCGTATCACAAAAAAAAATAAAATAAAATAAAGTAAGACTATTAATCCAAATACCGGGCTGTGATTAAAATACAGTACCACAGAATATTCAATAACATGGGGAAGTATGCATCACAAGAGTATAAGTATAGTTAAAAGTGTGGGGCTTCCCTGGTGGCACAGTGGTTGAGAATCCGCCTGCCAATGCAGGGGACACGGGTTCGAGCCCCGGTCCTGGAAGATCCCACATGCCACAGAGCAACTAAGCCCATGTGCCACAACTACTGAGCCTGTGCTCTAGAGCCCACAAGGCACAACTACTGAGCCCACATGCCACAACTACTGAGCCTGCGTGCTGCCAACTACTGAAGCCTGCACGTGCCTAGGGCCCGTGCTCCGCAATGAGAAGCCCGTGCACTGCAATGAAGAGTAGCCCCTACTCGCCTCAACTAGAGAAAGCCTGTGTGCAGTGACGAAGATCCAACACAGACAAAAATACATAAATAAAATAAATTTTTTAAAAAATGTGACGAGTTGGGCTTCCCTGGTGGCGCAGTGGTTGAGGGTCCGCCTGCCGATGCAGGGGACACGGGTTCGTGCCCCGGTCCGGGAGGATCCCACGTGCCGCGGAGTGGCTGGGCCCGTGAGCCATGGCCGTTGAGCCTGCGCCTCCGGAGCCTGTGCTCCACAATGGGAGAGGCCACAACAGTGAGAGGCCCGCGTACCGCAAAAAAAAAAAAAAAAAAAAAAAGTGACGAGTTACAGCTGACCCTTGAATAACATGGATTTGAACTGTGCGGGTCCACCTATTCACAGATTTTTTTCCAATAGCAAGTACTATCTACAGTACCACACGACCCGCAGTTGGTTGAATCCGTGGATGTGGAACAGTGGGTACAGAGGAACTGCATAGGGAGAACTGCAAATGTGGAGGAACCAGGTATACAGAGGGCAGACTAGAAGTTATATGTGGATTTCTGACTGTGGGGAGGGCCTGTCCCCACCTCCCCAGTGTTATTCAGGGTCACCTGTATATTAAAAAATAATATATCATTTAAAAATCTGTTTAGGGAATTCCCTGGCAGTCCAGTGGTTAGGACTCCGTGCTCTCACTGTCAAGGGCGCGGGTTCGATCCCTGGTCAGGGAACTAAGATTGCACAAGCCTTGTGGCATGGCCAAAATAATTTTTTAAAATCTATTTAGATATGTAGACGAATGCACAGATCAAAACCCTAAAGAGACACATATTAAAATGTCAACAGTATTTATCTTTGAAGATGGGGTGATTTTAAATTTTCTCCTCTTCGAAAAGGGTACCCTCTTACACTGTTGGTGGGAATGTAAACTGGTGCAGCCACTATGAAAAACAGTATGGAGGTCCCTCAGAAAACTAGAGTTGCCATGTGATCCATCAAACCCACTCCTGGGCACATACCCAGACAAAACTATAATTTGAAAAGATACATGCGCCCCTATGCTCACAGCAGCACTATTTACAATAGTGCTGACATGGAGACAACCTAAAAGCCCATCGACAGATGAATGGATAAAGATGTGGGGTATATATATATAAAATGTGGTATATATATATATATATATATATATATATATTTATCTATTTATTTATTTATTTATAGTATACAATGGAGTACTACTCGGCCATAAAAAAATAATGAAATAAAGCCATCTGTAGCAACATGGATGGATCTAGAGATTATCATACTAAGTGAAGTTAAATCAGAAAGAGAAAGACAAATACTATATGATATCACTTACATGTGGAATGTAAAATACAACACAAATGAACCTATCTACAAAACAGAAATAGAATCACAGACATAGGGAACAGACCTGTGGTTGTGGGGCGGGTTGTGGGGAGGGATGGAGTGGGAGTTTGGGATTAGCAGATGAAAACTATCATATATAGGATGAATAAACAACAAGGTCCTGCTGTATAGCACAGGAACTATATTTAATATCCTGTGATAAACCAGAATGGAAAAGAATATGAAAAGAATATATCTGTATAACAGTCACTTCATTGTACAGCAGAAATTAACACAACATTGTAAATCAACTATACTTCAATAAAATTTAACAATAAATAAAACGTCTCCTCTTCTGCTTATCTGTATTTTCTAAATTTTCTATATTGAATGAGTGTTTTTACAGTAAATTAACAGTAAAGGTGGTCAGCAGGTCACTAGAAGCCTAGAGCCATGACGAAAAGGCAGCCTGTCCCCCATCCCAGTGGGTGGAGAGGCCCTGGTGGTCACCAGCATGGGAGGCAAGGTGGCATGCCCCACGTCGGGACACTTGGATGAAGTACCTGGATCGTGATGGTGCCTTTCTCGGCATCAGTCTGCAAGTGAATCTCCATTTCCGGCAGCGTCTGGCCTTCAGACGCCAGCTTATGACGCAGCTTTTCCAAGGCGTCGCTAGCATTGGAGATCAGCTCCCGCATGAACACCTACGGAAATGGAAAGAAGATGCCAATGCTGCAGGACCTATTTGGTCAGCAGCATCTGCAGCAACTGGTACAGGCTGGGGGAGAAATGCCACAGAACTGTTTAACCAGAAAGACGTCCTGCATTCCTCAAAGGCAGTTTCTCCAGGGCAGCTCACAGAATGACTGAAGTTAGATCACACTGCCGTGACCCAACTTTACGTCGACTCTGACTCTACTGCTCCTTCCTCAACATCAAACCTGGAGTTAGGTGTCGATCTGTTAATTCCAAACAGGACCCTGTGAGACAACTTCTTTCTCAACTCTTGCCCAGGGATGTCAAAATAGCCTCAAAACATATTTTTTCTACTCCACGAAGGACTCACTGACTTCATTTAATCTAATCACAAACCAGACCTACCATGTTCAGGAGAAAAGAGGGCCACAGACCCAACTACCAACCCGTGTTTGTAAAGCCCTTTACCTGCGACAGACCTTCCACTTACAGTCAGACGCAGCACATGGGGAGAGGGAAGGAGGTGTGACCTGACCCCAAGAGAAGAGAAGCCAGATGTCACGGGGACACTTGAATATAGAATTTAACAGGACGAGACCTGGAAATATTCCCTGGAAAGTCCTTTCATTTTGGAAAGTTGTGCTTTACCCTGCATTTTAGCAAAAATGAGCATGGAAATGATGGTTCACCATGGCCTGTCACCCTTGAGCTTCATCATTTTGAGCTTCATCTCCTCAAAAAGGTCCTTGGCAGCTCCTCCCTGCTCTACTCCACACCAGGACGGGGTCTTCCTCCTCCAGCCCCGACATCCCCACAGACCACAGGTGGCGATGCCAGGTGATGAGGGGCGTGAACCCAGGGTCCCAGCGCACATCGACAACACCACAGAAATGAACCTCAGCAAGACCCCACGGCAACACCTGAGGGACTTCTAAATTATCAGCAAAATTCATTAACTCCCAGGTTCAATCTGGCTCAAAGAATCACCTGCATATTGTTATCCATAAAACCCAACAGATTTTGGTAAAAATACTCTCACTGGTAGCCAAGATCAGGACCTGTCCAAATTTAATGCATTTTCACAACTAATGTACTAGCTGGCACCTCCCCATAATAGCATAGAAACAGACTTGCCAAAAGAAACTTTGCTAGCGCTGGGAGTGATTAGCAGGTACCGCACCTCTTTTTCTGAGTACAAGGAACGGGCAACGATGTCCAGAAGCTTCTTTGTCTCAGCCTGGAACTCATGTTTGGAAACAGATCCTAGTAATGAATCGCAGACACAACCAATAAAGTTTAATGTCTTTTTTCATGGAAGAATATGCTATGTAAAACATTCAAAAGTATCTTTAAGGTAAGGAGTTGTAAACATGTTTCAAAACAGTGAACAAAAAAGAAAGAAAGAAACCAAGTGTCTGGGGCTCAGGCAGGAGGTCTTGGGAGCGGAACAAACCAGTGGTTCCCTCTCCCCGCAGAAAGGGGCGTAGGGGCACAAGCCCTCACCTGCCTCCCTCCCCGCAGGCCTCAGGTCGGGCTACCTCCAGGGGCTGTTGAGGCTGGCACTTTACCCAGTCGTGAGGCAAGCTGGCTCTAACAACCAGACCCTGGATTCTATTCCTGAATACATTGGTTTCCAAATTGATCATTTAGAGAGTAAAATAACAAGAAAACCTCACTTCTCCTCTTAAACCAAACATCAAATATTCTGTTGTTGTCTCATTTGAAAGCCAGAAATGGACCCACTGCAGGACTGGCTCTGGAGATTGCCTTCCACACTTGCCAGGAATGAAGGACAACTCGGAGTGCAGTCCTTCACCGGAGGGGCCCACACTGAGTTTACGTCCTGCTTCCATGATTATTAGCAGATGTGCTGTGAATCACCACTTTAAAGGGGCCCCGTGTGAACTCACGGATGACCACCAGAGGGGGTAAGATATGCCAGGATGGAAGTCAGAAGTTCCTGAGAAGCCGGAAACGCAGGAGGCATTGTTTTGGGGAACTCTCCCTCCAACCAAGACCTTCCTTCGTCTGAAGCGAGTGGGTGGCTCTATCAATCACTGCTTCTGCCTCAAAATCTTCCCCTCACGAGCCAGCAACGAGCCAACAAAGACTTCCTGGACCCAAACGCAGCTACACACAGTACCCTGCACGGTCTCTGAGCTGCTGATGATGGAGTGCAGGGGCTCCTCCTTCCGGTCCTCAGCAGCCTGGGAGCTGAACAGCCTTCCAACGTGGGAGCTTGAAGCCAGGCTTTGCCTGGGACTCCAGGACTGGGCTGGGGGCCTCCAAGGACACAGAACTGGTTTTCCTGAAAAGACAAATGTGAGAAAGAATGAGAGTTAATAAGACTTCAGAAACAGAAAATCCTAATTTGTTCACGTCTGGCAGATGCTAACGTGGAATTCTTTAAGGCAGGCTGTTGCTCGAAAGACCCAGTGTCACCCAGGGGAAATCAGAAGTGACAAATGCTGTGCAGCTAGCTGGTATTTTGGCAGGTAGTTCTGGTAACACATCCTCATACGTGGCAAATACCAAGAACATATGAGAACTTGGGGTAGAACCGCGGGAACGGGCAGGGGCCTTTTGACCCCACTTCCCACTTATGTCCCCCAGTGAGATCGTGCACAAACCCACCAAACCCTCACATGCCTCAGTGCTCAGAGCCCCTCCCGGAGCCGGAAATAACCACAGGCTGGCCAGTCTTCTTACGGTGTAACTAACATGGAGAAAAAGTACCCCTAAGAGGGAGCCAAATTTTAAAATGTTGATGTTCTTCAACAGCCTCATCATCTTCTAAAGAATCTTCACTGATTCTTTTCCTTTCCTTTTCTGTCCAAAACCATCGAAGAGTTTTTTTAAATTAGTGTATTTAAAAACTGCAAACCAGGGAATGATCTCCTCTACTTTGTGATCAGGAAGGGGATTCACAATGTCTCTTGAGTTGCTTTTCTGTAACTTCCTGCTCAGCACAGTGGATCAAGAAACCACTGCAAGGGAAGAAGGAAAAACCTTCCATTTGACACTGCTGTCCCCAGCCTGGTATGGTTGACAGACGCTACAGAAACACATGCAGAGGGATGTCCCTAGGGGCGTAGTGGTTAAGACTCTGCGCTCCCAATGCAGGAGGCCCAGGGTTCGATCCCTGCTCAGGGAACTAGATCCCACATGCATACTGCAACTAAGAGTTCACATGCCTCAACTAAGGAGGCTGCCTGCCACAACTAAAACCCGGTGCAACCAAATAAATTTAAATAAATATTAAAAAAAAAAAAAAAAACACATGCAGATACTTCCACTCTAACCGGCAGGATGGAGCCAGTCCTCACCAGCAGCCCCTTAAGACACTCACTGGGGACTGGCGCTGTTCAGTAGGTACTTAAGGCCCAACCTTTTCAAGGATACAGGTCAGACATACAAGACACTCCATGTGAAAGTCTAGGCCATAACAAACTGCAGCTGCCTGTTATATAACTACATACATGTGACAGTCAGAAAGGAATGATTTAGAATGTCCAGAAATAACTTGTAGGTTTAAAAATCAACATATTGACTTCCACATTCCTACAAGGTATAAAAATCTACCTTTTCTTAAAGCTTATTCTTGGATTTATAAAAAACACGATGTTAGCCTTTACCTCTATGCAGAATATCTTTTGTTTGTTTGTTTGTTTTTTGCTGTACGTGGGCCTCTCCCGTTGCGGAGCACAGGTTCCGGATGCGCAGGCTCAGCAGCCATGGCTCACGGGCCTAGCCGCTCCGCGGCATGTGGGATCTTCCCAGACCGGGTCACAAACCCGTGTCCCCTGCATCGGCAGGCAGACTCTCAACCATTGCGCCACCAGGGAAGCCCTATGCAGAATATCTTTAAAAGACCCCATTTCAGAAAATATTCAATTTCCAAACAATCTAAATATTGATATTTAATTCTCTGGCCTAACTGTATTGTTCACCTTAAAAACAAAAACAAACGAAAAAACCCCCCACAACTGGGGTATTTCTTCCAGAATTAAATGGTATTTGGTTAGAGGGTTTAACAAACAGTCTGCACCAGGCCAGGCAGGGGTGCTGGGGTCCCTGTGATCCCACCTGGTGCCCTGATGCAGGGCGAGCAATGTCAGTGGACTGTGGGCAACCCCACACTACCTCCCCTCCCAGGGACAGCGCTCCTGGCCACATTTGGAGACATAAACAGGTTCCCCACAAAAGCTGGGAACCCTCTGCTTTAAAGTACGGTAGAACTTCAGGATGAAATCAGTGAGACTGGGATAAAGGAGAGATGTTTGAAGGATGCAAGACCCGGGTTGGGCCTCAGGACAGATTCTGGATTCTAGTTCTCCATTGAGCACTACTCTGGATGTGAATGTTTAGGCCACCAGAATTCGGAATGATGGGGGAGGTCCCCCAGAAGAAGAGAGGCAGAAAGCCCAGTAAGCACGGATTGGTGGTGTTCCTGACCACGCCTCCACATAAGCCCGAAGATGCTGAAAGCATTTTAGAAATTCTTACATCTAATACTCCTCTTACCATGTTTCATCAGCAACCACTCCCTATCACGTGGCCTCAGGAAAGGACACAGTGGGGAGGAAGGGATCATACTGAGTCTTCTTCCAACAGTGATATGCACAGAGCACTTATCCTTGTCCCCCCAGACCTCCCCCAGCTCTCCCGGTCCAAGGCCTTTGAGCACGTCTTCCTATCTGCAGCATTGTTCCCTGCAACCCATCCCTTAAATTTCAACATGTTATTCTTCTGACACCAATTCCATCTTGTTATTTCTGATTTCTGAGGACTTATTCCTGAACGCAACCTCATCAATTCCAAATGCTTCAGACTGGTCTTCCAGGCCTTCCATTAAGCAACACCCCAAACCTCCGGAACCTCACCTCCTTCCTCCCCAGTCCAGCAGGCCTGCTGACGTCCCATGCCCTGGAGGAAGGACTCCTGACCCGCTCCACTTGCATACATTTGTTGAACTGACCCCTATCCCCACTTCCTGCCCTGACCTCTGCTCATGGTCCTTTCCTCGCCATCTGCCTTTCAGTCCCATCAGGAAAGAACAGGTTGCGTTTCCTCATGGTTAGCTGTAAACCATCCCTACCCCAAAGGAAACCAGAAATCACACAAAATAGAACAATTCAGAGGCTAAGGGCTCCTCTCATTTTCAGACTCCTTGAACTAATGTTCTAAACCTGCTCTCACATGGAGGGAAGGGGCTACTGGATTATGGCTGGCACACTTTTTTATTTCCAGTCTTCTGTGTATAAATATTTTAATCAACAACACATCTCAGGGACTTCCCTGGCAGTCCAGCGGTTAAGACTCTGCACTCCCAATGCAGGGGGCCTGGGTTCGATCCCTGGTCAGGGAACTATATCCGTCATACTGCAACTAAAAAAGAACCTGCATGCCACAACTAAGACCCGGCACAGCCAAATAAATAAATAGTTTTTAAAAAAACCAAAAAACACATCTTAGAGATCACTCTGTTTTAGTACATATAAAGCTGCTTATTCTTTTAGTGAACAAATAATATTTCACTGTAATGGATAAGTATTTAACTAGCACTCAACTGATGGATGTTTAAACTGTTTCCAGTCTTGTGCTGTTAAAAATAATGCTCCAAAGTGATAAAGAGTTATCTATTGATTGCATGCTTACCCTTCATGGAAGAAAGGAGATACAGGAAAATATCCTTGTTTCCACTCTTTTGTGCAAAAGAAACAGGAAGGATAAATGAGAAACTAATGAGATTGTGTATTCGTTTGCTAAGGCTGCGTAACAAAGTACCACAGACGAGGTGGTTTACAATACAGAAAATCTCTCACGGTTCTGGAGGCCAGAAGTGGAAAACCGAGGTGTTGGGCAGGGCTGATTCCTTCTGAAGGCTCTGAGGGACAGTCTGTCCACGCCCCTCTCCTGGCTTCTGGTGTTGCCAGCAGCCCTGGGCTTGGGGCTGCCTCACTCCAGTCTCTGCCTCTGTCATCACGGGGTCCTCTCTTCCCCATGTGTGTCTTCTCTGTGTCCAAATTTGGATCTTAGCTTATTAGTCAGGTAAAAATTTTACTGTAGTTTCATTTATATTTCTCTTATTATAAGCAAGATGGAGCATCTATCCACATTTTAAAATATTTTCTATTTCCTTTTACGTTAATGGACTGTTGATATCCTCTTATCATTTTCTACTGAATTTTTTTCTTATTGACTTGTAAGAACTCTCTATATATTAAGGAAATTAGTCTTCTGTTTGTAAAGGACTTCCTTGCTCCAAGGTTAAACACAATTTTCCCATGTCTTATTTTTCCTATTCCTTTTGCTTTTTTCCCCACTTAATACTCACAATACGTTTGAAAGGATTTAATATGTTGTTTATGATGGGAATAATATAAGTCCTCAGAGTTGGGAAAAGGGAAAAAATAAGCAATCCATATTTTCAACCACAATTTTAATACCTTCCATTATATTCCAAGATTATATTAATCAACAGCACTATCAAGAGCAGATGTGATTTCAGGTTAACTGAACTTTCTACAGTAATTTTAAGAATAAACCAATAGTGCAGTAAATCTGCCTGAACCAGATACAAACACACTATCTGCCCAGTATCTGTCCTCATGTTCCCCCTACACCCTAAAGGAAAAACCACAAACCTCAGTGTCAAACTACAATGTCTTAGTATTAATCTGTTTGGTGGTTTGGGGTCACAGAATGGGAAGCACTGATAGTTTGAATCTGACAACACACATACCTGCCAGTGCTCATGCTGCTTCCTCTACCTGCAACTTCTCTACACCTGAACTGCTTCAGGATCCAGCATAACGCCCTCTCTTCCACCACGCCTCCCCACCCCCCACCACAGTACACAATAATCTCTCCCTACTATGAATTCAGAGCACTTGTTTTCCATGCTACTAAATTAAAACTGCTGTTACAAGCCAGCTTGTGACGTCTCTTCTACTATTAACTTTTTCTTAATATATAACATCTCACCAAAGCAGGGCAGTAACAAGCTTATATTTCTTAGCATCAAACTCTCTGAAGGCAAGAACAAACATATTTCTCTGTATGCCAAAGCATCTGATGCAGAAGCAGCTTTTTTTTTTTTACAATCATGAAATTTTTTATCAGCATAAACATCACTATACTCAGTCAGAAACCCATTCAATCAGCCAACAGATGGCAGTAGTGATCCACAAGGCCATTTTAACTAGTAAGCATAAATTAAAAATGCAACTGCCTACAGGGGCCTGCTAAGGAAGGCACATGAGTCAAAACACAATGGGTATGTTCTTTTGCTTTGTTTTCTTAAGAAAAAAAAAATTTCTTATATATCAGCCATAGTTCTTACTATGGTTTTGCTTCATAATGGCATCTTAAGTTATGTACCTTAGATACAGACACATTATTTTAAGCTATGAGAAATACGCTGATTGTTCCTCTGGAATTACATATTCCAAATGGACAATCTCCCATTTTCTCAAGTGTGATATGGATAATAGCACTTTTTTTAGTCCCACTTTTCATCTTTATTACACAGAGTGCCACTTCCTGTATGGTTGAGGTGTATCCTACCAACCAAACCTGATAACAACCATGAACACAGGAACAACAATAAAAAGACTAACTGAAGGCTCTGGAGAATCAATAAAAGCAGGCAGATTCTGGAGAGAAGATACTTGGAAGAAGGGAATAGCACAGAATGAGGGTGGGTTTAATGAGGGGTGGCTAAAACTCTAAGAGAAAACACACACAATGTGCACTTTTCTAGCCTGAAGAACCAGAAGAGAGATTTGGAAAACCACAGAATATGAAAAGTGAAGGGAGGAAATCCCAGAAAGGCGAGTCAGAGATAGGGAACCCCCAACTGGGGGAATAAATTCTTCTAAGTCTCTGGCTGACCTCCTGAACCATGCATATGTGGGGCAAACTGCAAGCAGCCCAGTTAAGGAAAAAAGTCAAACTGCTGCCTAAGAGAAAGTGTTTGCAGCTGGGGGCCAACCAGGTCAATACCCACCTTTAAAACAACAACTACTCTTCAAAGGAATATAACAGAATCCAGAGATTCCACAAGGCAACATCCACAATGTCCAGGATGCAATAAAAAGTTACTCAATATACAGAGAATCAGGAAAATGCAACCCCTGCTAAAGAAAAGTGTCAGTCAATGGAGACTGGTGCCAAGAAGATCCAGATGTTGGTATCAGAAGACAAGGGTTTTAAAACAGCCATTGTAACAATACTATATGACATAAAGTAAAATATGCTCAAAATAAAAGATGAGAAATCTCAGAGACAAACTATAATAGAAGAAACAAGTGGAAATTCTAGATACAGAAAATACCATGTCTGTACTAGGCATATACCCTCAGAAAACCATAATTCAAAAAGAGTCATGTTGGGCTTCCCTGGTGGCGCAGTGGTTGAGAGTCCGCCTGCCGATGCAGGGGAAACGGGTTTGTGCCCCAGTCCGGGAGGATCCCATGTGCCGTGGAGCGGCTGGGCCTGTGAGCCATGGCCGCTGAGCCTGCACGTTTGGAGTCTGTGCTCCACTATGGGAGAGGCCACGGCAGTGAGAGGCCCGCGTACTGGAAAAAAAAAAAAAAAAGAAAACTCATGTACCACAATGTTCATTGCAGCTCTATTTACAATAGCCAGTACATGGTAGCAACCTAAGTGTCCATCATCAGATGAATGGATAAAGAAGATATGGCACATATATACAATGGAATATTACTCAGCCAGAAAAGAAACGAAACTGAGTTATTTGTAGTGAGGTGGATGGACCTAGAGACTGTCATACAGAGTGAAATATGTCAGAAAGAGAAAAACAAATATTGTATGCTAACACATATATATGGAATCTAAAAAAAATAAAGAAAAAAAATGGTTCCAAAGAACCTATGGGCAGGACAGGAATAAAGACACAGACGTAGAGAATGGAGTTGAGGACACAGGGAGGGGGAAGGGTAAGCTGGGATGAGTGAGAAAGTGGCATGTACATTATACACTACCAAATGTAAAATAGTAGCTAGCAGGAAGCAGCCGCATAGCACAGGGAGATCAGCTAGGTGCTTTGTAGGGAGAGTGGGAGGGAGACGCAAGAGAGAGGAGATATTGGGGTATATGTACACATATAGCTGATTCACTTTGTTATACAGCAGAAACTAACACACCACTGTAAAGCAATTATACTCCAATAAAGATGTTTAAAAAAAAAATACCATGTTTGAAACTTACAAATTAACTAGAAGGCTTAAAAACCAAATGGAGACAACAGAGGAGTCTATGGACTTCAAAATAAATTGACAGAAATTATTCAATGTGAAACAGATTAAAAACAAATGAACAGGGTCTCAGATATATGTGGGACAACAGAAATAAGTTTAACATACATGTAACTGGAGTCCCAGAAGGAGCGGAGAAAGAGAATAGGACAGAGAAAACATTTGAAGAAACAATAACTGGAAAATTCCCCCAAAGTTGGTCAAAGACATATTTACATATTCAAAAGTTCGATGAACCATCAGCAAAATAATATCAAAGAAAAACACCTAGGCACATCATAATCAAACTGCTGAAACCCAAATAAAAAGAGAAAATCTTGGAAGCAACCAGAGAAAAACAACACATTACACGTGGGAACAATAACTTGAATGACAGCTAACTTTTCATCAGAAATAATGGAGGCTGAAAGACAATGGTACAACATCTTAAGTATTAAACAGCAGACCTGCACTAAAAGAAATGCTACAGTTCTTCAGGCTGAAAGTAAATGATATAAAATGGAAACTTGGATCTTCAAAAAGGAATGCAGAGCGTCAGAAATGATAACCTAGGTAAACACAAAAAAATTTTCTCTAATTTCCTTAAAATATATCCGGTAATTTAAACCAAAAATTAAAACATTATATTGTGGGGTTTACAACATATGTACAGGCAATACATATGACAAATGTAACATAAAGGATGGGGTGGAGGGAGTAAATGCACCTATATAGTTGCAAGGCTTTTACAGTTTATATGGTATATTACAATACTAATTCTAAACAGACTATGAAAAGTTAAGGATGAACATCACACTCTCCAGAGTAACCAATAAAAAATGATGCAAAGAGGTATAGCTTAAAAAGTATTAGTAAACTAAAATGGAATTCTAAAAAATATTTACTTGATCCAAAAGAATACAAGAAAGCTAGAAGACAGGGAAAAATGAGTGGGGACAAATAACATAATGGTAGAGATAATCTGACTATATCAATAATTACATTTTAGGTCAATGGACTAAACACTGATTATAAAGGCAAAGACTGTCAGAATTGATAAAGCAAGACCTAATTATATGATGTCTATAAAACAATCACTTTAAATATAAAAGCACAGATACACTGAAAGTAAATGAATGGAAAAAGATATGCCACGTAAAAAGTAAGCATAAAAAGGCTGGCAGGACCAGATTAGATCAGACAAAGTACACTGCAAAATAAAAGATATTACCAGAGAGGACTTCCCTGGTGGCACAGTGGTTAAGAATCCACCTGCTAATGCAGGGGACACGGGTTCAATCCCTGGCTCGAGAAGATCCCACATGCTGCGGAGCAACTAAGCCCATGTGCCACAACTATTGAGCCTGCACTCTAGAGCCCGCAAGCCACAATTACTGAGCCCACAAGCCACAACTACTGAAGCCCACGGGTCTACAGCCCGTGGTCTGAAACAAGAGGCCACTGCAATGAGAAGACTGTGCACTGCAAAGAAGAGTGGCCCCCGCTCACCGCAACTAGAGAAAGGCTGTGCACCACAACGAAGAGCGAACGCAGCCAAAAATAAATAAATAATAGGGAAACATTATGAACAAATTTATGCCAAGAAATTTGACAACTTACATGAAATGGACAAATTCCTTGAAAAAAATTATCCAGTGACAGATGAAACAGAAATTTTGAATTGCTTTATATGTAATAAAGAAATTGAATTTATTTGCAAAAGTATTTCTGTAAATAAAATTCCAGGCCCAGAATTTCTACTGAATTCTATCAAGCACATGAAGAAGAAGTAACATCAATCTTACAGTTTCAGAAAATAGAAAAAGGAATTATTTCCATTCAAGTTTTATGATGACAGCACAACCCTAACATCAAAAGCTGACAAAGAAAAAAAAAGTAAAAAAAAAAAAAAAGCTGACAAAGACATCATGCACACACAATAAAAATACTACACCAATTATCAATCATGGACACAGACATGGAGGTCCTTAATAAAATATTAGCAAGTAAAATCCATTAATATATAAAAATGATACTACATCACAACCAAGCAGGTTTATCTGAAGGATGTAAGGCTAGTTTAGCACTAGGCAGACCTTGGAGATATTGCAGGTTCAGTTCCAGACCACTACAATAAAGCAAGTACCACAATAATAAAGTCACACAAATTTTTTGGTTTCCCAGTGCATATAAAAGTTATGTTTACATACTATAGTCTATTAAGTGTGCAAGAGCATTATGTCTAAAACACAATGTATACACCTTAATTCAAAAATACTTTATTGCTAAAAAATGCTAACCATCATCTGAGACTTCAGCAAGTCATAATCTCTTTGCTGGTGGAGCATCTTGCCCTGATGTTGGTGGCTACTGACTGATAAAGGTGGTGGTTTCTGAAAGTTGGAGTACCTGCAGCAATTTCTTAAAATAAGATAATGATGAAGCCTGCCACATCAATCTCTTCCTTTCACAAAGGTTTCTCTGTAGCATGCAATGCTATTTGATAGCATTTTACCCACAGCAGAACTTTCAAAACAAGAGTCAATTCTCTCAAACCCAGCCACTGCTTTATCAACAGAGTTTATGTAATATTCTAAATTATTTGCTGTATTTCAGCAATCTGCACCAGGGTAGATTCCATCTGAAAAAACCACTTTCTTTGCTCATCCATAAGAAGCAACTCCTCATTTGTTAAAAGTTTTATCATGAGATTTCGGCAATTCAGTCACAACTTCAGGCTCCAATTCTAATTCTGGTTTTCTTGCTATTTCTACCACATCTGCAATTACTTCCTCCACTTAAGTCCTGAACCCTTCAAAGTCACTGATGAGGGTTGGAATCAACTTTCTCCAAATTTCTGTTAATGTTGATACTTTGACCTCTTCCCATGAATCATCAATGTTGTTAATGGCATCTAGAATGGTGAATCCTTTCCAGAAGGTTTTCAATGTACTTTGCCCATATCCATCAGAGGAATCACTATCTATGGCAGCTATAGCCTTACAAAATGTACTTCTTAAATTAAAAGGCTTGAAAGTCAAAATTATTCCTTGATCCATGGGCTGCAAATGGATGGTGTGTTTGCAGGCATAAAAACATTAATCTCAGTGTATGTCTCCATCAGAGCTTTTGGGCAACCAGGTGCATTATCAATGAACAGTAATATTTTTAATCTTTTTTTTTCCCCAAGCAGGTTTCAACAGCGGGCTTAAAATATTCAGTAAACCATGCTTGGGACTTCCCTGGTGGTGCAGTGGTTAAGAATCCGCCTGCCAATGCAGGGGACATGGGTTCGATCCCTGGTCTGGGAAGATCCCACCTGCTGTGGAACAACTAAGCCCATGTGCCACAACTACTGAGCCTGAGCTCTAGAGCCCGTGAGCCACAACTACTGAGCCTCCGTGCCACAACTACTGAAGCCCATGCACCTAGAGCCCATGCTCCACAACAAGAAGCCACTGCAATGTGGATGAGAAGCCCGCACGCTGCAACAAAGAGTAGCCCCTGCTCGCTGCAACTAGAGAAAACCCATGTGCAGCAACAAAGACCCAATGCAGCCAAAAATAAATAAATAAAAAATAAACTTATATATTTTAAAAAACCCATGCTGTAAACAGATGTGTTACCATCCAGGCTTTGTTGTTCCATTTATATAGCACAGGCAGAGCAGATTTAGCATAATTCTTAAGGGCCCTAGGATGGTAAATGAGCACTGGCTTCATTTTAAAGTCACCAGCTGCATTAGCCCCTAACAAGAGAATCATCCTGTCCTTTGACATTTTGAAGCCAGGCATTGACTTCTCCTCTCTAGCTATCAAAGTCCCAGATGGCATCTTCCAATAGAAGGCTGTTTCATTTACACTGAAAATCTGTTGTTTAGTATGGCCACCTTCATGAATGATCTTGGCTAGATCTTCTGGGTAACTTGCTGCTTCACTTTGCACTTGGATGTCATAGAGACAGCTTCTTTCCTTCAACCTCATGAATCAACCTCTGCTAGCTTCAAACTTTTCCTCTGCGGCTTCCCTACTTCTCAGCCTTCATAGAACTGAAGAAAGGTAGGGTCTTCCTCTGGATTAGGCTTTGGCTTACAGGAATGCTGTAGCTGGTTAGATCTTCTATCCAGAGCACTAAAACTGTCTCCATATCAGCAATAAGGCTGTTTTGCTTCCTCTTCACTCATGTGTTCACTGGAAGAGAACTTTTAACTTCCCGCAAGAACTTCTCCTTTGCATTCACAGCTTGGCCAACTGGCACAAGTGGCCTAGCTTTCGGCCTGTCTTGGCTCTGGACATGCTTTCCTCACTAAGCTTAATCATTTCTAGCTTTTGATTTAAAGTGAGAGACACGCGACTCTTCCTTTCACTTAAACATTTAGAAGTCATTGCAGGTTTATTAATTGGGCTAATTTCAATATTGTTATGTCTCAGGGAATAGTGAGGCCCGAGAAGAGGGAGAGGGATGGGAGGAATGGCCGGTTGGTGGAACACACAACACCGATCAAACCTTATATGGGTGTGGTCTGTGGTGCCCCAAAACAATTACAAGAGCAACATCAAAGATCACTGATCAAAGATCACCATAACAAATATAATAATAATAAAAAGGTTTGAAATACTGGGAGACACAAGAGACAGGAAGTGACCAGATGCTGCTGGTAAAATGGTGCTGATAGGCTTGCTCAACACAGGGTGGCCACAAACATTCAATTTGTAAAGAAAAGCAGTATCTGCGAAGTGCAATGAAGCAAAACACTATAAAGTGTTTACTATAAAGTAAAGTAGGCCTGTAGACAATCAATATAATTAACTATACAGTACAAAAAAAATAACAACAGCAAAAGAAATGGTACTGACAGGCTTGGAATGAAGGAGTAGTTGACAGCATGGGTACTACAGCAACCTGTAGAGGGCCAGCCCACCTGCAGGAGGTGGAAGCAGATGCTACAATATTCTAACAGCTTGTCACCACTACGGAATGCAGGCCAAGATTCTCAGAACGTTCAATTTTTCAAAAGAAACTCAAAAAAAAAAATAAAGAAAGAAAAGCAACTCAAATATTTATGTCAAATCTCACTTCAAATGCTTGCAATTACTTTTTTTTTTTTTTTTGGTTGCATTGGGTCTTCGTTGCTGCACACGGGCTTTCTCTAGTTGTGGTGAGCGGGGGCTGCTTTGTTGCAGTGTACAGGCTTCTCATTGCAGTGGCTTCTCTTGTTGCAGAGCATGGTCTCTAAGCGCATAGGCTTCAGTAGTTGTGGCACGCAGGCTCAGTAGTTGTGGTGCACGGGTTTAGTTGCTCCACAGCATGTGGGATCTTCTCAGACGAGGGTTCAAACCCATGTCCCCTGCATTGGCAGGCAGATTCTTAACCACTGCGCCACCAGGGAAGTCCCCCCTTTTTTCTTTTTAAATTTATTTATTTATTTATTTATTTTTGGCTGCATTGGGTCTTCATTGCTGTGTGCAGGCTTTCTCTAGTTGCGGCTAGCGGGGGCTACTCTTCATTGTGGTACGCGGGCTTCTCGTTGTGCTGGCTTCTCTTGTTGCGGAGCACGGGCTCTAGGGGCACAGGCTCAGTAGTTGTGGCACTCAGGCTCAGTAGTTGCGGCTCGTGGTGTGGGATCTTCCCGGACCAGCGCTCAAACCTGTTTTCCCTGCATTTGCATGCAGATTCTTAACCACTGCGCCGCCAGGGAAGTCCTGCAATTACTTTTAAGTATGTTTGAACCAATCAAAATTTTTTTATAGCCAGAATTAGTCTGTGGTTGCCAGTCTGCAACTCTTTTCTAATCTGAAAAATGAAACCCATGAGAAAGTTCACCAACAAAGAGAGAAATATTAAAGCTTCGAAGAAGAGGCTCCCATTCTCATTTGGTAGAAATGAGTCAGGGAACAACTCTCATAGAAAAAGTAGATGATCTTTCTGACCTTGGGGTAAACGGCCAGACAGTAAATATTTTCAGTTTTTTGAGCCATGTTGAACAACTCTGCTGTTGCAGCAGAAAAGTGATCACAGAAAATACGTGAAAGAATGGGCATCTCTATGTTCCCATAAAACTTTATTTACAAAAACAGGCAGTAAGGGAATTCCCTGGCGGTCCAGTGGTTAGAACTCTGCACTCTCACTGCCAATGGCCCGGGTTCAATCCCTGGTTGGGGAACTAAAGACCCCACAAGCCGTGTGGTGCGGCCAAAAAAAAAAAAAAGGCAGTAAGTCTGGTTGGACCCATGGGTCTTAGTTTGCAGAACCCTGAGGTAATTCACAAAGGAAAAGATTGGTATGTGACAAAATTAAAATTAAGAAATTCTGTTCATCAAAACAAATAAACAAAACACTTCACCCCTGCCCCAAACAGACACCAAGCCTAGAGTGAAATGGTGAGCCACAAACTACGAGAACACATTTGCAGTAATTGACAAAGGATTAACTGATGAAAGATTAGTACCCATAACAAATACATACAAAAGTACATAATAAGGGACTTTCCTGGTGGCTCAATGGTTAAGAATCCGCCTGCCAATGAAGGGGACACAAGTTCAAGCCCTGGTCCGGGAAGATCCCACATGCCGTGGAGCAACTAAGCCCACAAGCCACAACTACTGAGCCTGAGTGCCACAACTACTGAGCCTGTGCCCCTAGAGCCCGTGCTCCGCAACAAGAGAAGCAACCACAATGGGAAGCCCGCACACCACAATGAAGAGTAATCCCTGCTTACCACAACTAGAGAAAGCCCGCGTGCAGCAACAAAGACCCAACGTAGCCAAAAATTAAATAAACAAACAAATAAATAAATTTTTTTAAAAAGAAAAAAATACATAATAAGGTCAATGAATCAAGAAGAAAAAATTGGGGCAAAGAAAACAAAAATAGCATTTCACAGAAAAAGAAACATGGCCAATAAACCATGGAAAAAACTATCAGCAATCAATTAAAATCACAACTGAAACATCATTTTGTAACCATCAAATTGACAAACATTTAAAAACATCTGAAAATCCCAAGTGTCGATGAGGATACAGCACAGTGGCAACTCTCACAGAGTTGGTGGAATGTAAATCCAGACCCACTCTGAAAAAGTCAATTCTGGAATGAAAACACATACCCTAAACCCAGCAACCCCACACCAGTTACACACCCTACAGAAATGCATCCATGCCCCTGTGGGCAAGATGCCTGCCCAAAGAGGTGCCCAGCGCATCTATAAAAGCCCTGCACTAGAAATAACCCAGAGGTCTGTGCCTGGGATGGAGGAATAAGCTGCAGCACATTCCCACAATGGAATATTATAGAACAATGACATGGGTAAATCTTAAGATAACACTGCTTCACTTAACTGAACATGTCACTTAGGTACCCTCTGATGTGTATCTTATAATCAAAGACACACAAGATACCATTTAACACTTACTAGACTTGCAAACATTAAAAAGTCTGAGAACACCAAGCACTGGATGTGAGTGTGGAGTTAAGGGGACTTTCGTTGTCTGCTGATGGGGTACGTATACAGAAATACAATTCTTCTTGGGAAATAATTTTGTATTACTTAGTAAGTTGGAGCATACCAAATGACCCAACAGTACATATATTTAGGGCTATGTCAGGAATCATCATAAAGAAATGAAGGCATATTAACACAATGGAATAAGCAGGGACAACTAATGAACATTACCATGGATAAAGCTAAGAAAACAATGTTGACCCAAGAAAGCAAAGTCACAGCAGAATATACACAGTATGATTTCAATAAACTGTGTGTATACATGTGTATATATATATATATATATATATACACACACATGCAGCAGTAAAAAGAAAAGCAAAGGAATAAAAACCAGAAAATTCAAGTCAGTAGTCACCTCTCAGAGAGACAGAAGGGGACCCATCATGGAGGGGCACACAGTGCCTTCGAGGGACTGGTCATTTCTATTTCTTAAACTGGGCAATGGGTATTCATTTTACGCTTCTTTTAGAAACTGCACATATGTATTATATGCATTCCTTTCTGGATGGGATGTATTTCACCAAAAGAAGAATGAAGCGAGGAAGGGAGAAAGGAAAGAAGGAAGGAAGGAGGGAGGGAGGCACGTTTTGGTGGAGGGCGGGGGGAGGTGCGGGGCTAGCCGCCAGCTTCAACCCCTCTGGGTCACTGTGAACTTGCAAACAGAGAGATGTACACAGAGGCTCTGGGAACCAGGCGTGACTAAGCAGAGGAGCTCCCCACATTGTGGCCTGTGGGACGTAACACAGCCGGGGGGCTGGGTCTCCTTGAAGCCCACCTAGGGTCATATAAGCCTGAGATATAGCCCAGCCTGCAGGTCTGAAGTGAAGGCAGCTGCAGGAAAAGGGACTCAGTGGCAGGCCTGGCACAACTCAGTTAATACTCCCTGAGCAAAAGCCCCCACTTTGGCATTTTGCTCCAATTCAAACCACGGTTAATCTTCACCAGCTCAGATGAAGAGAGGGATGTCAGCAGAGCTGCACTGTATTATTTTCAGAAGCAACTTTCATACAGTATTTCTGGTAACCCTGTGGGGAAAGCACTCAGGGCAGCAGAAAATGGCCTAAGTCCAGTGGAAGTTGATTTGGCCATATCGGTCAAGATTACAAATGCATGTATCTTCTAATCTGGCAATTCCATTTTGGGACTTTATTCTATGGATACAGCTGAACCTGAATATAAAGACAGAGATGAAAGGCCATACATTATAGCAAATGCCTGGAAACAACCTAAATGTCCATCAACAGAGGGCTAGTAAATAAACTATGGTGCCTCCTGACGGGACCACTACTATGATGTGGCTATTTATTTTTTTAAGATGGTTTAACATCTTTATTGGAGTATAATTGCTTTACAATGGTGTGTTAGTTTCTGCTTTACAACAAAGTGAATCAGTTATACATATATATATATGTTTCCATATCTCTTCCGTCTTGCGTCTCCCTCCCTCCCACCCTCCCTATCCCCCCCAAAAAAGAAAAAAAGAATGAGAAAACTCTCTAGGTACTGATACAGAAAGCTCTCCAATATCTATCAACTGAATAACAGAATACAGAGAAGTGTATATCCCAGCACAAGAAAGATGTGTATCTCTACATACTGTATGCATATAAACAGTGGCAGGATATACAAACAATTACTTGTGATGACCTATGAAGGGGGGGAGGGGAATGGTGGAGAGCAGGAAAAGCTGAGAGCAAGACTTCTCAATGTATACCTTTTTAACCAAATAAATATTTATTTACTCAAAACAGTAAACTCTAAAAAAAAAATGTGGCTGTCGCAGAAGGGCTAGCTCCTTCCCACCAAATGTCAGTGTCAGGGTCATGAGAAGGCCTACAAAAGACACACCAGATGAGGTTCCAGTATAGGGATCCCCCCAGGAGTCAGGGGCCAGTGACCAGGCTGAGGGTCATCAGTAAAGGATTAGTAAATAAATTACATATATATAATGGAATACTCTGAAACAGAAAAATGAGGCAATTGTGGGTGTTAAACTGTCCTTATGCTGAATTATCTCTAGGATACATTAAGAAAAAACCTGGTCCAGAACAGTGGTTTGCATATGTTACCGTGGTGTTTAAATACACATACATATGTGTGTCTTATTCTAATAAGCCAAGCGTATTTCTGTGAGGACACTCAAGAAACTGGCTAAGGGGGCTGCCCCCAGGAGGGGAACTGGTGGCTGAGGGTAGCAGTTGAAGAGATGTGCTTTTCACTGCACATATCTTTGTATCTTTTGAATTGTGCTATGTGTATCAATAACTTATTTACAAAACTATTTCTAAAAATTACCCAGGGCTTCCCTGGTGGCACAGTGGTTAAGAATCCGCCTGCTAATTCGAGCCCTGGTCCGGGAAGATCCCACATGCCGCAGAGCAACTAAGCCCGTGTGCCACAACTACTGAGCCTGCACTCTAGAGCCCGCGAGCCACAACTACTGAAGCCCGAGTGCCTAGAGCCCATGCTCGGCAACAAGAGAAGCCACCGCAATGAGAAGCCCGCGCACCACAACCAAGAGTAGCCCCCGCTCTCAGCAACTAGAGAAAACCCGCGTGCAGCCACGAAGACCAATGCTGACAAAAATTAAATAAATGAATAAATAAATTTAAAATAAATAAATAAATAAAAATAAAAATTATCCAATTACAAAAAACATTTTAAAAAATTTACTAGGGACATAAAACACATTTACAAAGGGATATAAAAAGCCTGGGGAAATGTCCTTGAATAATAAGAGTAAATATATAAAGGTGCCAGTTCTCTAAATTAGTCTATTTTTAACATGATCCCAGTGCAAATTCAAACAGGATATTTTTTCACTATTCAAGCTAATTGTAAAATTCATATGGAAAAATAAAAGTGCATATATAGCCAAGACATTTTTGAAAAACACGAGGAAATACTATTATAAAATACTAAAGCACATTAATTTAAAGCTACAGTATTAAAATTAATTTCTTCACTCATTTAATCAAAACAAATTCCAGATGGACTAAAAGTGAAAATAAAAGCTAAAAGTACAAAAAAAAAGGCTTAAAAGTACTAAAAGAAATTATAAGAGATATTTTAAAAACAGCTTTGAGATATAATTCACCCAGTTAAAACGTACCATTTAATGGCTTTTAGTATATTCACAAAACCAACCTCATTATCTAATTGAGAATATTTTTAACACTCCAGAAAGAACCTCCATACCCATCAGTAGTCACTCCCCATTCCCCATGCCCCCAGCTCCCGGTAACCACTTTCTGTCTCTATAGATTTGCCTAGTCTGGACATTTGCCTATTCTGGACATACTACACATGGTCTTTTGTCTATGGCTTCTTTCACTTAATGTAATGTTTTCAAGGTTCATCCACATTGTAGCACACAACATACCTCATTCCTTGTTATGGCTGAATAATATCAATTATATGGATAGGCCACATGATGTTTATCCACTTATCAGTTGATGGACAATTGGGTTGTTTCTGCTTTTTGGCTAATATTACAAATAATGCTGCAATAAACATTGTTGTACAAGCTTCTGTGTTTTCAATTCTCTTGGGCGTAAACCTAGGAGTGGAATTGCTGGGTCAAATGGTAAGTCTATGCCATTTGTCTATATCAAAGTCTGTACCATTTGAGGAACTGCCAGACTGTTTTCCAAAGTGCTGCACCATTTTTTTTTTTTTTTTTTTTTTTGCGGTACGCGGGCCTCTCACTGTTGTGGCCTCTCCCTTTGCTGAGCACAGGCTCTGGACACGCGCAGGCTCCGTGGCCATGGCTCACGGGTCTAGCTGCTCCACGGCATGTGGGATCTTCCCAGACTGGGGTACGAACCCGTGTCCCCTGCATCAGCAGGCGGACTCTCAATCACTGCACCACCAGGGAAGCCCAAGCTGCACCATTTTATATTCCTGCCAGCAGTGGGTGAAGGTTCCAATTTCTCCACATCATCATCAATGTTTGTTATTGCCTATATATTTTTTATTATAGCCACCCCAGTGGGTGTGAAGTGCTATCTCATCATGGTTTTGATGTCTAATGATATTGATCACTTGAGATCTTTTCCCTTAATGACTTAAAAGTAAGGGAACTCTGCCCAAACAAGACACATAACCCAAGAACCATAAATTTATGGACCACATAAAAATTAAAGTCAATA
The DNA here is from genome assembly GCF_026419965.1 of Kogia breviceps. Lineage (NCBI taxonomy): Eukaryota > Metazoa > Chordata > Mammalia > Artiodactyla > Physeteridae > Kogia > Kogia breviceps. The sequence goes on from NC_081323.1 coordinate 55,851,323, forward strand.
AAGTAGACCCCTAAACAAACAAAAAAAATTGTAACTATGTGATGCATGTTAACTAAACTTATTGTGGTGATCATTTTGCAATATATACAAATATTGAATCATTAAGTTGTACAACTAAAACTATTATAATGTTATATGCCAATTATATCTCAATAAAAAAATTAAAAATTTTTAATGAATAAATAAAGACAATGAGGGACTTCCCTGTTGGTCCAGTGGTTAAGACTCCATGCTTCCACTGCAGGGGGCACAGGTTCGACCCCTGGTCGGGGAACTAAGACCCTGAATGCCACGTGGCGCAGCCAAACAAAACAAAACAAAATGGTAAAAAAAAATAAAAATAAAAACAGCAGGACTTCCCTGGTGGAGCAGTGCTTAAGAATCCGCCTGCCAATGCAGGAAACATGGGTTCGATCCCTGGTCCGGGAAGATCCCACATGCCACAGAGCAACTAAGCCCGTGCGCCACTACTGAGCCTGCGCTCTAGAGCCCACGAGCCACAGCTACTGACGCCTGCATGCCTACAGCCCGTGCTCCACAACAAGAAGCCACCGCAATGAGAAGACTGCACACCACAACAAAGAGTAGTCCCCGCTTACTGCAACTAGAGAAAGCCCATGCACAGCAACGAAGTCCCAATGCAGCCAAAAATAAAATAAAATAAATTTATTTTTTTAAAAAAACAATGAGCAATAACCACACTTTAAAAAATTAAAGTCAATGGGCAAACACTACAGAAAAAAAAGTCTGAAACATGTGGCAGAGGGCTAGTTTCCTTAATACAGCAAGATCACTCACAGATCTACAAGAAAAAGACCAACAGTGAAAGAGGAAAATGGCAATTCACAAAAAAGAGAAACATCAATGGCTTTGAATCATAGAAAAAGATGCATTACCACATTCATAGCTAAAGAACTGCATTTTAAAACAAGATAGCATTTTCACTGTCAGACTGACAAACATTTATAAAATAGTTATGCTAGCACTGGTGAAGGTGTAAAAAACTGTTGGTGGCACTGCCTGTGATTAAAAAAAAGAAAAAACGAAGCCTGCAAACAACCTAAAGGTCCCTCAGGAGAGGGTTAAGTGAAGGAGGGGCACCACACTGTGGCTCCAGGGCTCTGGGTATCTAGATACAGCACGTGCAAAGTGTGGGGGCAGACTGCGCACAGCCCATGACCGGGGCAGCCCTTCTTCATTCCCAAGGGAAGGATGGTGTGGACACCCGTCGCTGCAGAGGCTTTTTCTGGAGCCACTGGGCAGTGAGCTGAGACAGGGTGGAAGATTTTTTCACTGTATCAGTCTGTTCGGGAAAACACCACTACCTTCTCACTAATAAAAATGTAGAAATAATTTTTCTCAGGAAACTCCTACGAAGTTAGCTTTAACTCTAACTCCCCATCTTATCACCAGCTGCCCACATCTCCCCGTGAAGTCACACGTAGAGGAAAGCAGCGTGACTCTAACCTGACTCCATTCAAGAGCGCTCCCAGCGCGGCCCCTGCCTCCTTTCTGTCCCTCCAAAATGCCAGCCTGTTCCTGCCTCAGGACCCTGGCACCTACCACTCCCTCTGCTTGAAATGTCCTGCCTTGGACACTTTCACCTCCTTCCAGGGTTTGCTTAAATGCCACCCTGCACGTGAGGCCTCCCCTGACAGCCCCACTTCTACTGCGATCCTCTTCCTGTTTTGGTTTCTTCACATGACATCCATACAGCACATACTTGTCAGCATCGACTCCACTCCACATCAGAGCCACAGAGGGCCAGGACTCCTGTCTGTCTCATCCCACAGCAGGCACTGCAGATGTTCGTTTAAGGAACTGCTGCTGCCACACTATGGAGCAGATACTTCAGTGGCCTTGACCGTCTCATGTCATTTTTCCCACGATCACCCTAGAGTTGGAGCAGGCCCTTGATAAACACACGGTCATTTTCTCAGAAGGTACAGCCACAGGGCACAGTGTTTCTCAGAATGCAGGTCAAGATTGTTGGTTATGAGAGCAATTCATGGAGCTAAGTCAGAATTTTTTTTTTTTAATGAAATGGAAAGTAAAAGAATGCATAGCATGGGACTTCCCTGGTGGTGCAGTGGTTAAGACTCCGTGCTCCCAATGCAGAGGGCCAGGGTTCAATCCCTGGTCAGGGAACTAGATGCCACATGCATACTGCAACTAAGAGTTCACATGTCACAACTAAGGAGCCCGTGAGCCGCAACTAAGGAGCCCGCCTTCCACAACTAAGACCTGGTGCAACCAAATAAATAAATAAATATTAAAAAAAACAACCAACACATAGCATAATACATGTAAGTGTTTACAAAACTCTTCCAGCTAAGTATGTACACGTATTTGTACAGTATATGCATACTTGTATAGCAGGTCACAATGTGAATGCATTTCTTACTGGGAGTACATGACAAAAAATGCCTGAAATTCACTCATCTAATATGAACCTAAACATTTCTAAGTTAAAGCTTCAAGTTCTATAAAAAGTAAAATTTTTAATAAGTTTACTTATAAAGTTTAAAATTCTGTAAAGGTACTTTCAGATCAATGAAAAGGAGAATTAAGCCTCTCCCCAAAAGGGAAAATACAATACTGGAAAAACCATAGTTCTTCGGAATGTAGCCTCTAGCTTTTTTTCCAGAACACCTCCAATTATTTTACCATAGTTTTATGCTTGTAAGCATGAAATTCTCTGCTTTTCAGTATAAGTCAACTTGGATGGTTTCACTATCTCTGAAATTTCACCAGATACCACAGGTTAGCTATTCGCATCTGAAATTTCTCCAAACATCTTGTTTCTTAAGTTCTGTAATCATTTGAGGAAAGATGTAAGTATATCAATATTCTAGACAGAAAGTTCTTCACTTTCTATTTATATATCAAATAAAGATTTGGAGACTTCCTTAGTGGTCCAGTGGCTAAGACTCTGAACTCCCAATGCAGGGGGCGTGGGTTTGATCCCTGGTCAGGAAACTAGATCCCACATGACGCAACTAAGAGTTCGCATGCCACAACTAAAGATCCCACATGCCGCAAAGACGACCAGGCTCAGCCAAATAAATAAATATTTTTAAAAAAAATCTGTATTCCCTCAAAATTTTCTACGTGCGTTCCTCTGGAATTCCTGAACATTTTCACTATTTCTTAAACCTTACTGTGTTTCACAGCCTTTTTTTTTTAAATTTATTTATTTTTGGCTGTGTTTGGTCTTTGTTGCTGCACAAGGGTTTTCTCTAGTTGTGGCGAGCAGGGGCTACTCTTCGTTGCAGTGCGTGGGCTTCTCATTGCAGTGGCTTCTCCTGTTGCAGAGCAAGGGCTCTAGGTGCATGGGCTTCAGTAGTTGCGGCTCGCAGGCTCTAGAGCACACACTCAGCAGTTGTGGTACATGGGCTTAGCTGCTCCGCAGCATGTGGGATTTTCCCAGACCACGGCTTGAACCCATGTGCCCTGCATTGGCAGGTGGATTCTTAATCAGTGTGCCACCTGGGAAGTCCCTTCACAGCCTGTTTTAATCGTTCTCTACTACGCAATACTGACACTCTATCAAGAAACATCAACTCCCTGACTACAGAGAAACACAGCAAAACCAAAAGGGAGGGGCATCTCTGAAGAGTCAAAATACAGGACACAAAATCCACATGCCGAGGTTCAGTTAAACAAGAATATTCTGTCCCCATCCAGAATTCTCCTCTCCTTTAAAAAAAGTTGCTAACAAGTTTTATGATTCCGTTTCTCAATCCTCAACTGAAAACAGAAAGGAGGAGGGAACCTGGCATCAGAGGCCTGGTAAGTTAAAATGAGAGTAACAGAGGCTAAAAACACAGAAATACTCAGGATGCAGTTTCAGTTTGGGACATTTTATAGACAAAGGAGCCATCACATCCTAGTGGTCCTGCAGAGGCCTGTGTATTACAACAGAAGACCATAAGTTAACATTCATAATGACCCTGAAAAACATCAAAGAAAGGTTCTATCATGTTTCATCTGATGATTAAGTCTTTTAGAAAGACTTCTAATCATAATGGTTGAAATGAAATGTTTTACTACTTTGCAAGTAAGTTTCATGGAAAATCCCTCCAGGCACTCCATATCCTGCAAATGCTGGAATACCGGTATGTGTGAACTTCAGTGCTTTGCTCACTCCTTCACGGCACACACCGGCTCCCTCACTGCCCCGGTCCTTTAGGAAGACTTGTACCCTTCTATTTTGTTCTTAACGGTATTGCTATACAGGTTGTTCTTTTAAAATATGGCATTCATTTTGCCTATCTCAAAATTAATTTCTAATACTCTAATCACATTTCTTGATTATACAGCTGCTAAATAACAGCCATTCTTTCAAAATTAGTTACAGCCATGACTCAGCTACACCTGTATTCAATTTACCTATACTTTGGGCATCAAAAAGCAGATAGAAATAATGCCCCCAAATAGACACTGGTCCTCCAAGCTACAACTTTAATCGTCTGTAATTCCTAGTGGCTTTACCAGAAATAACCAGCCATTCCAGAAATATCCTGGAATCTACCTTTACTAAATGCTTCAGAACTATAGGTAAGTCTCCGTGTGGACGAAGCAAACAGCAGCTTCCTAGTAAAAAAAAAAAAAAAAAAAAAAAAAAAGGCTAATGTTCTGTATCAAGGCTGAGCAGAATGGTATTTAAGAAAAATTCTAGCTGCTGCAATGAAGGCACCAAGAACCCAAACCAAGAAAATCCTCTGGCTTTGAACTTAAAGTATCTCACTTGAGAGTGAAGTGGATACATTTTCATTGCTCCTGAGTCAGTACTTTGGTTGGAGACAGACAAGCGAACACCACCACTGGCCTCTGTAATAGTCTCCTTTGTCCTGTTACAACCTGGTATTTGACATCTGGGAGCGAGAACTGTCATTTTCCTTCAGTGTTACTCATCGCCCGTTTTCCCTCCTCTTCATGCAGCTTGAAGCTGCACGCTAGAGGGGAGCAAAACACCTGGGGATCTTTCTTTTGTCTTAGTTCTGATCCATTACTCAGCCAGTAACTAATAAGGTCTTTACTAACCTATTACATTTGGGTTGATCTTTTGCAGACAGCACAGATAACTCAGGCCCCTCATCCTAACCAAGTGTTCCATTGCCTCCTGGACAGCTGGCCACTCATCCCTCCTGTCCATATGCTTCTCTGGTGCTAACCCTAAGCCCCAGGACCATGGTTTATGTAGACGGCACTGCCATTCAGGGTCTAAGCAGTTAACCATTGAAACCTTTGTCCTCATATTAAATTAGCAACACCCACAGCTGCTTTACTGAGAGAGTGAAATCTGACCAGCAAGTGCTACTCCTTGCATCCCCAAAACAGCCAGGGAACACCAGAAATTTGCCTGAATTCTTGTGAAGGTTGCAGCACAAGAGGTGGAAGGGCAGAAATTAAATAGTATGAGCCCCACAGTAAGTGAGAGAGCAGAGGGAGGAAGCAAAATAAATCAACAAAATAATAATAAGTACTAAATGGGCGTTTGCAGTTGACAGGGTTCAGGTGGGGCTCGTTTTGGAGAATGACACAAACCTGCAATGATTTAGCCCTACAACAGAGAAAGCTCACTCTTGTGACCTTTCTGGTGCTTGGAGGCGACTGCCCACCCCTTACAACTCCCCAAGGCAGAAAATTCCAGCAAAGGCTCCAGCTTATAGAGAACAGAAAAGTCATAAGATGTTAACTTAAGCACCAACCAGTCCTACTGTGGCTGCCTCATGCTCTCGTTCTTGCAATGCCAACCGTGAAAATAAGAATGGTACAAAGAATGAATTACAAACACACACGGTCAGAACATCTCAGAACATGGGAAAAGAATCTTAACCTGCAGAGAGCAGGGAAAAAAACAAGTTGGCTACAAAAAAAACACAATCAAACTGATATGACTGCTCACCTTTAACGAAGTTGCTGGAAGACAATACAGCAATATCACTCTTTGAAGGAAAATTATTTTGACCTGGAATGCAACACCCAGGCAAACTACTTTACAAGTAGGAGGTCAAAATAAAAATCTTTTTAGACACGGTGGGGCTTAGAAAACTTACAACCCATTGACTTTTCCTGCAAAACAAACACAGATGTATATATATACTCTGCTAAAACAGGAAATAAATCCCAAAAGGAAGGAAGATGTTGAATACAAGAAACAGTAATAAAACCTACAGTTGTCTTATCTGCTAATGCATATTTTACACTTGATCTTAGCCAAAAGGCCGAGAAGCGGTTAATGCATATTTTTAAAAATCATTGTTTAAAGAGACTACACCAAAATTTAAAACTCAGGTAACAGAAAAAGCCGTAAAAGACATGAAGAGGAAATTCACAGAAGATATACAAATGGCCATTAAACAAATGAAAACATTCTCACTGGTATCCATGCAAATATAAGTTAAACAAAACACATATAGGTTATAAAACATGGGTTTGGAAAAGGTCTAATCCCAGTGTTGGAGAAGATGCCTTGACATAGGTGGTCTCATTCCCTGCTAATGAGAATATAAGTTGATAAAGCCTTTTTGTACAGCAATTTGGCAATATCAGCTAACATTTCAAATACGCACAGGCTCTGAACCATCAATTCTAAAACTCTAATTCTGTAATTCTAAAGAAATGCCACACATAGACACAAAGATTAAATACTCGCCCATTCTACACAGCACTGTAATGACCCCCCCCAAAAAAAAAATCTGGAAATAACCTTTATTACGTCCGCTAATAGGGCAATGTTAAGTAAATGACGATACGTCCTAACACAGAATACTATGCGTCCATTGTAAAGCCGTAAACCCGTGCATACTGACAGGAAAACATATGTAAGCCATTCTGGAGCTTAAAAAAAAAATCTGTAGAACAATGTATATACGGTTTAGGCCTTTTTACGTAAAAATAGACGTGTGTATTTATATGTGTGTAACTAAGTGTACAGAGCCTGGAAGCAACGCCAAGACGTTCACCCGTGGTTACTTCCGCGTGGGGAGTGAGAGCAAAGACTGCGGTCATTCTTTTCCTTCAACACTGACAATTCCAGGCCCTGGGGATACGGCGGGCTACAACCCGGGGTCCACGGGCTGCACGAGAGCCCAGCGTGCCGGTTCTCTGGTTTGCTGCCGCGCGCCGGGCCAAGTGGACACTCAGGTGTGTGTCGAATGAACGAGTGACCAAGTGGCTTATGCGTTATTCGTGTATAAATCAACTTGGGGGAAGGGAAGAATAAAAACACAACTAAGGGACTGAAGTAATCACCCTGATGAAGCCCCTTCCCAGCGCACACGCGCCCTTCGATTTCAACTCCCTGAAAGTGCCTTCGGCTCCAGGAACGAGGAGCCCGCGACCCCTCCGCCTCAACCCGGCCCGAGGAGCTCGGTGGAGAGAAGCCTCTGCTGCAGTCACGCGGGCCCGGGCTCAACCCCGTCACCTCCGGGGAAACCCGGCAGCCCAGCGCGGGGCCGAGCCAGGTGACACCAGGACGCACCGAGGGCTCAGCGTTCGCTGCTCGCGGCGCGTTGGACGCGTAAACCTCACAAAATCTCCCACGCCGAGCGATGAAGAGCCGTCACCGCGCCTCCCACGGAGAAAAGGGGCTCGGGACCCCGAGGGCTCCGCGCGTCCCCGTCCCCGGTCGCTCTCCACCCATCCTGCCCGGCCGCCCTCACCTCCCCGGGCGACCGCCAGCGCCGGGGCCCACAGGCGGCAGCCCCACAGCAGCAGCGTCCGCAGCTCGCGAGCCATGTGTATCCTCCTGGGCGTCCAGAGAAGCCAAGCGTGCCGGGGTCGAGGCCGGAGCAGGGCCTTATTCAGGCGCGAGGTAGTGACGTCACTGCGCGCGCCCGGCTCCCCGGCCCGCGGCCTGCGCCCGCGGGTGGGCGGGGCCTTCTGTGGCTCGGGCTTGGGCGCGGTCCAGGCGCGGTCCGGCCGCGCGAGGGCAGCCGGAGCTGGGGTCTGGACCTCCGTGACCTTGTGTCGCGTGGTCAAGGGCGACGGCCGTGCGCGCCGGGTCGCCGGGGCACTCGTCCGCCGCCAGCTGGGCCTCGGTTTGTGCATCCGAGAAATGGGGCAGATGTTAACATCCACCTAGCAGCGTGTGAAAAGGCGGCGCCGGGGCAGAAGCAGTTAACATCTCCGGGGTCTTTATATAGGTCTCGGGCCAACGGTCCAGACCGCTGGAAGTCAGTCTTCTCCAAACCAAGACAAGCCAAATAGCTAAAAAGAGTAAAAGGGAGAATTTCAGGCTTGACTTGTCTACACCAAAACTTGGGAGCCAACGCCCACCAGCAAGACTGGGTTTATTCATCATTCCAGTTCTCTCGCCCTCCTGGAGGTAAGAGTCTGGTTGGAGATTCGGACTATCGACTTCCTTTCTCATAGAGAGTTCCAAACCACGTAAAATGCAGATTCTCCGGCACCGCCTGAAGTGAGGCTCAGGCAGCCCCCTAGATGATTATGAGGCACACTGAAGACTTGCTGCCATGATCAAATAATTGCACACAAACGGGTTACTCGAGATTGTGACAGGAACTGCTAAGGACAGGAGCCAGGAGAGTGTCCCCAAGTGCCGGCTGGACATAGCTGGGGCCACGGGAGGGCGTGTGACAGGGAACACTTGCAGGTGGAAGGTGCATGGATGATCCCCAAGTTCCAGGCTTAAGTAACGTAAAAGAGGTGGGCAGATTTGGATGGAAGAGCAGGAGTTCTCTTACCTGGAAGACTCCATCAGCCTCCTAACTGGCTCCGCATTCTCTGCACAGCTGCTGATCATACACACTCCTCAGTCAGGGTCCTCCAGTGGTTTCCCTGCACATAATAAATTCCAAACCCCTTCTGCCTCCGTCTCCAAACCCTGCATAACCTGACCCCCACATCACTCCCTCCCTCACAACACTCCAGACACATGAGCTAGTCCCAGATATACTGTTCCCAGGATACCGCTGAATTGAGGGGTCTCAGCCTCACATTTCTTGTGTTGTTCACTTCACTCCGGAAATCATCTCTTTTGTAAGAGCTGACACATTGGTCTATGGGGCAATAGATCTAGCTTGGGGAGCCCTCTTACTACAGGAAGAGGAAGTGGTATTTGGCAAAGGGAGGAGGGAAACCTAGGCTTCAGTGAAGGATGGCGGTGGGTGGGGTCTACTAGGGCCCTTCTGTCCTCTCTCGGCCTGTGGCCTTCAGAGACATAACTTCAGCCACAGATCTTTGTGATATTGGGTCCCCTGGTAGCCCAAGGAACTGTGGCTTTTTAAAGTGCCCAGGTGATGCAAGAGGGAAGAGATATGGGAACATATGTATACGTATAACTGATTCACTTTGTTGTAAAGGAAAAACTAACACACTATTGTAAAACAGTTATACTCCAATAAAGATGTTTTTAAAAAAAATAAAGTGCCCAGGTGATGCAAGAGGGAAGAGATATGGGAACATATATATATATATAACTGATTCACTTTGTCGTAAAGGAGAAACTAACACACTATTGTAAAACAGTTATACTCAAATAAAGATGTAAAAAAAAAAAAGTCAAAAATAAAAAAATAAAGTGCCCAGGGATCCAAGCCAGTCTTGAGGGGGTCATGAGAAGATTTCAGGCCCTATGCAGACAAGGAAAATGGAAGAAGGGAAAGAATGAATAGAGTACTTGAGTTGGATTAATAGAGACTGGCAGGGAGTTGCTTGGCAAGAGCAGAGAGAGAAACAGAGGAGGGGAAGGGAGGGGGAGACCCCTTGGATCTCCCAACCACCACTGTGGCCACTATGAAGCTGCCCATTCCTTTTGCATAAGTCACTGCCTTCCCCTGGGGGTAAGCTGACAGCCATGAAAAATGCCCACTGCATTATTCATAATAGCCAGAAGGTAGAAGCAACCCAAGTGTCCATTGATGGATGAATGAATAAACAAAACATGGTATATACATACAATGGGATATTATTCGGACTTAGAAAGGAAGGAAATTCTGACACATGCTACAACATGGATGAACCTTGAGGACATCGTGCTAAGTAAAATAAGCCAGTCACAAAAAGACAGATAGTGTATGATTCGGCTGACATCAGGTAGTTAGAGTAGTCAAATTCATAGAGACAGAAAGTAGCATGGTGGGTGCCAGGGGCTGAGGGAGGGGGACTGAGAAGTTAGTATTTAATGGGGACAGAGTTTCAGTTTTGCAAAATGAATAGAGTTCTGGAGAGGATGATGGTGATGGCTGCACAACAATATGAATGTATTTGATACACTTAAAAATGATTGAGGGGCACCCCTGGTGGCGCAGTGGTTAAGAATCCGCCTGCCAATGCAGGGGACATGGGTTCGAGCCCTGGTCCAGGAAGATCCCATATGCTGTGGAACAATTAAGCCTGTGTGCCACAACTACTGAGCCTGCACTCTAGAGCCCACAGCCACAACTACTGAGCCTGTGTGCCACAACTACTGAAGCCCGTACACCTAGAGCCTGTGCTCTGCAACAAGAGAAGCCACTGAAATGAGAAGCCCGTGCACTGCAATGAAGAGTAGCCCCCACTTACCACAACTAGAGAAAGCCCACGTGCAGCAATGAAGATCCAACACAGCCAAAAATAAATAAATAAAATAAATAAATTTTTTTTTTAAGTGATTGAGGAACTTCCCTGGTGGCATAGTGGTAAAGAATCCATCTGCCAATGCAGGGGACACGGGTTAGATCCCTGGCCTGTGAAGATGCCACATACCGCGGAGCAACTAAGCCTGTGCGCTACAACTAATGAGCCCACGTGCCTAGAGCCTGTGCTCCACAACAAGAGAAGCCACCACAATGAGAAGACCGCGCACCGCAATGAAGTGTAGCCCCCGCTCGCCGCAATTAGAGAAAGCCAGAAAGCCCATGTACAGCAACGAAGAGCTAACGCAGCCCCCCAAAAAAGGAAAGATTGAAATTTTGTGTATATTTTACCACAGTTTTTTCAAAAATGCCTACTGCAAAGAAAAATCAAATTTGACTGCCTCCCTTTTTCTTCATTTCTTTGTTCAAAGCACCAACTTCTGGGCAAACTTCTCCCTTCATCAGGCAACATCCTGGGAGTTCCCAGAGGAGGAAAGACTCATGGCTGTAGGATACTTCTTGGCCCGGAAAGGTCCCAGCGATGATGAAATTTTTTTTCAATTTCATGGATCCTTTTATAAGGCAGATTCCTTTTTGAAGCTAGAATATGGGAGTGGGAGGTGAGGAGAGGAACTCCCAGACAGTCCTGCAGACCCTGGGTGTAGTCTGAAAGCTATTCTATAATTGTCTTAGTGTTTGGGCCTTAGGGGCAAGGATTTCCTCCAGCAGACACAGACCTGTACAGCCCCGTCTGGGACAAGGGCAGCTGCAGCTTGGAGGCCTCTGACCGAAGCCTCAGACACAGTACCTCTCCCTGGGTTTCTGAGGCATCAAAACATTCAAATTCAGAGAAGCACTAATGGCCCGGTGGTACCTGCACAGGGATTTGTGTGCATTCCTTAAAGCCCTTTTCATCATTTGCAGTACTTTCATGCCAACTCACAATGGGTTGGAACTCAGAAACCTAGTATTTTGCTGATTCGCTTGACAGCTATCTCAGTATGTTTGACAAAGGTCAATCCTGCCAACTTGAGAGACCCGCCCAAGGCAGCATGGCTCCATTTGACCCCCACTGGCACACATGCTGATGGTGGGATTCTGCCAGAAGCAAGACCTGTGGTCCTTCATGGAGGCAGGTGCAGCCACTTAGCAGGACCTGGCCTGGAACTCTCTAGGACATTTCTAATTTCACTGGATGACTCTAAGGCTTTTTCTCCAAAGGGCTCATTCTACTTTGCCAGTGGCCACTTTTAATTTTACCATCAAGGACACTGGGAGTGTCACAGGCTGATTGCACAAACCCCCACAACTTTGAGGGGTGAATGGACCCGAGTTCTTCTCCCTTTTTTTCCTCTACAGCATCAGCAGTCAGTCCAGCCCCCTCTATGGGGCTCCGTGGCCACCCACTAGGTGGGTGGCCCTTGGCAATCCCCTGTCCTATGGGGCCCTTCCACCGTGAACACTGCCTGTGCCCCTGCAGGAGGGACCATCCTGGTGGGCTCCCAGTCTCCCTGTCCAGCGTGATGAACCTAAGACAGTTGAATCTGGACAACCACGAAGTATCACTGGTGGGGCCTCCTCTGAGTGACTGGCTTTGGGGAAGGCAGCAACCTCCACTCTTGCATTTCTTCCTGGAAACTTCAGCTGGGAGATACCACTGGGCGAACTAGCCCTGAGGGCATGTGTTCAAAGGTGCATTCTGTCCTGGCAAAGAGCTGAGATCACAATTTTTTCCCAGCTTGTGGATGACATCATTTTAGGAATAAAAAATGTCCATCAAATCTCAAGTCTACTGGGTCTATTGCTTACGAGAAAGATAAGTGAGAATGAGTTTGCCTGAGAGACTCCACAGGGTGAAAGGCAGCTCTGTTCTATGTGTGCTGGCATGCATGTGCACGCGTGTGCCTGGGCCAAGCCGATGGCCCTGTACTTCCTAGAGCTGCCATTCTCATGCGACGCTTGGAGGAAACGGAGTGGCTGTGTGGGAGGCTTTGCCTGCTGGGAGGCCTCCTTCCCTGCTTGGCATGGCTTCCTGGTGGCAGCAGGGTCCTCTCCTTCAATACCTGCTCTGTGCTGACAAGACCCTGCCTCCCTGAAGGACTGGCCCTTTGCCTGGGCACCCTGGGCCTCTACTCCAGACAGAGCCCTGCCCAGATGGTGCCCTGAGCAACACCTGGTATCAGGCCCCACCCGGCAGGTTGGCAGCTTTTGCAAAATTCTCGCGGAGACTGCATCTCCTCAGGTGTGAAGAGGGTTCCCTCAGTCAGGATTCTCTGGTCCAGCGGGGGATCAGAGGACAGGTGGAGATGCAGACCGTTGGGCATTTTCGCTGACTCCTAGGGCAGCCTCTCTTGGCCCAGGCACAGGGCGGAGGAGGTTGTTGTCCATCAGCATCACCGGGGCTCGTCTAAGTGGCGAGTGCTGTGCCTGCAGTTCAGGAAACAGGAGGGACAGACTGACCCTGGCACTCACTCCCCAGGAGCCAAAGAACAGGCAGCAGTGTGTTCACATGGCCTGGAAACTGGCTGGGGGGCAAGGCACCCCTCCTGCTTCTTTGTTCGCTTCACAATCCACAGTTTTTTATAAATGCACTTCCAGCCAGGATACCTACCTGCACCAGACAAAACTGTGGGGATGCCCTTTCCAGGTAACTCAGGGCTTTCAGCCCAGTGGGGCTGCCCACAGCCTCGGTTCTGCCTGGACTCCTGTCCTGTCTAGGGGACCCCAGGTGAGAACCACTCGCCCAAACCCCCTCTCCCCATACCCATGTTTTATCGTGAACATTAAGACTAAGGCAGTTTTCCGGTCAAGATGGTCTGGTCTTGGTCCCATGCAGCCTGGCTACTCAAAGCAGATGAGGGCTGGCAGCAGCGGCCTCACCTGGGAGCTTGTTAGAAACACGGAATCTCGGCGCATCACCCCGGCCCTCACCCCCACTGGCCTTAGTTCTACAGAATCAGGATGTTGGCAAGATCCCAGCTAACCAATCCACATGCACGTTAAGCTTGAGAAGGAAGCACTGTCCTGAGGACACGTGGCGGTGGAAGATCGTGTGCTTCCTGAACCGTGGAGCAGCCCGCGATCCAGCCTGGGAACTAAGATGTGGCGTGGCCAAAAAAAGAGAAACGTTAATAAGAGGATTTCTTGTTGCTGGCGCAGAGCCGCCGTGGGACCCATGATCAGACAATAAACCCCATTTCCATCACTAAGCACTCTCTAGGAGTTGGGTGGGAGGTGGGTTAGGGTCATCTACACTAGGAGCTGGGAGCTGTGGCCACTACAGTTGACCAACACTGTCAACATTTCTTCTCTGACGCCGAAGTGAGCCAGTGGGCACCAGACACAGGCAAGCTCAGGCCCACACAGTCCTCTGTGAAGACCTGGTTACCACATACCACTGTCTGCCGTGTTCAAGGGGCTACAATGTACTGCAACGCCCCTGCTTTGCCAGGGTACCTCAAAGTGGGCTCAAGGGGAACCTGTGGAATAGGAGGGGAGGCAGGCGTGTAGGAGGGTTTTCAGGGCTGAAGAGCTCCTCTCGAACGAAAGGGGAGAGTGTGGCTGGGGCCAGCAGCCCATGTCAGCCCTTGGTGCTCATGAATTCAGGTAAGTCGGTCCCTCTGTTCTCCCACCTCATGGCTGGGCAGAGGGGTGGACACGCGTTTAAATAGCACTTGTTACCTGATATCACTACCTTTCACGAGGCCAGGAAGGCAGAAGAGCTCGCTCACAGCCAAGGCCAAGGCCCTGGTGTCATCACTGCCCCCACCTCACAGGCACCTCCAGCCCACACTTGCTATGATCTGGTCTCCCACTCCGAGGTCTCTTCCTGACCCCCTTTGATACCACTTCCTAAGGCGTTCTGTCAGCGCTCTTTGAATCTTTCAGTTTAGTGAAGTAACTTCAGTCATATCACAGTCAGTGGATCTGAGTCCATCCTCTATGGAGAGGTGCGAGCTCGTTGGAAGCATCATTTGCATCCTCAGCTCCTCATCAGGGTCTCTCAGCCTTGTCTTTGTCAGCCTGGGTGCTACATTCACTTATGTTAGTATCTCATGACTGACCCATTTCCCTGCTCTTGATTTTGCAATGAACACAGGATGCCCTGGGAAGGTGCCATGTGGCTTTATGATCCCCGGGGGACACTGGCCCCAGCCCCATGCGCTCCTGCGCCATCCACCTGCTGAGGTGGCACCACCACAGTGTCTACTTCCCAGCACTGGCCTTGTGTCAAGGACATCCTGGCTTCCCCCCGTCTGCCACCCATATTCAACTCCTTTCCTTTTTCAGAGTAGCTTATTTTCTCATGCAGTTCTAAAAGCACATTTTGGCTCAAATGAAACCTTTTGGTTCCAATTTACAGCAATCAAAAGTTGTGTGTCTTCAGCCTGAGATCTTAGAAGCCTCTTCACCTCATGTTATGCAGCCATTGCAGCCTACTCCTGTTTTTAACACACTGAATTCTCAAAAACATAATCAAACACACGCACCAGACAAAATCAGCTGAACCCCTTTATCTTATGACTGGCTGCTAAGCTAATTCTACAGGTTGTTAGCCAACTGGAACCATCTTTGAATCCAAGCAGTTTTACCAGCTTTTATTATAAACACCAGCACATTTCAAGTTTCCTCTTTTATCCCCCCCCAGGATTTCAGGCAACTTTATTCATGGCAGAAGTTCCCTCTTTTTAAAAAAAATAATAAGTTTATTTATTTTATTTATTTTTGGCTGCGTTGGGTCTTCATTGCTGCATGCGGGCTTTCTCTAGTTGTGGTGAGCGGGAGCTACTCTTCGTTGTGGTGCGTGGGCTTCTCAGTGTGGTGGCTGCTTTTTGTTGCGGAGCATGGGCTCTAGGCATGCGGGCTCAGTAGTTGTGGCTCGCGGGCTCTAGAGCGCAGGCTCAGTAGTTGCAGCACCTGGGCTTAGCTGCCCCACAGCATGTGGGATCTTCCCGGACCAGGGCTTGAAACTGTGTCCCCTGCATTGGCAGGCGGATTCTTTTTAAAAAAAAATTTTTTTTTTAAATTTAAATTTTATTTTTGGCTGCATTGGGTCTTCGTTGCTGCGCATGGGCTTTCTCTAGTTGCGGCAAGTGGGGGCTACTCCTCGTTGCGGTGTGTGGGCTTCTCATTGCAGTGGCTTTTCTTGTTGTGGAGCACAGGATCTAGGTGTGGTGGGCTTCAGTAGTTGTAGCACGTGGGCTCAGTAGTCATGGCTTGTGGGCTCTAGAGCGCAGGCGCAGTAGTTGTGGCACAGGGACTTAGCTGCTCTGCGGCATGTGGGATCTTCCCAGACCAGGGCTTGAACCTGTGTCCCCTACATTGGCAGGAGGATTCTTAACCACTACACCACGAGGGAAGCCCCAGAAGTTTCCTCTTTTTGATCACAAATAAAGGACTTTTTTCTCCTCCTAAGTAGACACCATGTGAGACACCGCGTCGGGGCTTTCCAGCTCTCACAGAAACTTCCTTACGCCAAGTGCCAGGTTAGCATCAGCCCACACCCTTGGCCTTATCCTTTGGCAACAAGATTGCATGGGACTCCAAGAGGATGAAGTCGGCACAGTTTTGGATTCTGGGATGACCTGAGACTCCCCATTGGCCAGGTTAAAAGGGCTGCATATCTGAAGTGTGGGCCTGGAGCTGCTTCTCCAGGGCCCAGACGGCTCACACTTCTTGTCTGAACAGACTCAGTCCAGGGCTTTCCCATCAGTGCAGAAGGCAACCGGGAAGAGGGTCACGGACACGGGACTTGAGCACGTTAAGTGAGGATGGCACGTGGCCATGGAGGGCCTGGCCCTGCTTCCCTTTGGGGATGGGTGGGGATGGGGGTTGGTTGGTAGCGAGATGGCGGTCTTAGTCTTACCTGGCTAAATCTACAACATTAGAACAAGATTCGAAGCCCTGTGTTACAATTAATTTCTTAAGAGAGTTTCCTCAAATTTAGATTCCCAGTTCAAGTGTTTTGAAAAGATTTCTGTGAATACAGGGCCAAAAGTAAAAAGCTATTTGGGCTGTGATTTCTAAGTCTGACATCACAACCCCTCGATTAAGACTACCCTTGGTTGGGGGACAGGGGAATGAGACAGGACTCCACTTGCTTGTGCCCTGAGAGGGGGTGCACAGACCAAAGAATGAATGTCAGCTCTCCTCGTGGTGGTCTTCCTCATAGATGTCATTTTTACAGCATTCAGGACCTCGAGTGTCACTCCCTCAGTTAAGGGCCCCTGGAATTGGACTCAGAGAGGAGGGGTGGACCAGGTGGCTGAGTGCAAGTGTCAGTCGAAGCTGGAGGCCTCTACTCACCCCAGCAGGGCTGGTGGCCAGTGTTCCACATCGTTCCCCCAGTGGACCCCAGGGCAGCACCTCGCTGTGTCTAGAGGAAGTTGGAGAAGGCAGGGCTGGAGCTACATCTGCCCAGCCCAGTGTCAGAGGCCACGGCGGCAACCTCCCTCACTGAACCAGGATTTGGGGGCAGGCCAGGAACCCCCTCTAGTCCCCGGAACACCCTTTGCATCAATTCTGGGAATGGCATGTAGGAGCAGGTGTAGAGTGGGGGTGACTAAGACGGGGAGTGTGGAGAGGCAACAAACTGGTTTCAGGGACACTTGTGTCCCCGGCTCTGGGTGAGGTTCTTCCATCAGCAGCAAAGGAGGGCCCTCCAAGCCTTGGCTGAGCCCAGCTGCCACCCTCCCCCACCGCCCCTGGCCACCAGGACCGCGGCCCCCACCTCTCCTCTGTGAGCAAACAATCAGAATCATGTCTTACAAAGAACAGACTCCAAAAATATATATAAATAAATAAAAACCTTAAACATTCTTACAGGGATCTTAAAGAACAGAATACATGTTAAAAACTTCAGTAATTTATATCAATTTTAAGCGGTACTTTATATACAATGGGGGAAAAAAACACATGCATAGTCCAAATACAATGTTGAAAACAGCATTTTCATAACAAAAGAGCTGGAACACGAAGTGTTAACACCATGTACATGAATTCAAGGACCACCCTTTTTGTCTGTTGCACACAGTTTATTTAACAATATGATATAAGAAATGAGTTGGTACTTTACCATTCTATACAGTGATTGAATCTTCTTGAATTTTCTTATTTATAGTAATTATAGCGCTTGCATGATTTACACTAGAATTGCTTTTCCTCATTTCAAGTTTCACATAGAAGAAAGAAAAGAATGCTTCTTCTCTATTAACATTAGCATGGTCTAAGAGAGTGATCATCCCTATTTTTTGTCTAAAACCAGTTTTATCAGAGAAACAAAGCAACAATTTCTACATCTGCAAGACAAGAGTTTGGCTTAAGCCAGTATGTATAGATAGATGTGTGTGTGGGTGTGTACGTGTGTGCGCTCAGGAGCCAATTCCTATCATCCAGGGGTAATACTTGGAGACGCCCACAGAGTTCACTATAGAAAAAATCTTCCCGCAACGTCAGAAAGTTATCGGGATACATTATAAGCTTGCATTATTTCAGGAATCAGTTTCTGAATATTATTTTTCTTCTCACTTTTAAACATAAATGTTTAAAGTCTTGAAAATACAAATAAAAAATATGAATATAATGAACTTGTTTTTCCCATTAAAAAAAGGCATGAGTCACCAGCAATGACGACAAAAAGAATCCAAACAAAACCCCCCTCCCCCCAAAACAAAAAACAAAAAAACAAAAAAACAAAAACAAAAAGAGAGAGAGACCAGATATTTAAATCAACTGGTTTTTAACAAAAAAATATATTCTTTGTATTGTTTCTTTAAACAGCAATCTACCCTTCCATGGCTTGGAAGTAGCAGTTCCATCTAGGAATAAAAAGAGCCCAGATGCCTGGATTTCAGTACAAAAGGTCCAAGAACATGAAAGGGAAAAAAAAAAAAGTGATGCTCTCACAATGCTACAAACCCTCCACAAACTTTTCTAGAGTGTCTCCCGTGGTGTCGCCGACCAGAGACAGCTCATTGGACAACGCACTCCTGTTGGGGGTGTTCAGCTGGGGGAGCATTGCACTCTGTTCGGGGTTCCCCAAGTGTCCCTGATCTATGGAGCTGGCCATGGTAACTGCGAGTCCTGGGTGGGGGGAACCAGTCTGGGGCGAGACGTGGTGTGGTGAAGGCTGGGGCTGTATCCGTGGCGACGGGCTGGAATGTGGAGGCTGGGACTGGGGCCGCGGAGACTGGACAGGGGCCGGAGACCGCACCTGGCTACTGAGGGATGTGGCCATCTGCTGGCCGGGGAGGTGTGAGGCCTGCGGCTGTCCTGAGAGCATGTGCTGCTGGGGGCTCATGGGATTCGGCTGGCCCGGGGACCCGATCTGCTGCTTCATCTGCTGCTGCTGCAGAATCCGCTGCTGCAGGGCCTGCTGGATGTTGGGGGTGCTGTCTGCGCCCAGCCCAGGCTGCCCCATCTGGCTGAGCTGTCCTATCTGGGCCGCCATCTGGCCCATGGAGCTGCCCTGGATGGGGAGGTGCTGCTGCATCCGCTGCTGTTGCATGGCCGCAGGGTAGCCTCCAGGTCCCTGAGGCTGCTGGAACTGGCCGTGCCCCGCCATGCCCCCGGCCATCCCGGCACTGCCCTGCTGCTGCTGCTGCTGCTGCTGCTGCTGCTGTTGCTGCTGCTGTTGCTGCTGCTGCTGCTGCTGCTGTTGCTGCAGGAGCTGCCTTCGCAGCATCTCTCTGTACTGTGGGTTCATACTTGCCATGCTGGGGTTGTGCCCTGGGTTCATGATGTTCAGGGCCTGGCCCTGGGGGTTCAGGCCGCCCATCGCCGGCTGCTGTGGAGGCACGCCGGGCCGCGGCCCACCGGCTTGCATGGCATTCAGGTTCTGCAGGCTAGGCTGCTGGTGCAGGCCGGGCTGGGGCTGTAGGCTGGGCTGGGGCTGCAGGCCGGGTTGGGGCTGCAGGCCGGGCTGACTGGCCACGTACTTGGCCGTGCGCTGTTTAATGAAAGCTGCCATCAGCTGAGGGTTGGACTTGAGGATGTTGAGCACCTGCTGCTGCTGCTGTGGGGAGCTGGGGGACTTCAGGGTCCGAAGCAGGTCCTGTAGGGCGCCGGGCGAGATGCTCCGGGGCGGTTGCACGCTGGGCATCCGCGGCCCGGCCACGGCCGGCTGGGCCTGCATGGACATCACGGGTCTGGGCATGCCTGGCATCGGCTGCTGCTGGGGGATGGGCGCCTGCTGCCACTGCCCAGGTGGCAGGTTGGGCACGACGGGCCCGCTGACCTGGTTGGGTCGGGGAACGTTCAGGCCCACGGGGGCCATCTGGCTCACCGGGGTCACCATGCCCGTGCGCCCTGGGGGCATGCTGTTGTTGATGTTCACCCGGTACAGGTGCTGCTGCTGCTGGGCCTCCCGCTCAATCTGCCGGGCCGCCTCCACTGCCGCGGGTGGGGGCTGGGCGGGGGGCGGCGGGGCCGGCACCTGGTTGGTGGGCTTCCCGGTGGACACCGTTGTTGGGGGCTGAGTCCGGGCCACACTGGGGAAGCCAGCTGGTGACATGTTCACAGGTGAGGGCTGCGGCTGGGCGGGGGGCTGTGGCGTCTGGGGCGTGCTGGGCTGTTGCGTGGGGGTCCCGGGTGGTGCTGAGGTAGGGGAAGGCAGGCTCTGCTGAGGCACGTTGCGGGTGTTCATGGTGGCCATCCGCCGGCGCATGAGCTGGGCCTGCTGCAGGCGGTGCTGGATCTGCTGCTGGCGGAGCTTGTGTTTGATGTTGAGGCAGAAGGGCACGGGGCACTTGTTTTCTTGGCAGTGTTTGGCATGGTAGCAGCAGAGGGCAATGAGCTGCTTGCACACTGGGCAGCCGCCGTTGGTCTTGCGCTTGCAACCCTTGGTGTGCTGCACTACCCGCTTCATCTTCTGGCAGGACGGCAGTGAGCAGTTGGCGTTGCGGCACTGGCAGGCGTGCACCAGGGACTGGATGCAGCGCTGGATGCTCAGGCGCCGCGACTCCTGGGGGCTCTTGGACTGTGGCTCACCCTGGCTGCTGCCCTCGTCGTCCAGGCCCAGCCCCCACTTCACCATCTTGTGGGTGTGGCTCTTCGTGTTGTAGCAGTTGATGCAGAGGTCGTAGTCCTGCAGGCGAGGACAAGGGACAAGCCAGCGTCAGCACGCGGCCCCGACCACCAGCTCCCCCCCATCCCCATGAGGCTCACAGATGCCAAACATGTCTGCTCCCCTGAAACACTCCACAGCCCAGAAATTCCAGAGACCACCGGTCCACCTACT
Source organism: Kogia breviceps (assembly GCF_026419965.1). Taxonomy (NCBI): domain Eukaryota; kingdom Metazoa; phylum Chordata; class Mammalia; order Artiodactyla; family Physeteridae; genus Kogia; species Kogia breviceps. The sequence goes on from NC_081323.1 coordinate 55,872,146, forward strand.
CGCCCTCTTCTGGGGGCCCCTCTGCCTTCTCCCAACCTGCTAGCTCACAGTGTGTGAGGCTTTGTGAGCACCCCGAGGCTGGGGCCACTATGCTCTGGGGCTGCTGCGGGTGACCTCAGTGCATCCCCAGAGCTCTGCCGGGCAGCCGGTGGGCAGGCACTGGGGCTGAGAGGCCTTTACCAGGAGGAAGGCCCTGGGCTCGCACCATGGCAACATAATGTCCCCTCCCCAGGTTTCTAAAAGCTGTACCTGAAGACGGAGACCAGAAAGCACTAGATCTGGAGGATGAGCCCTGTGGCCAGGACTGCTAACCTTCTCAGAGCAAGGATGTGAAAATCCCCACAGTGCAAATTAAGAGAGAGGACAAAAGGAAGCTGGAGAGAGTGGCAGAGAGATGAGGGCATTATAGAGGCCTCCTCCCTCTGCCCCCAGAGAGGACAGAGCTGCTGTTGTGGAGTGCTCGACTATGGGGACTATCTAGGCGTTGACACCAGCCAGGTGAGGACTGGGCAGGAGGGGAGTCTGACTACCTGCGGGGGTAGGCAGAGCATGTGATATACCCTGTGCGAGTGACCAGTCTGTGCCAGGGACAGGCCAAGACGCCCACAGAGGGGGTGCTGGTGTGGTATGACCACGGGATCCACCAGGACAAGGGAGGAGGGGCTCAAGACCCCTGACCAAAGGGACCCAGCCTGACAACAGCAGGGAATCCCGACCTCCTGGCAAGCCTAGACTGGGAGCACTAGAAGAGGAACCAGTCAGAGTCCCAATGGAACCAAAGCACCACCGTGCTCTCTTCTCTCTGCCCTCCCACCCTGCACTGAGAGGCCTGTGCAAGTGCCTGACACAGAGCTGGTGTTAATGAAACACAATAAAATAACAAAGTGCCTTGTGATCATCTCTGCATCCTGGAAAGGTCAGCACAAATGTTGCCTCCCAGGGAAGCTCACTGGCTTCCCTCCATCCACTGAAGACCAGCTTCCCCCACACCCCAGACACATGCCGTTGGGACCAGGTTGGGACCAGGCTGCCCCATAGGCAGACACCGGCTGCTCCTTGCCCTGGACGGCTGGCGATAAGCCCCAGAACAGGCTCAGGGCAGGAACCCCACCAACATCGAGAGAAACCCCAAAACACAATCTCAAAACCAACAGTGGACTAGTGGAGTGGACAGATGAGCATTCATCTGGTCATTTTCTCCCTAGAAAATGCCAACTGTCTAAGAGTTGCCCTGAAACACACACGCACAGCCCGAGAGCGCCATGGGCCTCGCCAGCTCTGCCGCCAGCTCTGCTGGCAGCTCTGCGCGGGTAGGTGCCCCGCGCTCACCTCGCACACAGTGCAGTGCCAGCGCGTCTCCACGTGGTGCTTGCATTCGTTGCAGGTGTAGACGAAGCGGTCCTGGCCCTGGGTGTGCAGCTCTACCAGCATGCACAGCGTGGACCACTTGGAACGCCGCAAGGAGGAGAACTCCCAATGCTTGTCCCGGGCCAGCGTGAGGAAGGCGTCCCGCCCATCCATGAGGTCACAGCTGAGCAGGGGGTCGGGGTCGACGATGGGGGGCAGCGTGTTGATGACGGGCCCAGCGTGGAGGTGGATCACAAAGAAGACCTGGGGGATGGCAGGGGAAGAGCAGCGTCAGCCCCGCAGAGAGAAGGACCGAGCCGACTCCTGCTGTCCCCGGGGCTGAACTGTGTTGGTGACAAGCAGCGTGGTGTTGCCAGGCTAGGCCTCCTCCCCCGCACTTCGTCCGCCCCCACCCCATCCCTCCCACCCCCACCTCTTTGTGCTTCTCCATCGTGGCATAGAGCTTCTGGGACAAGTCGTTGGACACGTTGGGCATGCTGGGCTTTTTCTTGTTGGCTCGGCTGATGCTGCTTTTATTCTTGTTGGTTTTCTTGTTGTTCTTTTTCTTGGCGTTCTTGCTGTCGCCCTGGCTGCCCTGCAATAAGACTCAGAGCTGTCGGCCCTGCCTAGCCTCCTGCTCCAATGTCCAGCAGGGAGGCCACCAGTTCCTGCTGCGGGGGCTCCAGGGAGCTGGGCCTGAGGCAGGAGACCGCTGAGCAGACCCCTACCTGCCTGGGCACAGGCTGTGTGCGTGGCTGTCAACACTGCTGCCTTCAGAGGAAACCGCTAAGGGGAAGGAGATGATTATGGAAGCAGGGCCTGGGCTTGGCCAGGACCGAATGGGTACAGTGGTGACAAACATAAAGCAAGCACTGCCTGTGCCACAACAGCCGCACATCACGTGGAGGCTGGAGGGAAGAACACACCTGGGATGCTAGTTGGGATCTAACCACTGATGGGGTGGAAGCCGTTTCTCCTGGTCCTGTTTTCTACTGGCTGGAGGAAGGCACTCCTCCTCGACGGGCACACAGCCAGGGCTGTGTCCCCCTCAGAGCCCCTCTGTGGCAGCTTGGCCCGCAGCACAGACTCTCCTCCCAGCACCCCCTGAGCCCTGGATGCCAGTGCTGACTCAGGCCACCTCCTGTGCCTGGGTGTCTGTCCGGCAGAGGCAGAGGAACCTGGGTTCACTAATCGGCTGTGGTCTTTCTCCCACAGGCACTCCAAGTTTCCAGTGAAATCCAGCCCACCCTTCCAGGTCAGCTTGAGGGAGGGACCTGCCGGCATCTCTCCAGTCCCTGAGCAGCAGCATCTCCAGCCCTAAATCACCCAATGTTCCAGGGGATGACGGGTCCTGCCTCCAGGGAGGTCCAGCAAACAGCAGGCAGAGAACGATGACCACAGCCCTCAACCTCTCCTCGGGACCCACCTGTGACATGAGTACTTGTCACATCCTCACCCACGCTTTCTCCATTTTGGAAGGGGCTAGGGATGCTGTCTTGCAAAAAGGACACACCCTAAAGCACATGCTGCCTGGCACGAAGCAGCCATGCAGACATTCAACCCTAGACCCCTGGCTCCGGATGCTGGCTCCACATGCAGCCCCAAGCCCTCCTGGGGGCCCCAGGCCTGCACAGCTGGTAATAGGCATCTTGAGATTAACACATCTGCAGCCAATTCTTGACTTCTTCCGCCAACTGCGCTCTCCCTTCCTTCTCCCCTTCAGGGAGACGCAGAAACACTGACTCAATTCTAAGGTCCCAGACCCAGCAGGCAGCCTCGATCCAGGATCTTCCTCATGTGCCACAAAGATGCGCCCTAAGTTCTGAGGTTGTTACTCTCAAAACACATCATACGCTGTTCACTGCCGACAGCTACGAATCCAACTAAACCACCATCATCTCTTATTTGAACATGTGAAACACGGCACACTCGCTCCCGACTCGGACTCTGACACCCTCCTCCTCCTGCTGGAGGCTCCTCCCCCTGGATCTTCTGGGTTCCTCTCACCAGTCTCTGCTCAGGTGCCACCTCCCCCAGACAGGCCCTCCCAAAGACGCTGCATCTGCCCTCATCCCTCGTGTCTGTTCTACACCATCGCAGCATGCACCACACACTAGGACACACACCCCTTGAGGGCAGGGATGGAGACCTCTTGTTCCCACTGCACCCCTCAGGACGGTGCCTGCACATGGCGGGGACTCAGTGACCAGAGTGAGTGCACAGACGCGTGAACACCCAGTGAAGAGTGGGGGGCAGTTTACAACAAGGAGAGTGAATGAGGCCTGGCAAACAAGAGTCTCCTCCTCAACTCATTTCTAAAGTGAACTGACTGGTTCCTGATCATGACACCCGTCTCTATCTCCATCTCCAGCACCTCTTCTGGGCTCCCTGGCAGGGCGCCCTCTTCTCTCATCTTGCCATGTCTCGGCCCCACTGTCCTGCCCAGAGATGCTAGAGCAAGCCCCTCTGTCCACCCAGTAGGTGATGTGTCTCCAGTTCACCCAGCACCCAGTGTGGGCTGTGCCCCCAGGCCCAGGCCTGCCCTGTGGTGGGCGGTAACATGGTGAGGTTATGTAAGAAAACACCACCACAGACAAAGGAGGCCATGTCTTGAGAACCGATCAGCCCACACTCACTCCCTGACCTGCTAGAGCACAGCCTTTGGCACATGCGCTGGGGCCCTTAGGCTTTACCTCTGGGGTCTCACTTGCCGCGGTGCTCTCCTCCTTCTTCCTCTCTTCTTCCTCCTGTTCCAGCTCCTTAATGCTCTCTTCCAACACGTTAGGCCAGAAGTCACCCTCGAAATAGGGCAGTTCCTTGGCACTGGTGAGCCTGTCTTCAGTTGCTTGTTTGAAAATGTCCTGGAAAGTGAACAAGCACAGCGGTAAGACGACGGGAGCTGGCTGACACTCTGGGGAGGGGGCTTGGGGCCAAGACATGGAGAGGGGACCGCGCACTCCTGAGGTGCATGGTTTCACAGGCTCTGCCGCCACTTCTCTTGGACTGCCAACTGCAAATCTTGACAGACAGCAGAGAAGTTGCTTCTTAGTTTGTGATTTTAAAATTTTTTAATTTTTGCTTTCCAATACTCATAAGTAGATATCATGTGAGCACAGAGGGAGACACGTGAAGATGTGGGAGTCAGTGGTGAGGAGCCCCCTGCCCCCAGCGGTGTGGGCACCTTATAATCATGGATGATGCGCTCGGCAAAGGCCTTGTCCAGCATCTTCTTGTACCACTCCTGCAGGCGCTTTGGCTTGGGGATTTTTTGATCCGGGGGGTGGCAATGGAAGATGTAGTCGTCTCCTTCACTTGGGGGACAGGCCCAGATGTGTCCTGTTACATACCTGCAGGACATACACACAATTCAGATGGAAACAGTGAGTGAAATCATCCCTGCCTTTGAGGAGTAACAGCTGAGGAACACAGACCAAAGCAAGGACAGAAATAACTATGAAGAAAAACAACAAAAAAGAAATTACAAAATGCTTCTGGCAGAACACGTGAGAGGCCTAAGAGAGGTTCCAAACCACTGTGCTGGGGAAGGGGGTTAGGGTAAAGCCAAATCTCTACAGAGTGCAAACGCAGCCTGGAAATTGGCCCTACGGTACCTCCCTCTTGGGTGTGCATGTCAGGCAGGGGCTAAGGCTGCAAGGGAACCTGTGACATAGGCGAGAGCCTGGGAAGACGGCAACGCAGCAGGTGTATCAGACGGCTTGTCCCTACGGTGGATGTACTAAATTTCCTATCTACTTTCTCCTGCACATTGGAAAGGAAGGTGAGTATTTCTTTCTAAGGGGTTAAAGACAAAATAGATCTCATTCATTCTGCTCAAGACACTTCAATCAAACATCTCTTTTCCAAATTTGGGAAAGAAATGTGATCTAGAACGTAAGAAGAGAGACAGGAAAAGAAGTCAGACACAAGAGACCACAACTGGTAGGATTCCGCTTCTATGAATCATCCAGAAAAGGCACATTTATGGAGACAAAAAGGAGATTAGTCACTGGGGGCAGGGGTCCAAAAGGGATGAACGGCAAATGGGTGCAGGGATCTTCACGGGGGTGGGGGGGATGAGAATGTTCTGAAACTGATTTACCATGACAGCTGCATTACTTGGTAAAGTTACTAAAGATCACTGAATGTACACCTGAAGCAGGTGAATTGTATGATACATAAAATATGCCTCAATAAAGTTTTTAAAAAACAGACTAGAATGGAGAAAAACACAGAAGTCAGGGAAAGAACATGAGCTGTGCTGGGAGCCCCAGACCCAAGTGGCCCAACAGAGCATCTGGCTGGAAGGGTGCTCTGGAGACCCCTGAATCCATTTAAGGACATCAAAATAAAAACACAAAAAACCTTAAGAAATACTTGTGTTATTTCACAAAATACACAGTGAAAATTAAAAATGGAGTTTTTATTAGTTCTGAATAATTTGAATTAAACTCACCCCAATTTCTTCACGTACTCTAAATATCCAATAAGGATCTCATGGTAAACAGCTGTTCGGAGGCATCGGGGTCGGAAGAAATGAATACTGTCCAGATAAGATATGTACACACGCCTAGGGGGCAGGGTGAGAAAGAAATTAATTCAAAGTTCAGGTTATCTCCCAAACTTGAAACCAAACACCAGCATCTAAAAAAAGCTCCAGAAATAAATTCTGTTTTGATAGCATTTACACTGGCCACAAACAGGACATAAGAAATCTGCCATCACCAAGCTCTGCTACCAATCAATAAAACACAATTCAATTTCATCACTGAACTATGAAGCAATGCCATCACTCACCATGGGGAACCGTGGAGAGATCAGGGCAAATTAGGAAAAGCCACTTCTAATTCCTTCTCACCCAGATTCTTGACTGAACATGAAATAACTCTCAGCAGAGCTGTGACATTTTCATAGGTGCATCAAAGAGAAGCCCAGCCTGTGCAGCAGTCCCCACCCCCTTCTCCATAGGTTTACCTGCCCCAGGTAAGACAGGGGCAACAGCAAGACCAGGATCAAAACCCATGTGTGCTTACAACACAAAGCACTCTACAGTCATCAAAACTGTTCACTTCCCACTGGCTTAGCAGAAAACGAACTAACGAAACTAACTAGTAGTTCTCTAAGATGTTTAGAGCCCCGGTTGCTAGCACAACACGTGACACGCACCCCAAAGGAACTAGAGGATTACCTTGTATTTGGAGGGGGGCAATCAGAGCCATACTCTTGGACGTGCATCCCAAAGAAGCACACGTCCACTCCATCAATTTCCTCAAAGGCAAAGAGTGCTTTGGTTCGATACGGGAAAGATTCAGACATTTCCCCAGAATCCACAAACCTGAAATAAAAAAGCCTGATGTTTGCATGCATCACCACCATTTACAAAGTGCTTTACAGACGAGACCTGCTGCCGTAAACCCGCTCAGTGCAGAGAAGCTGGAGGCAAGGTCACCGCTTCTGACCACTGGCCCAGAGCTCCTCCACTGGCCCAGGCAGCTCGGAGACTTGACCCCATTCTTCGTGACACTGCTTCACTCATACAGGAATTCCACCTCCCCTGATGAACGCGGGATACTGACAGAAGGGTGGCTACATGCTAACTGATGAAAAGCTTTCAAATTATGCAAACTCTAAAGCTTTGCCAGAAAGCAAGGCTCTGGTTAACCACGTGGGGTGCCCACTGGAACGTCTGCACACAAACCGTGACTTCATCCCGGGCTTGACCTCCACCGTCTTGTCTGAGCTGGCCACTACGCGGACAAACACCTCCCCGGCTTCAGGATGATTCTGTCGCCGCAAAAACTTGTTGACTCGGTCTTCCAAGTGGTTTCCCAACCGTGTGGTCTGCAGTCCTGCAAAGTCCAGCACAAGCAGATGAGAGGGCTTCGGGAGGGTTGAGGTCACAGAAACCACCTCTTTCAGTGTAGTCTGGTATTTTAAGGAGTAACAGAAGGGATCTAATGTGTCCTATGAGGTAATAAGCATTTTATAAAAGAAAGGTGGACGCTGGAATCTCAGGCATTCCATGCATTGAAAACTGCTGTCAAATGCCCAATATTTCCATCTTTTTCTAACTGTAAGGGGCAGAAGAGACACAAAGGTGGACCCAAATCTGAAAGAAGATGGGCTCTGGGGTGAAGCAGGGGAGCAGGCACGAGGGAGCCACAATGGGTCCACCCTGCCTCCTGCCTCACATGCCCAGCCCCTAGTGAGACAGAGATCTGGCCCTGGCTGCACCCACACAGATGCTTGGTGTCACAGCTGTGCCCCAAGGCTGGAACGCAGACTTGAAGAACTCTTAACAGAAATGGGGAGCCTGCCACTGCTTTCCCTGGAAGGCAGGGCTGGCACAGCCTCAGAGACAGGATGGCACAAATGCCCCTTCCTGCCCAGCTCTGATGAGAGCCCTGGTGCAGTCTGAGACAGCTAAGCTAGCATGCAGCCAAGGGCTACCTCGCTCTGTGAGCATTCCAATCCTGGGTGGCAAGGGATGCTGTCCCAGGAGGCAGACCTGCCCAGCACCATTGCTGGTGGGCTCCTCCGCCCTGCCCCTCTGTACCCTCCCTTTCCCAGGGATGGGCCAGGAGTTACACAGCATATAAATACACATACAGTCATAGCATAAAAAAACTCTGTGTATATTGGGATAAAAGACTAGACAAGAAAGCTGCAAAAGATTAACAGTGACTATAGATGATAGGATTTTAGACGATTCCTTACTGAGGTTAAGAAATATCTGCAAAATTTAGGCTTTTTAAATTTAGTTTCTCTGCAATAAACATACCAATGGTGGAATTTTTTTGGTATATAAATTATACCTCAATAAAAGTGATTAAAAAAAACTTACAATGGCAATGAAATAAAGACCCCATTAAAAAATAAAAACTTTAAAAGCTACAAACATGAGCGAAAGTAGAATTATGTTTCACACTCTGATACACGTGCACACTTTCCACAGCTGTTTAGTCATGCTCTGGATCCCCTTATTTCAACCTCCCACAGCTGAGATAACCATCCTGAGAAAAGAGAATTAGGTACAAAGGACTTACGACCATCTCATCTATTCTTTGTGAAGCCCAGAAGAAAATTCTCACGTTCTTGCCCTCCCTGTACTCCCGCCCATGCTGCTGCTGAGCAAGTTTTGTCCCCTCATGAGGTGGCTTCCAATCCAGAAAGGGAGGACACAGCTAAGAAGGGCCACCCTGCGCTGGTGCAGGGAGATCCCCGTTCCCCTGTGAAACTACGATTACACACATTATGATTTTCACATACTGAAGGAGTAAACCTTCAAATTTAGGTCTTTATATTTTTCCCCCAAATTACTTGAATTACCTGTACTAAAAATACAGGGGTTTTTTGAATTTTTTTTTTTTTATACAGCACGTTCTTATTAGTTATCTATTTTATACATATAAGTGTGTATATGTCAATCCCAATCTCCCAATTCATTCTACCCGCCCCCCCGGCGCTTCCCCCGCTTGGTGTCCATACGTTTGTTCTCTACATCTGTGTCTCTATTTCTGCCCTGCAAACCTGTTCATCTGTACCATTTTTCTAGGTTCCACATATATGCGTTAATATACAATATTTGTTTTTCTGACTTCACTCTGAAAATAGTTGTTTTATTTTTTTAAATACATTTATTTATTTTTGGCTGAGTTGGGTGTTCGTTGCTGCACGTGGGCTTTCTCTAGTTGTGGCAAGCGGGGTCTACTCTTCGTTGTGGTGTGTGGGCTTCTCACCGTCGTGGCTTCTCGTTGCAGAGCATGGGCTCTAGGTGCGCAGGCTTTGGCAGTTGTGGCGTGTAGGCTCAGTAATTGTGGCTCGCGGGCTCTAGAGCACAGGCTCAGTAGTTGTGGTGCACGGGCTTAGTTGCTCCACGGCATGTGGGATCTTCCTGGACCAGGGCTTGATCCCGTGTCCCCTGCATTGGCAGGTGGATTCTTAACCACTGTGCCACCAGGGAAGCCCAAAATACAGTTTTTATTTATTTATTTATTTATTTTTGTGGTACGCAGGCCTCTCACCGCCGTGGCCTCTCCCATTGCGGAGAGCAGGCTCCGGACGCGCAGGCTCAGCGGCCACGGCTCACGGGCCCAGCCGCTCCGCAGCATGTGGGATCTTCCCGGACCGGGGCACGAACCCGTGTCCCCTGCATCGGCAGGCGGACTCTCAAACACTGCGCCACCAAGGAAGCCCTACAGTTTTTAAATGAGACAATTATGATGGTCTGGTCACGAGCACCAAACTGAACGCTGTGAAGAGGGCTGGAGAAGTGCTCCGCTGTGTCCCCTGAGAGAAGAGCCATGGGCTTTACACATGGGACGGCACCGTTTAAACCTGGAGAGCGGCCAGCACGCGCTCAGAGACTCAGTACTGGGGAAAGAAGGGCTGTTCTCATGCTGCGGTGTTATGCGGAGGCGTCCTCCAGACCATCAAGTTCAGGCACTGAGGGCGGGCATTTCTGCAGCAGCCCCTCCCACTAGGCAGCAGGGCCCAGGCCACCCTCACTGTGATGGTGCCTTGGGCTTCCCACAGGGTGGCCACGTGCTTTGGTTTAGGTTCCCATTTCCACTCCCCACAGCCCATCATGCTGCAGTGGATGGCCCTGTACATGCCTTTAGGCACATGAGCAAATATCTTTGTAGGAGACATGCGTCAAAGTGGAACTGCTGAGTCTAAAAATGGACATTTAAAATTGTACCCGACCATGTATATTTTTGGCCATGGTGCATGATGAGAGCCTTATATTTCCCTTTATGTGATCAAATTCTTCAGCCTTTTGCTTTCTGACCTCTGGGCTCTATCCTTTCTAGGAAGGTTTTTCATAACTGAACACAGTAAAAACACTCTCTTACTCTGACCTCCAAAGCATTTGTAGTTGTTACTTTTCGTCCCTTTAGCCACCCGAGTTGTGCTGTGCATGTGGCGTTAATGGGGAGGTGGTTTTGGGTGAATAGTCAGTTGTTTAGTATCAGTCTCTGACCAGCAGCTGGAAGATATTTTCAACGTAGTCGTCCCTCCACACCCACAGGGGACTGGTTCCAGGAACCCCTCAGGCACCAAAATCCAAGGATGCTGAAGTTCCTGACATACAATGGTGCAGTACAGAAGGCCCTCTGTACCCACAGGTCCCACATGAGTGGACACAGAGGGCCCACTGCACTAAGTCAGTGCAAATGAGGCAACCTCTCTTTTATGACCAACAGACACTTACAGAGATGATGCTAATACACATTCAAATCAAAAACCAAGGGGAGACACACCACCTCTAAGGTCCTCTTCTGTTAAGTGAAGGTTCTAAATCTTTGAAGCTCATTTGCCAAAGGTCCACATATCCCTCTCCACCATTCTCTGGACACTAGGGGAGGGTGGGGGCTGGGCCAGTTCTCAGGTTCTCCTACTCACCCCCACAACCTCTACCCCTCTCTCTTCTGGCCGCAAATGCTCTTCTATTGAAGCCTAGCTCTCCTGGAAATTTCTGTTTTGGTCACCAAAGCTCTGGCCTAGGAGATTGATTATAAGTAGCTGGCTGCTTTAGTGACATCACTCAGAATGGATCCTTTAAAGTAGGAGTTCTCACCTGCACGCCCCCAACCCAGGACATCTGGTAATGTATGAAGACATTTCTGACGGCCACCATTCATGGAGGGGTGGGGCGGGGAGTATTACCAGTATTTAGTGGGCAGCAGCCTTCTGCTAAAATTCTAATTAAGCACAAGACAGTCCCAATAACAGAGACGTTTCTGGACCAAATGTCAGTAATAGAAACCCTGATCTAAAGAGAAATATTATAATAGCTGGTGAATTCATCAATATTTCAAAAGATTTTATAAGAGTGAGTTTAAGCGATAGGATAACTGCGTATTTTGGTAATGACACAGTTTGAACGTGAATTAACGCTGACTAGGAAGGCTTCAGAGGGGCTTCTTCCTTGCCTGCCACCCTTCCCTCCTGCCCACGGACCTCTCCCTCCATCCCATCTTTCTTCTACTCCAGCTCCTCAGGTGGCCTGGCTCTTGCTGGGGAGCCCTAAGCGGTGTGCTAGTTGCCTGTCCTACTGGAGAGAAGTGAGAGCAGCAGCCGAGTTGACAAAGATGACACACTGTACACTTCTGAAAAGTGTCATCTCTAAAAAAGTGAAGACTACCTATGAAAAGTTACTCCTATAGCAACAGAGTGCTCTCTCTGCTCCTCACAGACACCAGCAGCCGCTCCCAATGTGGCAGCGATGCACCCAATCAACCCTCGTGCAGACCAGGCTCCTGCCAGTCCTGGTGATGTTGGCTGTTCCGAGGGCCCCTGAGGGCCACTCTTCACAACAGCGGGGCCCACACCTATTGATGGGCAAACAGCCATCCCCGCAGGTGCCCAGGGCTGAGCGTGCCCAGGACGTGTATGTTATTTCTAAGCTACTTGAGAAGCATCTGCTGACAAATTTTCTCTCTCAGAATTCACAAAGTTTACTATATGTGTTTTAGATGAAAGTTTCTAAACTTTCATCTATAACATAGACTGATCATAAAGCTGACTTTCATATAAAGATCAAGGCAAATGATTCTCTTCAAGGGTAAGACAAAAAAATACAAAAACCCTTCCACAACTTACTCTTAGCACTGAATTTGTTTTCTTTACGAGTTCTGCCTGTTTTCTTCAAGCAGTTGTCGCACACAAAGCTGCAAAAAAAATAATGGGTGTGATCAGATTATATAAAACAGTATATGTTGCCAAACCAGTGAAATGCAGCATTAAAATACTTTGTTGGCAATTAAAATCGCATCATTATACAAAAGTGAAGAGGCAGACTGCTTTGATTCTACAATTCCCAAAGCGGGCAAACACTTAAGACTTAAATTTAGAACAAACTGCCATCCATCTAATTGCCGGATTCTTGCTGACAACAATGAATGAAACGCAGTAGCAGCCAGCATCCTCCCCTCTACTCTGTGCATAACTGCTTTCCCTTTCCCGAGATCACAGGAAATCACCAGGAAGTTACTCACCCTGAAGGCCAAATGATATCATAGTGGAGAACACAAATCTGATGCATCTTCCGGCCACACTCCTTGCAATCAACGAAACTAGAAGACAAAGAAAGTGAACTGTGACACACGGAGCCACATACATAATGGAGCTTCTACAGAGCCCGTGTGGTGTGCTCACACCTCGTCCCCTTGATGACTTTAAGAATCTGCAGCACTAATGCATCTCTTAATTGAGCTGTATTTTAAAAAATGCATCAGTATGATATTTTCTATAGGAAAGACTGACTTTCTCCCTTTCTTTGTACAAATGCCTCTTTCCTCTCTTCTCCCAATCTGCTTTGCAACCAGAAGTGAAAATTTATTTCTAAATACTGCTATGACGAAGGCCTATTTTACAGGTCAGTATTTCTGATATTACTACAGATTTTCAAGACCAGTGCTTGCTCTAGATGACTGCACATGCCTAAATGGACTTAAATAACAGAGAACAATACCGTCAGTGTTACAAACCCTTGTTCTTAAGCCCAGGCGCAGGAAACGTCTGCTGAGTCAGTTACAAGGGTGGGAAATGACGGCCTTTCTTTTTTTTAAAAAAAAATTATTTATTTATTTATTTTTGGCTGTGCTGGGTCTTCTTTTCTGTGTGTGGGCTTTCTCTAGTTGCGGCGACCGGGGGCCACTCTTCATCGCGGTGCGCGGGTCTCTCACTGTCGCGGTCTCTCTTGTTGCGGAGCACAAGCTCCAGATGCGCAGGCTCAGTAGTTGTGGCTCACGGGCCTAGTTGCTCCGCGGCATGTGGGATCTTCCCAGACCAGGACTCGAACCTGTGTCCCCTGCACTGGCAGGCAGACTCTCAACCACTGCGCCACCAGGGAAGCCCTGATGGCCTTTCTTAAAGTAATCACTAAAGAAGTTGGGATGCACCATGACACCTGCCCTCTGCACAGCTTCCGCCATAGATCACCTGGGCCCCATCACCTCACCTAGGAAACTTAATCGCCAACGTGCTTGAAGGTTAAAACCTATTTTTTCAGCCATGCCCTTAAAGCCACCACAACTTATACCCTGTGGAAGGCTGAGGGGCTAGAAAGTACCACATTTCTCCAAACGGTCCTGGGTCCTGGCTCTTCCTGTCATGCTAGATGCTGGTCCCCGTAACCTGACGCCTGCTCTCACTATTGCTGCTCGGGTCCCCGGCCCCTGACCGTCCTACTGCCCTTGCTGAGCAAGCCTTCCACCACAGATCGAACCCAATCCAGCTTCTCTGTCCCTGCTCTGTCGGAGGAGAAAAGGACATACACAGGCAGACTGTGCAGAATGGCAGTGACCCTCATCAGCCATCCTTAGTTGTCCTGCCCCAGTTGCTGCCCTTCCCAGCACACCCAGGAGGGAATCCAGCACCCTCTGGCCCCTTGTGCTATGGGGCTCCATCCACGCTCCCTACATGCCCTGCACTTGAGCTCACCTGCAGTGCTGCTGAACATCCCATGTCCTTTCATGTCTTTGTGTCTAGAATGCTCTGCCCACCACCCCCAACACCTGCTTCCAAATGAATGTCACCTTCTCCACTGGGCCAGGGTCCCCCACTCTGGACTACCTTACTGCCTCCTGCTGCCTGTGCTACGATCCGTCTGTCCTACTGGAAGACAAACGGCTGGAGGACAGGCCCCCTTTATTCATCTGTTGTCTTCCCCACTGCCTGGCAACTACTGCTTCAATATAACGTATTCTGAAATTGAAAAGTGAGTATAGCAACTAACATAACACTGTAAATACTCCAGTATAAAACAAAAATTTGGGGAGACTTCCCTGGTCGCTCAGTGGTTAAGACTCCGCCATCCCAATGCAGGGGGCCCAGGTTCAATCCCTGGTCAGGAAACTAGATCCCACACGCATGCCGTGACTAAGAGTTTGCATGCCACAAATAAGGAGCCCGCCTGCTGCAACTAAGGAGTCCACGAGCCACAAACTAAGGAGACCACCTGCCGCAAGTAAGACCCAGCATGACCAAATAAATAAATAAATATTTTTAAAATAAATAAATAAAATTAAAAATTTTAAAACACTGAATATAAATCACAGGGAAACGGGAAAACTGTTGGGGAGGACACAATGTGAACAGGGAGATGGCTAGTCAGGACAAACAATCCACTGACACTAAAGAGACTAAAGAGACAGGGAGCAGCCTCCTCATGCACAGGCACTTTGCTAAGTAATCAACGTGCTCCCCCCGCAACCCCACCTGGGCACTGCTGGCAGGAGAGACTAAGTCAGCTCTTAATGGGAAGTGGAGTCTTTGTCTTCCACTGGAAGCTGGGAAGTAGAGCCAAGGGAGGGAGAACCTGTTCCTCAGCTTTGGACGCACCACAGCCACATTTACCAAACTCCCAACAGTGCTGGAGCCTGTGCTCACCAAGCAACCCTAGACGGGCGTTCACCACAGTAGCAGAACAAAATGGGCATCTCCACACACTGGGGTGCCTTCAGGACTCGGCTTTGGGGACCAGGGAGGAGCCACCACATGGAAGGAGCTCTGAGGCCTCTTTAAGGAGTTATTACAAAGCAAAATTTACATACTGAGTATTCTCACTGATCACTGAAGGAAAGGAAAGTATCTGACAATGACCTTTGAAAATATACCATACCAAAGATGGTGACAAGAATATACAACACTGGGCTTCTCATTATTTATTTTTAAAAAGTGGTTTCTAAGAGTTTTTCTTTCTGAAATTTCCCTTTAAATGATACGAGCACGCCTCCACCAAATATTCCTACCTTTAGTCTCTAAAGATTCACACTAAATGGCTTCTTAAAGACAACTATGACGAAGTTATTACAGAGATTCTAATAGAGCCAAAACATACATCTAATCTTACATTAAAGGGTGTTAAAATTCAGTAGCTGGACAGCATGCTACAGAGACATGCATCTTTTGTGTGAGTTAAAACAGAATCCACATCTGAAATAACTTAACACAAAAAATTCCACCCAGGGTAATGTATTTATTTCCAGCGTCTTCTCCCGCAACCCAACAATAAGGAGGAACTTTCCTCAAGTGAAACTAAAACCTAAAAGTCAGAAAGAAAATAGCTGTATACTCACGGTTCAGGATCTAAGGTATCATTTTTCTTCTTTTCAAACTGATCCTTTGAAATTGTCCTTGTTTTTTGGGGGAGGGGGGGAAAGGAAAAATGTTAATTAACTAAATTTATCTGTTGAGTATAAACTATAGGGTCTCTGGGATATTATTCTGTAACTAGTTCTTCACATAAAAGTAAAACTGATGGTCAGCTGAAATCTCAAGTAGATGTAATAATGGCATGAACACACAACATTTAATTCTATAGAAAGCACTACCTTTTATTTTTCTCTGCCTTCCTTGGACTATTTCCTCGAAACTATCATTAGCACTCATTACAAGATTTAATTAAAGGCTAGTCAAAGTACAGTGGCAAAATTACATTGAGATTCAAACCTGTTAATTTCCAATCAAATCTATATGGTGAATGAATGCTGAATTTGACCAACACTGGTATTATCAGTTCTTCTAATTACAATATTCCTTCATTGACACAAGTCAGCATGTACTTGGGGATATTTTACTTATTCTTAAAGGGCTGAGTATTTCATTTTTGTGGTACTTTTATTAGTGTATATGTGAATTACTTGATTCACAGAATTATACAATCCAATTATTAATCATCACACAATTGGGACTAAAGAATTAAATTGACAAGGGATAGAAAAATTGAATATGTAGAATTTCTGTCATTTTGGTTTATATATCTTACAGGCGGGTATGGTTTGTTGTGCGAATGAATAAAGTAAACTTGAGTTGCAGAGTAAGTGTCCAACAGTGCTGGAAACTGCTTCAGTGGGAAGCCTTTTTGCCTTTGGGGGGACAGTCACACAGTAGACTTCCCAGAGTGTCAGGAATCATGGCAGAGTCAGGAGAAAAGAAAGACCACAAAACGCTGGCAGTCCTAGGCAGCTATGGTGGCTGGCAGGTTTTTAGGTATCTCGAGCATGTAAATGAGTTGACCATCCAATCTGTGGATTTGCTTTTGCTTTTTTCTCACCACATTCTGGCCATTTGCCTACTCAAAAGTACCTCCATCAGAGGATAAGCATCAGGGAGGAAATGGTGAACTCAGTGAGGGAATGAACGAACTAACTCATGCCTGTCCATACTGGAGTTGTGAGCAAGAGTCCAACCTCCAGAGAGGAAGGAGATACAGGTACTCGCTGGGGTCTCACCACCTGGGTTCTGTTACCTCTGCAACTTAAAGGACAGAGGTTTCAGTGGAAGATCAACTAGATGCTACAGATAGGGTATACACACAAGACTCATTTTTGCTACTGCCAGCTAGTTCTGTGACTAGGGTTACCTGGTTTCTTAGGTGTAACTGAAAATTTACAATCTTCCCAAATGGAAGTTGACAGCCACTAGGAAAAAGCAAGTGTTTTAGAAGAAGAGATAGAGCAAGGTCGAGAGAGACCATTGCACTGCAGTGGGGGCTACAGCATCATGGTCTCAAGCAGAGGGAAGAATGTGCAAGTGGCGCTGGGATTCAGCTACAACAGCTACATTATAAAATATGAATGTGGGTATAAGTAATATGAAAAATACACTACAGAAAAGTCACAGTGGGTGGCAGTGGTGCTTCCCTTTTAATCACGGATGAGAACAAAACAACAATTCAGAGGCACCCCCGAGAGAAATGACAGGATGGTACTTACGTCTGGGGTTGTGAAGGGTCGTCACCCAGGGTAACATTCTCCCCCTGGATCTCTGTGAAACACTTCTCACAGAAATGATACCTGTCAGCAAGAAGGCCATACTTGGGTGAACTGGTCCATCATAACACACAGCCACCCAAGCAACGAAGCCACCAATCAGAGCAGGGCAGATCACCACGACGAAGGGGGGGCGTTGTTGGTTGATTGATGGGTCAGTGAGGACAATGAAAGGAACAGGGGCAGGTGGGGAAGGGCAGGATTAGAGAACAGGGGAGGGAACAAATAGCACAGACATAAAGGTAAGACGCAAACACCAAGACAACACAGAGCAGAAAGCCAAGGCAAAGCATTGATTAGCATTCGGTCTCATTGCACACATCCCAGGCCATCATCACTAACAACGGGTTTGTCCAGCTCCAAGATGCAAATGTTTTCAAGGAGTTGTTAATACTAGAATTGCAAGGAGCCTAATTTTAGGAGTTTGGATTTTGTTATTACTTAGAGAAAACCAGATATAACTACAGGTTTTGAGATGGAAAAAATTTACTTTGAACAAAATAGTCTGACAAAAAGCCTTAAAAAAGCAATTTAAAGTGAAATAGCTTTTTTTCAAAATGGAAGATTTATGCTTGACAGCAATTCATAGATTTCATTTCTGGTATTAAGCCAGATCTTTAAAGGTATGAAAATGTTGAGCACTCAGAACTGGTTTTAATTTTCTCCTGTTATTTTTCACATGTTAATCACTCAGTTAATTGGGTTACAATAGAAATGAAACCAAATCCATATTCTAGACAAACATTTAACAGAAATGCAATCAGGGTCAAAGACTTTCCAGCCATTTATCAGTAAGAATATACAGAGAAAAACTGTGATATATTGTATAAACAATACAATATATGTAAATCCATGAACAGTCTTAAAATTCAATTCTAAGCTTCAATTTATTTATTTTTAATTTTTTTGCGGTACGCAGGCCTCTCACTGTTGTGGCCTCTCCTGTTGCGGAGCACAGGCTCCGGACACGCAGGCTCAGCAGCCATAGCTCACGGGCCCAGCCGCTCCGCGGCATGTGGGATCTTCCCGGACCGGGCACGAACCCACGTCCCCTGCATCGGCAGGCGGACTCTCAACCACTGCGCCACCAGGGAAGCCCCTAAGCTTCAATTTAAACTTTTTGGTATTGGGACCAATCATTCATCAATCTGAGATACTCAGTGATTTCTCTAACTTGGCAACAATCCAAGTTAAGCAAATTTAGAGACCATCTTTAAAGCACAATCTGCATTTGAGAAATTATCCATCACCCCAATTTCTTATAGTATATAGAGCCTGGGCTCAAGCCATCAAATAAGAACAGTTAAAATTAAAACTATTAAATGTTTGGAAAGGACACAAATGAGAAATCAACTAAAATGCAGGCTGATGCTGCATAAACAAGATGGGTACAAAGGAATACTGTAGAAGTAAACAAGCTGAATGAGGTGAATTACACAAGCAAAAGGGATGAGTATAAGGTACGACGGCAGCACAATAAAATGCGGTTTTAGTGCTCAAAACTACATCTACAAGATGCCAAGAGGATTAGTGTTAAAGACACTGTGACGAGACGTGGAGCGCCACACTGAACCACATGGGCAGAAGGATATGCGCGGCAGCTTGCAGCTACACACAGACACAGACACACACGCACACAAACACACATGCGCGCCCGGCTACAAACAACTGAGATTCAGGCCACTGCCTGGCCAGTTTGTCTCCATTACCACTAAATAGGTCCCCACAAGTTCTAATTCTAATCTTAAACACACCGAGCATTCTGCCTGCTATATTTCACTGACTAAACACATGTAGTGAATTAAAAGTATAAAACTTTAGAGCATGCACACACCTCAAGATTATTCAATTTTTCAGATTTGTTGATGAGGAACACGACAGATTCACTGTGTGTAGCAATTAGATTAATAAGAGTTTCTTGCTGGGACCAGTTTATTTAGAATTAATTCAATCAACAAAGTCTGCCAAGATTAAAAACTGACCAGGAACAAACCGATTAACACTGCTGTTTTTAAAAATACTTATTATCTCTTTCTCTGAATGAACTATAGTAATAATTCTTCTGGCTATTCACTATTTTGTAAATTTTTTTTTTTTTTTTGGTGGTACGCGGGCCTCTCACTGTTGTGGCCTCTCCCATTGCGGAGCACAGGCTCCGGACGCGCAGGCTCAGTGGCCATGGCTCACGGGCCTAACCGCTCCGCGGCATGTGGGATCTTCCCAGACCGGGGCACGAACCCGTGTCCCCTGCATCGGCAGGTGGATTCTCAACCACTGCATCACCAGGGAAGCCCTGTAAATATTTTTATGGAGGCTTGAAATCATGTAGTAAAAGGAATTTCCATGTGTAGAAGGGCATGATCATCACTGGCAAGAAAGAATTACACTATAGAAACTATAAACCAATTAAGCAGCAATCAGAACAATATGCAAAAAAATGATACCCCTTCAATGCCAAATTGCTTCCTTTTAAAAAATGAATGAAAGTGTTCCAATTTATTATGATCAAACTCAGCCACTGTGGGCTAGCTCAAAGAGGACTATGGAACACACTGTGAAATGAAATTGCCACGGTAATTACATGTGAGTCTAAACGGTTTTAAGATCCTGGACAAACTAAACTCTTAGCTTTTATTCAAGCAGTACATCAAGCCTAGCAACACCTGGGGAACAAGAATCATAAACCCATCATTTTCCACTGGAGGAAACCGGCCCAGAGTGAAGCACTGATGGCTGAATGGCAGCCCCTGGGGTGGCTGCAGAAACCTACGCCCTCTGTGTATAACTAATTTCCATTCCCAAGAACCTCAGGGTCAGAAACTGGGAGTGACAGAGTGTCTGTCCCAGAGCAAGGCCAGAGATATCAGAGAATCAAACCTGTTCAGGTATAAGGGGAAAGGGAGGGGCCCCAGCCTCCCTTTAGCTCCCTTCGGATATGATGACAGCCCACCCATCTAGTCAAGTAGGCTGAAACCACTCTGGTAATCAGTGGGTGACAGATGTTAATGTCAGACTTGCCCCTATCTTATACCTAGTCCAAACTTTATTCATCCTGTAAATACATAATGGTTCAGAGATTCACTTTTCAACCGTAAGAGCCTAGATGACCTTCTGCCTTACGTGAAGGAAACAGTTTAATGAATATGGAATTATAAAGGAGAAACACTTCACATAATCTGATGATGATGTACATCTGCGTACCTAAAGTTAGCACAATGTAACTGCAGAGTTCATCTGTAAGGGTAATTTAATGTATGGAGTAAATTTTCAAATGCAGATTGTTGTAAGTACCATATCAGTATATATAAATAACTGGGATAACAGATAATATCTACTCTTATCTATCGATAATAAACTGTTAAAATTATAGAACAGTTTTCCCAACATGACTTACTTTCAAAATTTCAAAGTGTGGAAACAAGTGAAAATATAACCATATACTAGCTAATCTATTAGTTTCACTTGTTTAAACGGTCTGTAGAATTTCCTATTCTAAGTGCCCAGTTTAGGACTGTAAGTACCAGAACAATTATTCAAAAGAACACCATGGTGTTCATAAACAGTCAAGGTTGAGAAAGAAAATGTAAGTAGTTGAAATGTCCATCGCAGAATTAGACCACTTTTTTCACAGACTCACAACGTGGTATCTCTTCCAGTTCTGTACTCCAGGAAGCACACCTTGTGAGATTCAGCTGAGGAGCAGTATATGCTCACACTCTTAAAATGTATTATGTGTAAAAGAGAACTCCTTTATTTACGTTTCTACTCTTAAGGAAAATATATTACTTCTGCTCAATAAAAATTAAGTCCTATATAGAAGTAATATTGGACATTTCAGAACTTTCAAAACAATCCTTTGTTTTGCACCCCATCAACAACCTCCTCTGAGGAGGCAGTAGTGAAGGTTGATGCCATCCATTCTATCGAACTTGAATTGCTCTCAAGTGAAATACGGCCAAAATCTATGCAAATCAGCCGAGGCAGGGTCCAAAGGACCCAGGAACAGTGAAAAGCAACAATGAAAAGGCCCCCAAACTTAAGAGATGGTGGCAAGCAATCTGCTGTCTGCTCTTCCTTCTAGACCCAAACTGTGTTGGGCACTTAGCAGTGGGGGCATTTTTCAGGGTATAGTTAATTTTAACCTGTTCTCTAAAAATTTCATAGCTGTATTTTGTACCTAACAGTTTCTAAAGCATTGTCTCATTGGAGACTGACAACTAAGGGTGTCAGGAAAGGTGTTACTGTGCCCATGTCATGGACAAGAAGGTTAAGCTTGATACATTACAGAATGTGCAAAAGGTCATGGGGCTAAAACTGTAAACGGAGGGACCAGAACCTCCAGAACAACATTTGTCACTATAGGAAAGATTCCATTTGGGCCACAGTATCATTTCAAACTTTTAGTTTTAAAATGCTTCTATCAATAGAAGACAGAAAATGAATTCCAAATGTTAAAATATTTTCAGCAGGACAGTTGTGCCGGCTGCACTTCCAGTAGAGGTACCTGTCCAGGGACACCCATCTTTCCCCTCAAACCAGCATTTCACTAGGATAAGTGAGCTGGACAAGGCTTAGAAATCTTAAGATATTTCTAGGTCAACAGTTCTTTTTTTAAAAAATTGGATTTTGATGGGAGTTGTTAATTATCTTGAATATGGTTTTTCTAAATTTTATTATTTTTTTAATTTTAATTTTTTTCGGCCACACTGCATGGCTTGTAGGAGTTTAGTTCCCCAACCAGGGATTGAACCCAGGCCATCGCAGTGAAAGTGCTGAGTCCTAACCACTGGACTGCCAGGGAATTCCCTAGATATTTTTTTTTAATTAAAATAATTTAAAAAAACATAATTGGAAGAAAAGTAACTGCAAAATTCCAAACTATTCAAGTCTCTACATGTACCTTTGAAAAAATAAAAAAGCCCTGTACTAACCTTCTTCAAAGTATTAGAACATATGTAATTACTATAAGCAAACAAGATAAAAATAATCAAAACATCAAACCCTAAAGCTGACACTTAATATTTGTACCTAAAAACAAAGAACAGGCATGAAGCCTCATCTTGGTCACATAAAGAATTTAGTTGCCAATTCATAGAATGGAGGCAATGTAACTGAATTTGACAAAGAATTACAACCTATGTTTCAAGGCAGGATGCCCTCATGCTATGGCAACATGTAGTCACTTAAAGCAATGGATACAAAGTAGTTTAATTTTCAAAACAACCCCCCAAACCAGGAATTTGTAATTAGGTAAGGGAATCAACAACAAAAATTATTTTCATTCTTCCTCTTCTTAAGATAGGAGATCTATTCTTTAGCTATCTCCACATTTCAAGAGAATAGCAAATACTTCAAAAGCATACCTACCACTCACTAACCCCAAAAAAGGCCACCTGACGAAGGGAGTCTTTTTGTATGTGTGTGTGTGTGGTATGCGGGCCTCTCACTGTTGTGGCCTCTCCCGTTGTGGAGCACAGGCTCTGGATGCGCAGGCTCAGCGGCCATGGCTCACGGGCCCAGCCGCTCCGCAGCATGTGGGATCTTCCCGGACCGGGGCACAAACCCATGTGCCCTGCATCAGCAGGCAGACTCTCAACCACTGCGCCACCAGGGAAGCCCGGGAGTCATTCTTAAACTCAATGAAAACACCAATCTCATTCTTAGTGTGCTACTGATTAAAGAGAAAAAGTCTATGGTTTAAAATTTTTAAATGAATTAGAGCAAACACAAGTCTTCCCATCAGACTGTCCAGGCCAAATTAGCTAGGCAAACATTTACACACAGATTGGTAAAATACAATGTTTCAACTTTATTATCTTAAAAAAGGCAGTCAACCTTTGTTAGAGTTACTCTCCACTTCAGACTCTTTCTCATATGGTTACATTTTGGCTTAACACATGTACCTGATCCAACCAGTGCAGCAAGCAGTTTTGAGCTTAAAATGTTACACTATACAAGCATGCTTTTAAGTTAAGAAACCATGGGCCTATCTGAGTGACTGAGAAACAATGAAATTTCGGCCCTTTTCACTGAAACTTCAGGAGAGAAATAATGAAATATACCCAAGCTACAATCGGACGAGCATGCCTTGTCCTAAGACCTTCTTTTTGTCCCATGATTCAAGAAACTGCTCAAGGCTTACCTATTCTGATAGCTGTAGTAGGCAGCATCGCGAGGAATCGTACACAGCTGCTTCCCGTAGCAGCACAAAGTCTGTGGGGAAAACTCATACTGCAAAAACAAAGGAGAAAATACTAAAAATATATCCCATTTACTGTCATGCAATGTTCTGTCTAATATGGAGTTAGATTTAGCTAGTAAATTATTTGTTAGTATACTGGATAGTCGTCTAACAATTCTCACATCTATTTAAAGACATTTCTGGATACAATAGGACAGAATTAGTGTCTGAGAGACTTTAAAAAAAAAAAAAAACATTTATTTATTTATTTATGGCTGCCTTGGGTTTTTCGTTGCTGCGTGCAGGCTTTTTCTCTGGTTGCAGCGAGCCAGGCCTACTCTTCATTGAGCTGTGCGGGCTTCTCATTGCAGTGGCTTCTCTTGTTATGAAGCATGGGCTCTAGGCACGCAGGCTTCAGTAGTTGTGGCACATGGGCTCAGGAGTTGTGGTTCACGGGCTCTAGAGTGCAGGCTCAGTAGTTGTGGTGCACAGGCATAATTGCTATGAGGCATGTGGGATCTTTCTAGACCAGGGCTCGAACCTGTGTCCCCTGTACTGGCAGGCAGATTCTTAACCACTGCACCACCAGGGAAGTCCCTAGTGTCTGAGAGACATTTATTACAGATAGATGAATGGACACTGGGGCAGCCAGGAATGCTTAATCCAAGGCCTTCCCCCATAAGTACCTCTAGCTTCAGACAATCAACTGTTTTACAAGAGACCAGACTCCATCTGGGTCCTTCTTAGTACACAGGTGTGGCCAAAATATTGAGTTTATCATATCATCATAATACCCTTATTGGCTGGATTAACAAGAGTAGTTCATTTTCCAGAAAAAGTTTCAACTGTACCTTGCGTCCACAGCAATATCCAAGGGATTGCATAACAGGGTCAATTTCTTGCTCAAAGACTTCTGCGAGCTTACTGCAGAACTTATAGACCCGGGATGTCTTCCGATTGTAGAGCCAGGCATTGTTGAACATGAGCCAGACGTCATCCACATACTGCCAGGGTTCCTGGTACTGCCCTGTATCCAGCTTCCGCTTGATGGTGGAAAGGTCCATGGGATTCTTCACAATGTCAAAATAATCCTGAAAGACAAAACGGTCTCAGTCTAGCATATCCCCCAAATTCCAAATGTCCATCTTATCTGGCAGCTTTATCTTAAAATAAAATTGAAGAAAGTACCAGTATAACTTCCATTTCTAATAGTGAAAAATGGGACTTGAAAAGAAAACAACTTCTGATCTTCCTGATTTTATTATCTAAAATTGTAATTAATATTTTCAAGTGTGATCAAATTACTTCAAAAGCAAAGTTAAAGAAAAAATAATTTAATAAAACATGTCTTATAATGTCAGATTTTAAAAATAAGATTTTGATCCACCGAATTAAAACGGTAAACATATTTATCAGACAATATGTTTTTCTAGAGATTCATTCTTGGTCCTAGCAACCAAAATGAAATTCCAAGACAAACACAAACACAAATGCAAAAATAGTAATACTGCTAAACAGAATCTGTTGGGTCACCATGGCCTTTGCAAGAGCACCCAGGGTTTCAAAGTGAGAGGCCCATGTGTTTTATAAGTGATATTCGCCAATTATTTAAATCCATTCCTGTAGACAGTCTTACCCAAATATAAAGCAAGGCTACAGAGGCTGTGCGCCCCAGGGTGTGCTCCCCCCATCTCACTGCACCCCTTCCATGGACCCTGGGGCTTAACAGAACAGGGGGGAAACACACATTTCAGTCAGTAAGACAAAGGTGTATTACTGCTTTGACAGAAAATATTTTTTTATATTAGGGAAAAAAATCTTATTTTACCCAATTTTAAGAGATAAAATGAGTACCATGGATACTCATGAATTACAGTGGTAAAGTTATAATGTTTTTATGATATCAACTTACTGGAATTCCTAGGAGCTGGGGATCTACAGGCTGTCGAAAAGGTAGGGACTCTGGATCCTGTCGATACAGCGCTTCTAGGGTTGGCATCAGAGCCTGGCGCAACTCCTCTGGCTTAAAGACTGCAGTTAAAAAGCACAGGAAACGACGCTATTGACAAGGCACTCAGACTCTTCCTCCGTCACTTTTCAAATGGAAGCCTGGCTACTTCTGAGAAGGCGCGAATCATTTGCCTCCCAGCCGTGAAGCTTCCAGGAGTCCACGGACATTCTAAAGCTACAATTCAGGGATTTTGAAAACACAGTCACACTAGAGTTTTTTAAAACTGCACCTGCATCATGAGGCAAAAATACCACACCGAGAAGTTTGCTTGTTCAACAAAAAGATTTCCAATGCCAAAACTTGGTTGGAACAGAAAAAGCGAAGCTAACTTTCTAATCTGCCTCATTGATCAAATGGGTGGGTACAGAGCCATTTTCACAGGAAGGGGCCTTTCCTCCCCTGAGGAAACTTTTGTGTCCTTGGCTGAAGTAAACTCAAACCACCTGAGAGGAATGGTTTTGTATTACAACCTCACAAATTAATGTATACTGTAAGAGAGCTACAAAAATAAGTAGCTCTCTTATTTTCCCCAGAAGTTCTGTACTGTGTACTGTCTCCTTGCACATGTACTAGTGCCCATGTCTCCAACCTCTTGGCCCACCCATTTCCTACGATGCCTTCTGTTGTCACCAATGTAAGAACAAGCACTGGCTGCCAAATACATTCAGGACAGTCACTCATACAAACCCCTCGTGAGTTCTAAGGACACGGGAAACATGCCTGTGAAGGTGATTAAGTGTCATGCACCCCCTGGCTCACATATGCGCCTGCCCACAGAAAAATGATCAGAGGCAAACACTGCAAAGAGGTTCTGATGACTTAGGTTCTAAGTGATGTGAGATTTCCACTTTGTGGTTTTTTGAATTTTGAAAAAATTTTCTACAACAGATACGTAACAAACTGTAATTTATAAATCAGACTAAATTACCAATAAGACCTAAAGTTCCCGTTGGGAAGTGGTATGCATTGAGTATATCGAGAGATGAAAACACTGGCTGAGAAGTTTCCAGAAACTTTATTGACATCAGAGCCAGGGAATACCCAGGTATCCTGACTGACCTCCTGAGGAAATGGCCTCCTGCACTCTAGGACACATGGCGGTCAGCAGCCATGGGAGACACCCAGTGTAGACACTCCCATGCAGGTGCAAAGGCCTGGTCTAGGGAACAGATGTGCCCTGTGGAGCCTTGTGAAACACACACAAATCCTGCCTTCAGCTAACCCCTTTTCTTCCAGTCTGTTTTTACAGAGATGAAGCAGCGTTTGGTTTTCTTTGAATAACTCTTTATAAGAAGACAATTCGTTAGTTAATCAATAGCTTTTTTATTCTTCTAGACCAGGGGTTGCAAACCACGACCCACAGGCCAAATCTGGCCAGCTGCCTGCCTTTGTATGGGCCTGGGAGCTAACAATGGTTTTTAAGGTTTTTAATGGTTAGGGAAAAAAAGAATACTATTTAATGATATGTGAATTACACAAAATCACTTTTTAGTCTGACAAAATAAAGCTTTATTAGAACACAACCATCCTTGTTGTGCAGGTGTCCATGGCTGCTTTCGCACCACAAGGCAGGGCTCAGCAGCTGCAACAGAAACCTTATAACACACAAAGCCTAAAAGATGCACTACCTGGTGGCCCTAGACCAGTCTTCTAATGTCCTGCTCCAGACCATCTTGTCTCCCAGTGCTGATCAAAACTAACATGGCCTTACATGTATCTCACTTTGGATGACCGTTCATTCCTTCGCTAAATATTTAATACCTATGCCAAGGAGAAGTCATTTTCAAACTCATGTCTTTAACAACCACACTGATGTAATAAGACTCCAAATGAGTGGACGTAGCAGTCAGAAGCTGTATTTGAAACAAGTTCTCTGCCACTGATTAGTGTGGTGTGCTATTAGCAAGTCACTCCACTTCTCTGGCTCAAAACCTTCTCAGGACAATCAGGTGGGGACCACATCAGCAGTCCCCAAAGCATGGACCACGGATACCTTAGGGACCCTCATGCAGTCTAATATGGTAGCCACCAGCCATATGTGGCTACTTGAATCGTAATGAATTAATGTTAAATTAAATTTAAAATTCACTTCCTCAGGCACACTTGTCACATGTCAAGTACTTAGGAGCCACATGTAGCTGGTGACTGCCATAACAAGAGAGTGCAGATATACATTTCCATCACTGCAGAAAGTGCAGATATATAACATTTCCATCTAGCACTGCCCTAGGCCTTTTCTAGGGGTCTGTGAAATCCATTTCCACGATATAAAACAATTTTCATGATAACACTAAGTTGTCATTTGCCTTTTGCACTGTGTGCTGACATTCACACAGACGGGGCAAAAACAACAGTGAATAAAATCACTAGCACTGCAGCATGACCAGGACTCAGCTCCAAACTCCACTTCGTGGTCGCTCTGTTCTTTGCTGCTGCTGTGCATACACAGGGAAAAACGTCACCTGCACTTACGAGTGTCCTTGATGAATGAGTCAAAATTCTTAACTTTTATTAAATCTCAGCCCTTGGCTACACGTCTTTTATTCTGTATGACAAATTGGGAAGCTGTCATAAAGCACTTCTGCTGCATGCAGTGATTGTCTTGAGAGAAAGTACTTGTGTTGAGTGTTGAGTTGAGAGCTGAAGTAACTGCTTTTCTTCATGAAACACACAAAACTAGAAAGAATGGCTGATGGACAAGCTACAGTTACTCAGATCTGGGTATGTGACAGACATTTGCTCAAAAATGAACGAAGTATGCCAGTTATAGTTACTTCCAGGACAACTGATGCTATTTGTTACCAATGATAAAATTTTGACTTGTATCAAAAATTAGAATTTTGAAAAACCTGTATCATGCCACATGAGCTTGACAGCTTGTCAAAGTTTACATAACTTTCTGAAGAGACTCATAGTGATATTAATAAATGTGATTTTTAAAAATATCACATAATGAAGCATGTCAACATTTGGAAGATGAGCATAACTCAGTGAGCCAAATTCCCAGATGACCAAAGGATAGTGTTACCAAAAAAATCATGCAATGGCAAAAGATCCATTCAAAGTGCAAGACGGACGATGGATTCTAACGCCACAGAGTATGAGAAATTCAGGGCTATGGATTCAGATTTCCCACTGCAACTAGCCTTTAAGAAGCTTCTACTTGTTGAGTTTTGGTATAGTATTAAAAAAGAATATTCACAATGACCTGAAAAGACTACTAAAATACTCTTCTCTTTATTAACTACTAATCTGAGTGGTCTGGATTCTCTTCATATACTTCAATCAAACAACAGAATACAACAGCAAAGGCAGAGGCAGATATGAGAATCCAGCTGTGTTCACTTAACTCTCCGAGTAACAAAATTGTAAAACACAATGTAATCATTCCAACTATTTCTGTTTTGGAAGTTATTTTTCATTAAAATATGTTATTTATGGGTGCCATGTAACACATTTATTTTAAAATAAATATTAAAATGACATCTAATAGAGTAAATAGTGATAGATGATCCATACAAACAAAAACTTCTCTGGGATCCTCGACTTTGAGGAGTATAAAGAGGTCTGAGACCAAAAACTTAAGGTCTGCTGTTCTCTATGATCTCCAGGGTCTCTTCCAGCAGCAAAACTATACAGTATCAGCCTTTCTAACACTTTTCTGCCATCTTTCCTAACTGGATCACCTGTAGCCCTGAACTACCTGAGCCCCATCTCACATTCCTAATGGTCACCTGACAATTTGCTGACACCCTTACCTCCGTACTTTGGACACATCTCAAATAAATTCTATCCAACTTCCACCGTGAGCCTGGCTCATCCTGCTTATTTCAGAACCCAAAGTATCTTCACTTACCTGCCGCCCTCCCTCTTCCTGCTGCACTAGTACCTCACTGGGTTCTACTCTCCCATCCCGACTTTGGGCACTTAGTTTCCTATCTGTATCAGCAGAAACCTACAAACTTCAGGGCATACGGTTGCCGTACTGATAATTTCCCTAACATCAAGCTTCCGGTCATCTTCCTGCTGGAGTCCATCAGTGGTTGTCCACAGCATGCCGAGTAAACCCAGCACCACCCCTGACAGGAGGCTCACGGGCTGCCTCTCAGAGCCCTGGTTGCTTCTCGTTCCTACCACAGACCTCTGGTGGGCTCACACCCCGGAGTTCAGCTCACTGTCACCATTTCTAAAACTTGCAGAATGGCAGGCAAGAAGGATAAGAGAAGGGATGGAATTCTTTTTCTGCTTTAGCTTTTAATCCACAGAATGCAATCCCAACACAATGGAAAAGCAGCACCATCCGGTAAGTTTATGAGAACATGACCTACTTTTTTTGCGAGGCTGAGAAGGAGAAGTGGACTGAGAGGCTGTCCCGTTGGTGCTACTCTCTTCTTCCTCTTTAGCTTCGACTTTCACTTCAGGTTTCTTTTCATCCACTTCCATTGGTTCCGACTTCTGCTCTGTTGTGTCTGTTTCTTCTTTAACTTGAGAAGATCCTTGTAAGTCCTCCTCCATCATCTTGAGAAAAACAAAATTACAGACAGATGATACATGAATATGAAAGACCTTTACTCTAACTCAGCCTTATTGGAAGGCTCTTAAAAATCTCTATGGGCTTGTTAAAACCTTTCCCGAGTCATAACTGTATTGATCATTCCTTTTCTCTCCCACAAGAAGGGGTGAAGTGCCTGTTGAGTCACTTCAGTACAGCACCAGTGCATTACAGTCCTAAAATTTTTAAAATTTTTACATGCTAGAGTGCTTAAAAAACTTGTATACACATTGTATACACCATTAACTGCTCAATAGTTTTACATATATTTCTAGTTTGGAACAAGAAGTGCCTCGAAAATTGTGGGAAGGATCAGAAATTCAACTGCTCAGAGGGCCAGGCAGGTGAAACTAATGACAGCAGCAGGAGCTGTGGTGTGAGGCCGCAGGGAGCAGTGGACACTCTGGCAAACTAGAGAGCTCACGACCCATCTAAGAGCCACAGCTGGTGCTCCCACCTAGACTGCTGCCCCACAGGAACAGAACCACAGTGCTGGCAGAGCATCTCATTTTTCAAGAAAAGCCAGAAATCTAGAGTTTTATTTGTAATTTCCCATTTAAAAAATAATTGTGTGGGGCTTCCCTGGTGGTGCAGTGGTTGGGAGTCCGCCTGCCGATGCAGGGGACACGGGTTTGTGCCCTGGTCCAGGAAGATCCCACATGCCGCGGAGTGGCTAGGCCCGTGAGCCATGGCCGCTGAGCCTGCGCGTCCGGAGCCTATGCTCCGCAATGGGAGAGGCCACGGCAGTGAGAGGCCCACGTACTGCCCAAAAAAAACTTGTGCGGGCCAAACAAAACACATTTATAGGCTGGATTCAGCCCTGGGTCTGTCAGTTTCCAACTTCTGCTACAGGTTAATTAGTAAAAGAACACACCTCTTGTGCAGTCTAACTCTGCAGAATTATAAATGAATGAAGGATGGCAATGAAAAAGTTGCTGGATGATTTAAACATTTAAAATACAAGCCAGTGCTTTTCACTTCTGGCAAAATAAAATAAACCCGTATCTCATATCTAAAAATAACCAATCTGCGTTTTTAAAAATTAATTTTTATTGAAGTATAGTTAATTTACAATGTTGTGTTAGTTTCTGCTGTAGAGAATCTGTATCTTTTATTTTATTTTATTTTTTTGCAGTACGCGGGCCTCTCACTGTTGTGGCCTCTCCCGTTGCAGAGCACAGGCTCCGGACGCAGAGGCTCAGCGGCCATGGCTCACGGACCTAGCTGCTCTGCGGCATGTGAGATCTTCCCGGACCGGGGCACGAACCCGTGTCCCCTGCATCGGCAGGCGGACTCCCAACCACTGCGCCACCAGGGAAGCCCACCAATCTGTTTTTAATCTCTTTCCAACTTGAACCACAATCGAACAGAATACTGAAATGGAAAGCAGGGACATCCATGGTGGACGCCTGGTGCCTCCCCCGAGGACACCTCAGTGATGCCTCCGTGTGCATTACATCTATTCACTCCCAGGAATGGCACCTACCGCAGCCCCAGGCTCTGCCTTGGGTTCACTGACATCGGGCTCGGTGTCCTCGGTCTTGACCTCAGCCTTCATTTCCAGCATTGGTACATCGGGTCCTGGCTGCTGGGAGTTGGTTTCGGCGCTGGCCACTGAGGATGGAGTGGGGACCCTGTTATCAATGCTGGCTGCGGCCTGGGAAAGCTGTGGAGAAACCAAAATCATTTATCTCTGTAAACAATATAAATTATCTTAAACCCTGATGCTCACCCAACACACAGTTTCACATTAATCTTTCTCAATACTAATCTAATAGGCACCCCTATTTGAGAGAACTGAAGAATAAGCATTAAAATAGGAGTTCCAGAGAAGTCAAAATCAGGCAGAAACACAACTGACTTCTTGGCAACAATGCAGAGATGGAAGAGCAGAGCTTCCTACCTTTTGATAGAAAGTTATTTTCTGTCACAGAACCTCCTATTTTAAATTTAATTCCTTCCAACAATGACATTAATGATTATGGTAAAGGCTGAATAATAAATATATAAGTATATATGCTATAGAAAGGGGAATAAAGTATCTATATGGAATAAGAACATATAACTAGCCTGTTAATTGTAGGAACAGTGGTGGAGGAGTAAACAAACATTAAGAGAAGGAATCCCAGAAAGAATTCTAAATCTTCAAAGATTTACCCAATGGAGTTTTAAGTAAACAAAAGAAAACATAAAATTACAAAGGGATCTTACTTAGAGATAAGAAATATAAAGTAAGGATCAATAAGCACACTCCCTATGGAGAAATACAAACAGTAATGTCATCTTGGGGTTTCTGTTGGGGTTAATTTTGACATTTTATAAATAAATATCCTCAGTCCCCACAAACAAAAGATAATGTATTTTAGGGGGAAAAAGGTTTTTAAGTTAGACTGATAAGAAAACAGACACTAAGATTCTGGTGAGAACTGGAGAAGAACGTGGAGGCAAGCAGAAGCAGCCTCAGGTCCCTGTGTCGGGGGGATAGCCCAGTCTAGGAGAGCACGGGACTGGGCACTGCCAGCAGAGCACGGGACGTGGGACACAGGACGTGGTGTGACCCTGCCATCTTCACCTCCCAGAGGAATGGGTAAATCTAAGCCACAGAAGTGTTAACCTGAGCATGCCATTTTGTCATGAAAAAGAAAGGGCTTCCAGCTGGAAAACAAGGCTGATAGGCAAGGTCAAAGTACATACAACCAGGAACTTGATTTGCTTACCAAATCCTCATCACTACTAAAACTCAGAAGACGTCAATGTAGGACAGATAATGGGGGACATACTGCTCCTATGGACAGACAGCTTAAAAATTCTATGGAGGACCCATGTATGAGTTCTTTTAGTTGTTGATTTCTACAAACTGATTTAATTAGGGAAGATAATCGTAAGTCACGTCCTGCTTAACAGCCTTTTGGAGCCAATGCTGGAAACAAAACACAGCTCATTATGGTTCAATTAGGGTGCAGATACTTCTTGCAACTGTACCAAGACCTGCAGTGACTTCATGACAGATTTTTTTTTTATGGGCAAGTTCTCATGTAAGAGTCTTGGCCAGAAGACAACAGGCTGAGGGGCTCACCGGTGTGCCAGGAGGCTGGGTGTGTACAGGTGTCGGCTGCTGCTGTGACGACTGAGGGGTGGCCACGGACGGAGGCTGGACTGGGGTCTGAGGCTGTGGGGTCACCTGGGCCTGGGCTGCTGCCTGGACTGTAGGGGTGCTCTGGGTTTGGCTGGCACTGGGCACTGAGCCGGGAGTCGGGGTGGGAGTCTGCCCGGAAGACGACACAGGAGTTGATGGCTGGGTGGGAGCTGCTGGCTGGGGAGGAGTCATCCCAGGTGCCGCCGGATGCTGAAGAGACGGCATGCCTGCGGCCGTGGAAGCAGGAGGTGTAGTCTGGTGTAACGGTGACTGTGTCACTGGTGGGCAAGGCAGCTGGCTGGCCTGGGGCCCAAGCATGTTCAGAGGGTTAGGAAGAGCAGCACCAGGCACCTGTCCCTAACAGATGGAACAGAGTATGTTAAAATTATTTCCCCCATTTAAAAATGTGGCAATAGACTTAAAAGACTTAAATGTATGAAAATCTAATCATGGTTTCTTGATGAGGTCTGCTGACTGCACGGGAATGTTCCATTTGTAAAAAGTCATCGATCTGCACACTTATAGTAATGTGCACTTGTTTCTCATGCTTTGATTTACATAAGTGTGGAAATCTCTGGCTTAAACAAACACATATACACTCCACTTACTAGCTTCGTGCTCCATAATATCCACCCACAGCTTAGACCACTGGAAAAGCTATTTGTCTTTTTTAAAAAAATGAGTTATGGAAACACTGAAATGTTTCAGTAAAGTGGTTCTCAACTAGGGACATGTTTCAGAATTATTTGTGGACCAATTAAAAATCTATTCTGAATCACTGGTCTAGAGCAAGGATCTGCAAACTATGTAGAGTCCATGGCCAAATCCAGCTAGCTACTGGTTTCTGTCAATAAAGTTTTACTGGCAGGCAGCTTCGCCCATTCACTCATATGTGAATGCGCATGTTTACCGTTGCCTTTGTGCCACAACAGTGGAGCAGAGCAGTTCAAACAAAGACTCCATGGCCCACCAAGCTGAAAATATTTACAGGACAAATCTGATAACCCCTGTCTGGAGCAACGAAATTTATGGAAATTAAGAATTAATAAGTATTTAGTGAGTGAATCTAATGTAGTCACTGCCTTTTATTCAATGTTACTTCATGTTAAAAAATTAAATAATGAATTTTATCTTTTGGGGGAAGACTTGGCCTGTTTTAAACAAAGGTACATTTGTATACAGCAGCAATCTGGTATACTCTAGCAATTAACAAAAGGGGGGAAAAGGCAGTAAAATGAATGGAAAATAGTTCTCACCAGCATTAGACTGAATAAATAAAAACACATTCAATAAGAAGAGAACTACTCAAATGATCCAGTTAGCCGGACTTCACCTGGGCAGTTCAGACAGACAGACAACAAGATACAAAGACCAAATCATTAAGAGTGAACTCATGGGACCTTTCCTCACTCCCTCTTTAAAATCCAGTGTCTCTCAGGATCACACGTGAAACTCAGAATTTACAATGCACAAACAAAAACCAAGAAAATGACAACTAAATACCCAAAAAACAAAAGAAAAGCACACAAACCATGAAGTTCACCCCAAGATGGTATGACTAATTCCAAATAAGGTAAAAATAATGGAACAGAACGAGGAAAAAAAAAAAAAAATCAAGAGATGCTAGTACATGAAATGTTTTGTCTAGAATTCTAATTTCTGTGAACTAGGACATGCTGAGGTCAGTGGGAAGCTGGGGCTACATCACTGTAGGTGGCTCACAGCCCCAACATGAACAGTACCTGTGACACACTGGCCTGGGCCGCTGGCTGCCCCATGCCCACGCTGTTC
The DNA here is from genome assembly GCF_026419965.1 of Kogia breviceps. NCBI lineage: Eukaryota > Metazoa > Chordata > Mammalia > Artiodactyla > Physeteridae > Kogia > Kogia breviceps. Next base: position 55,906,940 of record NC_081323.1, read on the forward strand.
ACGTTCAGCGCCCCGCTGGAGGATGGGAACTGGTTCTGTGGCAGGAACTGGTTCTGGGTAGGCGCCTGGGCCATCATGTTGTTGGCATGTGTACCCATCATGTTCGGAGGCTGAGGCATTCGGGAAGGAGAAATGGCCATCTAAAAGACAATAAGCGTTACTCAGAGTTCAGAGGGCATCAAGGGCCTGCGTCTTCAAGGTAAACTAGAAGAGACAGAAATCTTCAAATCCTCCTCCCTTGCAGGAAGGGACCACCACTCACTAAGACCTTCTGGCTCCCAGGCACTCTGCATGCTTTTCATGCAAGGTCTCTAATGAGCAAGCTTCACACTGTCCTCTGAACAGAAACCAATAGTATGCTATAGTTTAAAGTTCAAAATATGCCTTTTATGAGTTCTCTGAAGCGTTTAGAAGGCAGCCTCAGGAGAGGAAGTTCTGAGAGTCAAGAGATGCTGACAAGTCCCTCTCAGCCACATATCTGAGGCTGCCAACCCCATCTTCCAACAAAGTCACAGATGCCTATGATTTGTCATTTCAATAGAAATAAGTAATGGTCAAATAATTCTTGTAGTAATAAGGACAGAGAGAGAGAGAGAGAGAGAGAGAGAGAGAAATATGAAGGAAATAAAGCATAATCCAAATCCAAAGGAACAAGTACCACAGGATTCCCAGACGATCTACAAGTTTCCTGCTGAGAATTTTCCTTATTCGAGAAAGGCCTTCTCAGCACAGCTGAGACAAACAGAAGCACTTACCCCTGGAACGGAGCCCATGCTGTTCATCGGGACAGAGTGGTTCATGGGGGACGATGCACGAGGTCCCATGGGAGCTTGTGGCAACTGTACATTCCCCAAGGATATTGGGTTAAATGAATTCATCCCTGTAAGTGTACCCACAATGGTTCATTAGGAAAATCACTCACAGGAAAACAGAATGACAACTCACCAAATAAAACTCTAAGCCAAATAAGATGAAACACACACACAACATATACAACTGAAAGGAAATCACTCAGTTAATCAGAAAAGATGGTTAAATAACAGACTGTTCATATCCAGAAAAGATGGCACCAATGCAGTGGTGGTGAGGGTGATAGGATGGGGTGGGTGGCAGGGCAGCATGAGCATAGAAAGGCAGAAAGTCAGGTAAGCCACAAGCACACGAGGCTGGGGTAGCGCTCGGCACTGAAGTGTCCAAGCAACAAAGTAGATGGGGGAGCATGGGAAGGCGCTCCCACCATCTACAGAGGTGGTCAGCTAAGGCCAGGGCACCCATTTGAGCCAACCCCTCAGAGCCTTCTGGAGCACCTGACTCCCATCTCCTCTCCAGCAGGAAGCCTGTTCCCATCACTCCAGGCCTCTCGGCCCTTTGGCTGGGTTTACATTTATTGTTAGAATCTGGGGTAAGACTCAAAACATGGTTTTAATTTTGCAAGCACATTAAGCATTTAGAAAGTGCCCAAGGGTTGGCAGTTCTCAACCTCAGCCTCTTCTCCACAGACTGGAAAGATCTCACTTTCACAGCTACCTTGGCCTTCCCAGAGGTGCCACAGAATGAATGACACCTCACTAGCTGCCACGTGTCTCCAGACCACGAGTCTCTCGCTTTGTAATTTCCCACAATACTCTGTAAACTCTGAACTCAACATAAATGCTGGTTCAATAAGTCTTAGGCCCGACACTGGCATTTAACAGAATCCTTGAGGCACAGCCTTGACACTGTGCTGCATGAGAGGCCGTCAAACAACATGTGCCTCCCTTAGCACCACCAGGAAATGTCACCCTAAGTAACCAGGCACCAGCACAGGTCCAGGACTTTCCAGGAAGCCTATAATACAAAAGTGTCCCACTCTCCTTGAGGGTTTTATTAACAAGAGAAGAGTTTATTAAATAAAAGATGTATGAAGAAATGGCACCATAAAAAGTCCCTCTTTACAGACCCAGATAGGTCGGTAAGCGGGGCATGTGAGCACGTCCCTAGAAAACGCCTTCCACTCTGCTCAACAGCCACCTCCTCAGATCCCAAAGCAGCAGAGTCTTCCACATCATCCCCGACACAGCACTCAGCCACTTTCCTAAGGCTCCATTTCTCTGACTTCGTGATTTCTTTCACCCTTCATATCTAGCCCACCTAAACAAGTCCCTGAAAAGTTTCCTCCACATCAGTTTATCTACCAGGTCTTTTTCAGTATGCAGTACGATCACCACGGCTTTTAAAATGACCTCTTCTCCCCTCCTGAACTACTCTACACACAGCAGTAAGGCCTTGCTTTGGAATCTTCTGGATAATGTCACCACCTTATTTCACAACCTGTAAAAACATCCTACTGTTTAAGTCTCAATCTGACAAGAGCCGTAAAAGCTTTGAAATGACCCTCACCCCCAAACTCCCAAACTAAAATGACTGCTTCAACAACCACCAATAAAAAGACTGCCAGTAGCAGAGCCTGATGAGGGTTCTCTGAGCACAAACCCTCCTCAGCCAGCCGCAAGCAGGCATGGCACCTGTGCTCACAGGGCCCAGAGCAGCCCCCACTTTCCTCACCTCATCCCCCCTGCCCCAGAGCTCCTGCCCCAGGATGGGGCTTGATGCTCAGAAATGTTCCGAAATGTTTCTTACCCCACCTACAATAAAATGCTTTTTTTGGGAGACTCTTCCTAAGAATAATGTCTTCTCTTGCCCATTAAAAAAAAAAAAAAAAAAAAAGTTATCTCCTACTTCTGATCTCCTTAGAGAACTTTCCTATGATCTCCAAACTTTCAAATGCAGCAGACATTCATACTACCTGTGGACATGAACTCTGCTCATCAGCAAAAAGGAATGGAAGGAATAAGAGGAGGAGCTACAAAGAAATACAGAGGGAAGAGGACAAACCAATAAACTTTGTGGATGTAGAATGTTAAACCAAAATATGATTCACAACAATAGTTAAATACCTTGAGAAACCTGCATGCGATTCACTGGCAGAGGCATGGGCCCATCTATAATGGCAGGAAAAAAAAATGGGTTATTTAAAATAATCCTTGGGACTTCCCTGGTGGTCCAGTTGTTAAGAATCCACCTTCCAACGCACGGGACCGGACGCGGGTTCGATCCTTGGTTGGGGAACTAAGTTCCCACACGCCGCAGGGCAACTAAGCCCGCGTGCTGCAACTACTGAACACGCGGGCCACAACTAGAGAGCCCATGCACCACAACTAGAGAGAAGCTCGCGCGCTGCAACAAGGAGCCCACACGCCACAGCAGAGGATCCCGCGTGCTACAATGAAGATCCCAACGAAGATTCCGTGTGCCGCAACTACGCAGCCAAAAATAAAATAATTTTTTTGAAAAAAAGTTTAACTTAATAAAATAATCTTTCAAACTTAAAGAGAAAACCAGGCCCCAAAGTGCTGTACATTCTGATATCAGCACACCTGCCTTTCCATGAGAGAGACTCAGTGTTTAAACACAGGCCACTACAGAAGGTCACAGCCACTACCACACAGTTTTCACAGCACAGGCTTCCGGAGAATATAATTCTATATGCTTAGAAATATATACCAAATGCAGAAGGAAAAACAAGGAAACAGACTAAGGGTTGGAAATGAAGTCCTTACTTGGAGGTCTCACAGGCTGTGCCTGTGGTATCCCAGGAGGCTGTGTCCCAGGGGCTGGTAAGGCTGGCTGGTTACCCAAGATGCCTTGTTTATGTAAACGCGATCTCCGTTTTTCTTCTAGTTCTTTTTGTATCTTGTAGATTTTCTCTGCTAGTAAGTGATAGTACTCATCCTAAAAAGAAGTAACATTCAATACTAGTTATTTGTTAAAAAAAACAAATGATCTGGTTTTGTACGTTCTAACAAACTAATGAACTTTAAATTAAGTACATTGGCACAGGTAAGCATTCAGCACTTCTGATAAACCAGTGCCCAGTGATGTTACGGGAGTTATCAGATAGGAGGTACTGAGTGCTCATTACGTTCATTCCACAGCTGAACCTCTTCTTGGACACTCACTGACACTGGCAATAACACAGACAAGCGCTGTGAACACTGCCGCTATAAAGTACACCCACGGATTTAAAAAATTTTATATACCTCATTTACCGCTATAGTGGAGACATCTGTACTCTGTAGTTACAGAACAAGAGAGTTGTACAGGGACCTCGTGTCTTAACTGGGAAGTCTCCCTGGTCAGTGCCCTCAAGTGATGAGTCTACCAGACTAACAGATGTCCCCATTTCCAGACAATAAGGCAGACAGATGCAGTTACAGCTCCCATAGGTGCCATGCGTGGCTAGAACACAAATGGCAACCTACCCTGCTGTTGGCAGACTCATACATGTCCCCTTCCACTTTCTTAGCGTAGGCCACCAGGTTCTCCATGCGGCGATCCTTCAGGGCTGCAGGGTCAGGTGTTGGGAAGATGGCTTGGACACTGAAAAGACAACACACACTCTCAATCTACTTTCAATACAATGTCTGTCCTGCCACTTTATATGTGACACAGAAAGAGAAGAAACAATCGTCTACCTATGGGCACAATACACTGCTGATAGAAACCCCCAATCTCTCTCTCCTAGTTCATGAACACACAAATGAAGATGCTCTCTGGAGACAATACTGACCTGTCAATTTATCTACAAGTCAAACACACCCATATTTTGCTATTAACAATAAGTGCTGGACCATCTCAGGAATAATATGATTTTGAATTCCTAATTTTTAAACTACTTATTATAAAAATTTTTGATTAAAATAATGGAGAAAACAAATCTCCAAGGGAATCAAGTTAACCTCACCTTCAATTTAACTTAAATAGCTGGAGAAAGTTAACTATTAATTTCCTGTATGTTAAACTGTATGATGGTAGTGTCATGCCATCTGTATTTACTAGGCCCCAATTCCTCCAATTCTCATGGGTCTCCACAAGTATAACCTGAGCCACAAAATAAGGCTAAGCTTCTGAGCTAATCCCAGGTCCCTAGTGCATCCCAGAGCTTAGAAAACAGGTCTGGCCCCCTGCAACATGGGTCACAGTTCATATCCCTCTGTAGGACCCACTGGGGATGCAGGGTCTGGGATTCTCTGGCCTCCCTAAACAAGCATGTGACCCCCCTTCAGCTGCTAGGGTACAATCACCTGGGGCCCAAGAAAACACTTAGGAATTAAATCAGACATCGATGAAACTGCAAAACTGTCACATCGCCATCAGTCACAAAATGTTTCCATCACATGTGAATAATGGGCGAGGTGGCCACGTACAGTTTATGCACTAGATGGCTCCGCAGGTCCTGAGTGACATGTTCGTGCCAGCCTTTCCGAACGCCAGTGCTGGAAGGAGGTGCTGCTGTGGGTATAGTGCTGAGGGTTCCAATGTTTCCAGAGTTTGAGCCATCATTGATCAGTGGGCTAAGAAAAGAGTAAGATTTATCCAACTAAGGTTCGTCAACCATATGCAACTTTAAACTGTATTGAAAGGAGGGAGGGAGGGAGGGAGGGAGGGAGGGAGGGAGGAAGGAAGGAAGGGAGGAAGGAAGGAAGGAAGGAAGGAAGGAAGGAAGGAAGGAAGGAAGGAAGGGCAAGTATCACACATTTAGAAAGAATCAAGAGCTTCCCGTGGTTACCAGCCCACTTTCACATGCAACTGTCACTCAGATAGAAGCCAAATGAAACACGGGTCTTACTTCGCGGCCCCAAGGGAAGTTGGAAGAGCTGATTCTGAAATCAAGTTTGGTGGCTGCTGATCTGTTGTTATTCCTCCTGCTGGAATGTTCATTGGGTTATTTCCTTGAAAGACAAAAAGAAAAGAAATCAACCAACTCCTGAATTATAATATACACTTTAAAGTCCTGATAACAGATAAATAAAAAGTCACATATAAATAAATGATTCTTATAAGTTATAATAATAAACGCTATGGCAGGAACTCTGAGAGTTATATTTTCAACAACGGTGATCAAATTGTATAAATTCAGTTGAAGTCTCCTTCCCACTGCACTTTATAACCAAAGAAAGGCATTTCTATGGAGGCTGGCTGGCTTCATGAGTGCTCTGTGGCTGCAGAAAAAAAAACCAGAAATGCGGGCTTCCCTGGTGGCGCAGTGGTTGAGAATCCGCCTGCCGATGCAGGAGACACGGGTTCGTGCCCTGGTCCGGGAAGATCCCACATGCCGCGGAGCAACTAAGCCCGTGAGCCATGGCCGCTGGGCCTGCGCGTCCGGAGCCTGTGCTCCGCAACGGGAGAGGCCACAACAGTGAGAGGCCCGCAAAAAAAAAAAAAAAAAACCAGAAATGATCCACCTGCAAATTCAGATTTTGATTCTGGCTTCATTAATATCATGACCTAAACAAGTAAGCTAACCTGTCACATACATGTTCATCATCTTTTTTTTTTTGCATACCAGAAAGTAAAAATCATAGAAATTTAAGTGCAGGTGAAGAAGATAAAAGGTCAACTTATCTACAGTATTCATTCTAAAGTAAGAAAAAAGGTGAGATACAGAGAAGTTAATAGTCTTGTTCCAGATTATACCACCAATAGGAGTAGGGTTAGATTATAATGCAGGTTTCAGGGCTCCAACCCAGTCTCCTAGCCAGCAGGAGTCAGAGATGCATTAGGGTGATTATTTCCCAAAACGCAACAGATGAGATGTCTTTAACTGGACATTTTTAAGGTTAAAATATTTTATTAGGAAAAGAACAAAACTAGCACAACAACCTTGATTTAACTTGCTGACATAACTGTTTGGCTTAAGTCTGAGTTTAAAAGGACTATGCCAATTTGAAGAGAAACATTAAGGAGACAGTATGCAGAGATGGCAAAAACTGTGAAGAGATGTGACTGAATGATGAAACACTGGCAATTAATGGGTTGAGATGACACTAGGAAACACTAATCCATGGAGAAGTCTGAGACAGAAGAGATTTTCTGAGATTCCTGTTAATCTCCCCATGTCCAGGCTGGTCACCTCCAGCCATGAGGTAGCCCGTAACCAAGATGTGCTAAGAGCTGTACCCACCTTCAGGTTCTTTGTCAAATAAATGGTCTACTCAGAGTCAGTGCAAGTGGTACAACCCTAATTCTAATTTGTGAGATTCTGTATTCTGAGCCATATGAAATGCCCTTTATGAAAACTGTCCAGACAGAAGCAACAAAAATATTGGTTCATTTGCAAATGCTATTCATTTTGCAAGCCTGTAACATCTTCTGTGCACCCGACACTTTAGCCTTTTCCTGGAAGTTTTTTATTTCAATCATTTAAAAGATACCATCACCATAATATATACATATATTAACTTGAATTTAAAGTAAAAACAGTAACTGAAAACAGCCTTGGGTTCCAGGAAGACTTGTCATTCCCAACGCTGCATGTGGACAAAGAAATTCTTGAGAGTTCTTTCACCTACCCAGGGGGTTGAGAGTCCTCATCTGCTGGTGAGTTTGAGGCTGTGCTGGTTGCTGGCCAGGAACCTGAGGCTGCAGCTGCGTCTGGGGCTGGTTCAGGTAGGGGAGTCCAAGAGCAGCATACGCTCGTTGCATGGAGCTGGGGTCTATGGGATTTGGGTTACTTAAAGAAGTGGCATTCTGTTGGCCTGTGCCAACAGAACCAATTGTGTTTTGAATTCCACTAGCTGGAGACCCCAGGATGGCTATAACAACAAACAGACAAACAAAAAAGATAAGTAAAAGAGAGAAGTCCACAAATGATTTAAAAACTACTGAAAGGCAAGTAAAATTTTATCAGAAGACCACCTATGTATGTCAGAAAGCACTGGAACAAGGCTACCAACAAAGGAACTGTGCAGAGAGAAGGATCCCATTCTATTCACCTATTCTGCACAGCAGTAGTTGAAGAGCAAAAAGCTGAAGAAAAATTCAAGCTTCTATGTTAGAAAACAACAGACCACAAAATCAGTGTTTACCTAATCAAAGTCATCATGTATTAAATCTAGAGATTCATAAAAAGTCGGTTCTGGGGAAATAGCAAACATGTAACAACAGAAAGCTTCTGATTCTTTGGGGGTCATCAGCCACCACCTAGATGAGCTAAGAAGCCCTCTCCTGCTGCCGCTCCCCCAAGTCCTTTACTTCTCATCTGCATAGGTACAGAAGGATTAACAGAAAGAGCAGAGGTGATACCTAGTTGGTCAGTTTTGTTACTTATTAATAAATTGCGATCTATGACATGAACTTCCAAAAAACAAAAGTGCACATCCTTGAAACTTGAGTGTACAGTGACCAGGTAACACCACACCTTTCTCTCCTACGAGTTTCCTATGCAGGAGGGCACCATGCTGAGCTCTCTGCTATGTGAAGCTGTTCGAGAAATGCTGTACTTGACAGAGTGACTATCTAGTTGAAAGGAGTGATAGACTGAGGCTTGGTGTCCCCTCAGCACCACTGATACTCAGAACTGAGCATCAAGATGCTTGGCCTCGGCAGCCAACCTCGGCTCCCATGGCCTGGCCTGAGGCTGGCTCACAGGGTGCTCTCTCCAGCTAGCCTTCTTCCTGCCTGATCCCCAGAGACTAAAGGAAAAATCTGTGGCAACATAAAGAGCCCCATTCCCAAGGGCTTCGAAGTTAACAGAGATGGCCCCAAACATCCATCTGTCTGTCTGTCCATCCATCCATCCAAATGTCCTCATTTGCTGAGGACATTATGGCAGAAGTTCTATGTCTTACCATTTATTCTTACTCTTAAGAGCTCCTTTCTTTCCAATTTCCCAAAACTTTATAGTCATGTCATAAACAGCAGCTTATAAAACTGATACTATAACATATAATCTCTGATACATATAAAACACTATTGGGCCTCCCTGGTGGCACAGTGGTTGAGAGTCTGCCTGCCGATGCAGGGGATACGGGTTCGTGCCCCGGTCCGGGAAGATCCCACATGCCGCAGAGCAGCTGGGCCCATGAGCCATGGCTGCTGAGCCTGTGCATCCAGAGCCTGTGCTCCCCAACGGGAGAGGCCACGACAGTGAGAGGCCCGCGTACAGCAGAAAACAAACAAACAAACAACAAACACTATCACAAAGCCTTTCTTTAAAATTCAATTACCTTATGTGTAATAACAATATTCTCAAATTACCATCAGTGCAACTATAACATAAACAACTCAAATACTTATCAGAGTAACTTAATTAAACCGGAATGTGTTAAAAAATAAACAACTTGCTAATTACACATTCCATACTAAATTTTCTAATAAGGATATTCAGATCTCAAACTCATTAATGCTCATTAGACACAATTACACACACCAAGCACCTCGTTATTATAAATGAAAATCAATTCCCAAGGTACACTTTATGACAAGCATGTAGCTGAAATAAGTCATGTATAATACCTTATAAAAGTGGTTTTTTTCTAATAGCTAATACTCCACAAAACTTTAAACACATGACATTGTACTCCTGAAACTGACATGCTAAATTTTCTAAAAGAACTACGATATAAAAAGGAAAGTGATAATGGTAGGATGACTTATTTTTCTATCACCTTGTGGTGTAAGAAAGAACAGACACAGACTACGTTGATACACATATTGATCAATTGTGGAGGGAGAGGAATTTAAAGAAACAAGGTGTACGTGGCCTTCTGTTTCTGGGTGAAGATGCATTAGCGACCACTTCTTCCTACTATAATCCATTCGCGTCCACACTTCCCCAAATGCCATCCTTTTAGCCAAAATTCCCCATCCTAGGACAAATGCCATTCCCAAGCCCAAGGCCACTTATGGGGCAGCCAGCACGTCTCGTGGAAGCTGCTGACATGGTCGATGCATTTTTTGTTTGTGTTAAAAGCATTTATGTCCTAAATGTAAACATTACTGTATTTTTTTACTTTAAAAGAAAACACATCTATCTGAAGACAAGCATGTGGTAATTGACATTTCTAACAATTTAGAGACAAAGGAAAACAAAATACTAATAAAAAGCTTCTCTAACATATACGCATGGCCCAATTTGAGTCCAAATGCTGCTATGAGATATCACAAATTATCTCATAAGGGTAAGGGAACACAGGCATTTCCTATGGGGGTGACAGCTGATTGAAAGGGGTATAAGTGCTAGATGCTCTAGCTCTCTGTGAACATCCTGCTGGTGTCTTGGGCAGCAGTTAGTCTTCCCTGAATTCCCCCAGCGCCTCCTGGGCCTCTGCTTCTCTTTGGGCATCTGAGCTTCCTGCACTCTCTCGCTCACTCACTCACTCAACTTGCTGTACAGACTGCGTGCAGACTGGCTGTTGGGGACTCTGCGAGGCTCTGGGATATGCACTCACGGAGCAGAGGGTCTGATGGGAGAGCAACAAATTTATATAATAATACTGACAAATGTAAGGCTACAGCTCTGGACCCCATATCACATTCAATGGTCCTAATCTCCTCTTCCCTGCACGTTCCCTAAAGGGTGGACCAGTGTGCGATGCATCTGGATTCTTCCCATGTTGTGGTGCCCAGCACAGGGAAGCGAGGTGCAGGTGAGCTGTGGCAGTGTAGCAGGTGCCCTCCCAGCACTGAGGGCTTTAAGGCCGAACAAAAATGAAAGGAGTGCTAAAACAGCAAGGCTTCATTTATCTAGTATCATTGAGAATACAGCCTGCTGTACTGATGTTTACCCTTTTTTTTTTTTGGCCGTGCTGCAAGGCTTGTGCAGTATCAGTTCCCTGACTGGGGGGAATTGAACCTGGGCCTCCACAGTGAAAGTGCAGACTCCTAACCACTGGACCACCAGGTAATTCCCATTTACCTCTTTAAATGTCAAAACCTCTTGTTCTTACCATTTTTACATCGTTTTCTTTCTTAGAGCTCAATGCTATGTTTCATACACAATCAATCCTTAGAATATCACACCACACAGTGTCTCAATACATCTCAATACAGTGTGGGTTCCTCTCCCTTGAGTATCAGTCGGCATTCCTGCTACGTCAAAACACCCCCAACCCCTCCACTGCCCCACCGTTCCCCTTCTGTTGCAGCTATACCAGGAGCCCATGACTTAGGAAATAAAAGGCCAAGTTTCATACCTGGCTCTGCCCAGGAGTCACCCACCACTTTTCAAGGCAGTCCTTCCCCAGTGAGCACAAAGCCTCACGGATAGGGTCGATGTATGCTATACACTGCTGCTTTGCAACATTCAATTCACCAGAAGTTCCAGTCCCCAGTCATTCTCAAAAAAACTGTGCTCAATTTGGAAATCCAATGAAAATGGACACACTGAACTCCAAAGCTTTGTGAGGTTGGTGGGGGACATGCCATGGAGCAGGCAAAGCATCTACTACCTGGTCATCACTTAGATTTCCACTGAAACAGCCAAGCTGAAATTTACTCAGACCCACAGACGTCTCTGCAGAGCTGCTCCCACAGCACGGGGCTTCACATGCACTGTGCACCAGGACCTCCCTTCCCTCCAGGATCTTCATGTGCACAGCACAGGGCACAATGACAAAGGGGAACACCTGAGCCCCAGGGCCAGGCCTCCCATCACAGCCACCACCAAGCAAGAATGCATGCCCTGCAACAGGTTTTCCTTAGAAGCCAAAGACTCAGAACTGGCAACGCTGTGTCTCCCAGAAGAGCAAGGACAAAGCTGTTCCGATGAAGTCTATCACCAGCGAAGGTTTGGTACTTAAATCAGGGCAAACAAGCCCAATGCTCTGTCCCTACAGCCAGAGGCTGCCCTGCCCTCTCCGCTCCCCGCCTCTACCCGAGGGCTGTCAGAGTGGCTGAGGGTTTCTGGGGAGCCCTCAGGTGGAACAGGTGGCCATCCCACAAGTGCTCGCTGACCACCAGGCAGGTGTCTTGAGGGCACGTTTTAAGGAAGACTCAACACCCTGAAGGAATGCATTTCAAACAATCAGAGGGGTCTAAAGTTGGAACTCACAGCAGGGCCAGGTAGTGAGCATCAAGCCAGTAGAGGTATTCAAGTCACAGGTCTGGGTTCTGCCGACTGAGACCCTGTGAAGGCTCACGTCGAGGTGCAGCCCAGGGCCCAGTCAGCCCTGGGCAGTGAATGGGCTGGTGTGGCTCTGGGGCTGACCCTGGGGCACCCATTCTGACAGTCCTTCTGGTCTGAGTTGGGAAACCCGTGGTTTCCCCCAGGAAACAACTCACACCTTCTCAAAAGTTCCAGAACAGACACTCCGCCCTTCAAGGCATTCAGAGCAGCATGTCCTGATCACCTGGGAATTTGTTAAAATGTAGTCTAGTAACACAGGAGGTCTGGGATGAGGTCCAATTTTCTGCATTTCTAACACTACCTGGGGGTGTCCGTACAGTTGGTCTGAGGACCACATGTTGAGTAGCAATAACCCCACTGATGAGGCAACATGAATTCAAATAGGGAATTCGGTCATGTGTTCCCACAGCCCCTGTCCCCGTTGCCACCCTGTACAGTACTGGAATTTACTGGGAGTCAGATGCCAGGACTGATATTAGGTATATACCTTGCAAAGTCCTAATTATTCAATAAAATCTGATTATCTCCATAAGGGATGGATAACTCAAGATCAGTGATTGCAGAATCTCTTGAAAATAACTCAAGGAAAAATTAAACAAAATCTCAACACAGGCCAAAGAGGTCTGAGTTTCCTTTCAATGACCACTGTGTAGGCTCCACAGGAGATTCTGGCAGTTCTCCCAATAGAGACATCAGTGAGAGAAGTCAGATAAGTAGGATGTGTGTACCAGGTAAGGTGAGCATCTGTGGGAAACCCTGCCTGGAAAGCACAGCCTCAGTGGACACAGGTGTGTCTCAGTCCCCAGGGGTCCTTACCACTCACTACAAACCTTACTATATAGCACAGGAACCTCTGAATCCAGTCAGATCTGTGCCCTTGTAGGCATATCAGCTGTGCTGTCTAGAATGCTCTTTCATTGTTATTTTATTGAAATTGGGCTTTGCCCAGCCCCACCCTCCAGCACACTCTGATCCTCCCTGCCAGGACTGCTGATAATACTGACTTGCCTCTACCTCACTCCTCTGACTGATGCCATCGTCACATCATTTTTAATGTACAGCTGACCCTTAAACAATGCGGGTTTGAAGAGCACAGGTCCATGTACACACAGATGTTCTTCAACAGCAAATATGACACCCACACATTGTCATCTGCAGATGCAGAACCAAAGACACGGAGGAACCAAACTGCCAATGCAGTGGGAAGGCCGTGGTTTCATTGACTGATTGACTGATTTATGCTGCACTGAGTATTACCCGTGACACGTGGGATCTTTTAGTTGCAGCATGCGGACTTCTTAGTCTTGGCATGTGAACTCTTAGTCGCTGCATGCATGTGGGATCTAGTTCCCTGACCAGGAATCAAACCCAGGCCCCCTTCACTGAGAGCACGGAGTCTTACCCACTGGACCACCAGGGAAGTCCCGGGCCGTGGATTTTTGACTGTGCAGAGGTTTGGTGCCCCTAGCCCCTGAGCTGTTCACGGGTCAACTGGATATATTCTAACAGTGGAGCTGACTCACAGCTGCTAGAGGGTCAGATCCACAGTTCCTCTCTATTGCCTAAACCCCGTTTCACACATGATAAGCACAACTTGCTTCAGGAGAGGAGGAACAGCAACAAACATTTACAGAAAAGATATTGCTGCAACTTTCTCGCTCAGCCTATCAAAGTCCTTTGTACTCACAAGACCATAGTGCTACAGCCAAAGGAACAGACTCAGAGCAGAAACGTAATTTGAGAAGCATGTAAAAAAATAAACAGAAAGCACTTTCATTTCTTGCATGAAAATTTGCCAAAACCTTGCACAAAGTTAGTCTATACCTTCTCCATGACTTTATATTATAAAATCACCCTGGTAACACCTTACATTATGACTAGGAGAAACACTGTGGTTTACCACTTCTGAGAGCATGCACTGGATCAATTGTCACAACAGTCAGGCAGTTATAAGGAGTTTAAAAAAAAAAAAACCCACATTCATCTTTCTTTTTTTTTTTTTTAAACAAAAACCACACAAAGTGTTTCTTAAAAAGAGAAATCTTTACAATTGTCATGGCAATACATATTAAAAACCAAAAGAGCTCAGAAAATCCACAGCCCCAAATTAAAAGTTAAGAACAATGTCTTAATTCATTACTCACAGAATTAATACTGTACAACCACAAACTCAACAAATGAATATTTTGGCACGTAAAATGCCTATTGGGCTTCCCTGGTGGTGCAGTGGTTAAGAGTCTGCCTGCCAATGCAGGGGACACGGGTTCAAGCCCTGGTCTGGGAGGATCCCACATGCCGCGGAGCAACTGGGCCCATGAGCCACAACTACTGAGCCTGCACTCCGCAACGAGAGGCCACAACAGTGAGACGCCCGTGCACTGCGATGAAGAGTGGCCCATGCTCGCTGCAACTGGAGAAAGCCCTCACATAGAAACGAAGACCCAACACAGCCCCCAAAATTAATTAATTAATTAATTTAAAAACAAAACAAAACAAAACAAACCAAACACGCCTATTACTGAAATACATCCTAAAACACAAGAAACTAACCATCACAACATACTAGTTTAAAAAAATGTTTTATACTAACTTGAAGGAAAACCAGACTGCATTCCACTAGAACTACTGTCCCAAATATCTGGTTCTAGAAGACCCAGACTCTTAGATCTTCATTTTATATGAGATGTCCTGGAAAATTGTGTATTAATTCAATTTTTGGTTAATCAAAGTATAACTTAACTGATTTAGGAAAGTGACTTTTAAAGGAAGCTTAGTATGACCGCTTCTGCAGGGAGGGAGGGAGGATGACAGGGCTGTGACCCTGGACCATCTCTCCTGTGCCGTGGACACCCAGCCACGCGGGGCAGGCTCGTGAGGGACCCTCTCGGAAGGGAGGAGCTGGGCTTGTTGAGAGGAAAGCACGTGGCCTGCACAGTGCTCTGAGGAACAGTGTGCTTGTCTATCTTTCCTTGTGCCACATGGAAACAACCAGAAAGAAAAGCAGCACATGTTCTGCAGGCAGCAGTGGGGTCTGAGGCAGGTGATCAAGAAGAATGAGAGTAATGAACACATAACGACAAACAGGGGAGGGTGGCAAGACGGCACAGATGAGGTGCAGGAAGACGAAGACGATGGTGCTGGAGTCACGGGGAGCAGCTCCAGCCCAAGGGGTGACACGAGATTCAAGGGCATGGCCTATCTGCCCAAACTGAGGGACACACCCAAAGACCACAGTTTCACCTTGGAAATGACAGGACAGGACTTAAAATTCGGGAGAGATGCTCATCCTTTCCCTGCTCTGATGCCTATAGGGAGCCCCTGGGAGCCACTCGCAGGCCTCCTAAGCAGGGCGCTGCTTAGCCGATCAGCTAAGGGCTACAAAGATCGACTGGAAAGATGACAAAATGACAGGAATGATCAGGATGCAGCCAGTCCTGGTGCAGAGACTCTCAATTTGTGCTGAATAAACTGTTATGCAACTAGGTCTGGGAACTGCATCTCCAAGGAGGAAAACCTCCTAAACGTCTGCACGTGGGATTTTACCCTGACCCCCTGACTCTTCTAGAACACGGAGTCTCAAAACTTACTTTAGAGTAATTCCAAAAGAAGTGTCCAGTCTACTCCACCCCTCACCCCAAAGTCGCCACCATTATAGTGACATGACACTCAAATCCTCAGATACTGAGTATCTGTCAAGAAACATGAAGAGTCATGTTGGCTCTCGGCTCTCTGAACAAAGTAACACCCCTCTTTTGCACTCACTGCTCTGCTGTGACCAATTCTAGTGCTGGGGGTGGAGGGTGGGGGGGATTCCAAAGCGACCATGTCACTGAACACATGGAGGACCTGTCTACTCGCTAAGCTGAGCTTCACCCTCAGGTCTCCACCTTGGTACCTCTGCTCCCACTACACTTTGCGGTTAGTAGTTTCTGCCCTGCTTCCTACCTACTCCTCTGTATTCTCTTTAGAAATAGCTTATCATCTCATCGCCAAGCTTCTCTACCCCCAATGCTCACTTACTTTGTTGGTTTCGCTTGTCACTGGCATTTTTCAAAGGGAGGCAAACAGGACAGTCATGTCGTGTGCAGTTCTTCCAATGAGAGATGATTTGTCGTGAAGATGCACAATGGGCAACTATGACCAGAAAAACAACGAGATGTTATTTTTCTATCCAAATCGTCACACTTTCAATTACACCTAAATTATAATGCCAGCTTCCATAAAAAAATGGTAACAAGTGTAACCACAGCACAGTGCAGGCAGTCCTCAACTTACAAACAGGCTATTTTCCAAAAAGTTTGTAAGTCAACTACTGAGAGTTCCAAATAAAAACTTCCCATAGAAGCAATGTTATGAATGATGGTGAATAAGGTTCAGCCCATGAATCAAAAACAAAACAAAAACTACTCAACCTGAAATATTGCACAACTGGAATGAAAGGCAGAACAAATAATAATTCTGCGATGTCACTATTTACAATAAAAATTCTACATTATGCCTAAGGATGAAACTATCTAAATACTATAGCTGAAGAAACAGACAGAAGCAAATGAGAGGTCTGTGGAGACTCTGAAGGGGACGCTGGGCACTTCTCAAAGTGCTTGAGAGGGCAGCTTTGCCTGGTCCCTCTGTCTTTATTTTTGCTTCCATGTGAAGGTGCTGTCACTTCTTTCTAAAGGTCTAGCATGACCCTCCTCTGCTTTTCCATCAGGATCAGGGTTACACCTGGGACTCACAAATGTCACAAGGGAAAGAGGGAGATCAGGGAGAGACTCTCCCCAAGGTTTAGGAGCACAAGTTTGAAGAGAAGGAAAGAGAATAAAGATTAAAGGAAAGTAGAGTTGTTAGTAAGAAACACTCTCTCCGGGAGAACTGGGGTGTCTGCTATAGAAGAGCAGGCGGGGTGGGGGGGAGGGGCATGTGACTCGCCTGAGTCCCCCTCCTGGAGGGGAAGGAAGGAGTGGCAGGGATGATACAGTGCATAGTTTCCCATGTCACAGACAGTCACCCTAGACAACTTCACCAGTATCCCAATGAGCCTCAAGACGAAAGGGTAGAGGAGCAAGGCAGTGGGCCCCTGGCAGTGTGGGCACACAAAACGACTGCAAGACAGATGCTCTAGGTTCTGGGAAGGGCGTTTGTATGCGTGCATGTGTGTGAGCTACAGTGTCCAAAAGAAAACCGTGATCTAGACAGTTATGACGAAGACAGTGTCAAGAAGGGACAAAGGTCTTCCATGACAGAGGAAGGCAGAAAAGAACAAATGCAGGGCACAGCCCCAGCCAACAGAAGTTCACAGAATATTATAAAACCAAATCGCCTTTCTCCTTAGCGGGTAAATGTCCAGAGGAATCTGACTGGTTGGCGTGTGGGGATGTAGGTGGTGGGAACCTTATTAACAAGAGAGGTGCCTGAGAATAACAGACAAATTTCACCCTAAGCTCTGCCCCCAGGACTTCAGAAAATGGCACTTACCTTGACAGGCTTTCCCAGCCTGACAATGTGTCATGTGATTCAAAACATTTTTCATGGTTCGACAATGTGGGAGAGAGCAGGCCCGAACCTCTCCATTTGCTTGTTCTCGCCTCTGACATTTATGAGCGTGAAGCAGTAGAACCAGCTGCTGCTGTATCAGTTTGCGCTTTTCAGGATCTGCAGTAGGGCCCGTTGCAATTGCCTGTGTGGGTCCAATTCCCACTGATGTTTGCATCTGAGACTAAAATAAAACAAATTAATAAAAATATTTTAATAAGTTTTCAGAGTTCCAATTCACGTTCATTAATTATTTTTCAAACTAATGTTAAAGCTGATGGATAGTATCAGCCACAGAGAGAAGGCAGCTGGTGAGGTTCTCTTTAACTCATTGGCAACTTTAAGGAAGATCCAGAGGCACAGAAATAAACCAACTCAGAAGCAAGGCTGGTTAAAGTTCACTTTTGTATGATCATCTGAGAGCAAGAAAGCGATGCTTTTTCTAAATTGTAGTAACAAAAACCCAATTCACTCTACAATACATACAAGTACACGAAAAGCTGTTACTATATTAGGTTCAACCATATGAAACTGTTGTTTCTCTAGGCCCAAATGACCAAGCATTGGCAATTTCATATGATTCAACCTAATTAAAAAGATTGCCAAGGCCTGACCAATCACAACCCACTGCGAATATCTGATGGAGCATAAGAATCAGAGCCACCCTTTGGATTTCATAATCTTGTGACCAGAGGGACAAAACTTGCAGCATTCATTACCTCTCCTAAAAGAATAAGACAGGACTTCCTGCGTGGCACAGTGGTTGAGAATCTGCCTGCTAATTAATACAGGGGACACAGGTTTGATCCCTGGTCCGGGAAGATTCCATGTGCCATGGAGCAACTAAGGCTGTACGCCACAACTACTGAGCCTGCACTCTAGAGGCCGCGAGCCACAACTACTGAGCCTGTACGCCACAACTACTGGAGTCCATGTACCCTAGAGCCTGCGCGCTGCAACTACTGAGCCCATGTGCCACAACTACTGAAGCCCGAGCACCTAGAGCCCGTGCTCCGCAACAAGAGAAGCCACCACCATGAGAAGCCTACGCACCGCAATGAAGAGTAGCCCCCGCTCACAACTAGAGAAAGCCCATGCACAGCAATGAAGACCCAACGCAGACAAAAAATAAAATAAAAAGTTAAAAAAAAAAAGAATAAGACAGCATTTAACTTGAATACAACCACCCAGTACAATTGTTAATGCTTATGAAATGCTTTGCCTTCCACTAAAATTTCTACACAGACATCTGACAACATTTTTTTCTAAAAGTATTCAATTATCTGCTATAGATTCAAAAATAGAGTTTAGCTGCTCTCAGCCTTTCAAAGTAATAGGCCAGACCAACCATATCTCTTTAAGTGCAAAGAAAATGGAAAAGGTGACCTGTGGAGACCACCTTCTTACTCTTTACCAACTACCAAAATTCTTCACACAAATTTACTAAAGAAACTTGTGAAATCAGAGAAATGTAATGTTCCTAATATGCAACAATATAATCCATAGCTCAGGGATTTCTAATCTTCTGCTCTGACAGTCACACTCCTGGCCTGATTTCACAACACTCAGTGCCTCCCATGAAGTACACTACCACTCTGATTTTCCAAATTAAGAATCAAAACTATACACCTGCAATTAGGGGAAAACCAAGTATAAGAATATTGCTTAATGAACCAAAGCTCATTTTTTAAAAGTCACAGGCTTTTGTGCTTTGGTTTTATCTTGATGAGAACTCAGAAAATAAGTGTGTAGAAAATCCGCCTGGCTTTGCTCAGGAGCACAACCCCTGGAAGCCTAACCAGGATCCAAAGCAAAAACAAAGTTCAAGCTGAGAGGTCGAGCTTCCTGACTGGTAGAGAAAACAGCCTATTTTCCTTATGTCTATTTTTTCCCTGATTATAAAAGCAATATATGCACCTGGTAGAAAATGTGGAAAGCAAAAGAACTAAGGAAATAATTAACATGTGAAATCCTGACTGCCAGGAGTCCACTACTGAAGCATAGACAGGTTTTCCTTCTTCCAGTCTTTTTTCCTATGCACATGTGTACGTATGAACCATCTGGCTTCGTATTTACTCCAGGTTCTGTCCCATACCATTAAGTTGTAGTATGATGTGTAGTGAACATGTGGCTATACACTTGTTTATCCAATCTCCCATGATTGGGCATAAACTGTACCCCCTCCCTTTTTTCTGGTACTTTAAAATAAAGCTCCAATAGCCTGTGACTATGCCCCCAGCAGCATTCAGTATCAATGTTAAATGTTTCAGAACTAATCAACTTCTTCCCATGGACTAGAAAGTCCAAGTGGAAATCAATAAGAATAGAAGAATATGAGAAATGTAAGATGATCCTTGTTTAGGTCTCTTCTGCATTTATAAAAATTTCAAACATATGGAAAAATAGAGACGAAAGGATACCATTATCACATCTAACAAATTGAAGGATTCTTTTTTTTTAAAAAAAATAAATTTATTTATTTATTTGTTTTTATTTTTGGCTGTGTTGGGTCTTCGTTGCTGTGCCTGGGCTTTCTCTAGTTGCGGCAAGCGGGGTCTACTCTTCGTTGCGGTGCACGGGCTTCTCATTGCTGTGGCTTCTCTAGTTGTGGAGCATGAGCTCTAGGCGCGTGGGCTTCAGTAGTTGTGGCACTCGGGCTCAGTAGTTGTGGTTCGCGGGCTCTAGAGCACAGGCTCAGTAGTTGTGGCACATGGGCTTAGTTGTTCTGTGTCATGTGGGATCTTCCCGGACCAGGGCTCGAACCCACGTCCCCTGCATTGGCAGGCGGATTCTTAACCACTGTGCCAGCAGGGAAGCCCGAAATGAAGGATTCCTTAATATCTGCTAATATCTAGTCCCTATATAAATTTCTCTACTTGCCCCCAAAATGTCTTTTACAGCTGGTTTGCACAAATCAAGACCCAATTCAGACCCAAACCCTACATCTGGTTATTGTCTTTAAGGTTCTTCATCTCCTGCCACCCTCCCTCATTTTCTCATGGCACTGACTTGAAGAATCAAGCCAGTTGTCCTCCTCCCATTTCTTAAAATACAGAAATGCTACATACAAAAAAATATATATCATACAAAAATCTGGTAAAAATCTCAACCTTATGATTAAATTATAAAAGACTTTTAAAAGTTACTAAAAATTAACACATTGCTTCTCATCTGGGATGTTCTTAATATAGCATATTTTGAGCTATACGTGACAGTATATTGAAATCTCAACATGTAGAGATAGCATGGCTGGAAACTATACAGCACATTCAAACCTTGGTCTTTACTTTGTCTATCTGTAGATGCTTAATAAGCTCTACACACTGCTTACATGTGTCTCAAAAAACATAATCGATGGTGAAGCTGAGTCTGCAGCAAAATGGAAGAGAAGACATGTCTTGTGTCCCTGTGTTTGGCCTTCCCCATATAACTCCACGGACTTGCTCAAGGCTATTCCAGTTTGCAAAGTGCTTACAAACTTAGGGCGCATTTAAGTTCCTCCTCTCTCAGACTGGTGTTCAACAAGACAGAAGAGGTGTATGAACTCCTGCAGAAATCTGTCAGAAGCAGCCTTCAGACTCTACCAACTTCCCTGCTCAGTCCCCACTGTCCAGGCGGCCATGCAGAATGGAAAAAAAGTGCTTAGACAAGAACCTCCCTTTAAACATACAGAACAGGGCTTCCCTGGTGGCGCAGTGGTTGAGAATCCGCCTGCTGATGCAGGGGACACGGGTTCGTGCCCCGGTCCAGGAGGATCCCACATGCCGCGGAGCGGCTGGGCCTGTGAGCCATGGCCGCTGAGCCTGAGCGTCCGGAGCCTGTGCTCCACAGAGGGAGAGGCCACAACAGTGAGAGGTGTGTGTACCACAAAAAGACAAAAACAAACACAAACAAACAAACAAAACCATACAGAACAAAACCTGCATATTCTCAACAAAGTAATTTATAATTTTATGCAACTTTGTTTATTTTTGCAATAACCAAGAAAATTTTGAAAAACAGTAAGAATGAAGGAGGAATCTACCCTGCCAGATACCAAAACTAAAAAGCTATAGATTTCTTTACATAAGTCTAGAAAAAGATACATGTACATATAAAATTAGTGTATTATACAGGTGGTATTTTAAATTGGAGGGCTGTGGCGGCAATCTTTGCTCCTTGTATAAAATAAATTCCAGGTGAATTAAAGTGAAAAAGTAGATTAAAATGGATAAAGATACTAGAAAAAAATATTTTTAGTATGACAATAAGAAAAACTTAACGTAAAGAAAAACAGAGCAAAATTTTAAAAGTGAGAAACAGGGAAAATGGTTGTGTTTTTTTTTCTCTCTCTCTTTTTTTTTTTTAGTGGTCTTCCCGGACCGGGGCACGAACCCGCGTCCCCTGCAACGGCAGGCGGACTCCCAACCACTGCGCCACCAGGGAAGCCCAAAATGGTTGTTTCTGAGAAGTGGAAACAGTGAGTCAAAAGATCGGGCCATTATTAAAGCTCCTTATATATGTTGCTAAATTGTTTTCCAGAAAGGTTGTGGCAGTTTTTATTATATAAAGAACTCAGGAAAAAAAAAAAAAAGATACTACTCCATTAAAAAGTTGGGCAAAAAAAAAATGTACAGATACCTCACAAAATAAATAAACATAAAAAATGTTCTACACCTCAATGCCAAGACAACTCAATGGAGAGAAGAATAGTCTTTCCAACCAACAGTGATAAAAAGGATAGGACAACTGGATAGCCACATACTAAAGAATGAAGGTGGACCCCTTCTTCACATCATACTCAAAAATTAACTCAAAATGAATCAAAGGCCTAAATATGAGAGCTAAAACTATAAAACTTTTAGAAAAAAATCATAGAAGTAAACCTTCATGACCTTGGATTAGGTAATGGATTCTTAGATATGTCACCAAAAGCACAAACCACATCAATGAAAAAAATAAACTGGACCTCATTAAAATTAAAAGCTATTATGCTTTGAAAGATACCATCAAGAAAGTGAGAGGCAACCCAAAGAATGGGAGAAAACATCTGCAAATTATAGATGTGATAAGGCACTTATATTAAAAAAACCCTTAAAACTAATGAGAAAAAAAAACCTAATTTTTTTTAATGGACAAAGGATATGAACATTTTCCCAAAGAAGATATACAAATGGTCAATAAGCACATGAAAAGATGCTCAGCACTATTAGCCATCATCAGAACCACAATGAGGTACCATTTTACACCCACTAGGTTAGCTACAATTTAAAAAACAAGAGAGTTACAACTGTTGGTGAGCACGTGGAAAAACTGGACTCTCACACACTCTACTGGTGAGAACGTCAAATGGAACAGCAACTTTGGAAAATACTCTGGCAGTTCCTCAAAAGGTTAAACCTGGAGTTACCATATGGTCCAGCAATTCCCCTCTTAAGCATATACACCCAAGAAAATTTAAAACATATGTTCACAAAAAACATGTACACAAATGTTTGTAGCAGCACTATTCCTAACAGCCAAAAAAGGGGAACGAACTTAAACGCCCATCAACTGATGAATGGAAAAAAGTGAATATATCCAAAATGGAATATAATCCAACCACAAAAAAGGAAGTACCAATACATGCTACAACATGAATGAACTTCGAAAACACTGTGCTAAGTGAAAACAGCCAGTCACAAATGACCACATATTGTATAATTCCATTTCTATGAAATGTCCAGAATAGGTAAATCCATAGGGGCAGAAAACAGATTAGTGGTTGCATCTGGCTGAAGGTCTGGGGGAAATGGAAGGAACTTAGTTACAAGTACAGTTTCTTTCTGGGATATGAAAATGTTCTAAAATTGTGGTTGGCGGGCTTCCCCGGTAGCAGAGTGGTTAAGAATCTGCCTACCAATGCAGGGGACACGGGTTTGAGCCCTGGTCCGGGAAGATCCCACATGCCGCAGGGCAACTAATCCCATGTGCCACAACTACTGAGCCCATGCGCCTCAAGTACTGAAGCCCATGCGTCTAGAGCCCGTGCTCCACAACAAGAGAAGCCACTGCAATGAGAAGCCTACGCACTGCAATGAAGAGTAGCGTCCACTCACTGCAACTAGAGAAAGCCTGTGTGCAGCAATGAAGACCCAACGCAGCCAAAAAATAATCAAAAAAGAAAAAATTTTAAAAATAAAATTGTGGTTGGTGATGGTCGCACAATACACTGAATGCCATTAAACTGTGCACTTTAAAAGAGGGAAGGAACACTGTATGGGACATGAATTATATCTCAGTAAAGCTGTTTTAAAATGAGTTCTATCTCCCTAATCATCAAAGAAATGAAATTAGAACAAAGAGGCATCTTTCACCTATCAATATGACCGCGATAAAAAAAATGGTATCAATGAGGGTATAGAGACAGCAATTTTCAGAGATTTTGGTGATAATGCAATTTAGTACGACTCTGGAAAGCAACACATATCAAAAAGAAAAGTGTGCATTTCTTTTGATCCGGTAGTTCTACTTCTTATAATTTATTTTTAGGGAAGTAACCAGACTAGTGTGCTAAAATGTATGTACAAAGACAGCCACCACACCCTGATTAAATCACTGAATACTGGAAAACTCCTAAATGCCTATCAAAGGTGGACTAATTAAAAAAAAATTATGGCTACAGACCTCATGAAATCATATGCAGTCATGAAAAGTAAGGTGGACCTCAAGTGACCCCAGTCAAAGCCACACAGAACGTAAGGGCCCAAAGCCAAGCCCTATCCAAATCCTTGACCCACCAAAAATTGTGAGATATAGCAGAATGATTATTTGAGGCAAACAAAATTAGTAACAATAATAATGCAGACCTTCATGCTTTCATGAAAAGCTGTCTATAACATATTAAGTTACAAAGGAAAGTTATAAAATAGTACCATAAAGTCATTTGGTTTTTCTTTATTAACTTTATATTTTGTACCTGTTCTTAGAAAAACTTTGTTAAGATTATTTGGTAGTTTTCTCTGGGCAGGGGTGGGATCGTGTTTATAATTATGTATTGTATGAATGTTTTACAAGTGTCCACTATTTTTATAAACAAAAAACATTCCACTTTGGGGGGGAATCAGAAGAATCAGTAGAAAACAATGAACAATTATATATAAAAAATAAAATTGTAAAGGTACTAGAAAGTATTAAATGAATATTTTTGTAATGCAAAAGTGGTAAAGGCCTTCATAAAAAGATGTAAAGCAGGGGCTTCCCTGGTGGCGCAGTTGTTGAGAATCCGCCTGCCGATGCAGAGCACACGGGTTTGTGCCCGGGTCCGGGAAGATTCCACACGCCGCAAAGCGGCTAGGCCCGTGAACCATGGCCGCTGAGCCTGCGCGTCCGGAGCCTGTGCTCCGCAACAGGAGAGGCCACAACAGTGGGAGGCCCGCGTACCGCAAAAAAAAAAAAAAAAAAAAAAAAAGTAAAGCAGTGGTTCCAAACCAATCCCCAGTAAAACCTCTTCAAATACAGATTCCCCATTTTCCCTCCCAGAGACTATGATTTGCAAATCTGGGGCAGAGCCAGAGGCATTTCTATTTGTTAAAGTTCCACAGGGGGTGCTTTATTATATTTAGCTTTCTACTTTTTAAAGATTTTCCAAAACGAATATGTATGTACTTTTACAGTTAGAATAAAACAAAACATTTAAGAGCAAAAGGGCCACAGGTGATCCTAATGTAGCAGCAGCCATGCATAACGGAAAAGCGCCAGGGCTAGGCCACTGTAATGGCAACCAACAAACTAGGAAAAATATCTGAAACACACAAGACAAAGCAAGTAACACTGCAGGTATTATTCTTTTTCCTCTCCTTGGCCAGTCTTTATTTCTCAAGGACTTTGTGCCAGGCTCTGTGTTCAGTGCCCAACAGCATCAGCTCATTTAATACCCACCCACCCACCCCCAAGGGAGGACTAACTCAGGGCCCAAAGTGGCACTGGGCAGTGGTGGAGAGGGGTATCTAGCAGTAGAGTGCCCACCTTTTAACCCTCCTGCTGCCCACCTTGTCGGAGGGTTGCCCACCTTGCTTTATAAAGCATTCTAAGAGAATCTAACAGAAAAACTGGCCAAGGACAGGAACTAAGCAACTCAAAAAATAAAAGCATACTAAACATATGTACTTTAATTCTTACAAGTAATCAAGAAATGCAAATCAAAATAATAAGACCGTTTCCTCCTATCAAAGGACAGAGTGATAATCCCCAGCCTTGGGAGCATTGTGCGATACTAGTGACCTGGTTCGTGGCTTTTGTTGGAAGGCAATATAACCATATCCATTAAAGGCCTTAAAATATATGAAATTTGCATTTCAGTAATTCCCATCAGATCACATGCAATTCCTAATCATGGAAGGGGGAGGTTACCACGGCATGGAAGTCACATTGGTGCAATTGTGACCCGCCCCCCACCCCTGCCTGTCAACATTCTGGATGATGAGTAACAGCAGGGGAACACAAAGCACATGATCTAAGGGCTGTGGAGGGTACAGCCCACTCCCCTTTTCAGTCTTCGCTAGATCTTTGCTCTTTGCATGTGTCACGTGTCACCATAACTCAACCATCATTTACACCCCTGTCCATCACACGACCTTGAAACGCAAACATTTTATATTTATTGTGGTGTATTCCTTAATTTTTAAAGGAGTTTGATGTATTTTTATTAGGGTTGCGCTATTGTTACATAGGTTTGAGTAATCAGCACCAAACCCATTTTTTAAAATGCCCTTTATTCTATCCTAAGGATAGAATCACAGATATGCACAAGGAGTATGTATAATAAAGTTTATTCTGGCATTCTTTCTAGAAAAGGAAGTTATTTTCCATGAAGCATCCAAGAACAGATTGTAATGTCTGCAAAGGACTCTGTAATGCAAACAGAAAGAAGCAGACACTGACCAAGACAGAAGAGGGAATGAAAGTGCTTCCTCCTGCCACACAACCACTGCCCCCGATTCATGTCAGGCTGGGATTCCTAGAGATGGCCCTTCAGGATCAACCTGGCCCAGAACTTCTACATTACTGATGGAGTCCAGACCCACACTCCTCTGACATACTCCCCTGGCCCACCTGGAAACTTTACTTCTTCCCAACCTCCACTTAAAAGTCAGCAAATGGGGCTTCCCTGGTGGCGCAGTGGTTGAGAATCCGCCTGCCGATGCAGGAGACACGGGTTCGTGCCCTGGTCCGGGAAGATCCCACATGCCGCGGAGCAACTAAGCCCGTGAGCCATGGCCGCTAGGCCTGCGTGTCCGGAGCCTGTGCTCCGCAACGGGAGAGGCCACAACAGTGAGAGGCCCGCATACCGCAAAAAAAAAAAAAAAGTCAGCAAATGACATCAAAGCAAATACCAGGTGGGCCAAAGTGTTGTTCTGCAATATTTGCTTGTTCTGATTCCCCCAGAAAGACCCTAGAACAGCTGGGTACACAAAGCTTTGCAGTCATAAAATAAAGAATATGCTCATTAAATGCAGAGCTATCAAACTAGGAAGAAGTGATAATCACCTGAGATGATAAAAATCAATTGGTAAGAAACAGAACATAGTTGTTTAGATAGAAGGAATAATGCTTCCTGTGTTTTCTCCTTTTTGCTTGGTGTTTGTTGATTTTTTTAAAAATAAGATTACCTTATAATTTAAGATTTAAATTCAATAGGGAAATAATTTAAAATGAGCAAGTTGGACCAGAATGATTTCTAAGCAATCTTCCAAATCAGAAACGCTGTGATTTCACAACAGAAAACAAATGGCTAAGTCATGAAAGAAAACTCGATGGGTGAGCCAGAGGGCAAAGGCACAGGACTGACAACTGGACAGACCCACTCTCTCCCCTGCCCTAAGGTCACTCCTTCTGACCCAGAGTCGGTCCTGCCATGGAGGGCTGAGTGGTCAAATGCACCTGTGCAAAGAAACCCTAAAAGGTAAAAGCTGCTGAATCTATTCCAACAGCCAAGGTGACAGGCCAACCAGACCAGCAGGTCTTAACTGAGTTAAGGGGTCTTTACAGCATCAGGCCCATTTACCGAATGAGAATTACCAATCTACTAAAAACTTTTAAGGAATAATCTTCTTGACCATCAATATATACAAACATATTCTTCAAGAACATTTATCACAGTAAGGTTTTGATAACTTGGCAAATTAATCATTTGACTGAAAAATAAGTTTTTGGTGACTTGAGCCTTAGGGCCATTTCAGATAATTGTGGACAAAAGTAAAAAGAAGTTAGGGTAATTAGGGCTGCAAAAAGACTGTTGTGGTTCCTGGCTCTTCAGACACAGTATTGCACTTATATCTTTGGTAGCTACGACTATCTCCTTCCAGATCCATTAAATGTGCTATTTACTGAGTTCTTCTTCCTTTTTAAAAAAATACATTTTAGGGGCTTCCCTGGTGGCGCAGTGGTTGAGAATCTGCCTGCCAATGCAGCGGACACGGGTTTGAGCCCTGGTCTGGGAAGATCCCACATGCTGTGGAGCAACTGGGCCTGTGAGCCACAACTACTGAGCCTGCGCGTCTGGAGCCTGTGCTCCGCAACAAGAGAAGCCGCGATAGTGAGAGGCCCGCGCACGGCGATGAAGAGCGGCCCCCACTTGCCACAACTAGAGAAAGCCGTCGCACAGAAACGAAGACCCAACACAGCCATAAATAAATAAATGTTTTAAAAAAGAAAACTTTAAATAAAAATATATTTTTTTATTTTTATTAAAATTTAAAAAAATTTTTTAAATTTTTTAAATACAATCTTTTAAGGTTTCTACTGAGTTCTTCTTAAAATGGTCACTTCATTTTCCAGAAACACCTGTATTTGCTGCCATCGAGCAGGCAGAAATTCCAACAGTAGTATGTGGTGGGCGCAACTTGTTTAGACATGAAGAACCTTCCTACCGAGTCTCTACTTTACATGAAATGAGAGGGATGAATGTCTCTGGAGGTAATTTATGTTGTTTTACCCAGAAAGTTTCATTGAAGAAAAGGCTATGCTAATTAGACCCTAGAAAAGACACTGTTGGTTAATGGAAACTCATCTTGGAAAGAAGTTAAATGATCTTGATTGAGTACTTGCAATACGTACAGTTGGTTCCTAATATCAAAGAATACTGTTAATTTTTCTCCATTTATAGTTTCCTGATATTCACAACACATCATATTTTGTGCTTAGGCTATGTTTCCCAGCTGATATTTATTGCCAAAACAAAAGGGGATGAGTTAAAACAGTAGAAAGGATTTATACAGG
This sequence comes from Kogia breviceps, assembly GCF_026419965.1. Lineage (NCBI taxonomy): Eukaryota > Metazoa > Chordata > Mammalia > Artiodactyla > Physeteridae > Kogia > Kogia breviceps. Next base: position 55,935,657 of record NC_081323.1, read on the forward strand.
TACTAATAAGAATTTTAGAACTAAAAGTTATTCTTCAAAGGCCTCACATACAGTTTCTCAGAGATCTTCAAGTTACAGGTGAAGGCAGTAAGTTGAGAATATGAAAGGTAAACTCCTAAAATTACAAAAACACTTGGATGGCTAATAATTACAAGCAAGCACTCACTTCCCAACCTTGTCCCCTGTTTTCCAATTCAATTACTGAGGCATAATTCATAGCCACAGAGTGATTTTCTACAGAAACTGCTCTCATGGTGAAGAGCTGACAAGACTCTTCACTCGTCGTTTCCAGAGAAGGACGAGAGTGCCGGGAAGCACACTCCCCAGTCCTAGGGTAGAGGGAAATACTAGACCACCAGTGATTTAAAATTCATGCTTGTGAAGTACAAGGAGCTAGTGGACAATGATATGCGAACATCAGCATCTCTGCAGGGCAACTAAAACTGTGAGATGAGCCAATCAAAGACAACAACAAAGAGGAGACCCTTTGGTTTACAAAGTTCAATCAGTTCCAGTCTTGCTCCCTCAGTGATCAGAAACTGGACATGGAGGACAGAAAATCATGAGAGAATAAGACAGAAAAGGTGGAGGGAGACAGGGAAGCCTTCTGAAGTACTGAAGTGGACTCAAGACTAACAAAGTAGCCCACTCCACAGTGGGGCAGCCGGGGATCAGGTCACTGACACTACAGGGGACAGTGGCTCTCAAAGACTAATCTACATCAAAATCACCGGAGGAGCTTATTTAAAGCTGCAGTTCCAGTGCAAAAGAAAGAACAAGTCCATCTATTTGGCAATTATCCTGAACCACCTTACAAGGGAAGTAGGTAGCATACACTGGAAAACTGAGAAAGAAAAAAACTAAAGTTTCACAAATAACAGTGACAGACAAGAACACAGATTCCTCACCCTCTTCTAAGAGATTCTGAACCAGGAGGACAGGGTGGGGCCCAAGAACCAGTCCCAATGATGCAGTGGGTCCACTGACACGCTGAGAAACAGAGAGAACTAACCCCAAAACACACAGCTTACCCTGGAAGAGCCGTAGCTAATTGCACTACCCCACATCTTTGTTATTCTGGCAGGACACAGAACACAGTTCTACAACCCTCCTCTGCATGGATAGTCAGTACCAGCGACACTTTCCTTCACTTTAGAGACATGAATCAGCAGCTGTCTGGGGGCCTCATCCAAAGCCTCCAAGTTCAAATTCTCTGACACATGACCAAAATCCTAACACCATTCTCATGAGCTATTTTATTTTATCCTTCTGTGAGCAATTTTAAATAAGCAGTACTACTGATGATTTTCCTCCATTACAAGTTTCAGAATGGCAAAGTCTCCATAATACAGTTCTCAGTTTTTCTCAAAAGAACAACATAACAAAAAACTCCAACACGTATGAACTTTCTATTAGAAATAACCCTTGTAAAATAAACTCAAAATGGATTAAAGACCTAAATGTAAGGCCAGACACTATAAAACTCTTAGAGGAAAACACAGGCAGAACACTCTTTGACATAAACAACAGCAAGATCCTTTTTGACCCACCTCCTAGAGAAATGGAAATAAAAACAAAAATAAACAAATGGGACCTAATGAAACTTAAAAGCTTTTGCACAGCAGAGGAAACCATAAACAAGACAAAAAGACAACCCTCAGAATGGGAGAAAATATTTGCAAATGAAGCAACTGACAAAGGATTAATCTCCAAAATTTACAAGCAGCTCATGCTGCTCAATATCAAAAAAACAAACAACCCAATCTAAAAATGGGCAGAAGACCTAAACAGACATTTCTCCAAAGAAGATATACAGATTGCCAACAAACACATGAAAGGATGCTCAACATCACTAATCATTAGCAAAATGTAAATCAAAACTACAATGAGGTATCACCTCACACCGGTCAGAATAGCCATCATCAAAACATCTACAAACAATAAATGCTGGAAAGGGTATGGAGAAAAGGGAACCCTCCTGAACTGTTGTGGGAATGTAAACTGACACAGCCACTATAGAGAACAGTATGGAGGTTCCTTAAAAAACTAAAAATAGAACTACCATACGACCCAGCAATCCCACTATTGGGCATATACCCTGAGAAAACCATAATTCAAAAAGATTCATGTACCACAGTGTTCACTGCAGCTCTATTTACAATAGCCAGGACATGGAAGCAACTCAAGTGTCCAATGACAGATGAATGGATAAAGATGATGTGGCACATATATACAATGGGGTATTTGCCATAAAAAGAAACGAAATTGAGTTATTTGTAGTGAGGTGGATGGACCTAGAGTCTGTCATAGAGTGAAGTAAGTGAGAAAGAGAAAAACAAATACCGCATGCTAACACATATATATGGAATCTAAAAAAAAAAAAGGTTCTGAAGAACCTAGGGGCAGGACAGGAATAAAGATGCAGAAGTAGAGAATGGACTTGAGGACACGGAGAGGGGGAAGGGTAAGCTGGGACTAAGTGAGAAAGTGACATGATATATACACTACCAAATGTAAAATCGATAGCTAGTGGGAAGCAGCCACATAGCACAGGGAGATCAGCTTGGTGCTTTGTGACCACCTAGAGGGATAGGATAGGGAGGGTGGGAGGGAGACACAAGAGGGAGGAGACCTGAGGATATATGTATATGTATGGCTGATTCACTTTGTTATAAAGCAGAAACTAGCACACCATTGTAGAGCAATTATATTCCAATAAAGATGTTTTAAAAAAAAGAAAGAAAGAACCCTTGTAGGAGACCGCACTGGGGATCCCCACAGGAGACTCTGTGAGAGTAACTGATGATGAGGCCCCTTTGGTCACCAAACTTTCTTAGATTAGATAAGCCCAAGATGTGTACCACTTCGAAACTGTGCTCCTTTAAAACAATCCCAGACCCATCATGAAGGTCAGCAATGACCTAATTGACAAATCCAGTGCCAACTGATGTCTGTATTTCCCTCTTTCCTACAAATGCTCCCTTGCTCTACATGTTATGACTTTTTCAGATGAAAAAGGCAAGAAGGGTAATGTCACCAAGGAATCAGGTGGCCTCCTCTTCCAGAGGACTGCCCTGGAACAACTCTCCCCCACCCCACGCAGTCTCATGCAAATCTCTCCTTTGAGAAGGCCCACATGGACCTTGAAGTCAGGCCACAGAAAGACAACCCAATCTATACCTCTGCCCAAACCTGTTCTTCTTTGTCAGTAAAATTTACATAATTTTGAAATTTTTATATCCATCTGAGCTATCCTAGAAAACTGGATAGTGAATATATATTTAATAGTTGTCACTCTTATTAATTCCAATTATGAACAGGTAACGTAGTTAGTACACATACTGCGTCTTATTAGACCTAAAACTTGATTGTTTCTAAAATACATCCTGATTTCAAAGATGCTACAAATGTGAAAAAAATTTGCATCTTAGAATCATGAAATACAATAATATGGTAAAAGTTCTAAGAAGCTTCAAAAATCTGTAGAAAGTTAAGAAATTGCAAATAAAATGGACAGAGACAGAGCTGCAACAAAATCCATGTGAAAATTTAGGGAGATGTGGTATTTGCTTTTGGATATTGTCCTGGGGATATATATGCCCTCAAAAGGACCCCATTTGCAATAGGGTCTCTGAACCTTCTGGAGCTCCAGGCAGCACATCCCAGAGGCAGCCCATAGACCGTGGTGATCAACAGGTCTCCATGACTACAGGCCACACTTAAGTCTCACGGAAGATGTTCCACGCTTCCTGACCATCCCACAGATCCCCTGCATATTCCAGTGATGCTCTTTGGCCTTCATCTCACTCACCATCTCAGGGGCCACCATCTCTGCCTATCCAAACGATCTCCTCTCTCGGCTTCAGTGACATCAGTCCCTTGCTGTCCCCTTTGCCAGCTCCTCCTCTGCCTGGTCGCTCTTCCTGTGCTCCCCTCTGAACCATGGCATCCACTCCACAGTCCTTCTCCCATAGCATACTTACCGCCAGCTCCCGATGGACAGTGGCTGCCCTACGTGTATGTCCATCCATCTGCCTGGCCTCTTCACCTAGACATCTCACAAGCATCTCAAGAGGAGCATGTCTAAAGTGGAATTACGAACGCCCTCCCCTTCATCACCCTTCTCCCAGTCTGTTCCTCCGCTAGCTCTGTAAATGGTCCTGCCTCCCACCAAGTCATCTCACATGGTGACCTCACACATCCACTCTAGTGGCAAATCTCATCTGGTCTCCTGTCCCCTCTGTAATCAATGGCCTCCAGGCCCCCATCTCCGCTAGCCTAGAGCACTGCAGTGGCCGCTGCCACCCACGGCCCTCCTTGAGACGGCTCCTGCCCAGCCCCCCATATCCACTTCACACCACTTTCCTCTCACCCTTCCCACTGGACTTCTGCTGGCTCCTACACATGCCAACGCTCTCCCAGTGCCCTGGGGTCTCTGTGGCTTCTGCTCATCCTTCCAATCTTGCCCTTAAAACCCCCTACTTGGTGCAGCCTTCTCTCTGATGCCTCCACCTAAGGAGGTCCCTGTGTCAACTTCAACCTCTCCATGCTACTCAGACCTGTTGGGGCAGTTTGCGTTTGTAATTATTTGTTTTCCATCACCACCACCCCCAATTTCACAAAAGAGGGGTGAGCTCTACGTAACTCACACCAGCACTCCAGATGCACCAGGGCTCAGAGAAGGTGCTCAACAAATGAGACGAGTTAAAGGAACGGCCACATCCCCTCGCTCCCTGAGCACCACCAGTGCTGCGGGAATCCTCTAGGAGAGGAGACAGGCATGAGTCCCTCGGCCAGTGACCAAGTGTCAATCGTCCCACAAAGAGCTCAACCAAGGCACCAGGTGATTCGGTATCAGAGTCCTGAGCGCAACTGTTTGGCACACTGAACCTAGCTGGGCTTTAAAAGACCACTCCTCAAAGCATGACCAAAAAAACAAATATGTTCAAGGTTCCAAATTTTTCTTTTTTTTTTAATTAAAGAAATCTAGATCTTTGGTAACTGCTCTCTCTCACTGTATAAAAATCTCTGGGCTCCAAGGGGCCAGAAACAATTTAGAAAACTCAAGGAAGACAACAAAACATGTTTGAGGAACTGCAAATAAGCAATGTAAACACACCCCAAAGGGCTTGGAGCCACTAAAACATGACACCAGGACATACTGAAGGAGCTTTGGGCCTTGCAGACAAGAAGTTACATAGCCCTGAACGAACCTACAGCCCTCAGACCCTCAGCCTCTTCATCTGTAAAATGGGAGGTGTAATGATGTCTTTCAAGAGGCTGTCGAAAGAATAAGGTAAAACGCAGGGTGAGAAAGCACTTAGAAAGATATTAGGCAAATTATGTGCACTTGCTACCCTGTTTCTCTGTCAGTCCCCTCTGGTTCCTGTGCTGCGCCCAATAGCGTGAAGGCCGTGGCTGGGTCACCTGGCCTGGTGAAGCCTGCCCCGAACCCCGCGGTAAACGTCTGAGGACTTCACTTCAAAGGCACAAGCTGTGGATCTCTCCAAGAGTCCACCCGTGCCCCTGTGGGAAAGTGGTGGCTAGGCTCCCATACACCAAGATACTTCCCCAGTTCACCATGCGGGTAGCCTGATAAGGCCAAGGCGGGGGGAGAGGGGGAGAGAACTGGTTTTATCTGTTAGATGTCACAGACAGAAGGATGAGATGTTACTGCTACTGCCTCCCCTAACCATTCCCCGGAGCAGGGGCTTTCAACTGGGGCCAGCTATAGGGGGGTCGGGGTGGAGGGCTGTGAGCATCGAGTGGGTGAAGGCCAGGGTTATTGCTAAACATCCCATAATACACAGGATGGCCCCCACAACAGAGAAAGATCCCACCCCAAATGTCAACAGTGCCAAGGGAGAGAGAAGCCTTCCCTAGCCCAAAAGGCTCCAGCCCAGGCACGGGTGGAGGCAACCAGAAGCCTCTTTCTAGTCTAGTCTGAACCTGCCCTTGACAAGCACACCACTCTCAGGAATTCAGTCCCCTGGAGCCGCAGAGGCAGGCAGAGGAACCTGCAGTGAAAGGATTCTGCCACTAAGTTGGGGGTAAAGGAGAAAGGATAAAAAAGTGGGCCTGGAGAAGATTTAAAAAAAGAAAAGGGAAGAAAATGTTAGGTCAGGGTTTCTCAGACTACAAAACACAGAATGTCTGTGAAAAGCAAACACTCTTACTCTGAAGCCAAAATGTGCTCCAGGTCACTGACCAAACCCAGGTGACAATCAACAGTACTGAAGTCCACGCTACTGCCCTCCCAGTGAGGACTGGAAAAGGAAAGGCAGGAGAGAACAGGAAGAGCAGGGCTGGGGATCCTGGCCTGCCGCCCCCAGGGCTGAGAGGAGCCGTGTGAAGGGAGCAGTGGGCTTTGTTGTAAGTTCTGGGTCTGTATGGCCAGGAACAGGGCAATTCTGGCAACAAAAAGTTACTGGAAGGAGAGAAGCAGATCCAGGAAAGTTACAGGGGGATGATCAGAAGAAGAAATAAAGAAGTAAAAACTTGAAGCAGCTTGAAAACAGATCTCATTGCTTGTACCCTTTCTTTCTTTCTTTCTTTCTTTCTTTTTTTTTTTTTTTGCGGTATGCGGGCCTCTCACTGTTGTGGCCTCTCCCGTTGTAGAGCACAGGCTCCGGACGCGCAGGCTCAGCGGCCATGGCTCACAGGCCTAGCCGCTCCGCGGCATGTGGGATCTTCCCGGACCAGGGCATGAACCCGTGTCCCCTGCATCAACAGGCGGATTCTCAATCACTGTGCCACCAGGGAAGCCCCCCTTTCTTTTTAAAGAAGGAAGAATGTAGCAAACTGAGAGCGAATCTGAATAAGATATCTCGGGAATCAGATTAGGGTCCCTCGGTATCACTCCCTTTTCTGATTTTTTTTTTTGTGTGTGGCTGTGTTGGGTCTTCGATGCTGTGCACAGGCCTTCTCTTGTGAGTGGTGGCTACTCTTCGTTGTGGTGCACGGGCTTCTCATTGCAGTGACTTCTCTTATTGCAGAGCACAGGCTCTAGGTGCATGGGCTTCCGTAGTTGTGGCTTGCGGACTCTAGAGCACAGGCTCAGCAGTTGTGGCGCACAGGCTTAGTTGTTCCGCGGCATGTGGGATCTTCTTGGACCAGGGCTCGAACCCGTGTCCCCTGCATTGGCAGGCAGATTCTTAACCACTGAGCCACCAGGGAAGCCCCCTTTTCTGATTTTTAACAAAAACAAGGAGAAAGAGATCCAACTCTTCCTGCTTCCAACAGCCTCAAAACTTCTAAGTACTGTAAGCAGTCAATTCCTTAGTTTTGGCAAATGTACCAAGGTTATAGAAGATGTTAACATCAAGGGAAGTGGGTGATGGAGATATAGGAATTCTTGGCTGTATATTTACAACAGATACTTCAAATTAAAGTTTTTTAAAAATCAAAAGACAAAAAGCAACTTTTTCTGAACATAATCTCCCAGCTTTCTTCTGAGCCTTCCCAAATCACTCTGCACAACTATGTGGATGGCAGCCCTGGCAGGACAGGCCCAGGGGAGAGGAGAGTGGCTGCTCCAGGCCCTGACCCATCGCTAAAGGCACATCAGAGACACAGAAGCCATGTATGCACGGTGAGGTCCGACAAAAGAACACACTTCCCCTTAGTGGCCGGAATTAAAAGAGATGCCATTTTGTGGCACAAAAGGAGCTATTTTCCCATTAATATCTGGGTTAGTTAAGCTGAGAGTTCCAAGGGTAGTTTCTATTTTATAGGTAGGAAATCTCAGGGAGAATGAAGACATGTGAAACCATCTGTCAAGTCAGACAGGACACACACATATCACAGACAAGGTACAGTTCTCTGAAGATAAATGTCCTTCGTAACAGAAATGGATGGACTTCTACTGACAGCTTCAACCACTAACAGACGGGAAGTGTAAAAAAGCCCATCTCTCCAATTCTCTTGGCTCTACTCTTCGTTGCGGTGCACGGGCTTCTCATTGCAGTGACTTCTCTTGTTGCAGAGCACAGGCTCTGAATCAAGAGGGTGACTCTGGAGGAAAGTCAAAATGACTCATGGACATGAACCCTCTCCCTCCACATAGGGACCTCAGGAGGACTAGCTGAATCATCTTAACTAGCCCCTTACGGGCAACTCATCACAGAAAATTAAACTCACTGAGAGAGCGTACGCATAAGAAATACAGGTTGTTTTCCTTTCATACAAGACACACTTTTAGTTGCAGATCTTCACTGTCAGCACGATAAAATCCACACACCAAAGCACCCACTGGAGACCCACAGCTCTGAGACCAAGGGCAACTTACCATGTTTGGCACGTTGGTGACTGAAGCATTCTTGATGTCTGCAGCGAAGGGAGGCAAGCTATTGACCATGCTCTGCTTGCTGGGCAGCTGAGGGTTCACTCCAGGGGCTCCCATCTGCTGCCCTCCAGTTTGACTAAAGGGTTGTCCAAATGGACTTGTGTTACCAGTCATTCCCATCTGAAACAAAAAGAGCAACGTCAGCCCTCCTGACGCGACCACACATGAAAGGAAGAGCCTCAGAAACACTCACTTTGACCCACTGAAGCAAAAATCATTACTTCCTATAAAATCTTCATTTCAATTATAAATTAAAGGCTCATTCTCAGCGTTCACAATTAGGATTATGAACAGAGCAACTTGCTCAAACAGCTACAGACTAAAGGCAGAAGACTAGTGAAGGTGCTCCCAACAACCCTATCTGTCCCCTCCTCCTAAATATCATCCCAAGAGCCAGCACTTTTCCACCCTTACCCCTCAGCCATGCTCCTCACGCCAAGTCCCCTACCCTGAGAGTGGCACCGACCCATTAAGATCATTTGGAAAACAAAAGCTTCCAGAATAATGACAAAGGGGAGCTCCTTCAGTTTAATCCTTAATTACTCTGTAAGTAATTAGTTTCTTTCAGCTACCACCCCCCATCAGATTTAAGTTTCCATTAGTTCAAAATGCAGAGTATAAATACTGACAAAGAAATGATATAATGTCTGGGATCTGCTTTAAAACCTAGTGAGGCAAGGGGTAGTGTAGATGAAAAACGACTGGACAAACGTTGGTGACTCCTCACCAGGGGACAGGTGTGTGGGGGTGTTATACTAGCCCCTCTAATATTATACGTATTTGAAGTTTTCCATAATAAAGTCTTATTTTAATTACAGTGAAATAAAACAAACTGTATAGTAGATAAAGCCCAGAATGGAAAGGAGGAACCCCACCTATGCCACGGTGTGGGGCAGCAACCAACCACAAGAGTCAGAAATCCCCTCCAGTCAAGAGACCCTGGTCAGGTTCCCGCCAGACCCCTCAGCTCTAACCTCCACATGCATGAATCCGGGAATCCCCACAGTGATGCCCTGCTGCTCAGCCGCCCCCTCTGGAGAAGTAGAGTCTCATTACTAAGAGAGTGGCTTTTCTAGTCTGCCTGCTTTGCTCTCTCACGAAGTTGCAACAATCCATCTGCTGCCTACTACTGCCTGCTCTACTTTTCTGGTGTCCTGGTGCATTTGATGTTTAGAAACTGGGAGGAAGGAGTCTCCTGAAGGGAAGACCCCCCTTCCCTAGGGGAGAGAGTTTCCATTCAAGAAATCACAGCTCAGTTCTCTCCACCAACCTCACAACCGTTCACGCTGGTTAACTCACGTTCCTTCTATGGACCTTTATCTCACCTGAAAGATGAGCGTCTTGCACAAGACAACTGCATTACTTCTTTCAGCTCTAAAATTCTAGGCTGCAAACAAACAGATGATCAACACAATCGACCCTTTCCTGCTGAAATGTCCGCATAAAAACACAAATAAAACCAAACTACTGTAACCAAAAAGATCTTGTTCTGGCATTTTCATACGTACTGGTGGTTTCCACATATAGCCCTCACAGCGGTACTTCTCAATTTTTTGAAAGTGAACACATTCTAGCTGCCACTTTTGCCTTATTTTCTTTACTTGAGTAAACCGAAACAAATTTAAATTCAACTGAAATTCAAAGTCAACCTGAGATAACTGAAACAAATTCTTTATGAAGCCCACCAAGTAGGCTCAACTCTGAATTCAGATGATTTAATCAAGGCGAGACTTAATCAGCAAACTTTTAACATAAAGGACATTTCTGATTCTCGACTAGGTTCCTTCAGTTGTTATCTGAAACTCAGAAGAACTGAAGCAAAAATCTATATTTTTCAGGAAGTATTACACTAAATTAACTCCACGTAATGATTACTTCTTGTAGAATTCTGCACAAACTCAAACACTGCTCTCAGAGCCCCAAGAATTTGGGGAAAAAACATGGTTATAATTTCCATTTCCCAAATTTCTTTTAAAATTTCTCTACTTAGGACCAAACATGTCAGAAGACACATGCATCAATTTACCCTCCATGAATCCCTGCTCACAGTCAGCCAGCGTTTACCTAGCGCCTGCTATGAACCAAGCCCAGCTCAGAATACGTTCAGATATAATTTTCCTACTTGTCATAGAGCTTTCTCCATGTAACCAATCTGATAAACAAGAAAAATCAATGTTGTTTTGGAAGTTACTAGTACTGATGAATCAAAGTGGATGGCAGCTGGGGGGTGGGAAAGGAGAGGCAACTGTCCTTCCACTGACACCAACTGTCCAAGGCAGTCAGCCCTTTGGTGTAGAGAGGGACATAAATACCAAGAGGTCAACAAGCTTCCAGAGGGGACCTGTGCGGCTCAAAGTTCACCAGCCCTGTTAAAAACATCTAAGCCTCTGCGAATATTGGGATGGTGTTCACACGATCGCCTTGCCAGGGTGAAAACTGGGTGGGTGTGTGGTCTGGTCAGTTGGCTACTACTCGCCTGGTGAGCCTCTGGGACAAAGCACCAATGTGCTGTGGACACTGACAGATTTCATCAGGAAATCTGTTCTCACCTTTTCTTCTTGGCCATTCCAGAGTGAAGGAAACCTCTCAACATGGTTTGAATCCTCATGGTGTGGCAAGAACCAAGGTAAAGCCAAAGATCACAGACAGTAGGTAAGGAAAGGCCAGCTCACAGGAGGTTATGTGTCTAAAAAAAAAATTGGGGAAAATCCCACCCCCAGCCTATGACAACACACTCCAAGGATGAACCAAAGCAAGTCACAGCCACCTTTGGGATCGGGCTCCAAGGTCCTGACTGGTCCAGGGTCAGTCCCTCCTTAACATCAGAGCTAACAGAGGCCCAGGTAAGGACAGTCCTCTAACAGGCCACCCAGCCACATCAGCCAACCAGGCCCCGTGGTCCCAACTATCCTCTGGCAGAGGCTGGTAGAACTGGAAGGCTGCTCCAGTCCTAGCCTGCAGTTTTGAGTAAAAGCCCTTCACTTCTAGATTTCTGATTTCCTGTCTGTATCTCTTCTCCTTTGATCAGATCGAACATTCTCAAGTCTAGCTAACAATGTTTTTTTAGCACCAACGTGTTCTTTAGCTCATGATGAAATAGTATAAATCGAGATGTTTGTCTAACTCCAATTAATAAAATCAACATATTTCTTTTAATTTCCCAACAGTTACTTGATAGCAATTTAGTAAACTTTATTTTCAACCGAAGTTTATCAGATTTTGGTTTAAGGCTGCTATAGAACCAGCACACAATCTTTTCAATAATATTCAAAAAGTAGAACAGTAGGCAACTGTTCAGTTAATGGTGCAGTTTATATATGAACAAATTAAAGCCTACAGAATATTTACATTCTGCCTCATTCAGCAACAGCCTATACATGTTAAAATATCCTTTCACTCTATTCTTCCAGAGCCCTTTTAAGCATTTAATTCAAGTTCAATCTTAGAAAACAGGAAAAGTTAACTATGGTAAGTACTGAAAAAAAGGCAAGCTCTCCCATAAGGAAATATAAATTAAATAATGTCTTATAGGTCTACCAAGTATTCCCATGAAAATGCATTCTTGTAACCAAGTGTATCAATCAATCATTTGAGAACCTACTTACTCTGTTGTTTGTCTATCACTTCAAAGAGACAATAAAGACATGTAAACTACAGTCCCTGTGTACCAGGGAAGAACAAACTAGATAAGAAGGTAAAAAAGACAACCTCCCCCAAACCCCCCCAAACTAGTGCCAGATCCTGAGGCCTACCCCCTGCCCCAGGATGGGATTAGGTATTAGCCTTGGCATGATTCTAAAGCATTAAACCAGATGAGGAAACCTGTCTTTAGGGTTTAGTTCAAACAAACCTGAACAATGCCTACAAGAGCCTCATTATGAAACAAAGATAGCGTCCGCAGCAAATTCTGTTGACAGCACCTGGCCCATCAATCAAAAACTGCTGAAGTTCTGAGCTGTCAGGCAAGAAGGTGAATGACAGACATCACAGAAGAGGAACAGAGTAGACGATGCTTCTCTACTCTGACAGACACATACTACAGATATGCTATGGAAGGTTCAAAACAGGACACAACTCTGTGGCAGTATCTGTCATAATAATATTTATGACAACCCATCCCAAATCTATCTTTGGCACAAAACCAGGACGAAACTTCTTGCCTTCCTAGAACATACGTCTCCTCTGTGTCCTTGGGTCCCAGTACATAGTGGGTATCAGTTAGTATTTGGGGAAAGAACCAAATAAATGAACACTCCAAGAGACTCACTGCATCATGCAGCCCACCCCTCGGAACAACAGAAACCCCAACATCAGCCCTGAGGGCAGCGGGGGAATCAAAGAACTGTGCCCCAGTCACAGAAGCCAAGCACAGATAAGGGTCACCACTGCGTGAAGCGGGCACTGGGAGAGGCAGCAGAACAGGCTCCTTTCTGTTTTCTAAACAGTCACCACGAGGATCTCAGCTACTAGCTGCAATGGACAGGCTGTCAGTCCACTGGCCTGTGCTCAAAGGTTGAGTACAAAGAGCATATGCACTAGGAGTTGGTTTTATAGGACAAATACGATTTTGTGCCCCATGACAGCACAGACAGGAGCCCCGCCTGGCTGTACAACAGGCACTCTGTGCTTACGTGCACTAGGCCAGCAAACCTTTGGCTTTGGTGCAAGGCCTCAGCCAGGCCCCAGCCCAGAGCTTCCCACTGGTGCACTGCGATAATGGTCCATCAGCCTCCATGGTCACCTGTGGCTGCAAACGGCCTCCTCTGCTGACCTCAGTGTGGGACAAATATTTCATTTTCTACTTGTGTCATGATATGACAACTATCAACATAATAAGAGAACAAGCCGTGGGCTGCAAAAGAGCAGGGAGATCTCTCCACCACACTGCACTAACCGGAGAAGATCTCTACTACTTACCTAACTCATCTAATCAAATAAGGTAGTAACTGAAAACCCAAAGAACTAGCTAGGGGTGTTAAGGAGAAGTAACAATGATCATGTAAGTTTCTCCCCAGAATAGGTTTCTACAATAGTAGCAAGCCAAGTATTCCTTTTCTTGCTCTTTCGTAGTAAAGTGGGACAGAGAAACACTTTCTTTGCAGTTAGGGCCACACAGGTTGTAGCTCCTCTACCTTCAGCAGCAGCCCAAACTCCCTTGGGATGAGACAGTGGGCCTGGGCCTGCCTGGGCAGTCCACGGCAGGCAAGGGTGCCTGGGCGGAAATGTCTGTACACATTTTGTGTGATGTGCATTTTTGAGAGAAAAGGTCCATTATTAGATTCTCAAAAGCGGTCCTAAGATCCCCTAAAGATTAAGAATGCCTGCCTTTGGGGAAGGCAACTCCCTCTTCCCAGACCTCACACACCCCTGCCACATACGGGCCTTTCCTAGTAGCAGACTCCCATCCAGGGATGTCAACCACTCATGTAACAACCACCCTCACAAATGAACTCTCCCCAATTTCCATCTGTAATCATCCTCTTGAAATGCACACCCACAGGAAGGATCAGATCATAACTATTTTTGAGCTAAAAGCTTGATGGGGGACACACTGTGTGACCATCTGAGAATATCAGGAAAGGGAGGTAAGAGGGAAGATGTTCAGGGCTGGAGCAGGACAGCCAGAAACACGCTTCCACTTCATTATTTTACTTAGAGTCCACCAGGGCTTCAGAAATGCTTCAAGTGGCAACAAATGATGAGTTTGATGTGGTTTCAATGAGCCCATTTCAAAAGCTAAATTCTTCAGCAGTTTTCCTCACACCTTAATAAACACTTAAAACCACACTACACAGCAATCAGAGAAATACCACTGGGGTGTGTGTGTGTGTGTGTGTGTGTGTGTGTAACTGGTATGATGCTGGTCAGGAAACAGAAAGAAAACAAAATACGGCCTTCAGCGATAAGCTTAGTAGGGACAATAAGACAGGTTAGAACTGTCAGCTGGAAGGCCTCAGAGAGTTATCTAGTTAAAATTTACACTCCATAGATGAGGAAAGGGTGGCCCAGAAAGCTGAGGAACACAACAGATCAGCCGGTGAACCTGCCGTGATGCTCGCCCTGCCCTGCCCCTCCTAGAGGCGCCACCGTCGCTGTAGGCTCATTGCCCCCTCACTTAGGCAGAGCCTCAGCTCCTCCAGGCGCACTCGGAATTGCACTGCCCAGACTCGCATTGCCAAAAAGGACAGGCTCAGTCCACCAAGACCAGGCATCCGCAAACTATGGCCCCAGGACCAAAGCAGCCCAATGCCTGTTTTTGAAAAAACAAAACAAACAAAAGTTTTATTGGAACATAGCCACAAATAAGATTTCATTCTAAGAGACAGTAGGATGTTGTGGTTAAGTACGGAGGACCTGGTCTGCAGGTGGCTCTGCCACTTGCCAGCTGTGTGACCTTCGGCAATTTACTTAAATTTCTCTCTGCCTGAGCTTTACCACCTGTAAAGTGCAGATGATAGCACCTCCTCTCTTAGGGTTGTGTTAGAATTAAATGGATTCACGAACATGAAGTACCAAGAAGAGTGACTGACATATAGCAGGTGCTACAGGCACTGGCTAGTATGCTATTATTTGGCTTTGGGGGGGGAATCATTTTACACTAGATGTAGTTTCTTTCCTAAGTTAGGGTACTAATTTAAAAACTGAACATTTTTCAGAGACTGTGTGATGGTGGAATGGTTCAAACAGGTAGGATCAGAGGGAGAACCCAGCTGGGATTACTGGCATTTGATTATGAGACATTTGCAGAGAAACATGAAATAAACTTGTGACAAAAACAATCTTGTGCATTCACCAGTTCTAGAAATACTTTTAACAGACAATTATGTTCAAATTGTCCTAGTAAATCACAAAATTTCCAGTTTCACTCTAGATTGTTTTCCAGCTTAAAAAATAATTAATACTCAGAATGTTCACTTGGAACTTAAAATAGATCATAAGCTGTAACAATATATGATCAAAATACCCTAGCCTAACATTCCTGGGTTGAAATTTAAGTCAAAACATCAAAGAATTGAACAAGAAAGAACATTTTCACAAAAAAAGAGATTGATGTGACTCCCACTTGCAAGCTGGCCACGACAAAGCAACGAATGTTCCATCTGATGTGGCTTCGACCTAACCTGACAGGTTTATTAACCTGAAGTTTTCAGCGTCTTTCTTCACATGCTGGTACACACATAAAGCCACAAATTCATATAAAGTATGTAAAAACAACACAATTTAGGATGCCATGAGCAAAAAGCTGCCAAATAATTTAAGAGTCACAAGTATTCACTCTTTTCAATGACCAAAAAAACCAAAAAACAAAGCCAAAAAAATCCACAAAAAAACCCAAAAAACCAGAACTACCCCAGAGTATGGCCATATCATTTGTAAAGCCAAAAGCATTTTCTCCTGGCAACCTAACATTGTTGGGAGAAAGCCAAGAAAAGCAGTTTTCATGGAAAGACATGGCTGTGTTCAGCTGTCTGATATCACCCGCTTGCTCTTGGAATCCTTCCAGTACCTCAACTTGGCAGATAAAGAGTAAGTAGAAATATGCAACAAATTGCAATGCCAAAGCCATCGCCTGGCTGTCCAGTGTCACCTGGAGTAAGAGAACTGGGAATGAGGACCCTGGGCATGTGAGCAGCCCCCCTCGCTGAACTCAACTCTCAGAAGGATGCCAGCTTTGAAAGCATTCAGGGAAATACACAGCCCCCAAGTCTGAACACTCTCCTTAGACTAATAAATCGCAACTGGAAGATGGGCAGAATTATTTGCTGACTCTCATAGTACTGCCCTTGGATGATATGTGAGCAGAATGTGACTTAGAAAGAACGGTGGAAACTCCTAAAAGGAAGGTGACAGGACAGCAGATCACTGACAAGGTCTCATGCCTCATTTGTAGTTACCCAATTGTTCTAGAAACTTCTAGCAACAAAGTCAGTGCCCTAACACTGTTGGTACCCCCCACAGGACACAAAAGTTAGACACACCAGTTCTCCAGGGTACAGTCTGCATTAATTCACAAGCAAAAGCACCAGGCCAAGGTCAGTGGGGTAACTAATCCTGACTCTGCCTGCGGCTAATCAGCTGTGTGACTGAGACAAACCTCTTGTTCCCTCTAAGTTTTAGTTCTCCTCAGCCGTGAGACACGAAGCATTTAGATGACCACTAGGTGATCTTTAAAGTTCCCTGTGATCCTGGACTTCCCTGGTGGTTCAGTGGTTAAGAATCCACCCGCCGGGCTTCCCTGGTGGCGCAGTGGTTGAGAATCCGCCTGCCGATGCAGGGGACGCGGGTTCGTGCCCCGGTCCGGGAAGATCCCACATGCCGCGGAGCGGCTGGACCTGTGAGCCATGGTCGCTGAGCCTGCGCGTCCGGAGCCTGTGCTCCGCAAGGGGAGAGGCCACGACAGTGAGAGGCCCGCGTACCACACACACACAAAAAGAATCCACCTGCCAATGCAGGGGACATGGGTTCAAGCCCTGGTCCAGGAAGACTCTACATGCCACAGAGCAACTAAACCTGCGAGCCACAACTATTGAACCTGCTCTCTAGAGCCTGTGAGCCACAACTTCTGAGACCAAGTGCCACAACTACTGAAGCCCGTGCGTTTAGAGCCCATGCTCCACAACAAGAGAAGCCACCACAATGAGAAGCCCACTTGCCGCAACCAGAGAAAGCCCGTGTGCGGCAATGAAGACCCAATGCAGCCAAAAATAAATAAATAAATTTATTTATAAAAAGTTCTTTGTGATCTGAAAACCCAGTGACTTTCTTGGTTTTAAACAATCAGCCCTTGAATTGTATGATGTCCGTACTCCTGGAAGGCCCAGCTACCCGCAAAGAGAGGCAGATGGGGACTTGGATTCTGTGTGGCCAAGTGCTGGCCCCTGGATCGGGAGGACCTCATTAAGTCTAGGCTCCCTGTGGGGTGGCCAGCGGCCTGTCAAGGAGACTGGGATTTTGTAGGGCGCTCCCTGCCACCCGCACTGCACAGGCCCCTACGCTTTCCACAGCTTCACATGCTCCACGCCATTTCCCAAATCGTGTTACAGGAAGTACTGCCAAGCCAAGGTGAGGGTGATAAAACTTAAATTGATTGCCTTCCCTAATTCTTCAAGTCCTAACATTTTTTAGGTGGGAAAGCAGCCTCTTTAGGATTGCATCAAAGCCAAGTCAAGCCAAGCCCGCAGTGGCTATGGAGAAAGAGGAGGAAAGAGGAAAAGATGATAAAAGAGTAGGAGAGAAAAGGGAAAAATAAAAAAGCATTTTATTTTATAAGGAATGAATCTGTAGAAAGACGAATTTTAATTTACACTGTAGCTCAGCTACAGCACAATGGAACACAAAGCCAAGTTTTTAATAATCCTTACCCCGACCCTCTACAGGACAGCTCTCTCCTGTTAGGCCAAGAAGGACCCTACTCCATGGATTTACAATCCACTTGAAAAATGCTGAAACAGAGCAGGCAGAGGAGACAATAGAGGAACAAGGTGATGTCCACACAGATAATGCGGGAATTCAGGGGAAGGAGAGGTAAAGTTGGGACCGAACAGGCAAAGAAGGCTGTAGGGAAGAGAGCCCATGATTATTTCTAGCAAAATTTTTTTGTGTGTGTGTGGTATGCGGGCCTCTCACTGTTGTGGCCTCTCCTGTCGCGGAGCACAGGCTCCGGACGTGCAGGATCAGCAGCCATGGCTCACGGGCCCAGTCGCTCCGCGGCATGTGGGATCTTCCCGGACCAGGGCACAAACCCGTGTCCCCTGCATCGGCAGGCGGGCTCTCAACCACTGCGCCACCAGGGAAGCCCCTATTTCTAGCAAAATTTAAAAGAGAAAGAAAGCTGACATTTAAGAGAATTTTGTTCTTCCTCTCCATTGGGGCAGGAAAACTGAACAAGTTCTTATAACAGACAGGCGATCAGCTTCACTGCTGAGGCAGGAGATGAGTCCCAGGAGGCAGGGTGAGGACACAAACCCAGTGTTTTCTGGGGCCTCCTCGGCTGCAAGAAAAGGAATGGAGAGGATAAAGTAAAGTCCCACCCAGCTTATTAAATGCCATAAATCTCAAACCATAAAACACACTCAAAGACATATCACTGTTTCAAATACATGTGGTTCTTCTTCTAACCAAAAACTGAGTTGTGTAAAGTCCTAACAAAAATATACTTGGTATATAGTAAAGTGTTCTTAGTCATGTCCACTGGTGCAGAGACATGGCTTTGAGGACACAGAGAGGTACCTTAACACACTACAGACGCTGCACCTCACTCCTTAAGATAATGTAAGTGAAAGCACTTGGAAAATGAAAGTGCAAAATCAATGTAAGGCAGTAGCGGTGGCATTAAAAGTAAAGCAGTTCTTTTACTATAAAAACTCACCCATAAAAAAAACCAAACAAAAAAACCCACAACTCACCCATTACTGACAAGGGGAAAATGTTCCTTGTACAACATTAACTTCTAAAAAAAGGATTAAAAAAAAATAAAATCCCCGTAACACACGCACACGTGCGCACACACATACACACAGAGCAAGGAAGACAGAACACCAAAATATTTAGTAAAGGGTTTAGAGGTGGTTTTTATTTTTTAAACATTTTCTGTATTATTCAAATTCTCTGCACGAAACATTTTATCTAAGGAGGAAAAGTCATTATTTTTTAAAATTTTATTTATTTATTTATTCTTGGCTGCATTGGGTCTTTGCTGCTGCATGCAGGCTTTCTCTAGTTGCAGAGAGCAGGGGCTACTCTTCGTTGCAGTGCATGGGGTTCTCACTGTGGTGGCTTCTCTTGTTGCAGAGCACTGGCTCTAGGCACGCAGGCTTCAGTAGTTGTGGCTTGCAGGCTCTAGAGTGCAGGCTCACTAGTTGTGGTGCATGGGCTTAGTTGCTCCACGGCATGTGGGATCTTTCCGGACCAGGACTCAAACCCGTGTCCCATGCATTGGCAGGCGGATTCTTAACCACTGTGCCACCAGGGAAGTCCCTATTATTATTTTTTAAAAATAAATTTATCTATTTGTTTTTGGCTGCGTTGGGTCTTCGTTGCTGTGCGCAGGCTTTCTCTAGTTGCAGTGAGTGGGGGCTACTCTTCATTGTGGTGCGTGTGCTTCTCCTGTTGCAGAGCATGGGCTCCAGGAGTGCAGGTTCAGTAGTTGTGGTGCACGGGGGTAGCTGCTCTGTGGCATGTGGGATCTTCCTGGACCAGGGCTTGAACCCGTGTCCCCCTGCACTGGCAGGTGGATTCTTAACCACTGAGCCACCAGAGAAGTCCCCAAAAGTTATTTTTCAAAGCCATTCTCTGCTCAAACATTATGACTGCCCACAATGACAAGATGATACACTGCTGGGCTGCACACCTGTACTTAAAATATTAACTGCTTTTTCTTTTTTAAAAAATTAAAATTAATTAATTAATTAATTTTTTTGGCTGCACTGGGTCTTCATTGCTGTGTGCGGCTTTCTCTAATTCCGGTGAGCAGGGGATACTCTTCGTTGTCGTATGCAGGCTTCTCATTGCAGTGGCTTCTCTTGTTGCAGAGCATGGGCTCTAGGTGCACGGGCTTCAGTAGTTGCAGCACGCAGGCTCAGTAGTTGTGGGACGCAGGCCCTAGAGCGCGCAGGCTTCAGCAGCTGCAGCACGTGGGCTCAGTAGTTGTGGCACGCAGGCTCTAGGGTGCAGAGGCTTCCGTAGTGTGGTGTGCAGGCTCAGTAGTTATGGCACACAGGCTCAGTAGTTGTGGCGCATGGGCTCTAGAGCGAAGGCTCAGTAGTTGTGGCACATGGGCTTAGTTGCTCCGTGGCATGTGGGATCTTCCTGGACCAGAGCTCAAACCTGTGTCCCCTGCATTGGCAGGTGGATTCTTAACCACTGCACCACCAGGGAAATCCCTAAAATATTAATTTTAACCTGTCATCAGACATTGAATAAAACTAGGTAGATCAAACTGATTATGACTGTCATGAGATTACTCTTGGGTGATAATTTAAATCAAATTCACCCCGGTTATAACATGGTTGTAAGTTGTCACACTTTGCTCTAATGTATTATACATGTGACCAGAAAAAAAGCCTGAATGAGGCTCAGCCATTCAGACATCTACCACAACTATTGGCAAAGAAGGCTGGAAGGAGGGAAAAGAGAAGCAAACAGACAACAGCCAATCAGGATATAAAAAGCTGTATGTTGCTTTAGTAGCTTATGTTTATCAACTTGGAAATTTCGTGAGTGACTCCTGATACAACAAAGGCACAATTATCCTGCTACCTGAATCTTGGTTCATATTTCAGGCAGCACGGATACCATTTCATCTGAATCTATCTGGTACCTGAGCTTTGGAGGGCAACAGGCAAGAGACTGGATCATGAGGGATTTACCAGAATGTGTTTGGCTCCCAGGTTTCAATAGTGAGGTACATTTACAGTTGGAAAGTACCTATTTCAGGAGTAGCACCTATTCCAGCAAGGAGATGATCCAGCTGCTATCACATCTGCCCAACTCTCACTAAAGCCCACCTGCCTCCTAGTTCTCAGCTGTTAGCAATGATGCTCTGATCTTTGGCACAGTGGAAGCTGAAAAGGCAGTGGTAATATACACGTTATCAATTATTAGAATGATGTATATTAAGCATCTTCCAGAGGGAGATACTACAGGGTGGTGGAGGTGCATAGCATGCAGGGCCACATCCTCTCAAGCCCAAGGCAAGAGACACAAGCTACAAGGAAAACACATGTGCGCTGTCAGCAGGTGGCACCAACACTGACTGCTAAATGGAGTCTGAAGGGGGAGAGGGGGGCCCTGACCCTGTGGGCAGACAAACAGCTCAGGTGGTCTAACTTGAGGTAGGTCTTGAGAAGTGGGCTAAATAGTAACTGTAATATTCATCAGTGACAGGTGCTGTTCGGCATCATCACCATGAATGAGAATACGGTAAGACATCTCAAGAAGGGGCCTGGGTATCCACTAGGTCTAGAGAAGTTACTCTTGCAATTTCAAAGTCTCTCTCTACTTAGATACCCACAAAAATCTGACTAGATGACCAGCCATCTGGCTGGGAGTTGACTGATAGATCGAAGGTATTAATTTAAATGAACATCAATACTGGGAACAGCAGGAGTAAGCTGGTTATTAATGTTCATAATTACTTATAAGAGGTAAGCTCTGTCTCTGAAGAGCATCACTTGCAAAATCGACGGACAGTAATGAAAGCTGCTATGATGTCTCCAATGAGATTCTGACAGACTGATCTGAAAGTCACCACCTTCTGTCTTCCGGCTACTCCCATCACCGCACACCTTTCCTTCAATGAATCCACATGCGGCAGTAGCACAGCTAGGTGCAGCCACACCCTGACAACTTCAAAAGTACAACTGCCAAGCAGGCCAGCACCTCCCATTCTACAGCCAATCTTCCAAGCAAAATGTGCCAAGTTCTCAGGGGAGAAAACAACACTCCAAACCTCCCCTTGGTCTGTCCCTTATCTCCATGCCCCAGTGCTTTCCCCCATAGCCCTATCAGCATGGCCACTCACCAATGAGACCATACACCCCTGTACACCACGCACAGAGGGCTGGCTGCTCAGACTTCCTGTTTCCAACTTAAATGGAACAGCACATAGGAAAATGCTCTGAAAACCACAAAGCACTGTGCAATCTTGAGGTGCCTTTAAGATCTCTTTCCAAAAATAGAGCACAGAAAATCTCTAACATCAGACAGGATTCTCTAAAGTGAATAAATTTTCTACAATACTGAAAACAGACGGGCATGCATTGTAACGTGTAATTTACAAGGTCAGTAATTCCAATACGATGTAAGAAGTTGGCATTTCCCAGTATTATCTATCTCTTGTTCTAGGACTTAAGATGGCTTGTTTTCCAGTTCATTCTTCAAACACTGGGCAGAAAAACAGAATTAAACGACTCACTGTTGAGGGCATGAAGTTTCCACTTGGTAATAACAAAGCAACCACTGCAATCATGCCATTTTGCAAAAGCTACAAACCCAAGTGCCACATTCTTACCCTAAAATATACAA
Source organism: Kogia breviceps (assembly GCF_026419965.1). Classification (NCBI taxonomy): domain Eukaryota; kingdom Metazoa; phylum Chordata; class Mammalia; order Artiodactyla; family Physeteridae; genus Kogia; species Kogia breviceps. The sequence continues at coordinate 55,958,026 of NC_081323.1, forward strand.
TAATATGCACAGATGTAATTATACAGAACTATGGCTTTGGAATTACAATCCACTGATAATTACTTGCATCTCCTGAACAGAAAATGTCATCAACAACCAATTCATAGCTCTGATCTGGTGTTGTTTAGAGCACTCTGGACACTTGTTCATTAGAACATTCAGGAATGGTGCTCACTCCTCAGCAGACAACAAAAGTGGGAAAAAAGGAATTTTTGCACAGAATGCATTTTACCAGTTGTAGCAAAGATGATCAAAGAAAAATAAAAAAATGTTTTGGGGAAACTCCATTTGTGAGCAATTTTTATTTTAACAATTATTAAAACAAAAACCTCTTGTTTCTGAGATTCAGCTACACCCACTGCTTTAAGTTCTTGTAAAAGGCAAAGTTTTCAGAGTGTTATGTGTATTCTCAAAAAACTGCACAAATACAGAAAAATTTTAATACAATAAAATTAAAGAAGAATTTTAAGTCATATGAATAGATGTTAAAAATAAATGAATCAAATCTATATGTATCAATTTTAATAATACCAAGTTTTTTTTAATGAGATGAATATGTATAGCATACCATGTATATTGTGTATAAGACACTTAGATTTTTAATGTTAGATTTGATTTCATTTATTTTAAAAAACTATGAAAAAGAGACAAATCTCCCAAGCAGAAGCGTTCCAAATAAGTTACACAGACACCCCACCACAAGGGAGATAGAGCCCAACCCCACTCTTTAAGTGTGGGCTGTGCATGGTGACTTCTTTCCAAGAGGACAGGCTAGAAGGGGGAGGGAATGGAACAGTACAGCAGAGACACGAACTCAGCCAGGTAAGCCACACAACCATGTGATCAGCCATGATGACAATATGCACCCTTTGCCATGTGATAAAAATGGCACTTTAGGACGTCCCTGGTGGCGCAGTGGTTAAGAATCCACCTACCAATGCTGGTGACACGGGTTCGATCCCTGGTCCCGAAGATCCCACATGCCTTGGAGCAACTAAGCCCATGCACCACAACTACTGATGCCCGTGCGCCTAGAGCCCATGCTCTGCAACAAGAGAAGCCACCGCAATGAGAAGGGCGCAGCGCAATCAAGAGTAGCCCCCGCTCGCCGCAACTAGAGAGAGCCCGTGCGCAACAAAGACCCAACGCAGCCAAAATTAATTAATTGATTTTTTAAAATGGCACTTCATGATCTTCCTTCCATAACCCCGTAAGTCTAAAACCCCAGTCTTATCACAATAAAAACATAAGACAAATCCCAATAATGGGGCATCCTAAATACACCTGACCAGTCCTCCTCAAAACTGTCAAAGTCATCAAAAACAAGGAAAGTCTGAGAAAATGTCACAGCCAAGAAGAGCCTAAGAAGACATAACAAATGTAATGAGGTATCCTGGATGAAATCTTAAAAAAAGAAGGACATTAGGGGAAAATTAAGGAAATTATCAATATTGGCTCATTAATTGTGACAAATATACAAATATAATAATATGGGAAACAGTAATGGGGGGAGGAAGAAATATAGGAATACTCAATACTGTCTTCCAATTCTTCTATACGTCTAAAACTTTCCAAAAAAGTGTCTACTTTAAAAGTGAAAAGGGAATTCCCTTGGTGGTCCAGTGGTTAAGATTTGGCACTTTCACTGCCATGGGCCCAGGTTCGATCCCTGGCCGGGGAACTAAGACCCCACAAGCCATGTGGTGTGGCCAAAATAAAAATAAAAATTAAGAAAAAAAAAAAACAAAACAAAACTGTGAATAAAATCTGAAAAATATCAACATGTGTTAATTCTGACTAACGGAAACATAGATGTTGATTATATGGTTCTTTGGTGTGTTTTGAAAATTTAAAAAACCCAGAAAGTCACAAACAAAACCTTTCTTTGCTACAGTAGTAGTATTGTTTAAAAAAATTTTTTTAAGAGACAAGATCACTTTAAAAAATCACATAAAAAGTAATTATAACTATGCTGGCCTCCCACATGGGAGGTAAACACTTTTTCACTAGCCAGAAAAATCACCTTCTTTATGGGTCTTGCAAAACTTGCTTGGTTGAATTACTATTTCAGATTGAGAGCCACAGCCCAATGAGACCACAGGCAAGGCCCACAGTACACATGTGTGTTTCTAGAAGGGTGTAAGCAGCAAATCCTTCTGTACAACAAAAAATACTCCTGGGAAATTAGACTCACTCTCCAAGTTATCTATTCTATAAATTTTGTAGATGGGGGTAAAACCTGATCCATACACAGAAAATTAGGTATTATGCACTTCCCCATCTTATGTTGAATCCTGGTATATTACAGACAAAATGGTGTAGTAGAAAAAATACAGACCTTGGAGTCAGACATGGATGGGTTGTAAGTCAAATCTGCCATTTTCTAACATGTGTCATCTTGAATAATTTCCTGGGAGACAGAAAAGTGGCTCAGAATATTTTATTCCATGTGCAAAACAGATATGGCATGTACCTCACATGATTATTAAACATGAGACGAATTGAGATCGTGTTGCAAAGCACCCAGCACAGAGTCCAGTACAATCGGCACCCCAGCCCAGAAGTGTCATTCCTTGCCTGCTCTTCTCTTACCACAATTCAGAAAGAGTAAATACAGTAATTGTTATCTTTGTTCATAAAAGGATCATACTGAAATTTTATGTTATAGTCATTATGTAATTCTGAAAAATGCCATAAGTATTACGCGGTAATCAACATAAAAACCCTAAATGTTTTAACTTGGTGACAGATGGACAGCAAATTACTGTCTACAGTAAACGTAACTCTTTCCAAAATATTGCAGAAACATTTTGGAAAAGTCGATCCTCGAAGTCATGCTTTGGACCCATTTACATAAAGAATGTTAGGTTTAGTACTTCCCAACTTTCTACACTGAACAAGGAAAGAAACAACAGATAACTTTTGAAGTGTGATATATCCAATCACCAATGGGCACCCATCACATACTCTAACTCACGCTCACACCATCAAGATGGAGAGACCTCCCAGTGCCTGGAGGGCACAGCCACAACAACTGCCCATCCTAGAGCTGGTGAGAAAAGCAGACTCAAAGCACCCCACTCCCAAGACCTCCCAAAGCAGAATTTGCACCTTAACAAGATCCCCAGGTGATTTGCAAATCATTAAAGTTTAAGAAGCCCTGCCCAAATCTGTGTTAAAGTCTGAGAAACGTTAATGGCTGGGCTTAAGAATGGTTCCTAAAATGTTTGCAGTGACGGAACAACACCTGAGAGGAATACGAAGAGTGGAGTCAAATGTCTCCCAGAACAAATCCAACATTCCCTAAAGGAAGACAACAAAACTTATTCAACAACATATCCACAATATCCACTACATAATCTAAATTACTAAACATGCAAAGAGGCAGGAAAATGTTACCCCTCACTGGAATTATATATTTAAACAAATGAACAAAAGACTGCGATGACAAAGATGTTGAAATCAGCCTTCAAAAGAATGGCAGGAAAGGAACAAAGAGAAAAAAAAAGAACAATATGCAGAAGGGACAAATAGAAAACAAATGGCAAGATGTGGACCTAAGTCTAACTGTAACAACATTTCATATAAATAAACTAAACCCTCCATTTAAAGACAAAGATCGTCAGAATAAATTAAAAACAAGTTCCAACTATATGTTTGTTCCAAGAGACACACTTTAAATATAAAGACACAGACAAAGGGTTTTAAAAAAGATATCCTTTGCAAATATTAATAAGAGTGGGAGCAGGTATGTTAATGAGACAAAGAATATTAATAGAAATAAAGAGAAACACGCAGAATGATAAAAAGCTCAATTCATCAGGAAGACATAATAATCCAAAATGTATATTCACTTAATAAAAGGACATCAAAATACATGAAGTAATCAAATTTCATTCTAGTTAAAGTAAAAATAGATAAATCTATAATTATAGTTGGATATTTTAAATATTCTCTCAGTAACTGATAGAAGAGACAGAAAAAACATCAGTAAGGACGTTGTCGATTTGAATACAATCAATTTACTCTAACTGACATTTACAAATGCTACACCCTTACAACTGTAGGAGGCACATTCCTTTCGAGCATATGCAGGACATTCATCAAAACAGACCATATGCTGGGCCATAAAACAAGTCTCAGTAAATTTCAAAGGACAAAAATCATATAGAGCATGTTCTCTGACCACAATGAAATTAGAAATCAATAACAAAATAATATCTGCAAAAATCCCCAATATTTGAAAATTAAGCAACACACTTCTACATAGAAACATGAGTCAGGGCTTCCCTGGTGGCACAGTGGTTAAGAATCTGCCTGCCAATATAGAAGACACAGGTTCAAGCCCTGGTCTGAGAAGATTCCACATGCCGCAGAGCAACTAAGCCCGTGCACCACAACTACTGGGCCTGTGCTCTAGAGCACACAAGCCACAACTACTGAAGCTCACACGCCTAGAGCCTGTGCTCCACAACAAGAGAAGCCATCGCAATAAGAAGCCCGCGCACCACAACAAAGAGTAGACCCAGCTTGCCACAGAGAAAGCCCACGTGCAGCAATGAAGACCCAACACAGCCAAAAATAAATAAATTTTTTAAAAAAAGAAATGAGTCAGACAAGAAATCACAAGTAAAATATAAAAATATTCTGAACTAAATGATAATAAAAACCTATAAAAATTTATGAAATGCAGTGCAGGCCAATATTTATTGCTCAAATGTTAATAATGGAAAAGTCTAAATTCAATGATCTAAGCATTTACCCCAAGAGTTTAGAAAGAGCAAAGAAAACCCAAAGTAGAAGAAAGAAAATAACAAAAAGAGAATCAATGATATATAAAAATGAGAATATTAAGTCAAAACTTGGTTGTCTGAAAATACCAATAAAGTTGACAAATCCTTACTCAGACTGGTCAGGGAAAAGGGAGAGAAACATAAAATTATAAATATCAGATTGAAAGAGGGGGCAACGGACATTAATTATTACAGAGTCTGTAGACATTAAAAGGAAATTAGGGGAATATTACGAATCCTTTTATGCCAAATAGATTCAAGACCTTAGACGAAATGGATAAATTCCTTGAAAAACACAAATTATCAAAATTAACACAAGAAGAAATGAAAAATATGAATAATCTGTACCTATTAAACTAATCAAATTATAATTTAAAACCTTATCACAAGGAAAACTCCAGACCCAGATGGTCTCACTGATGAATTTTATCAAACATTTTCAGAAAAAATACTGAACTCAGAAAAGAAAGGAAGAGGGAATAAACCAGTGTAGTCTTGATACCAAAACCATATCAGGACACTGCAAGAAAATTATAGACCCATATCCCTCATGAATATAGACGCATAAATCCTAAACAATATTCTAATAAATCAGATCTGGGACTTGCCTCGTGGCCCAGTGGTTAAGACTCCTAGCTCCCAATACAGGGGGCCCAGGTTCGATCCCTGGTCAGGGAACTAGATCCCGTGCGCCACAACTAAGACCAAGCGCAGCCAAATAAAAACGGGAGGGAGGGAGGGAAGAAGGAAGGAAAATCCTAACTAGGTTTAAAAAATAAACAAATAAATCAGATCCAGTAGTACGTAAAAAGGTTAATACATCACGATCGAGGGAGGTTATCCCAGGACTGTAAGGTTGGTTCAACATTCAGAAAGATGTACTTTACCACATTAATAGAATAAAGAAAATCCACCTGATCCTCTCAATAGATACAGAAAAAGTATTTGATGAAATTCAGCAATCATCTATGATAAAAAGACTCAGCAGACTACGTAGAGTAGGGGCTTTCTTCATACTGACAAAGGATACCTTTAAAAGCCTACAACTAACACCATGCTTAATAAATGACTGAATGTCTTCCTCCACAGATCCAGAATAAGACAGGGGATGTATGCTCTCAACACTTTTATTAAACACTGAAGGTCTCAGGCAGAGCAGTAAAGCCAGAAAAATAAAAAGCATACCGATTAGAAAGGAAGAAGTAGAACTGTCTTTATTTTACAGGACAACATGACCTAGAAAATTCTAAGGCATCTACCAAATAAGTATAACTAACAAGTGAGTTTAGCAAAGTTACAGGATATAATGTTAATAAAGAAAAACCAATTATATTTCTCCATATTAGCAACAAACAAGTCAAAATTTGAAAATTTATATGTCCACACAAAGACTTATACAAAAATGTTCACAGAAGCTTTATTCTTAACAGCTCCAAACTGGAAACTACCACAACGTCCATGAATAGGAGACTAGATAAGCAAATCATGGTATATTAATACAACAGAATACTAATTAGCAATAAAAAGAACTACTAAATTCAGGCAACAACAAGGATGAATCTCAAAAACACACCGTGAGCAAAAGAAGCCTCACCAAAAACAAACAAAAAACCCCACATTACAGAATTCCATTTGCATGAAGTTTGAGAACAGGTAAAAGTAAAACTCATCCATGGTGAAAGAAATCAGTAGTGACAGCAGACATGGGGGTGGAGAGAACAGGAAAAGGGAGAAATACAAAGGAACTTTCTGGGGTAATGAATATGCCCTGTATCTTAATAAGGGTACGGGTTACATGGGCATGAGAGTTTTGACAAATCAAACTGTAACACTTAAGATCTGTGCATTTCACTCTATGTAAATTATACCTTTAAAAATATTAATAATGAAAGTAAAACAATAAAATATTTTAAAAATTAATACATGTAGGTCTTTAACCCCAGATCCTAATTGTTGACCTTTAGTTAGAAAGTAACAAAGCTGATTGGTTTTTCTTACAAGTATACTCTTCAAAGTAGTCACCCTGGAGACTTATCAAATCAAAGGACTCAATGTTGCTATTATGCAAAACATTCATTCAGTTTGTGCTACAGAAAACAATCAGTTACAAAGTTAAACTGGAAGAAAAAGAAATGTAACTCCAACTTTGACTTTAAAAAGAGATACAAAATTATAGATAAAAGACTGCTAGGGAAAACATCAGAAAGTTAACACCAATTATGAACTGGGTGATAAGATTATGGTTTCTTCTGTAAACTTTCAATTTTTGTACAATCAACTATTTTTATTACTAGAAAATAATTCTCTGAAAACAGTAGAAAAGCAGTCTCATTATCACTTCAAATGTGATTATCTCAAATCCTTTATGTAAGAAAGCATCTAGACAGCTAACTAACCAATCTTCTCTGAAAGTTTTACAGTAAATCCAGACACTGTGCTAAGAACTATACATACACCATCTCATTTAATCAGCACAATTCTATGAGGTAGATATTATTACTACCCCTCTTAATCTATACAATTCTCAAAGGCAGATACTATTATTATCCTCATTTAAAAGACAAACAGGGCTTCCCTGGTTGTGCAGTGGTTGAGAGTCTACCTGCCCATGCAGGGGACATGGGTTCGTGCCCCGGTCTGGGAAGATCCCACATGCCGCGGAGCGGCTGGGCCCATGAGCCATGCCGCTGAGCCTGCGCTTCCGGAGCCTGTGCTCCGCAAAGGGAGAGGCCACAACAGTGAGAGGCCCGCATACCGCAAAAAAAAAAAAAAAAAAAAAAAAAAAAAAAAAAAAAGACAAACAACTAAGACCCAGAGTGATTATATTATTTTCCCACAGCTAATAATTAGTGGAGCCTGAACTTGAACTGAAGCAGCTTACTCCAGATCCCAACCTCTGCTGCTCTTAAGCACTTGGCTAGACTGCATCTGGGGAAGGCAGTTTGAGCAGCTGAAGCGGCTGCTGCTGCTACTAACGATGATGATGATGATAACAATGACAGGAGCAGCAGCAGGTCAGTACAATCTGTGGGTAAAGCCATTAAATATACATATACAACCTCATTTAATTTCAAAAGTTTAAAAATAAATTCATGGATAATTATCATGGGAAGTTCAGTGCATCCTGAATCACATAGTCTCCATTAAAGTCATGATACAATTATTGAGCCAGTACAAGACTGCTTAATATTTCTACCAAAACCTGTGCCCACAGGAGCTATATAATTATCACACAGCACACTGTATTAATTCAAAGCTTTCAACCTTTTCATTCTATAAACTGACCATTTACTTCCACTGTGATCTTTTTCAAAAAGGCCAAATTAGGATTTACTTAATAAAAAACTTCCTTGTTTCTTTTGCATTATTTCAAGGATCAGATGAGATGACATTACATGAGAAAGAGAAAAGGATCAGACAAATGTACAGTATTATTTCTCTTGCTATTAAATGTTAGAAATTTCCAATTATCATTCCAAAATAGAGAAGGTGAGTCACTTATTCTGAACAGCCAATTTGGCCCTACTCCTCTCTTACTGACCATATGTGGCTAATCTATCCCTTCAGCACGCCAATTCTCGGAGTGTGGTTGCTGATCAGCACAACCACGGTCACCTGGAAGCTGGCAAAAAAGCAGATTCTCAGGCCCCACCCCAAACCTACTGAATCAGGAACTCTGGGGAGGCCCAGCACTCTGGGTTAACAACCCTGCAGTGCCTGTGCTGGACACCAAGTCTGAGAATGACCACTTATCTTATCTGACCAAAATGTTGGTTGACTGGAGCCAGGGGGGTCCAGATCTAAAAATCAAAACCTTCACCCCAGAACTTCCCTGGTGGCGCAGTGGTTAAGAATACACCTGCCAATGTAGAAGACATGGGTTCGAGCCCTGGGCCGGGAAGATGCCACATGCCATGGAGCAACTAAGCCCATGTGCCACAACTACTGAGCCCTCGTGCCACAACTACTGAAGCCCGCGCACCTAGAGCCCGTGCTCCACAACAAGAGAAGCCACCGCAATGAGAAGCCCACACACCACAGCAAAGAGTAGCCCCCACTCACTGCAACTAGAGAAAGCCCATGCACAGCAACGAAGACCCAATACAGCCATAAATAAATAAATAAATAAATTTATTTTTAAAGAAACCACCCTTCAACCCTAAGGGAGAGCTCTACGGAAAGCTAGCTCCAAGAACAATATTCCAAAAACCTTATTAAAAAATAAGCCCTAATCTAACCCCCTGTGAAGAAGGCTTACCATACAAACTATTTTGGTCCCTTATTTCCAATACATTACTTATAAGAAAGGACTGAAAGGATTTCTAAGGCTGTAAAAGCATTTATCAACCTCAGAACTGTAAAGAGTCTGGACCCCTTGCCCAGATACGTCACAATACCTTCCTCTTTCCACCAGTGTCTGGCTTCCCTCTGCCACCTTCTCTGTGCAGAGCAACAACTCTCAATACCCCTAGCCAGGAGAAGAACTTGAGTGTACAGCTTCCAATTCCCACTTAAATTTATCTTTATTTATTTTTTTAAAGAGATTTATTTATTTATTTATCTATTTATTTATTTAATTTCTTTTTGGCTGCACTGGGTTTTAGTTGTGGCACATGGGATCTTCATTGAGTCATGCAGAATCATTCATTGTGGCGCACGGCTCCTCTCTAGTTGTGGCATGCAGGTTTTCTCTTCTCTAGTTGTGGCACGCAGGCTCCAGTTGAGGCGCACGAGCTCAGTGGTTGTGGCACGTGGGCTTACTTACCCCGTGGCATGTGGGATCTTAGTTCCCTGAACAGGGATTGAACCCGAGTCCCCTGCATTGTAAGGCGGATTCTTTACCATTGGACCACCAGGGAAGTCCCCTTAAATTTATCTTTAAATATCTTTTCTGCTTTCCTCCTAAAAGACAAGTGTTTGGGTTATTTTCTACAGAAAACTAGAGCATGCTACTGAAAAGATAACATATGAGTTTTCCTACTGTTGAAATGGAGGCACACAGAACGAAGGGAATAGAGGGAAGCTGAGTAACTTTCCACGATCACATAGCACAGCCAGGATTGGATCCCACAAAGTCTGGCTAAGGGTCTCTTAAATCAGTAACACGTGCAGCCTGTTCTTGGATCAGTTTTACAATCTATATTTTAATAAAAATTCTTTTTATCCAGGCTTTACAATTAAGTTATACAAAAATTCTTACAATTTTGGACTTTCTTGATGTTTGTGATTATTTCTACTTTCTCACTCCTAATTTTGTGTGACTCTTAAAGAAAACATTTAAAATAGAAAACATAAGCCATTTCAACAACATGGCAATAATGTTAACATGGCAATGATATGGTTTTTTTTTAAATGAAATAATTTCTCCTCTCCATTCTGTGTGCCTCCATTTCTAATCTGTAACATGGGAACAGTACCCACTTTATTTTTTTTAAATTTTATTTATTTATTTATTTTTTTGTGGTATGCGGGCCTCTCACTGCTGTGGCCTCTCCTGTTGCGGAGCACAGGCTCCAGACGCGAAGGCTCAGTAGTTGTGGCTCACGGGCTCAGCTGCTCCGTGGCATGTGGGATCTTCCCAGACCGGAGCACAAACCCGTGTCCTCTGCATCGGCAAGCGGACTCTCATCCACTGCACCACCAAGGAAGCCCAAATTTTTTTAAAAATTAATTAATTAATTAATTAATGGCTGTGTTGGGTCTTCGTTTCTGTGTGAGGGCTGTCTGGCTCTAGTTGCGGCAAGCCGGGGCTGCTCTTCATCGCGGTGCGCGGGCCTCTCACTGTTGAGGCCTTTCTTGTTGCGGAGCACAGGCTCCAGACGTGCAGGCTCAGTAACTATGGCTCACAGGCCCAGGTGCTCCGCAGCATGTGGGATCCTCCCAGACTAGGGCTCGAACCCGGATCCCCTGCATTGGCAGGCAGATTCTCAACCACTGCGCCACCAGGGAAGCCCCCCACTTTATATTTTTTAATGAGAGTAGGTTAAACACTCTGAGTTTTTCTTCAGAATAAAAATATATTTAGACTTTTCTAAAAGAAAAATATATTGACTCAAGAGACCAACAGTCTAATGGAGTATTGTCAAAGATCTTAAGTCACCCTTGAGGAAAAAAGCTTCAAGCCCATATAGTTGTACAGATGGTTTCTCAATTCTTCAAGGAACAGATCATTCAAATTTGAAACTGTTCCAGAGAACAGATGTGAACAGCTTCCAAACTTTTTCTGACCAAATTAACACAACCCTGATATCAAAACCTGACAAAACACAAAAAAGAACTACAGATCAATCTCATTGTTGATTAGTGAGAAGCAAAAATTCTAAATGAATGCTAGCCAATAAAATTCAGCAAAACATTAACTTTCAATTTCACAATTACAGAGATGGTTCAGTTGGATAGTAGGAAACCTACTGAGATAATTTGTCACATAAATAAAACAAACAAACAAACAAAAAATCACAGGGTAACCACTATAGATGTCAAAAGGGAACTGATAAAATCCAGCATCCAATAAATGAGTAATAGATTACACCCCAATTTCAAAAGATTGAAAACCAAAGCTCACATTATACTTAGTAATAAAACACTACATACCTCTCTATTTAAGTCAGATACAAGCCAGGGATGCCCAAGAGCATAAACACTGGTAGAAATACTGCCAAGAAGACAAAAGTATCAGTAATGCAAAAGATGACTGCCTACTAGGAAAACCCAAGAGAATCACGTGAAGAAGTATTAGAATAAACAAGAGAACTCCATAAAGTGGCCAGATTACCAAACTGACATGTATATATATCAACATCCTTCCTATATTAAAACAATAGTCAATTAGGTAATGAAACAGAACTCATCTCTAATAGCAATGATAAACCCATTAATACATCCAGAAACAAACTTAATAAAAAAGGTTTATTACCTATATAAAGAAAACTATAGTATGCTTCTGAGCAACATAAGACTCCATAAAAAGACAAACCTTGTATGTACAGGATAAGACAACTTGGAAAGCCACAAAACTGTTAGAATGTCAAAATCCCCCTTAAATGGTTTATAAAATTCAATATAATCCCAATCAAATCCCAAGACTTTTGTTTGATTTTTAGGAATCTGAAAAACAGTCCTAAAGTTTATCTGAAACAGAGGTTCTCAACCCCGGCTGCCATGAAAATCATCTGAGGAACTATAAACTATATCAATGCTCATGCCATGCCCCAGAGATTCTAACTTGGTCTGCAGTAGGGATGAGGCATCACATTTAAAAGAAAAAACTAGGTAATTTTGATGCACAGATAGGGTTGAGAACCATATATCTAGAAGAGTATCTTATAAAGGACAGCAAAGAAAATACTGGATTCTTGAAAAAGAGTGAAAGGCAACTGGCTCCATCACATGTTAAAATTCATTACACAGCTAGGATAATAAGTTTCTGGCACAGAATAAATAAAGATCTGTGAAACAAAAGAAAAAGTCCAGAAATAGACCTAAACTCTGTATATTTGAAAGCTGAATAAAACATACCAAAAATGATGTCACTGCAGTGGGCGGGGGGGTGGAAGCTGGATTAGTAGTATCTAAATAAATGGTACTGTGATGACTATAATTTGGAAAAATGTATATAGCTAGATTTCTATATCTCACTCAAGCCAAAATAAAGTCTGAGTTAAAAATCCAAGATATAATGGGAAAAAATACAGAATATTTCATAATTTCGGAACAGAAATGCATTTCCAAACATGACATAAAACCCAAAAGCCATAAAGAAAAAATGGATAAATCTGTTTCTATAAAAACTGAAAACATCCATTTGATAAAAACTCAGAACTATCATATTGTAAACCTATGTGGCCATTCTCTTGGTAAAACAGACTTTAGCAAATAAAAAAGGGGGAGAAACTTTCACTCATTAAAAGACTTTAGCTTTTTATTTTTAAAATTATAATATTTTCAGTCAAAAAATTGAACCATTTCATATTTTTAAATTATGCTTGATTTTGCTTCTCCCATCCTGCTTTATGCTTTGTTTCTAATTTTTTTGTCTTTAGACTTTAGTTTTTAATATACAAAGGATATAAAGAATACAAACCAAGAAGAATAAATGGGAAACCATGCAACAGTAAAGTTGACAGAGAATATAAGCAACAGCAAAATACAAATGCCCATGAATTTATGAAAAGACATTCTGCCTAAGAGACAATCTGCCTAAGAGAATGGCAAATCAGTAAAAGAGTAGTAACAGTGTCGGTGAGAATTTGGGGCACAGGGACTCATTCACTTTGGTGAGGATATAATTTGCATAATGTTTTTGGAGAGGATCTGGCAATATCTATGCTTGTTAAAAATGTCAATATCCTTTAATCCAGAAATTTCACCCCCAAGAATTCATCCAGCTGATACACTGAGCTGTACATATATATACAAGTCAAAAATTGTGATAGCAGCAAAACACTGGAAACAATCTAAATGGACAGATATTGGGGCACTAGTCCTATAAATTAAGATATAGCCAAATCAGGGACTTCCCTGGTGGTGCAGTGGTTAAGAATCTGCCTGCCAATGCAGGGACACAGGTTCGAGCCCTGGTCTGGGAAGATCCCACATGCCACAGAGCAACTAAGCAAGTTGTTCACCACAACTACTGAGCCTGCACTCTAGAGCACGCAAACCACAACTACTGAGCCCGTGCGCCTAGAGCCTGTGCTCTGCAACAAGAGAAGCCACCACAAGGAGAAGCCCGTGCACTGCAATGAAGAGCAGTCCCTGCTCGCCGCAACTAGAGGAAGCCTGTGCCCAACAACAAAGACCCAATGCAGCCAAAAATAAATAAATAAATAAATTTATTAAAAAGAAAAAAAATAAGATATAGCCAAATCAGGGACTACTACTGTACCATAGCTAGTAAGAAGGACTGAGAGCTCTATCTAACATGGAACAACTTCCAACTTACATTGTTCAGGGGTGGAAAGGAGGTGTATGTCTACATCTATACATGGTGGGGGTTGTGGGGGGAGACAGAGAGAGAGAAAGGTTATACCATACTACTCTTCATGTTTAGAAGAGATATCCACACACACAGAGACACACACACACATGCATGCACACACACACTCAGACACCCTTTCTATACCTCTATATATACAGACATCTCTGGCAGGATAGATAAGAAATAGTTGCCTTTGGTGAGAGAATTTGGGAGAACCAAGGGTCAAAAATTAAGGGAGACTACCTTTTCAGGTCTTATCCTTAGTGCGATTTTTTTAAAATTTGACTGTTAGTTGTTAAACCATGTGCATGACTACTTCTAAAAACAAAACGTTTAACAAAGTCTTTGACCCCATAACCTCACTTTTCAGAATTTATCCCATGATGCATGTGGATATGCCTACACAAGGATATATTCACTGCAGCACTGTTTGTACTAACGAAAAGTCAGAAAACAATCCAAATGTTCATCATCAGAGGAGTACATAAATTACGGTGCAGCACAAAATGCAATACCTTGCTATCAGTAGAAAAAAAGGATAAATCTGCACACACTAGCATGGAAAGGCATCCAGGGTATATAGTTATGTAAAACAGCAAGGTGCTTATGTACTGGGTTGGCCAAAAGGTTTGTTCAGTTTTTTCTTTTTTTTCCCTGTAAGATGGCTCTAGAAGTGCTTAACTGTCTCTTTAACTTCATTTGAAACAATTCTGTTAGACTGTATTATAAAAGCTGTCATGTCAGCGTGCATTAAAAAAAAAACCATATTAAAATTGGTGAATTTTTGTGTAGCCATTTTAATACTGAGGATGAAAGGAAAAAAGCAAAATTTTTGGCATATTATGCTTTATTATTTCAAGAAAGGTAAAAGCGTAACTGAAACGCAAAAAAATATTTGTGCAGTGTATGGAGAAGGTGCTGTGACTTGATAGAACGTGTCAAACGTGTTTTGCAAAGTTTCATGCTGTAGATTTCTTACTGGATGATGCTCCAGAGTTGGGTAGACCAGTTGAAGTTGATAGCAATCAAATCAAGACTGAGAACAATCAACGTTATATACCACACGGGAGATAGCTGACACACTTAAAATATCCAAATCAAGTGCTGCAAATCATTTGCACCAGCCTGGTTATGTTAATCACTTTGATGTTTGGGTTCCACATAAGTTAAGCAAAAAAACCCTCCTTGATCATATTTCTGCACGTGATTCTCTACTGAGACATAACAAAAATGTTTCGTTTTTAGAACAAATTGTGGCGGGCAATGAAAAGTGGATACTGTACAATAATATGGAACGGAAGAGATCATGGGGCAAGCGAAATGAACCACCACCAACTACACCAAAGACTAGTCTTCGTCCAAAGAAGGTGATGTTGTGTACATTTCCCTTGGGATTGGGAGTCCTCTATTATGAGCTCCTTCTGGAAAACGAAATGATTAATTCCAACAAGTGCTGCTCCCAATCAGACCAACTGAAAGCAGCACTCGACAAAAAGTGTCCAGAATTAGTCAACAGAAAACGCACAATCTTCCATCGAAATACCACAAGACCACATGTTTCTTTGATGACCAGGCAAAAACTATTACAGCTTGGCCGGGAAGTTCTGATTCATCTGCTGTATTCACCAGACATTGCACCTTTGGATTTCCATTTATTTCGGTCTTTACAGAATTCTCTTTATGGAAAAAATTTCAATTCCCTGGAAGACTGTAAAAGGCACCTGGAACAGTTCGTTGCTCAAAAAAAAGTTTTTGAATATGGAGTTATGAAGTTGCCTGAAAAATGACAGAAGGTAGTGGAACAAAATGGTGAATACATTGTTCAATAAAGTTCTTGGTGAAAATGAAAAACCTGCCTTTTATTTTTACTTTAAAACTGAAGGAACTTTTTGGCCAATCCAATAGTTTGGTTCCATTTCATACTAAAAAAGAATCTGTGTTAATATATCTGTATAAATAGAAGTGGTTATCTGTAAGGAGAGGGGCTGCTCTTTTTTTACTATTTAAATTATTTTATAGGAAATCTGCATTTCCTCTGTAACAATAATTTTTGAAACAAAATTACCTTTTTAAAAAAGTTTCTTGGGCTTCCTTGGTGGCACAGTGGTTGCGAGTCCGCCTGCCGATGCAGGGGACACGGGTTCGTGCCCCGGTCTGGGAAGATCCCACATGCCGCAGAGCGGCTGGGCCCGTGAGCCATGGCCGCTGAGCCTGTGCGTCCGGAGCCTGTGCTCCGTTACGGGAGAGGCCACAACAGTGAGAGGCCCACGTACCACAAAAAAATAAAAAGTTTCTTTTCCCGAGTGCATTTTAAAATCTTATTCTGCTTAAAAAGAACTTGTCTCTTACTCCTACTATTTGTCCACCACTATTAGTTCTTTTGACCCAACCAAAGGCCATGACAACCTTTCAAAAATGCCAGTTCCCACTCCTCCTTCGCCATCAACCTCTTTAGGGTACCTACATACAGGGGGCAGAAATGGCTGCCCGCAAAGCACTAATGTGGCTCACTTTCCACATAGTGAGCACTAGCTAAGTGTCGTTTGAAAGAAAGATCACTCTGTACAAAGGAATGAAAAAGATGGGCAAAGGAACATGGAGTGAAGGAGACATTATCAGCAAAGCCCAGACTATAGGAAACCCCCAGAACAAAAAAATAAATAAGCAAAACAACTAGATTCTCCTACAAATACGTTGTAAGACTCCTAGAGATTAATAAATTCTTGGGCTTCCTGGTGGCGCAGTAGTTGAAAGTCTGCCTGCTGATGCAAGGGACACGGGTTCATGCCCCGGTCCGGGAGGATTCCACATGCCACAGAGCGGCTAAGCCCGCGCTTCCGGAGCCTGTGCTCTGCAACAGGAGAGGCCACAACAGTGAGAGGCCCGCGTACAGAAAAGAAAAAAAAAAAAAAAATTCTTAAGAGCCATATCAACCGAATAAAATTGTAGGTTATTCAGAGCTAGGGGAAGAAAGTCTGTAATAACAAATCATGACATATGCAACAATTGGAAATTTGAATATTTAGTGGACATTGATGACATGAGGAAATCACTTATTTACATGTGAAAGTGGCACTGTGCTCAGGTATGCCAAGTCTAACTTCTACGAATATATATATATATATATATTCTATCAATGGCTCTCCAAGTGTGGTCGAGGGACTCAGTCCCTTTCAGGGGTCAAAACTATTTTCATATAATACTAAGACATTATTTGCCTTTTTTGCTCTCATTCCCTTACAAGAACACACAGGAGTTTTCCAGAGGCTCTGTGACATGTGATATCACTATACTTAACGGCTAATGGAATGTGTGCTTGTGTTTTAAAATTCTGTTTTAGTATCTAATGTGGCTAATATGGACAGATATATCCACGTTTTAAAGAAGTCTCCTTGGGACCCTCAATAATTTTTAAGATTACTCAGGAGTCCTGTGTCTACTTTTGCATGTGACTTAAATTCTCCAAAACAGTTTTTCGTAACTGGGCAGCGTGAACAAGAGTGATGAATGAATTAAGAAGGAACAAACATCAATCTATCCATGAACCCTAAGCCCACAGAAATCTTTTCTCAATCCAACTCCAAAAGGCACATTCACACACAGACCCCTCTTCAAATGCCAGGGACAACTAAAAATTAAGTTCATACTCCCCCTTAATAACACTTCAAAAGAGATAAATACAATTTTAACGTTTGGAATTACTTCACCTTTACTTAAGTGGAAAAAAATTCCTCTTCCTACCTAAGCCAGTCACAGGGTTCACAGCTGTCACCTAATGCTCACATCAACCTTGTGGGGAAACTGTGCTCTACTGTGATTTCTCCCTTTCCCTCATCTGGGACTAATCAAATCCAAAGAACAGCCCAAACTGTTTTACTGTTCTGGAATCTGCTGTACCAAATACTGCCTGAAACAGGTGCACTGGTGGCTGTAGCTGAGAAGCCTTTTCTCAGTGTATCTCGGTGTTTGGCGCTCCAGTGCGATCAGCCCACACTCTTTCCCTTGTCAGCTCTCGCTCTCCCAGTGGTCTCCTATCTACCCTGGCATCTGTCTTCCCTGATCTCCACATTCAGTTCCTACACTACACACCAGTTGCAAGGCCTTTCCCTGGAGCAGAGCTCTGATCCCTGCACTGGTGTCACACCATCTGGAGTCGGTAGCTTTGCACTTTCTAACAAGCTCCCAGGTGATGCTGATGCTGCTGGTTTGGGGGCCCCACTTTGAAAACCCTTGCTCTGAGTTTCCTCTGGGACCTGAGGCCCCATGCTGCCCCCTGGCTCTGCCATGTTATCTCTTCCCTGTTAACCACGGGAAGGTAGCTGACCAGCTTGGAACCTAGTTTCTTTGTTGGTAAAACGTAGACTGTGACAAAAGACACTTCACCAGTTGGTTGTAAAAAGGGAAAGGCATGAAGAGTAACGACTCGGTCGGCTACGTGAAGTGAAGGTAAAGAGCCTTTACCGGATTCACTGATGTAACAAAAAGCTGATTCCCAGCAGAAGCTGCCTCTTTCAACCATGTGGTTCTATTTCCACACATTCTCCTCAGAGGCTGAAAACAGGTTATCAGTCCGAACTCATTCCCTAAGTTTCAAGTGTCTGACGTGCAAACTAGCCTACTGCTGGCTTCTTCAACAATTCCCACTTTAAAGGCATGGGGCAGAGATCTGTATCCTGGAAAGAAGGGCACTAAATACAAAATCTGTCTCTTCCATGTGGGAGGGGCAGGAGGAAAGCCTAAAGGAGGACAGGAATGTGCCCCTGGTTAGTAGGAAGAATTCAAAGCACTGAAGCTCACTTACCTTGCTCATGCCTCCGGCTTGCGCTGTGTTCAGTCCTGCATGACCAGCCATTTGCGGTGAAACTTGAGTTAATGTCTCAGCCAGCACACTGCTCCCGGCCCCCTGCATGGCCGGAGTAGCATATGGCATTCCAGCTCCCCTTCCTCTGCCAGCAGCCCCAAGAGATCCATTCATGACTTGCGCCTGCCCTTGCTGGGCCGGGTTCATTAAACTATGGCCAGAGTTACTATTGAGGAGGCCTGGGTGGGTCTGGTTAAAATTAGCATTCATGCAGATCCCAGGTCCCGTCTGTGATGTGGCAGGGCTGCTGGTCACCAGCCCCACTTGCTTTTGTGCTTGAGGATTCAGTGCTTGGGAAGCA
The DNA here is from genome assembly GCF_026419965.1 of Kogia breviceps. NCBI lineage: Eukaryota > Metazoa > Chordata > Mammalia > Artiodactyla > Physeteridae > Kogia > Kogia breviceps. The sequence goes on from NC_081323.1 coordinate 55,976,961, forward strand.
GGGGGAGTGGGCCCAGAGGTGCTGGCTGCCTGTTTGGGCAGGCTAGGGGCTGAAGAATCTCCCTGGTTCAGAGGGCTCTTGCCCATGGCACCCAGACTGGCCATGTTCGCACTGTTCGGCTGCCCCTGGGCCTGGCCTCCGAGGCCTTGTTGCACGGGGCTGCTGGCGCTCACATTTCCTATTCCTGGGTTGATACTAGAGCTGCTGCCTCCTCGCAGAAGCTCTGACAGTTGTTTATGTTTGGAAGCAGCATCTGGAACAAGGTTCCCACTGTTTAAAAGGCCTAATTCTCCTCCATTGGGGATCAGCTCATCGGGAAGATCATTTTCCAAGTCAAACAATGATCCAAAATCTAGAAATTAAACAGAAACAGAAATGAGAAACTAAGCAACCATAATAGCTCTCCAACTGTCATATGTTACTATGATCTTAACCGAAAGGGGCATTTAACATGGAATACTAGCACGTCTTAACAGTAACGTCAAAATGATCTGAGAGCTCATTTGGGAAAATAAAACAGGAAGAATATTTTTCAAATTCTGAAGAAGGGAAAGTTAAACAGATAAGAGGAAGGCTATCTAAAATGATAGATTTTTATCATATATTCTAAAACAATTAAATAGTGTAGTATACGGCAAATGCAGATATACAAATGAAAGGAAAACAATGGAAATTTAAGTAGTTAGCTGAATTATGATGTTAAAATGCTTTATAAGAACGTATGTGTGTAAAATAGTAATTGGGCATCAGGTTAGACGAATAGTAATTTGAGGAAATTAAAGCCTAGCCTTAAGTGATTACATATTTAAAAGGTAAATTATCAAAAAACCCCAACCTTAACAGAAAATGAGATTTCTCAAAGTGCTGAAGCTCCGGGAAATGAAAATAAAGACATATACAGAAACTAAAAATAATTGAAAGTAAAAGAAAATAGGAGCTTAAAAAATACTTGAATTATATAGAAAGGGTTAAGGGTCAATTTTACAGAAAGATTCTAAGCACAATGAATCCCAAGAATAAATGCACAACGGACATAAGCAGTTAAGTATCACAAAGGAAGATAAAACAGTAAACAAAATAGATCATCCTTCCTAGTAATCAAGCATGAAAATTAAAGCAACTCCTTTTTTCCAGTCCCTCTCAAAGTAACACTTCTCTAATGTGGCCTATTATATGTCATCTCTAGTTCCTCACTGACCACGCACTGTCCAACCTACAACAACCTGGCTATACATGCAAGTACAAAGGACAAGATATGTACAAATACATTCATCATAGAATTACCTGTAACATCAAAACAAATGCAAACAATACCCAGAGGCAGTCTAACCTAGTGATTATTACAACTCTAGACCCATACTGCCACCATTTGAATGCCAGCTCTGCTTCTTGCTCCCCACTTACTAGCGGTGTGACCTTGGTTAAGTTAGAGTTTCTGTGCCTCAGTTTCCCTATCTAGAAACTGGGGAGTGATAATGGCTACTACATCTCATAGGGTTGTTGTGAGGACTAAATGAATTAATAAATGTAAAGCACTTAAAAACAGTGCCTATGTATGCTAAGTGTTCAGAAAGTATTAGCTATTATTATTACTGTTATCCAATAACAGAGGTTTGATAAATTGCTGTATAATACTATAAAACACTATACATCTATTAAAATAATTATGAACACTGTACAAATACAGGAAAATGTGTGTTATGTAAAAACATGCAAATGGAAATTGTACGCAAAATAGCACACAGAGTAAGATTAGAACTAAAGTACGTGTATGTGGGCAGTAGCTGGAAAGTAATATGCCAAAAATAGAGTCGTAATGGTAAAACGGGGTGATGTGTCCATGTGGCTTTAAAAAAATTTTTTTAAAGCCACTCCCCCTCCCACCACCCACTTTTAGAAAACTGAAAATCTTTTTCTCCATGGCGCAAACCCTTCTGACTGCTTCCCTCAACAACCTCCTCGGCTGGCTGGCTGGGATGTTCCTTTTAGGAAGGGCAACACTTTCTCAGACAAGGAGCAAGAACCGCCACAATCACCTTCCCCTTCCAGGTGACACAATCCAAGCTAAGGGAACTGAAGGCAAGTCAACCAAGACAGTTCTGGAAAAGGTTTTCCTTCCTAATGGTAAGGGATGCTCAGAAAAAGATCTCTCTTTTCCTCACTGGATTTCATCATGGGACTGTGGCTACCCTCTTCAACCAGGAAAGGAGACACTGTTCACACTAAGGATGGCTGCAGAAAAAATACAAGTACCTGGGTTTATGAAGCCATCTCTAGGCTAAATTATCCAACTCTGGAAGCCTCCCCATCTTCAGACTTCTCGTAATGAGAGAAAATACATTTCCTATCATTTAAGCCATTCTAGCTGGAGTTTAGGGTAACTTGCAGCTAAAGGCATTTTATCTCCATCATGTCTGTGAAGTTCAAACTCCTTCACACGGCACATCAGTAGGTGGCCCCTGCCCACTTTCCAGACCTTCTTTCCCAGGCACCTCCTGATGCACCTCCTACCTTCCAGCCACAATACCGTGAGCTGGGTGCGCTCTCTCAGTCTAGAAAACCCCACGTCCAGCCCTCCCTCAGATTAAACAGTGATCATGAAGACTTTCTGTAGGCTGCCCCTGCAGAACTGACCAGTTCCTTTTCAGCCTCCTGAGTTCTCTGTACATACATGCCTCATAAACCACCTCGAACACATACCCATTTCTTCCTGCCTGACTGTAAGGGACTAGATACTCCTTGCAAGTGGATATACACATACTCTGTTTTGTAGAACCTATGAGAGTAGCTGCAGACACCATGAGCCCTTCCTCCCAAGTACTTTACTGTGTGCCTCCTAAGAACACCCTTTACACAGCATAGTACATTTATAAAATTCAGGAAATTTAACATTGATACAATACTTAATATACTGATTGCCCTTACTCAAATCTGGCCAGTTGTTTCCCAAAATGCCCTTTATCACACTTATTTTTCCTGATCCAAAATCTGATTCTGGATCCCAGCACACTTAGTTGTCATGTCTTTGTCTTCTCCTTTATTCTAGAAAGGTTCCTCACACCTTGTCTTTCATAACTCTGAGATTTCTGAGGAGGGTAGGTCAGTTGTTTTGTAGAATGCCCCTCATATGGGGTCGCTTCCTCACGATTACAGGACACTTAACTATGAAGAGACAACAGGACTCGACTCCTGGATACAGCAGACACCTCTCAGAGAACCACTGACCAGGGTGAGCTGCTGGCGACAACCCAGCTCCTGTGTTTCCAGGTGGCTTTGTGGGTTCTATTCCACAGCTTTTATGCTATTGTATTGTCCTGAACCTGGAGATTCTCTAAGGTCTCCAGACACAAAGACCACATGAAATAAAGTAAGAACAAATGAAAACAACACTCCAACATAACTAACATTTCTGTTTGTTGCCTTCCAGGCTCTGTCCACATGTACACACATTTTTACTCAATAATCTCATAAAAAAAAAAGAAATCAGTGACTTCCCTGGTGGCGCAGTGGTTAAGAATCCGCCTGCCAATGCAGAGGACGCGCGTTCGAGCCCTGGTCTGGGAAGATCCCACATGCCGTGGAGCAACTGTGCCTGTGTGTCACAACTACTGAGCCTGCACTCTAGAGCCCACGTGCCACAACTACTGAAGCCCGTGTGCCTAGAGTCTGTGCTCTGCAACAAGAAAAGTCACCACAACGAAGAGTAGCCCCCGCTCACTGCAACTAGAGAAAAACCCATGCACAGCAACAAAGACCCCATGCGGCCAAAAATAAATAAATTTTTTAAAAAAGAAATCAATGTATGTGTGTGTTTAATGTAATGCTTCTTAATCCATGAACGTGAAAATGAAACTCATTTAAACTAGAAAATGGAAGCCGTTATGATAGAAATCATGTTTCTTCCCTATCTGCCGGGGAGGAAATTAGGTGTCAAGCACTATAAACCAGAAGAAGGGACTGGGCTACTAATATTGTACACGTAAAGCATGGAACAACCTGCTGACGGTCCCCTGACTGACTCTCCCAAGAGTGCCAAAGCACTTTTCCTAGGAGAGGGCAGACAGGCCAGGGCAAGAGCAGGTAAATGCAGAAGAACATGGTCTCTAGTCCAGTTAGGAATTGGAATCGGAAATGGAAATGCAAAAACAACACTCGCAAGTGGAACACAGGAGTTCAAATCCTGTCTGAATCAATTAGCCCTGTGTCTTTGGGCAAACTGCTTAATCTCTGTGCCTTCAACTGTAATACCCAGGGCTACACGATGAAAGCAGGAAAGGAGTGCTCTGTGCCACAGATCCTGGTTATTTTATTCTATCCTGCACAAAAACTATCTTACCTTTATTTATTTATTTTTTGTTTGTTTGTTTGTTTGTTTGTTTGTTTTTCGGTACGCGGGCCTCTCACTGTTGTGGCCTCTCCCATTGCAGAGCAGGCTCCGGACGCACAGGCTCAGCGGCCATGGCTCACGGGCCCAGCCGCTCTGCGGCACGTGGGATCTTCCCGGATCAGGGCACGAACCCGTGTCCCCTGCATCGGCAGGCGGATTCTCAACCACTGCGCCACCAGGGAAGCCCTATCTTACCTTTAAATATTCACCCAGCATGCTGCCATTCTCAAATTGACTGATTTTCTTTAATGGTTTAGTCTTGTTCTAGTCCAAATGCACACGCACCTTTTACGGCTGTAGCAGGCATTATGTCTGCTTGTGCTCACTTTTGGTTTTGGTTTTTATTAGTCTGCCACAATTAGTCCACCTTAACCACTTTTTCTCATCCTGTTTCAGTACAAGCACATCTCACAGCTGTTTGGGCTCAGAAAGGGTTGACAAATTCTGCTATGTCCTCACCTGTGCAGTCCAAACACGTATGAACCTGTCTACAACCACATATATGACGTATGGCTTTTTTAATAGCCAAAGGGGTTGTGTAGGGCTTGAGGAAGGCACATCCATACCCACACCATCACCCTTTTTCTCACCACTACTTTCTCCTGTTCTCTAGTTCAAAACAAAACATTGATAAAAGAGAGTGAAGCAGGAAAGCCAGGCTGTTGCAACATAACACAGCTGTGCTTTCTACACACCAAGTGTCCCAACACACAGGTTGGGTAATACCAATCTGAATCATCGGAAGTTCCTAAAATTCAAGATTGAGCGCCACCACTTCCAATCCCAGGTAAATTCCTTTCTTTCCACCAAGTCACTGGGGGACGGACCCAGGAGAGAGCAAAGCTGAGGCTGAACAAGATTCGAGGACACCCCACTTTCCAGGGGTTCACCCTTAGCAGAAGACGAGCTCTGTCACACAGCGAACAGACAGCCTGTCACACTGCCACCGCTGGGAACAGGAATTCTCTCTCTTCGGGGGCTTCCTGGCTGCATCCAGGAACTCGAGATAGAACATACACATTTGGGGGAGTCACCCTCCAGTCACCAGCTCCCTGAGGAACCACAAATGACTCTTCTTGGTTTGAAGGCACTTGGCGGGGCGGGGGGGTGCTGAACCTCTTCCCTCCCCTGGTCTCTGCCAGGTCTCGCAGAGACCTGCCCGAAAGCCCCTTTCAATTAAGCTGACCTGAGAAAAGAAGCTACGAGCTCCCCAGTCTCTACCATACTCAGGCAAGGATGGGGTGCCCACAGCAGCAGCTTAGGAAGGAGAAAGTCAACCAAACTTGGCCCGCCTCAGGAACGGAAGGTCTTCATCACGCGCGACCACGAGGGGCCTTTCCCTCCTAGACCACACACAGAGACCTTGGTCCAGGGGACGGTCACACCAAACACTGAGAGACATGCTGCAAGACCTATTCTTATGCATCACGATCAGAAGTCAGCATTTCACCTTAAACAAGGAATGGACTACTATCAGGTAGGCTGAAAAAAGCTTTTCATCTTACAAAATCAAATACCAGGCAAGTGACTGACTCAATCTGTCCAGCCAATAACATCCGAAAACAGTTTTGTTTGAAAGACTTTTTTCAAATGCAACAGCTAAACAAACCACCTAGAAAACACATCTTCCCTCAGGTTTTCTAAATTCTCCTTTCTGTCATAATACCTTATTTTCTCCTTTGAACTGCATTTGGAGCCCCAAATTCTCTGTATTGGCAGAACTGATTTTTCTCTCAAAACGTGTACAAACCAGTTTATCACACCTCATACTGGCCAGAAGTATGAACTTTTCCACACTCTACAGACATAATGAATGAGTCTTAAAATCATATGATCAACTTCTTGTTACAACTCATGAGGCTGTAAGTACCTGGAAAGCAGGGATCCTGTCTACCCAGGGCCTGCCATACAATGCTTAGCATATAGAAGGCCCTCAACAAACATCTGCATGCTGAATGAGAGAATGAATTACAGAGAAGAGTGCCAGTTACAGATGATACACAATATCAATTTTAACAAGTTACTTGTCTAGCCAAAGATATCCAGTAGTAATCTTAGCATCTATTACTAGTTTCCTAAAATAGAAACAAAGAACAAAATTCAACAATGAATTTTCTTGAAATGTTACACTGTTCTACTCATCCTTCTCTTTACAATTCTTTCCTGCTGCCTCTCTATCTTCCAGAAAACCAACCAAGTCTATTTCACTCTGGCTACAGCTCAGCATCAAATGACCCTCTATCCTATGGTTGATGCAAGGATTAAATGCCATGATGGAGAACGAGAGCTGGTAGTGTTAGAAATAACCCACGTTAAGAGTTTAGACACTGTTTTGTGTTCATGTTTCTCTACTTCTGAGTATGAAACTCCCCTCCCACAGATATCTTCTCTTCCCCACTCACCCCTATTTCTATCTGCAGTCCTTATTCCCTGTGAAAAAGGTCTGCTTTCTTTAAAGTTTTTTCAGAATTTCTCTACATTTTCTTTGGCATTATTTGTACTATAACCATGACTACTTAAATGCTTCTCTTAAATCTTTCAAAAGCTGAGCACTTTTACTTATCAACCCTGGAAAATTTTACAAGAAGAATTTTTAATTCCTGAGTCAAAACTGGATACAAAAAACTTGACCCAAAAAGGGTCATGCATCCTGAAAAAGCTCAGATCTAAAGATGAGGAATCCATAGAATGGTAGACATTTTCACAGGGTTATAAGTCTTAGATGTCCTGGAGACCATTCTAGGTCTCTTCAGTGCATTTATTAATATATTACTAATTAGATACTGACAACACAGGAAGCACAGTCTGGGGTAGTGAGAAAAGTACCCTGCCAGAGCTTAATTCAGGTCCATCTCTGTCACTCACTCCTCCCTCCTATGTGTGCTTCCTCAGATCTAAACTGGAAATGAAAATAGTACCTCCCTCTAGGATCACTGATGAAGGAATTAAATCACACAATGTGTATACAGCACTTAGCCTGTCATGCAGTAAGGGCTCAATAAGTATTAGTCATTATTATCACTATCACTGTCCCATCTTCCAAAGGTTCTATGAGGATTGAACGATACACACACATCAAGGACTGGCACCCTGTGCCTGGTACAGGGTTCGTGCTGACAATCATCTTTTCTGTAAAGTAAAGCCCTAATAATCTGACGATTCTACTAGAATTAAAGCTTACTTTGCTTTGAAAATTCTTGGAGATTATGCAAATAAATAATGGAACAACTCTCCAACAATGGAGAATTAAATTTTTTTTAAAGGAAAAGGAAAAGAAAAAGAAAATGCACTGTTTTATTGGCATTTATGTCATTACAAATAAACTTTACCTAGGCATTTAATCAAGTTCCTAAAAGACATCTTTTATTTTTTTTACAACAATTATTAGGAAATAATTAAAAGCAAATTCTTTATAAAACCTTCTGTGATTAAGGCTTCTTTTATGCAGATACATAAATTAGTACAGAATGGGGTTTTACTTTATTCTGAACAGTGATTTTACATTGAACAAAAAAATAAGTCCTTCCTTAAGATCACAATCTGCTTAAGAGTCAAAGTGGGGTTGGCTGGGCAACCCACCTCCTCCCAGGCCTTCCTCACTGGGAGTAAGTCCCGGCTCTCAGGCCTTTGTTCTGTGCATGGCGGACTAGGCTCACTTGAAACTTGAATAAAAGGATTATAAGACAGCGCTGAGTGGAAGTTCTCTGTCACATTGGATCCTAAATCAGGAGAGTCCTGGAATTGCAGCCAGCCTCCTATCCTCATCTGACTCAGAGGTTCCCGGGAGATGCCATTCTCAGACAGCTAGGACAATTTAAAGTTTCCTAAGTGTGGTTTGTGTGCTGCCTCCCCTCAGCCCTGAAGGGAGGAGAAAAGCCTTCCTGGGACAAAAGTGGGAAAGAAGGTACTGTCACAGCAGGAACCCCCCCAAACCAACCATAAACCACCGAGCAGCCCTGAAACGCAACCAGGTGGTTTGGAGTAGAAGGGGGCTCACTGTTCTCCACCATCACAGCTGAGAAGGGCACTGGGACCCAGGGGAGGCACTGCCTAGCCACCCTGCAACCCAATTAAAAGTCCTAGAGGAGGAGGAATGTGGGGGCTGAGCTAGGATTCAACCTCTGCACCCTAACCCCAGGTGCTGGGCCACCTCAGACTACCTGGCCACAGTGTAAGTACAGGCAAGCAGACAGCCAGAGACCAGGTCCCCTGGCCCAAATGCTGGGAGCTGTAGCTGGCAGGCAGCAACACCAAGTCATGAAGAAGGGGAAAGACCTTCTTCTGGACACAGAGGTGTCAGTGTACAACATATGGAAGTGTGTGGGCTATCAGAGAGCCCACAACGGAAAATGAATGCATGAAGCCCAGAAAGTACACCAACATCCAGACAATGGAATATTATTCAGCACTAAAAAGAAATGAGTATCAGGCCATAAAAAGACATGGAAGAACCTGAAATACATGTTACTAAGTGAAAGAAGGCAATCTGAAAAGACTAAATACTACATGATTTCAATTATATGACATTCTGGAAAAGGCAAAACTATGGAGACAGTAAAAATAATCAACAATTGCCAGGAGTCTGCTCTTTTGGGGGGCGGGGGGGGGAAGGGAGCTGGGGGAGAAATAGGAGGAATACAGGGGATTTTTAGGGCAGTGAAAATACACTGTGTGATATTATAATGATGGATAAATACCATTGTACATTTGTCCAAACACACAGAATGTAACAAACCAAGAGTGAACCCTAAGGTAAACTATGTACTCAGGATAATTATGATGCATCAATGTAGGTTTATCAACCGTATCAAATGTACCACTCTGGTGGGGGCTGCTGATAATGGGGAGGCTGTGCATGTGTGGGGGCAAGGAGTATAGATGGGAAATCTCTGTACCTTCCCTTCAGAGTTGCTGTGAACCTGAAAGTGCTCTAAGAAAATTAAGTCTTAAAGGGGAAAAAAAAAAAGTATGCCGTTAGATTACACATAAATCACAAGCAACTGAGAGGTACAAAATGACAGACAATCACAAGCTGAAGAATAACTTGACTATTTATCAACTATATTAATAATATACAAAATATCCAGTGATGTCTAAGCTGGGTTTAAGTGTGCTGCTTTTAAAGCTTTAAGGATCCACCAACACACAAGCTCTTGGAGGACAGTTTGATGATATGATCAAAATTACAAATGCATATTCCTTTTTTTTTTTTTTTTTTGCGGTATGCGGGCCTCTCACTGCCGTGGCCTCTCCCGTTGCGGAGCACAGGCTCCGGACGCACAGGCCCAGCGGCCACGGCTCACGGGCCCAGCCGCTCCGCGGCACGCGGGATCCTCCCGGACCAGGGCACGAACCCGTGTCTCCTGCATCGGCAGGCGGACTCTCAACCACTGCGCCACCAGGGAAGCCCTGCATATTCCTTTTAATCATTAATTCCACTTTTAGGAATCTGTTCTATAGATATAGAACATAACTGTGCAGAGCTACTCATTAAAGCACTGTTTGTGAGGGGTCAAGATTGGAAACAGGTTAAGTCAATCATGGCAACATCTCACATAACAAAACTAGCAACTACAGAAAGAGATAATAAGGAAGCTCTCCATGTGCTGCTGTGTACAGGTATATAACCACGTGGACAGTATGCTGCCTCCAGTAAGAAGAAGGCAGGAAGGGGGCAAGGGAGCTAAGAATAGGCTGTCTGCTTGAAGAGATAAACCTTGGAGGAGAGCACAGGGAAGGAGGGGGACTCTCACTCTACAGCTTTGTGTCCTCTGATTTTTGAACCATGTGAGTGAACTTCCTGTTTCAGTAATTAAATAAGGTGATTTTTATTTATTTATTTTTTGTGTGTGTGTGATACACGGGCCTCTCACCATTGTGGCCTCTCCCGTTGCGGGGCACAGGCTCCGGACGCACAGGCCCAGCGGCCATGGCTCACGGGCTTATCCGCTCCGCGGCATGTGGGATCCTCCCAGACCCGGGCTCGAACCCACGTCCCCTGCATCGGCAGGCAGACTCTCAACTCTCAACCACTGTGCCACCAGGGAAGCCCAGAAATTGATTTTTATTTTATTTTATTTTATTATTATTTTTTTTTGTGGTACGCGGGCTTCTCACTGTTGTGGCCTCTCCCGTTGCGGAGCACAGGTTCCGGACGCACAGGCTCAGTGGCCATGGCTCACGGGCCCAGCCGCTCTGCGGCATGTGGGATCTTCCCAGACTGGGGCACGAACCCGTATCCCCTGCATCGGCAGGCGGACTCTCAACCACTGCGCCACCAGGGAAGCCCAGAAATTGATTTTTAAAAGGCAGCCCCTGGGGTGTCCAGGCCCAGGTGATTAGCTTCAGCCCAGGTGATAATACCTGGAATGCTTCCAGATGCTCCTGGTTCCAGTTGGAGTGTTTACGTTTGAGGATGAAATCTGAAATGGGTTCAATACTAGTTTAAAATATTTTTAGTATTCAAATGAGCTTAAAAGGCAGGAAAATAAAAAGCACTTTAAAGAAGGATTTTTCAAAAATACTATTTTTTCCCTAAAGAAATGTGACAATCTACATATCATATTTTGTACCCAATGCAGTAGTAAGGTACACGTTGCTCACATCAGGAAAGCTGACATTATTTCAATGTACTTGAAGAAACATTAGTTGGCTGTCAGGCCTTGCAGCTTCCAGCACATCAATGAAGAAACCTCTAATAAAATGATTCTGTTACCCACTACTGGGCATATACCCTGAGAAAACCATAATTCAAAAAGAGACATGTACCACAATGTTCACTGCAGCACTATTTACAATAGCTAGGACATGGAACCCATCTAAATGTCCATCAACAGATGAATGGACAAAGAAGATGTGGTACATATATACAATGGAATATTACTCAGCCATAAAATGAAACAAAATTGAGTTATTTGTAGTGAGGTGGATGGACCTAGAATCTGTCATACACAGTGAAGTAAGTCAGAAAGAGAAAAACAAATACCATATGCTAACACATATATATGGAATCTAAAACAAAAATGGTTCTGATGAACCTAGGGGCAGGACAGGAATAAAGACGCAGATGTAGAGAATGGACTTGAGGACACAGGGAGGGGGAAGGGTAAGCTGGGACGAAGTGAGAGAGTAGCATTGACATATGTACGCTACCAAATGTAAATAGCTAGCTAGTGGGAAGCAGGTGCATAGCACAGGGAGATCAGCTCTGTGCTCTGTGACCACCTAGAGGCGTGGGATAGCAAGGATGGGAGGGAGGTGCAAAAGGGAGGGAATATGGTGATATATGTATACATATAGCTGATTCACTTTGTTATACAGCAGAAACTAACACAACATTGTAAAGCAATTATACTCCAATAAAGATGTTTCCAAAAAAAAAAAAGACTGTTAAAAATCAGAGCTTGTGACAAAGGAAGTGATGACTGCACACCATACTAACACACAATCATATTTTCCCATTTTTGGACGACACCTCTAAGTTAATTTACACTTTATTCAAATCATTCTTGCTAGAGGTCTAAAGGTTTTGCAATAGGAATTAAACAAAACTCCAGTTCTCACCATTTAACAGATTCCTCTAACCACAAACACTAAAGATGTTTTGCTTCAAATCTGATTTACTTTTAAACTAGTTTTTTTTTTTTAATTTTTAAATTTATTATTTATTTAATTTATTTTTGGCTGCATTGGGTCTTCGTTGCTGCGCTCGGGCCTTCCCTAGTTGCGGCGAGTGGGGGACACTCTTCTTTGCGGTGTGTGGGCCCCTCACTGCGGTGGCCTCTCGTTGCAGAGCATGGGCTCCAGGCGCCCGGGCCTCAGCAGTTGCAGTGCGCAGGATCAGTAGTTGTGGCACGTGGACTCAGCAGTGTGGCACACAGGCCCAGCTATGCCATGGCATGTGGGATCCTCCCAGACCAGGGCTCGAACCCATGTCCCCTGTATTGGCAGGCACACTCTCAACCACTGTGCCATCAGGGAAGCCCAGTTTTTTGTTTTAAAAATAATATATTTATGTTTTTTTAAAAAAGCATTTGGAAGACTATAAAAGTGAAAGTGGAGAGCCCTCAGCCCCCCACTCCCAAGGAAAACAATTTTCAGGGATTTCCTTCTGAAAATACCCTAAGGACACATCAGTATATATCTTTTTACCTCTAAAAAGGATCTAATTATCTTTTCTGTTCTCCATCCTGACTTTTTATTTAACGATTCTCAAACTTATCTTCCATCTTAAATACCCATCACTCTCCCTCCCCAGATTTACAATGGCAAAGGACTCAGCTACTCCTCTTCTGAAGGACTTCTGGGTCACCTTTAGTGTTCTGCAATATCTAGATTAATTAACTAAATTAATAAAAAGGTCTGGAATTAACATGAATATTCTTAGAAATCCTACCAAGCAAGAGACTGATTTTTACCTTATCTATTGTACTTGGTGTACAAGTAGGTTGTTAAGCTACAGACATTTGTATGTCAACTAATAAGTTGGTTAATAAAAACCAAAGGTTTAAAGAATCTTTTCCAGAAGCTGGGAAACCATAAACAGAACTTTGGTGTGAACCATAGTCACATGATGTGCAACATGATGACAGTAACAAAACCTCTAATACTCTTCAAGATGAAATTACTTTTTAGAACTTCAATTCTTCCTATTTACAAAGTGTAGCAGAAACACAAAAATCATTCTGTGTTATTTAAGTACAGCACCAAAACATTTTACCATTGAAAAAAAAAAAAAGGATTTTTAGAATGAAGCCTGCTCTTCAAATATTACTACTTCCTACAGCTCTGAGATATTTATCAGTCTGAAATGCACCTATAGTGGAACAACATATATAACATGTCACTTTGGGAAGAAGGAGTAAAAAGAGATGGCATGTGCTTACATACACAGCATATGTCTAGCATGATATACAAGAAACACTAGTCGCCTGTGGGGAGGGGAACTGGGTGACTCCGTAAACAGGAAAGGAAGGCTTTTCACTAAAGTCTTTTGTACTTTTTGGAACCCTATGAACACGTCACCCAGTCAAAAGAATTAAAAAAAAAAAAAAACACTAACTTTTTAAAGAATTACCTGTTGGTACAAAAATTTCCTAATATCTTAATAAGAACACTACAGCTGACCCTTGAACAAGGGTTTGAACTGCACAGGTCCACTTATACACAGATTTTTTTTTTCAATAGTAAATACCATAGTACTACACGATCTGTGGTTGGTTGATCTGAGGATACAGAGGAACCGCATAGGGAGGTCCCAAGAATACGGAGAAACCGGTATACAGAGGTTAAGTTATATGTGGATTTTTGACTGCAGGGAGGGTTGGCGCCCCTAACCCCCACATTGTTCAAGGGCCAACTGTAGTTCTGATTCTTAAGCTGCTTTTTGTGGGGTCTTTTTCCTCCCACAAACAGGGCTTGGGGAGACAGAAGGCAGTTGTCAACTCTCCCTGCAGGTATGAACTTAGATGGAAAAACATACCTTGGAAAAAGATGATATAGCATCTGGAGAACAAATCACAGTCACTTCCTCCAATTACCCTGGATGTGATGGGCTTCTAAAATTTTGTATTGTTTTTTAAGCTCTAAAAGGATGGTCTGGACTCCCTGGTCAGACACTGCAGGCTCTCCATGACTTTATCTTGCCTTCAGACACCCAGCCTGACTCCCCCTGCTAGTCTGTCCTGCAATGAGCTCCAGTGCCCTTCCTCTAAGAAGTTTCCCTGACCACCCAGCCTGAAGCATCTGGTTCCTTCCCATCACAACACTGATTTCAGTTCACAAATAGACAGGCTTTGGTGGGACTGCTGGACTGCCTGCCCACACCACTGCACTGAGTTCCAAGAACACAGGGCCCCCACTGATATCACCACAGCCTAGGAGTATCCCACACATAATAAGCACATATAAATAATTTGAATTATATAAGCGTTTTAATATTTGTTGAATAAAAGAATAGATAAATAGTGGTAGAGGTGAGACTAGAGCTCAGGTCCACCCAACTTCTCAGCACAGCACACCAGCAGTGTCCACATCTAAGAGGCAAGACCACGCTGCCTCTAAATGGTAGCCTGTGGAATGTAAAACAAAAACAAAACTGACTTTTTGCAAAAAGCTTACACGCTCCGAAGTGTATACCTCCAGACCTCCACACTTGCTGTTTATGCTGTTCCCTATGCCTGGAATAGCACCTCACCCCGACTCCTGTTCATCCTCAGGTCTCAGTCACCTCTCCCAGAAGGCCTTCCAAGACCCTTAAGAAAAGACTCTATCCTATGCCCCAATCATGGACCTCCTCTCCAAGGTACTCGGTGACAGCTGACTACAGCTGTCTCCCATGAAGGCAGACCCTGGACCTGCTGTGTCCCCACCACACTAGATCTCCAGGACTGACATCACAGTGTAACAAATATTTTCTACATGACTGAAAAATCCTATATCTAAACCAATGAGTATTTTTTTTCTTTTCTTTTCTTTTTTTTTTTTTTTTTTTTTTTTTTTTTTTTTTTTTTTTTTTTTTTTTGCGGTATGCGGGGCCCAGCCACTCCGTGGCATGTGGGATCTTCCCAGACCGGGGCACAAACCCGTGTCACCTACATCGGCAGGCGGACTCTCAACCACTGAGCCACCAGGGAAGCCCACCAATGAGTATTTTTGAAAATGCTTTCCATCTTTACAAGTTGGTCCCTTTAAAGGGACTTTGCCCTTTAGGTCATAAAGAACACTCTAGACAAATGAGGTAAGTAAATGTACTCAGGGCTATGCTGTCCAACACAGCAGCCAACAGCCACATGTGGCTATTAACATTTACATTAATTACAATTAAATACAATTTAAAATGTAGCTCCTGACTCACATTAGTAACAGTTCAAGTACTCACTAGCCACAAGAGCCTAGAGGATCCAGTACTGGGAGTGTGGGTCTAGAACATGGCCATCACCACAGAAAGTTCAGCTGGACTTAGTATCAGGAGAACACAAGCGTTTCAAACAAAGGAAACGTCCAAACTCACTCTCACCACTGAGAAGGAACCTGTTTTTCCTTAACTTTCAAAGTTTGAGAAAGTCACCAGTGTGAGCTAAAACACTCAATTATCTTTCAATATGATTTTCTCAAGAGATTTTTAAGAGAAGTTCAACTCTGGGCAGGTTGTGCTCTTCAAACAAAAACCAATCCCAAGAGCAGTAAAGGCACAACCAAAATAACACAGAAATCTATCAATACTTTATGCCTCGTTACTTTCAATAAAAATTACTGATTAAATAAAATGTAAATAAGATTTAATGTTAGGGGCAAAAATTCTTTGTCCACCATGGGGCAATTTTTACTAGCAAAATCCATAAATCACCACACCTAAAATATCTAGGAGACTGGAAAAACAGTAAATTCCAACTGAATCAACTTCCTATTATAGAATCTGTAGAAAGAGAAAATCCCCACAATACAGGGAGGAGCTGAATCCATTCCTTTCAAGGTCAGTGGGAGATGAATCAAAGAGGAAATTAAATTTCACTGCTCTTTCTTTCAACCAATTAATCTGACTAAACTGGATAGTGATTCAAAGGCCATTTTCTCCCCTAACTCTGTTCCCTAAAAAAGAAAGACCATTTTTATAGCTTCTCCATGTTCACTTTTCCCTTTTCACTAAGTCCTAACCTAAATCAAGCCCCTGTACTGAAACAATACAGGAAAAACAGTTCCGTTTAGACTTCAATTTTTCAACAAAGAACAGTTTTTAACTTCAAACACAGACTGACTAAAGTGTGTCAAACTCCTACCCACCCGTTTTGTGGGATTCCTGAATCACAGCCTCTAATTCATTCCTTTGCAAGCTGGTACTAAGACTGCACCAGCCCTGGTGCTCTACATGGAACAGGAAGGGGAAGCACCTTCCTGTGTACTCAGCAAGAAACGTCCATGGATCTGGTTCTGGGTCAGACCCCTCACCTACATCAGCCTCATCCTCACCAGCCCAAGAGTAGGTGATGTCTAGTACTTTCCCACACAATGATACAATAATAATAGCCACTGCAACCAGCTATATGCCAGAAACCACAGGAGCCCAATATGCAAAGCTAACTAAAGTGAGAAGAAATGGAAAATTCTAGGGAGGAAAAAAATCCCTTTTAGAGATGAGAACCACCCTCCCCAGCGAAGTTCTAATGTAAAGTCATTGTCCCAAGGTACAGAGCTGATGAGCTGGAAGCTGAGATCCAGTGTCCACTGAGTGGAGGCCAGACTCCTTCCTCACTACCTATATCTCAGTATAAAAAGCTCTGACATTTCCTTCAACTCTGAGTCATGGTTAGAAGGTTCTACTTTTAATCAAGTGACAAACACTCAGAATATTTTAATCCAAAGGAACTGGGTCAAATGCATACAGTCCATAACTGTCAAAGAAAATCCCAATTATTTGATATATTTCTATAGTTCCTGAGTGTTATCATTCAGTTTGTTATCAAATACCAAAATCCACTTTATTCAAATATTGTTCAAGCCTCACTCTACAGGCTATCAGAAGAAACAGTAGCTTATTTTTCTTGCTATTTCATTGGTTATTCTAAGTACAAAATTAAAACACATATAGATGGTACAGTTTTTATAAGGAAAATTCAAAATATTTGGGGGCAGTGCAAAGGGAAGCTTTTGAAATATAAAAATATTTTGCGGGACTTCCCTGGTGGCACAGTGGTTAAGAAGCCACCTGCCAGGGGCTTCCCTGGTGGCGCAGTGGTTAAGAATCCGCCTGCCAATGCAGGGGACACGGGTTCGAGCCCTGGTCCGGGAGGATCCCACATGCCCCAAAGCAACTAGGCCCGTGTGCCACAACTGCCGAGACTGTGCTCTAGAGCCCACGAGCCACAACTACTGAAGCCCGTGTGCCTAGAGCCCGTGCTCTGCAACAAGAGAAGCCCCAGCTCGCCACAATTAGCGATAGCCAGCGCGCAGCAACGAAGACCCAACACAGCCAATAATAAATTAAATAAATAAATTTTTTTAAAAAAGAATCCACCTGTCAATGCAGGGGAGATGGGTTCGAGCCCTGGTCCGGGAAGATCCCACATGCCGTGGAGCAACTGAACCCAGGCACCACAACTACTGAGCCTGCGAACCACAACTACTAAAGCCCACGGGCCTAGAGCCCGTACTCCACAACAGGAGAAGCTACCGCAATGAGAAGTCTGCACACCGCAACAAAGAGTAGCCCCTGCTTACCGCAACTAGAGAAAGCCTGAGCACAGCAACAATGACCCAATGCAGCCAAAAACAAATAAATTAATTAAAATAAATCTAAAAAAAGGATTTTGCTTTACAACAGAATTGTATAATCCCGTTAAACAGCTACAACTATTAAGAAACACCTACTATATACACAAATGTATTAGAAAGACTGGCAAATTAAGAGATCTTGGAACAGCAGCAGACGGGACATCTAGAAATAGGAAAGTCGGGTTTAACCAAGTGAAAATTTCTTTAGCATTAGATTTTACTATTCTTAGTGATGGTTCAACTAAACATTCTTTTGATTGATGGAAATGAAACATGGGGGAAAACATTACACGGGATGATATCCAAGGTCTTTCTAAGGGTAAGGTTTTAAAAGAAAGGAATTTGACTTCTAGACATAGAGCTCAAAAATAGCCTTACTTCCCAAATTTAGAGCAAGAAAACACCCTGAAGGCAGATTTTTTCAAAGTCAGCAACATTCTGCATATTGTCTAAGAACTTGGGGGGGGGGACACTTTTGCTTACTTCCATGCCTTTCCTAAAGATACCCTCCCACCCCAATCTGTGATTCACATCTCTTCAAGTCAAAGCTCGAGCTGGGCAACCTTGCACATGGCTCTTTTCTGGCACTACTGTCAGCAAATCACAGCCCCCACAGAAAGATGAACATGCAAAAGCCCCCAACAGACACTGGTGCAAGCACTGACTTCCTGCATCAGTGACCTGCTGCAATGTGACAATCATGAAAGCTAAGCTTAGACTGAATTGGGAAAGTATGGCATCCCTTCCCCCAATTTATGCAAGAGCTGTGGATGCCACAGCAGACCAGGGGAGCCCATCAGGCATGGGACAGTCTTCTGATGAGGGATGCGCCACTAAGGAAAGGCCTCAGAGTGGGCTCAGGGAACACTGGGCACACGTGCTGGAAACCAGAGGGCGTGGCCAGGAGTCTGTGAGCTTCTGAGAGACCATCTAGGACAACCTGAGAGGACTAGATGCAAGCCATGGGCTGAGATCACACCCACGGAGATGAAACTCTCTGAGTAGCCAGAGTGCTTTTCCCAACACATATAAGGCACAGAAACCCAGCAGACTTCCCCAACTGCCTGGCTCCTTGCTCTGGCTCAGTGAGAGAAGCCCAGGGGTCACCATAGAACAGGAGCACTAAGGCCCTGCCTCAGGTGCCACCCCCACTTGGACACCCAGCCCTGGGCTTATGCACATGGGGCATTCAGTAAACACTGGGTGAATAAATGAAGTCTTCTTCAATTGCCCTTTCTGACTCATGCATTTGGGCACTTGATTGCATTTTATATTCTTTTCTCAAGTTTTGCCTCTATGTCTTATCTGTCAACACAGTTCTAAGCTACTTGAAGGCATCACCAGAATCCTTTGTACACTGCTACTGCACAAGGGGTACCTCAGACTGAACTGTAATATACACAGTAAAGAAACAGACTCACATATTTGTTTGCTGCTTAAACAGTCCATGAAACACACTTCAAAATTAGTAAGAATTTTCAGAACATACCATACTGCTTAAGTTTTTGCAATTTTAAAATTTCATGGCCATCATGTTCCTACAAAAATATACAATTGAAAATGGAGGCAAAAATCAATAGTATTGATTAAAGAACTCCTGGCTATATGCTGAATGTGCTACACTACAAAAAGATCTGCCTGCTTTGTGTGCCTGTGTGGACACGCATACATGGCTACTACTGTTTCCAGAACCATCAGCAAATGTGGCTACCAGGGTGCACCCATTCTCCCCTGTCAGGACGGTGCTGGCACCAGGCATTGAACACTCACTCCAGACCAGGCACTTCTCATACAGCATCTCATTCCACCTTCACCATCACCCGTGGAGATGGGGATGGTCATCCTCTCTTCTTCACAGAAGAGGAAACTGAGGATCCTCAGAGCACCAGTCCCACATTACATCAGGGTCACAAACCACAGCATGAGGGTCAAACCACCTGGCTGCCGGTTTTTTAAATGAGTGTTTTGCTAGTTTTACCATCCCACAGCTGCACACATCCGTGTACATACTGTCCAGAGCTGCTTTAACGTCAAAATGGCAGCATTGAGTTAGCTGCAGCAGAGACCATGTGGCCTGCAAATCTGTAATTACGTCCTCTGACCCTTTACAGAAAAAGCTTGCTGACCCATGTATTTGGGAATGGTGCAAACTGCAAGCCCCTCTCTCCGAGCCTCACAGCCCATCAGCAAACTAAGGCTGGGAGGGCCCGCAAGAAAGTGCCTTGGCTATGCCCAATTTCTTCTGAGCACAAAACCTCTGTTGAGCAACATCTCTTCACATGCCCTTGGAATATACTTGAAATGCTGGTTTGAATGAGATAAAGAGGTAGCGTCCTCACTAATGTTACCCCAAGAACTAAAATGGCTTAAAGCAAGCTTTTCTAATCTTCAAAACTCACAAAAAGGAACATTTCATCTTAACATGGGAAGGCATACTTCGGCAAAATCATTTTAAACTATTTTGTTCTCAAACACATTAAGTAAAAACACAAAGCTGGCACTTATGTAGCCCCAAATAATCACTGTGTCACACAACTATCAATACAATAGAACAAGTCAGAAGTTGTAAAAATACAGGCTAACAATGTAAGCATCAACTTCCAATAGTAGGATTAAGCCTAAGTCCCTTTACAAGCCATTCTCAATTACGTTTGAGAATTACAGAATCAAATTCAAGCTTTAAACAGCAATGATTCTCAGTCTTTTGCTCTACTGTGAAGACACCCTTGGTGGGATTCATACTTACCTGCCATCCCCAAGGAACTTCAAATGAGGCCACTGGTCTCACCGCTCTCACAGTTATTCAAAAATCCCTACTTTTCTACTAAGTAAAAGCTAAGCAAAGTCATGAAATGCCCTAGAAGTCTCTACAAAAACTCACATTTCCTAGTTAGCCAGAACTTAGTAAAGAGATGAAATAACCTAACTGGTCCTCAATTACCCACTGCAATAAACAAGAACGTTAAGACCAGTATAGGCCTTGGATAACACCCTGCTGCACCAGAATGAGAGGGAGGGGGGAGCTCCTACCCCAGGCCCCTAGTAGGAAGAACACTCTCCTGTTCCATAGCTGCTGACAAACTTTCCCTACAGGGACTTAATTCACCTGCTGGAGTTATGCTACTGAAACTTGCTAAGTACTGTAGTCTCCCAGGTCCATGACTGAAGTAAATTCCATGTTTATGGATGTAGATTTATAAGATGAATTTATCAATTTACTTTAACAATCTAGGTTTGATTCTGGTTTTTACCCTTAATGTTATTTTGGGCAGATCACCTTTCTTAAGTCTGGTTCCTCACCTGGAATTGGCAGGAACAGTATCTTCCCTTCCTGCCTCACAGGTTGCTGTGAGGACCAAACTGAGGTGATGGGGAGAAAAGCACTCCTATATGTAAACCTAAAAGGTCATCATTTTGCCATAAAAGGTATTTTGGTTGGTAACGGTATTTACACCAAGTTTCTTTAAATATAGTTTTCTCTTGCACTTAAAGGGATTCACAGTATAAAATGTAACCACAACTGCTTAGGGACATTTATACAGCACAGGATGAAACATACCTGTGTTCAACTTTCAAAAGGCAGTCCTACAAAACTTTTTTATAGTATATCTGTTGAATGTAAATTTGGCTTCAATAAAGCTGACCAAAAAAAGTCTACTGCTTGCCTAGATATTTATTTGTTCCACAGTTAAATCATGAATCCCTGCTGCTGAAAGACACTAATATGTTGGTTTAATTTGGACATATTAAATAAAAAAGTTTCCAAAACACACAACTAAATATACACTGGTAACACAAAGTCCTACTTCTCATAAAGGGTGCCAAGTAAAGGAAGATGACATTTGTAAAAAAGCATTTACGCCTTCAATGTAAAACAAGAAAATGCTACTTCAACAACATCTGATACCATCAAATTCTGTGCCACTCCAGAAGAAAGGTTGGGGTTGGGTGAAAAGTATTGCTTTTCCTTCTTCCTCTTGTTACCTTCCTTTGGGGTACATTCCCTATTTCTGCGTCAGCTCTGCACGCTCTCCTCAGAAACCTTCCCTGACCTCCCCAGCCTGCACTGATCTCTCCCATCTGTCTCTGGTGGCAATGACATTTATCAGAGATGCCGCCTTACCTCACTGGAGTGCAGGCACATACACGCTCCCCCTGCAGGCAGCATCCTGGCTGGTAACTGCCTTACCTTACTGGAGTGTGCGCACATACAAGCGCCCTGCAGGCAGTATCCTGGCTGTTAAGCGCCCCAGCATCAGGTGTACTATTCTGCCCCTCCCACACACCCGTCCCGGGACTCAGCTGACACTGATGGCTCCACAGGCCAGTCCCCAGAGACATGCACTGCATTGTGACAGTCCAAGTCACTCTTGTTTCTCAGGCCACCAAGGCCTCCTCCTCCTAACCCTTCAGCTCTTCTCCCTCAAATTTTATCACGTGAGCATTGAACATACCTTGCTCTGCCTGGACCAATTTTATCCTAGAAGCCACAAACACATATCCCCTCACTAAAATGACGTTGTCTCTCTCAAGAATGTTATTCCCAGGTCTCTCCCCACTTTTCCATCTAACCAAATGCTTGCACTTCTTTGACTGGTGTAACTGGCTTTAGTCCTTTATTGGCTTTAATATACATCCTTAAGATCTCTGTTTTAGACTAGTAGTTATAGGAGACAAGGTTTTACCTTTTTTTAACATGCTCAATGATGACCCGTTGCGTGGCCCACCACGCTAACAGACCCTCTCACAATAATGTGATGGTGATTATGTGCAACCAAGGACCCAACATAAATATGATGGTGAACTTATTCTTTGGATTATTTAAACAGAACTGTTAAAAACTGATTTTGTTCCACATTTATAAAAGAGCCCCAATGTCTTACAAGGATCAAAACTGGAAAAGAAGGGGAAAAATGTGGTCAAGGGTAGAAAATCCTCTCTGATCAACTTTGTTGTGATCAGCAGCACATTAAGTAAATATGTGACCATCCAATAACAGAACTACCCAAAAGCCAATCCTTTGGGCACCATCTTGGTAACAGCTGAAAGTATATAGTGGGACAAGCCTTTTTGTTAAGTGTCATGTTACTAATTTGTCCTTCTTCATAAAACAAAATCTACAATAACCTCATTCAACAACAGAAAAGCTGCAAAGCCATTCAAAAGTTACCAGTTTCAAAAGACAAGCTTCAAGGCTGAACTTGTCTGGTACGATCTACATTTCATATGATTAAAGATTTTTCACTCAAACATGCCAAGATTAATGAAGCAAAGGAGATCTATTCTGCAGTAAAATCATAGTTTTTTTCAGGCAATAAAATCAGAGCATTTAAATCTTGGTTGTTCCCACATTTCTCACTTCAGATAAGCCAATTTTACAAAATTAACATCAAACTCAACTCCTTATCAGTTTTTAGAAAGAGTATTATTAGTGATTTATATCGTTAGACTTACTGATTCCTCCCCACTGTTTAACAAATTTATTTCAACCAGACAAGAATCTTCTTATGACTGATTTGTTTAAAAAAAATTGTTTCTCTCACTTCTACTTTAACTAACAGTCTAGGAATTGTATTAAAACTGAAGCCACAAAATTCAAGTTTTGTTTCAACAGTAGAAATAGATTTTTAGACCACTAGTATAAAAACACTAGTGGTCAGTCCCAGAAATATTTGCACAAGCTGAACAGCTGTGTCTACTGAAAATCTGAAGGCATTGCTGCAGCAATATAATTCAATTTGGACCCATTCATTATAAACTGATTTTCAAATGCTGCTACTGCAAGACCGTAGTGGAGAAACACAAGCTGCGCTGGGAATCAAATCATTCACAGCAGCGCACAAGTTTTTATTTTACTGCAAAGGAGAGTTCTGAAAGAGGAAATACAACTAGTTCATAATGCTACCGTGAACCAGACCAGAAGCAGCTAGCATTATTAAATGAACAGAAAACTAAAATACTTCTCTTAGGTAACTGATATGATTACCTAAGAAAGTTTCCAGGGAAGCTGCTTAAAAGAATGATTTATTCAGTACCCCGCTAAAAAATTTTTTGGGAAAAAATGTAATTCCTACATTCCCGAACATAATTTTTTTATATATATCTACACTGTAAAAACAACACAAGCGCCCTTGGAGACTGCAGCCCAGAAGAATCTGCTATTTAACTTTCTTCCGAAGTCATCCACGTGAAATTTAACACTCCATAGCAACTTTCATTACATCTTGCTAACGAAGTATGGGGTTGTGAAAAATGGAATGACTTAGGTGACCAGCAACAAGAGTTTTCAAAATAACTACTAAGCATTTTCCCAAGGAGCACATTCCAAGTAACTTCTAAGTCGTAACTCACAGGCTGGCTGCTGCTAGAAATGTCTTATGGTCTCAGCCTTGTGAATGTGTTACCAATTCAGAAAACACTTCGAGTCCCCTCTCGGTTGCACTATTTCCTTTTCTCACTAGCAAACCTACCCTCTGCTGACATCCCTCCAGAGAGCCACGCGTGTGTCGACACACGGCGGCAGAGGCAGGCGTACGCAATCACCACGCAGAACAGACACGCTCCACTTTACTTTTTCTCCCTAGAAGTACCACTCGGTCTCCACGCGAGGAGGGTTCACCAACTCCGGGAGATCCGAGCGCACCCGGGCATGTGTCGCCCCACTCGGGCCCCATGACAGTCTTCCGACAAACTTCCCCTCTGCGGCGCGGGTCCCGGGGAAGGGGCTGCGCGGTCCTCCGCTGAGTTCGGGTCCCCTGGGGGCACTCACCTCCGGGTGGGGCTGACAGCGACCCGCAGGGCCCCTACCCCCGGCCCGGCCCCCTCCTCACCTGTGCTGTCATTCGCCGAGAAGCCGGGCGAGCTGAGTTTGGCTCGTTTGGGGTTGGGCGGTCCGTCCAGCAAGTTTTCGGCCATTTTCACCTGCTCGCGAAAACAGCCCCGAGCGCGGGCCGCCGGGTCGGAGAGGGCTCTGGGGCGGGGGTCGGCGCCAGCCCCGACCGGCTGCGAGGGGAGAGGAGCGAGCCGCGAGCCGCGCGAGCCGCGCGAGCCGCGAGCCGCGCGCGAGCGCCGAAGGAGAGGGAGGGCGCAGGGCCGGGTGGGGGAGGCGGCGGCCAAATCTCAGCCACAGCAACAGCGCCCCGCAGCGCTCACCGCCCGCCCCCGGCCGCCGCCGCCGCCGCCGCCGCCGCCGGCCGCGGCCCCCTCATCCCCTGCCCGCCTCCCGAGCGCGACACTCCGCGGCGGGGGCGCCCCGGCAGCCCGGCGGTGCCCCCGGGCCCGGCTGGCAGCGACGGCGCCCGGCCGGGCGGCTCAGGCAGTCCCCGGGAACATGGTGCCGCCGCCGCGCCTCCGCCTCGCTCCCCCCCCCCCGCGCCCCACTTAATTAATTCGCTCGCGGCCCGACGACCGGGGGGCTCCGGGCTCCGCTCCCCGCCCGCGGCCCGCCGCCGCCGCCGCCGCCGTGAGGAAAAACAATGCGCGAAGCGGGGCCGCCGCCGCCGCCGCCGCCGCGGCCCCCCCACCCCCCGTTCCGCCGCCGCCGCCGCCGCCGCTGCCGCCGCCGCCGCCGCCGCCGCCGCCGCGGCTCCGGGAGGCCGAGCCGAGAGGCGAGCGGGGCCGCCGGAGCGGGCGCCGAGGGCCGGGCGGAGCGGGCCGGCCGGGCGGAGCGGGGTGCGCGGGCGGTTGTGGGGCCCGGGACCGGCGGGGCCGAGTAGATCGCTCTCGAAGCCCCGGTCGGGTCCGCGACAAGATGGCGGCTGTTGATTCCTCAATTAAAAAAAAAAGAAAGTTTTTTTTCTTCTCTTTCCAGAGCCTGAACGGGGAGGGGGAGGGGGCGGGGCACGCCGGTGCGTCACCCCCCCCGCGGCGTCACCACGCACGGCCCCCGCCCCGCCCCCTCCACCTGCGCCTGCCGCAGCGGAAAGAGCCGAGCGCGATCGGACGGAAAGGGCCGAAGACGAGGCCGCTGTGCGTCGTGCCGCCGGGCGGCGGGGCTGTTGGGCTGCCTGGCGGGGGCCGGGCCTGCGGGACGCCGGGCGCCGGGCACCGCCGCCACTTTTGTTCTGACGGCGACTGGGCGGCGAGGGCTTTGGCTACGGCCTGGTCGCGAGCTGGGCCCCCAGGCGCGGAGTCGGCGCCGCCGGGCCCGCCTGTCCCGCAGGGTGACTCTGCCAGGTCCCGTCTCCTCACGCCCCTGCCCCGCGACCCTCCTCCGCGACCAGGCCTGGCCACTTCCCCTCGCCGGATGCCAGCGATGTGTCGTGGCCTCTGCAGGTTTCATACTGCTCTCGGGTCCGCCTGCTAGCGGGTGCAGATGGGGAAACTGAGGCAGGAAGTGGCAGGGCCGGAATTCGAACTCCCCCACGTGAAGTGAGGGGGGCACAAGACTCCTGAGCCCCTGTTCCCCAGCCCGATGAGATGGGGGCCCCAGGTACGACACCCTCACCTGCATCGGGAGTTGGTGAGCGCTGCCTCCCAGCCGGACGCGCTCAGCCTACGCCCGGTCCAGAAGGTCCCATTACATTAGGGCTTAGGGCGTCGACGACCGGGCGCGCCCCCCACCCCCACCCCAGGACAACCACCTGGACCCCACAGGTGTTCCAGACAGGTGTGGGGTCCCAGGGAGACCGGCCCGCGTGGCCACTCCCCGCAGGACAGTTCCACAAAAATCTAAGGTGTTCACACATCTCAGCTCGTTATCTGCTTCTCGAAACTTGCCAGCGCTTCATCCGAAGTCCTTATCCGAAAGGTATCACCAGCAACCTGTTGCCTAAGCTAGAATTCTGTGAGTCAGCGCCGACTCCTCCCTCTCTCCCACCCACCAAGCAACCTGCCTTCCCAAGTCCTTTACCTGGGCAAATCGCTCTTCCTCCCCATCCCACTGCCCCAGAGGCGTCTCGCATCTCCCGAGTGGCTACGATGGCAGCTTCCCACTTCAGTGTCCCTTGCAAACTGTATTTCTCCCCACGCAGCATCAGAGTTAACTTCTTGGAAAAACAGAGAAAGAACCCTGCTTGAAACAAATAGCTCCTACACATAGAAAAAAATAAAAAAGCCCATATATATATATATGTATATATATGGTCTGGGGAAAATAAGAACATATGTATAGTTGTTTTAAACACATATATGCAAAAAAGTGATTGTCTTCAAGTGTCAAGACTGAGTGATCTTTCTACTTTTTTTTCTTTATATTGTTCAAAATCTAGACTGACCCCCGCATCCCTCCCTTCCACTTTCCATTCTTCGCTCCACCCTCACTCCCCAACACCCGGGCAGCCACTAGGAAGTTCTTACCATTCCTACCTTTTTAAATTTTTGCAAATGCTGTTCCCTGTGCTGAGAATACATATACCCAGCAAACTCTAACTAATCCCAAGACCCAGTTCAAATATCACCTACTCCAGGAAGCCCCCTCAGCTCAGTTTTGGGCTCCCACAGCACTTGTGGGCATACTTCTGTTAAGGCATACCACACACTTTCATTTTTCATCCTTCATGTTTTTATTTATCCATCAAATATCCCGAGAATCTCCTGAGGGCACTGCCACTGTGCTAATCCCTTGGGCAAAGAATAAAGAAAGAAATCTCTAATATATTTGACGAGGCCAAAGAGCAAGGCCTGGAAATCAGAAACAGAAATATTCAGGAAGTCAATTTGCACAAGAAGGCAGAAGGTGTTTAGAGTCACAGAGTAACACAAGGCCAGTGGCATCCTATATCTGAATGTGCCTTGTGTGTCCATCTCACCCCAAGTCTGTGGGCCCCTTGAGGGCAAGAGCCAGGTCTTAGTCATAGTACAGTGCCCTGCAAGAGGTAGGTTTGTAAAATTTGATGAATGAATGAACACTGTCAGGCTCCCCTGAGTCCTAGAGGCCTCCAGGACACCGAGAAGGATGGGCTCCTGCCTGAGGCAGCTCCAAGCCACTCACCCACAGAGGGGACAACGTGTCAGGTCACTGAGAGGCCACAGCCAGGACCTGCTTGGATCAGTAGGGACACCACCTGGCCTTCAGAGTCCCTTGGTAAATGCTTTACACAACAGTGGGCCCATGAGCTCATGCCACCCCCTCACCCCCAGCAGGGGAAATTGAGGGCACCTGTCCCTGTGACCCAGAGGTAAGTGACCTGGATATGTCAGGGCTGGGGCTGAAACACAGGTCTTCAAACCTTCAAACCCCATGTTCTTCCTACCTCACCATGCTCAACCCTGAAACATACCTGCTCTACAGACCTTTTCCTATCTCATTTGTATTCTTTTGTTCCATTCCTCTGGTATTTCTTGATATCTGCTTTTTCTTTCCTTCCTATGTCTTCTCTCCTTAGTCTGACTCCCATCAAAGAACACTGCACTCAGACATCGACAGCAGAATAGCAAGGAAGGAAGTATGGTTCCTGTCTGCCCACCCTTAGCTTGGGATCAAGGTCGACACAGACAAAAGGGATCCAGCACTATTGAGTGCCTTCTGTATGCCAGGCCACTCTGCCACATGCTCCTCTTGGATCAGGACTTCCCACAATCCTGGAAGGAAATATCATTGTCTACATTTTATTGAGGAGGAAATAAGGCCCCAAGGAGGGCCAGTCACTCAGCCACTAAGGGGCTCTGCTAGGTTGCAAACATAAGGTTGCCTCCTGCTCTCTCCATTCTCAGAGGCCGTGTCACCAAGGAATCCCCATTTACAGAATAATTCGGGTCCGGGAGAGGAGGAGGAGGTAGAAATAAATCAGGAGAGATTTCCTGGGAAAAGTCCATTTGAATCCATCAACTGATGAATGGATAAATGCAATGTGTTATAGCCACACAATGGAATATTATTCAGCCAGACAAGGAATAAAGCACTGACAGAGCTACAACATGGATGAACCTTGAAAATACGATGTTTAGTGAAAGAAGACAGTCACCAAAGACCATATATTGTATGATTCCACTTATATGAAATGTCCAGAATAGAAAAATCCATGGAGACAGAAAGTAGATTAGTGGTTTCGGGGGGCTGGGGAGAGGGGGAGACAGTGGATGGTCGCCAAAGGTTATGAGGTTTCTGTTTGGGGAGATGAAGATGTTCCAAAATTAATGGTGATGATGATTCACAACTCTGAACTGAAAACCATTGAAATCTACCCTTTGTGTGAATTGTATGGTACGGGAACTCTCTGTCAATCAAACTGGTTCTTAACATGTCAGTTTGGGAAGAAGGAAGAGAGACAAGGAAAGACAGAGGGAGGCTGGTGCTCCCAGCAAAAGGATACAAGTCAGGACCAGTTGGGAGAGGGAAAAAGGGATCTGCGTGGTGGCCCCAAGTGAAAGCTTCCGGGGGGAGGGGAGGGGCAGGGTTGGATTTGATGTGATTGGGATTTCCCAGTTGGGGGCTGAGGGATGAACTCAGCAGAAAGAAAACAGAGACCCAGATTCACAGACCAAACTGGAGAGAGAGGACATTGACAGGGGAGAATTGAGGAATGTGCAGCTCAGGCTCCTGCCTCGGACCCCGGTGGACACTGATGCTCAGTGGGCCCCAAACAGAGGCCGCAACCATGTCTCCACTCCAGCTCTGCCTCATGTGCTCCCCTTCCTGGGAATGGCTCCCGACTCTCTTCTGGGGGCCTCAGGGTAACTTCCCACTGTCCCCTTTCCTGAACTTTTAATCTCTCCCCTACCCCAAGGGCTTCTTTTTGTTTGTTTTGTTTTTAATTAATTAATTAATTAATTAATTAATTAATTTTTGGTAGACAATGTTAACATTTTGCCACATCAGCTTCAGACCTTTATTTTACTTATTTATTTAAGGAATCACATGTCAGAGACAGAGCTAAAGCCCCCATTTCCTGCCCCTCTCCCCCAAAGTCACCACTTTCCTGAAGTTGGTGTATATGGTTACCATGTAAGATGTTTATTTTTACTAAGTCAAACCAAGTGGAATTGCCAATACTTGACAGTTTTGTGGGGTTTTTTTTTGCGGTATGCAGGCCTCTCACTGTTGTGGCCTCTCCGGTTGCGGAGCACAGGCTCCAGACGCGCAGGCTCAGCGGCCATGGCTCACGCGCCCAGCCGCTCCGCGGCATGTGGGATCTTCCCAAACCGGGGCACGAACCCGCGTCCCCTGCATTGTCAGGCGGACTCTCAACCACTGCGGCACCAGGGAAGCCCTACTTGACTGTTTTTGATTCCCCACCCCCCAACAAATTAATATGGTTGATCTGAATATGACATGTGCATACAAGTTTTTCATCCCGCCAAGTTGAAACTGTATTCATTAAACAATAACTCACTATTCCCTGCTCTTCCCAGCCCCTGGCAACCACTGTTCTACTCCAAGTTTCATTTGTGTTGTAGCGCATGTCAGAAATTCTTTCCTTTTTAAGGCTGAATAATAATCCATTGTATTTATATGCTGCACTTTGTTTATCCCTTCATCCATTGATGGATGTCTAAGTTGCTTCCACCTTTTGGCTATTGGGAATAATGCTGAGTGAACAAATGTCTCAAGACCCTGCTCTGTCTTACTCCTTACTCCGTTCAGGCTGCTAAAACAAAATACCATAGACTGGATGATTTATAAACAACAGGAATTTTTTTCCTACAGTTCTGCAGGCTGGAAGTCCAAGGTCAAGGTGCCAGCAGATTTGGTGTCTGGTGAGAGCATGCTTCCTGATTCATAGACGGCTGTCTTCTCTCTGTGTCCACACATAGTGGAAGGGGTGAGGGAGCTCTCTGCAGTCTCTTTTATAGGGGGCACCCCTAACCTCCTGAGCTTTCCAAGGGTCAACTGAAAGGTTCCCCCACCTCTATTACAGTGTTTCAAATTCAGAGATATCTACTAAGGAGAGTTCCACCACCCCCTCTTCCTTTTCAAAGCTGTCTTGACTATTCTTAGCCCTTTACTCTTCTAGATGAATTTTAAGGTAAGTTTTTCCAGGACCATAAAAAAATTGGATTTTTTATTGAAACTGCACTGAATGTGTGGATTAATTTGAGGAGAATTGCCATTTAAAATACAGTGAGTCTTCCAGAGGAACATGTCATCCCAACGCTATGGGATGTAATCCGCAAAATCCAAACTCTGGGAAGCTCTGCAGGAAACACAACTTGGACTTCTTTAACAAATAAATTTCAAAGAAAAAAACATAAAGTAGATGAAGGGAGATCCTGCATATAAGGGGACTTAAGAAACATAACAACCCTGATTCCAACAAGTTAAAATAATGAAACAATTGGAAATTGAAACACTGACTGGCATGAAATGATATTAAGAAATTAATGTTACATTTTTGTGTGTGATAATGATACTGTGATTATATATTTTAAAATAGTCCTTATATTTTAGAGGGATAGGCTGAAATATTTGTAGGTAGAATAAGAGGATGCCTGGGAGGAGTAGATGGGAAAAGAGATGAAACAAGATTGGCAGGAATTGATAGTTATGAATGTTGAGTGATGGGCACTTGAGAATTCATTATATGATTCTGTATACTTTTGTGTATTTTGAAATTTTCATAATAAAAAGTTTCTCAAATATTGAAATATTGAGTCTTTCCACCCACAGACATGCTTCATTTATTTAAATTGTCTTCTGTATTTTTAAAAAATATTTATTTATTTATTTTTGGCTGTGTCAGGTCTTAGTTGCAGCATGCAGGATCTTTCGTTGAAGAGCACAAGCTCTTGTTGTGGCACGTGGGCTGCTCTCTAGTTGTGGCACATGGGCTCCAGAGCATGCGGGCTCAGTAGTTGCCCTGCACAGGCTCTCTAGTTGTGGCATGTGGGCTCAGTAGTTGCAGCATGTGGGCTTAGTTGCCCCATGGCATGTGGGATCTTAGTTCCCCAACCAGGGATCAAACCCATGTCCCCTGCATTGGAAGGCAGCTTCTTAACAACTGGACCACCAGGAAAGTCCCTAACTTTTCTTCTGTCTTGCAAAGTTTTATAACTTTTTCCATAAAGTCCTGCATATCTTCGGCTGATTCAACAAATTTGCCAGTTACTTATTTACTAGTTCTAATCACACTAATAATTTTTCTCTACAGTCTTTTGGATTTTCTATTTAGGCCATCAGATCATATGAAATGAAAACAATGAAATTTTGTTTCTCCTGTCCAATACTCATAACTTCCATTTATTTATCTTGTTATACACTGCCAGTTAGGTCTTTCAGAATAATGTTGAATTTAAACAGTGATAGATGCATCTATGTCTGTTAGCAGCCTGAGTAAAAACAATGTTCTTGGTAGATTTATTCATTCATTCCATAAGTACTCATTGACCAACTATTATGTGCCAGGCACTGTAGTTGGAATACAACAGCAAACAAATCAAAGGTCCTTGCCCTCACAGACCTTACATTCTAGTAGGCAGAGAGAGAAGATGAATATAATTAATGATTAAATTCTACAGCGTATGTTAGAAGGTGATCAACACTATGCAGAAAATTAATAAGATAGGTTAAGGATGATCCAGAGTGTCAATGTGGGACAGGTGCAATTTAAAATAAGGTGATGGATGCTAATTATTAGAGAAATGCAAATCAAAACTATAATGAGGTACCACCTCACACCAGTCAGAATGGCCATTATTAAAAAGTTTATAAATAACAAATGCTGGAGAAGGTATGGAGAAAAGGAAACCCTCTTAACACTATTGGTGGGAATGTAAATTGGTGCAGCCACTATGGAGGTTCCTCAAAAAATGAAAAATAGAGTTTCCATATGATCCTGCAATCCTACTCCTGGGCATATATCTGGATAAAACTATAATTCGAAAAGATACATGCACCCTAATGTTCATTGCAGTACTATTCACAATAGCCAAGACATGGAAACAACCTAAATGTCCATCGACAGATGAATGGATAAAGAAGATGTGATACATATCTACTCAGCCATAAAAAAGAATGAAATAATGCCATTTGCAGCAGCATGGATGGACCTAGAGATCATGGAAGTCAGAAAGAGAAAGACAAATACCATACGATAGAACTTATATGTGGAATCTAAAATATGACACAAATAAACTTATCTATGAAACAGAAAAAGACACAGACATACAGAACAGACTTGTGGTTGCCAAGGGGGAGGGAGAGTAGGGGAGGGATGGAGTGGGAGTTTGGGATTAGTGGATGCAAACTGTTACATATACAATGGATAAACAACAAGGTCCTACTGTATAGCACAGGGAACTATATTCAATATCCTGTGATAAACCATAATGGAAAAGAATATATGTATATGTGTAACTGAATCACTTTGTTGTACAGCAGAAATTAACACAACACTGTAAATCAACTATACTTCAATAAAATAAATTTAGAAAAATAAAATAAATTAAGGTGATGGAGTCAGGCTTTGCTGAGAAAATGATATTGGAGTAAAGACTTGAAGGAGGGGAGGAGTAAGTGCGTGAATATCCAGGGAAGAACTCTCCAGATCCAGGGGCACAGAAGGAGACAAGTGAGACTGGTGTGGCTGGGGCAGGCTGAAGCAGAAGGAGGTGAGATTATAGAGGAAATGGATGAAGGTAGGAAACAATAGTGGAGGTGTTGACTCCATTCTTGGGCCTCCTGCAATTTTCTTTTCTCTTTTTTGCTCATTTACTAGAGCATCCTGACTTCAACCATACTTAGACTCTCTGCAGAACTTCAATGTATGAATACTATTCCCTTCCATTGATCCTCATCCCCTTAGACTCCTCTTTGCCCCTCTTATGCAGCTTAAATTCCATGGTCAACTGTCACAAACACCACTCTGCCCACACGCTCTCTTTACCTCTCTCACGTTATTGTACTTGTTTGGCAAAACTACCACCTGGGTTAAACCCAACTCCCTGCAACTTCTTCATTTGCACCAGAGAGTTGAATGTGGCTGGGAAAAAAAGCACATGACCACATTGACTATTGTCCCTTTAAGTGATGATCACACACCTCAAATGGGTGCTATGCCGCTGGGCAATCATACTGTAATTCTATAATCGGTCACTCTCCCACTTTCTTTTCCTCAAAACTCCAACACCAGCTTCCCCATCCTCACTCCCAACTGATGAATTGCTTCTTCACAAGAGAACTTGTACACACTCCCCAAAACACGTTCACCCATGAACTTGCATTAGTGCCCGTATATCTGTCTTGCTGGTGCTGATATCAGAAACCAATCCATCCACCTCTGAATGAGACCCACCTGTTCGAGCACGTATCTCCAAGAATTCTCTCTGACCTATGTCATCAACTTCCCCCTCTTTACTAGGTCATTCTCTTCAGCGTATAGAAGTGCTTTTACTGGGCTTCCCTGGTGGCGCAGAGGTTGAGAATCTGTCTGCTAATGCAGGGGACACGGGTTCGAGCCCTGGTCTAGGAGGATCCCACATGTCACGGAGCAACTGGGCCCGTGAGCCACAACTACTGAGCCTGCGTATCTGGAGCCTGTGCTCCGCAACAAGAGAGGCCGCGATAGTGAGAGGCCCGCGCACCGCGATGAAGAGTGGACCCCGCTTGCCACAACTAGAGAAAGCCCTCGCACAGAAACAAAGGCCCAACACAGCAAAAATAAATTAATTAATTAATAAACTCCTACCCCCAATATCTTTAAAAAAAATGCTTTTACTTCTCCCACCTT
Source organism: Kogia breviceps (assembly GCF_026419965.1). NCBI lineage: Eukaryota > Metazoa > Chordata > Mammalia > Artiodactyla > Physeteridae > Kogia > Kogia breviceps. Next base: position 56,011,221 of record NC_081323.1, read on the forward strand.
AAAAAGGATCCCATTTCTCTTGATCCCATTTTCCCTCTCAGTTACCACCATGTCTCAGCTCCATTTTGCTGCAAAACTCCTTTTGAGTTGTCTGTACGTGTAGTCTTCTATTTCTTTCCTCCAAATTAAAAAAAAAAAAGTTCCATTTACCCATCCCCCTTCTTATGTGATTGTCATGTCTTTTACTTCAACATGCATTAAATAGACTTCAACTAACAATGTTATTATTATTTTAAAGAGTCAATTGGTTTTAAGTAAATTATAAGAGGAAAACAAGATCTTATTTGCTGTTTCCAGTGCACTTCATTTCTTCCTGTACATCTGAGTTCCCACTGAAGATCATTTTCCTTCAACCTTTAGAAGGATATCCTTTAGCATTTCTTAACATTACAGGTCTACTGGCAACAAATTCTCTCAGCTTTCATCTGAAAATAAATTTGTTTCACCCTCTATTTATTTATTTATTTAGGGCTGCATTGGGTCTTCGTCGCTGCATGCGGGCTTTCTCTAGTTGCGGCAAGTGGGGGCTACTATTCATTGCAGTGCATGGGCTTCTCATTGTGATGTCTTCTCTTGTTGCAGAGCACGGTCTCTAGGCGCGTGGGTTTCAGTAGTTGTGGCTCGCGGGCTCAGTAGTCGTGGTTTGCTGGCTTAGTTGCTCCGCGGCATGTGGGATCTTCCCGGCCAGGGGTCGAACCCGTGTCCCCTGCATTGGCAGGCAGATTCTTAACCACTGCACCATCAGGGAAGTCCCCACTCTTAATTTTTTTTTAATTTTTATTTTACTTATTTATTTATTGGCTGTGTTAGGTCTTCATTGCTGCACACGAGCTTCCCCTAGTTGTGGCAAGCTGAGGCTACTCTTTGTTGTGGTGTGTGGGCTTCTCATTGCAGTGGCTTCTCTTGCTGCGGGGCACAGGTTTTAGGCACACGGACTTCAGTAGTCGCAGCACGTGTGCTCAGTAGTTGCGGCGCGGGCTCTAGGGCGCATGGGCTTCAGTAGTTTCGGCTCGCGGGCTCAGTGGTTGTGGCTCATGGGCTCTAGAACGCAGCCTCAATAGTTGTGGCCCACGGGCTTAGTTGCTCCACGGCATGTGGGATCTTCCCGGACCAGGGCTCAAACCCATGTACCCTGCATTAGCAGGCAGATTCCTAACCACTGCACCACCAGGGAAATCCCCCCGCCCTCAATTTTTGAAGGATATTTTTATGGATATAAAACTTGGGGCTAATGGGTCTTTTCTTCCAGCAATTTAAAGTTGTCTTTGCATGGTCTTGCATTGTACCCTGGCCTCCACTACTGCTCACCAGTCATTCAGCAGGCATGAAGAATGCTGCTCCAAATATGCAATGTGCCTTTGTCCTTCCAATGCTTTTGAGACTTCTTTTCTTTACCTCTGGTGTTCAGCACTTTTATCCATGCTTGGAACAAAGGTAAGTTTATCCCTGTAAATTGGTGCTTGTACATATCAAACCTGGGATATTTTCAGCCATTATTTTCTTGCTATTTTTTTTTTCTTTTAGCCATTATTTTCTTAATTTTTTTTTTTAATCTCAAAATAACTGTTTTTTCTTTCCGGGATTCCAGTTATATGGATATCCAATTGCTTGATACTGACCCTGAAGTTTTGTTCATTTTTCTTTAACTCTCTTCTCTCTCTTCTTCAGAGTGAATAATTTCTATTGCTGTGTCTTCAAGTTAATTGACTCTTCTGCCATCTCCAGTCTACTGGGTTTTTTGGTTTTGTTTTTATTTTTTGGCCGCACTATGCAGCTTGCAGAATCTTAGTTCCCTGACCAGGGATTGAACCTGGGGCCCCGGCAGTGAAAGTGCAGAGTCCTAACCATTGGACCACTTTGGAATTCTCTCCAGTCTACTGTTAAGGCCATCTGGTGAATTTTTTTTTTTGGCTTCATAATAATCAGTTGTTAGTAATCTGAACTGAGCAGGGTGTGGGGGAAATAGTGAACTCTCAAAGTAAGAGATGAGATTTTTTTTTTTTTTTTTTTTTTTTTTTTTGCGGTATGCGGGCCTCTCACTGTTGTGGCCTCTCCCGTTGCGGAGCACAGGCTCCGGACGCACAGGCCCAGCGGCCATGGCTCACGGGCTTAGTTGCTCCGCGGCATGTGGGATCTTCCCGGACCAGGGCACGAACCCGTGTCTCCTGCATCGGCAGGCGGATTCTCAACCACTGCGCCACCAGGGAAGCCCAAGAGATGAGATTTTTAAGTTGGAAATTTTCTAGAGGACAATTTAGTAAGATAAATAAAAATTTTTAAAGTAAAAAAAAAAAAAGAAAGATGCTCAGCTTCATTATCCATCAGAGAAAGGCAAATCAAACCACAATGAGATACCACTCCACACCCACTAAGATGGCTAGAATCAGAAAGACAGACAATAAAGCAGTGTTGGTGAGGATGGAGAGAAATTGGACCTTCATACACTGCTGATGAAAATGTAAAATCGTGCAGCCACTTTGGAATAGTCTGGCCGTTCTTCAAAAGGTTAAACAGAGAGTTACCACTTGACCCACCAATTCTACTCCTAGGTATATGTATATACCCAAGAGAAATAAAAACATATGGCTATACACAAAACCTTTTACATGAACGTTCATAACAGTATTATTCATAGTAGCCAAAAAGTGGAAACAATCCAAATATCCACCAACTGACGAATGGATTTTTAAAAATTTGGTCTATTCATACAATGTAATATTATTCAGCAATAAAAGGAATAAAGTACTAATACATGCTACAAAGTGGATGAACTTTGAAAAAAATGTGCTAAGTGAAAGAAGCTGGTCACATAGCACCATGTATTACATGATTCAGTTTATATGAAATGCTCAGAACAGGCAAATCTATAGAGACAGAAAGTAGATCAGTAGATGTGGGGAATGGGGAATTGGTGATCATTGGCTTAGAGGTACAGATTTCTTTTTGGGTAATGAAAATGTTCTAAAAATCTCTTGTGGTAATAGATGCACAGTTCTGTGACTACCCTAAAGGCCATTAAATTATACACTTTAAATGAGTGAATTGTATTATAAATGAATTATATACCAACAGCTGTTTTTGTTTTTGTTTTAAGGATCTCTCTGTATGTTGCATTGAGAATAGACATGGGGATGGGGAGGGGCCAAAGTTGAAAGTAAGAATTCCAGGAAGGACCCTTAAGCTAGGTGGTAGTGGCTTGGTCCAGTGCTAACAGTGGAGATGGTAAAAAGCCATTGGATTCTAGATGTATTTTGAGGGCCAACCAGATATCCCAATGAACTGGAAGCAGGGTGAGTGAAAAAGAGAGGGGTTAAAGATGACTCCAAATTTTATTCTGAGCAACTGGAGGATCGGAGTTGCTGTTAACTGAGATGGAGAGCTCTGGCTGAAGGTGAAGCAGTTTGGGAGAGAATGTTCAGACTTGGATCTCAACATACCCATCTAGGTCTCAGTAGATACACTTTTTCAGGTTAAGGTGGTCCCCCGTCTCATCCTTGTTTACTGAGTGTTACCCAAATGAGTGTTGAATTTTATCAAGCAGTTTTTCTAAATTTGAGACGAATATACATTTTCTCCTTTCATCTGGTAATGCTGTGAAAGACACAAGTAGATTTTCTAATGTCAACCTTCATTCCATTCCTGTAATAAACCTTACATGATCATAATTTGATCGTGAGTTTATTTGTTTCCCTGATGTTATCATTTTTAATCTACAGCTGGACTTGGTTTGTTAATATTTATTTTGGATTTTTGCATTGAGTTTTATAAATGAGATTGGCTTGTAATTTCCTCTATTCAGATTGTCCTTGTCTCATAGAATTATTTGAGCTGCTTTCCTTCATTTTTTTTTTCTTTCTGGAATAGTTTGTATGAGATAGGATACATTCATTCCTTGAATGTTCAGTAGAATTCACCTATATGACAAATTTTGCGTGTGTTTGTTGTTTTTCTATTTGATTTTTTTAATGGATAGAATTTAACTACTGAATCAAATATTATTATGGTTGTAAGTTAATACACATATTAAATTATTTTTCAAAAATTGCCTATTTTACCTGTTTTTTAGAATATGGGTATGAAGTTATTCACAAAGCTCTCTTATTTTTTAAAAAATCTGATATAATGTTTATTTGTGTTTTCTCTATTTTTGTGTGTATTCATCAGTCTCACCAGAGTTTTGTCTACTTAATTTTTTTAATAAAACCAATTTTTATTTGGTTTTTGATCCACTTTATTGGTTCTTTGTTTTCTATTTCCTGCTTCATATTAAAAACTGTATCAACATAAATGACTGAACAGCCCAATTAAAGGGAAGAAATCATCATACTGGGTGAAAAAAACAAGGTACATCTATGTGCTACCTACTAGAAATTTTAAAATTTATTTCCAATTTCTAATTATACTTTAGTTATAAAGACAAAGATAGCTAAAAATAAAAGGATGGGAAAAGAGCATGTAAACACTAATCAAAAGAAAAGCTAGAGCAATATCTTATAATAACCTATAATGGAAAAGAATATGAAAAAGAATATATATATATGTACACACATGAATCACTGAATCACTTTGCTCTACACCAGAAGCTAACACAACATTGTAAATCAACTATACTTCAATAAATTAATTTTCAAAAAAGAAAACCTAGAGTGACTATATTAATATCAGACAAAGTAGGTTTCAGAACCAGGAATATTACCAGGGATAAAGAGGAACATTTTATGGTGATAAAGAGGTCAATTAATTGAAACACATAATAAAACTAAAATATATGCACCATATAGCATAGCTTCAAAACATATGAAGCAAAAAACTAATAGACCTGGAAAAATAAATAGAAAAATCCAGTTAGGCTTGGAGATTTCAACATTCATTTGTCAGTAATTGATAGAGCAAGTACACAGAGGCTCAATATGGTATAGACTTAAATATCATGACCAACCAACTTGACTAAATTAACATTTATAGAACACTGTACCTAACAATTGTAGAATACATGCTGTTTTAAAACACCCATGAGGGCTTCCCTGGTGGTGCAGTGGTTAAGAATCCGCCTGCCAATGCAGGGGACACGGGTTCGAGCCCTGGTCCAGGAAGATCCCACATGCCGCGAAGCAACTAATCCTGTGCTCCACAACTACTGAGCCTGCGCTCTAGAGCCCACGAGCCACCACTACCGAAGCCCGTGTGCCACAACTACTGAAGCCTGCGTGCCTAGAGCCCGTGCTACGCAACAAGAGAAACCACCACAACGAGAAACTTGCACACCGCAACGAAGAGTAGCCCCCACTCACCGCAACCAGAGAAAGCCTGCGCACAGCAACAAAGACCCAATGCAGCCAAAAATAAAAATAAACAAAATAAATAAATTTATTAAAAAAATAAAAATGAAACATTCACCCAGATAGCCCATATTCTGGGTCATAAAACAAGTTTGAATAAGAATAAGAGGATTTCATGAAAGAATGCTCAACATCATTAATCATTAGAGAAATGCAAATCAAAACTACAATGAGATATCATCTCACACCGGTCAGATTGGCCATCATCAAAAACTCTAGAAACAATAAGTGCTGGAGAGGGTGTGGAGAAAAGGGAACACTCTTGCACTGTTGGTGGGAATGTAAAATGATACAGCCACTATGGAGAACAGTATGGAGGTTCCTTAAAAAACTACAAATAGAACTACCATATGACCCAGCAATCCCACTACTGGGCATATACCCTGAGAAAACCATATTTCAAAAAGAGTCATGTACCAAAATGTTTATAGCAGCTCTATTTACGATAGCCAGGACATGGAAGCAACCTAAGTGTCCATCAACAGATGAATGGATAAGGAAGATGTGGCACATATATACAATGGAATATTACTCAGCCATAAAAAGAAATGAAACTGAGTTATTTGTAATGAGGTGGATAGACCTGGAGTCTGTCATACAGAGTGAAGTAAGTCAGAAGGATAAAAACAAATACCGTATGCTAACACATATATATGGAATCTAAAAAACAAACAAACAAAAAAATGTCATGAAGAGATTAGTGGTAGGATGGGAATAAAACACAGACCTACTAGAGCATGGACTTGAGGATATGGGGAGGGGGAAGGGTAAGCTGTGACGATGTGAGAGAGTGGCAGGGACATATACACACTACCAAATGTAAATTAGATAGCTAGTGGGAAGCTGCAGCATAGCACAGGGAGTTCACCTCTGTGCTTTGTGACCACCTAGAGGGGTGGGATAGGGAGGGTGGGAGGGAGGGTGACACAAGAGGGAAGAGTTATGGGAACATATGTATATGTATAACTGATTCACTTTGTTGTAAAGGAGAAACTAACACACTATTGTAAAACAGTTACACTCAAATAAAGATGTTAAAAAAAAAAGATATTTAGTTGTTTTCTGCCAGATTCATCTTTTATAAAGTTCCCCATCAATATTTCATCCAGTGACATCATTAGCCATTGACAATCAATTCAGGATGTATCAAGAACTTCAAGAATATTCAATTCCTCTAAGTCCAAATACTATTTCTAGAAATGAATAATAAAGGAGAATAATATATGTAACAAAACTTTAGGAACAAAGATGTTTGTTGCAGCATTATTTAAGAAGAAAGAAAGAAAGGAAGAAAGAAAAAGAAAAAGAAAAAAACTGACAATACAAAAAATAGAGACATGGTTACTTAAACAACTGTACACCCCATAATGGAATAAAATAAGTATAGGATAAAAAAAAAAAAGAATAAGAGGATTTAAATCATATAAAGCATGTTTCCTGACCATCATTGAAACTAGAAATAAATAACAGAAAGATATCTGGAAAAATAACCAAATGTTTGTAAATTAAATAACACAATCCTAAATAACCTATTGTTTCAAAGAAGAAATAACAGGGATATTGGAAATGTTTTGCACTGAGTGAAAATAAAATCATAACATATCAAAATGTGTGGAATGTACCTAAAGCAGTGCTTAGAAAAAGTTTTAGCATTAAGTGCTTACATTAAAAAAGAGAAAAAAGGTCCTAAATCATTGAATTAAGCTTACACATTTAGAAACTAGAAACAAAAGAGTAAATTAATACCAAAATAAGCAGAAAGAATGAAATAAAATAAAGATAAGTGTGGAAATCGGGACTTCCCTGGGGGCACAGTGGTTAAGAATCCGTCTGCCAATGCAGGGGACACGGGTTCAATCCCTGGTCCAGGAAGATCCCACATGCCACGGGGCAACTAAGCCCGTGTGCCACAACTACTGAGCCTGCACTCTAGAGCCCACTAGCCACAACTACTGAGCCTGCATGCCGCAACTACTGAGTCCGTGCGCCTAGAGCCCATGGTCCACAACAAGAGAAGCCACCACAATGAGAAGCTTGCACGCCTCAATGAAGAGTAGCCCTTCACCACAACTAGAGAAAGCCCATGCACAGCAATAAAGACCCAGTGCAGAAAAAAAAAAAGAGTGGAAATCAATGAAAGAAAACAGAAATACAACTGAGAAAATCAATGACACAAAAAGCTAGTTCTTTGAAAATCTCAATAAAATTGATAAACTTCTAGAAAAAAATTAAAATTTCCAATATCAGGAATTGAAGAGGAGAAACCAAGCATACCCTGGTGGGAGGGATAATGAAAGAATATTATGAACAATTTTATGCTAACAAGTCCAAAAACTTAGATGAAATGGACTAATTCCTTGACACAAACTACCGAAGGTCCCTCAAGGTGAAATAGACTTAATTTCTATATCTATTAAAGACATTACATTTGTAGTTAAAAACTTTCCAGCAAAAAACATTCCAGGCCCAGGTGTCCTTACTCATGAATTTGACCAAATATTTAAAGAAAAAAAAACACACCAAATTGTACACAAGGTTTTCCAGAAAACAGAAGAGGAGGTCATTTCATTTTATGAGGTCTGCATTCCTCTACACTAGTATCAGGCAAAGATTACCAAAAAACTGGCAGGCCAATATTTGTAATGAACATAGACACAAAAAGCAAATGTAATACATCATGACCAAGTGGGGAATGCCAGGTTTAACATTTGAAAATGAATCACTGCAATTAACATGTTAACTGACTGTGGTGGGCCTGAAAAGGGCTCCCTAAAAGATGTCCACGTCTAATCCCTGGGACCTGTAACGGTAACCTTATTTGGAAGAAGGGTCTTTGCAGATGTGATTAAGTTAAGGAACTTGAGATGAGGAGATAATTCTGGATTATTCAGGTAGACCCTACATCCAATGACAAGTGTCCTTATAAGAGAAAGACAGAGGGATACTTGAGACACACATAAGAGGAGACAACAGACGTACAGGAAATTGGTGCCAAGACAGAGACAGAGATTTGATTGACGCAGCTACAAGCCAAGGAACACCTGGGGCAACCAGAAGCTGGAAGAAGCAAGGAATGGATCCTTCCCTAGAACCTTTGGAGGGAGTGCAACCTTGCTGACATCTTGATTCGAAACTTCTGGTCTTCAGAACTATGAGAGAACAAATTTCTGTTGTTTTAAGCCACCAAGCTTGTGGTAACTTGTCATGGCAGCCCCAGGAAACTCATACAGTGATTAAAAAAGAAGAACCTTATGACCATCTCTTTTGATGCAAAAAAAAAAAAAAAAAATTGACAAAATTCAATACCTATTCATGATTTTTAAAAAAAGAAAAGAAAGGGACTTCCATGGTGGCACAGTGGTTAAGAATCCACCTGCCAATGCAGGGGACACAGGTTCAAGCCCTGCTCTGGGAAGATCCCACATGCCACAGAGCAACTAAGCCCGTGTGCCACAACTACTGAGCCTGCACTCTAGAGCCTGCAAGCCACAACTACTGAGCCCGAGTGCCACAACTACTGAAGCCCATGTGCCTAGAGCCCGTGTTCTGCAACAAGAGAAGCCACTGCAATGAGAAGCCCGCACGCAGCAATGAAGACCCAATGCAGCCAAAAAATAATTAATTAATTAATTAATTAATTAATTAATTTTTAAAAAAGAAAAGAAAAAGAACTCTCAGCAAACTATAATAGAAGGGGTACTTCCTCAACCTGATAAGAGGCAACTACAGAAAACCTACAGCTAATATCACATTTAGTGGTGAAAGATTGAATTATTTTCCCCCTTAGATTACAAACAAAGATGTTCACTTTCAACCACCTTATTTAAGACTTTAATGGAGGTCCTATCCAGTGTAACAAAGCACAGACAGGAAATGAAATGCAAACTTTACTTCTTAAGGGAAGAAATAAAACTATTCAGAGATGACATAATTGTTTCTATACAGAATCCTAAGGAATCTAGAAAAAAATAACTGTTAGAACTGATACCTGAGTCTATTACATATGTGAGTCTATCAGGGTTACAGGATACAAGGTCAATATATAAAAATCAATAGTATTTCTCTATACTAGTAATAAAAAATTGGAAATTGATATTAACAATAACAGTTAAAATAGCATTATCATATGAAATATTTAGGAATTAACAAAAGATGTGCAAGATACATACCCTGTAAACCACAAAACATTTCTGAAAAAATTAAAGACCCAAATAAATGAGGAGAGATACTGCTATGATCTGAATGTGTCCCCCTAAAATTCACATGTTGAAATCACAATTCCCAGTGTGATGGAATGAGGAAGTGGGGCCTTTAGGGGGGTGATTAGGTCACAAGGGTGGCAACCTCATAAACGGGATTAGTGCCCTTATAAAAGAGACCCCAGGGACTTCCTTAGTGGTCCAGTGGGTAAGACTCCATCCTCCCAATTCATGAGTCATGTTCTATCCCTGGTCAGGGAACTAGATCCCATATGCATGCTGCAACTAAAACCCAGCGCAGCCCGAATAAATAAATTAATTAAATTAAATATTTAAAAAATAAAAGAGACCTCAGAGAGCTCCCTCGTCCCTTTCTTTGTGTGAGGATACAATAAGTCTGCAACTAGAAGAAGGCCCTTGCCCAACAGTGCTGGTGCCCTGATCTCAGACTTACAGCCTCCAGAACTGTGAGAAATAAATTTCTGTTGTTTATAAGCCACTCAATCTGTGATTTTTTTTGTTATAGCAACCTTAATGACAAATACCATGTCCAATAATTAGAATATTCAATTTTGTTAACATGTCAATTTTCCCCAAATTGAGCTATGGATTCAATGCAACCCCAGCAGGACTTTAAAAAAGGAACTCATAAGCTGTGTAAAAAATGTATATGGAAAAGTAAGCGGACCTAGTATCACCAAAATGTCATTCTGGCCATTGGGCATAGAAGGGATGGGAGGGACAAGAGAAGAAGGAAGGCCAGTAAGGAGACAATTGCTAACAACCCAGGCTAGAAACTATGGGAACAGTGGAAATGAAGATGGAGAAACATGGGCAGTTTTGAGAGAGGTTAAGGAGTTAAATACCAAGAGATTTTGGAGATTAAGCATGGAAGTAGGGGGGATCAAGAACGGCTCCCAGATCTCTTATTTGGGAAAATGAGTGGATGGTGGAGATATTCATTATGATCAGGGATACAAGAAAACTAGTTTTGAGAAGGGAAATAATGATGTCAGTTTAGGGCATAATAAATTAAAGGATCCTTTGACATCAATAAAAGGACACATCCAGCAGGAAGCTGCATACATAGGAGATACTCTGGGCTGGGTGTGCACATTCAGGAGTTATCAGCAAAGAGATGGCAACTGAATACAGAAGTGGATGAAATATCCCAGGAGGTGTGTAGAGCAGGAACAGGGGACCCAAGGTCAACACACAGAAGTGTTCTAAGCATGTGGAGAATGAGCTTAATGGGGATAAAGTATTAGGGGAAACTAGTTTGGAAGTTACAGCTTTAGTCTTGGTGCTATTGTGGCTTAAGACTAAGGCAGAGGGAGTGAAGTAGAGACACTTGTATTGATTCCAGTGATATTTAGGGCTTCTACTTAGGTATGGGCAAGGAGCTCCTATTGGATCAACCCTTCTGCAGATCACTACTGCAAATTCTGGACCAAACATTTTTTAAAAGCACCTACTTAAATGCCCTGGAAGGAAACCAAAAACAATACTGGAGGGGCATCAACACTTGAAAGAATGGAACTGCATTAGATATTTCACATTTTTATGGTTTCTAGCCTGAGGGAAGGCTGCAGTAACCACCATTCCAGATGGTTAAAATTCCAATAGAAAACTCATAGCTCTATTGGTTTGAGGAACCAAGGGATGTTTTGTGACAAGCACAGCTGCTGGAAAGGAAGGAGGGAGAGAAAACTTGGAAAGAACAGAAACAGAGATGAAGTGCTCCAAATTCTGTGTATAAACTGCCCAAATCTTTGGCTGACTCATAAATAATGCATGCATTGGCACCAAGCTAAGGCTAAAGGAATTGACCTGAGGTTTCAGCTGCTGCCCACTATGGGGAAGACAGAGTTTGCAAACAGGATCCAGCCAAGTTAAATGCTGGCTTAAAAAAAATCAACACTGTTCAGAGGAAGATAACAGGATTCAGAGTCTCTGCGATATATCATTCACAAACCAATCTTACTAGACATACAAAGACTTAGGAAAATGTGGCCCACTCTCAAAAGAAAAGACAATCAATGGAGGCTGACCCCCAAGATAAAGAAGACATTAGAACTAGAAGACAAGGATGCCATAGCAATTATTATAACTTGTATTGGCCATATAGGGCTGCTGTAACAACATACCACAGACTGGATGGTTTTACTATTGAAATTTATTTTCTTACAATTCCAGAGGCTGGAAGTCCAAGATCAAGGTGCCAGTGGGGTTGGTTTCTCATGAAGCCTCTCTCTTTGGCTTGCAGATTGCCATTTTATCTTTGCTGTGTCCTCACAAGTCCTTTTCCCTGTTCATGCACATACCTGATGTCTCTTTCTTTTCTTGTAAGGACTCCAGTCCTATGGGATTAGGGCCTCATTTAACCTTAATTACCCCTTTAAAGGTCCTATCTCTAAACACAGTCAGAGTTGGGAGTTAGGGCTTTAACATATGAATTAGGGGGCAAAATTCAGTCCATAAAATAATTGTTCTCAAGGACAATATGTATATAAAGATATATAGATATAGATATAGATAGATACTTATAGTATATATAGATATATAAACATGCACATTTAGGATATAGGATATCTCAGGACAGATGACAGTTACAGAAACCAATAAAAAGAACCAAATGGAAATTCTAAATATAATTTAATTAAAAATTCATTGGATGGGCTTGAGAGCAGATCAAACACTATAGAAGAAAAGATCAGTAAACTAGAATATGCGACAATAAAACTACCCAAACTGAAGCTTAGAGAGAAAAAACAAAGCATGAAAAATAGCCTCAGTGACTTATGGGACAAGATCAAATGGTCTAACATGAGTAATTGGAGTCCTAGAAGGAAAGGAAAGAGAGGATGGACAGATAAAATTTTTGAAGAAATAATGAAGGGAATTTTCCCACATTTGGTGACATACTCATAGATTCAAGAAACTCAGAAAAACCCAAGCTGTATAAACACAAAGAAAACTACATCCAGGCATTTCAAACAGCTGAAAACCAAAGATAAAGAGACAGTCTTGAAAGCAGACAAAGAAAAGAGACACAATAGATACAGGGCAACAGGAATCTGGATGATACTGACTTCTCATCAGAAACAATGGAGGCCAGAGCACAATGGAACAACATCTTTACATTTTTAAGAGGAAAAAGAAAATCAATCAACTCCAATTCTGTACCCAGTGAAAATCTCCTTCAACATTTAAGTTGAAATAAAGACATTTTCAGATAAAACTAAGAGAATCTATTGCCAGCAAAACTTTGCTATAGAAATGCTAAAGGACTATCTTCAGACTAAAGACAAACTATATCTCCTGGAAAACTGAATTTTCAGGAAGAAATGAATGACATTGAAAATGGTATATATATATGGGCAAATATAAAAGAATATTTTTCCTCTTAATTCCATTAAAATACATATAAATGTTTGCAGCAAAATTTAAAGGGTTGGCTTGATTGTAAAGTTTACAATGGGTGAAGATATAGCATATAGCATAAAGGATGGGGGAAGGAAGTAAATGGACCTGTATAGCTACAAGGTTTCTACATTTTGGGAGCAGTAGCATAAAATTAACTTTAAATAGATTGGGAAAAATTAAGGATGCACATTGTAATCCCTAGAGCAATTACTAAAGAAATATAGCACAGAGATATTCCTAAAAATATTCAATTAATACCAAAAAGGCAGGAAAGGAGAAACACTGGAACAAAAATAGAAAGGGCAAACATAAATCTAATGGTAAAATGATAAACCTAAATCCAACCAAAGAAATAAGTACATTATATGTCAATGAACTGAACTCTCCAATTAAAAGGCAAAAGTGGTCAGAGATTATCATCCTAAGTGAAGTAAGTCAGACAGAGAAAGACAAATATCATATGATCTCACTCATATGTAGAATCTAAAAAATGATACAAATGAACTTATTTACAAAACAGAAACATACTCACAGACATAGAAAACAAACTTTTGGTTATCAAATGGGAAAGGGAGGAGGGATAAATTAGGAGGTTGGGATTAACATACACACACTACTATATACAAAATAGATAATCAACAAGGACCTACTGTATAGCACAGGGAACTCTATTCAGTATTCTGTAATAACCTATATGAGAAAAGAATCTGAAAAAGAATAGATATATGTATATGTATAACTAAATCACTTTGCTGCACATCTGAAACTAACACAACATTGTAAATCAAGTCTACTCCAATATAAAATAAAAATGAAAAAACTTCTACAGTTTATAAATTTAAAAAAAGAGGCAAAAGTGATCAGAATGGCTTTTTTAAAAAAGCAAAACCCAATTATATGCTGTCTGCAAAAGCTTGACTTTAAATAAAAAGACACAGGTTGAAATTAAGTGAATGGAAAAAGTTATATCATACAAGCAAAGGGCCATAGGCTGCAGCAGTTACATTAATATCAGATAAAACTGACTTCAAGATACAAATATTACCAGAAAAAAAGAGGATACTTCATAATGATTAAAGGGTCAAATTATTTGGGAAGGCATAAAAATCATAAATACATGAACATCCACTTAAGACTTCCATTTGAAGATGGAAAACCAAACATATGCATTTAGCTCCACTCCCTCAAACACCCTACTAAAATACTAAAATATATATTGCATTATTAAAGAAAACCCCATACCTACAAAAGGTATAATGATTTCCTACTCACCCATTACCTATATTTAACATTTATTCACGTCATTCTATATTCATGTCTCCCCCCACCACAAAGTATCTTAAAATAAATTTAGTTTTTTAAAAATTTAAGTGGTTGCATTTTACCCAATAAAGGAATTTATAAAAGAATTTTAAATGTATAAATTCAATAAAATTTTTAGAAGAAAAATAGGACAAAATGTTTGTGATCTTGGGTTAGTCAAAGAGTTCTTATATATGACAACAAAAGCACAATACATAAAAGAAAAAAATGATCAATTGGACCTCATTAAAATGCAAATCTTTTGTTCTTCAAAAGACATCATAGGGCTTCCCTGGTGGCCTAGTGGTTGAGAGTCCACCTGCCAATGCAGGGGACATGGGTTCGTGCCCCGGTCGGGGAAGATCCCACATGCCGCGGAGCAGCTAGGCCCGTGAGCCATGGCCGCTGAGCCTGTGCATCTGGAGTCTGTGCTGCGCGTCCGGAGTCTGTGCTCCGCAACCGGAGAGGCCCGCGTACCGCAAAAAAAAAAAAAAAAAAAAAAAGGACACCATAAAGAAAACAGACAGGCAGATAATATACTGGGAGAAAATATATCCAAAATACATTTCTGTTAAAGAACTTATATTCAAATAAAAAAAATTAAAAATAAAATAAGGTTAAAAAAAAGGAAAATAAAAAAGAACTTGTATCCAGAATATACAAAGAATTTTCACAACTAAATAAGAAGACAAATAGTCCAATTAAAACTGGGAAAAAGATTTAATTAAATATTTTACCAAAGAAAATATACAAATAACAAGTGAGTATATGAAAAAATGCTTAAAACCATTAATCATTAGGGAAATGCAAATTAAAGCCACAATGAGATAAAACTTCATACCCTCTACTGGTCTATAGTAGAAAACAAACAAAAAACCCGAACAATAACAAATGTTGGCAAGGATGTTGAGAAATAGGACTCATGCATTCATTGCTGGTGTGAATATAAAGTGGTACAGCCACCTTGGAAAAACAGTTGGGCAATTTCATATAAAATTAAACATATTCTTAGATGTGACACCAGAAGCACAAGCAACAAAAGAAAAAAAAAACAGGTAAATTGGACTTCATCAAAATGCAAAACTTTTGGGCTTCCCTGGTGGCTCAGTGGTTGAGAATCCGCCTGCCGATGCAGGAGACACGCGTTCGTGCCCTGGTCCGGGAAGATCCCACATGCCGCGGAGCAACTAAGCCCGTGAGCCATGGCCGCTGGGCCTGCGCGTCCGGAGCCTGTGCTCCGCAACGGGAGAGGCCACAACAGTGAGAGGCCCGCATACCGCAAAAAAAAAAAAAAAAAAAAAAAAAAAATGCAAAACTTTTATGTATAAAGAACACTATCGGGGCTTCCCTGGTGGTGCAGTGGTTGAGAGTCCGCCTGCCGATTCAGGGAACACGGGTTCGTGCCCCAGTCCGGGAAGATCCCACATGCCGTGGAGCGGCTGGGCCCGTGAGCCATGGCCGCTGAGCCTGCGCGTCCAGAGCCTGTGCTCCGCAACGGGAGAGGCCACAACGGTCGTGAGGCCCGCGTACCAAAACAAACAAACAAAAAAACACTATCAACAGAGTGAAAGGCAACCCGCAGATTAGGAGAAAATACGTGCAAATCATTTATCTGATAAGTGATTAATATCCAGAATATATAAAGAAATCCTGAAACTCAACAGCAGCTAAACAAATAACCCAATTAGGAAATAGGCAAAGGATTGGAAAAGACATTTCTCCAAAGAAAATATACAAATAGCCAATAAACACATGAAAAGATGCTCAGTAGCATTAGAAATTAGGGAAATGCAAATCAAACCCACAATAAGATACCACGTCACAACCCTTACGATGAAATATATATATATTTCACACAACAGTGTATATACACAGTCAAATAAACTAAAAAATAAAATATGTTCTATCCTCCTACCTTAACAAGCATACCTTCAGAACTACCTGGAAGCCCAGGTTCTGATATAAAATACTCAGGCTCTCTGGAGTTCTACTCCAGAACGTGGAGGTGTGGGGATTTCTGGCTCCTGCTGACATCCCCTCACCCACTCTCTTTTTCTTCCAGCTCCTGATTCATCCCACACCATGAGGGGCCTCATGTGCATGCACGTGGGCACTCCAAGCTCCAACCCTGTTTCCCACAAAAGGGTGTTTCTGGGCCACTCCATAGGCATAAAGTTGTGAACAATTTGTAGTATGCTCTGTCCCCAGGACAGATCTAGAGAAGATGCCTGCATGGGTCCTGGAAATGGACTTTGAGCTATTTGGGCAAGGAATTCCAGGTTTACAGATATGTACCTAGGTTACTATCAGGGCATGGGCTCTGAGTTGCCCAGTGTGACTTCAGAGTGCAAGGTGAAGGCCAATCACAGTAAGATTGGATACTGATGGGATCACAGCATCCCGTGATGGAGAGCAGGCCAGCCCCATAAAGACATTCCCATGACCAGCACCGTGTTGCCCACGTACAAAGTGGCGCCACTGCTCTGAATGGTGACAATGAATTCAGACAGCTGATGCCCACTGAGTGCTTACTACGTGCCAAGACAGAGCCTAGCACTTTCCACACCTTATCTGGTTTAATCCTCTCAACAGCCCTGGGAAGTAGATGCTATTCCCATTGTTCCCATTTTACAAACAGAGCACCCAAAGCTTGGAAACTTATTTAAGGGCAGGCCCAGCTGACCTGAAGTCAGAGCACCTGGTCCCATTACTGCAGAGAGGCAGCTCCTCAGGGGTGTGAATCTGATCTTAATTGCAGAGCTGGGAGTGATCAAACAAGTTCTATCACATACCATCCCCCACCCCGCCACCCCACAGTGCCCTCTGGCTCTTGGAAGACCTCCTGCTGCTGGATGGAGGGCAGGAAGAGGAAGAGCCCAGCTCCACTCTGCTGAGCACCTGAGGTCCGCTGGGTGGGTTGGCCCCTCTGGCCTTGAGCCAGTCCTGACCCAGACCACGCTGCTGGGCAGCATCTGGACTTGTGCTTGTGTTTGAAGCTGGGTGTTTCCCTGCCCCAGTAGGGAAATCTTAGCGTGGGGCCTAGGCTGGGCCCATGGCTGGACTGAGACATTTTTGGAAACGTAAATTCGAGCTAATGGGTCAGGCCCCACCAGAAGCTAGTTGCAGAGTCCAAGAAACTTCTGGAAAAGTCCACCTCGGCAGCATGGCACCAGAGGAAGAACTCAAGCTCTGGAGACCTAGGTTCTAATCCCATTCCTGCCACTTCCTGTAGTGTGACACAGGGAAAGTTCATTAAAGATTCCCAATCTGGGAGTGTAAGTTGGTGCAGCCACTATGGAAAACAGTATGGAGGTTCCTCAGAAAACTAAAAATAGAATTACCATATGACCCAGAAATCCCTTCCTGGGCATATACCAGACAAAACTATAATTCAAAAAGATACATGCACCCCTATGTTCGGAGCAGCTCTATTCACAATAGTCAAGACATGGAAACAACCTAAATGTCCATCGACAGATAAATGGATAAAGAAGATGTCGTACATATATACAATGGAATATTACTCAGCCATAAAACAGAACAAAATAATGCCAATTGCAGCAACATGGATACAAATAGAGATTATCATACTAAATGAAGTTAAGTCAGAAAGAGAAAGACAAATATCATATGATATCACTTATATGTGGAATCTAAAATATGGCACAAATGAACCTATGTACAAAACAGAAACAGACTCACAGACACAGAGAACAGACTTGTGGTTGCCAAGCAGGAGGGGGGTGGGGAGAGGGAAGGATTGAGAGTTTGGGATTAGCAGATGTAAACTATTATATATAGGATGGATAAACAAGGTTCTGCTATATAGCATAGGGAACTATATTCAAAATCCTGTGATTAAACCATAATGGAAAAGGATATATTTTTAAAAAGAATGTCTCTATGTGTATAACTGAGTCACTTTGCTGTACAGCAGAGATTGGCACAACACTGTAAATCAACTATACTTCAATTTTTTAAAAATTAAAAAAAAAAAAGATTCCCAACCTGGGACGGGAGTGAACATGTCTACTGTGGTGGTTTTAAAATACGTCTGCAGGGCTTCCCTGGTGCTGCAGTGGTCAAGAATTTGCCTGCCAATGCAGGGGACACAGGTTCAATCCCTGGTCCGGGAAGATCCCACATGCCATGGAGCAACTAAGCCTGTGCGCCACAACTACTGAGCCTGCGCTCTTAGAGCCCATGCACCACAACTACTGAGCCTGTGCTCTAGAGCCCGCAAGCCACAACTACTGAGCCCATGTGCCACAACTACTGAGCCCATGTACTGCAGCACATGTGCCTAGAGCCCATGCTCCATAACAAGAGAAGCCACTGCAATGAGAAGCCTGTGCACCACAATGAAGAGTAGCCCCCACTCTCTGCAACTAGAGCAAGCCTGCACACAGCAACGAAGACCCAACGTAGCCAAAAATAAATAAATAAATTTAAAATATAATAATAAAATAAAATATGTCTGCAAATCCCTTGATATTCTTCCCTTCAAGAGGTGGACCCTAGTTCCCCTACCCTTGAGTGTGGGCTGGACTTAGTGACTGGTTTCCAACTAATAAAATGAAGCAGAAGTACTGGTGCATGACCTCGGAGACCTGGTCTTAAAAGGCACCATGGCTTCCTGCCTGCTCCCTGTCTTGCCCTTGCATCTCTCCCTCTAGTGGAAGACAGCTGCCATGTCAGGAAGAGAGGCACACTAGTGAAGGACTGAGGTCTCCAGCCAACAGCCATATGAGGGCACCATCTTGTAAAAGGACCCTCCCACCTCAGTCCAGCCTTCAGATGGCAGCAGCCCCAAACAACATCTTGACCACAACCTCATGAAAGACTCTGAGCCAGAACCACCTAGTGAAGCTGCTCCTGAATTTCTGACCCGTGGAAATGGTGACATAATCAATGGTTGGTGCTTTTAGCCAGTACTTTGGGGGTATTTTGTTACAAAGCAGGAGATTACAGATATATGCACTCATCTCAAGTATTTGTCAGGATTCACTGGGATAACAGACATGAAGTGCCAGATGCCTGATGGACGCTGAGTCTGATTAGCTCCTTTCCACTCTGTGGTCTTGGCAGTCCCTTCCCCGTGGGGCTAAGGTTTGGACTGTGGGTTATGCCCACTCAGGAACCAGCCCTCCAGCAGATTCCTGGCTTCTTTCCCTTACCCAACCCCTCAGCAGGCCTCCTGGCCATGCCCACCAGAGACACTGTCACCCTGGCGGAGGACTGCTCTCTCTTTTATACAGAGGATCAAACAAATTGGTTGGCATCCAGTTCAATCCAAATCCTGCGTCAATACTATGTACCAGCCTCGCCTCCCAGGTTCACCTTCTGCACAACAGCACAAGTGGGATGCCCAAACTGTAAATCAGCTCATACCACTTTTTGCTTTAAACCCTCCAGCAGCTTCCCTTTACCCTTAGAGTAAAAATCCCAACTTGTTACCATAGCTACAAGACTCCTGTTATAGGCCCCACCCCCACTGTATGATCGATTATTATGCTCCAGTTTCTCAGCTTCCAAATGCCATTCAAACGTGCCAAACCTCTGCAAGTGGAACATTCTTCCACCAGACCTTCACAAGGCTGCTCCCTCCCCATTAGTTTGAGCTCCACTCAGTGTCACCTTCTTAGAGCCCCACCCCAGGCCATGTCCACCACATTATCTTATTTCATCCTTTTTTTTTTTTTTTTTTGGCGGTACGTGGGCCTCTCACTGTTGCGGCCTCTCCCATTGCAGAGCACAGCCTCCGGACGCACAGGCTCAGTGGCCATGGCTCACGGGCCCAGCCGCTCCACGGCATGTGGAATCTTCCCAGACCAGGGCACGAACCCGTGTCCCCTGCATTGGCAGGCGGACTCTCAACAACTGCGCCACCAGGGAAGCCCTTATTTCATCCTTTTTATCACCAGTTAAAATGACCAGTTGCCTTGTTTATTGCCTGAAGCCCACCTACTGCTGGAGAGCAGAACTTTGCTCTGATTATTCTAGGGCCTGGAATGGTGCCCAGAACCTAAGAGACACTGGATGAAGGCTTGTGGGCCAAATGGCTTCTCAAATATCAATCAAATTCCCTTTTGAAAGCTTTGGAGGCATCTTTCTTCATGAGGAACCCTCTGGAAAATCCTTCCATAAAGGGAATGAATCACCTCCAGACTTTCTAACAGCGGGTCATACCTGCATCATAATCATCTTAATCTAGGAAGGCCCTTGTTAGGGATTTTGAAATGCCAGTGTTCTGAGAGGCAGTAAATCTTTTTCTGATTTGGTTCCAGGTAACGTACAGGGACTGGAACACCCTGATTTTTTCCCCTTGGCTGGATTTTCATGTGGATCTGCCTGGCCAGCCATCCATTGCAAGGAGCAGAGGTCCAAAGACCATGTGGCTCTGTGATGCAAACCTTTTTTCCACCCCCCAGGAGGGCAGGGACCGAGCAAGGGGCCACCTGAAGAAGCCAGAATGTTCTGAGGTCCTAGAGGTTGGAAGAAGGGAGGACACACAGCATGGGGCTGAGCAGGGTGTGGCTCAAGGATAAGGACCGACTACAGGGCCACCCTCCAGCAGGTGAGATGGCCGTGGCCTCCAGGGCCAACCAGCAGAGGACTCTGCTTGTTCCTGCTTCCTTCCAGGACCTAGGGGAGCTGAGGGGCTCACGGAGGACCCTGATGCTAACTGGTCTCCTTGCTTCTCTTGGTACCAACCACAAACAGCCGTCTTCTACAAATAAGATCATATCATTCCTCGGCTTGAAGGAATCACTCCCTTTATTCTCAAGACACAGACCCATCTATATGCTGAATCTCCACCTCCAGCCCCAGCCCCTGCTGCTGGCCGCAGTCACACTATTCCCAACCCTGGCCATCTCTGTTCCCTGAGCCACAAGGCTGTTCTCACCACGTCATCCCCTGAAAGAGACCATGCAGCCCTCCTGCCCAGTCCAATCCCTACCCACTTCACCATCTCCAACTCCTGTCCTGTGGGGGGCACAGCACTGCCACGGCCTCAGATCTTATGTGTGGGTTTGATTACTGCAGTCCCAGAGGGGCAGGGATGCTGTCTGTCCTCCTCACCCCTGCACCTGGAGGGGAGCGGCCCTGGCACTCAGCAGGCACTCAGACCACACTGAGTGAAAGAAAGAATAGAGGGCTTCCCTGGTGGCGCAGTGGTTGAGAGTCCGCCTGCCGATGCAGGGGACACAGGTTCATATCCCAGTCCGGGAAAATCTCACATGCTGCAGAGCAGCTGCGCCCGTGAGCCATGGCCACTGAGCCTGCGCATCTGGAGCAGAGGCCTGCGTACCGCAAAAAAAAAAAAAAAAAAAAAAGAATAGGAAGCTCTAAGGGCCAGGCCAGCATTGTTGGAAATGCAGTGAAAATGACGTACGGGGCTGGAGAGCTGGGTGAAGAGCATTCAGGCGAGTCTTGGGCTCTGTCTCCAGGGGGTAGATGTGTGTGGATGGAGCAGGGTGTGTCCAGGTGTGTCCCACTGGCCAGCATCTGGGGAAGCCACATCCCCAGTCTCCCTTCACCCAGACAGTGTGCGGGGTGGGTGTGGTGGTGGGGGGAAGGACTCACTGGATCTGGAAGGAGAGAAGGGGCCCAGCGTGGTCTGGGGATCATGGCACTCTGATGTCCCCAGCTTTGCCCAGGGGAGGGGAAGAGCTGGGGAGAATGGAGAGGATGAAGGGTTCAGGAGGAAACAGTGTGACCCGACAGGTGCCCTGGGAAAGTGGCCGAATGCAGCTGCTTGGACTTGAGGTTTTCTGCCACTTTGTGTGGCTGAGCATGGGGCACCCTGTATGTCCCCACTTCTGGGTATAGAGCCAGGGCGGGAGTAGCAGCATCAGCTAAGAGGCATGAGGTCACCGCTGCTGCAGGGGGAGGGCAGGACACTCGGGGTCAACCACACCGGTACCCAAGTGGGACCTGGGTAGGTAAGGCGTGGGCAGGACCAACCAGAAGGGGCCCAGCCGTGGCAGGGGAACAGGGTTCTGGAGACTCCCTCTGGACCAGGCATGCCCTTTATTGCCTGGATTTAGGGAAGTCAAGCGAGTGCCTGGGGAGGGGGTGGGGTGTCTGGGAGGCCATGGAAGCATTCAGATGTTAATGCCTGGACCAGCCCTGCCAGTGCGAGCCAGCTGAAGTCAGACCCCACCTCAGCAGGTCCAGCAGGTCAGGCCCGGCCCTAAGTGGCCACAGGTCTTCTCTGTGTCCAGCCACCCCAGCCTTCCATCAGTCCCTAGAAGACACTGTGCTCCCTGGGGCTCTGGTCCCTAGTCTCTGCTCTCTCTAGAACCTCCATGACCCCCAAAACTCCTCCTTGTCCTTCCAAGATCAGCTCAGCCATCTCATCCTCAGGGGCCTTCCCTGGCCCTGAGGCCAGTCCAGGTCCCTTGGTCCCCACTGAACACTCATCCCTTCCCAGGGCCTGACTTTGCTGACACGCATCTCTGTTCCTAATTCCACAGGAATGAGAGTTTCCCACGGACTCAGTCCAGAGGTTCAGGATCAGAACTACTGTTGCTCACTTCTCTATCATCGACATCTCATGAAACATCCACTGAAAAGATGAACAAAGGAATGACTGGGCCCAAGACACCCACCCTCATGTGGATCTCATCACTCCCTTCTTGGCTATGAATTCAGGTAGTGGGTACCACTCGTGTGGTCAGGAAGACATGGCTTCTCTGAGGAGGCTGGGATCTTAGGGGTGCCCTCCCACTGTAGCAAAGAGAACCCACATGGTCTGGCTGCGAGGGACACAAGATCCTGCCTGAAAATACAAGAGGCAAAGTTGCGTCTCCAGGGGCCAGACCTTTGAAGTGGAGACTGAGCGCAGTGGAAGGTTGCCCAGGTTGTGCACTGCTGTGCTGATGGGACCTTTTCAGCACAGACATCTCCTCCTGTGGCTCACCTTTGAGCTCCTGTCTCGCAGCACATGGGAGAAATCCATATCTTTGTAACACAGTTGGCATTGCCACGGACCAAACAACGGGCTATTTGATTTTTCTCTCTATTCTGTTTGACTATTTTACCAGGATTTTACCCCCTCTAGAAACACTTAATTTTTCCCACTGGCTGGAAAGGTGGTCAAACAAACAAAAAGATTGATAAACAGGGATTTAATTAAAGGCATGGGCTACATCAAAAAGCAGTGACATTTCATCCTTCCTTAGCGCCATACTAAGACTAGAGAGCTTCTCTTATTCAGCTCTTCAGTTGCCTAAACTGGGAAGGCTTGAGCTAGGTATTTCCCAGGATGTTACCCCCATTCCCCCCCCCACTCCCCCACCCTCGGGAGCTGAACGCAAGTCTGGAGGGGGTGGAAGCACAGAGACTAGCATTCCCCCCCGAGTTGTCGCAAAGTGCGATCCTCACCTGCCACACAGTCTTGGGCAGAGCCAGCGGGTCCACACGCTGCCAATCATCGCACAGGAAATAAGCTTGCTGGCCGACCCCTGTGCACATGCCCGGGAGCAGCGCCAGAGCTCACAGAGTGGAGAGGGCTAGGAGGAAGCCGGCTCGCAGAACTAGGAAAACCTGTTCTGTGTGGGAGAGGCTGTGTAGCAGGGAACCCTGCGCAGAGGAGGGGACTCCAGTGGAGGATTAAGGTGGTCTTTGCTCACCTGATCCCGTAACTCTCCAGCAGGGAGATGGGTAAAAGCACATGTAAATTGGGTGAGATGCACGCGTTTCACGGGGAGAGGCAGGGAGAGACTCTTAAGTGTTAAAGCACCACCTGTGAAAACTGCCCCTTAATGGGAAAGCTGAAAGGGAGAGCAAATTCTAACAAGGATGGAATTGAGCATTTGCCAGTCTTGCCGACAACGATTCTGAAACGTCTTTATTTCTGCAGAATGAGCTCAGTGGGTTCCCCTCCATCTGGGTGGATAAGGATGATGCAGGGAAACCGAAAGTAGAACCAGAAAGGAGAAACAAAAGGCAGCATTGTTCTTGCAGTAGGTCACTTGTCATCAGGAAACACAAATCGGAGCCACACTGAGATACACTTCACACCCACTAGGGTGACCGTAATGAAAAACACAGGTAATAACAAATGCTGGTGTGGTTGTGGAGATACTGGAACCATCACACACTCCTGGTGGAATGTAAAATGGTGCAGCTGTCTTGGGAAACTTTCAGGTGATTATTCAAAAGGTTAAACATAGAGTCACCATATGACCCAGCAATTCCATTCCTAGGTATAGTCCCAAGAAAATTAAAAACATTTGTCCACACGACAACATGCATGTGAAGGTTCACAGCAGCATTATTCATAATAGCTCAAAGTGGAAACAATTCAAATGTCCGTAGGCTGGTGAATGGATAAATGCAGTGTGATCTAACCATACAGTGGAATATTATTCAGCCATGAAAAAGGAATGAAGCACTGACAAAGGCTATAACATGGAAGATCCTTGAAAACATGTTGCTCAGTGAAAGAAGCCAGACATGAAGGACCACATATTGTAGGACTCCATTTATATCAAATGTCCAGAACAGGTAAACCATGGAGACAGGAAGCAGATTAGTGGTTGCCTAGAGCTGGGATTGGGGAAAGGGTGGATTAGGGAAATGATGTATTAAGGGGTGTACAGTTTCTTTTTGGGGTGATGAAAATATCCTAAAGATAACTGTGGTGATGGATGCACAACTCTATGGATATACTAAACACCACTGAACTGCACACATAAATGGGTGAATAGTGTAGCATATGAATGACATCTCAACAAAGCCATTAAAAGGAAAAGGATTTGATGGGCCAGAGAGTCTCTTGTCATCTGTGTGGGGGGACCTCCTGTAATCCCTCCAGCCACCACTAGGTCTGTTGAATGACTGACCTAAGCCAGACCAGGAGAACAATAAAGGATTTTCTTATCGTATGAAGTGCATGAGATAAAGGTACAGATTCCACCCTGAGGCACCCATAGAATGTGAGGATTAGAAAAGAAGATGGAGGACTTCCCTGGTGGTCCAGTGGGTAAGACTCCATGCTCCCAATGCAGGGGGCCCAGGTTCGATCCCTGGTCAGGGAACTAGATCCCACGTGCCACAACTAAGACCTGGCACAGCCAAATAAATAAATGAATAAATAAATATTTAAAAAGAAAAGAAAAGAAAATGGCACCTGAAAGTTCAGAACTAACAAGAATCCACACATAGCGAGAGTGCGGTGACCTTCAGTAATGTGAGATCCTGGCTCGTCCTGCAAGGCTCTGTCCAGTGGGCTACGTCTTTCCTGCAGCTCTCTAGGTCCCCATGTTCCCAGTGTACTCATTACAGGATCACTGCATGTCTTGTTCTCTGGCTAGTGGATAAGCTGAATAAGGGCGTCTTCTCCAGGAGGCTCTAAACTCCTTCAGGACAGAGATCTCTTATTTATTTATCTTTCAATACTTGGTGTCTCTAAAAAATAGTAAATTACATACAGTAGGCACACA
The DNA here is from genome assembly GCF_026419965.1 of Kogia breviceps. Taxonomy (NCBI): domain Eukaryota; kingdom Metazoa; phylum Chordata; class Mammalia; order Artiodactyla; family Physeteridae; genus Kogia; species Kogia breviceps. The sequence continues at coordinate 56,036,940 of NC_081323.1, forward strand.
ATAAATACCTGCTTAAAAAAAAAGTGAGGGTCTTCCCTGGTGGCGCAGTGGTTGGGAGTCCGCCTGCCGATGCAGGGGACACGAGTTCGTGCCCCGGTCCAGAAAGATCCCACGTGCCGCGGAGCAGCTGGGCCCGTGAACCATGGCCGCTGAGCCTGCGCGTCCGGAGCCTGTGCTCTGCAACGGGAGAGGCCACAACAGTGAGAGGCCCGCGTACCGAAAAAAAAAAAAAAAAAAAAGTGAGGCGGGTACTTCTACTTCCACTAACAATGGTCTAGGTAATTGGTACAATTCTACCCAATAGAAACAATCAAAAAGGCTGCACAAAATATAGAAAACAGTGAAGAGCAAGCAAGACTGTGAGGACACTGGGCCAACATCCAGGAAGACGAGACATCTAGAGAGGCAAGCCTGGCATCATGGCTACTCTCATCCAGGGCTGTTTGCTGATCTGAAGATGTGGCTGAGAAGTTGTGCTGTGTGTTTTCCAACTTCATGGGGCTGTGGGGAAAATGTCAGAATCCAGGGCCTGTCACTGGTGGAGGCCATGGGAAAACAGCCCCTGGTTTGGACTGATTTCAAAGAGCAGCGCATTAGGAGAGAGGGTGACCTGGAAGTGACACAGCTGCTGCATGACTATAGTCCAATGGCAAGTCACCAGATAGCACAGACAAGGAGGTCCCACGTTGCTAATGTCCCCGGGCACCCGGCAAAAGAAAAAGCCTCTCTGGAGTAAGGCAGCAGCATCCCAGGCCCCAGAATATCCTACAAGTAACTTTTCAAATACAAAATCCAGGGATTTCCCTGGTGGCCCGGTGGGTAAGACCAGCGCTCCCAATGGAGGGGACCTGGGTTCGATCCCTGGTCGGGGAACTAGATCCCGCATGCATGCTGGAACTAAGAAGTCCGCATGCCACAGCTAAGAAATCCGCATGCTGCAACAAAGATCCCACATGCCTCAGCTAAGACCTGGCACAGCCAAAAAAAAAAAAGTCATAAATGTGTTTATGTGAAACTTGTTTTTGAACATGATGCTCTTGAGAAAACTTTTTAAGAAAGGAAAATATGTTTACATGAAGAGAAAATGGTTTGCGTTGGCAAAAGCCTAAGGAGGAAAAAAAATCTTTGCTAAAGTCCTGGTTAATATAACCTCTAACCTCCCAGTAGAAATTTTAGCATAAAACCTAGGTTTAGTCTAATGCCACTGGGCACTGAACAATGGATTTCCTTGCATCTCTCTGGAGAGCACTAACTGGGTTTTTTGTAGGTCACAACATACAAACCAGAAGGAGACTCAAACTCATGGCTGGAGGAAGGAAGTATTGCTAGTTGAAGTCATTGATGAATCTTCTGAGAGTCAGCATTGGCTGAAAGAGAAAACTGAGGGATTCGGATAAGGTCAGGTGTGCTTGCCTGATACCCCAACTTACTCCCCACTGACTTGATCCCTTCTTAGGTGAAGGGGTGTGTGTGTGTGCGCGCACGTGTGATCAGTAACTTCTCTCAGTGCATACTGAGTTTGAGTTCCTATGATCAACCTTGAGTTAATACTCAGATAAAACAGTCTAGAGTGAAGTATGAAGAGAAAAAAGAAGAGAGAATATAGTGGAAGAGCAAAGACATTGCTTATATGGAAAGAATATCTAACATAAGTTTTATTGGGGTCTTAGGAAGAGAGGAGGAAGAACGAAGCAATATTTGGATAAAATAAGCTGAAAATTTTCCAAAATTGATGGAACACGTCAATCTGTAAATTTAAGGAGCCAAATAAATCTCAAGCAGGATAATTAAAAAGAAATCCATACCTAGTACAGAAACCCTCAAATGAAGAATTTTAAAAGTAGCTAAAGAAAAGCAAAAGATGACTTTCAAAAGTGCAAGTTTTGCTGAGTTTTTAGCAGCAACAGGACAAGCAGAAGTAGTAGAATTATATTGTCAGTGTGTTGGAAGTAAAATTAACAAACAACACAATAACAGCAACCTGGCCAACACAGCTTCCTACCTGGTGAAAAAATATTTCAGTAAAGGGAATTCTAGGGTTTTTTTCAGGCAGAAGAAAAATTTGTCCTAGAGGGGAGGTTGGGGATAGAAGGAGGAATAAAATGTCAAATGTGAGATTAAGTCCAAATGAACATTAACTTTATAAGACAATGTCTTTTTTGGCTTATGACACAGAGAGAATGAAAATTCAAAACAATAAAATCATCTAGCTCAATAGAAAACAACCCAATCAAAAAATGGGCAGAAGACCTGAACAGACATTTCTCCAAAGAAGACATACAGATGGCCAAGAGGTACATGAAAAGCTGCTCAGCATCACTAATTATTAGAGAAATGCAAATCAAAACTACAATGAGGGCTTCCCCGGTGGCTCAGTGGTTGGGAGTCCGCCTGCCAATGCAGGGGACATGGGTTCATGCCCCGGTCCGGGAGGATCCCACATGCCGCGGAGCGGCTGGGCCCGTGGGTCATGGCCACTGAGCCTGCACAAAAAAAACCACTACAATGAGGTATCACCTCACAACAGTCAGAATGGCCATCCTCAAAAAGTCTACAAATAATAAATGCTGGAGAGGGTGTGGAGAAAAGGGAACCCTCCTGCACTGTTGGTGGGAATGTAAATTGGTGCAGCCACTATGGAGAACAGTATGGAGGTTCCTTAAAAATCTAAAACTAGAGTTACCATATGACCCAGCAATCCCTCTCCTTGGCATATATCTGGAAAAATTGAAAACCTTAATTCAACAAAGATACACGCACCCCAATGGATCATAGCATAATGTCATTTGCAGCAACATAGATGGACCTGAAGATTATCATACTAAGTGAAGTCAGAGAAATACAAATATCATATGATATAACTTATATGTGGAATCTAAAAAAAAAAAGATACAAATGAACTTATTTACAAAACAGAAATAGACTCACAGACATAGAAAACAAACTTGTGGTTACCAAAGCGGAAAGGGTGGGGAGGGATAAATTAGGAGTTTGGGATTAACAGATGCACATTACTATATATAAAATAGACAAAAAACAAGGACCTATTATATGGCAAAGGGAATTAAATTCAATATCTTGTAATAACCTACAATGTAAAAGAATTTTAAAATATATATATGTACATAATACATATGTATAACTGAATCACTTTGCTGTACAACTGAAACTAACACAACATTGTAAGTCAACTATACCTCAATGAAAAGTTGCCTGATTTGAAAAAATAAAGCAACTAATATGGGAGAAGTGTAAATGTTCTAGATGCATTGATTTTTCTAGGAGAGAAGTAAAGGTAATAATTCCTATTGGGTGATAAGTCAAGGCTGCATATTGTAATTTCTAAAATAATCACTAAAAAGAATGGTAAAAGCCTGAATAAATATCAAGCCAACAGAGGAACAAAATGAAATTTTTAAAACTCAACTAAACTTGGGACTTTCCTGGTGGTCCAGTGGCTAAGACTCCACGCTCCCAATGAAGAGGGCCCATTTTCGATCCCTGGTCAGGGAACTAGATCCCATGTGCTGCAAGTAACAGTTCGCATGTCTCAACTGAAGATCCTGCATGCAGCAATGAAGATCCTGCATGCCGCAGCTAAGACCTGGCATGGCCAAATAAATAAATAAATATTTTTTTAAATAAAAAAAAATAAAAACTTAACTAAACTAAACCTAGGCAAAAAAGAGATAAGGGAAAAAAGAACAGGTGAGATGAGCAGAAAGCTCATCAGTAAGACAGTAAAATCATTGCATTAAAGGTAAGAGGGTCGGGCTTCCCTGGTGGCGCAGTGGTTGAGAGTCCGCCTGCCGATGCAGGGGACACGGGTTCATGCCCCGGTCTGGGAAGATCCCACATGCCGCGGAGCGGCTGGGCCCGTGAGCCATGGCCGCTGAGCCTGCGCATCCGGAGCCTATGCTCCGCAACGGGAGAGGCCACAGCAGAGGCCCGCGTACCACCAAAAAACAAAAGGGTAAGAGGGTCAACTACTCCAGCTAAAAAACAAAGATTATCACACTGGATAGAAATAAAATCCTATATATGCTAAGTACAAGAGACACATCTAAAACAGAGGGATCACGAAAGATTGCAAAGAAATGATGAAAAAATCATATACCACTGAAATACTATGAGGATGGCTGGTGTCACAATCCTAATATCAAGCAAATATACTTTAAGGTAAAAGCATCACTAGAATTAAAGAGTGTCACTCTACAATAATAAGAGTATTCTAAATTTGTATGAATGTAAATAACATGATATATAGAGTAAAAGTAAACAGAAGTATATGGAGAAACAGACAAGTCCATAGTCATAGTGAGATATTTTGACATACTTTTCAGTAATTAATGGAGTAAGCAGACAAGAAATCAATAACACTAGAGAAGATTTAAAACAACATAATTAACAAGCTTGACTTTATGGACATGTGCAGCAACTGAAGAATACATTATTTTCAAGAAGATATAATCCATTTTAAAATTTGACTATAGGGGACCTCCCTAGTGGTCCAGTGGTTAAGACTTCACTTTCCAATGCAGGGGGTGTGGGTTTGATCCCTGGTCAGGGAGCTAAGATCCCACATGCCTCTGGGCCAAAAACCAAAACATAAAATAGAAGCAATATTGTAACAAATTCAATAAAGACTTTAAAAATGGTCCACATCAAAAAATCTTAAAAAAAAATTGACTATATGCTGAGCCAAAATGCACATTCCAACAAATTTCAAAGGATTGAACTGAAACAGATAATGTTCTCTAATCACATTGCAAATAGCTTAAGAATCAGTAACAAAAATATAATTGGAGGGGCTTCCCTGGTGGCGCTGTGGTTGAGAGTCCACCTGCCGATGCAGGGGACACAGGTTCGTGTCTTCGTCTGGGAGGATCCCATATGCCGCGGAGTGGCTGGGCCCGTGAGCCATGGTTGCTGAGCCTGTGCGTCCGGAGCCTGTGCTCCGCAACGGGAGAGGCCACAACAGTGAGAGGCCCACGTAATGCAAAAAATAAAAATAATAATAATTGGAAAATCCCTGTATCTTTGAAAACTACACTTTTGAATAATATGCTTCCAAAATACACTTTTAAATAATGCATGGTCTCTGAAGAAATAAAAATGGAAATTAGAAATTATTATTTTTGAACATCTTTATTGGAGTATAATTGGTTTACAATGTTTTGCTAGTTTCTGCTGTATAACAAAGTGAATTAGCTATATGTATACATATATCCCCATATCCCCTCCCTCTTGCATCTCCCTCCCACCCTCCCTACCCCACCCCTCTAGGTGGTCACACAGCACTGAGCTAATGTCCCCCTGCGATGCAGCTGCTTCCCACTACCTATCTATTTTACATTTGGTACTGTATATATGTCAGTGCTACTCTCTCACTTTGTCCCAGCTTACACTTCCCCCTCCCAGTGTCCTCAAGTCCATTCTTTTTTTTTTTTTTCTTTTTTGCGGTACGTGGGCCTCTCACTGTTGTGGCCTCTCCTGTTGCGGAGCACAGGCTCCGGACGCACAGGCTCAGTGGCCATGGCTCACAGGCCTAGCTGCTCTGTGGCATGCGGGATCTTCCCGGACCAGGGCACGAACCCGTGTCCCCTGCATCGGCAGGCGGACTCTCAACCACTGCGCCACCAGGGAAGTCCCTCAAGTCCATTCTTTACATCGCGTCTTTATTCCTATCCAGCCCCTAGGTTTGTCAGAAACTTTTTTTTTTTTAAGATTCCATATATATGTGTTAGCATACGGTATTTGTTTTTCTCTTTCTGACTTACTTCACTCTGTATGACAGACTCTAGGGCCATCCACCTCACTACAAATAATTCAATTTCATTTTTTTATGGCTGAGTAATATTCCATTGTATATATGTGCCACATCTTCTTTATCCATTCATCTGTTGACGGACACTTAGGTTGCTTCCATGTCCTGGCTATTGTAAATAGTGCTGCAATGACCATTGTGGTACATTACTCTATTTGAATTATGGTTTTCTCAGGGTATATGCCCAGTAGTGGGATTGCTAGGTCATATGGTAGTTCTATTTTTAGTTTTTTAAGGAACCTCCATGCTGTTCTCCATAGCGGCTGTACCAATTCACATTCCCACCAACAGTGCAAGATGGCTCCCTTTTCTCCACACCCTCTCCAGCATTTATTGTTTGTAGATTTTTTGATGATGGCCATTCTGACTGGAGTGAGGGTGATACCTCATTGTAGTTTTGATTTGCGTTTCTCTAATGATTAGTGATGTTGAGCATCCTTTCATGTGTTTGTTGGCAATCTGTATATCTTCTTTGGAGAAATGTCTATTTAGGTCTTCTGCCCATTTTTGGATTGGGTTGTTTGTTTTTTGATATTGAGCTGCATGAACTGCTTGTATATTTTGGAGATAAATCTTTTGTCATTTGCTTCGTTTGCAAATATTTTCTCCCATTCTGAGGGTTGTCTTTTCATCTTGTTTATGGTTTCCTTTGCTGTGCAAAAGCTTTTAAATTTCATTAGGTCCCATTTGTTTATTTTTGTTTTTATTTCCATTTCTCTAGGAGATGGGTCAAAAAGGATCTTGTTGTTATTTATGTCAAAGAGTGTTCTGCCTATGTTTTCCTCTAAGAGTTTTATAGTGTCTGGCCTTAATTTTAGGTCTTTAATCCATTTTGAGTTTATTTTTGCATATGGTGTTAGGGAGTGTTCTAATTTCATTCTTTTACATGTAGCTGTTCAGTTTTCCCAGCACCACTTATTGAAGAGGTTGTCTTTTCTCCATTGTATATCCTTGCCTCCTTTACCAAAGATAAGGTGACCATATGTGCATGGGTTTATCTCTGGGTTTTCTATCTTGTTCATTGATCTATATTTCTGTTTTTGTGCCAGTACCATACTGTCTTGATTACTGTAGCTTTGTAGTATAGTCTGAAATCAGGGTGCCTGATTCCTCCAGCTCTGTTTTTCTTTCTCAAGATTGCTTTGGCTATTCGGGGTCTTTTGTGTTTCCAAACAAATTGTGAAATTTTTTATTCTAGTTCTCTGAAAAATGCCATTGGTAATTTGATAAGGATTGCATTGAATCTGTAGATTGCTTTGGCTAGTATAGTCATTTTCACAATGTTGATTCTTCCAATCCAAGAACATGGTATATCTCTCTATCTGTTTGTATCATCTTTAATTTCTTTCATCAGTGTCTTATAGTTTTCTGCATACAGGTCTTTTGTCTCCTTAGGTAGGTTTATTCCTAGGTATTTTATTCTTTTTGTTGCAATGGTAAATGGAGTGTTTCCTTAATTTCTCTTTCTGATTTTTCATCACTAGTGTATAGGAATGCAAGAGATTTCTGTGCATTAATTTTGTATTCTGCTACTTTACCAAATAATTGATTAGCTCTAGTAGTTTTCTGGTGGCATCTTTAGGATTTTCTATGCATAGTATCATGTCATCTGCAAACAGTGATGGATTTAATTCTTCTTTTCCAATTTGTATTCATTTTATTTCTTTTTCTTCTCTGATTGCCATGGCTAAAACTTCCAAAACTGTGTTGAATAATAGTGGTGGAGTGGGCACCCTTGCCTTGTTCCTGATCTTAGAGGAAATTCTTTCAGTTTTTCACCACTGAGAATGATGTTGGCTGTGGGTTTGTCACATATAGCTTTTATTATGTTGAGGTAGATTCCCTCTCTGCCCACTTTTTGGAGAATTTTTATCATAAATGCGTGTTGAATTTTGTCAAAAGATTTTCTCTGCATCTATTGAGATGATCATATGGGTTTTTAAAAAATTAATTAATTTATTTATTTTGTTTTATTTTATTTATTTTTTTAACATCTTTATTGGAGTATAATCGTTTTACAATGGTGTGTTAGTTTCCGCTTTATAAGAAAGTGAATCAGCTATACATATACATTTATCCCCATATCTCTTCCCTCTTGCATCTCCCTCTCTCCCACCCTCCGTATCCCACCCCTCTAGGTGGTCACAAAGCACAGAGGTGATCTCCCTGTGCTATGCGGCTGCTTCCCACTAGTTATCGGTTTTACATTTGGTAATGTATATATGTCCATGCCACTTTCTCACTTTGTCCCAGCTTACCCTTCCCTCTCCCTGTGTCCTCAACTCCATTCTCTAGTAGGTCTGCGTCTTTATTCCCGTCCTGCCCCTAGGTTCTTCATGACCATTTTTTTTTTTTTAGATTCCATATATATGTGTTAGCATACGGTATTTGTTTTTCTCTTTCTGACTTACTTCTTCACTGCGTATGACAGACTCTAGGTCCATCCACCTCACTACAAATAACTCAGTTTCATTTCTTTTTATGGCTGAGTAATATTCTATTGAATATATGTGCCACATCTTCTTTATCCATTCATCTGTTGATGGACACTTAGGTTGCTTCCATGTCTTGACTATTGTAAATAGAGCTGCAATGAACATTGTGGTACATGACTCTTTTTGAATTATGGTTTTCTTAGCGTATATGCCCAGTAGTGGGATTGCTGGGTCGTAAGGTAGTTCTATTTTTAGTTTTTTAAGGAAGCTCCATACTGTGAGATGATTATATGGTTTTTATTCTTCAGTTTGTTAATATGGTATATAACATTGATTGATTTGCGTATATTGAAGAATCATTGCATTCCTGGGATAAACCCCACTTGATCATGGTGTATGATCCTTTTAATGTTCTGTTGGATTCTGTTTGCTAGTATTTTGTTGAGGATTTTTCATCTAAGTTCATCAGTCATATTGGCCTGTAATTTCCTTTTTTTGTGACATCTTTGTCTGGTTTTGGTATCAGGGTGATGGTGGCCTCATAGAATAAGTTTTGGAGTTTTCCTCCCTCTGCTATATTTTGGAAGAGTTTGAGAAGGATACGTATTAGCTCTTCTCTAAATGTTTGATAAAATTCACTTCTGAAGCCATCTGGCCCTGGGCTTTTGTTTCTTGGAAGATTTTTAATCACAGTTTCAATTTCAGTGCTTGTGATTCATCTGTTTATATTTTCTATTTCTTCCTGGTTCAGTTTTTTTTTTTTTTTTTTTTTTTTTTTTTTTTTTTTTGCGGTACGCGGGCCTCTCACTGTTGTGGCCTCTCCAGTTGCGGAGCACAGGCTCTGGACACACGCAGGCTCAGCGGCCATGGCTCACGGGCCTAGCCGCTCCGTGGCATGTGGGATCTTCCATGGACCAGGGTGCGAACTCGTGCCTCCTGCATCGGCAGGCGGATTCTCAACCACTGTGCCACCAGGGAAGACCCCTGGTTCAGTCTTGGAAGGTTGTGCTTTTCTAAGAATTTGTCCATTTCTTCCAGGTTGCCCATTTTATTCTTGTATTTCTGCAGGGCCAGTTGTTACTTCTCTTTTTTCATTTCTAATTCTGTTGATTTGAGTTTTCTCCCTTTTTTTCTTGATGAGTCTGGCTAAAGGTTTATCAATTTTGTTTATCTTCTCAAAGAACCAGCTTTTTGTTTCATTGATCTTTGTATTCATTTCCTTCATTTCTTTTTCATTTATTTCTGATCTGATCTTTATGATTTCTTTCCTTCTGCTAACTTTGGGGGTTTTTTGTTCTTCTTTCTCTAGTTGCTTTAGGTGTAAGGTTAGTTTTTTTATTTTTCTTGTTTCTTGAGGTAGGATTGTATTGCTATAAACATCCCTCTTAGAACTGCTTTTGCTGCATCTCATAGGTTTGGGGTCATCGTGTTTTCATTGTGATTTGTTTCTAGGTATTTTTAAATTTCCTCTTTGATTTCTTCAGTGATCTCTTGGTTATTTAGTAGTGTATTGTTTAGCCTCCATGTGTTTTTATATTTTACAGTTTTTTTCCCTGTAATTGATATCTAGTCTTATAGTGTTGTGGTCAGAAAAGATACTTGATACGATTTCAATTTTCTTAAATTTACCAAGGCTTGATTTGTGACCCAAGAGATGATCTATCCTGGAGAATGTTCCATGAGCACTTGAGAAGAAAGTGTATTCTGTTGTTTTTGGATGGAATGTCCTATAAATATCAATTAAGTCCATCTTATTTAATGTGTCATTTAAAGCTTATGTTTCCCTATTTATTTTCACTTTAGATGATCTGTCCATTGGTGAAAGTGGGGTGTTAAAGTCCCTTTCTATTATTGTGTTACTGTCAATTTCCCCTTTTATGGATGTTAGCATTTGCCTTATGTATTGACATGCTCCTATGTTGGGTGCATAAATATTTACAATTGTTATATCTTCTTCTTGTATTGATCCCTTGATCATTATATAGTGTCCTTCCTTGTCTCTTGTAACAGTCTTTATTTTAAAGTCTATTTTGTCTGATATGAGAACGGCTACTCCAGCTTTCTTTTGATTTCCATTTTCATGGAATACCTTTTTCCACCCCTTCACTTTCAGTCTGTATGTGTCCCTAGGTCTGAAGTGGGTCTCTTGGAGACAGCATATATACGGGTCTTGTTTTTGTATCCATTCAGCCAATCTAGGTCTTCTGGTTGGAGCATTTAATCCATTTACATTTAAGGTAATTATTGATATGTATGTTCCTATTACCATTTTCTAAATTGTTTTGGGTTTGTTTCTGTAGGTCTTTTCCTTCTCTTGTGTTTCCTGCCTAGAGAAGTTCCTTTAGCATTTGTTGTAAAGCTGGTTTGGTGGTGCTGACTTCTCTTAACTTTTGCTTGTCTGTAAAGGTTTTAATTTCTCCATTGAATCTGAATGAGATCCTTGCTGGGTAGAGGAATATTGGTTGTAGGTTTTTCCCTTTCATCACTTTAAATATGTCCTGCCATGCCCTTCTGGTTTGCAGAGTTACTGCTGAAAGATCAGGTGTTAACCTTATGGGGATTCCCTTGTATGTTATTTGTTGCTTTTCCCTTGCTGCTTTTAATATTTTTTCTTTGTGTTTAATTTTTTTTTTTTTTTTTTTTTTTTTTTTTGTGGTACGCGGGCCTCTCACTGTTGTGGCCTCTCCCATTGCGGGGCACAGGCTCCGGACACGCAGGCTCAGTGGCCATGGTTCATGAGCCCAGCCACTCCGCGGCATGTGGGATCTTCCCAGACTGGGGCACGAACCCGTGTCCCCTGCATCGGCAGGTGGATTCTCAACCACTGCACCACCAGGGAAGCCCTGTGTTTAATTTTTGATAGTTTGATTAATATGTGTCTTGGCATGTTTCTCCTTGTATTTATGCTGTATGGGACTCTCTGAGCTTCCTGGACTTGATTGACTATTTCCTTTCCCATGTTAGGGAAGTTTTCAATTATAATCTCTTCAATTATTTTCTCAGACCCTTTCTTTTTCTCTTCTTCTTCTGGGACCCCTATAATTCGAATGTTGGTGTGTTTAATGTTGTCCCAGAGGTCTCTGAGACTGTCCTCAATTCTTTTCATTCTTTTTTCTTTATTCTGCTCTGTAATAATTATTTCCACTATTTTATCTTCCAGGTCACTTATCCATTCTTCTGCTTCAGTTATTCTGCTATTGATTCCTTGTAGAGAATTTTTAACTTCGTTTATTGTGTTGTTCATCATTGTTTGTTTGCTCTTTAATTCTTCTAGGTCCTTGTTAAGCGTTTCTTGTATTTTCTCCATTCTATTTCCAAGACTTTGGATCATCTTTACTATCAATACTCTGAATTCTTTTTCAGGTAGACTTCCTATTTCCTCTTCTGGTTGGAGCATTTAATCCATTTAAATTTAAGGTAATTATTGATATGTATGTTCCTATTACCATTTTCTAAATTGTTTTGGGTTTGTTTCTGTAGGTCTTTTCCTCTTCTGGTGGGTTTTTACCTTGCTCCTTCATCTGCTGCATATTTCTCTGTCTTCTCATTTTGTTTAACTTACTGTGTTTGGGGTCTCCTTTTCACAGGCTGCAGATTCATAGTTCCTGTTGTTTTTGGTGTCTGCCCCCAGTGGGTGAGGTTGGTTCAGTGGCTTGTGTAGGCTTCTTGGTGGAAGGGACTGGTGCCTGTGTTCTGGTGGGTGGGGCTGGACCTTGTCTTTCTGGTGGGCAGGGCCACGTCCAGTGGTGTGTTTTGGGGTGTCTGTGAACTTAGTATGATTTTAGGCAGCCTCTCTGCTAATGGGTGAGGTTGTGTTCCTGTCTTGCTAGTTGTTTGGCATGGGGCATCCAGTGCTGGAGTCTGCTGGCCGTTGGGTGGAGCTGGGTCGTAGCATTGATACGGACATCTCTGGGGGAGCTCTCACAAGTTGATATTACGTGGGGCCAGTAGGTCTCTAGTGGTCCAGTGTCCTGAACTCGCCTCTTCCACCTCAGAGGCTCAGGCCTGACAACAGGCCGGAGCACCAAGACCCTGTCAGCCACATGGATGAAAATACATTTGCTCTTGATTCTTGCATGCTCCTGGCCTGTAAACCTGCTAGTGTTGGAGGGTTTCCTGCAGAGGCAGGGGTGGCTGTGGCTCACTGTGGGGATAAGGACACTGGCAGCAGAAGTTCTGGGAAGTACTTCTTGGCATGAGCCCTCCTGGAGTCTCTAGAAATTATTTTGAACTAAATTATATATAATGAAAAAATGCAGTACAACAAAATTTGTGGATTAAAGATAAAGCAGTACTTGGAGGGAAATTTATAGCCTTAATTGCATATTTTAGGGAAGAAAAAAGACTGAAGTATAATGAATTAAGCATTCATTTCAAGAGTTTAGAAAAAGAATGGCAAAATAAACTCAATAAAAGTAGATGAGAGGAAATAATTTAAAAGTATAAGTAAATGTAAAAGAAAACATACAACAAAGAAGCGACAAAGCCAAAATTGACAAAACCAACAAAATTGATAAACCCCATTGAGAATGATAAAAAAGAAAAGAGAAGGGACACAGAGCAAGTATAAGAAATGAAAAAGAGGCTTTGCTGAAAAAATAAGAGGATATTGTGAACAACTCTGTGCCAAAGACTTGAAAATTTAGGTGAAATGGACAGATTCACAGAAAAATACAACCTAAATGACACAAGAAGAAATAGAAAATCTTAGTCTTAGAATGATTAAAGAAATTAAATCTGTAATTTTTAAACATCTGATTATGAAAATTCAAGACCCAAATGTCTTCACTGGGGAATCCTACCAAACATTGAAGAAAGAAAAGATGCTTACTTATGTACCTTTTCCAGAAAGTAGAAAAAGATTCAAAAACTAATTTTGGGAGGCTTGTATACATTTTATACTAACACCCAACAAGAACAGTACAGTAGTCCTCCCTTATCTGCGAGGATCTGTTCCAAGGCCCCCAGTGGATGTTGAAACCGTGGATAGTACCAAACCCTATATATACTTTGTTTTTCCTATATATATATACACACCTATGATAAAGTTTGATTTAGAAATTAGGTACAGTAAGAGATTAACAACAATAACTAATAATAAAATAGAACAATTATAACAATATACTGTAATAAAAGTTATGTGAATGTGGTCTCTCTCAAAACATCTTATTTTACAAATTTAATGCCTCTTCCATCTTAACTAAGCACTTATCATGCACAATGGCTGTAACTTTTACAGTTTGAGGTGTGACAGCAAAATAGCATAAATTTACTTTTCCTTGTTCACAATTTCATGGATAGAAGATTCATTCTTACCATAGATCTTACCAGCCTCAGCATACAATTTTTTTCCTTATTAAGTTGAGAACTTTCGCCTTTTCCCTTAAAGAAAGCATTTTTTTGGCTTCTCTTTGGCATATCTGAATTGTCAGCATCACTCTTCTTATACTTTGGGTCCACTATTAAGTAAAATAAGGGTCACTTGAACACAAGTGCTGGGATACAGTGATAGTGGGTCTGATAACTGAGTTGCTACTAAGTGACTGGCAGGCAGGATCCACTGGACACAGGGATGATTCATGTCCCAGGTAGTACAAAACAAGACATCATGGGATTTCATCACGCTGCTCAGAATGGCCTGCAATGTAAAACTTATTAATTGTTTATTTCTGGAATTTTCCACCTAATATTTTTGGGCCATGGTTGACCATGGACAACTGAAACACTGGAAAGTGAAACTGCAGATATGGGCAGACTACTCTACCAGAAAGAGAAAATACAGGTCAATTTCACTCATGAGTTTAGGTGCTAAAATCCTAAACAAAATAAAACAAAGCAAATCAAGCAATATATAGAATGATAGTACACCATGATCAAATTGGATTTATCCTAGGAATGCATGTTGATTTAACATTAGGAAATCAATTAATAGAGTTTACCATGTTAATAGATTAAAAGAGGAAATGCATCATCTGAAGTTTGCAGGAAAAGAGATAAAACTTGACATCCATATACAATAAAAACTCATAGGAAAGAACGAAACTTCCTGAATCTGATGAAGGACATCAATTTAAAAACCTATCATACTTGGTAAATATCATACTTGGTAAAAAGTTGAAAGCTTTCTCTTTGAGATTGTGTATAAGAAAGCTCATGACCATCGTTTCTTTTTTCTTTCTTTCTTTTAATGACCATTTCTTTTTTTAAAAAATATTTATTTATTTATTTAGCTATGTCAGGTCTTAGTTGCGGCATGCAGGACCTTTGTTGCCTGACCAGGGATCAAACCCAGGCCCCCTGTATTGGGAGCACAGAGTCTCAGCCACTGGACCACCAAGGAAATCCCTATGACCATCATTTCTATTCGGATTGCTGGAGGCTTTGGCCAGTGCAGCAAGCAAGAAAAAGAGATAAAAGTTATAATGGTTGGAAAGGGGAAAAAACAAACAAACAAACCTAAGACAGTCATTATTCTCAGCTAAGGATTCTATATGAAGAAAATCCAAAAGACTCTACTGTAAATATTAGAATTAATAAAGGATTTTAGTAAGGTTACTGGATATAGAGTCAATGTAAAAAAATCAAGAGTGTTTCAGTAGTAAACATAAAAATAAATTTGAAAGATACTATCTACAATAGCATTAAAATATCCATGCCTAAAAATAAAACTAAAAAAAAGACTTCTAAATAGGGAGGGATAAATCAGGAGGTTGCGATTGACACATATACACTACTATATATAAAATAGGTAATCAACAAGGACCTACTGTACAGCACAGGGAAATATACTCAATATTTGGTAATAACCTATAAGGGAAAAGAATCTGAAAAAGAATATATATATATATATATATATATATAACTGAATCTTTGTGCTGTACACCTGAAATTAACATGACGTAAATCAACTATTAAAAAAAAGTCTATGCTGAAGTATATTCACTGAAATAAAATGTCCTTAGATGTGTGTTTTATACACAGTAAAAAAAAAAAGCAGTATGATTTGATACCAATAAATATTTGTCTTCCAAACTCCCAAAATCTAAAAAAAGACCTCTAAATATAAAACTTTTAAAAAAGTACTGCAAGAAATTTTAAAAGATCTAAATAAATACATTTATGGATAAGAGGACTCAATAATAAGTACATCAATTCTCAAACTGATCTGTAGATCCAATGCAATCCTAATCAAAATCTCAAAGGTTTTTTAAAAATAGAACTTGACAAACTGATTCCAAAAAATGGAAACGATTCAAAAGTCTACCAACAGTAGAATGGATAAATAACCTGTGGTATATCCAAAGGATGGAATGAAAATGAATTAACAATGTACAAAACATGAATGACTCTCAAGAAGAAACCACACACACACACACACACACACACACACACACTCACGCTCAGCCATAGGATTTAGGAATGCTTGTTTTGGTGGGAAATTATAGGTAAACACAAAGAAGAGATTAAACAAAAGTTAGGATGGGAGTGGAGATTTGTGAAAGAAAGAGTATACAGTGTGTTCTGGAGTGCTGCCAGCATTCTGTTTCTTGACTTGGAGAGTGGTTGTACAAGTATTTGCCTTATGATTAGCCATTGGGTAGTACATTTTTTGTTTTGTGCACTTTTCTATGTGGGTGTCATTTTTCACAAAGATTTTTGAAAGACATAGAATATTTGTTTCCCCACATGAGGGAGGCAAATGTAAAATCAGCAGTTGTTCAATGAACTGTAACATGACAAAGGCTATAAGATAGTGGCCTGGACTAAGTCTAGGATTGCCCAAGGCTAAGAATTTGCTGTTGCTTATTCAGCACTAACAGTGGCAGAGGGACTCTGACTGGCACAGGATCACCAGCCAGGAACAGGGAAGACTCCATATTCCACCTCAGCCTGGACAAAACAAATATAGCACTACCCAGCTCCCTGTGCTCTGCCTCTAGGCGTGCTAAGAACTCTTTGCATGACTAAGCTGTTATCTTGAGTATTTAGAGATCAAGACAGGGGGTGGGTTCCTTGAATAAAAGGCATGAATATTCAGATTTCAGGAAAGGAATAGTTCCATTATAAATTAATAAAATGACACTGATCAAACTGTTTAGTCTCTATGGGCTTGTACAGTATGGTGCAATTTCCTAGGAAATTAATAACATTGGGTGATCTGATAAAACTGAATTCTTGAACCTGTAATAGTAGAAGCTCAGACCTTGGTCCCAGCTTTACCCATCAAATGTACATACTAAGTGACCCAGGTGGAACTCTCAGCCAGTTCAGTATCTCTCAGTATCTTATCTTGTATCTTATCTTATCTCATCTCATTGACATTGGCTGGTTATTACACAGGGCACACCTGGGAATAGAGCTCTACCTGGAAATAGCCTCTGTGGGGAGGAATTCCCCAATCCTTATATTTTACTTAAGGAGGGAGCAGGGCTCTATAATAAAGACATTATTTTTAAAAAACCAAAACTATAGACCAATATTCCTCATGAATACAAACCCAAAAATCCTCAACAGAATGATAGCAAATAAAATCTAGCAATATATTCAAAGGATCATAACCATGTGGGATTTACCCCAGGAATATAAGTTTGGGTAAACATTTGAAAGTCAATCAATGTAATCCACTACAATAGAATAAAAGAGAAAAATCATATGATCATCTCAATAAATTCAGAGAATGCATTTGACAAAATTCATCATTCATTCATGAGAAAAACTCTCAGCAAACTAAGAACAGAAGGACATCTATGAAAAACCCACAATGGACATCAAACTTAGTAGTGAAAGACTGAGTCCTTTCCTCCTATAATTGGGAGAAGGACAAAGATGTTTGCTTTCACTACTTCTAGTCAACACTGTACTAGAGGTCCCAACCACTATAATAAGGCATGAAAAAGAAATTAAATGGATTCAGATTAGAAAGGAAGAAAGTTGCAAAGTTAATACAGAGTGGTCCCTTATACCCTTTACTCACTTTCCCCCAATGGTTACATCTTACATAACATATCAAAACTAGGAAACTGACACTAGTGTGATGTTGGTAAACTAAATTGTGACAAAGATACCAAAACAATTCAATGGAAAGTAATCTTTTAACAAATGGTGCTGGATCAACTGGATATCACTATGGAAAGAATGAACTTTACACAAAAATTAATTCAAAATTGATCATGAACCTAAACATAAAAGCTAAATCTATAAAACTTCTAGGAGAAAATCTGGGAGTTCCCTGGCATTCCAGTGGTTAGGACTCAGTGTTTTCATTGCTGTGGCCACAGGTTCAATCCCTGGTCAGGGAAATAAGATCCTGCAAGCTGCACAGCATGGCCAAGTTAATTAATTAAAGTAAAACTTCTAGGAGAAAATCTTCATACCCTTGGGGTTAACAAATATTCTTAGGACACAAAAAGCAGTCAACATAAAAGAAAAAAAAGATAAAATGGACTTAATCAAAATTTTAATTTTCTGCTCTTTAAAACATACCATTAAGAAAATTAAAATGATTAATTAACAAGATGGGGGAATCCTTTCACAATGTATATGTATATCAAATCACCATGATATATACTTTAAATATCTTAGAATTCTATATGTCAGTTACACCTCCATAAGGCTGAGGAAAAAAAGAAAATGAAAAGGCAAGACATAAATTGGGAGAAAATAATCCCAATACATATATCTGACAGAGGAATAGCATCTAGAATAAATAAAAGCCCTTTACATTCCCAATAATAGAAGATAAACCATCCAATTAGAAAATGAGCAAAAGTTAATAGGTTCCGCCACTTAGTCCTTACCAGCTGGGCTCCCTGCCTGGGGTCTTGGCGCTCCTCTCCTACTTATTACTGTAATTTCCTCCTGGCTGCCCTTCTTCCCATACCACTGAAATAGGAGGGAAGGGGGCAAGGCACAACCTTTAAAAGAATGACATAGCAGTTGAGCATATGACATAAACTGGTTAGAACCAAGTAGGTCCAAGATGGCAGAAGATTCAACTTCCAGTGGACCTTGAGCCTCATCATATGCTCATTGTAATACATTAGCTAAATGATACATCACAGGTGCCATGACAGTTCTGAGGCTAACCATAAAAGGTCAAAAAGTGGGCACGGGCCCAATTCCTGGAAATCTCTGCCCTTTCCCCCTGAAATACTTGGAATAACCCTCCCACTCATTACCCTATGAAATTACCCAGCCAATAAAAGCTAACTACTCCATATTTTGAGGCCTCTCACCTTCTGAGATGGCCCACACTCTGTCTGTGGAGTGTGTTTCTCCCAAGGCCATTCTTGCCTTTTGGATGGACTGCATTTTGTCTATGGAATATGTATCTCTCTAAATAAATCCACATCTTACCTATCACTTTGCCTCTCACTGAATTCTTTCTGTGACGAGACATCAAGAACCTGAGCTTCATTAAGTCCTGAGACCAGGTATGTGATCTCAATGAAAAGACAGTGGGTTCAAGTCCCAGTCTGAGTTGTGCAGTTTCACTGCTTCTCTATGCCAAAGGACTCCCTTTTTAAAATTAATTAAATTTGTTTATTTTGAAACAATTCAAACCTACAGAAAAGTTGTAAGTATATTACAATGAATTCCCCTATACTTACTTTCATCTATAGACTCTTTCCCTTTATGTTGAAATTTCCAGTTACTCTTTCATTGAGATACAACCTACTCCTTTAAGATGTAGTGTGGGTTTCTCCTGGAATCTTAACAGTCCTTTTTTCTTTTCCCCAGAAGGAAAAAAAAAAGAAAAGAAAAGAAAAGAAAAGAAAAGAAAAGAAAGAAAGAAAGAAAGAAAGAAAGAAAGAAAGAAAGAAAGAAAGAAAGAAAGAAAGAAAGAAAGAAAGAAAGAAAGAAAGAAAGAAAGAAAGAAAGAAAGAAAGAAGAAGAAGAAAAAAATAAGTTAATAGGTTCAGGTTTCTTTTGGAGTGATGAAAATGTTTTGGAATTAGTGCTAATGGTTGCAACAACACATTGAATATACTAAAAACCGCTGAAGGGTACACTTTAAAATGGTGAATTTTGTTATGTGAAGTATACCTTGATTTTTAAAAAAATACTCTAAAAATGGGCAAAAGACTTGAATAGACACTTCACAAAAAACGAAACAGGAATAGACAATCTGCATATGAAAAGATGCTTAAGATCATTAGTAATTAGGGCTAGGAAAATGCAAATTGAAACTACAAAAAGTACCTCTACACACCCACTAGAATGACCAAAAAAATTTTTTTAATTACGGTACCAAGGGTTTATGAAGTTGTGGGGCAACTGAAACTCTCCAGCACCACTGGTAGGAGTGTAAAGTGGTACAATCACAGTTTCTTATATAATACTATATGTACACCTACCCATGATCTGCAATTCCACTACTAGGTATTTACCCAGGAGAAATGAACATATATTCCACAAAAAGATTTGTACACAAATGTTCATAGCAGCATTACTCATAATAGCTAAAAAGTGGAAACAGCCCAAATGTCCATCAACTGATGAATGGATAAACGTATTGTGATAGATCCACACAACAGAATTCTACTCAGAAATAAAAAGGAAAGAACAGCTGATACACAGAAATATGGTTGTATCTCAGAGACATTATGTTGAGCGAAAGAAAACGGTACACATGAAATGATTCTAGTCATACAAAGCTCTAGAACAGGCATTAGAAATCCGATCCATAGTTGGCTGGAGCAGGGGTTGGGGTTGGGGAATTGACTATAAAAGAGAATGAGGGAACTTTCTGGAGGAATGAAAACATCTCGATTGTGATGATGGTTACGTGGGTGTGTATACTTTGTCAAAACTCATTGCACTGCACACTTTAAATCTATGCGTTTTAATACATATGTAAATTATACTTCAGGAAACTTGATTTTAAAAAATTAAAAAGAGCGCGGAATCTGGAAACAAATGACCTGAGTTTGAGTCTTTTGTCCTGGCTCCACACTTAAAGACCTTGGACAAGTTACACAGCCTTTCTAAGCCTCATCTGGAGAATGCGGATACACCTCAGATGCGGGAGAGGGAATGCTCCTTGTTGTATCCAGGTGTTGGGTGTTATTAAGAATGGCTCTGTGCTTACCACGTGCCAGGCCCTACGCTGAGCAGTTTGCACAAAAGGGCAACAGATTGGATGGGAAGAAATGTGCACACCGGGCTCCCGGGCTCCATCCTTTCAATTCTGAACTCCGGAGGTGGGGCTGGGGTGGAGGTATATTTGTTTGCTTGGGCTGACAAAACAATTACCCCAGACTAGGTTTCTTAAACAACAGAAATCAATTTTTTTATAGTTCTGGAGCTTGGAAGTCCAAGATCAAGGGGACTTTCTCACTCTGTCCTCACGTGGTCTTTCCTCTGTGACTCTGGCTCTCCTTATAAAGACCCCAGTCGGACTGGATTGGGGTCCACCCTAAAAGCCCTCATTTTGAATTAACATCTCTTTAAAGACCCCATCTCTAAATGCAGTCACATTCTGAGGTATTGGGGGTTAGGGCTTCAAGATATGAATTTGGGCGGGACACAATACAGCACATAACAGGGAATGAATTCAGATTTGGCCCCTCTTGGATAGGGATGTCTAAGGACAGAGCCTTTACCCTTGAGCAGTTGAGGTTCAGCTCAGAATAACTGGTAGAAAGATCAGATCAGTTCACCTATTTTGACATTTTGTAACTGAATAACCTGGGATAAAGCACTTAAAATCTCTAAACTTGACACAATGTCCCCTCACCTAAAGGGGAACATAGTCTTATCCCATAGGGCTGTTGGGAAGAGCATATGGACCGACATTATTATATCAAAGTGTAAGGCCGCGTTCTTAGTCGTACAATAGAATCACCCCAGCAAAAGTGGAAAATACTGATGCCCAGGCCCCCGCGCCCCCTGCCCCCCACCCTGTTCAATTAGTCTGGGATGGAGCCCAGATACTTACCCTTTAAGAAGTTCTCCAGTGGGGCTTCCCTGGTGGTGCCCTGGTTGAGAATCTGCCTGCTAATGCAGGGGGCACGGGTTCGAGCCCTGGTCTGGGAGGATCCCACATGCCGCCGAGCAACTGGGCCCGTGACCCACAACTACTGAGCCTGTGCGTCTGGAGCGTGTGCTCTGCAACAAGAGAGGCCGTGACACTGAGAGGCCCGCACATCGCGATGAAGAGTGGCCCCCGCTTGCCACAACTAGAGAAAGCCCTCGCACAGAAACGAAGACCCAACACAGCAAAAATAAATAAATTAATTAATAAACTCCTACCCCCAACATCTAAAAAAAAAAAACAACGTTCTCCAGTGATTCAAATGACTCCACCAAGGTTAAGGGGCTACAGGAGCATCCTGACAAGTTTCCAAGGATGGACTAGGGGCTGGGGGTACTCTGTGTACTTGGACTCGGACTTTCAGAGCTGGAAGCCCCCCTGGATGTTCTCAGGACCACTCCCTCCTGCTTCTCTACAAGAAGAAACAGATGCTGGAGAACTGAGGCTGGACTAGGACCTTGTCCCACCCCTGCTCCCAGTCCAGGGCCTTTCTCGCCCCAGGCACTGCGCACCAGAAACCCCTGCAGGACCCGGGTCAGAGGCAGCGCGAGTGCACGGCTGGCTCTGAAATCCGGCTATTCCTCCTGCTTTACTTTATCCTGGGACCTGGGACTCAGGTGCTCGGGATTGTGGATGGTGGGGTTGAGCCCCGCCAGTAAGGCCGGCTGCGGGCGAGGCCAACGCTAGGTGGCGCCCGAGGGCCGGATCTGCCCTGCTCCCTGAAGTCCTGGGGGCGCTGGGGATCCTGGGGGTCCCGCTGCGCTGCTGGGCAGCAGAGCTTCGCCCCTTGTGCTGCCCGGTTCCTCGCCTCTTTCGAAGCACTATCGGGAGAATTACGTGCAAGAACTTCTCAAGACCTAGCCCTTGCCCGACCCCTAGAGAAGATGGACTGCATGTTACCCTGCTTCCCTCTTGCCTTCTCTCACTTGGGGGTGTGTGTTTTTTTCTGGTGAGTTGCTCATCTCTGTTAGCAAATCTGGAAGATTCTTCAACGTTTTGCTGCTCAACACGTGCCACAGAGGGCTGTCGATTAGTAAGAAAATCACATTTTTAAAACACAGGAAACGTATCAGAACGAAGTCAAAGAATTTTCTCCACTCAAGTGTTGGGATAGCAGCGTCACAATGAGGACCCTGAGACGCTGTAAAATCCTGACTCAGAAAGGATCCTCTTTTGTTCAGAGTTATTTTCATGTAGAGTGCTTTATGTGTTTTATAACAATTTTAGAACCAGGGACCCATCACTGTGGTTGCTATTTAGAGTAGCCCCTCCCTAACGCAGGACATCCCAGAAAACCCAACAGCCAAACACATTTTGGAGTAAGGTGTCATCCTGAAGTTCCAAATACTTAAAATATTTCCTTTTGAGAAACCTGAGTTAGCTTTTGCAAAATGGTCTTTCTCATGTTACCAGTTATTTCTTTTTCTCCCTCCCCATTTTATATTAAGAATTTCTTCAACTAACACTTACTTGCCAATCTCTGAGTCAGACCCTGGAAATACACAAGCAAACCAACAATAAATAGTAGGAAACAGTCCCTACTCCTAGGAAGCTCACCATCTAATGGGGAGGAGAAAAGGTATGTAAATAACACCAGCACCATGTGCTTGGGGATGTTATGGAAACATGTGTTCAGGGGACACATAAAGGAGCAATTGCTCCTTTAATTTTTAAACTTTGTATTATGAAAAATTTCAAACATAAACAAAAGTAGAAGGAATAGTATAATGAATCTTCTCTGCCTGTCACTCAGTTTACAAAATTATCAACATATCACCAATCTTGTTTCATCTGTGCCTTGCCACCTTGCTGGTAATTTTTTTTTGTACAGTGTTATTAAGGTATGATTATATACCATAAAACTCTCCCCCCCTAAATGTACAACTCAATGATTTTTAGTGAGTTAACAGTTGTGCAACCATCATCACAATCCAATTTTAGAACATTTCTACTATACACCAAATTTTGCTCGTGATTATTTGCAGTCAATCCTCATTGTCATCCCTAGCCCTCGGCAACCACTGATCTTCCTTCTAGCTCTGTTGACTTGCCTTTTCTGGACTTTTCATATTCATGGAAGTACTGTATATGTGGTCTTGTGTGTCTGGCTTCTTTCACTGAACATCATGTTTTCAAGGTTCATCCGTGTTGTAGCTGTGTCAGTGATTCATTCTTCTTTATGGATGAATAATATTCCATTGTATGGATGGGTCACATTTTACTTACCCATTATTAATTGATGACACATTTGGGTTATTTCCATTTTTTGGCTTTTATGAATAATGCATCTATGAACAGTCACATTCAAGTAAATATGTGGACAGATGTTTTCATGTCTCCTTGGTAAGTATCTAGAAGCGGAATTACCGGATATTATGGTATGTTTATGCTTAACATTTTTAAACTCTGCCAAATTTTTTTTTCCAAAGTGGCTGTACCATTTTAAATTCCCATCAGTAACGTATAATGATTCCAATTCTCCACATCCTTGCCAACATTTGTTATTTCTTCTTGATTATAGCCATCCTAGTGGGTGTGAAGTGGCACCTAATTGTAGGGTTTTTTTAAAAGTCTATTTTATTTTATTTATTTATTTTTGGCCGTGCCGCCTGGCTTGCGTTTCTTAGTTCCCCAACCAGGGATTGAACTGGCGGCCTTGGCAGTGAAAGCACCTAACCACTGGACTGCTGGGGAATTCCCATCTAATTGTAATTTTAATTTACATTTCCCTAATGAATGATAATGTTGAGCACCTTTTCATGTGCTTATTGGCCATTTGCATATTTTTGTTGAAACGTCCATTCAAACCTTTTGTCCATTTTTATAAACTTTTAATTTTATTTTAGCTTTAGAAAAATTGTGATGAGAGTACAGACTGTCCACATCCTTCACACCCAGTTTCCTCTGTTACTAACATCTGACATGAGTGAGGTACATTTGTCACAATTAACTGAAGTTCACATTTTGTTCTGCTTTCCTTAGTTTTTACCTGAGGTCCCTTTTCTGTTCCAGGGTTCCATCCAGGACACCATTTAGTTGTCATGTCTCCTCAGGTTCCCTTTGGCTGTGACAGTTTCTCAGGGTTTTTTTTTTTAACCTTGACTTTTGATAACCTTAGCAGTTTTGAGGAGGACTGGTCGGGTATTTTGTAGAATGTCCCTAACTGGGATTTGTCTGGTGTTTTTCTCATGATTAGAATGGGGTTATGGGTTTGTTTGGTTTTTTTTAATATATATATATATATTTTGGTGGTATGCGGGCCTCTCACTGTTGTGGCCTCTCCCGTTGCGGAGCACAGGCTCCGGACGTGCAGGCTCAGCAGCCATGGCTCACGGGCCCAGCCGCTCCGCGGCATGTGGGATCTTCCCGGACCGGGGCACGAACCTGTGTCCCCTGCATCGGCAGGCGGACTCTCAACCACTGCGCCACCAGGGAAGCCCCGGGGTTTATGGGTTTTGAGTGGAATTCCTCAGAGATAAAGGGACTGTTTATTCTACTCCGGGTGACTTAAACAGCAGAAGTTTATTCCCTCACAGTTCCTGAGGCTGGACGTCTACGCTCAAGTTTTCAGCTGGGTTGTTTTCTTCTGAGGC
The DNA here is from genome assembly GCF_026419965.1 of Kogia breviceps. NCBI lineage: Eukaryota > Metazoa > Chordata > Mammalia > Artiodactyla > Physeteridae > Kogia > Kogia breviceps. Next base: position 56,061,831 of record NC_081323.1, read on the forward strand.
CTCTCTCCTTGGTTTGTAGACTGCCACCTTCTCCCTGTGTCCTCACATGTTTGTCCTTGTGCCTATCTCTGTCCTAACCTTCTCCTCTTATAAGGACACCAGTCACATTGGATGAGGGCCCATCCCAATGACCCCATGTAACCTTAATCATCTCCTTAAAGATCCTTTCTCCAAATATGTTCACATTATGAGGTACTTGGAGTTAGGACTTCAATACATGAATTTTGGGGGGGACACAGGATAGCCCATAAGAGTGCTGTTCTCATCATATTGAGGGTCCGTGCCATCAACAAGACTTATCACTATTGACTTACCACCTTGATCACCTGGCCGAGGTATGTTGGTCAGGTTTCTCTGCTATACAGTTTTCCCTTTCTTTTCCTTTTCCATACCGTGCTCTTTAGAGCAAAATCACGATGTGCAGCCCGCACTTAAGAAGTGGGGTTTATGTTCTGTGAACCTCTTAGGGGTAAATCTTCGTGACTTTGGTTTTGGCAATAGAATCTCAGACATGACAAGCATAGCAACAAAAGAAAACTAGATCTATTGGACTTGATCAAAATGAAAAACTATATCAGTGGATATTATCAAGAAAGTGAAAGGACAACCTATAGAATGGGAGAAAATATTTGCAAATTATATATCTGATAAGAGGTCTAGTATCCAGACTATATAAAGAACAACAAAAAGACAGAACTCTAACTTTTACAAATAAATGCTGTAATGAAGAACCTTGTGCACAAGGTATTTTGCATGTTTGAACATATCTGCAGAATAAATTCCCAGAAGGGTATGTGCTTTTCTAATTTTGACCACTGTTGCCAAATTGCTATCCATTGAGGGTGTACCAGACAGATCCCCAGCAGAATTTATTTCCAAACCTGCTCTGACATATGCCAACACTGACAAGAATGCCCAATGCAGTGTTATTCATCAAAGCTCCAAACTGGAAACAGCCCAGTGACCCTTAGCAAGAGGATGGAGAAATAAATCATGGTCTCCTCATACAATGGAATAATACAAAGCAGTGAAAAAGGACAAAGTTCTGCTACCCACGAGGTGGAGGAATCTCACCGGCATGTCAGTGCCTGAAAGAAACCAGATGCAAAGCAGTACTTCCTGTGGGATTCCAGTGAGATGAATCAGCCATGAAGTTGAAAGGAAGAGGAAATCTATAATGGTAGAGATCAAAACAGGGGTTCGCCTTGGATGGTGGGGGCTTTGATGACACGGCACAAGATTGTCCACTGACCTGCTCAAAATGTCCTCTACCTTGATCCGGGTGACAGGCAGGTAGGTATAGAAATACATAAAAACTCACCAAGCTATTTGTGCGTCACTGATGTTACATCTCAATAAAAAGAAAAAAAGCTTTAAAAAAAAAAAAAAAAGCGTCAACGCTGACGTGCAAACAGCAGGGCCGGGGTAGCAGGGAGTGTCCTTGGAAAGAAGGGTCGCGTAGCAGGTCTCTTTGTTCTGTCTTGTCCGGCTGCTGGCTCCAGGTGTCAGGAGGGGAGGCTTGCTGCATCTCCACCATCCAGGCCACAGCCCTGCAGCTCAAGTGCAGGGGGCCTGCTGTCTCACAGCCCTGAGCCACCTCCCCCTGTCCAGACCGGCCCTGCACCAGCTGTGGAGCAGCTGCCTGGTTATTTATAGCCTTGGGCTCCGCATGAAAGGAGCCTCTTTCAGTGGCTCCTTCCTCCTGACTTCGACTCTGCTCCTGAGTCGCTCTTCCCCCAACCCCCACCCCAAGCTTTAATGTTCCTGGAACATTCCAGGTCCCACTGCTGGACTACATGTTACTGTTGGGGGGGGTTCTCCCCTGAAGAGCTGATTCCTGGGGCTCACCTCTCCTGACATGGCCTCAACTCTCTACAGGGCTTTTGGATGGGATGAGAGAGCTTATTTCTTACAGTCTCAGGCCAGGCCCCGGGGTTTTGGGCCCTCAGCTGCCAGGCTGTCTCTCTGGGTGAAGGAACAGCCACTAGGAGGCTGAGGAGCGCTTGGTCCCTTCCCAGGAAGTGCGATGGTGGTCCTGGCCTCTCCCCTTCAGGGTCTCCTGGGCCTCTGGCTAAAGAGGCCGCCAGCCCATCAACCGAGCTTCTCCTATGCTTGGTAGGCTTCCTGGCCCTGGGCCTCCTCTGCTGGCCGTGTCCTGTGGGAGCTCCAGGGTCCAGAAGAGCTCGTTAGGGGCTAAACCCTCACCCCTCATCCCACCCCTCTTCTGGTGGGGCCTGATGGCAGCGTCCTTCAGGAGCCTTGAGTCTTTTCTCCAAGCCCTGTTAGGCCTAAGTTAGTCTTGTTCCTTTTCTTGGAAAACTAGGATATTCCTCCCCCTCCCCCCACATCGGAAGGGTGGTGGTGCGGCACCAGAACGGGGAGGACCCCCCTGCCCCCAACAAGGTGTTAAACTCCAGCTCTCCTCTGTCACCAGCGGCAGGACACTTAGTGCAGGAGACGGGTTCTGAAAACATGATCCAGAAATGCATTTTAAAAATCAAATCCACTTTAAAGGCAGTAAAAGCATTTGCCTGCCTTTTCTCTCGTTCTTTCTCTCTTTTTTTTTTCTTTTCTCCGCGCCCCCAACCTTCCCTCTCTCTTTCCTTTCTGTTCTTCTTCCTTCCATCTCTCTCTCTAACCTTCCTTCCTCCCTGCTCCCTTCCTTCCTTCATAAAGTGAAGGATCCCCTCTAACGGGGCGGTGGGTGGGGGGGTGGGGGAGAGCAGGCCAGGGAGGCCAGATGCAAGTGGATGTCCCTGGGCTCAAGCTGAGTGATTGCTGAACCCAGGCGGTGGGATCGCTCAGTTATGTGGGCTGAGTGGCCAGACCAGCAGGGAAACAGTTTGTTCCAGAGCAGAGGAAGCTCCCTTTCTCCGCTGAGGGTTTTCGATGGCCTGCGTGCAGCTGACCCATCAGGATCCCCCTCAGGCTCAGCCTGTGCAGAGTGCGTGGGGGCCAAGGAGTTATTGGCAGAAACACAAGAGCAAAATTAGCTTTTGTCCTTTGAGTCTGTGGCTGCCTGCCAGCGTCTCCTTCCAATAAGAACACTCTCATTCTCATTCTGGAAGTTTTTGTCAGGTTTATTGCAAACGAAGGGGAAAGCAGACAGAAACAAAGTGACGTTTGCTGAGCTGGAAGTACTGTTTCTAAATCTATTGTCCAGAGCACACCAATTGCCTTTCCCTGGCACTCGCCTTGGTGAGGGTTTGAACCCGTGTCAGAGATGGCCTTGTTTTATGACCAGCCTTGGGTCCCCACGCTTATGCGTGTCTCTGCGTGCATGATGCATGGGCATATGGCCGATGGATGGTGAGGACCATGGTAAGCCACCACTGGAAACATATGCAGGACAGATGAGCACTAAATCCACAGGATAATGGAGAATTCTAATGAATTTCACTGGCATCAAATTTTTATGTTCCTGTAAACTTATGAAAGCCATGAAATTAAAATGACTACCTCACAACAGAACAGAGTAATTTAATTAAAAAAAAAGAAAGCCCTACAAAAAAGCAAATTGATAAATCAAAACTCAAACTAATACTCTTCTAAAAATGGAGAATGATACCCTTCAATTTTAACATTTGCTCCCAGATCCCTTTGGCTATGAAAGTTTGTTATATAAGGTACTTTCCTGTTTTCCAGAAGAACGTTTCCAGAAGAACGCAGCCTCGGTGTGTTGGCTGTGTCTCTCCAGGTGATGATGGACAAGGAATGCCCGGTGTCTGACCACACAGGGAAGGTCTGAGGGGCCACCAGGTGACTATTTCAGTGTCAGGAGAGCCACCTGGCTGGAAAGGTCCCTTCCAGGGCATGTAAAGGGATACTATTTAAAGGGATGCTTTCTTATTTTCACATGAGCGTGATAACTGGAAAAAAAGAGGTGAGCAATGTTTCCTTCGTGGACAAGAACATTTAGCCATCAGGGCATTTGTTAATATGCACATTCAACACCTTTCTCCCCCCCCCCCCCACCACCCCTGCACATCACTAGGTTGCTAGGAGGGTAAGACTCTTCTCTTTCTAGATGGTTGGTCTGACTTTAAAAACAAAAAAAAAGGCAGGTCTCCTCCCAGGAGGAGTGCAGCTTCTCTGTGTATGGTGTTTGCTAATCAGCTTCACACACCTGTCTACCCAACACCAGCTAAAAAAGTCAAGCTCAGAGTCAAGAATTATATACTTCACAGTTGGTGCAGGAAATCTGGCCCAAACACACAGGGAAAGAACATTCTATGATTCCTGGGCGCTTCAGCTTGTGGGCTCGTTTTCAGAATATTCTTACAACCCATGGAATTGGCCGTCATGCTTCTAAGTGAAAAGTTTGGGAAACTGGGCCAGTGAATAAACACTTACTTTGGATTTGTACTATTAATAATAATAAAAAAAAATTCACTGGAAAAAATGAGCCCTTTTCTTCTATTTTGGCTCAAAACAGTCCAAAGAAAACAAGTTTTGGTTCACTCCCGTCCATGAGCTCAGCTCAGGGTTGAACAAACTCCAGTGAAATCATGGAGAAAGCTTGCCACTCCCCCATCCATGTTTCTTAGCAGGGAGGCCTCTCCGGCCCTTTCAGTGTTGGGAGAGTCCCCCAGGGAGGGGGGCTTCTTTGCCCTCAGGAGGTACTGAACCTTTCGATCACAAGAGTGCACTCGAGGTCCTGAACATTTGCAGACACTCTCTGTTCTGAATACTTTTCAAGCTAAAGGGAGCCGACAGAGGCCCAGCGGGAGGCAGGCTGGGCCCAGGCTGCAGCACCTTCTCCCCGAAATGCCTGCATCTGGATTAAAATGCAACGACCACCTTGCGACCCCTTGGGCTGCATGGTGAACCCACACACCATGAGCTCTGTGAGTGGTGCTGCCTTAAAGAAAGGTCTCAGGAGTCTCGCAGATAAATTCAGTTTCTGGTTGATAATTTATAGTCAGCACATCTTCCACTTGAAATTGTGCCATGCCCAGAATAAACAAACAAGATTTGAGTTAATTATACTGTATTTTGAATTATTTCCCCAGCTTCTCTGGATCTGTAGCGTGACGTTTTCTCTGATACAGTAAAACATTTTAATGTACAACAGATTACAAGGTCTGTAGTGATGAATTAAAGATAATGGGCTTTTTATCTATATACAGGTACAGCTTAATAGTTCACAGATACAATTCTTCCTGTTTTGGGTTGTTGACAGAACATAAGCAGTTTCTTACATATGTTTAAAATTTACAATTAGGCTCCTTCCCTTTATCTGAAAGGAAACGGAGTTCCCCTCTCAGCAGTGCTTTCATCTTGTGGAAAAGAGGTGATGGGAAAGTGCAGATGAGAAGAAGGTTGGAGGGGAGGAAAGGAAGAACCACAAGCACTTTCTAGAAAACATGATGATTAAAAAAGGAAACTATCCATGCTTCTGCAACAGAAAGCTGATTTACACTATTCCGTGATTGCTTTCTGTATTCCACGACAAGCAAGGGGCCACGTGCAAGAACGACCATTCTAGGATGGAGCGTGCAACCACCCATGGCCAAAACGCTGCTGGAACAAACCATTGTTGCCCCTTCATGGTGATGCAACACCGTAAACAAGGAAAACACGCTCTGGTGACCTGTCAGGACAAAGCTGTCAGGATGGGGTGATGCTGACCTGTTGCATTACATCACAACTCGGGAGCCTCACAGAACTGGTTTTGGTATGAGGATAAGTGCATGGACTGAGACGGTGGACATTGATGTTAGTAACTGGATCATCTCAAGGATGGTTCCATCCTAAAATGCTGTTACAAACCATGAAAACGACACGGGGTTTCCTAGACGATGTTAAGGCTCTGGGTTTTTCACTGGTGCTCATTTGTGTGTTATTGGTGCTTCGGTTGGATGCAGTAGAGTGAAGAGGGTGTGCCCGTGGAGGCCCTGTCTGGCACACCCCGTCCAATGGCTTACGATGCAGCTGCAATGGTGGCACCCAAGGGGCCAGGCCCCTGCTGCGTTAGGTCACTGAATGCTGGAGACCCCACTTTGCCGACATCCACTTTTCTGGGTGTTCCCAGCTGGTCCTCTCCTCTGTCCCTGACCTCCCCCAAGTCCAAGGACTGCTTTAGAGACCCCAGAACCATTGGTAGGATTGGCAGGGGTCTCTGTTTGGCTTCCACGCTGGTCTGAGAGTCTGGCTCACTGCTGCCTGGCCCAGCCCAGGACTGGATGATGAAGAGCCTCTTTGTGAGTCTGGATCAGGCCCAAAGTCCCAGCTCGCTGCTCTGGCAGCTTCTTGAGGCTAAAACCAGAAGGGACTTGCAGACGATCTTCTGAAGGGTAGTGGGTGCCACAGGCTTGCCCAGGACTTGGTGGCAGTTTATGATGAGGGTTTTGGAGTGTCTCAAGCTGGGCCAGTGCATGAGGCTGCCTTCCTGCACTTCAGAAGGAAGACAGGGAGGAAGGCCAGTCTCCTCCTGGCTGCCAGACTGTCTCGGGCACATGGGACGGTCACGCTGGCACTACAGAGCCCCTGCCAGAGGTCATCCATGGGGCTGTTGCTATGGGAACAGATGCGGGACGTCTTGTGTTTGAGTCGGTGATAGAAACCACCAGTCAGGAACACAGGCAAACTCTTTTGGAGTCCCGGGAACTACTGAATGGCTAGTTCACAAGAATATGCTAGGTTTTCCCTCAAAGCACACAGGTCTGTCCCTATTGTAATTCTGCCAACAAAACAGACAGTGGCAGAAGGAGATGAGGAAATTTGGAAATGAGATGCTGAAGGGATTGAAGCGGTCCATTGTATTGGCTACATAAGAAAAGCGAACTGAAGATTTTGGATCACTATCCATGTGATTCATGCAATAAATTCATTTTGTATCATTTGAAATATTTTGGGCAAAAGGATACTTTTATCCTAAATTATCTGGATAAGTGCTTCAAATGTCTTTTTTTTTTCCCGAAAAGCTTTACCTTATCTTCTTAGATTTAGGTTTTAGCTGAACTAATTTCCTGAAAGTTCACATAAATCACATTCTTCAATATTAAAAAAAAACAACAAACCAACCAAATCCAAAAGCTCTCCAGGTACTACAGTAGATTAGGACCTTTAGAAGTCTCTGCAAGTCCTTGACTGAAATTTTTGGAAAGTACAACCTGTCATGCAGTTAACAATAGAAATAGGAGACCAAGGGCAACATTTAGCCACCTTCTGTGCTAAGCAAACACTCTACATGTATCTGTGATGCCATCAGAAGTCTTTACTCTTGAGGAAGAAGAGATATCACTCCAGCAAATCAGAATTACAAAAGAAAAGTTCCATCAACTCACCATGTTATAAGATTTGCTTCTAAACTATTGGCTTCCTTGCTCCTTTGTAGTCAACAAAGTCGTTTTTTTGCCCAAGGTCCCTAAATTGGCATAGAAATTGTGAATTATGTTTTATGATATTTCAAGTTAAATGGCAAAAAAATATTTAGTTTTTTTCTTTCCCCTCTAATACTTCCCTGAAATTCTGGAGATGTGCAGATATACAAGGGCATTTTAAAAACAACTTAACATTACACATAATAACAAATTTATTGTGTAATCAACAGTTGGGGAAAAAAACATCTTGTGTTCAAGGTACCTGATCTAGTTCTGTTACATTAGCAGGACGCACAGGACACCAACATAATCTGTGTTTTATACAGATCTTTCCCAAGGCACCGACGTGTTGCAAACTTGGCCTCAATTCCCTGATGGTCTTGATTAGCTGACGGACAGAAGTCCATAAAGACACTTGAATAATTTGAAAACTTTTCCATTCTAAGCAGACACTAGACAATACCTTAAACATTCCACACACAATTCAAGTATCCTGTCTTACAAAAAGAAGGGGAGAGGGAGAGAAGGGGAATGTCCTTGCCCTGTCAACCTAGAGGGCAAGAATTTTGTTTGCTGAGAAGATCAAGAAACGCAGAGGAAGACAGAGAAAGAGCAGCTCTGAGAAGACTGCAGCCTGCTGGAGGTCGCTTGGAAAGAGGTAGGGTCTGCAGAGGCTCTAGTCCTCCAACCCCCTGCAATTCCAGGTGGGGTTGGGTGGGGGGGGCAGGGAGACCTTTCACTGGGGGTGTGGTTCCTGAAAGGCCACCACCAGCCCTGTCAGTCCAAGCCAGTGCCTTGTTCTGCTCAGCTCTGAGACCCTCGAGTTGGGACCCCAGTCGCCATCAGGATTGTTTTAAAAATGAAATATATGACCATGTGGAGTGGCCCCTCTCTCAGGGAGGGACCAACACAATATTGGTGCAGTTGTTTTCCCTGAATGGTCCTCATCTGTTGCTCTTTCTTGAGAGACTGAATATTCCATAAGAACATAACACGAAGATCATCTCTGATGGGGTACAGATGACACTAAGGAGCCACCGTTTAAAAATGTCAATAAGGAGAGGGATGTCTCAAAATTCCCTTCTGTGTCCTGGTGGGATTCCTAACAGGAGAGCCGTCGGGAACAACAGTGACTAATCACAGGTGCTCCTCAAATATTCTCAAGTATCACAGCACTGTCACCACCTAAGTGAAAGGAGCTTTGGCACATAGTAGGGTACTCAGTAAAACACTGTCTGATCGTTATTTACCTGTTGGAAAGAATCTGATAAACTTTGTCTTTATATTGAAAAGTTCTTTGAGTGACTCTTCAGAGGTACTTAGGTAACTCACACATTAAAGTCTAAAATATAATTGGATTGGAAATGCATATATAAACAAGCAGCATTAACCTGTTTAATCACGTTTCCAATGGAGAGCCCAGAAGTGCTTGGAAACCTCACCTGCAGATACTTATGATTAAAAATCACCATTCCTCCTGTTATTGTAGATCATGGGTAATGGATCTGGATCCAGAAACACGAAGTGGGTTTATTTTGATGTGCATTTTTTTTTCTAGAGAAAGGAGCCACAATTTTCATCAAATTATCAAAGCCTTTGTGAGCCCCAAAAAAGTTAGGAATCGCTGCTGCTGCTGATGACTGAGGTTTCAGGAGGCACTCAGATTGCTCAATACCTGATTGCATAATTTCTTTCTCTTTCCGACTTTCAGGCCCAGAAGGGATGTGAGAATTCCCCACGCTTAAGTTATTCTGACATACAGTAACAGCTCTTTGGAGTCGTGTTATTTAAAAACCAATTTTTACAAAGGAACAGTATAAAAATAGACACTTGGGAAGATTTTGCGTTTACGCCTACATGGTGTGCAACTCTGTACTTTTTCTTAATCACTTCCTCTCACTCATCTCCTGCCCCAGTTAGCTTCCTCTCCCTGGTACTTGGGATCCATCCCAGGCGGCCACAAGGACAGATTCCCACAGCACAGAAAAGCAACGACGGGTGAAAGAGATTTTAGATAAAAGTAGATAACTCGTCTCCAGCCCCTGCAGAGGTCAAGTGAATACCATGTGATCACCACACTAAACGACAAGACACCGTTGGACTACCTGGTGGGGTCCAAAGCCCCAGTTAAACAGAGACACTTATCAGGCATGATATTCCAAGAGCTCAGAGATCACTTCCCAAGAAACCAGAGAAAAGGCCAGCCCTCAATTTGGGTAAGGTCAAGTTTTCATTACACTTATTTTAAACTCTCCCTAAAATGAGAGTGAAAAGATTAAAAAAAAAAAAAAAAAAGGTGAAAGGGAAACCATAAATGATAAGTCCTGAGGTTTACTGCAAAAATTAGAGGCTGCCTTTCTAGACTGTTTGAGAAACCCCCCAAAGTCCCTGGGGTGTCCTTTCTAGTAGAGAAACGCAACAAAGACAGCTATTCCCTTACCTCCGGAAGGTTAGGGATGCCTGCAGCACAGACTCAGAGGAAAGAGCACCCTCGTCAACAAGCAGTGTCCTCACGGGTACCAGGCTCCAGTGGAGGATCACCTAGAAGCCGGATCCCTCAGAGCTGATAAGCAAGGCCTGGGGCCACATCTGCATCCCCTTTGCTGAGTCGACAAGACGGTCCTTGATTTGAAGTTGCACATAAATACTGAACTCTCCAGGAAAAACCCTGGGGTAAGAGGCTGTAACCCCTCGCAGAGCCAGCGTTTGGCTCCAGGTTTGGAGGTGCTGTGAGCCCCTATGACACATGTAAAATGGCATGTGTGTTTTTCGGCAAAGACGCTCTGTGACTTTAAACAGATTCCGAAATGGGTTTGTGACTTCCCCATAATATGGGCACCCCAGGACTCTGTAAGGAAGAGGCTATGCAGGCACATCTTTTCAGAAAACGTACTTCATTTTCTCAGTCAGTTGCTGAAGATATTGTGGGAAAAGCTATTTAGAAGGTCTAAAAAAATCAGGATGTGGTCACAAGCAAAATTTGTCCTGCAACCTGCTTCTGCTCCATGCAAAAATAAATAATTCTCAAAGTTCACTGTAGCACATATGTCCATTTAAAACACACACACACACATACACACACAATAAGAGTTTTTAGTTGCCTTATTTTCAAAGTCATAATGTAAAAGACCTGCAAAGCTTCCTATTTCAGCCACAAATGGCAGGGAACAAGGAGCACCCTAATCTCGGAAGTGGTAACGATCTTGTCGATGAGGAAATACCAGGCATCAAATATTGAGATTTTAGAGTATTTTAATCTCCATTTCTTCAGTGGGTGCATTTTGAAATTATTAGGATTAACAACTTAAAAAGGGTAGAGCAAAGGAAAGATGGAGAACGCAAACAATTGGTTCTCGCGGATTTAATTTCAGATTCTAGGCATGACGTGATTTTTCGAAACAACCACCAAAAAGTGCTTACTTCGAAAGTCTAGAAATGCAAACGCGGACAGATCTTTGGAAACTACAAATCACTACAGCCCACATAATGGGGAAGCATGCGGCCCTTTGGCTCTCAATGTCAAGTGCAAATGTGCAGGTGTCTCCACAGCGCAGTCAGGGTAACAGAGCCGTGAGCAGCCTCCAAGCTCCGTGAGGGTTTCATAATTGATGCTCTGCATTTGTTTGCATTGGATGCAATTATGTGTGCTTGTTTATATATATTTATACATATATAATTTGATCTGACCTGAGGCCAAGAAGAAACTAGCAATTGCAACTCAAAGCAACTATTTACACACATTCAATTCTAAAGTATTGCTTCCTGCCCTAAGTTCACAGGAGGTATTGCCGCTCTGAAGATCGCCTCCACCTGATCGGAAGCGCTTGAACCCGCTGCTCAGAAGCCCATCTGTCTTCAGCCACCGTCTGCTCAATGCCCACCGAGCCAGAGGCCTGGCACGGCAGGTGCAGGCACTCCGTGGTTCTGTGCTGAGGTATGTTTCCAAGCAGGGGCTGGGAAGGACCCGGGTCACTGGTGGCCCAAAGAGAACATCTGTACTGGTTGCTTAGGAAGACTCGCTCGGGGTGTTTTTTTAAAGACAATTTAAACCGTCCACAAAGGCTCCCATTTGCACAATGCTGAACTGGATAGGTGGACGTCACCACTCTCTCCCTGCATCCGCAGCCTCTTGGCTTCCCAGGAATCACAGGAGGGGAAGGGAAAAAAAAAAGAGTTTGATAGGGAGGAAGCGTGTGCAGAGATGAACTCTGTGGAGCATGTTTTGAGTGGAACAGCAGGGACACGGGGAACAGCAGGAAACAACCAGGCCCCTAGCCACCACCAAAGCTGCAGAGGCTGGAGCCAGATGGCAGAGGGTGAGGCCCACACTCAACACACGTCTTAATACTGATGGAAGGAACCCCTGACGTGCCCACAAGCCTGACAGACAAACAGAGCATCAGGTAGTGTTTTTCAGAAAAAATAAAAATAAAATCTCTGTAGGATTTTATAAGAATACATTCTTTAGAAGAGGTAATGTCACAGTCATCCTTTCTCTATTTCTCTAGCATTGGAAGACCAATAGTCTGACAGTAAAACCTGAAGGCAAATCTCCCTGGACGTGGAGATCCTGGCTACAAGCACACTGCCGGGGTCCGTGCCATGCATGTCCCTGGGGAGCTGGGGGATCAGAATCAATACTTCATGATGCCGGGAAGGGCAGATTCTGTACGTATTTGGTGAGGAGTGATAACAGGACTTAATGCAGATGTGAAAGCTACACAGAGATTTACCAGTGAAAAGAAAATACACAGGGCATATCGGTGAAGACCTTATACAGAGAAGGAGCCAGTCCTCAAATATCCCATGGGCTGCAGCCACCTTAAGAATGAGGTGTCATATGACTATGACAGGGCAACTCTGGTCTGAGTTCAATCCTACATAAACTTCAGACTCAACATGGCAAAACGTAATTACAAGCAGGATTAGCAACAAAGGGCACAGAAGCAGTTTCCTTGGGTTTTCTGTACTTCCCCAGTTCCACACCTCATTTGCATCCAGACGATTCTGTCCCTACTTACAGGGTAAGAGCTCCATCTAAAGAGGGCTGGGATCCACTCACCAGGCTCTACCCCACCAAAAATGGGCCCTGCACAGGCTGAGAACAGGAAAGGATGGAGAAGCTTCCTGAATGTGGAAGCCAAGCGCTGCCCGCAGCCCTGGTGCTCTGCCCAGACCTGATTCACAGCGAGCTGGTTCTGATCCCACCCCTGCCGTGAGCAGACCCCCTGAGTGGGGGGCAGAAGCAGGGCTTTTGCTTTAAAAGTGGTGGCCAAGGGCTTCCCCGACCCAGAGTGTGCAGGCCGTGCCCACTGGGGTCCTGCTCAGCCCCTGGTGGGGGAGGCGGCCCAGAGTAGCTGATGCACTAACGGCCACCTTCTCATCCTTCTGCTGTGCCCTCTGTGACCACACCCCGCCCCCCCAGCCTAGCCTTCCCCAGGCAGAATGACCCGGCAACCCTCCCCAAGACACACACATTTCCTGATAAATAAATAAATAAATAAATGCAACCCTTGGATGTTTATTTGCGTTTCCTCTCAGTTGAGTCAGCTTCCAAGACAAGCCCCTCTGCTCCAGCTGGAAGACCCCTTGGGGCGGGGGCAGAATGAAAAAGGGCTTTTAGATACCTGAGGCCTGGGTTCATGAGCTGTGAGGCCGGTAAGCATTTGGAATCTCGGCCTGCATGAGGAGGAAGCCCTAAAGCCGCTGGGTGTTGGGGGCGGTGGGTACAGCCACAACCCCTGAGGGCCCGGCCCGCCTGGAAGGCGCAGGTCAGGGGACACTGGTGTCCTGGCTGATGGCCTGTTGCGGTCCTCAGCCTGCACCCCCCACCCCAGCATCCCCGCCCAGTGAGTTACTGGCACTTGATCTCAGATTCATGAATGCAAGTGTGTGTGCATCTATGTGTTTACATAGAAAGGTCGGGTCACTGGAAAAATACTAGTACGTGTACAGAAAAAAACCTCAAAAACATTGTATTAGCAAAAAAAAAAAAAAAAAGTGTCTTGTGAGAAAAAGCAATAAAATAATATTTTAACCACAGCTTCTGTTTTAACGTCCACCACCACGCAGCGCCACACCCTGGCCGCACCTTCCCTGGACTCCAGGCCGCGCCAGCCCCTGAAGGCACTTGTTCTCCACACTGCCGAACGGTCACACCAAGGGGGAAGAGGAAAAAAATGGATGAAAATGAACCCTGAATAACTGTGATCCACACAGAGGTTAGGGCTGCAATGACCACAGGACACCACGTCTGGGGACGGGAACTGTGGAACCCGGACAGACAGAGCACCGCGGGCGGCGCTGGGCCGCATCACACCCTCTTTGAGACGTTGAGCTTGGTGAGTTCGTTGGCTTCCTCCACCCCTGCTTCTTCACAGTCGCTTTTCTCTATGGCTTTGCTGAACCTACACCTTTCTTCGGCTTTAATGGGCTCTTTCCAGGGTTTCTTAGGAGACGGGTGAGTGTCCCTGGTCTGTGTGTTGTTCTCAGAGCCCAGGGACACCTGGTCCCGGTTCTGTACAGAAGGCACCAGGTTGGTGATCTCGTCCGTGGGGGAGCGTCCAATGCTGCCATCCACCTGGACTCGGATGTCAGGGGAGATGGAGAGCTGGTGCTGCGGCACCATCCCATTGTCCGTGCACTTGGGGTACAGGTAGGTCTTCATTTGGCCTTTGCCCTTGACGTTCACTGTCCCTCTGTAGTCGAAGTCGTAGCCCATCTTGCTCAGGATGCGGTAGCTTTCCTCGCTGACCTGGATGCGGCACTCCACCCCCGTGGTGTCCATCCTGCTGGCGATGTTGACTGTGTCTCCCCAGATGTCATACAGCAGCTTGGTGGTGCCAATGACGCCTGCCGTCAGAGGCCCATGGTTGAAGCCCACCCTGAGCTTGAAGTTGAACCACAGCATGTTATTGTTGAAGTCGTCCACCACGCGCATCATCTCCTTGGCAAACTCGAACAGGATCTGCAGGTGCTCCTGCGGGTGGCTGCCATCACGGCACTGCGTGGCGTTCAGCCCCGACGCGGCCATGTATGTGGCCCCAATGGTCTTGATCTTCTCAATGCTGCTGTAGTCTGGCTTGCTCAGGAGCTCGTCGAAGTCCCCAATCAGCTCGTTGAGGACCCGGTAGCACTCCTTACCACCCTCGTAGTTCTCCTCGTAGAACTCGCTGAAGTTGACAATGCTGGCGAAGATGACTCCTCCGTTGTCGTGGTTCTTGGAGTAGGTCTGGGAGACCTTCAGCTGCTCAGCCACGTGGTAGGGGATGATGTTTCTCAGCAGCCAGTCGGCCTGGTCCCTCATGCTTTGGATCTTAGTGCGATGCAGGTCCGCCTCCACGTCCCCATGGTAGTGTAGGCGGTAGCTGACTTCAAATTCTCTATTCAGGAACCAGACCAACAAGAGCAGGAGGAAGAAGACAAGAATCACCTCCTGGCCAATCAGGCTGGCTGGGCTCCTGCTGTCGCGTGGCAGCGAGGCGTTGCACGGATTCCTCTCGGAGCTGGAGAGGAAAGAGAGGACAAAGGACGTGCCTTCTGAAATGCATCTTTAAGGGAAAGGTTACTGCCCAGTGCTTCCAGGTTCTGAACCAGCCATCTAACCAGCATCCTGCACAGAGTTTTGTGCAGCTCAAACCTTCAACCACCTGCAGCTGCAGAGTGAACTGTTCCTGTTTAGAAAGATGTGGCGAGATAAAGAGTCACTCTTGTAAGATTCCTGTAATGAGTGCTTTGTACTTGCTTTGTTTTTCAGAAGTCTTTAGCTCCTTGATTTTAAAAATCTTTTCTTTTTTCCCAACTTTTTATTTTGAAAAATCTCAACCTTACAAAAAGGTTAAGAGACTAGCAAAACAAACATTTGTATACCCTTCTCCTGGATGCAACAATTGCCAACACTGTGCTACTCTGCTGTTTCCTTCTGTCAACACAAACTGCACACACGCACGCACGCACACACACTCACACAGGCATACTTTGCTGAACAGTCTGAAAGTAAGCTGCAGACATCAGGCCACTTCAATCCTGAACAGTTCAGTACGAATCTCCTAAGAAAAAGGACATCTCCCTATGGAATCACGCTACCACTGTCACACCCAAGAAATTTCATGTCCTCTGATACACTCTGATATAATTCCCCTACCCCCTCCGTCCCACTCGCCCTGGGGTTAGTTCTGTTTTGCCAAAGTCATTTAAGATAACTTAACCATTTTTTAAAATAATATAAAATGTATACTTTTAAGAGTAACACACTGTAAGAAACTCAAACAGTATAAACAATGGAAAATAACTGTCTTTCCTATGAGGTAACCTTTCTGTTGCGCACTACTCTAACACACACGGCAGTGCTGTAACAACCGGTCCCCTGCAGAGGGCGATCGGCTGTGTCCATCTTTGACAACTAGGAACGAGGTTACAGTGGATATTCCCCAGTGTCTTTGTGCATATGAATGAGCCTGTCTGTGGGATAAACTCCTGGAAGTGGAACTGCTGAGTCATTTAAAATACACTTAGAGTTCCATTAGAAATTTCCAAACTGCCCTTCTAAGGGCTGAGCCCATTTCTATTCCCTCTGATGAGCAAGTCTGCTTGGTCTGTTCTGCAGTTCCACGGTGCCGAAGGGCCACAGCTGGGACCCCAGGACTGAAGATTAGCGTGGGCAGTCTCTTCTAAAGTTTATTCTTTAAATATATTTTTTTCCACTTAAAAATACTACATACTCATCATATAAAATTTAGGGTGAAAGTAGAAAGAAAAAAAGATTCACCCATCATCACACCATCCAGAGGCGATCACTGTTAATGTTTGATGAATATCCTTCTCATCTCCCTTTTATCTGTTTACAATGCTGTGATAGCTCTCTGCTCATGTAAACTGTACCCTGATGTACTCTAAAATGCACAGAGCAGGCCGCTAGATTTTACATAACAATGGTCTGGGTCACTTATATGAATATAATTATATATGGAACAGATGGACCCTGAGTTTAGAAAGTATCGTGGCACAGAAAGCTCAATTCTACCATCAGAGTGTTTTTTAATGAATTTTACTGTTACCTGTACTTAGGCATATTAAAAATAATGAAACTGACCAATCTGGTCATAACACCTCCCATGAAACACAGTCACAAAAGCCTGGCTTTGGAGTAACGATGCCTGGGCTGTGGCCGGGTTGACCCCCCACAGGTAGCAGGTTCTGAGACCCTTGGGCAGGTCACACCATCTTTCAGGTCTCAGTTTCCTCAGGAGTAAACTGAAGATGGGCTGGAGTATCGCTAAGTCTCTACCGGCCTAAGGGTCTGTGTGGAAAGGGCCTGAGGCTATGTCTGTAGAACCAGCAGGGTGCCCTAGGCTGGCATCAGGGAGCTTGGATTTGGGGAGGGTTCCCACCAGTCCTTGATGAGAGGGGATCACCATGCCTGGACTGTTTGTACAAACAACGTGGTTTATGTACCTGCCTTTCTTCCGAAAATCTGGAATTTTGGTACATGCCAGGCAGAGGGTGCCTATGTGACCAGCCACCAAGAAAAACCCTGGAGTCTCTCATGGGCTTCCCATGAGAGTGTTTCACTCGCGCTGTCACAGCTCATTGCTGGAAGAATTAAGTGCATCTCATACGACTCCACTGGGAGAGGACTCTTGAATGCTGGCGCCTGGTTTCCTCTGGACTCCGTCTCATGCACTTTTGTTCTCTGCTGATTTTGCTATGTGTCCTTTTGCTGTAATAAACCACAGCCACGGGTACAACCATGTGCTGAGTCCTGAGTCCTCCAAGTGAATGATCAGACCTGAGGGTGGTCTTGGGGACGCTGACAGAGGTTCTATGACTTAATGCCTAAGAACCAGGAACCAAAAACGGTCTCTACAGCCTCTATGCACCACACTTCACTCATTTATTTTGCCAACTGTCATTTAAACAAATGGCAGTACTTACTATGAATCTAAAGTACTAAACAAAATAACTATTTTAGATACTAAAACAGATCTATGTCCAGCCCCTCAAGCCCTCTGGTTGGCTCAGAGTAGGGAGAGAATCTGGAGGGAGTGAGTCTTCTCTACATGAGCCCATCTCCTTGGCTTAGGAGTTGACCTTTCCTCCAGTTTCTCCAAAGTGGTAACACTGAGGAACAGCATCTTTATTAGGAGACGTCACCAAGGCTTAAGGTCATCCTAGAACCAGGCATTGTAGAACCCAGTGGTAGAACTGGGTGGTGTGTCTTGGTTTCCTCAATTGTGCTGTAGCTAAAGGCGGCAGTGTGGCCTGAGCCTGGGATGGGCACAGGCCAGTGCCCTCTGGATAGAGCAGGGGAATACGAAACGTGAGCGGGTGTGACAGGGAAAGGGAAACAACTGCATTGTTTGCTTTTACCTTTGCTTAAATGGAAGGGTCCTAATGCACAGGCTGACATGTTGTGCCCAAGGGGCTGCCTTGCAACAGAAGATCTGTAATCAGCGGGTGAGAGAATTATTTCCACTCTACAACCTGTACTTCTTATTCTACTGCAGAAGGAACAAGGAAGGCGATGGTTCTACTCCTAAATTCAAATAGTAAAGGTCAGTCCCAAAAGGAGGAATTTTGTGACTAAATGCAAGAGATAACTTAATAGATGGACAAATGGAAGTCAGAGTAAAATACAGTATAGTTCATTATCATGGAAAAGAGGGATTACAAAATAGAGAAAAACGGAAAACAAAGACCACTCATTGTCCTAGCCAGCTCAACATGGGATGCATTAAAATTTTGGTATATTTCCATGCCATTTAAAATCTACGCCTAGGATGGGGGCAGGATGCACCAGGAGGAAGCATAAGGGGGGCTTCTGGGTAATGTTCTATTTCTTGGCCTGAGTGGCAGTTAAATGGGTGTGTTCACTTGTGAAAATTCACTGAGCTGTCCTCATGATCTGGAGGCTTTTCTGTGTATATGTTATACGTCAATAGAAAGTTAACTTAAAAAAAGATGTTAGGTGTTTTGCTACTAAATCTTACAATTGTCAACCATACACAGAAACATCTGTATTCTGTTTTTGTTCCATTGTCACTTTAATTCTCCTTCCCAACATCTAAATGTCCACAGATATTTAATTTTTGAATTGTAGAAACAGAGAAAAAAATCATCATTCATCATTAGATCGCAAGTATTACATATCTTACTTTTTTCATATACGATGAAATACCTAGCTGTAGCTACATGACCTATGTAATTTCACATAATAAATGAAAAATGAAAACCATAAATGCTTTCCACATTGCTGCTTTTTTTTTTTTTTTTTTTTTTTTTGCGGTACGCGAGCCTCTCACTGTTGTGGCCTCTCCTGTTGCAGAGCACAGGCTCTGGACGCACAGGCTCAGTGGCCATGGTTCATGGGCCCAGCCGCTCTGCAGCATGTGGGATCCTCCCGGACCGGGGCACGAACCCGTGTCCCCTGCATCGGCAGGTGGACTCTCAACCACTGTGCCACCAGGGAAGCCCCACGTTGCTGCATTTTAACAGTTGTAATATTTGAGTATATGTATTATAATTTAATTAATTTCTTTTTTTACTGACAACTGAAGTTGCTGATGAATTTTCAATATTATCAATCATGATGATCAATATTTTGGGGCATGCAGCCTTTACCAAATGCTGAGTTATTTCCTCAGCAGATAAGCAAAAACAGAATTATTAGTTTAAAGGGGATGGACATTTTTATGACTATTTTTTATAGATTGCCAAATTACTTTCCAAAACTATTGTACCATTCTGAAAAGTAATGAGGCATGGCAGAAAAAGCATGGCCTGGTAGTGAGGGAGGCCAGGGTTTGAACACTGCCAGTGTCCATAGGCAGGTTCCTTCTCTGAGCTTCAGCTTTCTTATCTGGAAAACGGGGACAAAGTTACCTAATATATCAGGTTATTGTGTAGATTAAACAAACCTATATTAAATACCATCAATTCATATATGTGCCACACCCTGGCCTACACTGGGTATTCACATGGTAACATTCTGAAGGTATGATTTGAAGATCAGAGGGAATTCTGTAGTTATTTAATAGTGCAATGACTTGGGTAGTAGCCTATTTATCTTCTACTACCATTTCCTCTTTTGCGATTTTTTTTGTCTTTTATCTACACAGGTCTTAATCAGCTCTTTACATAACAGTCTCACAAATATTTTTCTCAGTCTGCTTTCATCATCCCCTTGGTCAGTCTTATTTTTTTGTGTGTGTGGTTCTATTTATTATTTGTAAGATTGGAAAGTTATCTCTGTCTTAGAGGCCTGAGAACTGCTTAATTTTATTTTTTCTAGATGTTTATATAGTTTTAGATAATTTAAAATTTTTTGACTTCAATTTATTTAGAATTAATTTTGATGTTTATAGTAAAGCAAGGGTCCAACATTTATTTGCTTCAAATTTCTAGTAGGTTATTTCAAAATATTTTAGGGAATAAATGTTCTTTGATTTGTGAGATCTCCTTTGTAACATTCTAATGTCCTATATAAAATTAAACCAAATCTAACACAGGAAACCCTCACTTTTTGAAAGTTCGCTTTTCACCACTTTGCTTTGATGAAAGACCTACATTAGTACCTGTTTTTGCTAATGAAAGAAATCTGAAGGGGATTTTTGCCTTTAGAAAAAAAGGCAAAAAGCAAAACTAATGTTCAGCATTTGTTTTGCAGCGAGTGTTACAGAGGCAGCGCCATCCTGATTGGCAGGAGCGGCCCCGCCAAGCTCCTTCCCAGGAACCACACTGAGCATCGCAGCATCAGCCACCACAGCTCTGAGCTGTGTCTGTGAGCATCTGTGCTTTACCTCAACTTACTCTGTGCCTGTGTTAGCAAGCTGTATCCTAATGGAACTGTTTCTTCACTTTTTGGCTTAGGAAAGTTTTCACAGGAATGCTATACTTTCAGAGAGCGGGAGAAACCTGCCTACGTCTTTTTTTTTTTTTAATTAATTAATTAATTAGGCTGCACCGAGTATTAGTTGCAGTACTCGGGATCTTTGTTGCCACGTACAAGATCTTCAGTTGCGGGATCTAACCAGGGATTGAACCTGGGCCCCCTGCATTGGAAGCATGGAGTCTTAACCACTGGACACCAGGGAAGTCCCCTGCCTATGTGTTAACAATTATTCATTTTCCCAAAGATATTATAAGTATGAACTGATATTTTAACAAATAGATATCTTACACTTACTCTTTTAAGAATGCATATGTTGTTCTTTTTAATTCAAGATACAACTGTTTTCCAGGAAACTTAGAAATAACCAGCAGTAATACAGTTACACCCATTTATTCAGATATAGGCACAATATTAAAAGCTTACCTGAAATTCTGTACTGCATCCAGGTGTGAAATTACTATGGAACTGAAATTAAAATGCAGAAAACTATTATTATAAAAACAAAGAGGGCATTACACAAAGCAATCTGAGAAGAATTTAAATAAACAACTTTCCTATTTTTAAGGTGGAGGTCAAGGTAGAAAGTTAAGGATAGTAAATTTCAATTATAATTTGATGCTGTGTGTTAATGAAGAGTAACAAAATGGTAAAGACAACGATGTAAAAGCCTTTAATCAGCTGTGGAAAGTAGGCACAACCACTAAAAAGCAAAATCAAGGAAGAGTCTTTAAGGCCTTCATTTTGCTGTTAAGGACTTATCTAAGGTGTCGTGTCCTACAGGCTAGAAACTTCAGTCATGTTCAAACAGCGAAGTCTACTGACAAAGGATCAATTTCAAAAGGCTCTGCTGGAGGCGTTGGCAGATTACTTACTGGAAAAGCCAGACTTTGCTATTGGTGATGCCCAAAGCAATCAAACCCCAATTTTAAGGCATCGAAACCACACCTAACTAAAGACCTCTCTCTTGGTGCTGGGGAAGGTACCCAAGACACCCAGCCCCATTCTCTCCACATGCTGCACAGCTTCCTCTGGGGTCATGTTACTCAGCGTCCACTCAGGCCCACAAATCACCCAAACCTCTCCACCCGGAGCAAGTGCCCTGACGCTTCGTCCTTCAAGTCCTTCAAGTCCCCCAGCCTTGCTCCCTGCAAAGGGAACGTTGCAGAGAACCTGTGAGCAGCTCTCCTGGGCAACAAAGGCCAGTGAGGGCTCAGAGCGGCTTTTTTGATTACAGGAGGTATTAAATGACTTCACAGAAAAGGAAAGAAAAGCAAGAGCTACATACAAACTGTCCTCTTCTCACCCTGTCAAGACATGACTGTGACACTGCTGTAACCCACGTGTCTGTGTCTCCCCAAAGTTGGAAAAGTCCCCCCCGCCAGCTTCACAGGAGTTGAGTTTATGTTTTGTCCTCCCCACATGTTCCCTACCCTGGGTTCGGCTCAGCACTGACAGGGTGGACTGGCTGAAAAGATTCTGCGTGAATGTGGGTGTACTGGGTCCAGCAGAGATTCAACCGCCAGCCCTACCTCAAGACCTGCTATTTGATTTCTAGGTGAAAAGGCGATGGATGGGTTCTCTATCGCTACGGCTCTCTAGATCCAAGTGGAAAAGGCCTGCACCAGTGATTAAATGATACTGTGAATGGCTGATGGGGTATTTGTGTTGGATCTAAAAGGTTAAAAGTCAGACTGTTGAATTTCATGCTCTTGGGAAAGAGCTTTATAATGACCGTAATTCCAGAATGCCGCACCTTCAGAAAGGAAAAATGACACTTTGTTTTGCTTAAAGTAATTTAACTATTCATTAAAGTTTCCTTTCAAATGCTGAATGACATTTCTATTTCCTTTTTGATCTTAATTTGCAGAGAACTTGAATATCTTTCATGTGGTTATTATTTCATTAAGTAAACTGAGGAAGGATACTCACCCTGTCCATTACTGACCACTGCTTTGGTAATACCAAAAATGCACTATGGCGATTTCATCTGATATTGAGACAAATTGGACCACTTTCTACTTTTGAGTTTACTAAAGCAATGGTTCTTGGCAACAGTTAATACCATTCCTAGGGGGCATTTTGGAAACACTGGGGGTCCCTCTGGTTGTTTGGGGAGCCAGGAATGTTAGATGCCCTGCAAAGCACAACAGAGAAATGTCCCATGTAACTTTGAAATATCCTGCTAACCTAAACCCACTGTAATCTTAAATAAATGATTCTTTAATATGTGCTAACATATAACATAAGCAGTTACACAAAAGTCCAACATTTAGGAGAAGTCTGTTACAGAAACAGAAGCTTAATGGCTTTAAGACATTCCCCTGAAATTTCTGAATAAATTACTCACTGTGTGCACTCTGCTACCCAACGTATCATCGTATTTCCAACTACATATTTAGTTGAAGAGGTTAAAAGCCACAAAACCAGTTGCAAAGGTGCAACAGGTAATCTCAGACTCATTTTAACAGCTAAGCACCAAACGTGATTTAATTTGTAGAACACATGAAAGGTAGGGGTTTTACTGGATTTCATTAACAAAGGATGTTTTAAATATAGCACCTATCATTGCCATCCTCTATATTTTAATTTTTAAATTCTTTGTAGCACAGCAGTAAGAACACAACCTGTCCCCAGGGGTCTTCACAAAGCTCCTGTTTCTTTTCCCCACACCATCTGTGAGAGGGCTTTTATTTTTTTTAAAAGATTTTGTTGTTGTTGTTGTGGACCATTTTTAAAGTCTTTATTGAATTTGTTACAATATTGCTTCTGTTTTATGTTGGTTTTTTTGCCTGCGAGGCATGCGGGATCTTAGCTCCCGGACCAGGGATCAAACCTGCACCTGCTGCATTGGAAGGTGAAGTCTTTACCACTGGACCACAAGGGAAATCCCCGTGAGGGGGCTTTGAAGGCCATCTGAGTATCAGAGATGGAATCTACTCTTCAATATGTGGAAGGATTTCAAGATAAATGATATATTTCCAGTGATTCGTCATTGCCCTAACGTTTCCTGTTACAACATGGAGAACTGTTATGACATGATATTTATGAATAAGGCCAGGTCACTCGCAAGACCATCATACTTCTTCATTTCCTCCACTTTGACAATCTATAACCTGTCTTGGCACACTGGCCCTACTACAAAAGGTTAGAACCAGCTTCCACTTTTCATTTTTGTGTCACCTATACCTCTGTTACTTCATTTTCTTGATAGTCTTGTATGAAACGGCTTCTGGTCCTACTTTCTTAAATTCAAACTTCTTCATCATAAGTACAGTTGACCCTCTGCGTCCACAGGTTGTGCATCTGCAGATTCAACCAACCTCAGACTAAAAATATTAGGGAAAAACAAAATCCCAGAAAGTTCAAAAAAAGCAAAACTTAAACTTGCCACATGCTGACAACTATTTACATAGCACTTACATTGTATTAGGTATTATAAGTAATCTAGAGATGATTTAAAGTATACAGGAGGGCATGCATAGATCATATGAAAATATTCATATTATGCCATTTATAGAAGGAACTTGAGCATTCTTGAATTTTGGTATCCAAGGGGTGGTCTGGGAACCAATCCCCTGCAGATACGAGGGACAACTGTGAGTTCAAACATGTGACTACTGCATGATGTCTGCTGGGGGTGGTCACCCCAGGATGTCTGCAGGCAAATATTCAACACATATAATGTTATTAAAGTTATTTTCTTTTTCTTTCATTTGTATATTACTCTTTGGGCATTTCATCAAGTTGTTGAATTTATGTGTGCTGAAAGCTATTTCATGTTGTGACAGGAAGTGTCTGTTAGGGTGGAGTGCAATAGTGCTGATGAGAAAGTGTAAGTGACAGACACAACTCAACAGCAAAATCCAACAATCTGATTAAAAAATGGACAGAGGATCTAAATAGACATTTTTCCAAAGTAGACAGAGATTGCCAACAGGTACATGAAAAGCTGCTCAACATCCCTAATCATCAGGGAAATGCAAACCAAAACCACAGTAAAACATCACCTCACACCCGTTAGAACAGGTATTATAAAAAAGACAAGAAATAGCAAGTGTTGTTGAAGATGAGAAGAGAACCCTCGTGCACTACTGGGTGGGAATGTAAATTGGTACAGCCACTATGGAAAACAGTATGTAGGCTCCCCCCAGATTAAAAACAGAACTATCATATGACCTAGCAGTTCCACTTTTAGGAATATATCTGAAGGAAACAAAAACAGTAACTCGAAAAGACATCTGTACCCCCATGTTCATTACAGTACTATTTACAATAGTCAAGAGGGGAAGCAACCTAAGTGTCCATCAATGGATGAATGGATAAAGAAGATGTGGTATATATACAATGGAGTATTACTCAGCTATAAAAAAGAAGGAAAATCCTGCCATTTGTGACAACAGAGACAGACCTTAAAGGCATTATGTTAAGTGAAATAAGTCAGACAGAGAAAGACAAATACCGTATGATCTCAGTTATATGGAGAATTTTAAGACAAACAAAACCCCCCACGAACTCAAAGATACAGAGAACAGACTGGTGGCTGCCAAAGGCAGGGGTGGGAGGTGAGTGAAATGGGTGAAGGTGGTCAAAAGGTACAAACTTCCAGTTATAAAATAAATAAGTCTTGGGGAAGTAATGCACAGCATAGGGACCACAGTTAATAATACTGTACTGTATATTTGAAAGTTGCTGAGAGAGTAACATTTTTTTTTTTTTTGGCCATGCAGCACGGCTTGTGGGATCTTAGTTCCCTGACCAGGGATCGAACCCGCACCCTCAGCAGTGAAAGCTCAGAGTCCTAACCACTGGACTGGCAGGGAATTCCCCCAAGAGTAACTCTTAAAAGTTCTCATCACGAGAAGAAAAATTTGTGTGGTGATAGATGTTAACTAGGCTTACTGTGGTGATCATTTCACAATATACACAAATATTAAATCATTACATATTGCACCTGAAACTAATATGTTCTATGCCAATTATATTTCAATTAAAACAAAAAGAAAAAGTGAGAAGGAGAAGAAGAAAGGTGGTCCTGCTGCGGAGGGCACGGTGCACGTACCTGTCTGGGCAGAGGGAGACGTAGAGCAGCAGCAGGGGCCCGGCCCCAACGACTGTGGCCAAGGAGGACCTCATCCAGGAGCTGAGCTGGCAGAAGTTACAGTAGTGCACCACGGTGATCAGGACAGCCGAGCCCGTGAACACGGTGGACTGCAATGACGGGCAGGCTCAGTGAGGACCCCAGCCCCCCTCCTTGCCACACGGGCTTACCTGCCTTCCCTCCACCTGGGCACCCCGAGAGCAAACGACACGCTCACTTACCTGTCCTTCTGTTTAACAAAATATCTGGTGGTTTCAAGGACAGATCATAAATCATTAGATTAATTACCAGAGCTTTTGGTTACAAGTCTCACTGGCACTAAATTTCCTCTCCTGATGTGTGCAAACTGCACACGTCACGTTGGAGGAGAGGAAAGGTTGGGAACTTCCACCATGTAACCAGTTACCTCCCAAAGCCTGTCCTCCAGGCACCCTGCTGTGTGTCAGCGGAAATGTGATTTGGTTTTAAGTATCAAATGCAGCCAGCCCACTCAGTACTTCATGCTATACTCGCTGGCACCAAAAATATACTCTTCCACAGCACGATGAATTCACTCTTTATGGGGTTTAACTTGGATGCTCCTTCCCTGATCAACAGCAGCTGATCCAGGTGCCAGTCAATTGTTTGTGCCAGTTCTGCAGACTAACATTATCTGTTTTTTTTTAACTTAAAAAAATATATATATAGTTGATGTACAATAGCACATTACCTTGTATCATCTGGAAACATGGGTCAGATGCTCCTTTGTAAAACGTGTAAGAAAATAACTGATTTGGGGGACTTCCCTGGTGGCTCAGTGGTTAAGAATCCACCTGCCAATGCAGGGGATATGGGTTCGAGCCCTGGTCTGGGAAGATCCCACATGCCGCAGAGCAACAAAGCCTGTGTGCCACAACTACTGAGCCTGTGCTCTACAGCCTGCAAGCCACAATACAGAGCACGTGTGCCACAACTACTGAAGCCTGAGTGCCTAGAGCCCATGCTCAACAAGAGAACAAGAGAAGCCACTGAGCAGAAACAAGAAGAACTACAATCCTGCAGCCTGTGGAATGAAAACCACATGCACAGAAAGACCGACAAAATGAAAAGGCAGAGGACTATGTACCAGATGAAGGAACAAGATAAAACCTCAGAAAAACAATTAAATGAAGTGGAGATAGGCAACCTTCCAGAAAAACAATTCAGAATAATGATAGTAAGGATGATCCAGGACCTCGGAAAAAGAATGGAGGCAAGGATTGAGAAGATGCAAGAAATGTTTAACAAAGACCTAGAAGAATTAAAGAACAAACAAACAGATGAACAATACAATAACTGAAAGGAAAAAATACACTAGAAGGAATCAATAGCAGAATAACTGAGGCAGAAGAACGGATAAGTGACCTGGAAGACAGAATGGTGGAATTCACTGTTGTGGAACAGCATAAAGAAAAAAAGAATGAAAAGAAATGAAGACAGCCTAAGAGATCTCTGGGACAACATTAAACACACCAACATTTGCATTATAGGGGTCCCAGAAGGAGAAGAGAGAGAGAAAGGACCTGAGAAAATATTTGAAGAGATTATAGTCGAAAACTTCCCTAACATGGGAAAGGAAATAGCCAACCAAGTCCAGGAAGCGCAGAGTCCCAAGCAGGAAAAACTCAAGGAGAAACATGCTGAGACACATAGTAAGCAAACTGACAAAAATTAAAGACAAAGAAAAATTACTAAAAGCAACAAGGGAAAAATGACAAATAACATACAAGGGAACTCCATTAGGTTAAGAGCTGATTTCTCAGCAGAAACTCTATAAGCCAGAAGGGAGTAGCATGATATACTTAAAGTGATGAAAGGGAAGAACCTACAACCAAGATTACTCTACCCAACAAGGATCTCATTTAGATTAAATGGAGAAATCAAAAGCTTTACAGAAAAGCAAAAGCTAAGAGAATTCAGCACCACCAAACCAGCTCTACAACAAATGCTAAAGGAACTTCTCTAAAGGGGAAACACAAGAGAAGAAAAGGACCTACAAAAACAATCCTAAAACAATTAAGAAAACAGTAATAGGAACATACACATCGATAATTACCTTAAATGTGAATATGGATTAAATGTTCCAACCAAAAGACACAGGCTCGCTGAATGGATACAAAAACAAGATGTGTATATATGCTGTCTACAAGAGACCCACTTCAGATCTAGGGACACATGCAGACTGAAAGTGAGGGGATGGAAAAAGATATTCCATGTAAATGGAAATCAAAAGAAAGCTGGAGTAGCCGTTCTCATATAAGACAAAATAGACTTTAAAATAAAGACTGTTACAAGAGACAAGGAAGGACACTATATAATGATCAAGGGATCAATCCAAGAAGAAGATATAACAATTGTAAATATTTATGCACTCAACATAGGAGCACCTCAATACATAAGGCAAATGCTAACAGCTATAAAAGAGGAAATCAACAGTAACAAAATAATAGTGGGGGACTTTAACACCTCACTTACACCAATGGACAGATCACCCAGACAGAAAATTAATAAGGAAACACAAGCTTTAAATGACACAATAGACCAGATAGATTTAATTGATATTTATAGGACATTCCATCCCAAAACAGCAGATTACACTTTCTTCTCAAGTGCACACAGAACATTCTCCAGGATAGATCACATCTTGGGTCACAAATCAAGCCTCAGTAAATTTAAGAAAATTGAAATCATATCAAGCATCTTTTCTAACCACAACGCTATGAGATTAGAAATAAATTACATGGAAAAAAATGTAATTAAACACAAACATATGGAGACTAAACAATATGTTACTAAATAACCAAGAGATCTCTGAAGAAATCAAAGAGGAAATCAAAAAATACCTAGAGACAAATAACAACAAAAACATGATGATCCAAAACCTATGGAATGCAGCAAAAGCAGTTCTAAGAGGGAAGTTTATAGCAATACAGTCCTACCTCAATAAAGAAGAAAAATCTCAAACAATCTAACCTTACACCTAAAGGAACTAGAGAAAGAAGAACAAACAAAACCCAAAGTTAGTAAAAGGAAAGAAACCATAAAGATCAGAGCCAAAATAAATGAAACAGAAACAAAGAAAACAATAGTAAAGATCAATAAAACTAAAAGCTGGTTCTTTGAGAAGATAAACAAAATTGATAAATCTTTAGCCAAACTCATCAGAAAAAAGAGGGAGAGGACTCAGATCAATAAAATCAGAAATGAAGAAGGAGAAGTTACAATGGACACTGCAGAAATACAAAGCATCATAAGAGACTACTACAAGTAACTCTATGCCGAAGAAATGGACAAATTCTTAGAAAGGTATAAACTTCCAAGACTGAACCAGGAAGAAATAGAAAATATGAACAGACCAATCACAAGTAATGAAATTGAAACTGCAATTAAAAATCTTCCAACAAACAAAAGTCCAGGACCAGATGCCTTCACAGGTGAATTCTATCAAACATTTAGAGAAGAGCTAACACCTATCCTTCTCAAACTCTTCCAAAAAATTGCAGAGGAAGGAACACTCCCAAACTCATTCTATGAGGCCACCATCACCCTGATACTAAAACCAGACAAAGATACTACAAAAAAAGAAAATCACAGACCATTATCACTGATGAATATAGATGCAAAAATCCTCAACAAAATACTAGCAAACAGAATCCAACAATACATTAAAAGGATCATACACCATGATCAAGTGGGATTTATCCCAGGGATGCAAGGATTCTTCAATATATGCATATCAATCAGTGTGATACACCATATTAACAAACTGAAGGAGAAAAACTATGTGGTTACCTCAACAGATGCAGAAAAAGCTTCTGACAAAATTCAACACTGATTCATGATAAAAACTCTCCACAAAGTGGGCAAAGAGGGAACCTACCTCAACATAATAAAGGCCATATATGACAAACCCACAGCAAACTTCATTCTCAATGGTGCAAAACTGAAAGCATTTCCTCTAAGATCAGGAACTAGACAAGGGTGTCCACTCTCACCACTATTATTCAACATAGTTTTGGAAATCCTAGCCTCGGCAACCAGAGAAGAAAAAGAAATAAAAGGAATACAAATCGGAAAAGAAGAAGTAAAACTGTCACTGTCTGCATATGACATGATACTATACATACAGAATCCTAAAGATGCCACCAGAAAACTACTAGAGTTAATCAATGAATTTGGTAAAGTTGCAGGATACAAAATTAACGCACATAAATCTCTTGTATTCCTATACACTAACAACAAAAGATCAGAAAGAGAAATTAAGGAAACAATCCCATTCACCATTGCAACAAAAAGAATAAAATACCTAGGAATAAACCTACCTAAGGAGGTAAAAGACCTTTAGTCAGAAAACTATAAGACACTGATGAAAGAAATCAAAGATGACAGAAACAGATGGAGAGATATACCATGTTCTTGGATTGGAAGAATCAATATTGTGAAAATGACTATATCACCCAAGGCAATCTACAGATTCAGTGCAATCCCTACCAAATTACCAATGGCATTTTTTACAAAACTAGAACAAAAAAAATCTTAAAGTTTGTATGGAGACACAAAAGACCCCAAATAGCCAAAGCAATCTTTTTGTTTGTTTGGTTGTTTGTTTGTGGTACACGGGCCTCTCACTGTTGTGGCCTCTCCCGTTGCAGAGCACAGGCTCCGGACGCACAGGCTCAGTGGCCATGGCTCACGGGCCCAGCCGCTCCGCGGCACATGGGATCTTCCCGGACCAGGGCATGAACCCGTGTCCCCTGCATCGGCAGGCGGACTCTCAACCACTGCGCCACCAGGGAAGCCCAGCCAAAGCAATCTTGAGGGAAAAAAACGGAGCTGGAGGAATCAGACTCTCTGACTTCAGACTATACTACAAAGCTATGGTAATCAAGACAATATGGTACTGGCACAAAAACATAAATATACAGATCAATGGAACAGGATAGAAAGCCCAGAGATAAAACCACACACCTATGGTCAACTAATCCATGACAAAGGAGGCAAGGATATACAATAGAGAAAACACAGTCTCTTCAATAAGTGGTGCTGGGAAAACTGGATAGCTACTTGTAAAAGAATGAAATTAGAACACTTCCTAACACCATAAACAAAAATAAACTCAAAATGGATTAAAGACCTAAATGTAAGGCCAGACACTATAAAACTCTTAGAGGAAAACATAGGAAGAACACTCTTTGACATAAATCACAGCAAGATCTTTTCTGACCCACCTCCTAGAGTAATGGAAATAAAAATAAACAAATGGGACCCAATGAAACTTAAAAGCTTTTGCACAGCAAAGGAAACTATAAACAAGATGAAAAGACAACCCTCAGAATGGGAGAAAATATTTGCAAACAATCAACGGACAAAGGATTAACCTCCAAAATATATAAATAGCTCATGCAGCTCAATATTAAAAAAACAAACAACCCAATCAAAAAATGAAGACCTAATAGAAGACCTAAATAGACATTTCTCCATAGGAGACATACAGATGGCCAAGAGGCACATGAAAAGCTGCTCAACATCACTAATTATTAGAGAAATGCAAATCAAGACTACAGTGAGGTATCACCTCACACCAGTTAGAATGGGCATCATCAGAAAATGTACAAACAACAAATGCTGGAGAGGGTGTGGAGTAAAGGGAACTCTCTTGCACTGTTGGTGGGAATGCAAACTGATCCGGCTACTATGGAGAACAGTATGGAGGTTCCTTAAAGAACTAAAAGTAGGGGGCTTCCCTGGTGGCGCAGTGGTTGAGAGTCCGCCTGCTGATGAAGGGGACACGGGTTTGTGCCCCGGTCCGGGAAGATCCCACATGCCGCGGAGCGGCTAGGCCCATGAGCCATGGCTGCTAAGCCTGTGCATCCGGAGCCTGCGCTCCGCAATGGGAGAGGCCACAACTGTGAGAGGTCTGAGTACCACAAAACAAACAAACGAACAAAACTAAAAACAGAATTACCATATGACCCAGCAATCCTACTACTGGCCATACAGCCAGAGAAAACCATAATTCAAAAAGACACATGCACCCCAATATTCATTGCAGCACTATTTACAATAGCCAGGTCATGGAAGCAACCTAAATGCCCATCGACAGACAAATGGATAAAGAAGATGTGGTACTTATATACAATGGAATATTAGCCATAAAAAGGAACGAAACTGGGTCATTCGCAGAGATGTGGATGGACCTAGAGACTATCATACAGAGTGAAGTAAGTCAGAAAGAGAAAAACAAATATCGTATATCAACGCATATATGTGGAATCTAGAAAAATGGTACAGATGAACCAATTTGCACGGCATAAATAGAGACAGAGATGTAGAGAACAAATGTATGGACACCAAGGGGGGAAAGTGGTGGTGGTGGTGGTGGTTGGATGAACTGGGAGATTGGGATTGACATGTAGACACTAATATGTATAAAATAGATAACTAATAAGAACCTGCTGTATAAAAAAATAAAATTGGAAGAGAAGCCACCATACTGAGAAGCCCGTGCACTGCAATAAAGAGTAGCCCCCGCTCTCCACAACTAGAGAAAGCCCGCGTGCAGCAACAAAGAACCAACACAGCCAAAAATAAATAAATAAAATAAATTTTAAAAATTAAAAAAAAAAAAACGATTTGGGACTTGACGACACCAAGAGGGGTTGGAGAGGACACAGGTCCACCAGGGAATCTCCCCAGGGCAGCCCTCAGGCTGACCTCCCTGCCCGCTCCTTTGTCCCAGGCAAGTCTTTTCAAAAGACAAGTTAAAAGGACTGACAAAGAGTTTGTGCCTCTTTAAGGGCCTATATTTAAATTGCTGTCCCAAGCCATCAGGCTTATATTTTTTTAAAGTGATCAGGGAGTCCAGAAGAGCACTGACACAAAATCACCAAGACTTTACTTACGTGTATGTTTGTCTCAAATTCGGAGGTGACATGTGAATAGACCGCGAGGGCGGGGAGGGACACCAGGATGGCCCCGATGAAATGGCGCGGGAGCCAGCCGGCTATCCACTCCAGCAGGCGCTTGGTACAAGCCATCACATCCTCCAGGAAGAACACCATCCTGGGAGTGGGGGGAGAAAGGAGAAACGGGGTATCTATGGGTGGGGGACCCACAGCCAGGGCCACTCCCAACCCTGGCCTATGCTGTGGCCGCTGGTGTGGGCGGCGGGCAGAACCCCCACCTCCCTTATTTTTGATCAATGGCAAGTAAACTGGACTCACTCAGCTCACCATACCGTATTTTAAGGTTACTTGCTGCATTCGGATAAGATGTGCTTGGAAAAGACAAGCATAGGCCTCTGTGAGGCTAAACGGAGCATATAAGAACCAGGCAGGCAAGTACTAACAGGTCCTGAAAAAGGTCACCTGTCACCTGTTACTGCCTGCTTCTAGGGAGGTCTCAGGTGGGTGGTTCAGGAGGTGTTCGGAATTTTGTGGGGCTTTTTGGTGCCTCAATAGTTGCAGGTGCTACTGGCACCAACAGGCAGGAGCTGGGGATGGGTGATGTCCCGTGATGTACAGTGAGGCTCTGCCCTGAGCCCCACATGACTGCTACACACCCCCTGGACAGAGAAAACCTGCTGATGATGACTTCAGCCTAGAGCCTAATTGCGTTTCGTTTACAAACAGAAAGTGGTTTCTGTATGGCAGTAACATACACCGAATTTTCCAGGAGTGCAGCTATTGGGTAAACCAAACAAGATTACCTGTAGTTTTATTTGGGACACCACCAAGAGTCATCAGCATCTCAGAAACCACATCACAGGCTCCTGGGGCTCATACCACCAAACCCGTACACCCATAACAGTCCGCATTGGGAGCTGTCATATTATCAGCACAAGGGGAAACAGCTGACGACTCTGGCGTGGCTGCCCAGGTGGCGATGTCCTGGTATATTCAAGGTGAAGCGCTACACATATATTATTTTAAATGGCTGTCTTGCCATTTCTCCTTCACATTGGAGTGATGGCATTTCATTGATTGCTTCTGAAATTGTGTGTATAGGTGGGCTATACTTCAGGGTAGGGATGTGGCATCATAAAACGTTTTTCATGGAGAATGGGGAGCTGAGTGCGTGGGGCCGAGAACTGCTGCTGTGCAGGAAGAACCCCTGGGTCACCAGCAGCGGGAGGTGAAGGAGAGGGCACTGGGGGTCCGCCTCAGGAGGGAGACCCATGCACACAGTCCCCTCTAAAGACACCTCGGTGAGGGTGCAGGCGGGGCAGGCCCACTTCCCTTGCCTTCAAAGGCACAAAGTCTGTCAAGGGCCTCTCGCATCCACCCAGGCGTCCACACCTTCAGTTACCAGTGTAGGTTCTTATCGACCTAGGGTCCCATATCCACCCTCAGCGGGGCCAGAGGAAATCCCCCAGGCCCCACCCTCTCCTGGGCACCGACATCACACCAGAGGCTAGGGCAGGAGCAAAGTGGCCCTACAGAGACGTGGGTGCGCCGGGCACAGCCAGGCCTGGCGTCCTCATGGCCCACAGTCCTCTGCAGTCCTTAACCTGGCTTAGCCCAGAGTTTTTCAAATTGGGTCCGAAGAACAGGGAACAATCATGGAAAGGGTTCTTTAGAAAAGGTATGGAGAAAATGCTTGCCTCAGAGGGATCAAGAGCCTTAACCAGTTGTGGGCCCCGCATCAGACAGAAACTCAGGGCAGGGAGGGGAGTGATTGGAAGTGGGTACTGGCTTTTCTTTGGGGTGACAGAAATGTTCTAAAATCATATGGTGGTGACGTTTGCACAATTCTGTAAGTTTATTTAAAAATCTGTGAATTGTACACTTATGAGTGAACTTATTGTTTGTGAGTTATATCATAATATAGCTTGTTTTAAGAAGAAAAAAAAGACTAGGGGCCAGAGGATGCCTTGTTTTGGTCCCTTCGGGTGTCCCCAGGCCCAGGGCAGGCCCACAGAGGGCACAGTTCATTTGAAAGTGGGTCCCAGGAAGCTTGTGGAGACATGGAGGGAGGCAGACCGGCCCAGGGGAGGGCTGTGCTGGGGAAGAGTCACCTGCTGCGGCAATGTAGCTCCACGCTGGTGGTGAATCTGGGGAGATGGCGAGGATGCGCCTTAGAGTTCTCTCCACTGGGAGGAGGGGGAGGGAAGGGAAGAGCCCCTGGTAGCCAGAGAAAGCCCTTGGCAAAGGGCTGAATGGGCCTCAGTGGGGAGTTGGGGGGGAAGGGGGGAGCATGGAAGGGACGGGGCAGGTGTCCAGCTCATCCATTTCAAAGGGAGGGATCTTGCATTTGGGAGTCTCAGGGCCAGACTTGAAGCTGTGGTTTCCTGTCCTGGGATGTTGGGGAGGAGTAGAAACTGAAGGTCAGGGCCCTCTACCCCATTTCTCTCCGATCCCCAGTGTGGGGCTGTCCTGCTGGGAGAACAGGGCTGGAGGAAGGGGGTGGGCCTGGTGCAAGGACCCAGCGTGAGTGGAGGCCCTGTTTGTATCAGTAGAAACATTGTGAGCTTCCTGAGTGGGGTGGGGCCTGAAACTGAAGGCAGGCTGGGCTAGTCCTGAGGGCCCAGCCTCCCAGAGGGACTCTGCTGTCTCTTCGGATACTCTGTCCATTTTTAAATGGGTTGACTGTCTTTTTATTATTGAGCTAACATTCTAGATATTATACCCTTGTCACGGATATGATTTGCAAATACTCTCTTCCATCCTGTAGGTTCTCTTTCACTTTGGGGTGAAAAGTGATGATGGTGCTCTTTGAAACATGAAAGTTTTAAATTTTGATGAAGTCCATCTTAACTATTTTTTCTTTGGTTGCTTGTGCTTTTCATGTCGTATCTAAGAAAGCGTTGCCTGATCCGAGCTCATGAAGACTTGGGCCTGTGCTTTCCTCTAGGGGTTTATGGTTTCACCCTTACATTCAGGAGAGGCACCTGCTGATGTGCTGGCAATCCCCTACCAGCTGTACCCTGTCCACCTACCTCTTTTCTTTCTCTGCCCTGCTTTCTTATTCCCTGTCTTCCCACTTTCTCTCTTTAAGTATCTGATTTGGGAAATCAGCAGACTAGTTGGTGGCATTAGGGCTGCAGAGGACAATGACCCACTGGTAAGGTGGGTGCCCACCTGTGCTGAGGGCCCGTGTTGGTGAGGGAGGAGCCAGTGAAGCAGGCTGGGGGAGGGAAGAAAAGAGGACCGTCCCGGAAATGGGTTATGGAGAATGCTGGCTGTTCCACCAGCAGAGGGAGCTAAAGGCTAACAGCTGGGCAGCGCTGCAGGTGGGCCTTTACCTGACAGAGACCACGAGGGACAGGACCTCCAGAAGCAGGGCTGCTCCGAAGACCACCAGGGCAGCCGGCGGGGGTGGCGTAGAGGCGGCCCCATACTTCAGGAAGCAGGTGATGGAGAGAATCAGAAACACTGTTGTCGACAGAAACACATCCAGGAGGGAGCTGAAGGTGGCACTGGCGAAAGTCTTCACGGGAGAATTCTTTATAACCTGTTTGGGAGGGAATGTGAGCAGATGCTGCTGGATGTATCCTCCTGGAGAAGTATAATCCAGGCGGAAAAAACAGCAGATGCTTGCTGAGCACTTGCCTCCTGCGGACCAGGTACAGGGTGAGTAGTGCTTCAAACAGGCCGTCTCCTACCCAACCTAACAGTGAAGAAACTGAGGCACAGAGAAGTTAAGAAACTTGTCCAAGGTCACACAGCAACTGATTACAAACCAATTAAGTTCTCACAGGCATGTGACACCCTGAGCCTGAAAGGTAAGCTATTGACAGGCAAAGTTAGTGACTCTGCGTCTGTAGAGAGAGTAACAGGAAAGCCACATGCTAGAAGCTTCCACTGAACGCTGGGTCCCAGGCTCAGGGTGTGAAAGCTGGCTTCATACAGAATTAGGAGGTCAATAGCAACAGTGACATCAAGAGCCTGCTCTGGGCCTGGATGCTGTGCAGGGCTCGAGGGCAGGCATGAAACAGCCCCCTTGGGGGCTCCATGGCCTAATGCTGTGACAGACAGGAGTCTGAGATGGGTGGTGTCCTCAGTGTAACAAAGCGACATGCACATCATGTCAGGATATCACAGGAAGGAGGGAAAAAATGATGACAACGCCAAAGAGTCTGAGAGAGACTGGTTCCAGGCACCATGTGGACCCTTTGGGGGGCACGACCTCAACTGATGCTCACACAGCCCTCAAGGAGGAAATGCTCCCAACCTCAGGGCACAGTCTGGGAGGCTGAAGTGAGGTGGCCACTCGAGGTCACACAGCCAAGGAGGAGCCCGGCCAGGGGCTGTGGCATCTTGATCACGTCACCTACTGTCCCTGTGCCTCCATTTCCTTAACTGAAAAGAGGGATAAAATGGGACCTTGCACCTTATGGGTGCTGGGGATGCTTAGATGGCAAATCATAAAGTGCGGCAGGGGCCTAATGTGGGGGCGGCTTGGAGCTTCCCACCGTTCCTGCATTGCTCCCGTCCTCGCCAGCTGGCCCTGTGGTTCAGGGATAGCGTCCCTCCTGCGCCCCAGGCCTCCGGGCTCATTTACTCCCATTACCTACAACTCAGCCACATGACCTTTATACAACACAGTCTGATGGTGCCAACTCCTGTTCTGGATCCTTCAATGGCTCCCCTGGCCTTTAGCATAACGTCCACAGTGTGGGAAGCTGTCATCGGGCCCCTGCCCACCTGCCACTTCCACCCCATCTGCCAGACAGAAGTGCCCACAGCTCTCTGGATGCACCCAGGCTCTGTCTTATCTCCAAGGTTAGGTTTGCAGGTGCTGGCCCCTCTCTGGAACGTTCCTTAATTCAGTTAATTGCTAGTCCTCCCACTAACACGGGCTCCTTCTGGGCCCTCGACCTGGGGTCGGTGTGCTCTGCAGCCATTATGGGGCCCCTGGGTCTGGATTCTCATTTCTGCCCGGTTACTGCTTCCCTGTGAGTGTCTGTTGATGCTACACCTCAGCCCCAGGAGCAGGACCTGGCAGTGCAGATGCTCAGTGAGCATTTGGTGACCTGTGCCCTCTGCTGGGGAGTCTCTGTACTCAGCACCGGGAGTGGGTGGGAGCTCCTGACCCTGAATCAGGTGGGTGCCCAATCCTAGAGATGGGATCTCAGCCACTCGCCTTTCCTGGCCTCAGCTTTCTTTTGGTAAAATGGGGATAATCATAAGCTTCCTTGAAGGGTTGTTGTGAGGATTAAGGTTGCTATTTTGCCTTAAATGCACCAACCAACCAACTCCCAAGTCCACGAGAGGAGCCTTGCCTGGGGTATTAATGAGTATTCACCACCTAGAAGGCTGACGAAACTCAACCCCACAGGCATGAACTGCCCTGTCTGGTTCACCAGGACTCTCGGGGTTGGTCAGGGCCTGGATGTAACAGATACTGAGGGATGATCTGCTGGATGAACGAATGGAGTCGAATGAGAAATCCTCTGGCTCTGGGGTTGGGAGGGTATGCATTTTTGACCTTGGAACACTAAGCTGGGTTAGATTTGGGAAAAATACAGGGAGCTGGCTTCTTGGAACTCAAACCAGGCTCTAGGTTCTCGTATTTATTCATCGTTTCCACCAAGCTCTACTGAGCACTTGTGGGTGTGGGGACTGGATGCCACATAGAGTGGAGATGAGAGACAGGGTCCTGCCTCCCAGAGTGGAGAGTCCGGGGGAGGCATACAATTCAACAGTCCCACAAGAAGAGATTACAAAGTGGGATGCAGCTGCGGAGAAACAGTATAACAGGGGAAAAATTCCAGTCTGGGGTCGGGGAAAGTTTCTTAGAGGAAGTGATGTTTGGGCTGAGAGTTACAGGACAACAGGAGTTAAGGCAGGGGAGGGGCAGTAGAGGGCTCAGCACCAAAGCAGGCAGGAGAGCCGAGCAAGGTGAAAGCCCTCTTAGCTCTTGTCCCATTTCAGTAGGCAGAAAGCCGACAGGGAACAGGGGGAGAAATCCTGCTTGAGAACAGAGAATAGGTGGGGCTGGAGCTCCCCCCTCACCCCTCTCACCCCGTACTAGGCCTCCAGGGGCTGGAGCATGGCCAAGGGCGCCTGGGGATGCACCAGCTGCAGAGCAGAGGGACTGGGAGATGACAAGCCTGGGTTGCTGTAGAGAGATTTGGGGTTTTCTCCCTTGTGGAGATAAATTCACATACAGGTGAAATTTAGGGCTTACGGACTGTGGGAAATCAATATGAGCCGTCAGTTTCCTGTCACTCAGGAAAACAAAAATGGCCTCCAAAGCACAAGACTAATCGTGAACTGTGCAGTGAAAACGATGCATGTCTTTGGTAAAATTATAAGGAGCCACGCACCTCTTCTTGATAGCTGGTCCTGTAGGCTTGTTCTAGCTCCTGATCCAGGAAGTTCAAGCTGAACTGATTAATGGGTGGCTTAAAAAAATAATCTTTCATCAGGCTAGAAGAGACGATAAATGCAATCAATCAATGTGCAACACAATCATTACATTTATTTTATCAGAAGATCACAGTTACCTACTGAAATGCCATTTGTGAAGCATGGCACAAAAGCTGTACCTAAAAGTCACCATACAATAGACATTGCTCAA
The DNA here is from genome assembly GCF_026419965.1 of Kogia breviceps. NCBI lineage: Eukaryota > Metazoa > Chordata > Mammalia > Artiodactyla > Physeteridae > Kogia > Kogia breviceps. The sequence continues at coordinate 56,100,685 of NC_081323.1, forward strand.
TTGCCCCTTTTAGAACATGTCTCTGGAAAGTCCTTCATGCTTCTAAACATAATCCCATTTTAGGTTTCACCTCCACAAAAGAATGCCCATTCAACATTAATATAACACACATCATCAGAACCGTGCTTTTGAAAACATCTTCCTAACGTCCAGAATTAGAATAGAAGGAGGCAGCAGCATTTTTGTTCTATAAAATGCTCCCTTCCAAAGGACCAGTAGATCCCTGTACTGAGCATACTTATGTTGATTTGGAGTCTTCCTTGCAAACGTAATTCAGAACCGGCTGTCCTGTCACTCAGAGTACTGACAGTAATTACCACTGTCAGTGCTAACAGGTTGTTATCACAAAATTGTGTTTATAGTTAGTGTAATTTTGGTGCTATTGTCACATATGCAGATTGCATGTGAAACGTGAAAAATGATAATGCTCAATGATTTTAATAGTAGAGAAATCAAGCCTGCTTTACGTGACTCTTTCATTCTTTTATGGACTGCTAGCAAATAGTCATATCCTTTTTATCCTGCAGAAAATTACTATAAATTTAAGGGAATGTTAGCATAATTTCAGAAGGCAAATGCAGCTGTGGGATGTCTCTCTCCCTCACATAATAACTACTAGAATTAAATCCGATGAACTATGTAAAGAGCCTATCATGTGCCTGACACACAGTAGGGTTTACTGTAGTTCCTCCTTTCCCTGAAGCAGAATGGGCTCTCTTTTTGTGCTAAGTGTGCAATGCCTTACTGGGCTCTCAGACTTAGAAAAAAGAAAATTCTATCCCCTAATGTTGACCCCCTATCCTCCCCTCCACTTGGCAAGTATGGACAGAGGGAAAAACAACAAAGCAGCTATAAGAAAGAAATGTAATGGCTTCATTTTTGCAGTCAAGTGGCAGGATCCACACTATAAAATATACTGCTCATTTGAGATTAATATTGGGAGGTTCCATTTCTGGGAATGGAAATTAACTCCTCTTAGATCAATCGTCTCTCAGGTAACAACTATAAACCCTGAACAAAATATAAAAACAACTCCTGGAAGGCACTGGCAATTGACCAAAGCAGTAAGAAAATAGAGGAGAGCCACACTTGGAACAGGCTGAATTTCATGTGGGTTTTTTTTTTTTTTCTTTTTTGCCTAAAGAGAGTCATTAGTCAGCACCACGTGTGAGATGGCAAAAACTCAGAAAAACTACAGTTTTACTGACGTGGAAAACCAGAAAATAGAGTTTAGCATGCCCACCAATGGAAAATGAGGTTGGACATTCCAGAGAGAGAGGACCAGGGAAGGGGGAGCCCCAAATTCTGCATATAGGCTCTGCTCGAATCTCTGGCTGACCCTTGAAATACACATGTGCATGGCAGACTACAAGCCTAATTAAGGCTGAAGGAATAGTGGCTGCCCACCTCAGGGGAGACAGAGTTTGGTCTTTGAGTTCAGATGAGTTAACTGTCTACTAAAACAAACAAAAAGTTGATATTCTTCAAAGGAATGTAAGAGAATCCAGATTTTCTAACCATTGTACATAATGTGCACAGTGCAATCCAAAATTACTAGACAAACAAGGAAACAGGAAACCATGATCCATCCTCAACAAAAAAGCAATCAATAGGGCTTCCCTGGTGGCGCAGTGGTTGAGAGTCCACCTGCCAATCCAGGGGACACGGGTTCATGCCCCAGTCCGGGAAGATCCCACATGCCACGGAGCGGCTAGGCCCGTGAACCATGGCCGCTGAACCTGCGCATCCAGAGCCTGTGCTCCGCAACAGGAGAGGCCACAGCAGTGAGAGGCCCGCGTACCGAAAAAAAAAAAGCAATCAATAGAGACCAACCTGAGATTACCAAGAGGTTGGAATTGGAGGTTGGGGTTTATAATGTATATGGATGTAATACATGTGAAAACTGTAACATAAGGAATGAGAAGAGAGTAATGTACCTATACAGTTGTAAGATTTCTACATTTAAAGTGAAATGATACAGGGACTTCCCTGGTGGCACAGTGGTTAAGAATCTGCCTGCCAATTCAGGGGACACGGGTTTGAGCCCTGCTCCGGGAAGATCCCACACGCCGCGTAGCAACTAAGCCCCTGCATCACAACTACTGAGCCTGCACTCTAGAGCCCATGAGCCACAACTACTGAGCCCTTGCGCCACAACTACTGAAGCCCACATGCCTAGAACCCAACCCAACTCTTGTTGCTCCGCAACAAGAGAAGCCACGTCAATGAGAATCCCGTGCACCACAACGAAGAGTAGCCCCTGCTTACCACAACTAGAGAAAGCCTGCATACAGCAATGAAGACCCAACACAGCCAAAAATAAACAAATAAATAAATTTATAAAAAGAAAAAAGTAAAATGATGCAATATTAACTATAAGAAGACTATAAAAATATAAGACTGCCTAGAGCAACCATTAAAAGAAAAATAATGCAAAGAGGTATGGCTAAAAAGCAAATAAATATATTAAAATATAATTTAAAAGGCAGAGATTGTCAGAATGATTTAAGGAGCAAGACCCAAAAGAGATGTATTTCAAATATAAAGACCCAGGTTAGAATTTTTTTAAATAGAAAATGATGTAGCATGCAAACAGTAAGAATAAGAAGGCTAGAGTGACTATGTTAATATCAGATAAAGCAGTCTTCAAGACAGAGTATTACTGGGCACAAAGAGGGACACTTCAAAATGATAAAAGGATTATTTACCAGGAATATATAACACTCTTAAATGTGTATGTACCTAAAAAAGAGCTTCAAAATACCTGAAACAAAAATTGTCAGGACTACAGAGAGATACAGACAATTCCACAACTACAGCTGCAGATTTCAACATCCCTATCTCAATAAGTGATAGAACAAGAGACAAAAAAGTCAGTAAAGAGACAGATGATCTGAACATTACTGCCAACCACGTGGACCTAATTGAGGTTTATGGATCACAACATCCTGAGAATGCAAAATATGCATTCTTTTCAAACGCACATGGTATGTTTACCAAAACAGACCACATGTGAGACCACAGAACAAGTTTCAATAAATGTAAAAGGAATGAAGTCACATAGTGTACGCCTTTGACTACAATGATATTAAATCAAACATTAATAACTAACATATGTAAATACCGTTTTTCACTAAAAGGAGCCAGGGCTCTTTGGAGAAACGGCTGATTCCTGAGCTGGGGCAGGGAAGATATAAAATGAGCCTGTTGTGCTGGAAAGTAAGAAATCACTCAAAACAAATGAAGGAGCCGTGTCTAAAGGACACAGGAGCCAGCCTGAAGAGGGGCTCCCAAAGGCCAGATTCGGGACAACTAGAGCATCAAACTCTAATTAGGACAGTGATAAATGATGTCCTGTTAAGTAAAACAGGACTCCATAAGGGTTTATATGGATTTATAAATCTATAGATGGATAGATTAAGTAATAAGCGGGGAGGAGCTCTTCTTTACTGCAGAATGCCAAGCCCCAAATGATAAATGCACAGTCAGCGCTGAGGCAGGAAAACTGCCATTTTGACCAACATAATAAAGACTGTTTCAAACAAGAACCATCAATGGAGATTAAGTCTAGGGAAGTGTGGGGGAGGAATGGGATCTTTACATGATCTGAAAGCATCTTCCAACTGATGGTCGACTAGTCACAGGGAGAAAATGAGTACAGACTGGAGAAGTTGGCAACACTCTCTCAGCTGATCAATATCACTACCCCGATGAAGGTCAAAGCGGGGCACCATGGGCCTCTGGATCTGGTGCCTGAGAAGACACGTCACCTCCGTGGGATCTGGACACACAAGCAGCCTGGACAGAATCATGAGGAGATGTCACACAAATCCAACTTCAGGAATGTTTTTTAAAAGAGCCAGGCCTGCGTGTTTCAAAAATGTCAATGTCATGGAAGATCAAGAATGGCTGAGGAACTGCCCCAGATTTAAAGACTGAAGGGGCCTAACAACTGCATGGTGCACCATGTGATTCTCTACCGTGCTATGGGGGACACGTGGGACCACCCAACAAAACCAGAATAGGAACCGCAGACTGGGTAAAACACCTCATCAGTGTTAAATTTCCTGAATTAGGTAGCTATGATCACGTGCAAGAACACCCCTGTTTTCAGGAAATACAGTTTTAAGGGGTAGAGAGCACTTACTGTCAAATGGTTCAGAAAAAAATAAATACATTTCACAGGGAGAGAGAGGAGAATAAAACAAGCAGAGTAAAATGTTAAAAGTTAGTAAATCGGGCAAAAGGTGTAAAGGGAATCTTTTGTATTATTCATGCCACTTTTCTATAAGTTTCAAATTATTTCAAAATACACTGACAATGGAAGGCAAATGTGTGGGGGCTGAGGTGACTCAGAAAAGGGGGAGCTTCACCTGCAAATCTTCATTTTCAGGCAAGTGGCTGCATCTTACCTGTCTTCCTTGATAACATCAACAAAATGGGCATCCGTTTTCTCCCGGATGTTCTTGAACCTCAGCGGAAGGAGGGCTGACTGGTCCAAGCTCACACCTGCCCACCTTCCCTTCTCTTGTAAGATCTCACACAGGGAGGTCTGACTGTTGGTGAGCTTCTCCTCCGGGGGAGGACTCAGCAGTCCGTTTTGCGTTTTGGAACTGGGTCCTCCAGAAGCCTGTGTTAGGATAAGCAGGTGGGAGCAGACACAGAGGCTGAAGTGTGGGATGCAGCAGCACTATCCCCCATAACGCAGCCCCCTGAACTGCGCCCTGCACACCACAACCTGCACCTTTGGATCTCTGCTCTAACCCGAGCGCTCTGCCTCTCTGCCGGTCTGCTTCTCCCCATTCCCCCGGCTCCTCCAAACACACCTCCAGGCGCCCAGGACAGTGGTGTCATAGGAAGAGCCGGTAAGGAGGTCAGGGGGAAGGCTGAGGCAGGAGTTAGGGAGGCTCCCAGAGTTTCCTGACCACAGAACCAGCATTCCAGAAGTGAGGAGGACTCGAAGGAAGTGCAGGGGCGGATTCAGGGAAAGGAAACCCAGAGCTGTAAGGGCTGCGGCTTAAGAAGGGGGGTGACTGATTTGCATTTCTCTAATAATCAGTCACCCCAAGCAACCTAAATGTCCATTGACAGATGAATGGATTAAAAAGGTGTGGTACATATATACAATGGAATATTACTCAGCCATAAAAAGGAAAGAAATTGGGTCATTTGTAGAGATGTGGATGGACCTAGAGTCTGTCATACAGAGTGAAGTAAGTCAGAAAGAGAAAAACAAATATCGTATATTAATGCATATATGTGGAATCTAGAAAAATAGTACAGATGAACCTAGTTGCAGGGCAAAAATAGAGACACAGACATAGAGAACAGACATGTGGACACAGTGGGGGAAGGGGAGGGTGGGATGCTTTGGGTTTTTAGGATTGACATACACACACTACAATGTGTAAAACAGATAGCTAGTGGGAACCTCCTGTATAGCACAGGGAGCTCAGCTTGGTGCTGTGATGACCTAGATGGGTGGGATGGGGCGATGAGAGGCAGGCTCAAGAGGGAGGGGACATATGTATACATACAGTTGATTCACTTCGTTGTCCAGCAGAAACTAACACAACATTGTAAAACAATTGTACTCTAATTTAAAAAAAAAGAAAGGGTGACTGGACACAAACGACGTGGAATGACCCAGCATCATGCAGGTCTGTGGGCCAACGACCCAAGGATGAGGATGACAGATTTGCACCTCCCTGGAGAGTCGCCTGATTCAGAAGCTTGCTTGGAGGCTCCTGGGTCTGGTCTCCAGGCGAGACTTCTTTGCACTGCCCTTGCTGCTGGCCTAACTCAAGCCCTCCTCACGCCCCACCTCTCACCCTAAGGGTTCCCCTCTTCTCCTTCCACATCCACATCCCACCAGCCGTTGAGTCCAGCTCCCAGCCCCACAGGTCTCACTGCCCGTCAGGGTATCCCATGCAGGTCAGCATCCACCCTGCTCTTTATCGATCTGTTCAAAACCCAGAGGACTCGAAAGTATGCAGTGGTGTCACCCAAGAGGAGTTGCCCTTGGAACTGAGAAGCTGACCAGACAGGATGTCCCCTCAGGTGGGTGCACCAGGAGAGGCACTGACAGGGACCACAGCCCAGAGCGGGTTACCTTCATGCTCTTCTTGGGCTCCTCCTGACAGCCATTCTGGACTGCTCCGCCTTCGGCGCCAGCTTCCAATTTGGGAGCAAACGTGATTCTGCACGATGGGCAGGTCTATGAGAAAAACACAGACCATAGGAGCTCACTCAGGCAACATGACCTCACTACGTGATTCAAACAAGTCAGCTGCTATTACAATTTGCTGTCACACAGAATGGCGCAACCAAATGGAAGGCTTACCAAACCACTCAGGATGAGTTAAAAATGAACTGGCTGGGGCTTCCCTGGTGGTGCAGTGATTAAGCATCCGCCTGCCAACGCAGGGGACACAGGTTCAAGCCCTGGTCCATGAAGATCCCACATGCCGCAGAGCAACTAAGCCCGTGCGCCACAGCTCCTGAGCCTGTGAGCCACAACTACTGAGCCCACGCACCAGAACTCCTGAAGCCCACGTGCCTAGAGCCCGTGCTCTGCCACAAAGAGAAGCCACGGCAATGAGAAGCCCACGCACCGCAATGAAGAGTAGCACCCACTCGCCACACTTAGAGAACGCCTGTGCACAGCAGCAAAGACCCAGTGCAGCCAAAAAAAAAAAAAGAACTGGCAGCATGACAATGGAAAACAAACCACACAAAGACCTATACGTGAATGTGCCCTAACAGCTTCTACTTTTAGTAGAAACAACTCAGATGTCCATCAGCAGATGAATGGATCAACAAAATGGGGTATATCTACGGAACGAAATATTACTCAGCTATCTAAAGGGATGAAGCACTGACACACATGACAACATAGATGAACCTTGAAAACTCGTTCAGTGAAAGAAGCCAGACACAAAAGGCCACATATGGTGGGATTCCATCTGTATAAAATATCCACAAAAGGCAAATCCACAGGGACAGAAAGGAGATTAGTGGTTGCCAGTGGTGAGGGACACAAGGGAATGGGGAGTGACTCTAACCGGTGTGGGATTTCTTTTTGGGGTGATGAAAATGTTCTGACCATGGTGATGGTTGTACAACCTTTCAAACATACTAAAAACCACCGAATTATACACTCTTAAAGGGTGGATTATAACTCAATAAAGCTGTTGTTAAAGAAACTAGCCGCCAACCCACACTCAAACACTAAGCGAAGCTGTTCTCATAAAGCAGGACAATCGGAGGGACGAGCTTACAGACCTAGCCCTTCTTATTCATTTGCGGGAATTAGCTGACCTAGAAAAGACAGGCAAGACTCAACACTGCCACATACAGTACAACACAGGGAATATAGACAGTAGTTTACAATAACTACAAATGGAGCATAACCTTTAAAAATTGTCCATCACTATATTGTACTTCTGTAACTTATATAATATTGTACAGCAACTATACTTCAATACCAAAAAAAAGTACCACCAGGGATAGCAGAAAGGGCAAGGCTTTCATTTCTCACAAACCAGGGTTCAAATCCTCAATTCCTTACTTGTTGGGAGACCCCTGTTCAAATCCCTCACCTCGGTTCTCTCCTGTGTGAAATGAGAGTGAAAACACTTTTCTTGAAGACATATTGTAAGTATTTATGAATACGCATGTAGAAAGCCTAGCATTCCTGGCTCTCAGTGTATCCTTAATAAATGTACTCTTATTATTAATATGATCTGATCTGATCAACCACCACTGAGATAGCAATTGACAGCATCCAGGGGAGAAGACAGACTTATTAGGTTTCAAAAACAATTTCCTACCATAAGAATCGTTAAGCACTGGAATACACTGTAGGAGGCTAGATACTATTTCAGAAATTTTAAATAATAAAATTTAAATAAAATAAATGTCACTTAGTGCCTTAGGGCAAGGATATAACCCAGATCACATACTAAGTTAGATTTCAGGCCTGTACTGTATTCAATAAAAGAAATAAAGATTCTAAAGAGTTGTGTTATTGGGGAATCTGATGCAATGCACCCATTAAATTCGAATGCTCATATTCATTCAAGAAGTGAAAATATACGTGCCAAAAGAGCTGGCCAAATCAGGGAGTATCATGTCCAAGCAAACAGCAGTACCTAGGTAAAATCTGCTTGTAGCTCGGAAAAAACTGGCATTATTAACAGGGGCAAGATGCTCTAACTGTCAATGGTATACAGTAAAATTATCTTAAAGCACCTCTTGGTATTGACTGAGTTAAACTTCAGAACATGTTGCCAATGGGGCCAATGATCCTCTCAAATGGAAAAAAAAATCCACTACCACACACATGAAGTGACCCCCACACCCCCAGAAAAAAGTGCATGTGTCCCCATGACAGGCCAGCAAGATTCCCAAGGTCCTGCCTAGCAGGTATGTGTGTGTGTGTAAATGGCTTTGGTGGTGGTAGCAGTGGCAGGCTTGCTTCTCTAGGGGAACACAGCCTTTTCAGGGGCCAACTGATGGCCCAGGGGTAGGATGGATACAGCCTGGAGCAGCAGGGGGGGTGTGGAGGGTTGAGACCCTCTGAGACAAACCCTTAGGCTCCAGGGTCTGTCACCAATCTCGTAAAGACACGATGGAATAGTGAACAGATTCTCTGACCACTTTTCTTTTCTTTTCTTTTTTTTTAAGTCTTTATTTATTTATTTTATTTTTGGCTGTGTTAGATCTTCGTTGCTGCGCACAAGCTTCCTCTAGTTGCGGTGAGCAGGGGCTACTCTTTGTTGGTGGTGTGCAGGCTTCTCATTGAGGTGGCTTCGCTTGTTGTGGAGCATGGGCTCTAGGCGCACAGGCTTCAGTAGTTGTGGCACGTGGGCTCAGTAGTTGTGGTTCACGGGCTCTAGAGCACAGGCTCAGTAGCTGAAGTGCACGGCCTTAGTCGCTCCGCAGCGTGTGAGATCTTCCCGGACCAGGGTTCGAACTGGTGACCTCTGCATTGGCAGGTGGATTCTTAACCACTGTGCCACCAAGGAAGCCCTCTCTGACCACTTTTCAAACTTTAAGTCTAGAGAACAAGTGTAACACAGTGATTAAAGGCACTGGCTTTGAAATCAGACTGTCATGGACTGAATCCTGGTTCTACCACTTAATAGTATGGGAATCTCTCTGAGCCTCAGTTTTCTCCTTTGTTAAATGGGATTGTATCATAAGGGCAGAATGAGGAGACACATGTAAGGCCGGTCAGAGGTATTTTAGATCAGCTCTAATCCCAAGGCATTGACCTCCTAGAATGCTGAACTGAGAAGGATGATGAGGCCTCGTCCTAGCCCCGAGGGAGGGGACCCATGGGGGTTGGTCATGTCTGCCATGGGTGAGGGCTTGCGTGTGTGAGCGTGCGTGCATTTGACCACACTTGGCTCCACACACGCCTGCAGTGTTGGGGAGTGCTCAGTAAACACTGGTCCTTAACACTGAAACATCTGGTCACTATTCTCTCTGGTTCTGAAGCCGGTGCATACGATCATTTAAAGTCCTTGATCACAGACTGGACAGGCACTGGGCATCTGCTCTTGCCCAGCCCTGTGTTTTCAGGCATCTCTTGGCATCAGCTTGCTCCTAAGTATCTTCCTCTCCTCAACTACACCTAATGCACTTGAAGAACAGGCCATCTGCTTCTTAGGAATTCCTCACAGTGTGCTGACTTTGCATATGGATGATGTTTCATGCATTTAGAGCCACAAATATGCAAAAGTGACTCTCAAACCTATCGGACACCAGAGAGCATACACCCGCTGCAAAGGAGTCCCTGGAGAGGAGTCAAGGCCACCCCAGTCAGACACTGCATTCCCTCTCTGAAAAGTCTTGGCTGTGAAGGAAGGCGTGGGAGGGCCAGTGGGGACTGGGACTGCCCGTGGGGACCGGGCTGACCTCAGGAGGCCAGGGGCAGGGCTCTTCACAGATAAGCAGCTCAAGGCTACACCCTTTCGGCAAACAGAGGCTGCAGGGCCTGTACCCCATTCTAATGCACGTCCCGCAGAGCTGCCCACAAAAGAACTTCAGGGAGCAAGGACGTGTGTTGTCGGAGCCCGGATGCTCACAACGGTCTAGGAGACTGCTCAGGGAGCTCCGGGGCTCACCAGGGTCACACATCAAGTGTAGAGCAGGATCCGTGAGCAGGACTCCTAATGGTCTGTACCGTGCTCACTCTGCACACTCACAGCAGCTTCATCCAGGGAGTGGGGACCCAGGGGTTGAGGAGGATGCCAGCTGTGAACCCAGGCCCTCCTGTGGCAGGGTGGTTCCTGCAGCACAGGGACCCAGCAGCAGATCATTTCGTTGTACTGTGAAGATGTGGCTCTTTGTCATTTTGTTTCTTCCTCAGCTACTTTCCTTTTCTGGGGGAAAATGTAATGATTCTGACTTAAAAACAAATGAAACAAAAACCTTAGAGAAATCTGTCTGCCCTGATGGAAACTTTCTCATATCTCGACATTCCCTCGATCTGTAGGGGGAGCCTCTTGTGCTCCACGGGGGTCCCGCCAAGCAACGGTGGGATGGTGGGTGGGTTTGTCCACCCCCTCCCCCCAGCAACTTTCCTTTAACTATTTTCCAGCTTCGTTTTAATCAGGTTAAAATGTCTCACATACTGGTTTTTGTCAAGCAGATACCTCTGAAATGTTTGCCAACCCATTAAAGGCCCGTCTCTCCCCCTGAGCAGCTGCTGTCATCTCAGACCCCAAGAAGCCCTTACCAGGAAAAGGGGTTCAGATTCTGGGGACTCTGGGGGGTACGCCCAAACTGAGCAACTGACTTGCAGGGCAACCCCTCTGCAGGCACAGTGGGTCAAAGCTACTGTTCTAATGATAGCGGCTGCCATGATGTGGAAACACCTCAGTGTCCAGGACGTGCCAACGAACACTGTCAGGTCCTTATCCACGCCATGCCCACGGTCTCGTGCACCTGATCTCCATTAATCCTCATATTGATGCTGCAAGGCAGAAGAGACTGTCAACAGCGGGGGTCAGGCTGCGGGGCTCCTGGCCCCTGACAACCATGCAGCCTCTCTCTGGCCTCCTTTCCTGGCACAAAGAGGACCCAGGAATAACCCTGGCACTTTGATCTCCTCTGCCTTGTTCCCCTGAAGTGACCCAAGCAGTTATGGTCACCTCCTGGTTCCTTTAAGTGGCACCACTGGACACTGGCACCAAGGGAGCTTCACCAAGACCAGCTAAGGTCTCCAGGACAGAGGACTCTCCGAGCCAAGGAGTGTGCTGGCTGTTGCCTGGGAAACCCGAGATCCCCTGGAGAACAGCCAGGAGCAAACTCTTCATCTTCCCGGATTACCCACACTTGCCCCCATCTCGGATGTGGGCTCTGGAGGGAAGATTTATAATGATTTCTCTAACATGCTTGGGTGCCTTTGCATTTGTTTTTAACACATTTCAACACATCCACCCTACATCCTCTTCAGAATACATGGCACTGAGCTATATAGTTTTTTCTTCAAGGCTATTTCTCTTCACAAGATAAATCACTTCTAAGCCAACAGCTGTCCTTTTTTCATAACTGTCAAGGGAGGGAGCAGGGAAACCTCTTTTCTGAGAAACGAGGAAACATCAGAAAAGTCCTGCTTTGCCTAGTCAGTCTGCTGAACATGACTACTGAGCGAGCTGTCCTCAGACTAGGAGGAGCATCCCTTGCTTCCCAAACTCAAAACCCAGGTTGAACATGGCAGACAGGAGCAAGTAGCCAGAGGACATATGACCTACTGAGGCCCATTCTGAGTTCTAAGCTCTTTCCTGTATTACTTTGTTTAGTCCTCAAAAGCACCCAGGAAACAGACATTGTGAGTAGCCTATTTTACATAAGAGGGAACTGAGGCATAGAGTAAAGGGACTGCCCAGAGTCACAGTTAGAGAATGGCAGGAGGACAACGCCCTTGACCCCAACCACATGTGTGACATCTCTGCGTGAACAGGGACAGCCTGCCGTGCGAGGCAGAGGCCACCCTGGCTGTGACCTGCCACAGGCAGGCCAGGCACCCTCTCCAAGCTAGAGGATTGGCACAGGCATTCACACTCCCAAATAGATGATTTCTGCTAACAAAATCCTAGAGGAAAGTAGAAGACGGATATTAGAGGAAAATAGAAACGGTAATTATTACAGAAAAAGAAAGGCATCCAGAAGCGATAGGAACAGAAAAGTGGACAGCCTGCGAATACTGGAGGCAAAACAACAAACAAACAAACAAAAAACAAACAAACAAACAAACAAACAAAACACACACCTGTAAAAACCAGGAGCAAAATTTCTAAGCCACAGAGTGTAGAACCACTGAAACCTCAGATTCCTGAGCCCTAAGTGACCTAAGTGAGTTTAATAATCGAGGCTGATAAGGCAAGAAAAGTGTCACAGTGGTGTGGTAAAGTTCCATCAGAAAGTCAAAGGAAGAAGATATTTGGTATTTGGGGAAATTTATTTCATGTGCAGTAGTTTACTACCTGATGATGTCAATTAAATGAGCTGGACTAACCTTTCCATTTCAATTCACACGTAATATATAACAATAAAAACTATATTTATATTACATAAAAATAATATAAACACAATATTTTATACATATGTATTAAAATGTTTTATTTTGAAACAAGTTTAGACTTAAACAGAGTGGGAAAGACAGTTCAGAGAGTCCCCATACATCCACCCCAGCTTCCCCTAATATTACTTAGCATCTTATATGAACCGTGGTCCAGTTACCAAAACTAAAAGATTAACACTGGCACGGTACTATTAACCACGCTGCAGATTTTACTCAGATGTCCTTTTCCTGTTCCGGGATCCCAAGCACATTTAGTCTCCTCCAGTCTGGGACATTTTTGAAGTGTTCTGGTTAGGTATTTTGTAAAATGTCCTTGAATTTGGATTTGTCTAATGTTTTCTCACGAGTTGACTGAGGTTTAGGATTTGAGGGAAGAAACCCACAGAGGTGATATGCCCTTCTCTGCATGTAACACTGGGTGGGGGGTGGTACATGATACCGCTGGTTTTCTTAATTGTGATGCTAACCATCATCATTTGGTGAAGGTGGGCCCTGCTAGGTTTTCCACTGTTGAGTTACTATTCTTCCCTTTATTTTTTGGCTGTGCCGCATGGCTTGTGGGATCTCAGTTCCCTCACCAGGCATTGAACCCTGGGCCATGGCAGTATAAGCCCGGAATCCTAACCACCAGGGAACTCCCTAACTATTCTTCCCTTTAAAATGAATAAATATCTAAGGGGAGATGCTTGGACGCTATGCAAATGTCCTGTTTCTCCTTAAACTTCTATCTGCTGATTTTAGAATTCAGTGATGGATCTTGTCTGTAGCACTTATTACTGTGATGCTCTAAAGGTGATTTTTCTTTCTCTCACTCCTTCTACAATCTATTAGCTGGAATTCTTCTATAAGGAAGAGTTGTCAATTTATACGTGATGTGCTTCCTCCTAATTGAAGGAAACACACACACCTCTCAAAATATAGACACAACTTGAAAAGTCCTTTTTAAAAAAACTTACTTTACATCCAAATTTCAGAGCCAGCCTTCAGATTACTATTTACTTATTTGTGTTGCAGCTTTATGGATATAATTCACGTACCATGCAACTCACTATCTAAAGTCTATAATTCAATAGTTTTTAGTATAGTCACAGAATTGTGCAACCATCAACCATCATCACTATCAACTCAGACAACTATTTACAATAAATACTTAATGTCTAAACTACACACGTGCACACACACACACACACACACACAGAGGGAGAGAGAGAGAGAAATAGAAATCTATTACTTTTTCCATCTATAATAAAGTAAAAGGCCCTCACTTCCTCAAACTGAACTGACTAAGCCCATTCATAATGATTTTACATACAAATAACAAGGAGATAATAGAAGTGATCATTTTCTTAGAATCATTTAAAAAGCCATAGTGACTTAGTCACAGAAGGGTGTTCCTAGGGCAAGTGACCCCAAAGGGAAAGTATAAACCTTGTGAGATAGGACAGGCCCTCTCTGAATCCCCCCACGTGGGTGAATCCACTTTATCAGCCTCATTACCAACTGTAAACAGGGAGAAACACCCCATGAGCACATGCTCTGGCTTCTGAATAAGGGATTAAGGCAAAAGACTAGCCAAGCAGGTGCATCCCAGGGAGGTCTTTCAGGGATGACATAAGATGCTCTCACAGCTCATGTGGTTCAATGATTAGGATGGATGTGATAAAACACCATCCACATCTTTGGTTTGCATTTCTTTGCTCTTTGCAAACATGTCAGCCTGGCTATTTTTATTGGCATGCGCAGTCTCCCTCCATCCGTCACCCACAGGTTTCATGATAAATGAGCAGCAGACACCACAGCAGGGCTGGGGCCACACAAAACAGGTTGCACGTGTGCCGTGGCTACATCCCTTACAGCAACGATTAGCTGCAACAACTGAAGGACCCCCTTCAGCTCAGCGCAAACAGGGACCTTCCCGAGAGACTCAGTGACTCCTTGTGGGCGAACCAAACAGCGCCTCCACCTGCTCCTGTCCTCCCTGCTCCTTCTGCGGTCAGCATACACCACTCCATGCGGACTGAGTGAAAGTGCACTCCAGGGTCAGCTGAGCTTCTCCAACCCCAGCATTCGCAGCGTGACTTCAGTTAATCTTCATGACAGCCCTGAGAAATTGCCATTTCCCTGTGGCTTACAGCCACGAGGTGACCTGTTCAATCCCAAAGCCAAGGCTTTGTGATGGATCCTCAGCTTTAGGTTCCAGCCTTTCCGAGGCACCCAAGCCACCTTCCATGACACTGACGTGGCAAGGCCTTGTCTCTTTCCTTGGCTCCCTTCTTGCCTCCTCACCCCAAACCCTCTGGTACCTCTGCAGCTCAGCCCAGAGAGCTGAGTGCCACCGTTCTGGTGGGATTCCCCTCCCCCTAGTATATGACGTCAGGTCCTTCTTGAGGAGCAGCTCTCACGAGCAGCCACTCAAGAAGTCAAGGCTTAGGTGTGAAGGGTTCCCTCTGACGTATGACATCAAGGCCAAAGCCCTTGACCTCTGCCATCACTACTGCTTCTTAGCAGGTCATCATAGTACTCAGACTATTTATGAAATATCAGGTGGCAATTGTCCAGCTGTGAACTGGGAGATAACTTACAGACACACAGGGTACGTGTGCCAGGAGCAGAAAACAAGTGCTTCATGGGTATCACCTTGGTTCTGCCCAGGCTTCCAGTTCAGCCCTCAGTCTAACTCTGCAGAGCTACATGTCTCTGCATGTCATTAAAAAACTAAAAACATAAGCCAAAAGAAAGTCGCAATTATCTACTACATGCCAGGCACCATGCAGGACCCTTCGGAAAAACTTAAGTTATGTAACAAACGGGCCCTGCATTCAAATAGATCAGAGAAAGGGGCGTAAGAAACATAAGCAAGTATTTCAGGTTGCGTATGTTATAACCAAGCGGTACAGACTAACTGAATTAAGGCTTTAGAGATGGTGTGGCGGCATCACTAGCTAGAGGAGTCACAGTAAACTAAGGAAGCTGCACAGTGAGAGAAGAGGGGAGTTTATGGGGACGGGGAAGCGATCGCACTGCAGGCAAGAGCAACAGAACCAAGCCTCCATGGATTCACTTGATGAGAATTTACAGAATACCTTTCCTCTAATTCCTTGGTTCTTTCAAGGAATTAAGGAAACCAAGGCCCTCTAAAACCGAGTTCTCCTGCCGAGTTTATGATTGATCTCTCTGTCCCAAACTTTATTCTCTTTCTCGTCCCCTCTAACCTCAACTCTGTGCTAACTAAACACTCCTCGGCCAGAGTCAGGTGACTAAGATGGCTATCGTCAATAACATCGCTAATGCACTAAAGTGCTGTTGTCGATATCACTGTTAAGGTACAAACTCAGGTTGTTTCTCCAGGGCAAGATGAGCAACAGACCCCCCGATCCATGGACCACCTGGCCTGAGAATCGTAAACCAGAGACATCCTGACTCCCAAAACTACGATTAAGAAATGTCACAGAAATGTCACAATACGATGATTAATCCCAGCTTCACTGTTCTTGCCCCCTTTAACTCAAAGATCAAGCTGGAGTGGATCTGAGGCTTGTCTCCCACTCCTTTGCTTGGTGCCCTGCAAATAAACCCTGACTTTGCTGCAGACACCCACTGTCAGAGTTAGGCTTTCTGCACTGTGGGCAAAAGAGCCCTTTTGCTTGGTTACAAAACTCCTTCCACTAGATAAGCACACCCCCAAAAGGTACAGCTTGAAAGAAGAAATCTTTGGTCAAGAGGCCAGAGAATGCTGCATACCACTTCCCTCTCTGGAGACCTATCCATGCATGTTAGCATGTTAAAGGCTCTGAGAAGGCCTGCAGTAAAGAAACCCTTTCAGTGTTGTTTAACCCATATTGACTTGAACACAGAACACTTTTTCTGTAATGGACACCCATTTCCATCCTGAGAAACTTCTGTTCAAGGGAACCTACTTGGGGAATCCTCCTTAGACCAGGCCTCTTACACTGGTCAGGGCTTCTAGCACTGGGCAGGGGGAGGAGGGAGATGTGGGGAGACAGAAATCCCCATGGGAGTCAACGTTTGTTGGCTGCAGCAGCAGCAGCAACAAAGGGAAAGAAGTCTGTTGACAGAAAGAGTCAACAGATCCTGGGAAAGGAAGAGGAAGAACTCGTCTGTGATCCAGCGAATCAGAACAGCTCACCGTGGTGCAGACAACATGGAACAACAAACCAGTGGCACACATGAGCCACCAACACACCTGTGGGATAAATCTCCTCAAAGAACCTGGAGCAAGAGACTGCGATTTCACTTTTGTATTGTTAAAAAACTATTACTTGAGGGAAGGCCTTGTATGTCAGATTATAATCTATGTAATCTTTAAAGGAGACCTCAGTTTTCTGCCTTTCAAGTCTAGGATGACAGTTCATAGCAATTCACTTGGTTCCCCGGTGCTTATGCCTCTCAGCCGCCTGCCCTGGCCCGACCTGCACCCAGGAACCAGGGCCCAGAGCAGGGTTGTGAGGAGGGACCCCAAGTGGCAAAGTCTGGCATGGAGACCGGGCCTCCTATCTCCTCATGCTCCTTCCACTCCAACTGTGAATCCCAGGAACCCTATGCTTCAGAGGCATCCCTCATCTCAGATGTCCTGTTATCCCCCAAACACCATCAAAACACCCCCAAAATTATACTTCACATCCACTCATCTTTCCCTCCTGGAAGGAGCAGAAAGATCCTTTTTTTTTTTTCTCAAATTCCTTTTGGTAAACACAGTTAACTTCATAGATCACAAGATTATTTGGAAAATTTATACATGGCAATAGAGTATGCTAAATAGTTTTTGCCCAACCAGATCAAAAACAAATAAATATATAAATAGGTTTACGACTAGAACAAGAAATGTTCCACCGGGGGGTGGGGGGAGAGAAAACCTTCTTAAGGCAATTTAGCACAGAGTGCCTGTCATTAACACTGCAGGTGTGTGATACAGTGAGGTCCTCAAGGGCACACGCCCTCATGGATAGAAAAACACACACACATCACCTAAAGTGGCATGCAAATACAGCAAAACATTTATTTTTGGCTTTGAGCTCTATTTCTCTACTTGACTACAGCTCAGTTAGAAGCCTGAGGAAACAATTTCTCCCCAAATAATAAGGCCGTATTTGGAAGCCACGTTTTTGTTCCCCTCCCCACCTAGCTCTTCCCGGCCCGTGTTTGGTGGTAGCCTGTGAGCAGGGGGCTTCTCTTTCTGACTCCTGCAAGACAGCAGCCCGGGCAAAGAGTGCAAGCATTAAGGAAATTTCAGCTACATGCGCTGTTATGCGTGTGCCAGAGAGCACGGGGAAGGACAGGGTCAAATACCCTATCCTCAACAGGTGTGAGTTTACCCTTCCCCACTAGGGGCCATTGGGTCATGTCTGGAGACCTTGGTTGTCACACTGGTAAGAGAGGGTGCTACTGGCATCTAGTGGGTGTAGGCCAGGGATGCTGCTCAACATCCCACCATGCACAGGATGTCCCCTCCACAAACAGTTCTCTGGCCCAACATGTTGATGGTGTTGAGGCTGAGAAACCCTGCACTAAGTGAACAAAGCACACGATGAAAACGATATGTGTGTGCTGTCCACAAACCTGAACACAGGAACCGCACACAGTGCCTGGATGAGAGACACCATGAAGTCCAACACAGTGAAATAATCTGGACACTGCAGCCGAGTGCCACATTATGATGCCTTCAGCTGAAGTACCAAGATCACAAGCTTTCAACTGTTAATGATGTGGATAGGCAGGAATGTACTGGATTACAGCCATACCAATAGGCCATTGTCCTGACCAAACATCACTGTGTTATTTAAGAGCACAAAACAGTGATGTGGAACTGTTTTAACTGTCTCTTTCTTTAAAAAAAAAAAAAAAAAAAAAGGAAACGGCAAATATTTAAACTGTAAAAATAAACAAGAGTTATCAGTGGGGGAACTAAATCAAATGTGAAATCTGAGGAACAAGTCACATGCCAGAGTGATTTCGCATGCCCAGGGTCCATCATGTTAATTCCCTGGTAGTTTATTGGGACAGAAATGCACTCAATATGCAGCCCACCAGGAGACCTCTGTTCCAGTGATGAAATATTATAATGTTCTTGGCAAGCCTGCACTCTTCCAATGAGCTACAGCACAAGATTCACCCACACCAACAAGATTTAAAATAATCATAAAATACTGAATTTCAAGAGATGTTTGAGTATTTGAGAAAGTGGTCTCTGAAATAAGATACAAACTAGTCCTCCAAGCAAGATGCTGGGAGAATCACCTTTCCTCTTATCATTTATTGTTAGCTTTCAGAAATCCCAAAAGACATCATAGGTTGCAGAAAAAGAAAATAGTAACTCAAGTGAGAAGCAACTCTATGCAGTTTAGAAAGAAAACGGAGGTGCATATGTCAAAAAAGCAAAGATATTAAAAATGCAAAATGCTGCTAACTTTATACTAAATTTAAAAATCATAAAAACCAAATGGAAGGGCATTCCAAGTCGTCTGCCACAGACCCGAAGGCTGTTTATTATTTCACATGTTCTACTGCAGAATTAGTATCAAGTTTTAGAAGTAGGGAAAAAAAAAAAAAAACTAACCTTAAGGTTATCAAAGGTTTTGACAGTCTGCGCCAAGTCACTGACACTCCCTGGCGATGCTGTCCCCTGTCCCCTAGGGCCTGAGGACACCCGTGAGCCGTCAATGACCTCAAAGCCAGAAAGCAAGGCCTCTGAACAGCTGCAATGAGGCTCCTTCGCTCTCTGACCCGCTATCAGGTATGTCTTCAAACCTATGGATAAAAATTACAGTCAGCACAGGTGGACACCAGCGTTGGTCGAAACGCAGCTCCGTCTTGCTCTCTACGCAGGACACGCTCCTAGAAAGTTGAGAGTAAAGTGAAAATGAGAATAGGTCATATTTTACTAATACTCCCATGACCTTTCCAGAGACGCGCAGCCTCAGGGAGAACGGCTGCCTCCAAAACACACCATGTATTCACGCTGTGTTTTCTCTGAATGGAGGCTGCACGCTTCATCTTCTGGGGCTGAAACAAGGGTTTAAAAGTCCTTCCTTGGAAGGGTCACGTGGCCTCTTTCTGACAGCAGCAGAGACCACTGAGTGCAGACCCTATACATTTCTTGGGTTTGTTTCTATCTGTAAATACCAGTCGCCGACATTCATAATGGTCAGTCTAGATGTGAGGGTGACTACAGACCATGTTAGCTAGGTCAGGGACTGGCAACCACAATGAAAAGGGAGACGAGAATGTGCACCAGCGGGGGAACTAAGCCCTCCCTCAATTCAGACTTATCAAGTATCTCTTTTCTGTTGGATCCAAACATTCACACGGCAGGAACATCAGCTTTATTTTTTAAAAAAATATTTATTTGGTTGCACCAGGTCTTAGTTGTGGCCGGTGGACTCCTTAGTTGTGGCTCGCCAGCTCCTTAGTTGCAGAATGTGGGCTCCTTAGTTGCAGCTCCAGGGCTCCTTAGTTGCAGCTCACCAGCTCCTTAGTTGTGGCACTCAAACTCTTAGTTGTGGCATGCATGTGGGATCTAGTTCCCTGACCAGGGATTGAACCCAGGCCCCTTGCACTGGGAGTGCGGAGTCTTATCCACTGCGCCACCAGGGAAGTCCCAGAACATCAGCTTTTTGTCAAGCTGTAGTCTACGTGAATTTTATTCTCACAAAATCCCCACTGTAAAAAAAAGTTGGTTAAATGGACTATTAACCTACAACTTTACAATCCCCATTAAAGGCTGAAGTAACAATATATGCTATAGTGTTAAGGAGCTGTAACAGGTGGGCTGGGCCCTGATCCTGGTGTACAGGACTATCTGCTGGGAGGGGAGTAAGGAGCAGCTTTTCCAGATGGAACTCAAGGGCTTTCTGAAAAAGAAGCAAGCCTTATTTAAAGAAATCCATTGTTAGTCCTTACTGGAATTTAACCAGACTATGAATTTATGAAAGGGAGTGACAATGTGATTTATTCAATAAACATTTATTTTAGGCCTGGTGTATGCTGTACACAGAGAATAAAATCAAAACAAAGCAGGATTCCCATCTTAAGGAGTTTAAGCTTCAGCAGAAGGTGGTAGAGAAAAGCCATCATGGTACTTCCCTGGCGGTCCAGTGGTTAAGACTTCGCCTTCCAATGCAGGGGGTGTGGGTTCCATCCCTGATCGGGGAGCTAAGATCGCACATGCCATGTGGCCAAAAAACCAAAACATAAAACAGAAGCAATATTGTAACACATTGAATAAAGAACTTAAAAATGGCCCATGTCAAAACAAAATCTTAAAAAAATAAAAGACTCTATATGCTACCTAAGAAAATAAAGTACATTTAAAAGAAAAGAAAAGCCATCATGGAGAGACCCAATCAAGAGGTGACATGTGTCTACACTGCTGGATTCACACAGTTTCTCACACTCAGTACATATTTAATAAATGCTCTAAAATTAATTAAGCAAATAACCCTGGACTACTTAATCAGTAATCCTTAATAATTTTATAACTAAACCACCATTTCATCCCTTTATCTTTCTTCCTCTCCCTCCCTCCTTATAAAATACTATATAGCTTAAGTTTTTAGGTCAACTGTTCAGAGAATTTGGCAAGAGTCCCAGGACACCTAGAGACATCCAGGAGTGTAGCCAAATCACAGGTGGGATCCAAAGACTGAGATAAATAATTTTAGATGCTAACTGACCCCAAAGGAGATTGTTAAATGCTCACTCTTAACTAAGGTCCTGAACATCCATGTATTTTTTCCAACCAAAAATATACATCCCAAATGATATATAGGATCAATCACAGTTATGTATAGGATCAATCACAGTTCTGACTAGCTACATGTATAAACTTGAAAGGGACGCATGAACTAGAATACAACGGAAGGGTAAAAGCAGCTTTGCATGAATTTCTCAGACTCTGTTACAGAAAACACTGAACTGATTTTATCATTTCGCCTTGGGAGAGTCAGAAACACAAGCTCTGTGGGCTGAGGAGACAAAAGCCCTATTTCTGACCTGCCATGGCATCTCATCCCTGGCTTCACCCAACCAGGGCATGAAGAGGCCTGGTCCCTGGAGCTGCTGTAACTAGTCCCTCTCGAACTCCCGGGTGTGGCAGGTAAGTCACCTGCAGCAGGTGGGGAGGGGGGCCCAGAGAGCACCCACAGCCGCTGCAGGGGCTGCCTTGGGGAAGAGACAAAGGAAAGGCATTTTTTGGATTGCAGGGGTGACGAGCTGAGGCTGCAGGGGAAGGTTTTCCGTCGCGTCTGTAGCTGGCCCCGACCCCAGAACTGCATTCCCATGGGGAGGCCGGCAGCTCAGAGCTCCCCTGCCCAGGGCTCTGCACCCCTGGGCCCTGCTCCCAGTCAGCTCTCAAACCCAGGAAGGGTCCTCAGTCAGGGAACCACTTATCCCCTCCCTGTATGGCTCCTTGGGCAAGAGCAGGTGAAGAAGGCCTTTCCTGGAGGCATGACAACTACAGCAGAGAAAGGGCTGAGCCTGCAGCCCCGCAGGGCCACGAATACATGATGATGATGCAGCAAGTTCTCCAGGCAGGAGTGCGCCCTCCACCTGGGCATGGAGCCAGCTCCGCAGCACAGGCTCTGATGCCTACCTTGGTTGGGCACCCCTTAGGTTTGTCATTGATGCTTTGAATTGTGACTACTGAGTTGTTGCTCATTGCTCAAACATTTATTAAGTGCCTCTGTTTACCATGCACTGTGAAGGTGCTGAGGGGACAAGTGTGAACATGGCAGCCGTGATCCTCCCTGTACAGGGTGGCTCCGGCAGGGGGATCTCGGCAGCAGGTAGGTACACCTACCTGGTCCAGGACCAGGAAGCACAGGAGGGTGTATCTCACAAAGACTCAGAGGTTTGGGAAGGCCTCCTGGGTGAAGTCCCCTCCACGTTGAGGGCTACAAGATGAGGAGAGGCCAGCCCAGTGAAGGTCACCAGGACCAGGGGCTGGGATAGTGTGGTCAGGCTGTGGGTGTCACCAGAATAGTCGATGAACTGGACTCCAGAAAGGGAACCTTTTGCAGGGAGAGTGGAGGGATGGAGGTGAGTATCGTGTGGCTGGAACAGAGAACATGTTCGGGGTGGCGGGGAGGGAAGGGGGCAGAGAGGAGCTGAAGTCCATTCAGGGCACCAGGGAGACCAGCTCCAGGAGCCTTCACTCTGGGGGCAACAGGGGTGAGGAGGAGTAATGAGCAGGCACCAGGCTAAGGAAAGGCCAGGGAGCCCTGGAAACGCCAGCCACAAGTGGGTAGTGAGGGAGTCAAGGGACAAGGGAGGTGGGAAATAATGGTGAAACCTACTCCTTCCGAAGTGCAGGGGCAACAGGCAAGGCTTTCACGGCAAGCACGAGTGTGATGGGTAAGGGCGTGTGGCTTCCAGGGAGAAGCCCTGGGATTCAGGCTCTGTCCCTCCTAAACATGTGATGCAGTGAGATACTTCATAGCTCCACATCTCACTAAGAACAGGACTCACCCCACAGGGCTGACTCGAGGATTAAATGATTAACATACATGAAGCCTTCACGGCAGTGCCTGGTGCACAGTAAAAACTCAGTAATGTTAGCTATTATTATCAATGTGGGTGTTTGACCTGCTTATCGCTGGGAGTCTTTTTTATGTTCCTTCTATGTACAAAAGCATTTGCAGGACTGTTAAATCAATAACTTCTCCAAATTTGTTCCTAACTTGAATTTTTCTTTGGGTAGCTCCTAACAATCAACCTGTATTAGTAACACAGCAATGCGAGTGTTCCAAAGGACAAATGCACAGATGAGTCCATGGCAAGCAAAAAATCGGTGAACAAATTAAGCAACTTTTTTTTATGCTTCAATATGGAAAGTTAGATTTAAAGTGAAATGTTTTGCCAAAACTGGAGTGATATCAGTAATGATAAAGTCAAACCGGATATGAAAGGTCCCAGGGAACGTATCAGGGCCGGGTGACTGGCTGCAGGCAGGAGAGGTCATAAGACATAAGGATTTAATGAGTAACTACACACATGGACCTTGGGGTCCAAGTTCGTTAGAATGGCTCTTTTAGAGCAGAAAGTCAAAATAAGGCAGCTAGATTATTTAGTTCGTTAAGTATAGTGTAAACAGGAGAACAATTAGTAAGATTTCTTATATTCTTTCCTGGTAATTGACTTTAAACCTCACTGGCACAGATGCCTTTCATGGGATTAATTTCACAGCAGGTGGGGAAGTGGGGAAGATGGTTCCCATGAGCTCCTGTCTGACGGAGGCATCGTCCACAGTTGGGTGTGTCCGGGAAGCTGACGTGGTTAACAGTCTTTACTATAGCATCAATTATTCGAGGAGAAAAACTGAACCTTACACACAACTTGTGTTTAGTTTTCGTGAGCTGAGTGTAATTTGAGTGAGTGCCAAAGTCCATTTTGGAAAAGAAAGACTATTCTGGCCTTTTTATCACGGTCTTTTTCTGCAGGACTCTTGCTTTGGAGGGCGACACCCTCAATCCAAGAACCAAGGGTCTGAGTATCAACCCAACAGAAAGAGGAGAATAATCAGGAAGAAAAGAATGTCTGGAGGTGTGTTGGGAGTTAGCAGCGTGACATAGCAAACGCCTGGGAGCTTGCATCACTGATGATCTGAAACAGTCAGTATAAGGGAGGCAACCAGTTTGGGTCGGTTCACAAACCAAAGGGTCTAAAAACTTATTCACTTTGTAATGAATTTTTCCTTCTAATGATATCTGTAATGGCCGAGTAGCATGAGGATTATTTAAACTAAAATGTAGTCAGTCAATAAGGAAAATAAAGATTAAAAGCGCTCAATCTTAATCTACCAAATAACCAGGGCCTAAAAACTATAGATATGATATTTCATAAGTATCTATTGCTTCTGCTTAGGAAGACCAAAAGTTCTGGTGAAATAAAAAAAGCATTTTCCACCTTGTTAACATCAAAACACTCTGGATGGGTCTAAGTCCTCTCTGCTCCTATGTGAAACAATTAATCATACGGAGGTGATCCGTCCTGGTTGTCCCAACACTTGACAATAAATCACAAGTTCCAACAGCAAATGGCTGTTGGTGAAACTTAACCTACTTCTTAATAAGTGAAGTCCCAAACAGTAAAATACAAGACAGATTAACCCAAGCAGGTGAAAGAAACAAAAGGGTGGGCACCATGCCTGAGTGGCTTGATCTTGACTACACCTTTAGCCTAACCAACAGACTCTTTCAAGAACATGCACGTGCACACGGCCACCCCACAGCTGCTCCTGTGGCGGGCGTCCTCTGCACCAGCCTCCATCTCTCTGCAGGAATGGGTACATGTCATGGCCAAAGGTGAGTGATTGGGCAGTCACCTCGTGACCACATTCCCCTGAGCTGTCTTCTTCTGAACTTTCCTACTTGACATGAATAAGGGTTACCCTGCTCAATGCTCAGAACTAATGCTGGGAGAGTCCAGTGTAACTCTCTTCAAAAACCCACTCCTCCCACCTCTAAAAAACTCCTGAATTAGGGTTTAATACCCAGGCCTTCAAAAACTACGAAACGAGTTCTTTGAAAGGTAGCACTTGGCTGTTTATGGAAACAGTCTGCCAGGTACTAACCAACTCATTTATTCATTGGCTCATTCACACATTCACTTACTCAGCAAATGAAACATTTATTGAGTACCTACTAAGGGTGAGGACCTGGGCTCACTGTTGAAAGAAATGGATAGGAAAAAGGAATGCTCTGGTGTTAGCAACAGTGCGGATGAAAACCGTGAGCCAAAATGGAAATACCAGTCACCTAATGATGACCCCATTTCAAAGGGCTGCTGTGAGGATTAAATGAGTTAATGCTTTTCCTTAGAGCATCTTCAGGAACACTCAGGAGTAACTCAGAGTAGACTGAGGAAGGGCATGAAGTAATGCTCATAAAGAATTACATGGGAGGATAGGAGGCTGGCAATGAGGGAGAGAACAATGAGTAAGTGATGACGCATCGACAAGAAGAGAGAATCATGTGAAGTCAAGTCTGTGTGCTGGCGGGATGTTCGCAAGTGACAAAAGGCGTTTTTACAGTGAGTTTCAGAAAACAAAGGAAAGTGAAGGTCTATGATAACTATCTTGGAATACTGTATACAACAGAGTTGAAATAATCGTAAGAGACTATGAAACAAGACAGCTAGAAGGAAGGGTGTTGGGAACTGGGACAGACTAATAACAACTAATAAACTGTTATTCACCAAATGTTAACCCAGAGAGTGGTCATCAGACACAAGAGAGCATGTCAGGTCACATCTGGAGCAATTACAGGAGGAGCCACAGACCGTATTCTTTTCCCTGGAGAATTGAGAAATAATTGTTAATTTTAAGATTTTAACTTAAGTTAAACTAACAGTTTAAAAATTAATAATTAGGGACTTGGGGCTTCCCTGGTGGCGCAGTGGTTGAGAGTCCGCCTGCCGATGCAGGGGACACGGGTTCGTGCCCCAGTCCGGGAGGATCCCACATGCCGCAGAGCGGCTGGGCCCGTGAGCCATGGCCGCTGAGCCTGCGCGTCCAGAGCCTGTGCTCCGCAACGGGAGAGGCCACAACAGTGAGAGGCCCGTGTACCACCAAAAAAAATAAAATAAAATAATTAGGGACTTCCCTGGTGGCATAGTGGTTAAGAATCCACCTGCCAATGCAGGGGACATGGGTTCGAGCACTGCTCCGGGAAGATCCCACATGCCATGGAGCAACTAAGCCCGTGTGCCACAACTACTGAGCCTGCCCTCTACAGCCCACGAGCCACAACTACTGAGCCCATGTGCCACAACTACTGAAGCCCACGCGCCTAGAGCCCGTGCTCCGCAACAAGAGAAGCCATCGCAATGAGAAACCCACACACCACAACAAAGAGTAGCCCCTGCTCACTGCAACTAGGGAAAGCCCGCGCGCAGCAACAAAGACCCAATGCAACCATAAATAAATAAAATTTTAAATTAATAATTTTTTTTAGATGTTGGGGGTAGGAGTTTATTAATTTATTAATTTATTTTTGCTGTGTTGGGTCTTTGTTTCTGTGCAAGGGCTTTCTCTAGTTGTGGCAAGCGGGGGCCACCCTTCATCGCGGTGCACGGGCCTCTCACTATAGCGGCCTCTCTTGTTGCAGAGCACAGGCTCCAGACGCGCAGGCTCAGTAATTGTGGCTCACGGGCCTAGTTGCTCCACGGCATGTGTGATCCTCCCAGACCAGGGCTCGAACCCGTGTCCCCTGCATTAGCAGGCAGATTCTCAACCATTGCGCCACCAGGGAAGCCCAATAATTACTTTTAAGAGTGGCAGATTTATGTACAGGATAGACAATGGAAACAGATTCTAGAAAGAAGATAAATGAAAGACTCAATTTAAAATCTGGGAATAGGTGGCAGCTAAATAATTGAAAAATGAAGCCAAAAAAAGGGAATACATCAAAAATAGAAATAAAGCTATAGGATGCTATGTGAAAGAAACCAGTCACAAAAGGCTACATACTACATAATTCCATTGATATGAAATGTCCAGAATAGGCAAAAATCCACAGACACAGAAAGTAGCCAAGTGGTTGCCAGAGGTTTGGGGGTTGAGGGATGGGGAGTAATTGTTAATGGTACAGGGTTCCTTTGAAGGGTGATGAAAATATTCTAAAATTAGATTGTGGTGATGGTTGCACAACTGTGAATACTCTAAAAACCACTGACTTACATACTTTGGAAGCATGAACTGTACAGTACGTTAATTATACCTCAATAAATCTGTTTTTAAAAAACAAAACAAAACTATGCAAAGATCAAGATGTAACAGTCCTGAGATTCAGAGGACAAATGAAAAAAAACCAGCAAGAAATACACTATCCTTGGGAATTCAAAGTAAAGGAGTGGGTAGTAGCAGGTAAAAGAAAAATGTTACAAATAAAGGCTTGGAAATAGATAATGTAGTAGAGCTAGGATGGAAAAACATATAAATAAGAAATAAGGCTAAATAACCTTGAAGAACTAAAAATTCAACATGGCATGAGTTCAGAAGTCTGGGAGAGATTAAACAAAACAAAAGTTTGACCTTCAGGAGATACCTCCAAGAATCATCAAATTAGCAACACTCACTGCTGCAGGCTAGTCCAGAAGTGCTGGCCCGACACCCAGGTTGTCTTCCTAGATCACCAACGCAACTCCCCCCCAGATGACAAGCGTTCACCGTGCTTCACGGCAAGGCTGCCAGAGCACCAGGGCTGCAGCCTCGCGGCAACACAGTAGAGGCGGGGTTCTCCCAGCTGCACCAGTACTGCTGCTCCCCTCTCACCCACCAGGACTTTCACCTGCAAAGGGCAGGGGCACCACCACCAGTGACACTTCCTGGGAGCATCTTTAGATGGGAAGAAAGACAACATAGACAACCTCACCCGGAAACTTCATATTATGCAAAAAAAACAAAAACAAAACCCACAACTTTTACCATTCCTGACTAGCCTTTCCTGGGAGTAACTGCGCCTTTACCACCTGTTCCTTCGTGGAAATGTTCATCCAGACTCTGGCTGGCTCCCAAATCACATTTCCAGCACAGTCACACGCTTGCTGCGAATTTCCTCACTTTCCAAGTCAACCAGTTTTCAGGTCACATCAAAGTTTTCTCTCTTTTGATAAGTGCTTTGCATACTGGCTGGAACACTGCCAGAAACAATTTCCCAAACTGCATTTTCTTGTTCCCATAGGCAGACTTGCTAGAGCCATAGAACTGGGAAACCCAAACCTCTCCTTTCTGACCAAGAAGCAAATATCTTCTTAGATATCTCGTTTCTCTAATTTCATTTCAGCATTTGAGGTGGTCTTTCTTTCTTAGACCTTTTTCAGGAGAATCAAAGCTGTGTTTGCGTGGTATGTTCTTAAGAACCTGAAAAGTGTTGCTGGGCATCAGACAAGAAGTCGAGGGCCCATCCCTTCACTCAGGGGTCACCAGCCAGGTGGTCCCCTCTCCTTCTCTAGCCTCACACTGTAATTCCTGCCTCAAGAAAATCACAGCTGTGTTGTAGACTCTTGCAGAAGCAAAACTGAAAGTGAAACCAAGGCAGTGAGTGCCCACATATGAGAAGAGGTCGAGGGACGGTCCAGGGGGCACATGCAGAGATGTGACTTATATAAAAACGTGACCTGGGGCTGCAGTCAACAGCCCCTCATTCGCAAGAAGGGGGTGGATGACTCTTGAGGAGTCCCCCGTCTAAAGGCGGAGAGTGAGGAAGACCCTAAAGGAGAGGCAGATGTGGGCAGAAGGCCAGGGATTCAGACTCCCCAGGAAGGAGGGGCAGACACTACAGCAAGCAGGTCCCTGCCCCGTAGAGGTGCTGGCCCCAAACCACATAGCTGAGTACTTGGAGAGAAGGAGGCATGAAGAGCACCTAGTATCACAGGGAAAGAAATAAGAAAAAAACAAAGTGTTATTCTGAATAACACTAGACCACATTAAAAACACAGAAATACAGTTTGAGGAGCTAATGTAAAATGTGGTAACAACAGTTGATAACACTGTATTATATAACTGAAATCTACTAAGTGAAGAGAACTTAGATGTTTCCACTGGAAAATAAAAAAAGATAAATATGTGAGATGATGAATGTGTTAATTAACTAGATGAGGGAATCCTTTTACAATGTATACATATATCAAATCACAATCTACACTTTAAATATCTTACAATTTTATTTGTCAATTATAACTCAATAAAACTGAAAAATTTTTCAGGAAAAAAACCACAGAAATACACCAAAATATTAACAGGGCAACAGGATTATGGAAATTCACTTTCTATATTGAATCTTCTTACTTATGTTTAAAATAAGCATAAAGTTTTGAACTTATTACAAAATATTTTAGATGTAGAAACATGTAAGGAAAAGTAAGCTGAAGACTCAGAATCCCTCCAGTCTAAGGAACAGATGGTCGCCTGTACCATCCAGGGTCCCTGCAGGCCTTCCCCACCACATCCCTCCTCCCGCACAGAGCACAGAACTATCCGGAATGCCACAGCCACAGGCTCCTCTCCACTTGTTTCTTTAAGTTTTCACTACATACGTATGTAATGCTAAACAATACACAGCATTAATATGTGTTTTTTTTACCTTTACATAAATGACATCATTTTACAAGTATTCTTTTGAAAGTTGCTCTTTTTGGTCCAGCAATATGTTTGAGAATCATCCATACTGATACATGTGATCCACATTCATTTATTTTCAACACTATGAAACATCCCACTGAATAAATACACCATGATTCAAAAAAGAAAACCTCCAAGCATTATGTTAACACCAATGATAAACTCTGTGTTCTGTTAAAAATAAGAAAGAAATATGATAAATCAATAGGGTAAAGACATGCTGAATGCAAAAATACCACTGATTCAAAGAATACGTCATAAATATACATTTAAGAATGAAATGGAACTTGTGAAGACTAGTAAAAAAAAAATATCAGGAGAGGAGCTCAAGGATGGAAGAAAAGTTGCTGGAAAAAAGTCAAAGAAATCAAACTCAGTGAAGATGGCAGGCCAGGCACCACAAAGATCACACTGAAATGGACAAAACGAAATAGGGAGATGAGAGGAATACAGAGTTCCTCAAATTGTGAGTTAACGAGTCTGAGAGGTGACAATTCCATTACCCTGGTTAAAAAGACCCTCAGGACTGCTGTAGTTAGGTCATATGCCTGTCACTTTCCCAAATGAAGAAATGGACAGAGGGTCCCAGGGAAGAACTCCCGACCAGGCTGTCTCAACCCAATCAGGTCAAAGGCTCAGCAGTACAGCTCCACCTGACTTTTCAGCCATACACAGCTAGGCTGGGAGGAACTGGAGGAGAAGGTTCCAGATGGTTCCAGAAAGCTGAATAGACTTTCTGGGGGTTGATGAGATAATACAGGAAGTGGACTATTGGGGGGGTGTAAAGAATGTGGCCCATGGCTGTCCAAGAGAACTGTCTTTGATGACAGAAATGTCCTACAGCTGTCAGTTCAGCGGCCACCAAGCACTTGAAATGTGGCTCATACAAGTGAAGAACTAAATTTCTTTTCTATTTTTTTTTAAATTTACTTTATTTACTTTATTTATTTTTGGCTGCTTTGGGTCTTCGTTCCTCCACACGGGCTTTCTCCAGTTGCAGTGAGCAGGGACTACTCTTCGTTGCAGTGCGTGGGTTTCTCATTGCAGTGGCTTCTCTTGTTGTGGAGCATGGGCTCTAGGCCCGCAGGCTTCAGTATTTGAGGCATTTGCAGCACGTGGGCTCAGTGGTTGCGGTGCGTGGGCTCTAGAGCACGGGATCAGTAGTTGTGGTGCACGAGCTTAGGTGCTCCACGGCATGTGGGATCTTCCCGGACCAGGGCTTGGACCCGTGTCCCCTGCATTGGTAGGTGGACTCTTTATTTTTTTTTAATATTATTAAACTATTATTTTTTATTTATTTATTTTTGGCTGCATTGGGTCTCTGTTGCTGCACACTGGCTTTCTAGTTGCAGCAAGTGGGGGCTACTTTTTGTTGTGGTGTGTGGGCTTCTCATTGCGGTGGCTTCTCTTGTTGTGGAGCATGAGCTCTACAGCACGGGCTCAGTAGTTGTGGCTTGCAGGCTCTAGAGCACAGGCTCAGTAGTTGTAGCGCACGGGTTGCTCCGCAGCATGTGGGATCTTCCCGGACCAGGGCTCAAACCCGTGTCCCCTGCATTGGCACACAGATTCTTAACTACTGCACCACCAGGGAAGCCCAGAACTAAATTTCTAATGTTTTCTCATTATAACAAATTTTAAATAGCTACATGTGGCTCACTGCTACCACACTGAAAAGTGAAGATCCAGATCCTTCCTTATTGGGAAACAGGAATGAATTGGCAACAGAAAGCTCCTTCTTATCTTTACTAACTAGAGAAGAGGTATAAGAACCATTAAAAAAAGAATGAGTGGAGCAAAGAGGAAAACTAAATGTGAAACCAATAAACATGAACTTTTATTTATTATAGATGACATTTAGTAGCAAAGACGAGGGGCAAATTACCCTGTACACTAAGAGCAGGAGTAGCCAATTGGAAAATAGGGTAGAAATAGATAGTCTAGCAAACAAAATGGTAGACAATCTCTAAGAATAAGAAAACAGGAGAGAACTCCCCTGGTGGCTCAGTGGTTAAGAATCTGCCTGCCAATGCAGGGGTCACGGATTCAAGCCCTGGTCCAGGAAGATCCCATATGCCACAGAGCAACTAAGTCTGTGCGCCGCAACTACTGAGCCCACTGGCCACAACTACAAACCCTGTGTGCCACAACTACTGAAGCCCATGGTGCCTAGAGCCCGTGTTCCGCAACAAGAGAAGCCACCACAATGAGAAGCCCATGCACTGCAACGAAGTGCAGTCCCTCTCACTGCAACTAGAGAAAGCCTGCATGCAGCAACACACCCAAATAAATAAATAAATAAATAAATAAATAATAAATATATTTATTTATTTATTTTAAAAAAGAAAAAGAAAGAAAAAAGAAAACAGGAGAGCTTGGAAAGAGTGAACATTTTCCAATAAAAACTTAAAATGGTTTGAAAATTTGATTCAAAAACAATTCAGAGCCCATCTGTATATAGTTCAACCTTGCTTGACATGTATTATTCCTAAAAATGTTTTTAATATCAATAGTTTTAAGATATGCTGTATTTTTTACTTTTTATACACTTTAAATTGGACTGCATGATTCCTAAAAGCAGTCTGTAAAACAAACACTGAGCTCTCTGATCTTTCACACCCATTAAAAGCAACACATGTAGTAAAACACACCACTGAACAAATTACCATTTTGTGGGGGTTCTCTGTCTCCACCGGCCTGAACATTGAACTAGGCACGTGGCCATGATGCTAATGGATTTGGCACAAACCACCAAGGCCAGGCCTGAGAAGGCGGCAGGAGAAGGCGTCTCACAAGCGGTATCACTGTACCAGCCTTTCTGCTGAGGCTCAGCCCCAGACAAATATGTGAAGCAGATAAACTGACTGGTCGCCTCGGCCAACCTCCCCTTTCTTTCTGTTCCTCCTGGGTTCCCTCCGCCCTGCCACCTGCTGTCTGAATGTCCACCAGCATCTGCATGATTGAGGGCCTTGGGGTGCTGGGACATCACCCAGGATGAGAGAGAGGAGAGAGCCCTGGGGACTACACCACTCCCCCTGCTCCCATGAACTGCCCACAGTGGTCAAGGAATTCACCCCTGCAGCTGACTGATCTGCATATTGTGCCTTCCTGACTCGAATGCAGTGAAAACATCTGGTCCCCGGTCACAGCCCAGAAACTCCTGTGTCACCAATATGCAGACACAGTTTCTGCCGGGCACCGCAGGAGGGGACCTCCACGCCGAGGGCAGTTCCCAGCGTAAAGCTGTGCCTCATCTGGGATCATCACGAAACATGGCATTCCCACTGGATTCTCTAAAATACTTTAAATTCCTTGAGGACCCATAATGACACCTTCTGGAGACCAGATGGTGAACCATGGGTTCTCAACCTGATCAGACCCAATGGCCCCGTGTTATCCCATTTTTATTGCATACTTCATTTGCAATGTCCTCTTTACCCTCCTGAATAAAATTAAATTCATGAAAAAAAATAAATTAA
The DNA here is from genome assembly GCF_026419965.1 of Kogia breviceps. Lineage (NCBI taxonomy): Eukaryota > Metazoa > Chordata > Mammalia > Artiodactyla > Physeteridae > Kogia > Kogia breviceps. The sequence continues at coordinate 56,133,890 of NC_081323.1, forward strand.
ATTCATGGACCATACATAACCCTCCATCACCGAGACCACCAAAAACACCTCTACCAATCTCCTGCTGCGTGGTCTTGCATCAAGCCGCCTTAGGACACAGCAGGGGGAGCTTGGGAAAGTGGGTGCTAGGCCACGGCAGGGCCTCTTGACCTACAAGCAGCCAGAAGTTCCATAGTTCTCTTCCCACACCTCCCCCTGCCAAGAGAGAACCAGCTGGAAGGATATTTAAAAGACTGAAGGGACTTCCTTGGTGGCACAGTGGTTAAGAATCTGCCTGCCAACACAGGGGACACGGGTTCAATCCCTGGTCCAGGAAGATCCCACATGCCATGGAGCAACTAAGCCCATGTGCCACAACTAGTGAGCCTGTGCTCTAGAGCCCGCAAGCCACAACTACTGAAGCCCAGGTGCCTAGAGCCCGTGCTCCGCAACAAAAGAAGCCACTGCAGTGAGAAGTCACGCACCACAACGAAGAGTAGCCCCCGCTCCCCACAACTAGAGAAAGTCCACACGCAGCAACGAAGACCCAACACAGCCAAAAATAAATAAAAATAAAGAAACAAATGAATAAAAAAATAAATAAAAAGACTGAAAATTCCACAGTGCCGTATGTGCATCTATTACAAAATTGTATACATAATATGTGAGTGTGTATGTATCCACAGCAATTTTAAAAGGAAATGATTTCGGAACATATCCTATTCATTCTTTCAGCAAATAATGAGCTCCTGAAATCTGCCAAGAATGAGGCTAGGTCCATTATAAATGCTCTTAGTACCGTACATTGCCTCTGTCTTACTCATCTAAGTACCGACAGCACCCGGCTGAAGGCCTAGCACACAGGGCATTCAAAGGCGGCAAGAGCTGACCACACCCGTAAAGCAGTGGTCCATTTGCATAGCATGAAAAGCAAGCGAGGGGAGAACAAAGTACTGAAAGTACTGTACCTTCTCGAACTATATAGTAAACTTTCTTTTTTACACAACAGGAACAAAAAGTTACTCATCTACTGATTCTGAGCACCTGCTATATGCCAGGTGAACGCTAATGACAAAACTGTGAGCGTGGGCTTCCCTGGTGGCGCAGTGGTTGAGTCCGCCTGCCGATGCAGGGGATACGGGTTCGTGCCCTGGTCCAGGAAGATCCCACATGCCGCAGAGCGGCTGGGCCCGTGAGCCATGGCCACTAAGCCTGCGCGTCCGGAGCCTGTGCTCCGCAACGGGAGAGGCCACAACAGTGAGAGGCCCGCGTACTGCAAAAAAACAAACAAACAAACAAAAAAACTGTGAGCGTGACAGATAATTGTCCCTGACCCTAAGGAACTAGAAGCAGGACAGTAAACGATAAACCGCACCTCACTGAAGCAAAGTAGGGGAGGAGGGTGGCCCGGGTGAGGCTGGAGTGGCAGGCAGGGCTACAGCCATCGGGAGCAGCCTGAGTTGGCGCTGGGCCCCTGGAAGGCCTCAGCAGAGTTTTAAGCATGGGTGCACACAATCCAATTTTCTCTCTTTTTCTCCACTTTAATTTTTTAAAAAACTTTTTAATTTGAAGTAATTTTAGACATACAGAAAAGTTACAAATAAAGTACAAAGGAGTTCCCTTCTATTCCTCACCCCACTTGTCCTGATGTTACTGTTGTCTTATGCCACGTCAAACAGAACAATAATCAAGAAAAGGAAGTTAACGTTGGTACAATATTGCTAATTAGACTATGGACTTTATTCAAATGTCACCAATTTTTGGTCTGATTTCTCTTCCGAGATCATACCCAGATCCTGGAAGGCTGGGAGCTGTCGAGAGCAGCAGCGGGACTTGTCCTGAGGTTGTTGCTGTGACCCAGGCAGAGGGTAAGAGCAGCCTGGCCTAGGATGACTGCAGGGTAGAAGCAAGCAGATTCCCGATACAACGTCCAGGCAGAACTGAACAGGACAAGCCAACAGGCTGGACGTGGGGGTGAGGAAGGGGAACAAAGTGGATTCCCCAGGTTCTGCCTTACTCCCTGGCTGAGAAGGACCAGGGCAGGTAAAGGTTTGGGGGCAAGATTAGAAGCTCAGTTTTGGACTCTTTAGTTGTAAGATGCCTGTGAAATTCCCAAATGAAGACGTCCAAGAGGCAGCCACACCGTCCCAATCAGAGGGGAGATTCAGACTAGAGAAGGGATGTCGCTACTACACCCGTGGAGAGGACAACGAGAGAGGAGGGGCCAGGAAGTAAGCCTGAGGACCTCTGATGTCTCCAGATGGTGGGGCAGAGGGACCCAGCAAAGAAGTCCAAGGAAGACAGTCAGGTGAACAGGATTCTGAGGAAGCCAAGAAAGGAGAGTATCTCAAGAAGAAGGAATGGGCCACTGTGCTGAATGCTGCTGAGAAGTGATCCTGGGTTTGGTAGCATGGAGACTGGCAGTGCCATGCCAAGTAGGGATGCACCTGAGTGGCCAGACTGAGTGGGTTGAGTGGAGAGTGGAGAAAGCACATGTCAATCCTTCGGAGAAGTCTGGTCATAAAGTGTGGCAGAGAAATGGGGTGATGTGGCATCCTGGGGGGATTTGTGCAGGGCGGAGATGCTAGAGAATGTTGTAGACTGAGGGAGTGGTCCAGAGAGATTAAAGGTGCGGGAAAAGGAAGGCAGCTAGAGGGGAAACGTTGCTGAAAAGGGGAGAGAAGACAGAACCCATAACTCAAGTGAAGGGATTGGGCATTATCAGAAGGAGGCAAACTTCTTCTGTAAAAGAAAGAAGAAAAAAACCAGACATAACCATTTGTAGGCTGTCCGGGAAGGGAGTGTATTTGGTGTGGCGGGAGAGGAGGCAGGACAGTAGGACTCTTGATGTCTGGCTGTGGCTGAGAGGATGTCACGTTGGGATGTGAGGTTCAGGTTGGGATAGATGCTCTTGAGGGAGAATATCTAGAGTCATCAAGGTGACAATGCTACTAGCCAGACAAACGGCAGTGGGAGCTGGCTCTTCCAGAACAGCACTCCAAGGCAATGAAAGAGCAAAGGCACAAGTGAGGCACTTAAGTACCTGTTGAATGAATACATAAATAAATGAATGAACAGATGAGTTGATGTGCTAATTAATCAACTCACAAAGTGAAGACTGTTTTGAAGGCAGAGTGAGAGGAGACGGGAGAGTGGAGTAGTGTGATGTGCTGTGGATGCCTGGAGAAGTGCGTGAAGAACTCGCACCATGAACAGTGAAACAACAAACAACCCAATTTTATTTTTTTAAAGGCAAAAAGGTCTGAATAGACATTTCTCCCAAGAAGACATACAAATGACCAATAAAGCATATGAAAAGATATTCAGCATCATTAGCCATCAGGGATATGCAAATCAAAATCACAATGAGATATCACATCACACCCATTAGTATGGTTATAATTTAAAAAACAGACAGGGCTTCCCTGGTGGTGCAGTGGTTATGAATCTGCCTGCCAATGCAGGGGGACGAGGGTTCGAGCCCTAGTCCGGGAAGATCCCACATGCTATGGAACAACTAAGCCCATGCACCACAACTACTGAGCCTGTGCTCTAGAGCCACAAGCCACAACTACTGAAGCCCACCCGCCTAGAGCCCGTGCTCTACAACAAGAGAAGCCACCGCAATGAAAAGCCTGCACACCACAATGAAGAGTAGCCCCCACTCGCTGCAACTACAGAAAGCCTGCACGCATCAACGAAGACCCACCACAGCCAAAAATAAATTAATTTTTTTTAAAAGCTTAAAAAAAAATAAAAATGACAGACAATAGCAAGTGTTGGCAGGGATGAAGAGAAACTGCAATCTTTATACACTCCTGGTGGGAAAGTAAAATGAGGCAGCTGAACACTCCAGCAATTCTTCAAAATGCTAAACATAGAATTACCATATGATGTTCGAATTACCATATGAGTTCCCAGTGATTCTACCCCTAGGTAAATGCCCAAGACAAATGAAAACACATGTCCACAAAAAAACTTGTATACTAATATCATAGCAGCATTATTTATAACAGCCCCAAAGTGGAGATAACCCAAAGGTCTATCAATTGATGGTCTATACATACAACAAGATATTATTCAGCCATAAAAAGGTATGGAGTTTTGGGCTTCCCTGGTGGCGCAGTGGTTGAGAGTCCGCCTGCCAATGCAGGAGACACGGGTTCGTGCCCTGGTCCGGGAAGATCCCACGTGCCGCGGAGCGGCTGGGCCCGTGAGCCGTGGCCGCTGGGCCTGCGCGTCCGGAGCCTGTGCTCCGCGATGGGAGAGGCCACAACAGTGAGAGGCCCACATACCGCAAAAAAAAAAAAAAAAAAAAAAAAAAAAGGTATGGAGTTTTGATCCATGCTACACCATGGATGAATCTTGAATCTCATGCTAAATGAAAGAAGACAGTCACGAAAGACCACGTATTGTATGATTCCATTTCTATGACATGTCCTGAGGGCAAACGAGGGGAAAGCTTGTTTTACAGGAATCCAAAGGGTCTTACAAAGCTACAGCGGTTAAGACAGTGGAGTATACACACAAGGGCAGACAAATAGATGAAATGGCAAAATGTTCAGAAACAGACTCTCACACATATGGACACAATGTATGACAAAAGCGACACTATGGAACATGGGAAGAGGATGGCCTTTTCAAGAACAGTGCTCAGCTCAGACTGGGTATCTGTTGCTTCCTTTACAGCCAGCCCCAAAGTCCTGGGTTGGTAAGTATGCACATGCAAAGATATTCAACATCATTAGCTGCTTAGGAAATGCACATTGAAACCATGAGATATCACTACACACCTATTAGTATGACTGAAATGAAAAACACTGATAATATCAAGTGCTAATGAGGATGAGGAGCAACGGGAACACTCATATGTTGCTGGTGGCAACACAAAATGGTACAACCACTCTGGAAAAACCTGCAGCACTTAATTATAAAGCTAAACATACACTGACCATGTGCCCCAGCAATTCCAATCCTGGCTATTTACCCTAGAGAAATCAAACCTATGTTCACACAAAATGATGTTTATAGCAATTCTATTCATAATTTCCAAAACCTGGAAACAACCTAAAACGTCCTTCAGTGGGTGAATGGATAAACACACAGTGTTAGATCCACAGGATGGAATACCGTTCGGCATTACAAGGAATGAACCACAGATACATGCAACAACTAAGATGCAACAACTTATAATACTAAGTGAAAGAAATGTTTTAAAAGTGTATATATTGTTTGGTTCCATTTTAGTGACATGCTCCCAAAGGCAAACTACAGGGGTAGATAAGAGATTGGTTGCTTCCAGGGGGAGGGTGGGGGCAGGAGGTGGGGTCTATAAGGGGTCAACACAAGGAAAAGGTTTGAGGGGGGTGGAGGTGAATCTGTTCTATATCCTGGTCATACTGCTGGCTACAAAATCTATACATGTGTTAAAATTCATAGAACTGTACACAAAAATTAAAATATCAATTTACAAATGACAATTTGAAAAATAAAATTATACAAAAAGGAACTGCCACACAACATTGCAATTCCAATCCAAGTCTCTACTCATGAGAAATGAAAACATCTATCCACACTCAGACCTGCTCTGATGTTCAGAGCAGCTTTATCTGTTACAGCCGAGATGTGGAAATAATTCACATGTGCATCAGCAGATGAATGGACAAACTGTGGTCTATCCATCCAAAAGAACATGACCCAGCAAGAAGAAGGAACTGAATACTGATCCACGCTACTACATGGGTGAACCTCAAAGATAGGACACTAAGTGAAAGAAGCCAGATGCAAAAGACCACATAGTGTATGATTCCAGCTATATGAAATGTCTAGAAAAGGCAAATCTCCAGAGACAGAAAGTGAATACCCAGGTGCTGGGTTTGGGAGCAGGTTTGCCTGCAAATGATCACGATGGGCCTGAGGGGTGATAGAAATGCTCTAAAATCAACTTTTGGTGATGCTTAGACAATGCTGTAAATTTTCTAAAAATAAGTCAAGTGTACGCTTTTAAGAGGTGATTTTTGTGGTGTGTAACTTACACCTTGATAAAACTGTGCTCAATTAGATATTCATGTTTTTTCAAGAAAACTTGGCCCCTACCTAACAGAATACATACAAAAAATTAATTCCATGTGGATTATAGACATAAATTTGAAAAGCTAAACAATAAAGTATTTAGGAAACAAAAGAGAAGAATAATTTCATGACCTCAGAGGTCGAGGAAGGTTTCCTAAACAGGACACAAAAAGCATTAACCTAACAAAGAAGAAGACTGATACAATGCATACTAGGTTGAACCACATGAAATTGCCAATATTTAATCATTCTGATGTCTAAGGATGGCAATTTCATAGTAACAAGGCGAGACCATAATGGGAGAAGGCATCTGCTTCACTATAACTGACAAAGGGCCAGCAGCCTGAACATAAAGAGCTCCTAAAAATCAATAAGAAAACCAAACCAAACAAAACCAGACCACTTAGTGGAAAATGGGCAAGAACCTCAGACAGACACTTGACAAAAGAACAAAACCAGATGGCCTGCTGACGTAAGAAAAGGCACTCGACCAGGGAAACGCAAACCCAATCAGAAAATCACAAGTTAAAGCTACCAACAGAAACCCCACCCACCAACCAGAATGGCTAAAATCAGCCAGACTGACAGCGCCCGTGAGGACATGGGGCAGTGAGGAGCTGCTGGTGGGAGAAAAAGTCGGTAAATTCACAAACTGTTTGGTATTATCTATTAAAGTTGAAGATACTCATACTCTATGACCCAAGACTCCCACTCCTGGATGGTTGTTTACACAACAGAAGTGCATGCAAGCGTCACCAGGATATGGCATAGACGTGTTCACAGTCATTCTGTAGGAGCCAAGATGGGAACCATCCACACGTCCATCAACAAGACAGAGAGTGAGACAGCAGTACAGACACAGAGAACACCTTTCAGCAGTGAAAATGAACAAACTACAACCATAAGCAACAGGGATGAATCCCACAAGCATGATATTGAGTGACGGGAACAGTCCCAAACGAGTACATATTGCAGATTCCATTTATATGACATCTAAACACAGGCAAAAACAATTGATGGGGCCAGAAGTCAGGATGCGGTTCCTGCAGGAGGAGGGAGTAAGTAATACTGAGGGGCGCACAAGAGGGTTCTGGAATGCTGGCAACATTCCATTTCGTCTGGGTGCTGGCTGTGTAGATGTGTCCATTTTGTGATAATTCTTCAAATGTACACTTACGATTCGTGCATTTTTATTTATGCATATTATACATCAACGCAGAAGTTTGTTTTAAAAAACAGGCATCCGAAGTCTTCAAAACTGCCAATATCATTAGAGACAAAAAGGGCTGGGGAACAGTTCTAGATCAAAGGAGACTACACGGGGCTTCCCTGGTGGCGCAGTGGTTGAGAGTCCGCCTGCCGATGCAGGGGACAAGGGTTCGTGCCCCGGTCCTGGAGAATCCCACATGCCGCGGAGCAGCTGGGCCAGTGAGCCATGGCCGCTGAGCCTGCGCGTTCGGAGCCTGTGCTCCGCAACGGGAGAGGCCACAACAGTGAGAGGCCCGCGTACTGGAAGAAAAAAAAAAAGGAGACTACATGGATGTGCAATGAACAATCCAATCCCTGACGAGACCCTGGATGAAAGTAAGAAAAGCTCTAAAAGATACTACAGGACAACTGGGGACATGTGACTATGAACGACACATCTGCTAAGAGTATTGTGTTACATTTCTTGATGCAATAATTCTGTCTATGCAGGAGAATGTCCTCGTCCTTAGGAAATACATGCTAAGGAATTTAAGGGGGCAGGGCCATAATGCTTGCAACTTACTCTCAAATGGTTCAGTGGCTCAGGAAAGAAAAAAGAGGAGATATACACATATACACACACATATGTACACATGCACATATATATACATATAAAGGGCATGTATACACATATATAAAGGACATAAACATATGTATGTGTGTGTATAAATATATACATACATTTATACAGAGACAGAGAAAACAAATTTGGTAAAATATTAACAATTGGTGAATCGAGGGGAAGGGCATATTAGTATTCATTACACTATTCTTTCAACTTTTCTGTAGGTCTGAAATTTTTCAAAATAAAAATTTGGGAAAAAAGCAAAAGCGAATCAAAAATCTGGCAAAACCAAACAACCTAAGCCAAGTGTTTAAGGAAGCACACTGGGTAAGAAAACCACAAAGAAGAGAAGAAGTAGCCCCCGGTGAGGGCCAGACCATGGTTACCCTTTGGCAGGGAGGGGACAGGATGGGGTGTCTGGGCAGTGGCAATGTTCTCTTTTTTAACCTGGTCAACAGATACAAGGGTGTACACTTTAATCAGACCATACCTGTATTTTATGTAGTCTTCTGTAGCTGTGCCATTTCATGATTTTTACAAAATTGTGGTTTTACAAGAACAAAGAGATTGAGCAGGGTAGAGCTATGTGTGCAGTGTGAGAGAAGCAGTTATAATTGAGCTGGAGGAAGAGAGAGCAGCTCAGCCACTCAGCTCCGGCTGCCACGGGTTCTGCCACCACACTTTGCAGGCCCCACTGTGTAGCTGCTTCTGGCATGGCAGCTTCTGGCGTGGCAACACAATCATAACAGCATTACTGTCTCTTAGCTGCCAAATGTTCTCACGATTTGGTTGCTATGAAAACACACCTAACTTACATTGAAGACTGATTTATTAAAGGTGTTGCAAGATGGTGTTTTCTTTTTAATGAAAAAAAAAAATTGTCTCCCAGGAAGTCATTTTCCCATAAATCACAAATAAAAACTTAGCAAAAAATATTTAAAACTCCCATAAGTTTTGGTCCTTAATTCTCTTCTCCTGATATTGCTACAAAAATAACTGGAAACAAAATATTTATTGTTTACAGCTGCTTGGAATTTAATTCCAAATGAGTTGGCCAGTACGCTCATTTACTGCAGAACTAAATCTGCAAGATTCCATGTTGAGGACAAATCGTCTCCACGCACAAGACGGAGGAACCCTCAACAGCTTCTCACTGAAGTCATTCTTGATAAATGACAACAGTATGTATGTTCCATTTCAGCTCACAGACTCCAGTGCCAAGCTGCTTGGGTTCAGACCCCAGTTCCTCTACATGCAGCCTGTGGAGTCTTAAGCAAATGACTTAACCTCTTCGTGCCTCAGCGTCTTAATCTGAAAGGACATGAAAACAGCATCTCCTTGACAGGGTTGTTCTGAGGATTACACAAGCAAATACACACAATGTGCTTAGAACCAGGACTGGCACATACAGGCATTATACAAAGGTCTGTTCAAAGGGAACGGGCTCTGGAGAGGTGCACACTCCTCTGGAACCTGAGAACATGGGTTCTAGCACCAGGCTCTCTGGCTTTAGGTACTAATTTTACCACCTTAAAACTACGTGTTACTTAACACTCTGTGCCCCAGTTTACTTGTTTGTAAAACTGGAGCAGTAAAAGTTACGAGCTTGCAGGATTATTGTGAGAATTAAATAATGTATGGGAGATGCCTCGCATGTAGGAAACACTCAGGAAATGTTCGCTTCCTCTACCCTCATACCAGGATATCTGCAGTCTGCCACCCTAGACAGTACATGGTGCTGTGTACCTGATTCTGACCTATTTGCAAGTTAGATTATCATTTGGTGGATAGCTTGGATGAAGACAGAGAGAAGCTTTTCATCATGGATGCAGATGGGAGGACCAACCAAAGACGCGTAGGGGTTGGAGGAGCTGTTGTCCCTGCCAACAAGGGAAGCCAGCAGGTCAGGACCGTGAGCTCGATGCCCCTGCACTGACTTTCTGAGTGTGAAAAGAATGCAGCTGCTACTTCACTTCTTCCTTCCAGATGTTGTGCAAATTGTCCCTTGTGGCCCAAGCTGCATACAGAGATCTAACTTAGCAAAGCTGACATGTGAATCCACTACAGTCCACCCCTGTCAACCTGGCACCCACATATATACATACACCTCTTTTTAACCATAATCAACTTCCAAATGAAGTCAAGAGTAAAATCAGGCTTCCACCTGATGTAATGCAACCATCCCTCTTATGGCCAAAACCATGCTCACCCTCTCTTCAAAAGAATCTCGGTTTAGGACATTAAGCAGTGCAATTAGCTCAAACTAAGGTGGTTTGTTGTCCTGCTATTAAGGTTTTCTCTTTCTTTTTTCATTCTTTCTTAACCAAGAAAGCCTCTGTAGGAGCAGGGAAGTTACAAAGTGATACCCTCCAGAACTCTTTTTCACTCAGCTTTGAAGACAAACACTTGGTGAAGTTGCTGGGCACTATCATATTCCTGGTTTCTTCCTTCCTTAAAAATAAATTGCTCATTTGGGACATCCCTGGCCATCCAGTGGTTAAGACTTCACCTTCCAATGCACGGGGTGCAGGTTTGATTCCTGGTTGGTCAGGGAGCCAAGATCCCACATGCCTCGTGGCCAAAAACCAAAACATAAAACAGGAGCAGTATTGTAACAAATTCAATAAAGACTTTAAAAATGATCCACGAAGGGATTCCCTGGTGGTGCAGTGGTTGACAGTCCGCCTGCTGATGCAGGGGAAACGGGTTCGTGCCCTGGTCTGGGAAGATCCCACATTCCACAAAGCAGCTAGGCCTATAAGCCATGGCCACTGGGCCTGTGCATCCGGAGCCTGTGCTCCACAACAGGAGAGGCCACAACAGTGAGAGGCCTACGGTACCACAAAAAAAAAAAAAAAAAAAAAAAAGATCCACAACAACAAAATCTTTAAAAAAAAAAAAAAAAAAAAGGAATTGCTCTTTAAAATGACATTCAATTAAGCAAATATTTTAAGAGTGTCTACTGAGTGCAAGATATTGATTCCAGGTTAAATAAAGTATTAAAACAAGCCTTTTACCTGCTGATTGAATTGTCTTTAATAACTGTGCTTGTGTGTAGTACTTTACATTTCCATTCCCTCATTTGATGTTCCGATGAGATAGGTGAAATAATCCTGCCTCCAATAGAGACGGGTGCGCGGAGGTGGCGGGGTCAGTACCTAACCACAGGGGTCAGGTTTAAGTTGGAGGTAAATATCCATCCAAAACGTCAGGATGGAAAAGACCACGTATGATAAGACAGAAAAATAAAAGCTCAGAGAGGAAAATCATATACGGAGCATTAAAGACCAGCAGTGTCATAACACTTCCTGAGGAACAGGGGGTTCTGTCCTATCCAGGACAAGGCTGGATAGGAGCTCACTCTCAGTAAGAAGGGAGCTGCCCCCACTCATAATTCTCTGTGTTTTGATCTTATTTTTTCCTTCTAAAAGCTACGCTCTTTTCTAAATTTTTAGATTTTATTGCCAAACTCAAGGAACACTTGACTGAAACAGCATATAACTCTGAAATCATAAATAAAGTACTAGGAAATTCCATCTTCATGTTCTATCATTTTACTGCTGTGCTGGTACCAAAAAAAAAAAGAAAATGATGTGTAAAGAAAAAGCTGATGATTTGTGAGTTTAAAGTTTCTTTTTATTTTTATTTATCTGAATTCATTTAAGAAAGGAAAAGGAAAAAATATATGACCCCCATTATTATCTGATTATTTTATAATCTTATATACAGACATAAAGCATCATTACAAAAAAAGGTACATACCAACAGAACAAAATAGAAACCTGACTCCCTTATTTTCTAATAATTTGTAGTCTTTGATTCTTTGCTTAGAACTTCTGTTCATCACAAAAGGAGCACATTAACAATGTGCTAAAAACCTTTGTGACTTTGGGCAGGGCACCGAAGTTCCATGGAACTCAGTTTCTTCCTTTTAAAAAAATAAGATAGTTTAACTAGAATCATCTAAACTACAAAATGCCTTTTATTAATTCTTTTAAAAAAGGATTCATAAAATAAATAAAATTCTACGATTTGATGGAGCCATTTTGTCTAAGATGTTTAGCAACGCCTGGCAAAGGAAATCTAAACAAGGGCTCCTGAACAGTAAGGCCTATTTTAGAGACTTGGACTTCTTTATCATAAACCTATGGAATCAAACTGTTGACAATCTAGCCACCAGTGACAGCACAGCTCAACATCAACAAATGTATTGCATTTAATCCTGGAAACAGAGGCATGCAGCTGTTTTTCCTGGAAATCAGCTTTGTCTCTGGATATTCACAAATCCCAATTTAGAAGGCTGATCTATTTGAAGAGAAACAGCATGAGAGTATCACTTCCAAACCTTAATACTTTTAAATAATGTTTCTCGATTGGGAGCCTGCATCTAAACCCTACCAACTTTCCAGGACCTCGCTCGGAGGCCACTCCAGCCCTGCAGACAGGTGGATGGGTTCCCCATCCTTCCTCTGTCATTCCCAGAACAATCCATCTCTCCCCAGACAAACATTCTTCTCCCCAGCATCACAGTGATTGGCTCCTGGCTCCCTTAACCGACTATAAATTCTCTGAGACTGCACTGGCTTTGCATTGTTCGTGAAGCAAGCACACAATAAACATTTGTTAAAATAAACTCATATAAATTAATATAATCTTAATTTAAGGGCATAAATACAGATTACAAAATCATTATAAGTGACTCTGAACAAAGCCCTGAATTGAAAAGCCCAGTTCCATTTTTTAGATCCTTTGACAATATTTAAGGGGAAGCTGAGGACCAAAATAAAATGGTTACTGAGAAAAAAATCAAAGCCTAGGTAAGAATAATCAGTTTGAGCTCTGTTTTAATTAAGGAGGAGCCAAGCAATTTTGCTTCCCGATTTTCTTGATTCGTGTAAGAGACCTCAGATAATAACTAGCTTTGAAAATCCTTATGAATTTGCAATTCATGTGAATTATGAAACTGAGGCTAAGCTTTAAGTAACTATCCAAGGTCATCTAAGTAGTCAGTGGCAGGGCTTAGCCTGAACCATAGCACATGCATTTTCCTGTATTTCCCACGTTTATGTTAATCGACATACTTTGCACAGATTCATGTGTGAGCACAGCTACATTTTTCATATTAGCTTTGTAAATAAGGACAAAATAGGTATCAGCCAGGCAACTTTGTTGCTTCTATGTGTGCACAGTGCATGTGTATTTTAAGCACTAATGATATAAATGAAGAAACCAACAATGTTTCCATTCATCCAGAAGGAATCAATTCTACCTGAGTAGGCTAGTGGTTACTTCCAAAGCCACATTAAATGTGTTATACTTCATGGAAAAGGGTTGAAGTTAACTGTTCTAATGCCCTTTCATTTAAATCTAGGACATGTGCCTCTCAAATAAGAGCCTCTAAAAATTCTAGGCACGTTAACGCAGATAATCTTAAACCAAGACTCTTTACTAGACTCCCTTATCAAGGTAATATTTCTCTCCAGTTAATGACCAGGGGATTTATATATATATCTGTTACAAAGTCACTATGTAAAAAAATCTTGGTTGTTGTTTTTTTTTTTTTTGGCGGGGTCCAGGGGGAACAACTAGATTGATAAAGAGGCTTCCTTTGCAACCAACTCACTTCTGTGTGGACGGTGAGACACATACTGGTGTTCATTCAGGATAGAAAGTGACATGACATGGGTGTCTACAGTGACAGTCTTTAAATCTTTGCCTGAGGGAAACTGAGAAGCTGCTTTGGGTTGAAGCATTTCCCTAAAAGAGCAGCCAGGTGACCACAGTCCTAATCTCTCCAATACACACTTCTTTAAACATAAATAGCATTTTGGACATCTTTAATTCTTTGCTTCCAACACTGCACACGTGCAGGTTCCAGGACTGGCAGACAGCCTTTTTTCCTGAACAATAGGGTGGGAGATGGGTCCAAGGCTACCCACAGACTTTGCTAACAGTGTCTGAAAACCACAGAGTGTATTCTGAGAATACAAGAGAAACGGACCTTTGTTTTGGAATGAACTCGCATCCCCTCAAGTGTTCGCCATGGTTTAAATTGCAGATCTCCCCTAACTTACCCCTGGACCTCTCACCAGGCAGCAAGGCGGCCTCTTGGTGGCAGCAGCTCTCAAGCCGCACTTCTGTTCTCCCCAGGCACCACCCTGATCCACCTGGACTTGTAATGCCATCCTCCCCTCAGCCCCACCGGAGGACCCAGTTCTCCACAGTGCTCATCCTGGATGGAAACAGGTCTGAGGCTGGGAAGGGCGCCAAGCAGAGATGTTTTAATTGGTTTCTATTCCCTGTCATTTTTCAGGGAAAAGGAAATACCCGACAATCAGAAATTGTCAGGCAGACATAAAAGAGATTTAATTAATCATAAATACTCCTTTAAAGTTGTATTTGCACTGCCATTTTAAAAGGAGATAACACTAATAATATGAGAATGAAGTCTCTGTTAAAGGAAAGTGACGACATATTGTTCAAATTTCAATTACTTCTTTGCTCAACACTCAAAAACCATCCTCAATTAGTTACACACACTTACTGGGAAGCACAGCGGTTCATCCCTCTGTCACATTCTCGCCCTTCTGTAGTTTATATAACTTTTCTTTGTTCAACAAACCGCGGTACAATGTCAAGATGGAGTTTATTATGAAAATGGATCCATTAAAACCTACCTAAGAGTAACACAACACTACAATTCTGTGATTTGAAAAGGAGGTGAAAGAAACGCCAGCACACCCTCTAGAACGGCTGAGGCTGGCACCTTGCCCCACCTCCAGAGGAAGACCAAAACAGGAATGACAAGGAGCAGAGTCACGGCCATGGCCTGCTCCCTGCCTTCCGAGAGCCCATTTCTGCCCTTTAGAGATGAGATAAACTAGAAATTCCTTGAAGTTAGGAACGTGTGTTATTCACCACTCTCTCTTCCTCAGAGAGTGACTCAGTGTCCTACATGGAGCAAGTGTTCGGTAATGCTGGTTTCCCACCATTACCAAGTGTTTCCACTGACCCTCCAGCAGGGCTGCTCCAGCCCCCAGATCACTCATAACCCTGGGGCTCTCAAGGAGGCACCTGGGCAGGGCCTCTGGTCACTCACTGGATAAAACCCAATAACGTCCCCATCAACTGAAACCCCTGGTCTCCAGACCATGACTCAAAGCCCAAGCAAGAGACCAGAAACCCCCTGGGGCCATCAGGACTTGAAATGACCAAGGGTCTTATATCGGTTATGACTCCAATAAGGAAATAGTAATCCCAGAACAGAAAGATTTTATATACACGGAAGCAGGGGGCCCAGGGAGCAAAGGTCGGGAGAACGCAGCACTCACCACGAGGTGTTACAGACAGGCGCTTCCAGGAGAGCCACTGCCGGTGTGCCACCTGCCACCCATCTGCTTCGAACACCACAGATGACCCAGCAACTTCTCCCCTGCCTCCCACTGCTGAGCAGAACCTAACCTGGAGCTACAGCAAAGGACCAGGGAAATACAGCTCCAGGCTTTCCCTGCCATAAGGGCACAACTTGGAAGGGCAAGCATCTAGCTGGCTACCCAGCCAGGCCCAGGCACCCCGCTGGTGCTGAACACCACCCCCAACAGGCGTTCTTGACCTCATCAGACCCAAGCCAAGCTCAAAGATATCGGCTAACAAAACACTGAACACTTTCTGCCAGATTATCCTCAAAAACAATCACTGGAATCTCTGCAGTAACGCTCTAAGCCTCTTCTGAGCTTAAACTGAGTAGACAGAATTTTCCTCTGACACTCAAGTAAACCTGGCCCACACTTCAATCCAGCTCTGCCAAGGAGTTGTCACTTCCACAGGTCCCTCATCAACAGTGCCAGATGATTCTTCCAAGTGTCAACAGCTTTGGGCTCGACTGAGACATAAATACTGATAAAGAAGACCTTTTTCTGAGCTTATGTTGGATATGTTTTTCTGTTCAGGCCACCACTATAAACAACATCCCTAGACTAACAGAATGCCTTTTTGAAGCAAAAGTTAGACTTTAAAGTACATGTATTGCTCGCTGGCACAGGCGGGGAGTCTGCCCAGCACTGGAGGCACAGGTAGGGGCAGGGGACACCCCTGGGCTGGGGAGTTAGTGCCAAGGCCTAGATGATGCACCCATGAAAAGACCAGTTACATACGAGGGTACTGATCAAATAACTGTATCACAGATGATGGGAGAGGAGAGGTAGGACCAGGGGAAGGGGGAAAGCGAAAATGAACCATGTGATCTGAACTGTAATTGGACACACCATGCTTTTTATAGCTACCTTGTTAGACAGAGAACTATAAATGTACATTGCACACATGCATATATTTATATACTGTACGCATGTGTAGAGAAGAGTATACACACACGTGAGTTTCCTAACTACATCCATTGAAAAGGCTTAGTTGCCATAATGTCCCAGTAGCCGTGGACATACAGAGCACTCAGAACTTGCTTTCTAGAAACTATCCTCGGGCTTCCCTGGTGGCACAGTGGTTAAGAATCCGCCTGCCAATGCAGGGGACACGGGTTCGAGCCCTGGTCTAGGAAGATCCCACATGCCGCGGAGCAACTAAGCCTGTGTACCACAACTACTGAACCTGTGCTCTAGAGCCGGAGAGCCACAACTACTGAGCCCACACGCCACAACTACTGAAGCTCGCATGCCTAGAGCCCGTGCTCTGCGACAAGAGACGCCCCTACAACGAGAAGCCCGCGCACAGCAATGAAGAGAAGCCCCCCGCTCACGGCAACTAGAGAAAGCCCCTGTGCAGCAACGACGACCCAACGCAGCCATAAATAAATAAATACATACATACATACATACAACTATCCTCCACTCAAAGGAACCAGAGCTTATTGGAGAAATGACTTGACTCCAAGGCTGGGGAAAAGAAAGATCAAGGTAAGCGTGAATGGGGACTTCCCTGGCGGTCCATTGGTTGGGACCCCGCGCTTCCACTGCAGGGAGCATGGGTTTGATCCCTGGTCAGGGAACTAAGATCTCACGTGCCGCGCGGTGCAGCCAAAAAATAAAAAATATAAATATAGTTACGTTAAAAACAAAAAAAGATAAGCCTGAATGTGTTGTGTGATGATATAGACACGTCAAAAGTACACGATGGGGGCTTCCGTGGTGGGGCAGTGGTTGAGAATCCGCCTGCCGATGCAGGGGACACGGGTTCGTGACCCGGTCTGGGAAGATCCCACATGCCGCAGAGCGGTTGTGCCCATGAGCCATGGCCGCTGAGCCTGCACATCTGGAGCCTGTGCTCTGCAACGGGAGAGGCCCGCGTACCGCAAAAAAAAAAAAAAAAAAAAAAAAAAAAAAGTACACGATGGCTCCCACTGGCCAAATCTGGGACAATCTCAGCATCAGAGTAGACAATGACAGGAATGGTTTATAACCCAATGAATAAAGTAAGATCTATAAGTCTGCTGCTGGGAAGGGAGGGAGCAAAGAAAGAAAGCTCTACCTTACAGTGGGACACCACCCAATAAATGCAAAATAAATGATGTGACTAGAAAACTGCCCTTTGGTAACCATCACACTAATTGATTCAGGTAAGACACATCAAAGGATGCTAAAACTCGTGGGTAAAAGTTTAATGAAAAACAGCCTCGTAGCCTTACATAGCCTCAAAATATTTCCCATCAAATAGTTATTTAATAACTACAAAAGGTTAATTAGTTAATTTTACAGTGAAGAAACCTGGCAGACACCTTCTCAACTAATGATAACCGCTAACTAACATCTCTGGAAATGGGACAAATCAAAATTGTGTGCTCTCCTATTACAAAACACCTAGGAGGATGCAGCCCCAATTCTGCAGTCCTGCCAGACAAACCCAAACTGAGGGACATTCTACAAAAGTAACTGGCCTGTTCTCTTAAAAAATGTCAAGGTCATGGAACATAAAGACAAGGAACTGTTCCAGATTGAAGGTGACCAAAGAGCCATGACAAGCAATGCAACCTGTGAGCTTGGTTTGGCTCCTGGGCCTATAAAGGACATCATTGGGACAAGCGGCAAAATGTGAAGGGGGTCTATGGATTGGGAGGTGTACGGTAACAACGTTCACTTCATGACTTGGGTGGGTGTACAGTGACTACACAGGAATATGTCCTTGTTTTTTAAGAAATACACAGGGAAGTATTTAGGGACACTGTCTACAATCTGTTCCCAAATGGGTGAGAGAAGAAAGAACATGTGTGTGTGGTGTGTAGAGAGAGACAAATGTCACAGAACATTAACATTTAGGGAATCTGGTGAAGGGTTGGCACAGGATTGGTGGGGACCCCAGACACCCCAACCACACAGTTCTGGTCACACCCACGGAGGGCAGCTCTTAAGACAACCCACTTGGGCCAGCCGACTGGACTGAAAGGCATGTCAGTAGTGCCTCTTTTACCCCAAATGCTAAGTGGCATTTGATCATCTATGCCAAGAGTAGAGAAGAGGACACCACAAACTCCTAAGGGAAAGGCCATGTCGTTTATCTCTGAACCCCACGCCCATACCACATTTAGGCTCTTATAAATGCTCAAACATTGGGTGCTCAACCAATATGTGTTGAATACAAGCTCCTTGTATGGGCTGAACAGTGTCCCCCCAAATTCATGTCCACCAGAGCCCCGGAATGTGGCCTTATTTGGAAATAGGGTGTTTGCAGATGTGAGTAGTTAAGGTTCAAGATGAAATCACACTGGATTGGAGTGGGTCCTAACTCCGATGAGTGTCCTTACAAGAGATAGAAGAGGACACGCGGAGACACAGAGAAAGCCATGTTAAGATGGAGGCAAGATTAAAACGCTGCATCTACAACTGGGGAACACCCAGGATGGCCAGCAGCCCCAGAAGCTGGGAGAGAGACCTGGGATGGGTTCTCCTGAGTCTCCATAAGGAACCAACCCTGCCCACACCTTGATTTTGGACTTCTGCCCTCCAGAACTATGAGAGAATAAATTTCTGTTGTTTGAAGCCACCCAGTGTGTGGTACTTTATTACAGCAGCCCTGGGAAATGAATATACTCCTCAAAAATATGTAAAATGGGGCTTCCCTGGTGGCGCAGTGGTTGAGAATCCGCCTGTCGATGCAGGGGACACGGATTCGTGCCCCGGTCCGGGAAGATCCCACATGCCGCGGAGCGGCTGGGCCCGTGAGCCATGGCCATTGAGCCTGTGCGCCCGGAGCCTGTGCCCCGCAGCAGGAGAGGCCACAACAGCGAGAGGCCCGCGTACCACACACACACAAAAAAAAATGTAAAATGGCTTTGTCAACAATACTAAAATCTCACTTAACATGTTAACTTAAGGTAAATCACTTTAACATATTCGTATGTCAGCTAAGTGAATATGACACAGCATCTTACACCACATACCACATAAGCATCGTTTCTTTATGACACTGAGAGGCTCTTAACCTGCCCTGGGAAGAGTAGAGACTGTCAGAGGTGCACATTGGATTTTTTTTTCCTTAAGAGACAAACTGATTTCTAAATTACTGACGGCCTACTATATGAATGGCACAGTTTTAGACGTTCTGACATGTCACAAATAAACCACAATAAAAACTTCTTGAAATAGGGGTTAAAATGTGGGAATGAACACGATATTTAATAGGCATGCATTTCCAGCCATGAATCATACCGCACACACAGCACAGTGATATGTAAACCTCTCATGTAGAATTGGGCCATGTGAAACTTTAAAATACAGTGAAGTGGCCCAGCTGGCCACCGTTACTAAATGAGCACAAGATCTCTCTGTGATTTAGGGTAGAGGCAGTACACACATTTGGATTAGAGGACTGGAAATAGTTAAACTACGCAGAGCTTCTGCAGAAAACACAGTTGCTGTTTTTACAGTTTAGCCAGTGAAACATAAAATAATATTGATGTCTGAGAAGGGCTTTCGATGAGAACAGCAGCTCACATTCATCAAGAGAGCACTTACCCTTCCTCCAGAGCATTTCACGTGGAGCCACAGGTCTATTTATAACGGCTGGCACAGGACACCACAATGGGTGATTGTATTGTGCAGTTGTTTGTATGTATCAAGAAGGGTGGCCGTGGACAGCCTGCACTTTGATGTTTCCCTTTTTTGGAGATTTAAAATAACATTTTAAAAACTTCCAACCAGCAAGGTCACGAAATATTTTTGGATGGCACAGGAATGAGTGCACAGTCGCGGGCCCTTCAGATCGGTGGCCTGGGATTCGGCCAGCGAGTCCGATTGCACAACATCCGCCACCACCAGCTTTGCAAGTTATTTGCCTGGGAGCGCTCACAGACTACCCCTTCCTGGTAATGAAAGTGCAGTTGACACATTGGTAGAGGGTCTCCCTGACAGGGAGGACCCAAGGGGATGAGGATTTCCCTGGCAGCCTTGCTTCCCGTAGCAACCACTACCTCCAGGCCTTTTCGCTGCCCTCACCCCACTGCTCCCCCAAACCCCGGCCGTACCAGCTGCATTTTCTCCAAGCGCTTTCCACTGACATATCACGTATTTCTCTAAGATGCGTGTCCGTGTTTCAACTCCCCCATTCTACATGTATGGTCCACAAAAGCAGGGACAGGGCAATGCGTTTGTTTTCTTCACCGATGATCTACAGAACCGAGACTCAGGCCTGCCATGTAATGTTCTGCCGAGTGCATACTCGTAAAGTGACTTAATTTAAGTAGCAGAGACAGTGGTTTCAGGAAGCACATGGGAATCCTGAGGACCAGTGTTTGAGTCCAGAATTCTCCCCCCACCACAAAGATTCCAGTTTTGTTCACACATTCACAGCCTGCAAAAACAGAAATGGACTTTATAAAATATTTGATTTCCTCGAACTGTGGTAGTACGCA
The DNA here is from genome assembly GCF_026419965.1 of Kogia breviceps. NCBI lineage: Eukaryota > Metazoa > Chordata > Mammalia > Artiodactyla > Physeteridae > Kogia > Kogia breviceps. Next base: position 56,154,607 of record NC_081323.1, read on the forward strand.
AAGACTAATACCTCACAGGGCTCAATTCTGAAGTCATATTCATCCAAATTGTATCTCTGAAACTCTTAAGAGCACTGCTCATCCATCTGGCAAACCTTCCTGCTGAAGGTGTTAGACTTGGGAAGCACTGGTGCTAATGAAAAGCGTGGCCCTAATTCAATGAGTATTAAAAGCATCAAGTTAGGGCTTCCCTGGTGGCGCAGTGGTTGAGAATCCGCCTGCCGATGCAGGAGACACGGGTTCGTGCCCTGGTCCGGGAAGATCCCACATGCCGCGGAGCAACTAAGCCCGTGAGCCATGGCCGCCAGGCCTGCGCGTCCGGAGCCTGTGCTCCGCAACGGGAGAGGCCACAACAGTGAGAGGCCCGCATACCGCAAAAAAAAAAAAAAAAAAAAAAAAAGCATCAAGTTATGCAAAAGGGACTCTATTGTGTACAACAAACGACTCCTGAGATTTTAGTCTTTTTCAGGGTTTTATCTCCGTATATCATGAAAACCTAACGACTTTAGGTAAATAAAATTCAACTCACCACTCAGAAATTCTGGAAGGTCAGGAAGAGGCAGAGATCAGGACCCCAGTGGAAGGGGAGGGGGCACAGGGCAGAGGGAGGAGGGGACACAGTGGGGGTGTCCTGGGGGATTCTACCGAGCCTTCCTTCCATGCCGTACAGGCACAGCCAGGCTCAGAAAGCTGGTTCTACTCAGCAAATTCACAGGTGAGGAAGCCTTTAGAAATGCTTTTTTTGGGAAAAATTCACTAGCGGAATAAAGGTGTGGCTTCCTAAATGTGAGTAACTCTTTATCAAAGATGCCTGAGTAGTCATAAAGCCCCTAGCAGGTATGGGAAAGATGACTGGCTTACTGAGGACCCCAGGCAAACGGCTTTGAAGCCACTTCTTAACCCTTGATGACGAGCAGTGTTTGAAACACACAGGCAGGGAGCTCTCTGTCAGGGCTTGGGACTATGAACGTCAACAACGAAGAGAGAGCAGGTCAAGTTCCCCCACAGACTCTTCTTTTCCCCCCAGAGGTCATCTTCAAAAAAATCTGCGATACCCTGGATTCTTGAATAATTTCCTCAATATCAGAGCTCAAAACATTTACAGAACACCTGCCTCGTGCACAGCTGTTTTCCTACCTGCACAAAAATTCTGTGGCTCCAAAGCAAATTTAAAAGGGGCGTTAGTCCTCCCAGGAGTCAGAACCAGCCCTCAATGTAAAAAGCAGAATTCTGACCTCAAAATTGGTCTCCTGGGAACACTGGGAGGCAGCATATGATCCGCGATGACCAGACCAACAGATGCCGCAATTCATTTCTGCATCAACAGCAGGCATTCAATGCCACACCCGCACATATTGGGTCCTCAGGAAACGTGCTCCATTGTTATATTGAGCACAACGAAGGCCAGAGACGTGCAGAGCTTTACATGTTTTTATTATCAGCCCCACAAGCTGACAAGCAGTCCACACCCCCCTTGCCCAGTCCCTACCCCTGTGATTTCTGAAGTTACCTCACCACAGCAACCCCCGCCCGCTTCAGGCCTGGGATGAGATGAGCACCAGTCCAGGAAGACCTGCTATGAGGGCCACAGCCAGTGCTGACACGGGGCTGGTTCCAGCAGAGCTCTGCCTAAGACGTCAGTTCTTTCAGGTCACCTGCACAGATGAAAACCACCCCAACCTTATTCTGCTATTTTACGTCTGTCATAGATTTCGGCAGATAAAATAACATGACTTTTTAAAAAACTGATGCTTGTTTTCTCATTTAAAAGGCAATAAATAAATATATATTTATTTTTCTTTTTTTTTTTTTTTTTTTGCTGGGAATACCTAACAAAGGGAAAAGTATAGGGTAATGAAACAAATAAAGATGATCAGCAACCCCAACCGGAGAGATGAACCACTCTTAACTTCCTCACTTCCTTTCCACCATTTTTAAATAATAGCTTTATTGAGATAAAATTCACATATCATACAATGTACCCATTTAAAGTACAGAAGCTGGTGATTTTCAGTGTATTCACAGAGCTGTGCAACCAACCACTGGCACGGTCGACGGAGAACGTTTTCGTCGTCCTAAGAACAAACCCTGTGCCCTCCAGCAGCACACGCTCCTCCTGTCTGCCCAGCCACTGGCCTCCTCCGCATGCCTCACAACACCAGCCCCTCTCCTCAAACCCGTCCTCCAGCGACTGCACTTCCACACCCTGCCCTGTAGGGAAGTCTCGACTCCACTCAGAGGTTTAACTAATTCCGAAGCTGTTGCGAGAACATATGAGGCCCCACTTACGATATCCTCTCCTATCTGAAATGTCACTGTTAAGGGGTGATTCCTTGTTAGTAATTAAAAAAAAAAAAAAATGATGACGACAAGGACTACAGGAGGAGGGACGCGGAAGCATTTGCTATGCGCTCCAAAGTACCAAGCATTGTTCCAAGGCACATTACACAAAGAATCCCGCTACCTCCTTCTCACAGCCCAGTACAGCACGGACTGCTACCAGCCTCACTGCAGAGACGGGAAAACCAAGGTCACAAAGGCTTAGAAAAAGAAAGCTGAAATTTGAACCCCGAGCAGTGTGACACCAGAGCTCAGGCCCTTAACCCTGCACCATGCTGCCTCTTCCTTCACAGAACTCTCTAAAATGCAGTCATGCCAGAGTGACATCACAGGGCAAATGACTGATGGGCACTTTCCCGGAGAGCCTGGGAAGAGATACGCTCTCTGTCCTGTCTAGGGGACTAGACAGGACAGTGCTGTGAGAAGTGCAGGCAGAATTAGGGTTACTTAAAGTACATAGATCATACCAGTCTTAGTATTCTGTCCTTGCCAGGAGAGGGCCCCTAGTCTCCTTTTAGTCAAACTAATTATTGCTAATTAAGTTTATCTCCTTGAATCAAGGAGCTAAAAGTCCCTGAATTAAAAATCGTGTGGCAAAGGGTAAGGGAATTGTGTGGTGAGGGGATACAATCAAAAATACAATGACTAAAGTAAGGCTTTGGTCTGGAAAGCAATTCACTAACCTATCAGCAGTGGCTACCTTTAAGGATGGGAATAGTGAATGCTTTTCATTTCCACTTTATACATTTCATACTGCTGTGTTTTTATAACAAACTTATACCACCTAGGAAGTTGGGGGAAAAAAGATATAAAAAGGCAAGTTGGGGGGAAAGGAGAGAACTTCTAAAATAATAAGTGAGAAGCTTGGCAAAACTTTTCCAAAAGCAATGAAAAACTGGACAAATTTGTCAAAAGCAACCATTTCAGGAATGGAAATCAACCAAAGGCATACAACAAATTGAGAAGTATTCACTCAAAAATAACTACAGAACCTTGTGTCCCAGCAGTGGATCTATGGCATTTTAGTCTGGTGTGCTCCACCCCTCACCCCAGCTCCATCAACAGTGTTGGATCCACCAGGGCAGGACAAGCTGTGAAAACTGGTGGCTCTGCTGCTGGGGGAGATGACTGATGTGGAGTAGAGCACATGCCCAAGGGCACTATCATAAACAACAGTGATCATGGAAAATTATACAAGGCCAACATCTCCGTGAGCCTTAGGTCACAATACTGACTGGGATAAGCAACAGACCAGCAGACTAGCCAAAAATACATTATGTACATGCAAAAACAAGAGAGCCATAGTGGGCAAGGATAAGCTCCCACATGTCCCTGGTGTCCTCAAAGGGTACACACATGCAGGAGAGACCAGAGAGGGCCCTAGCTATCTACTCATCCCTGGCTGAAGTGAGGCCTAGCACCTGCACAGAGGAGGTAGAAGAAGGTCTGGCAGAAAGTAAACCAAGGCAGACCTGTAAATGGCCTGAACTTTGAGTGCATTCCTCAATGCACACACAGATCCACTGCAAAAATTATGCAGCTTTGCCAGCTTAAGGTATTTAAACTAACTCTGAACAATCACTAGCTGACCATTACGCTATGCTGACCCAGGGGCAACCCTTAGGAAGCCAGGCTTAAATATAAAGAAAAAAAAAATGAACAGGATTAGCAGCAGCTGCAAACTGCTAAGAAGAGAGACTCTACAGAATTAACCAGGCAAGTCACAAACAAAAAGCAACAACAACAAAACTTGATTTTGTCATGGGTGATCAGAATCTAGAGTTGCCATATTATGTGACCTAAAATACTATTTAAACTATTTTTTAAATAGTTTAAAAAATAAAATATGAGACATGCAAAGAACATAAAAGTACTGTGAACTATACTCAGGAAACTATACTCAGGAAAAAGAGCCATCAATAGAAACTCTAAGGGGGCACAGATGTTAAACTTAACAAAATTCAAAGCAGCAATTATAAACATGGTCAAAGAAATTAAGGAATCTGTGTTCAAAGAAAAAAGGAAAGTATGAACACAACGACTCATCATATAGAGAATATCAAAAAAGAGATGGAAATTATAAAAATAAACCAAATGGAAATTTTGGATTCAAAAGTACAATAAATGTAGTGGAAAATTCACTAGAGAGGCTCAATGGCAGACCTGAGATGGCAGAAGAAAAAAAGCAGCAAAGTTGAGATTATCCAATATGATGAAGAAATAAGAAAGAATGAAGAAAAATGCACAGAGCCTCAGAGACATGAGGGATACCATCAAGAATATCAACATACATGTAAAGGAAACTCCAAAAGGAGAAGACAGAAAAGAGCAGAAAAAATATTTGAAAAACAAAAAGCCAAAACTCCCCACATTTGATTTTTAAAGAACTGATCCCCAGGGACTTCCTTGGTGGCAGAGCGGTTGAGAATCCGCCTGCCAATGCAGGGGACACGGGTTTCAGCCCTGGTCTGGGTAGATCCCACATGCCGCAGAGCGACTAAGCCCGTGCACCACAACTACTGAGCCTGCACTCTAGAACCTGTGAGCCACAACTACTGAAGCCTGTGCACCTAGAGCCTGTGCTCCGCAACAAGAGAAGCCACTGCAATGAGAAGCCCATGTACTGCAATGAAGAGTAGCCCCTGCTCGTCGCAACTAGAGAAAGCCCACACACAGCAACACAGACCCAATGCAGCCAAAAATAAAATAAATAAATTTATATTTTTAAAAAACTCAACAAATGAATTAAAATAGAACCCTAGAAGATATCTACTTAACACAAAAGAAGACAGTAAGGAGCAACAGAGGAACAAAAAAAGATGCAAGACAGAGAAAACAAATAGCAAAATGGTAGAAGTAATCCAACCATATCAATAAATACACTAAATGTGAGTGGGTTAACCACTCCAGTAAAAGGCAAAGACTGTCAGACTGGATAAAAATAAGAACAAAGCAACAAGGATTTACTGTATAACACAGGAAATTATACCCAATATCTTGTAATAGCCTATAGTGGAATATAATCTGCAGAAAAAAAAATAAAGTGAATCACTATGATGTACACCTAAAACTAACGCAGTATTATAAATTGACTACTTCAATAAAAAATAAATAAAAATTTAAAAAATAGAAACAAAATCCAAACATATGTTGGCTACAAGAGACATAAAAAGGCCAAAATAAAAGGATGGGAAAAGATACTATGCAAACAAAACCATAAGAAAACTGCAGTAACTATACCAATATTAGAAAAATCAACTTTAGGACAAAAAATGTTGTTAGATAAAAAGAGAAGTTTTTATAATGATAAAAGGATCAATTCACTAGGAAAATATAACAATTATATACACATAAATACTTAAAACAGAACCCCAAAACACATGGAGCAAAAACTGACAGAACTGAAGGGAGAAACAGACAACTCAAAATAATATTTTAATTGATATAACAACTAAACAGAAAATTAGCAAAGATATATAAGGCTTGAACAACCAACCTGACCTGACATCTATAGAACACTTCCAGCAACAACAGTGGAATACACATTCTTTTTACATGCACATGTAATGTTCTCCAGGGCAGACAATAGACTAGGTCAAAAAAAATAAGTGTCAATACATTTTAAAGGATTAAAATCATGTAAAGTATGTTGTCTACCACAATGTAATCTAACTGGAAATCAAGAACAGAAAGAAATTTGGGGGAGCCTCAAATATTTGGAAATTAGAAAACATGTCTAAGTAATTCAAGAGTCAAAGAAGAAATCACTTCAAACTGATTGAAAATAAACATAGCAGATCAAAATTATGGGATACAGCTATGGAAAGTACTGAGAGGGAAATTTATAACTTTTATAAAAAGGCTGTAGGGAAAACAGAAAAGTCTCAAGTCAATAACCTCAGCTGCCACCCTAAGAAACTAGAAAAAGTAAAGCAAATTAAACCCCAAAGCAGTAGAAGGAAGGCATGAATAAATATTAGAGTAGAAATCAATGAATTAGGGAAAAAAACAGAGAAAATCAATGAAACCAAAAGTTCATTCTCTGATCAGGAACAAGGCAAGGATGTCCATTCTCACCGCTTCTAGTCAACATTGTACTGGAAGTTCTAGGCTGTGCCACATGGCAGGAAAAGAGAATTTTAAATATACAGATTGGAAAGGAAGAAGTTAAATTGTCCTTATTCACATATGACATGATCCCAAATATAGAAACTCCTAAGACATCTACACAAAAAAAACCTACTAGAATGTGAGTTTTAGCAAGTTCACAAGATACAAGATCAATATCCAAAAATCAACTGTATTTCTATATATCAGCAATGAACAATCCAAAAATGAAATTAAGAAACAATTCTATTTACAACAGCATTAAAATTAATAAATATTTAGGGATAAATTTGATAAAAGAAGTGCAAAATTGTACACTGAACAATATACATTATTGTTGAGATATTAAATAACATCTAAATAAGAGGAAAGTGATAGACACTGTGTTCTTAGATTGGAGGACTCCCTATTGTTAAGATGGTATTTCTCCCCATATAGAGCTACAGATTCAACACAATCCAGTAAGTTTTTTTTATAGAAATTGACAAGAATGGCCAGGAGTAGATAACTGTTTGAAGCTGAGTTATGGGTACCTGAGTTCACTGTACTATTGTCTTCACTTTTGTATGTTTGAAATTATCCATAACACGGCATTTTTTGTTAAAAAAAAAAAATGGGGACTTCCCTGGTGGCACAGTGGTTAAGAATCCGCCTGCCAATTCAGGGGTTTGAGCCCTGGTCCAACAAGATCCCATATGCCACGGATCAACTAAGCCCATGCGCCGCAACTACTGAGCCTGCTCTCTAGAGCCAGAAAGCCACAACTACTGAGCCCGTGTGCCACAACTACTGAAGCCTGCATGCCTAGAGCCCATGCTCTGCAACATGAGAAGCCCACTCACCACAACGAAGAGTAGCCCCCACTCACTGCAACTAGAGAAAGCCCACGCGCAGCAACGAAGACCTAATGAAGCCAAAAATAAAAATAAATTTATTAATTAATTTTTTTTAAATTAGCAGAGCTTCTTCCTTTTTGCTAGATGGGATACTGCCCAATTCATCAATCACTGAATAAAGCCAATGAGATCTTTAAAAATTTTTTTAAAAATTAACAACTAATTCGGGGCTGCCTTAATACTCCTCACTATTCACTCTGCTTATATCACTCACCTATAGGTTGATCCTTGCTCGTAGTCCACACTTAGTACACATGGTTAGTGGCTGGGTGGGTGGGGAAAACTAAGAGGGCAAATACACAGAGTGACAAAGGAAGAATAAGTGAAAGATCAGAAGCATTAGTGACAGGTGTTCCTGTAGTCTAGTCTGTCACCAGGCTTAAATTTTTGGTAGTTTATAGCCATTCCACAAGGCACGCATCAATCTCTAATGATCCACGTGCCAGACTGGAAGCTACCAGAGTGGGCTACAGAATGCCCTTCTATTGTTATGTCAATTGCACAGTAATTTACTTGGATTTGAGATAAGTACAAATTAGTGGTGCTCTAAGATCAAAGCATCCAGGGCTTTAACGTTGTCATCTTCACTGCCTTGCCCCACCCCATCCTGTCTGGAACACCTGCACATTCCTTTCACTTTCTATTCCCAAGTGCACACCCTAAAGCCCTGGCCGAAAGGGAAAGTAAGCTGTGTTTTTGTTTCTTCCCAAATATTTGGTGCTTTCCAATTTTCTTTCTTTCTTCCCTAATGGAATAATACTTGACATTTGTTATGCATTATTCACCTCCTCTTAAGAGCCTTACAACACCACCACACCACAGATAGGGAGGGTATTAAATCTGAAAAAATGGTGAAGTCCAATGTCACATAGCAGCATAGCCTCCCGTCCAGGCCCGTGACTTCAACAAGTGGGATGTGTTTTCCACTTCCTGCTGCTGCCTCTCAAGGCACAGGGGCACTTCCTAGCAACAGATAAGGGGGGCCTGTCCTAGGGATGATGGTTAAGAATTTGCCTGAGTATCTGTGATGGGCAATTGGGAAGTTCCATCTACATCTCATCATGGAATCTCCCTTACAAATTTATAAAAATATACAATCTTGAAGTTTTAAAAAGTATTAAATATTTCTAATACATAATACCCCATAAATCTTGTCTGGAAAAAAAAAAAACCACACTTGGTTTTCTCATCTCGATCTACTACTGCAAACTTCCCTCTACTCCTTGACTATATTTTAATTTTCTCTCCCTAGGCTAGAGCAATAGTTTTACTTTTTAATGACAGAGATCATATGTCCAATAACATTTCCATGAGACCCATGAAGAGGTAAATATCACTCTTCAAATAACAAATAATTCATATAAAAAAACCTAGCTTCAAATAGGAGCAATTTCAAAAATGCCCAGTTAAACATAATCTTGTCCATCCCAACTTTCTCGTTTACATACAATTCAAAGAAAGAATTTGCTTTTCCATAAATTTCCATTTTCTTTAGACGCAGAAAAGATTCTTTATTACATCAAAGCGAATGTAACTTTACTATTCAGTTTCCTTATCTATTATACAATTAAACTGAAATTCATCACCTGAGACAGAATTAGAGAAAACTGCTGCTGATGCTTAGCTCTCATGAAAAAGAGTTTTAAGAACTGACAACCTTTTTTAAAAATTAAAATAACAGGTGGGAGGGGAGGGGATGAAAAAAAATGCACCCCAAGTTAGAAACATGAACTCCTGCTCTAAGCGCAGGTTTTTTTAAAAAACTGGATTTATGAAACAGATTGAAACAATATTTATAACCAACGTTACTTCACAATCAGAGTAAAATACTAATTTTTAAAATCCTTCTTGTACCATGGCTTTTTTTTTTTTTTTTTTTTTTTTGGTGGTACGCGGGCCTCTCACTGCTGCGGCCTCTCCCGCTGCGGAGCACAGGCTCCAGACGCGCAGGCTCAGCGACCACGGCTCACGGGCCCAGCCGCCCCGCGGCATGCGGGATCCTCCCGGACCGGGGCACGAACCCGTGTCCCCTGCATCGGCAGGCGGCCTCTCAACCACTGCGCCACCAGGGAAGGCCTACCATGGCTATTTTTGTGTTGGCCAAGCAAGTCACTTCATCTCCCCAGGCTTCCAAAAATGAACATAATCTGACAGCATTACATACACCACAACTCCACTGCAGACCAAGAGGGTTCTGGGTCAAACCCAAGACTTAAGGTTCAAATTAGGATAGTTATCAAATTAAGATAGTTCTGGCTCAAACGAGTTATCCTGCACAGGCGGATGAGTCAATTCAAGAGTAAAATGCCTGCTCTGGGGTAACCCTGTGCATCCCAGAGGGCTGTACTTAGGGTCTGTCCTAACATAATTGGACCCACAGAGGAGTTCCAAAATCAACACAGCCTCCAGGTGATCCTCATAACAGGTTAAGTCAGGTCCCAAGCTGACCAAGAGGACAGGATCTCCGCCACCAGCAGTGAGATGTCACCTCCCTAGACACACTCTTCCTCGTGAGCTAATGTATGCAAATATTTACTTTGTGAGTTTGTACATCTTCACTAAGTGAACAGAATCAACTCTCTGGACCTGTTTTTGGTGTCTGAACTAAGTCTACTGTTACACCTTTGGTGAAAAATTGATTCCTTCTTTCATTAAATAGGCTAGAGGGAAAAAAGGAAGCAGAAACAGTTTTTTCCTCTCACTTTTGAAATCTGAAGGTGTTTAAATAAGAATTTTTCTGTTTGTGGGGAAAAAGTCTTTGGGTATTATGATTTATAATTCAAGAAGCTTAAGAAAGAAGCAATGTATAGAATGTGATACTTTCACACCAGGACACATCTGATCCATACCCAGTGTAGAGCCAGGTTTATTCTGAACTCACTTTTCCTAACCTATGCCTTCAACATGCATTTCTGCCACTTAGGGTAATTCATATAATTTTTTAAAAAATTTTAATAGGTTTTTCTTGCTAATAAAAGTAATACATGGGGCTTCCCTGGTGGCGCAGTGGTTGGGAGTCCGCCTGCCGATGCAGGGGACGTGGGTTCGTGCCCCGGTCTGGGAGGATCCGGCATGCCATGGAGTGGCTGGGCCTATGAGCCGTGGCCGCTGGGCCTGTGCATCCGGAGCCTGTGAGAGGCCGCAGCGGTGAGAGGCCTGCGTACGGCAAAAAAAAAAAAAAAAAAAAAAAAAAAAATAAGTAACACATGTCCATTGTAGAAAAAAACTGAAAAGTATAAAATATAAAATTAGAAGTTCCTCTAATCCCACCCTAATGGCAACCACTATTTATAGATTCAGATACATCCTTTAATGCATATCATAATCTCTGTGTACACATACGCTCAAATACATCATTTTATAGAAAATGAAATCATGTTTCACATATGGTACAGTCATTCGCTTTTTTCAATGGATAATTGATGATGATTAGTTTGCCCACGTTGGCACACAGAGATCTACCAGTTTCATACAAATACTGACAAGTATTCCACTATATGGATAGACTGACTTAATTTACACTTGATAGAAACTCAAGTGATTGCCAGAGAATTCCCTGGTGGTCCAGTTGTTAGGACTCTGTGCTTCCACTGCAGGGGGTGCAGGTTTGATGCCTGGTCAGGGAACTAAAATGCCACACAGCGTAGCCAAAAAAAAGAAAAGAAAGAAAAAGAAAAGAAAAAGAAACTCAAGTGATTTCCAGTCTTCTGTGTTACAAGTAAGATAGTAACCTAGATCCTCCTAAATTCATCTTTGCACACAAGTATTTCCGTACGGTAAAATCCTAAAAGTAGAATGGCATGGTCAAATGGTAAAATTTGGAAAGATATTGCCACATGCCCTCCAAATAGTTTTTCTCAGTTTGTACTTCCAAACACCGATAGTGTTTCAGGACACCAGATTTCCCTGTCCCCTCACAATCTTTTAAATCTTTGCAAATGAAAGAGATTAAACATTTCTTATCATGCTCATTTCAGTCTGCTCTTTTGATTATCAGGGAGATTGTGCATTAGGTCCTCCACGTTACCAGCTATGTGACCCTGGCAGGTAATTAATCTCTCCATGCCTTTGTTTCCTTCTTTGTAAAATAAGAATACGACTAATGTCTTTCTCCTCAGGGAACTGTAAAAATCTAATGAGGAAGGCATCTAGGACACTTAGCACAGAGCCTGACACACAGTAGGAATTCAACAACATTGTTGAACAATGAATAAATATCATATTCTATCAGGGAGAGTTGCCAGAGTAATCTCAACAATCACCACTTCTGGGTATTTGAGTGCTGTTCACTTTTTGCTATTATCAATTGCACTATCTTTGGGTAAATTGCTCTTTTGTTTTTTTAGAACCATTTTCTAAAGCTATTCTCCCAAGACTAAAAGAGTGTTATAGTTCTTGCTTCTATTCTTTAGAAAAAGTGAACTAGCAACAATATGCCACCCAACGGGTTTTATGATTATTTTTTCTGATTTAAGAAGTAAATAATGGTTCTTCAAAGCATTCTTATTTGTATTCTTTAAATTGCTAATAAGGATACACATTTTCCATATTGTTCATTATTCATAGTTTGGAAAATAAGCCTTTATCAGTTATAATTTTCATGTATATATGTTTCTCTAAATTATGACCTGAAAAAAACCCTTCTTTTACAAGTAGTAACTGGAAAATTGCATATCATCAATTTATAAATAAACATACACATATCTGTATTTCCTATATGTGACTTCTCCCTATCAGTAAAAAAAAAAAAAAAAAGACATAAGCTTAAAATTTAAATAACATTATCTTATAAATCTTATATAATTTCTGAGCTCAACTTAATTTCTGAAAAATAACCAAGGAGAAGTTTTTTTTTAGAAAGCTAGAAAGAGTGTCGTTACACATTAATAAAAATTAAAACCAAGATAAGTTACAAAATCACAACTTTTCTTGAATCCAAGAGGTAATGCCACAAGGCAACCAAGTAGCCTAAAGTCCTAGACCCCTCTCACACATGGAGAGGAAGGACAGGTGGATTGTCCTACTAGTGGCAGAGCCAAAGAGAAGGACATGCCTCCCATACAAATGGGATCTAGTGAGACAGATGGACAACATGCATGATCAGCCTGAAAATTAGAGCAGAGAGATGGAAAGGATGAGAAAGAATCAAGTGGAAATGACAGAAATAAAAAGCACAGCATCAGAGACAGTACCAGAGACAGACTCACCACAGATGAGGTAAGAATCAGTGAGGTTGAGAACAGGTCAACAGAATCCCAGAAGAAAGAAAGAATGAAAGGAAATATTTAAAGAAATACTAGCCAAGAATTTGTCAAACATAATAAAAGGCATCAAACCACAGATCCCAGAAGCATAGAGGACCCCCAAGCAAGATAAATACCAAAATCACATCACATCCAAATTGCTGAAAACTAAAAATGAAGAGAAAAATCTTAAAAGCAGCCACAGCTGGGGTAAGAAGTGGGGAGACTACATTCAAAGGAACAAAGGAGAAGAATTAGAGCAGACTTCTCTTCAAAAACAATGCTAGCTGGGCTTCCCCAGTGGTGCAGTGGTTAAGAATCCATCTGCCAATGCAGGGGACATGGGTTCAAGCCCTGGTCCGGAAAGATCCCACATGCCGTGGAGCAACTAAGCCCGTGCACCACAACTACTGAGCCTGCACTCTAGAGCCTGCGAGCAACAACTACTGAAGCCCACGTGCCTAGAGCCCGTGCTCTGCAACAAGAGAAGCCACCGCAATGAAGAGTGGTCCCCACTCGCTGCAACTAGAGAAAGCCTGCCCGTAGCAACGACGGCCCAAAGCAGCCAAAAATAAATAAATAAAACAATTTAAAACAAAAAAACAATGCAAGCTAACAGACCCACAGACTTAGAAAACAAACTTATGGTTACCAAAGAGGGAAGGTGGAGGGGAGGGATAAATTAGGAGTTTGGGATTAACATATACACACTATTACATATAAAATAGACAACCAGCAAAGACCTACTGTATTAACACAGGGAACTCTACTCAATATTCTGTAATAACCTATATGGGAAAAGAACCTGAAAAAGAATGAATATATGTAGATGTATAACTGAATCACTTTGCTGTACACCTGAAACTAATACAACATTGTAAATCAACTATATTCCAATATAAAATAAAAATTAAATTAAAACAAAAACAATGCAAGCTAGAAGCCAAAGGTGTGATACCTTTGAAGTACTGAAAGAAAAAGATTCAACACAAAATCCTATACCCTGAAAAAATGTATTTTAAAAATTAATGTGACAGGAAGAGATTTGGGGATTAGCAGATGTAAACTATTACATATAGGATCGATAAACAACAAGCTCCTACTGTATAGCCCAGGGAACTATATTCAAGAGCCTGAGATAAACCATAATGAAAAAGAATATATATGTGTAAATGAGTCATTTTGCTGTACAGCAGAAATTAAACACAACATTGTAAATGAACTATACTTCAATAAAATTTTAAAAACTTAACGTGAAATAAACACTTTCTCAGACAGACAAAAGCTGAGAGGATTCATTCCCAGAAGACCTGAGCCATAAGAAATGTTAAAGGAACGGACTTCCCTGGTGGCAAGTTAAGAATCCCTGGTTAAGAATCCACTTGGCAATGCAGGGGACACGGTTTCATCCCTGGTCCAGGAAGATCCCACATGCCGCGGAGCAACTCATCCCGTGTGCCACAACTGCTGAGCCTGTGTGCCACAACTACTGAAGCCCGCACACCTAGAGCCCGTGTTCCAGAACAAGAGAAGCCACTGCAATGAGAAGCTGTGCACTGCAACAAAGAGCAGCCCCCACTCGCCGCAACTAGAGAAAGCCCACGCGCAGTGACAAAGACCCAACGCAGCCAAAAATAAATAAATCTATTGAAAATAAATAATAATTTTAAAAATAAAATAGGTCAGAAAAAGAGATAAAACAATTAAGTTAATAGAGGAGACAAAAATGGAATCAGAAAAAAATATTCAATCCAAAAAGAACGCAGAAAAAGGAACAAAGAATATACAGGACAAGGCATAATACCTGTTAGCAACAGCCATATTATATAGCAAAAAAGGCTGAAATTTAGTGTATGTAAATTATGCCTCACTAAACCTGACTTTTATTTTTAATGAGAGAAAAAGAAATAACCAAGGAGTCTTTGTCTTGATAAATTAGTTAATTTAGGCCCCACAACAGAGGTAGACTTAATATTTATTTCACTATATGTACAGAATCATTTTATATTTGAAAAGTTCCGGGCTGCCTCGCTGACTGCGAAGTTCCCAAGAACTGTGCAAATACAGATATCCCTTGCTGGTGATCACACAGCTTATAAACAGTAAAACTAGGAGTTAATTTAAGTTCAGATTTGTCTAACCCTAAAGTCCATTCTTCAACGAAATCCAACAGGATTCTGAATTTGAAGAGTTTATGAATCGAGTCATAAATGCATTTAAGAAGCAGCTCTTGCTAAAACAGGGCAGGGGTCTTACAGGATTCTTTTCCCCAGTATTGGTATTAAGAGTGCCTGCACTTTGCAAACACACTTCTGGTGCACTGGTCCACCTAACAGGGTGCCCAGCTGAACAAGTAAGACATGAGACTGGAAGCAGATCAGTCAACGCAGGTGCCATGGGTGACTGCTGTCACACACTCACTGGTTGCTGGACCACTGTCTCCCACAGAGGGAGGTACCCTCCCCACCAGGAGTGGGTGCTGGTCCCAGCCTCCTGCGCCCTCCCTCTTATCCAATGTGAGAAGGAAACATACCAGCAGATTGTCTACAGAGAGGAAAGTTTAAAAATGATAGCGGAAAAGAGAAGTCAAATATTTCTTTGTATGGAAAATCCAAAAGGTTATTTTGAAACTAACAAAAACTCAAGTAAAACCAATAAACTTTAAGAAACCACTTCATGCAGAATATCGACAAAGTGAGCCATGAGACTGCACTGCCAACACTGAGAAGTGTGCAACAGAGGCACTTATTTTTATTATTATTTATGCAGTTTAAAGAAAACAAAGAATGATGATATTCTGAGTACTGTTAATGCTTGATTTTAACCCCTTGTTTTATCCTTACATTAATATTTTAAACCCCAGAGGATTATTAATTTACAGTAGAAATAATGAAGGAAAACTGGATGTATTTACAAGAACTTTGCTTCCCTGAAAGCATGCACTCCATGAACACCTAAGTACTGAGTACCCGCTACGTACCATACACCGGAAATACAAAAATGTTGTAAACTGTGTCCCCAACAGCCCACAGTCCACTGAAGGGAAGGGATAACTCCAAAAACTGGTCAAAGCAACAGGAACTAAATACAGGCTTAGAATTCATCCTGCATGAACGCAGAGACAGGACTGCTGCACTCTGCCTGGGGCTTAGGAAAGCCTTCACAATGGAGAAGACATCAGAGCTGGTTCTTAGAAGGTGAGCAGGGGCTCACTAGGCACAGATACTTGGCTAATCAGAGGGCCCGGCCTATTCAGGAGAAAGGCAGAGAGGGTTTTTGCAGAAAGTGACCAATTCTAAGCCTGGAAAAATTAGTTGCAGTCCCATCATTCTGAAAGCCATCGGTATTATTTCTTTAAGTGACAAACACCCAGTTAATGAGGAGAAAAAGAAAGTACAAAAGTACTAAGTGTTGACAAATCAAAGGCAGAAAAGGATTAGAGTCCCAATCCCTCAGGTTTATGCTTAGTTGTTCATCTATGACATCCTTGCTGGAAAAGCTAATCAGAGCTAAAAAGAGAAATTCCAAAGTCAAACCCAGGATTTATGGTGGTAAACCTATAAACCGTTCCATCGAGAAATTCAACAGAACAAGAGATTTAGATTTTGTGCCTTTTCTGTCCAAATGACAGAAGTTCCAATTTGCTACCTCCCCTTCCGTCGCTTTACATAATCTGTTGAGTCACACAGAGGGGTGAGTGATGTCCCTTGCAGATGAGAAACATTCAAGCTTTCACCTCCGTGGTCTAAGTGGCTGTTGTAATAACTGGCAAGAGGTGAGGCACACTGGGGACTTAAGAAAATACCTGAAATGGTTACAAGAAAGTAAGAAGTGCACCCAACCAGGAGCTGCAGTCACCAAGGGCCCTCTATGCATTTGATATGAGGCACTGACAAATTAAGGAGATATCTATTAGTAACGCCCCAAAGAGATCCGAAGGACAGGGATAATTAAGAATCAGCCTCCTTGGGCTTCCCTGGTGGCGCAGTGGTTGAGAATCCGCCTGCTGACGCAGGGGACACGGGTTCGTGCCCCGGTCTGGGAAGATCCCACATGCCGCAGAGCGGCTGGGCCCGTGAGCCATGGCCACTGAGCCTGCGCGTCCGGAGCCTGTGCTCCACAATGGGAGAGGCCACAACAGTGAGAGGCCCGCATACCACACACACACACAAAAATAATCAGTCTCCTTTCTGTAAGTGCTTTCTATGGCTAGCACGTAGACAAGCTATTTCAACTGATTGGATTATGGGGTATAAAATGGGGCCCAAATTCAGGGATTTATTCAGGGGAGTTACAGTTTTGTTCAAAACTCACTCACAGGGGAAACAGCCTTATCGTGACTGATGGAGTAGCGTGGCCTCATTCCGTTCTAGAAAAACAGTGCCGCAGCGCCGAGGACAATTCCTAGTGCCACCCGAGTACAGGGGAGAGAGCTCTCACAAGGGTAGTTTTTTGTTTCTGGTCTGCTAAGGAGTTCTTTTTGGCTGTGGCCAAGCAAACACCCTTCCCCAAAGTCCTTTAGAAATTAAATGGCCAGTTTTGTGGCAATGAGCACTTAAATAGGTCAGCATTTCCTTTATTATGATTATTACACACACACACACACACACACACACACACACACACACACACACACCAGAGTCCTATGTTACTGTAACTCTAAACAGAGAAAAGGCATATGTGGGGCCTTTACATGCCAGGTCAGTAAACAGAAAGGAGATATAAAGACTGAAAAGGAAGGGATTTTAAATTTATATGACTTTCTACCAAGAAAATCTGAGACTATCTGATTTTTAAACACCAGAACAAATAAGCATTCAATTAAGTGGCCAGTTACACAGAAAAATAACTTTGTCAGCTTTATAGTTTCATATGAAGTTAAACACACACTCACCATACAACCCAGCAATTCAACTCCTATGTATTTAACCAAGAGAAATGGAATTATGTGTCCACAAAAGACCTGTGAATGTTCATAGAAGTTTTAACTCATCACAGACACTAACTGGAAACAACCCAAACTCACCAACTGATGGGGTTTAATTGTGGTAGATCTATCCATACAAGGAATACTACTTAGCAATAAAAAGGAACAAGTTGGGCTTCCCTGGAGGCGCAGTGGTTGAGAGTCCGCCTGCCGATGCAGGGGATGCAGGTTCGTGCCCCGGTCTGGGAAGATCCCACATGCCGCAGAGCAGCTGGGCCCGTGAGCCATGGCCTCTGAGCCTGCGCGTCCGGAGCCTGTGCTCCACAATGGGAGAGGCCACAACAGTGAGAGGCCCGCGTAGAGAAAAAAAAAAAGGAACAAGTTTACAGATTCATGCAACAACATGGATGAATCTTAAAAGCATCATTCTAAGCAAAAGAAACTAAGTCAGCAAGGGCCACATACTGTGTGATTCCATTTCTATGACATTCTGCAAAAGGCAAAACTATAGTGACAGAAAATAGATCAGTGGTCCCCCTGAGCTGGGAACAGAGGAGGGACTGACTGCAGGGGTGGGCATGAGGGAACTTTGGGGGGTGATGGAAATGCACCACATGAAGTGGGGTAGTGCTTACACACTGCAAACATTTGTTAAAACTCATTGAACTGCGCCCTTAAAATGGGTGGGTTTCACTGTTATGCATGTTATAAAAATGGGCAACTTTCCTGTATACCAACAGTAACTAGCTAGAAAATATAATGGAAAAAGACCCTAGCCATAGTAGCAATGAAAAACAGTACACCTTAAGAAGTATGTAAAAGTTCACGAAAAGCTACAAAACTTTACTGAGCAACATAAAAGGGGCTTGTATAAATGGAGAGATACCCTGTGTATGCCAGCTGGCTGGATGAGAAGACACAAAATTGTGAAGATGTCGAATTGATCTGTAACCTGAAAGAACCTGAGTCAAAATGCCAAAGAGAGTTCGTAAGAAAACAACAAATCTAACTTTGATCTGGAAGAACAAATGCATAAAAACAGAAAGACAAAAAGACCTGCAAGAACAGACTCACATATAAATCAGAATTCTACACAGTCATAAATAGCATGCCTCAATATATGTTACATAATCCATAAACCATACACATCAATAGATGGTATAAAATAACTGTCTAGCCACCTGGACCACCCATGTCCCACACTCAGGTAAATGTTAGACGGTTTAAAGATATCACTATAAAAAAAGAAAAAATGCAAAAGCATTAGGATATAATCCTGGAATGGGGAAGGCTTTTCTAATCATGTCACCAAAGGCAGAAACCATAAAAGAAAAGAATGACAGGCATGCCTACATAAAAATTTAAATTTGCACATGTCAAAAAACATCATGATTGAAAGGCAAGTTATAAACTGGGGGAAATTTTTACAACGTATATGGAAGACAAAAATCTAAGATACTTATATAAATAAAGAGATTTTCTCAAATTAATAAGGAAAAGACAAATACCTCAATTCACAGGCAACTCATAAAAGAAATACAAGAGAGCAATTCACATATGAAAAAAGGGTTTGGCCTCACTAGTAATTCACGTGGGCAAAGACAATGGCCAATAAAGATGTCTGTTAGGGCTTCCCTGGTGGCGCAGTGGTTGAGAATCCGCCTGCCGATGCAGGGGACGCGGGTTCGTGCCCCGGTCCGGGAAGATCCCACATGCCGTGGAGCGGCTGGGCCCGTGAGCCATGGCCGCTGAGCCTGGGCGTCCGGAGCCTGTGCTCCGCAATGGGAGAGGCCACAACAGTGAAAGGCCCGCAAAAAAAAAAAAAAAAAAAAAGATGTCTGTTACATTATTATAGTTTACAATACTGTATTTCATCAAATCTAAGATGCCAATTGTAAGATGCATCGTTACGTTTTGTTCTATTGTGAAATAAAAGACAGGACTGTCCATTAAACTATGACATATCTTAAATTCTGTGATGCATCCTGATTTGAGGGATGTCTGGAAAATGCACATCTTAGCATCATGATATATAATAATACAAAACAGGAAACAATCTGAATTTCCAACAAGGGAGATTTCCTGAATAAGTTATGGTACATCCTTATGATAAAAGTTTACAGTCATTTAAAATGATGATATAGATGTATATACAGATTAACAGGAACAAGGAAGTTATAAAACAACATGTTTACTATGACACCATTTTGTTAAAAGATAATTATTGGTATTGCATTGAAAAAGTCTAAAAGCCTTATATCGGGATGTTCACAGTGGTTATCTCTGGGTGGTAAGCATTTTTTATCTTTTGTGTGCTTATCTGTTTTTTTCTGAAAGTTAGACCACAAACATGTTTCACTTTTATTATAAAAAATATATTAAAATATATTTGTCTTTTCTATGTATAAAAATCCACCCACCTGGTCATCTGTCTAAACGTAAGGCTTCAAAAGTCACACAATTCCTTAAAGATGCAATATTTACACGAGAAAGAAAAAACATGAAACTATCTAAAAGCTCAGGAAGGACATGGTTAAACAAACCATGGTCATTTGTTCCAAGGAACATTACATCCTCCTTACAAATAAGAATATATGAATTAAATAGACACACAGGAAATCTACATAAAATAGCAACAGAAGTTGAAAACACAAATTGGGTGACATCAATTTTAACCAAGAAAGAAATTACTGCTTGTATCTAAGGATGTGAAGGAGTTACAGTCTTACAAAAAGAGGTCACTTAAGGTAACGGGTTTTATATAATTCTTTGTTTTTATCTTTTCAGTCCTTTTTCATATAAAATTAGTTTAAAAGAGGCAAAAAAACCCCAGACTTTCCAGAACCACGTTAGCACTCTATAGGTCTGAAACATTACTCTCTAAAAACATTCCATGTAGAAACAAACGGCCAACAGATAGCACCCTTCCCCACATCTTCTCTAAACTCCTAAGTTTACAATTTTGTTTTTCTATAACCTGTCCAACAAAAAAGCAAACCTCACACGGAATTGCCTACGCTACAAGGAGATGTAGCAAGAAGTTTCCTTCATCTCTGTGTGTGCTTTTTTCCTACTTTCTGGTTAAGGAAAACACTTGAAAGTTCATAAAAACAAGGAACTAAAATTAGATAGACGAGAACTGAACCTTGACTCACAGTAGGAAAACATTATTTTTAAACTGAGAAATATTTATAGGTCTGTGCTTTATGGAAAAGGAAGACAGGCGTGCTAATGTATGTCGACAACAGCCTGGGCCAGGGACAGGAGGCTCAGGAAGAGAAAATACTTTCACTGCATGTTTATATTTCAGGAGCCACTGGCACTTCACATATTTTTTTTCTCATGGAATATGAATTAGAACCCGTAATTACAGAGGATTTGAGAACACTATTCACTTAACATTAAAGAAAATGTTGTAAACAGCACACAGCACACCGTGAAACCATCTCTGCCTCCTCCTCCTACCATCCTTGGGACCGGGAGTGTTCCCCAACCCCAGGAGAGGAGTGCTCCTCAACTCCAGGAGAGCTGGCTTTGCTCTAGACACTTCATCATCCCTACAGAACAACCAATACTTTCCAGAGCTCCTGATGAAAGTTTAAGAAATATGTTTGTTATAAGGTTTTTTTAGAAAGACACAAAGGTGAAATCTAAGACACTTAGGAGGTGACTATTAAGGAATAAATCTCTTACACATTAAATCCACATTCATCTTGACACTCACAGCACCATTCAAAACCTTCAAGAGTGCTTTACCTCTCACCACATCAAGTCTAAACTCTGACTTTCATTCATTCACACCCACAGGGTCAACACCAGAGTACCTGCGGTGAGTCCCCGACCAGTGGGGGAGGAGAGCAGTTGTGTCTGCAGGGGCAAGCAGGTAAGAGCTGCTGCAAGGGGCCAGCAGAGTGGGGAGGCGGGGAGTCCTTCCACTCTGGGGGCTGAGGAGAGGGGAGGAATGCAGAGAGGCCCTGCTCTGAGAAAACTCAACCAGTAAGGGTGCAGGCTCAAGGCAGAATAAACAGTTGTGCCAGGTCTAAGGGACTGGACCCAACTCAGGGAAATGAACAGTAGAAATGCAAAGTCTGAGTTGGTTGCATAATCCAGTTTCACAATTTCTCCTAAGAACAAGCACCTAAATTTTCATTTTAAAAACACTGCATGGGGACTTCCCTGGTGGTTAAGAATCTGCCTGCCAATGCAGGGGACATGGGTTCAATCCCCGGTCCGGGAAGATCCCACATGCCACAGTGCAACTAAGCCTGTGCGCCACAACTACTGAGCCCACATGCTACAACTACTGAAGCCCATGCGCCTAGAGCCCGTGCTCCACAAGAGAAACCACCACAATGAGAAGCCTGAGCACTGCAACAAAGAGTAGCCCCCGCTCACCGAAACTAGAGAAAGCCCGCACGCAACAATAAGGACCCAACTTAGCCAAAAAAAACAAAAACAAAAACACTGCATGTTTTCATTAAAGTCACAGCCTTAATGCTTTGCATCCTTAAGGGTCATTTTCTTTCTTTACGCCCCCACCTCCAACCATCCCTGACAGCAGAAGCCTGATACTCTTTGGGGGATCTCCCTTTCACCTGTTCCACAAAGAGATCCCACCCCCACCTGGCCCCAGTTGATGGAGCAAGGTAAGACCAAGCCAACAGGGCCTCACTCCCCTTACTGGTGACTGGTGAGAGCATGGACATGGTCCCACTCTGGCCAAAGGGACCTGAGGGAGGTCTGCTTGGGGATGTCCAGGAAAAGTTTCATTACTACTAAAATAAGATATGCATGTGAAGGAAAGGCCCTCTTCTTTACTGGATGTCATCATGTCATCTGGAATGTCTGCAGACACCTTGTGCCACAAGGGAAGACATCTCCCACACAGCAGGGATGGCAGAGAGCAAAGACAGACAGCACCCGGGTCCTTGAAAATATCATCAAACCTCTGACTTAAAACCCTGGAACTGCCACACTTCTTGTTATATGAGATAAGAAATTCTTATTTTTAGCTACTTTTAGTTAGGTCTTCATTAACTCACACACAACTAATTTGAAACTATCTTGGCTTTGTAAGCATTTCTACATATGTTTACATTCCTTATAAAGTGGGGAGTTTTCTATTTTATGGTGAAGCTTTGTTTTGTTTTACAACATCTCCTGTGGTTTTTTTTTCCTTTTTCTTTTTCTTTTCCTTTTTTTTTTTTGGCTGTGCTGCACGGCTTGCAGGATCTCAGTTCCCTGACCAGGGACTGAACCCGGGCCACAGCAATGAAAGCCCAGAACCCTAACCACTAGGCCACCAGGGAACTCCCCAACATCTCTTCTTTAAGGAAAGCACACGGTAAGAGCTCTGGCAGCATTTTACACAATTCAGGGAAGGCACTCGATCTAGTGGACATAAGTGTTCCAGGCCCCGGAAGATGTACTCACTGTGATCTCCCCATGGCTAAATAAAGCATCACATGCTTTAAGATCCTTCACTCTATGCTACACTTCTTAGCAATCTTGTTCCTATTAACTAGGCCCCCCACATATTTTGATTTCATGGAGGAAACGCCCTGGGCGGTAGATATGAATATTCTACCCGTAGAAAAATACACTATATTCCCCAATGTAAAGTTATACATTGGCACCTAGCTTATATATCAGTCTCATGATTAGCATGAATCAGTCCTCCTAAACTTGTACAACTCTGAACACCAACGGAAATGAAAATTCTGAATGTCTGACTTCTATCTCTCCCAAGAGGCTGCAGTAGCACCATCCACCGCATCCCCCTCTGCCCTGCAGAGATAAACTACAAAATCTCAATCTCCAATCGCACTGCCTTATACTACGATACATTCCAATTAATTGTCAGTGTTAGTTAATGTTAGTCTATGAGGTTTCTGTGTTTTCTATAACAGCTTTTTTGAGATACGATTCACATACCATACAATTCATCCATTTATAGTATACAATTCAGTGATATTTAGTATATTCACAGAGTTGTACAACCATCACCACAATAAATTTCAGAACATTTTCACTGCCTCAAAAAGAAACCCCATACCCATAAGCAGTCACCCTCCTTTTCCCTTCAATTCCCCCAGTCTGAGGCAACCACTAATTTATTTTCTGTTTCTATGGATTTGCCTGTTATGGACACTTGAAATCCTTTAATATGCAGCCTTTTGTGTCTGGCTTCTTTCACTGAGCAGGATGTTTGGGAGCTTCATCCACATGGTAGTGTGTGTCAGTGCTTCATTCCTTTTTGTGGCTGAACAGTATTCCGTCTAAAGACAGACCACATTTTGTTTATCTGCTCAGCACTGGATGGACATCTGGATTGTTTCCACCTTGCTGCTATTACGACGAATAACGTTTTCTGGTTTTCTGGGTGCACACCTGGAGTGGACTGCTGGGTCACATGGTAACGCTGTTTGACCTTCTGAGGAGCCGCCAGGCTGCTCCCGCCCCGGCATGGGGCTCCACCTCACACCCCGCCAGCACGATGGGTGTAGTCCGCGGGAGTTTTGAGACAAGGACCACGGTTTATTCGTCCTCATATCCTCAATCCCTACTAGGTCCTCAAAAACTTTGTTTAATGAATGAATGTGAACAAATGTGGCTTAAAAAAGAAAAAGCAAAATGTAGCCCAGCAGCAGAGTAACAGGCACTTTCAAGGATGGTTCCTCCCTAGCGGGATCCTGACACAGGCTACACGCTTCCCTCTGTGCCCTGGAGGAAGTGCCCCCACTTACCTGCAGTTTTACCTCCCCACCCACGGGCTCGACGAATATCCTAGCAAAAGGCAAACGACATCTGCTGCAACCCCGTGGGCCTGAGGGCTGCCTCACAGTATGGGCTCATCCACTCGTGGGCATCATAACCCAGCCACCCTACAGGGCGTCCCAAGCTGCGCACAAGGGCAACTTCTCAGGGGGACCAATAAACACACCTTGGGCGGGGGTGGGGGGGCGACACCACTGCCCAGAGTGGGGGCTGAGGTGGCACTGGAGCATCCCACCCACCCTACCTTCTAAGCACCCGGCCTCCACCATCATCTTCGTCACCACAGAGGGACCCTGCCTCTTCCTTTGCCCCAAAGGAGGAAGAGTGGTTTTCTGATTAGAGACTTACTTTTCTCCTCTTCTACCCTGAACAGTACTGACACTTAATATCGCTGACATGTTCACATACTCTTCCTTGTTTTAACTACATAAAAACAAATAAAACTGAACTATGAACCAATGACCTTGTTTGGGAGCTGAGCGCTTTCGGTACCCAATGTTTTTTTAGAAAAACATTCTATATTAAGGTTGCACCGTGGGAACACTGCTAGCCGTGGATAGTATCCCACATTCCCGTGCTCGAAGTACAGTTAACAAGTGGAGAGTCTCCGCATGGCATGGGAGGCCCCCGGCTCACTCGCCCCACAGAAACCAGAGGGGAAGCCTAATTTTACCACACTGTATTTAGACAGTTTGGATTCATTTGAACAAGAAAGTTCCTAGAGCTGTTCGGGGCTTTTTTTTTTTTTTTTTTTTTTTTTTTTTTTGGTCAATATTTAAATAGCACTTTTTAAAGCTTGCCCTAGATAACAACTGTTTATCTAACATACAATTCCAAAGTTGTCAAATCCAATGCCAGCCCAGAGGGGACAGCCAAAACCCATATGTTTATCAAAAAGAAAAGGTCTCTAAACATGTTACATCTACATGATAGTTCTTTTCCTAATCGTAATACCATTCCAACTTACAGGGAACAAAGTCATTATTTCAATCAGGATACATCATTCATAGCTACCTATTATCAGCTTGGCTCTCAACTGAGAGGACATTTGCTGAAACATCTGATTGCCAGATGTGACTAATAACAGGGTCCTTCTTACAAGTTTCTCATTTTAAAAAGTGGCAGAGATTTGTCCAAAAGTTAAACATACAGTTACTCTATGACCCAGCAGTTCCACTCCTAGGCATATACCCAAAAGAACTGAAAACATGTACTCAAAAAAAAATAAAAATAAAAATAAAATAAAAAAAGGTTCACAGCAGCATTATTCACAATAGTCAAAAGGTGGAAATAGCTTAAATATCCATGAGCAGATGAATGGATAAACAAAATGTGGTCCATCCATACAATGGAGTATTATTCGGCCATAAAAAGAAATGAAGTTCCAATACATGCTACAACATGGATGAACCTTGAAAATATTATGCTAAGTGAAAGAAGCCAGACACAAAAGGTCCCATATGATCCATTCACACAAAATATCCAGCGTAGGCAAATGCATGGAGACAGAGAGTAGATTAGTGATTATCAGGTGCTGGGAAGAGGGAGGAATGGGGAGAGACTGCTTAACAGATATGGGGTTTTCATCTGGGGCCATGAAAATGCGCTGGAATTAGAGGTTGTACAACACTGTGAATGTATTAAATACCAATGAATTGGTAACTTTAAAATGGTTAATTTTATGTAATGTGAATTTCACGTCAATTTTTTAAAAAGTGAACAGAACATCAGGAAAGTGTCGGATTACAGCAAGGAGGTGGGTGGCAGAACGGAGCCCTTATAAAGTTCTCCATGTGGTACCAGAAGCCCAGCGTCAGTTTATAAAAGCAATTAGGGCAGCATCACCAGGGCTGTAGTTTAGACTAGGAGCCACTCAGGTTCAGATCAATCCTAAGTCCCTACCCAAGGATTTTCCATGACAGTCTTACAAAGACTATCATTAAGAAATGTCGACCCCTGATCCCAGATGCTGGGCGAGC
Source organism: Kogia breviceps (assembly GCF_026419965.1). NCBI lineage: Eukaryota > Metazoa > Chordata > Mammalia > Artiodactyla > Physeteridae > Kogia > Kogia breviceps. The sequence continues at coordinate 56,180,876 of NC_081323.1, forward strand.
AGCTCAGGATGCCCCGTGAAGAAGTATGAACTGACCACCTGACACATGAAAATACATTTTTCTTTATCTGTAAAAGGGGAGAAGCGAGAATTCAAGTGCTGCATTCACAGTCTTAAATCAGCCATAACATTTATTAACATCTCTTCAGAGAGATGAATGCACCTTCCTTCCACCAGACACAAAATCACAAACAGCAGTGACTACGTCCTCACCCTGCTCTATTTTTCTGCAGCCCCATTGCTGTGAAACACTGTGTCCAGCTTCTCACGTATCTGGTTTTACAGTCTCCCTTACTGCAATCCCCATCCCGATCCCGCTATGCCTGGAGCTCACCGCAGGGGGAGAAGCACATGCAAAGGGCAGGTGAGCACCAAAGACGAAAGGTGAGTTGTCTGGATAGGAGGGAAGCCTGCATCTGACTCCCTCCTTGACTCTCAGTGGTGGGGGTCTGACACTAGAGCTCCCACTCCCGCTATGTACCCCAACCCCCGCTTCCTCAAAGCTGCTGGGGCGGGGTACCATCCATTGCATGGGTTTCAACACTTATGAAACAGGTTGGGGGGAGGGGGCAGGGTGAAAACCAACATCTGCTAAACACCTACCACGCACCAGGCGCTCTTACGTGCCCCATCCCATTTGATCAGAACCAGAACCCCTCAGGTTAGGCAACATGCTTTCCTAAAGAGAAAACTGATGCACACATGGCATTTATTAACATGTTAACTACCAGACAATTAAGACACTGACAACCCATCCTCTTAAGAATTGAATCTACCTTAATTTTTAACCTCAGAGAACAGCCTTACTAAACCAGAAGGCCGAAGCCTCCATAGGCTTGGCAGACACAGGAATGTAACCTGCAGCGTGAGGAGCGAGCACAGATCAGGTAACTTCGGAGTCGCCTGGGCCTGCACTGGGCGTCTGGCACCTGGCCAGGCCCTTCAGGAAGAAGAGACCTTCCTGAAACAGCAACCACAGACTAGCACCATACTAAAGGCTGACGACTAAATTTGGGGGCTGCAAACCCATGCACACCTTCAGCTTAAACCAAAGAGGAAGAAACAAGGCCTCTCCTTCCTTGGCAGTGTATTAGAGGATGCCCAATGCACACACTTCCTATACAATCAGCTATTCTTACCAGATCGTTCTTGTGAAAGTCTGCAAAGTACTTTCCCAAAATTCTGGTAAATTTCAACAACAATCAATACTTCCCAAATTTAACATTCACGTTTTAGCTTTATAATACGAGTTATAGAATGAATTGTTAATGAATTCTAATTAATTCATCATTAGTTATAGAATCTATAATTCCCATTTTCTATCTCTATGCACTCAAAAGAAACCTACTTCAGTCTTGTGGAAAACATGCTACGTTTACTAAGACACAGATTTGATTCAAATTTCCCTTTCTCCTCCCCCTTAAAAATATACTAAAAATAACTGTCATAACATCTTACTCATCTGAACTCAGTACCTAGCAACTTATTCAGAATATAGCTGACAACCAAAAACTTGCACAAAGACGGAACTCTTAGTCTCTTTTATGAAACTATATCTGCAAGGTTAATGAGCTTTGTTATTTGGGGGGTTTTTTATGGAGTAAAGTGAAAACCAGGAGCAAACCTGTTATAGGAAAGCATACACTGATAGCTACATAAGCTGATAGCAAGACAGCAAGCAGAAAAAGTATTTTAAAACACAAGAACTGGAAAAACAATAATCTTGGTTTATTTAAAATAAAGCAAAAAGTCCTATTTTTATAGTCAAATTGCTATATCAATAAAAGCCAAATAACAAGCAATAAAAATAACTGAGTCAATAAGAAAATTAAATTTTATTTGGCATATTTCATTTTTATGAAGGTAAAAATTTGTTTTATACATTTCAGAAACACAAAACCAAATGTTTAAACTGCTTAACCAGGAAAACATCTGATTGACTAAAGGGGAAAATCCTGAGCTCTTCAGAAAACTTGACAAATCCAGAAAGACTTATTAATACTATATTTGATACTTATATCTAACAACGTATCAAATGAGGCTGGTTTCAAAGTCAACCACATGCTACTCCCAAAGCTGTCTATTCGGGAACTGGCTGGGAGAAAGGAAGGGGATCAGAGAATTTAATATTTAATCAACATGGATCAAGCTTAGAAAAGAGAACAGCTGTTAAAAAAAAAAAACTAAACTGATTATGTGAAACTACAATTCAGTATTAAATCTCATTTAATCATGTCTCTCAGGAAAACTTCTAAACACTAGTGAAAATGAAATAGCCATATCTTAGTCAAGTTATATTAAATAATAAAAGACTTTTTTATCATTTCAATTTATTTTCAAACAATCAGTACGTTGATTTTGAAAAAAGAATCACTTTTCCATCAACTGATGAATGGATAAACAAAATGTGATCTATCCATACAATGGAATATTATGCAACCAAATAAAGGGATGAAGTACTGATACAGGCTACAACACAGGTAACCTTAAAAACAATATGCTCAGTGAAAGAAATCAGACACAAAAGGCTTCATATTGCATGATTTCATGTGTATGAAACGTCCAGAATAGGCAAATCCACAGAGACAGAAAGTAGATTAGTGGTTGCCAGGGGCTGGGAGGTTTAGGTGGAAATGGGAAGTGAGTGTTAATGGGTACAGAGGTTCATTTGGGGGTGATAAAAATGTTCTAAGATTGATTATGGTGATGTGCACACATCTGTCAATATATTAAAAATCACTGAATTGCATACTTTAAATGGTACAGTATGTGAATTATATGTCAAAAAGAGCTGTTATTTAAAAAAGAAAAGCTTAATATCAGCCACTCTAAGAACCTTGTTCATATTCCTTGTTCAGGAAAATTCCACACACCATAACCAATGTTGTTGAAAGAAACAGAAACCTTAGTGCAAACTGGAACACTTCCAGGGGAGTATATGGAATTGGAAATTTAATAGCTACTAAATAAAGTAACATCATGACTAGAGCTATGAAAGCAAACATTTGCATTTGAACTTCCAATGGCAGTGGGACAAAGTTGTTATCTTAGAATCATCAGCTCTGAAAGTGTTCATAAATCACAATTTCTTTCAGGAGCCAGAAAGAACACAGAGTTAATTAAGTTATTCAAGCTGAGAAAATCACTATGAAATGTGTGTTAGAGACCAGAAAAATCCTTTGAAATGTTTTGTTTGCATGGTGTTCCAAAAGTTTTTAACCTCCTGCAATTACTGACACACTGAGTCAGTCGCCTTAGCTGGTAGAAAACATATGACTCCAACAGGCTGTGAATAACAGTTTCTCTAAGGGAAGCTACAGTTTCACAAGTTGGGCCTTTGTTGAGGTGAAATTCTCTCTCAGGTCAGATGACATATGTACCCAGAGTCAACGCTGTCTTTCAGAACAAAGTAGATTGTTTTTCCCTTTCACTTTGTTTCACCAGCCATGCAAATCACAGAAAATGTTATATTACTTTCCATGAGCTGCTTTGCTATGCATCGCTGTTTGTAAGAAAGGATAAGAAAACCATTCAATTTCTTTTATAAATCCTTTATAATTAAATCCAAGGGTTTCCTTTTATCATTTGGTGACCTCTAATTTCTATTTAAGAGACCTAAGCTAGACACTTTCCAGGTGTATTAATTTGGGGGCTACTAAGTCACACTAACTACACAGTAAATACATAGGACCCTGGCATACTAACTATACAGTCAGCAGATCCAGGAGCAAGTGAGTCTTTTATTAACAGAATAATCAGTAAGAACGTTATTAATCCAGTATTTGCTCTGTCCTGCCAGTGAAAAACTTGCCAACAAAAGTGAAATTCATCTTACTGGCAACTAACCTTCCAATCTCTCTCCAAAGTAATGTTCAAACAGAAACTGAAGCACATTTTTTTAATTTAATCACTTCACATTTTCTCCAAGCCATTTCAAAAGTAGTTCTCAAACTTTCAAAATAAAATGGGTTTCCTCTAATGATACCCTGGCTTTATATAACAAATGTGATTTTAAAAATGTGTAAATTATACTTCTATAACTCAATCTTATTTACTTATATTTAAAGGAAGTAAAGAATCCTTTAGAACATTAAGAATTTCACCATGCCCTGCAATTTAGCGGTTAGGTAAATCTGAGTTTCCATATGCTAAATTTATCTAAATAAGGGTTCACAGTTTAAACAAATGAATGAAGAAGAAACCAGTTTTTCATATGAAGAACGCGTACTATGTTCCAGTCACAGAAGCTCAGCTATTCTTAGAGAAGGGTGAGGGATTTAAAGCGCATCTAGTTCAAACTTTATGTTTTACAAACAGGAAGAAACTGAGACAGAGAGATTAAATTATTTTCCCGAAAGTGTTTAACTAGTCAGTGGAGAAAACATCTTAAGATGAAAAGCTAATCTATTGAACAAATTTATTTTTTCAAACAATAATTCTATAAAAGTACTTTTCTTTCAGAACATCACCCTTCCCTGGTTTTAGACAGCTCATTCACAAAACAAAAATTAACATTAATAACCACAAAAAGCATTTCTCATGGGGAAAAGAACTCATTTATGAAGTTACAGAATGCAGTATAATCCACACTTGAGACGTTAACACTTAACAGGGCAGAACTAAATCAATGCGCAATAGTCTCTTTCACTTAAAGTGTCAAAGTCTTAATGGGATATTGTATGTTGATATCCATAAACAAGAATATAAATCACCTGCATGTGGGTTTTCTTCCTCTCTACAAACTACGTGGTAAAAAACCAAAGTTAATATTTCCCATACAATTCAAACACAAATATAAATGATCTAAAAGCTGCTTTCAGTAGCACATCTTTCTTTGGGAGGAAAAAAAAAATGAACAGAATTTAATAGCATTACATAAAAATCCTGGAAATTATGCACAAAGATTATGCTGGAGCTTTGCCGAAAAAAGGGTATGCTGGCTTTCCATGTGCATAAATTATAATCAAATAGGAATTATAAGGAGCTACGGTATTATTAAAGATAAATATACTTCTTGAAATCTCCGTTTTAAAAAGCTTAAAAATGATTGCCTAAACTAAGCCATTCAGCCCCATATTTCCTGAACCCTAAATAAACACTTGGGTTTTCAACCCTCTGAGTTCCTGCCTGGCAGCCTTTTCCGAAGAACCCAGGAGCCCAGGAGCAGGGGACTGCCCACTCTCCCACACCCATAGGCCCATTTCACACGCCCGGGCACTCTCCCCTCTCCTTCCCTAAGTACTTTAATGATCCTACCAGTAGCCTCTATTTAATTAACCACTCAACTATTCCTGGAAAACCAGCTGTTGCCTTCCCTCTCCCTTCTGGTTTGTTCCATGTAAATGTCTGGGCTGTGGTTATTCTTCATTCATTCATTCATGTCACAAATACTGAGCATCTGCTATATGCCAGCTATGTTTCTGGCACTAGAAATACAGCAGTAAATAAAATGTGCAAACATTCCTGCTCTCAAGACACATTCCAGTGGGGTGGAGACAGATCAGAAACAAAATAATTAAGTCAAATGCACATTATACAAGACAGAAAGGAGAGTGGCAGGGCAGTCATTCCAGGAATCACTATTCAGAACAAGGTTCCTGTGAAGGGGATTCCTGAAGTTGGGCCTCCTGGAACCCTTCACAGCTGTCCTGGGGGATGGGACTCGACAGGCTGAGGGCACACTTCAGTCTGCAAACAAGTGATCTACATTTTGGTCTAGGATTTCTTTCATTTTATTGTTCTTTTAATCCTTATTTACCAACATTCACAGGCACCTGTCCCTCAACAGGCATTAGTGGGAAGATACTGGAGACAGATATGCTGCATTGCTCTATAATGGTCAATTGTAAGAATGTAAATTAAAGCTTCTGACAAGCTTGAAAAAAGCACAAACCATTTGTTCAGCAGTGCTCTTTCTTCATATAAACATGCATATACTGTTAATTTTCTTTTCAAAAAAGAAGAGGGTAAACCTTACCTCAGTCTTGCTAAACAAACATACCAGACAAACAGAATTAATGAGATTTTAATGCCTATAATTTCTCTACTCCATAAAATGTTACTTGATGAGTACAAACACTGCCAGTTTGTATGAAAAGGATTCAGGGGTCAACTGGAAAGGGTTCTCAGGGCCCAAGATAGGACAATCTGAGCATAAAAAAAAAAAAAAAAGATATCTGTAATGGAGTGAAATACACCAAAGAAGCTAAAATCCAAGAGTTTACATTGATTCTTGAAAAAAGCCACTGGTCACCTTCACAAGATGTTAAGAAACCAACTCAGCCTGAAAACTGGTGGATAACGGGAAAGAATCAAGCAAATAGAACACAAACTTCTCAACATACACAGTCCCCAAGATCCTAAGATTTCACAATGGCTGAGATAACAACGTGCCTGAAAACATTGAACAGGAAAGAGCTGAATGAAGAAAGGTATAGTTTTTTTTTCTGTTGCTGTTGCTAAGAAAACTGTCCCCGCTTTCAGTAACTCTAGTTGGTGAATCTAATCTCTACGGAGAGTTATTATGTGCTGATTACTTTTCTAAGTACTTAATATTATTTTCTCTTTTAATCCTTAAAACAATTCTACGAAGCGGGGACCAACGTTTTCTAATACAGTCCTTTGGGATTAAATACTGGCTCCACCACTTAGTAGCTTCTTCTAGCTGTGTGACCATTGCAAGTTACTTAACCTCTCTGTGCTTCAGTTCCCTCACCTATAAAATGGAGATAATAAGTCTCCCTATCTCCAGCCCTTTTTGTATAGAGCATATTTGTTTAGGTGATTATTTGATTAATGTCTACTTTCCCTTCTAGGCTGTAGAGTCTAAGAGGGCACAGAGCTCTATCTCCAGAACCTAGTCCAGGCCTCACAAATAGTAGAAACTCACTTGATACTTATTTAATAAATAAATGAGTTTACAGCAGAATACAGTAGAGCTGAATAACTAACTACTCTGGTGTAAACCTCATCCAATATCGCCAGAGTCCCAAAGCTAAAGATTTTCCCATAATTTCTCAGCTATCAAGGGTCACATCATCTTAAGTACCTCTAAGCTCTGGGGACCAGAAGCAGCCCAAGAACAATACTGCCTAAACTCCCTAGAGTTTTTCAGTAAAGAAGCTACCAAACCTGGCAGCTACAGTTTAACTAGGGCAAGTTATTGGTGTTCTGTATTTTGGACACTTGCCCTTTTTCATTTGGGAAACTGACACAATCACAGTCCCTGGTGAGTTCTGAGTTTCAGTACCCAGTTATGCAAGATGTGCACCAAACAGAGTGCCGGAAAAAAGAAATCCCCTTGAGTGCAGTACAAAACGTGACTCCCCAAGCAGAAGAGTTGGTTATTATTTATTGAACGCCTGTTACAATCAAGTCACTATGCTAATAAGTGCTTTACTTGAATAATCATCTCGTTTGAGTCTCCCAATAGGCCTCTGACAGAGGCGCTATCATTCCTAGCTTGCCCAAGGTTCCACAGTTGAGAAATGAGAAATGAATCCAAATGTATGGGAAACCAAAACCCACGCACAGGACCGCTATACTATTCTGCCAAAGGGGGAGCCCTGCAAAAATAAATCAAAAAACAAAGTTGACAGTCTTCATCCTGATCCCTCAACACCAGCAGCAGAGATCTGGCAGAATCACAAAGGATTTTTTTGAGAAAAAGGAAATGTATGAACTGAAGTCACTTGCTACTTCCACAATAAATGTCACACGTCTATCCTAATTCCAGTGTGAACTGTCCCATCTACATGAAAATGTGTGTTTGGGGAGTAGGTACAAAACCCTCACTCTTCCTATCTTACCATTTAGGGAAGCAGTTCTGAAAGTGCGGTGTGCTGACCCCCATGGGTCCCTAAGACTTCTACAGGGCATCTGTGAGATCAAAACTATTTTCATAATAATACTAAGACATTATTTGCCTTTCTCAGTGTTGACACTGGCCTTGATGGTACAAAAGCAAAGGTGGTTAGACTTCTGGTACCTGACTAAACTGGGTGGTGGCACTAAACTGTGCTAGTCATCAGTGAGCTCTGTCCCACCACACACTTGCAGAAGGAAAAAACGGTCATTTGCACTTAAAAATGTCCTCTGATGAAGCAGTAAAATCGAATAACGGTGTTAATTCTTGAGTGCGTGTCTCTTTAATGTTCTGTGGGATGATATGGGAACAGCACCACCCAGAGCACTGACGTGATCGGTTGTCACCAAAAGCATCTGCACACCTGTTTGGGCTGCAAGCTGAACTAGCTGCTTTTTTGATGGAACATCGTTTATACTTGACCCACAGACAGACTATGGTCACTCAGACTTGAGTATCTGGCAGACTGTTCCTGAAAAATGAATGAAATGAGTCTGTCGCTTCAAGGAAAACAACTGAGAGTATTTGTTGCCAAGGATGAAACTCAAACTTTCAAGTGAAAACCAGCATTTTGGAAAGCTTTTATCTGCCACTGTGAAGCTGACATCGCCCCTATATTTAAAGACTTCGCTTATGTCAACATTTGGAAGATCTGCATAACTCAAGAAACCATAATTTTCCAAATGACCAATGCATGACGTTAGAAAATCACACCCAGGGAAAGGTTCATTTAAAAATCCAACGGGGTTTTGATAGCAGATGAAAAAACTGATTAGTAGGATTTCAGATTCCATATTGCAACTAACCCTTAAGAAACTACCACTTCTTGGATGTTGGCACAGTATCGAAGAAAAACATCCACAATTGTCTAAAACAGCTATCAAAATGCTCCTCCACTTTCCAATTATAGATCTCTGAGAGCCAGATTTTCCACACATTCTTCAACATAATGCAACAGACTGAAGGCCAAAGCAGTTAAGAAAATCCAGTTGACAAGCTTAAAAATGGCTAACGTGATAAATATTTATTATGTGTGTATGTGGAATGACTATACTCTCACAATATCGAAATCCAAACAGAAATACCAATTAAGTTACCAATCAACAGAGAGACGAAAATTTAAGCACATGTGCACACACGATAAAAAATGCACTGTGTTCTTTTCAAGATTATTATTCCACAGCAAAGTACATAGGCGACACTGACCAGTAGGTAGAAACACAATTATTATTTGAAGGCTGGCTAGTAGATGAGAACCCCGAAATTTCTTTACTTATTCTATTTGCTTCTGTTTAATTTTTCCTTCTTAGTGATTCTACCTGAAAAGATTACCCTCCTCCCTTCATTCCACCTGAAATTCAGAGAACCATACCCTTAACTTTCTTTACCAAAGGCTAATTCTACTCAAAAGCTGGTCCTCAGAATCAACAGCTTGGCGGGGGGTGGGGGGGTACCTCCCTGGTGGCACAGTGGTTAAGAATCTACCTGCCAATGCAGGGGACATGGGTTCGAGCCCAGGCCTGGGAAGATCCCACATGCCACGGAGCATGGGCACACTAAGCCCATGTGCCACATTACTGAGCCTGTGCTCTAGAGCCCGAGCCACAACTACTGAAGCCCGTGCACCTGGAGCCCGTGCTCCGCAACAAGAGAAGCCACCACAAGGAGAAGCGCGCACCACAACGAAGAGTAGCCCCCGCTCACCTCAACTAAGAGAAAGCCCGCACACAGCCAGCCAGCCAGCCATCAATAAATAAATAAATATTTTTTAAAAAAGAATTAACAGCTGTGTGCTCCTCTGGAAGCCACATAATTTGGTCTGAAGGAGCCTGAATAAACGGTCATCAGAGGCTGCCTGAGTGCCGACTCCACAGCTGTTTGTCGTCTCTGATCCCAGATGTCAAGCCAAATTTTCTGCTTCATCTTATCTCTGCCCCTTGCTACTCGAGAGGCTGTTTCGACCTACACAAGAGTGTCTGCGCAAGGATGCAGGTGAGCAGGGAGTTTCTCTTCAACATGACTTAAAAGTGGACACCAAGCGGTCAGCTATGGGCAAGCACTACCGTGGCAAGGGTTACAAGCTATCCAAGCTACCAGTTGAAGCGAGGGGTGTATCTGAGCAAGCAAACTGCACCCCAAACTAGTGTGTAGCCAGGGCTCCTAGCTGTAGCTGGCAGGGAACCAGGGAGCACAGACTTCCAGTTTGGGACAGCTGCTGGCAAAAGCTGAAGCGCCAAGTACTTCTGTCCACTGTCAATTTGAGGAGTGGACCCAGACAGGGGCTAGACAGGGACTCTTCCAAGTGCCACACATCAGCACATGGTGCAGGGCTCGGTCACTGAGGTGGCCAGTGGGTAACCATCTCTACCAATGCACATCAACAGATCTTCCCCTGAGCTAAAAGCTTGGTTTGGGGGGCAAGTCTTGTTTTGTTTCTGCACCTAACAATGCAATAGCCCCAACATTCCCTTCTACAAATACATGAGTGTTGATGTCGATTTGGAATGACTGTGCACCTTCGTTTAATCTTCCTAGTATTTAAGAGAAAAGATGACTGTATTTTCTGACAGTTTCACTTTCTTTGTGACTCTCTACCTATGAAAGGAAAAACTAACAGTTCTAGACAACACTCCTTACCTTTTTGCTTGTGGCCCAAGACAGAAGGGAACAGCCAGTACCCTCATGGGCCCAGTGGTATGTCCCAAATAGTGTGAAAGGACCCTTCTTCCCATCACTCAAATCAGACTATTTCTTCCTAATCTTTAATAATAATTGCCCCTTACTTTCTGGATCATTTCCAAAATCCTAGTCCTGTGCTGAAAATTCTTTCAACCTTCTCTCTAAGTGACTGGGCACCCTCTCTAAAATTTCACATACAAATTTTATCTTTTACTGATAAAGTTTATTGTTTATTGTCTGATCATCGTATTAGAACAGAATCACCAGGAGGGCAGAAATTTTGGTGTTTTTTTTTCACTGCTGTATCCCCAGCACCTAGAAATGTGCCCAAAACAAAATAGATCATCTGTTGAATGAATGAATGGACAAGCCAGGGGCTCCTGGCTTATTTCATATTCTACAACTTGATTCTGCATTTTCCATTCACACCACAGAAACTTCAAAGGCCTCTCACCCATGCCTGATGTCAAACTGTCCCCACGTCAATTCCAGAAACTTGAAAAGCCATTTCTGGTTCAAAGAATCAAGCCCCTCGCCTGCCCCTGTCATCTTTTTAAATACGGCTAGAAATCCAATCCAGCTGATCTTACTACTGCTCACATCTATCCCCTCATCTCTGCCACCACGGTTGTTACCTTGGTCCAGGCCACTATTGCCTCTGCCTGGGATTTACTGAAACAGCTCACTAATCACCAACCCACATTCCCTAGAACTGAAAGAGTAAACTTTCTCAAATTGCAAATCAGATCACCCAAGCTTCCTGCTCAAAGCCCATCAGTGGCTCCCCATTACCTACAGGATGGAATCCAAACTCCTTCCCAGGTAATCGCAGTTGTCCTTGTCCTGATGAACTATTTAAACTGCCCAGTCCACCAAGAAACGTAACCCCAAGCCTTTGCCCATGCTTCCTCCTCTGCACCGAATGTCCTTTTTATCCACCTGGAAAGCCACTGCTCGACCTCAAGACCCACCAGGTGCGTGCACCTCTCTACTGCATTCCCATCTCTGGACTTGACGACGTTTATACCCTCGAGCTCCCCCAGGTCACAAACCATCATGACTCCACCTGCGCGTCTCCGGGGCCAGGCGCCGTGAGAGCACAACAAAGATGTTCTCAGGGTGAGTGAATGTGCAGAAATGATGAAAGTCCACTTCCCACAAAGCCTGTTCAGACAAATTACAGAGCGGCAGCTTCCTTTCACACTGCCAGGCTAATGCTGGAATCCCCAGTTTATTCAATGGATATTCATTTCTACAGAATCCTCTACTGGTTATTTTTAACCCCAACATCAGAAAAGCAGACAAAGGAAAAGCTAACTGCCAACACTGCGTAGAGAAAAATAACTGCCACAAACCCAAAGATGGGCTAAAAGGAATCTTATGTATACAACCTTAGCCCTCTGTATGAAAAGGGTCTTCTACAAACTATGCTATCATCTCAACTAAGCAGATTTGTACAATGTCAGGAAAATTGAACTGTGCAGTTTCAAAAAAGGTCAGGAAGTTGTGTAGACATGCTCTATTACTGGGGTCCCATCCAGAGGTTTTCAAAATGTGCCGAATAAAGCAAAAATCATGGTCTCAGGGAAACTGTTAAAGGAGAGACTATCATACCAAAAAATCACCGGTTAAGCTAAGCCTTCTATCCTTCCCCATCTCCCATCCAGTGCTAAAACTTTTCCTTATAAATATACAGTGTACACAAATTTAAAGAAAAAGTTAATTTATGAAATTTACACTATGTGAGTTTTTCTTAAAAATCAACAAACTCATTCTGGCGTTTCTTTTTTTTTTTGGTCAGTGTTTTTGAGACCTTTGATCTGTAAGTTGAAAATAAAATTACACATAAATTAACAAAAATGGGTACTGCCAAAGAATCAAAGACCTGGCAATTTCCAGACATACTTAATGATTACATCTGTTTTTATTTTTGAAATTCAAGTAATACACTGTTCAAAGCACCACTTACAAAACTGCTATCATTGTCATACTTAATCTAATATAGTACAGCGCTGCTCCATTCTCTGGAACCTGTCCCACAACCCTTGAGGACAGAGCCTGAGACACTCAGATCCCAAAGGTGCCAAAATGTCAAGCAGGGATTACATCCGCACCCCACTCCACTGGCACCTCCAGACTCCAGAGCAAGAGATACCCTCCTGCAGAGGAAGACACTTGTCACAGCAGAATCTCTTAAGCGAACTACAAAGTGTAGTTTCTGACCTCATCAATGTAGCCTTGCAAGCTCTCGAGGCAGAGAGAATTATGATGTGAAAATATATTTCTACTCTACCCACAAATTCTTCAACTGCTGGCAAAATTAACAGAATAAAGAAAAATTAGGATAAGAATAAAGCACCCTCGCCAGATAAGTAAATGACATGGAACTCCGATCACAAGCAGAGAAAGAAAATATCAACTGAGCACACGGGACTGTGTCAAGGCTGACAATCTACCCAGGCCCTCAGACTCAACCACTTACCAACGCTGATTTACACTATTACTTCTCCTGTCTCTGATTTAAGCTGTTACTTCTCCTTCTGAGGATTCCATTCCCTGGGGCTTTTCACTGTGTAATTATGCAACGTGGGGGCACCACAAAACACAATACAGCTTTACAAATGTTGGCTTTTTAAAAATTAATGTTATTTTCTCTACATACTTCCAAAATAGATGTTCCCCTCAATCCAGAAGACTTTAGTAAAATATAAGGACAATTTTAAAAAAGGATGGGAGAGGATGTTAGTTATTTAGAATTCTTACTTTTGATCCCACTTACTTATACATCATTTCCCAGACCTCAAAGATTTTTGCCCTAAGTGAAAATAAGAAGAGTAAAATAAAAGAAGCAGCTCAGTGAAAACATAAAGAATAGCAGTAAGGATCTTAAGACAGGGACACATCTGAGGGGTTGGGGGAGGGGGTCTAAACTTTCAAATCACCTGGTGGTCTGAGAAGTTCAATATTCTAAAATGCTGCAGTCTATAAGGTAAGACAAATACCATGATAAGAAAGCATTGTTAAATAAATGGAAGCTGAAAATGCAAACATTTTTTTAAAAGAGATTAGGCAAAAGGCAGTGTGCAGTTAGGGGTACATAATTTCATCTAATTCTCAAGGGTCTTGCAGGGCTGAGCCGACGTCCTTATCCCATCAAAGTGAGGCCCAGAGAGGAGAAAAGTTTTATTCTTCACATTTTTGGAAAAAGGCATAGAAAAACATTTTGATGGGGCTCCAGGGTGACCAAATGGATCACAAAGGCAATTTCTTATGGTGCTTCAAAGTTTTGACCACTGAAGGGCTCCGATCCCCTTAACACTCATCAGACCTGCCCCAGAATCTCAGAAACATTAACAGCCAACTGGCAGGATACATATTGTCAAAGTTTTCCTTCCTTCAGAAAAGGTGTCATCTATGTCAGCACTGTCAGGGTGTGAACAGATCTGTGATACCTCACTCACTGGGGGAAAAGTCCCACTGGTCCTGAGATGCCCCCATGATTAGATGTCCAAGAACAACTGATCTGCCTCCAGATGCTGACAGGGGAAAGAGACTGTTTTGTTTTTCCAACACAAATGGGACTGGGGAGGGAGATGACAAGGCAAAGAAATGCACATACCTTTCAACTGGTCAGCAACAACGTTCTGGCCGAGGCGTTCAGTGACCTTCCCATCTTCCATTTCGTACCGGTCATCTAGGTATTTTGCGGTGGCCTCGGAAATGTGAACTTTGCCAGCCACTCCCAGCTGTTCCATGAGATTGGCCAAGTTCACATCATTGGACCACACGTCGAATTTAAACCTCCTCATGCCCAAGATGCCGCACAAGACAGTCCCCGTGTGAACCCCGACGCGCATGTTCACCATCTCTTTCTTCTCTTGGCAGAACTGCTCGATAGCCCTTATCATGCCCAAGCCCATTTCGATGCAGCAGTAGGCATGGTCGGCCCGAGGCTCGGGACACCCGGCCACACAATAGTAGCAGTCTCCCAGGGTGCTGATTTTCTCACACTTGGTCTCCTCGCACAACCGGTCGAAGCGGCCGAACAGATCGTTGAGGAGCCCCACCAGGGCATGGGCGGACTTATTGGCACTCATCTTCGTGAAGCCCACGATATCTGCGAATAAAATACTGACTTCTTCAATCTGCTGCATTTTAAACGGGCGGAAGGCAATAGGGGCTTTCTGTATGGAAGACTTTTTCTTCCTGTTCTTGGGGCTGGAGGTGGCATGCCTTTTGACAGAATTCTCGCTCTCCTCGTCCCCCTGCTTCATCAAGTCATCAGCTATGATTCTTGGCATCACAGAATGAATCATCCTCTCTTTCAGGGCTTTTTCCACTTCCAGATCCTTTCCATGCATAATTGACTGGCCCACCTTGAGGAAGGTGCTCCTGGATCTCACCTGGGACATGATGAACAGGTGGATCCCAATGGCGTGAATGCAGACGTGGAGCAGGGCTCGGCTCAGCAGCTCCCAGTGCAGGGCCTCTGCTCCAGGTGAGGGGAAGCAGGCTTTGTCTTGGAAATGATAGCCAAAGGTCTCAAAAAGAACAGAATAGGCCACTCCCAAAATCAAGCTCAAGTACAAAGGTAAGTGCATGACGGTGTAGAGCAAAAAGAGCACTTCAATGCACATGGAAAAGCTCCCCACTTGAGATAAGCAAGTGTCTGTGGGCCTGGCTGCCCGAGTATGATTGAAGCTGTCAACTCGTCCTGAGAAGGGCGTCAAAACCTGAAACTGGGCAGCCAGGGTCAGGGCGAACACCAGGAGGGTGAGAACCAGCGAGGTCCACACGTAATGCCGGGCGTACAGCTTGGTGAAGGTAAACAGAAAAAAGCCCACACACACCACGAGGAAGCACAGAGCAGGGGCTACCATGACAGTCAGTTTGGATCTCATGTGGACCCCAAAATAGATGCTCCAGAGAAGGCAGGCGAAGCCAATGTAGAAGAGCGCATACCGGAAGCGGCGCTGGGTCTGCGGGAAGCAGCGCTCCATGCAAGCCTCCTCCAGGTTCATGGAGTCGAATTTGAGGTCCCACCACCGGCTGGAGGCCCTCTCGAACAGCTGAGGCAGCTTCTTTTTCCTGCGCAGGCGGCCTCCGGCGCCCATTCTCCGGGGGACCCCCCCTGAGTCCCCGGAGCTGCTACAGCTGGAGGAGATACTGTACTTGCAGTGTTTCGGGTGGCTGTTGGAGGACAGCTGCTTGGGGTTGATTTTGACCCTCACGCTGTTGCTGTCTCCGCTGGAGTCGCAACTCACCTCGGTGCTGTGGTGCTGCAGCAGCTGCTGGTGGGGCGGGGAAGCCATGTTGCCGAGCGCTCGGAAGCCTCCCGGCCGGGGTCACCAGGACCTGTCAGCGAGACAACCAGAGTTACACTGGGATCTGTTCCTGCAGGTACGCACACCTGAAGGCCACGAGCTCCACCGGTTTCCTAAGTGGGGGGCCCCGGCGGTCTGCTGGGAAAGGCACCGTCTGCTCACAACAACCGGGTAATGTCTGAGCGCCTCTCCACCGTCCCCCCTCGAGGCCAACCGCAGCCACCGGGCCGGACATGGAACACCCGGGGGTCCGAGCGCGGGCCGCCCCCGCGCCCGTCCAGCGCCGCCCGAGCCCACAGTGCGTTTCCTACGCGCGCACTCGCCTGCTCCGCCGCCGGCTCCGGAGGGAAAGTCCAGCCGAGCCCTCTCACGCCGCGGGCCGCTCTTGCAAACACAGCTCTCCCGGCGGCCGCCGCGGGCCCCTCATGCTGCACACAGAGCGGCGCCTCGGCCGCTTCAAGGCCGGCGGCCGGACCCCCGCCCCCGCCCCGTGCCCGGCGCCCTCACGCTCGGCAGCTCCGCGGGCGGCGGGCGGGCTGCGAGGCCCGGCGCGAGTTTGTGGATCCCGCGGCGCTGCGGCCGCCCCCGTTGGCGCGGCTCGTCTAGCGGGGCCTGACCCGGCCGCGCCGCCCTCCCGGCCTCCGGGGCCAACCCCGCGCCCCGGAGCCGCCGAGCGCAGGGCGCGGCGGGCGCGGGCCCCTCAGCCGGCGGCCCGTGCGCGGCGCTGCCGCAAAGCCCGCTCCCGGGACGCCCGCCCGCCCACGCCTGGGGCGGCCTCCCGAGCTAAAGATGCCGCCGCGGCCGCAGCCGCAGCCGAGCCCCACGATGCCGCTGCCTCATGTCGAAAGAGCCGCCGCCGCCGCCACCATCTCCAGCCCTCTCCCTCTCCCCCTCCCGCTGTCACTGACAGACTCGCGCCCGCGTCGCCCCTCGCCCCGCCACAGCGCGCACGCGCAGCCCGCGCACGCCGCCGCCGGGCCCGGGTACGCGCACAGTGCGCGCGCCGGGACGGCAGGGGTGCAGGAGGGGGGCGGGCCGCGCGCTGAGGCACCGCCCTCCGCCGAGGCCGCGCTGTATCCAGGGCGCGGACTGCAAGCACTGTGGGGTCTGCGGGACTGCGGGCACGTTGAGAGACCACCGTTCCCCGCGGCTCGACACCCCAAGACCCGCTCCGGGAAACCTAAGGGCATCTGCTAGTTAGGGAGCAACTGGGGTGTGACGTTTTGGACATGAAAATGTTTGCCCTTCTGCTCGGCACACCTTGTTTATAAATGGAAGTTTGCAACTATTGCATGTGCCTAAAGGGAAGATCCCCTTTCTTCGTAAGCAATGAGCAAGTGTCACCCGGGGCCCTAGGCCCTCCCTGAGCGCGTTTGGGGCGACCACCGCAGTGCAATCCGAGCCCCAGCCTCTGCTGGCCCAGCCTGGCGGGCCTCCAGGGCGCTGTGGTTGGCCCTAGAAAGCTGATGACACTGAGAAGCAACTCCTCCAGCCCCAGGGAGTTTCCCTTCCCAACCTTGGGTCGTCTCCCCCTTCTCCTGAAAAACTGTTTTTCCCTTTCCACAAATGAAGTTTTCAAAAGAGTCTGCTACTCCCATGGCAGTGTGACAGTGGCCTCTTGAGCATTGTCTGCAACGTGAAGTACAGTCCTCTGCTCCCCAGGGCACCAGTCCTGACCCTTCTCCTCCACACACTTCACAGTACCTCCTGACAGTCATGGGGGTCTGCGCCCTCCTTGCCTCGCCGGGTTTCACTGTTGAATTAGAAAATAAAGTATCAATAAAATGTGGCTTGTCTATAGCGTGGAATACTATTCAGCCATAAAAAGGAGTGGCGTGCTGATTCATGTTGCAACCCAGGTGAACCTTGAAAACATGATGCTAAGTGAAAAAAGTCAGTCAGGAAAGACTGCATATTGTATGATTCCATATATATGAAATGTCCAGAATAGGCAAAGCCATCGAGACAGAAAGCAAATTAGTGATTGCCAGGGAGTGGGGGTGATGGGAATGAGGAGGGAGTGCTAGTGGGTGAGGGGCTTCCTTGGCGGGTAATGGAAATGTTCCCCAACTAGATGGTGGTGGTCACACAACACTGTGAAAGTACTGAATGCCACTGAACTGTACACTTTAAAATGGTTCAAATGGTAAATTTTATGTTGTGTATTTTACCACAATAAAGAAAAAAGAAAACCAAAAAGTAACACAGTGTCTTTGCCATGGTTTTTCTGCAAAAAGTGCATAACCTCCATCTAATCATGAGAAAACATAAGATGAACCCAAATTGAGAAGTGTTTTTCCAAGTTATTTATCAGTACCCATTCAAAGTGTCAAGGTCATGAAAGACAAAAAAAAAAGACTGAGAAACTGTCACAAGTCACAGAAAACTAAAGGATACAACAACTCTGGATCCTGATTTGGAACCTGGAACAGAAAAGGCCATCTTGGGGAAACTTGAATAATTTCTGGAGTTTATTTAATGGCGTTGAGTTATGAGGTGTTAATTTCTTGGTTTGGATCATTGTACTATTGATATGATTAGGCACGATGTTAACATGAGGGGAAGCTTGGGTGTACAGTATAGGGGAACTCTCTAGTACTTTTTACAACTTTAAAATTGTTTCAAAATAAACGTCATAAAAAGTTAAAAATAAACCTTTATTGAGCTTCAACTATGTGCCAGGCACTCTCACATATTCCATTTTTGCAGATGAAGAAATTGAGGTTCAGGAGAGCAGAATGCATGGCACAAGCCAGTCAATGAGACAATAATAGGAAACTTACATTGAGCGAATGTGCCAGAAACCACTGGACGCTCTCACTTGTGACCTTTTTGGTCCTTATGACAATCCTCTGAGGTAGATATCATTGTCCCTATTTTAGAGATGTGAAACTGGGGTTGGAGAGTGACATGTCCAAAGTCAGACAGTGGGCTAGGGACAGAGTTCAGATTCAAAACCTGATCAGACTCCTGTAGCAACGAAGCTCTGAGCGGCCCAGGCACCACCCTCTGTGAGCTTCCAGGTGGCCCTGCCTCCTCTGTTGACCAACCCAGCTGGACAGGCAGCCCTTGGAGACAGTGCTAACTGTGCACTTACACCCCCATTTAATGCTACCCCAAGCTCCCCATTCCTCATCTCCTTCAATAATCTGAAAGACTGCCTATCTGTGCTTTTCCTCACCTCTGCAAATCATTTCAGTCCACCCACCGTTTCTGGTGACTTTGACATTATAAATCAATTAGTCATGTCAGAATTTTAGACACAGGGAATGATCATACCCACCTCCCTCCTTCTCTTTTGTATGTCTTCTGGAAGCAGTTAGGCAGCATTCCCTGCTGTTGAACGTCCTCAATCTCCAGGTTAGGGCATGAGTCATTCCATAAACCCTTGGGATTGAGGACGATGTGCCTGGCACTGTGTGTTAGGTCCTGGGCGTACGATGATACACCATCTCTGCCTTTAAGGGGCTTGTAGTAGCTGGGAAAGATGCCAAGGGAAGGGAACGGGTTAAGAAAATGGAATCAAGATCCAAATGAGGCCTATGTATTGTAATTGGTTGAGGTAGCTCTTATGTCTGGTTTTTTTTGGTTGATTTTTTTTTTTTTTTTTGTGGTACGCGGGCCTCTCACTGTTGTGGTCTCTCCCGTTGTGGAGCACAGGCTCCAGACGCACAGTCTCAGCGGCCATGGCTCACAGGCCCAGCCGCTCCGCGGCATGTGGGATCTTCCCAGACCGGGGCACGAATCCGTGTCCCCTGCATCGGCAGGTGGATTCTCAACCACTGCGCCACCAGGGAAGCCCTTGGTTGATTTTTTATTGAGGTAACGAGATCTTGATTCAAACCAATCAACTGTATAAGGTTTTATGAGGTCTTCCCTGGTGGTGCAGTGGTTAAGAATCTGCCTGCCAATGCAGGGGACACGGGTTCGAGCCCTGGTCCGGGAAGATCCCAGATGCCGCGGAGCAGCTAAAACCATGCGCCACAACTACTGAGCCTGCACTCTAGAGCCCATGCTTCGCAACAAGAGAAGCCACCGCAATGAGAAACCTGCGCACTGTAACGAAGAGTAGCCTCTGCTCGCCGCAATTAGAGAAAAGCCTGCGCGCAGCAACTAAGACCCCATGCAGACAAAAATAAATAAATTAATTAATTAATTTTAGAAAAGATTTTATAAGAGAACCAGGAAAATCTGAACACTGTATTTGATGATTACTAATAAAATATTGTTATAATGCTAAAAAGAAGAGGAAGAAGGGGGAGGAGGGGGGGAGGGGGAGGGGGAGAAGAAAGAAAGAAAAAGACAAATTAATTAAGCTTGGTGACAGATTGCACATGATGGAGAGTTCTACAAAGGAGGTAACTACATTCTCATTCTCCCCCAGACCTGGAGGGTAGTTGCTGGAGGGTCCTGGGTCCCTTCTTCTCCACCCCCAGCATAAAGGTGCCTGATAACCTGCACGTACAGGGAAGATGCTTTCTCCAACCATCCAACCCGGGTTGCCACTAGATCTGCCAGGGTTTTCTCTCCATCTGTGATATGTGTAGAACTTCCACCCGGACACAGCGTGAATCAGAATGCGTCCATACAAACTACAAAAGCTTTCTGAAAGCCTTGCTGGCCCCATCCTGTGATCCTCGCCCATCCTCACACGCATGATCACCTGATCAGTGAGGACCTCTGCTCTGAGCTGTTAGAAGTCACCGGGGTGACAACCGTGACTGGCTCCATATGGATGGAGCACCACATTATTTTTGGTTGTCAGGTGGGCAATCCTCTTGGAGAACCACCCACTGGTAGAAGGGACTCCCCTCTCTTACCTGCTCATGTGTCCCAAGCTTTGATTACAAGCTTTGAGTCCTTTCTTCTTTCAACTGATGAGGGTGAGTTTGTAGGAATCTACCCACATTTTTTTTCACCATTGACTTCCTCCATCCTGTTGGCTGGTGACAAGTCTTGGGCAGCTGCCTTCACGCTGGCAGAGGATCAGATGTCCGGGCAAAACAAAAGAAGATCGATTAGAGAAGATAACCAAAATCACTTGCAGACTCCTCTATAATCCAGGAGTCTTCAATCTAGTCTTCAATTTAGCAGATTCTAAACCCCTGCTGTGCCTGGTACATAGCCCAATAACACCTTATTGAACGAATGCATGTGGGAATTAAAAGAGATAAGATGTATGTGGGGGACTTTCCTGGTGGTCCAGTGGCTAAGACTCCGCACTCCCAATGCAGGGGACCTGGGTTTAATCCCTGGTCGGGAAACTAGATCCCACATGCCACAACTAAGAGTTGGCATGCTGAAACTAAAAGATCCTGCATGGGGCAGCTAAGATCCGGTGTAGCCAAATAAATAAATATTTTTTTTAAAAAAAGATTTATGTGAAATAGTTGAGCTCCCCATTACTTTTAGTAAGCAGAATAAGTAACACTGTAATGTAATGCTTATGAGTTTATAGATCTTTCTATCTACACTTATAATAGAGGCTCTGGCTTGAACCCAAAGCTAAAATATGTGATGGGCGTATTTATGACACCATGGGGCCAGGGAGGACCAGTCCTGGGGGCAATCACATTTTGAAGTAAGGTTGGTTGACCCAGCAAGAGCTTGGCTCAGAGAGAGGATGGGGGATAAAGCATGGTGTCTGTCACTAGATTTGTCACCTGGCCCACCTCCTGCTGGACTGCTGCTCCCATCCCACCCTGTAGGTAATGGTGAGGAACTTTGGAGTAAGTGTGAGAAAAACTGCATAAGAGCTGTGTAGTGGATTGAAGAGTTTACCCCCAAAACTCATGTTCACCTAGAACCTCAGAATGTGACCTTATTTGGAAATGGGGTTTTAGCAGAGGTAATTAGTTAAGATGAGGTCATACTGGAATAGAGTGGGCCCTAAATCCAATGACCAGTGTCCTTATAAGAAGAGGCGAGGACACACACACACAGGGAGAAGAGAGGTATGGGGAGACAGAGACAGTGATTGGAGAGATGCCTCTACAAGCCAATGAAGGCCAAGCATGGCCGGGAGTCACCAGAAGCTGGAAGAGGCAAGAAGAATCCTCCCCTGGAGCCTCCAGAGGGAGCGCAGCCCTGACATCACCTTGATTTCTGACTTTTGACCTCCCGACTGGGAGAGAATAAATTTCTGTTGGTTGAAGCCACCAAGTTTGCAGTCATTTGTTATAGCAGCCCCAAGAAACTCATACAAACAGTTTCCTCCCAAACTCTGTAAGTCAGGGTACAATTAGCACCACCTCCAACAGTGTAGACACAAAAGGCAAAGGGCAGAAGGGGCTCTCAGCCACTTCACAGCAGACCAGAGCAAAGCTTTAGTGAGAGCTGAGAGCTGCTGGAGACCCCAAGGACAGACACCAAAGGAGGATGGAGATCGATGCTAACTAGGGCGGGTGAGAGAGGGGACGAATCGGGTCACTTTTGTTTTAAAAATGCTCTAGAGGGACTTCCCTGCTGGCACAGTGATTAAGAATTCGCCTGCCAATGCAGGGGACACAGCTTCGAGCCCTCGTCTGGGAAGATCCCACATGCCGTGGAGCAACTAAGCCCGTGCACCACTACTACTTAGCCTGTGCTCTAAAGCCCATGCAACACAACTACTGAGCCCGCGCGCCTAGAGCCCATGCTCCGCAACAAGAGAAACCACCACAATGAGAAGCCCGCTCCCACTCGCCGCAACTAGAGAAAGCACGCATGCAGCAATGAAGACCCAACACAGCCGAAAATAAATACATAAAATAAATACATTTATTCTTTTTTAAATGCTCTAGAGAGGCCTGAGGAAACTTGGGTTACACAGCATCATGCCCATTTTACAGACAAGGAGCTCAAGCCAAGAGAAATAAAGCACTTTGCCAACAGCTGTAGAGTTGCCAAGCATCTTATGACTTCCAGCATTTGTGCCATTCTGACTCTTGGTATAAAACCTGTTTTCTCTCTGGAAGGTCTCTCTGTAGCTCTGAAACTTCCCCAGGCTAGATCTTGGTGGTGGTCCATTGTGCTCATCCACTGTATTGGGCGTTTGCTGGTCCCTCTCCATCCGGAGACTCACGTTTGTCGTTTCTGGGAAATTTTCTGGAATTGTTTCTTTGAGGATTTCTCTCTTCTGTTTTCCCTCTGCTCTTTCTGAAACACTTATTACTTGGATGCCAGACCTCTTGAATGGTTCATCTCATTTTCTTGACTCTATTTTCCACCTCTGTGACTTTCTTTTTTCTCTTTAATTTTTTTGCTCAACATTCTGAGAGATTTCCTCAACTTCACCTTTCCATCTTTTACTGAGGTTTTACTTTCTATCCTTTTTTTCTCTTGAAAAACCTTGCACAGTAATAATAATTCTGCTGTCATGTTTTACTGTCCGAGGATTTTTCTGTCTTCTGAACTTTTAAACCTCATCCTTTTCTCATGTCACCAGTGTAATAATTTCTCACCTCTCTGAAGATGCTGAAGATAGATTTTTTTAAATGTCCTTTTGCATCATCTCCATTTTTTCTGGTTGTTTTGGCCTTTTTCAAGTTAGAGGCTCTTCTTACCTGTCTGGTCCATTCACAGTTCAGAGGAGTCACTAAAAATCCAGGGTTTGTCAACAAAAGGCTCCCCTTTATACAGTGGTTCTCAGATCCGGCCGCATGCTGTAATCCCTTGGGAAGCTTGTGGACACTAATGACATGACCCCATCCTCAGAAATTCTGAGGTAACCGTTTGGGGATGGGGAGGAGTACAAACCTCCCCAGGGGATTCTTTTTTTTTTTTTTTTTTTTTTTTTTTTTTTTTTTTTTTTTTTTTTTTGCGGTATGCGGGCCTCTCACTGTTGTGGCCTCTCCCGTTGCGGGGCACAGGCTCCGGACGCACAGGCCTAGCGACCATGGCTCACGGGCTTAGTTGCTCCGCGGCATGTGGGATCTTCCCGGACCAGGGCACGAACCCGTGTCTCCTGCATCGGCAGGCGGATTCTCAACCACTGCGCCACCAGGGAAGCCCAGGGGATTCTTATGATCATGTATTGCTACAGAAGGTTCTGGCCAGGTCGTTTTGTAGGGGACTCCCTTCTAGGTATTTCCACGTTTTTCCTGAATCAGGTTTTCTAGAAAAGGCTCTTCCAGCCTGGCTGCCCCTCAGCTGAGAAGGGAAGAGGCTGGAAATCTCAACATTCAGCATCAAACCTTCACTTAGCAAACCATTATTAAGGATAGCAGTTTCCACCCTGTTGGAGTGCTGCTGACTTTCACCCTGAAGCCCTCCTGTGACAGACACTCGCGTAATGAATCTGCCTCCATCCGTTCCCACTGTGGTAGAAGCCTGTAAACTTGTTATGATAATATGTGTATATTTAGGCACATGATGGTATCAAACTAGCATTAACACTACTCAGAAAGTGTGCGAGCCAGATAACATGACTGCACAGCCAATAAGTAATAATTTTTTTTCAAACATAGAAAACTTCCAGGAGAAAGTCTCCAGCACCACCCACACTGAGAAGCTCTAAGCTGTTGCACCCAGCCTGCACACAACCAGCAGAGTTTTCTCTGGATCTCCCTGCTGTTCCCATTTATTCTTCATGTTCTGATGCTCCATGACAAGGTCCTTACACAAGCTGTGATGAGAACTTGCCACTCCAGTGATATGATGGGACTATCTGAGTGACCCAAGCTCTCTCATGTGCAGGGAGCAGCAGAGCCTTAGGTAAGACCCCGAGATATTTGCAAAGTGTGCTCCTGACTAACTGCCAACTCTTTACACACTCACAGTAGCCTTTGGTGCTAGAGTCTTATTGCTCTTGATAGCCATTTATTTACACTTTTCTGGGAATAGGGTCATAATTTGAGGCCACACGCACACACTCTCTTAGACATAATCATGGGGCAGGAGGAGCCCCATGGAAGGAGCCAGTAGGTCTAGATGCCCTCTTTTCTGTCCAGACCCTCCCACTCTTAGTCATGGTTAGTTATAGGTCTTCTTAGCAGTTTGTAGCATTACAGGCTGAATTCTGTCCCCTCAAGATTCATATGTTGAGATCCTAATCCCCAGTACCTTAGAATATGACTGCATTTGGAGATAAGTTATTTAAAGGGGTGATTACATTAAAATAGAGTCATTAGCGATGTGAGAGAGTGGCAGGGACATATACACATTACCAAATGTAAATTAGATAGCTAGTGGGAAGCTGCAGCATAGCACAGGGAGTTCACCTCTGTGCTTTGTGACCACCTAGAGGGGTGGGATAGGGAAGGTGGGAGGGAGGGTGACACAAGAGGGAAGAGTTATGGGAACATATGTATATGTATAACTGATTCACTTTGTTGTAAAGGAGAAACTAACACTATTGTAAAACAGTTATACTCAAATAAAGATGTTAAAAAAAAAATGGAGTCATTAGGGTGGTGCATGATCCAATGTGACTGGTGTCCTTATAAGAAGAGGAAATTTGTACATTCTTTTTTTTTTAAATTCTTTTCCATTTTGGTTTATCATAGGATATTGAATATAGTTTCTCAGTGCTATACAGTAGGACCTTGTTGTTGATCTATCCTATATATAATAGTTTGCATCTGCTAACCCTAACCTCCCACTCCATCCCTCCCCTACCCCTTGGCAACCACTAGTCTGTTCTCTATGTCCGTGATTCTGTTTTTGTTTCATAGATAGGTTCATTTGTGTCATATTTTATATTCCACATATAAGTGATATCATATGGTATTTGTCTTTCTAAGAAGAGGAAATTTGGACACTTACAGGTACAGAGGAAGATGATGTGAAGAAACACAAGGAGAAGACAGCCATCTACAAGCCAAGGAGAGTGGCCTCAGAAGAAACCAATCCCACCAACATCTTGATCTCAGATTTCTAGCTCCCAGAACTTTGAGAAACTAAATTTCTGTTGTTTAAGCTGCCCCGTCTGTAGTACTTTGTTATGGCAGCCCTAGCAAACTAATACAGATGGTAAATTTTTATGTGTATTTTACCACAATAATAATAATTATTATTATATCATAAGCTTATAAATATGCAAGTGGAAAATAACACCAAACCTATTTAAAACTTTCCACTTCCTCTGCCTGGCCGTTTTTCTGGCTCTTTCATCCCACCCTGCACAAATGTCCCTTTTGCACCTCTCCAGCCAAGGATACCAAGGGACAGGAATGTGCAGTTCCAGAGATGAGATTCATCACGGGAATGGCATCAAGGAAAGCTGGGAACTTTTATCTGCTTCCCCAGGACTAAGAAGTGGATCCTCTCTGTGTTCCCCTAGCAATTGGGGCTGCTTCTGTTATTTACCATTACGCAATTTAAAATTAAGTGTGTGGCTCGCTCTTCAAAGGCTCTCAACATCTGGAAAAGAAGAAATCGAAAAAAAAAAAAAAAAAAAAAAGAAGAAATCGGTGCAGGAGGGCTGGTACTGGGGCAGCTGGGTGGCTGAGCCTGGAGGCTTCTGTGCAGACTGTCCCCCTCTCCTGCACCTGCTGCTGAAAGCCAGTCGGTGATCACAAGAGGATGGAGGGGAGCAGGAACCGAGCTGCAAAATCCAGCGCCACTGAACAGGACTGTGCGTCTGCAGTTTGAGACTGCTTGTTTGAAAGCCAAGTTTCTTTAAGCACATTTTAAACCCTGGAAACATTAAAAGCTTGGAAACCACCTTTTCCTCCCTTCTTGAGTTACATGGAAGCATGTTCAAAGACATAGGGTATAGGTGCATCAGGACACAGATAAACACGGGTAAATCATAATGCAAGCATCTTGGGTTTATGAAATACTATATGGTTTGCAAGAGATTTGTGCCTATACACCTTCCTTTGATTCTCATGGTAGTGCTGGGCGGCAGGGGGACAGGACACACTGGCCCCTGGCACAGAGGCGGGTACCGAGACAGGGGGCAGGTCCTGAAGGTCCAGAGCGTTTCCAGTGCAGAAGGCCGTCTAGATTCCCAGGCCCACCATTCTCTCGGCTCCACCCTGATGGTAATAAGTACTATTACTATCGCTTGCTCTGTGTCTGGCATTTTCCATTTATTACGTCATTCAATCCTT
This sequence comes from Kogia breviceps, assembly GCF_026419965.1. Classification (NCBI taxonomy): domain Eukaryota; kingdom Metazoa; phylum Chordata; class Mammalia; order Artiodactyla; family Physeteridae; genus Kogia; species Kogia breviceps. The sequence continues at coordinate 56,207,778 of NC_081323.1, forward strand.
ACCCACCCTTTGGGGGAAAAATGTCTAGCCAACAAACATTCCAGGAAGGATCTGAACTCAGGTGAATCCCCAAATGCCACCTTCTAAATCAGCGGCATTCAGTTTACTACAGTTCCATCCTGTCCCAATCTGCTCATCTGTGTTTGGTCACAGGTACATACCAGGTACTGTGTGGCAGGGCAGCAGGCTGGCGGGGATCAAGGTCCCAGGCCAGGCCAGGGCTGGTCTTGCTTCCCTGACCCACACCCATGACTGGGTGAGGTACTGGTGTCCTGGGGCTGCTGTAACAAATTACCACAAATTTGGTGGCTTAAGACAATAGAAATTTAATTCTCTCACAGCGTTGGAGGCAAGAAGTCCAAGATCAGGGTGTCAGCAGGTCTGTGCTCCCTCCGGAAGCTCTGGAGGAGGACCCTTCTTTGTCTCTCCCAGCTTCTGGGGGCTCCCGGTGTTCCTTGGGGTGGGGGCTGCATGGCTCCAGTCTCTGCCTCCATCCTCAAGTGGTCCCTCTGTCTCAGGATCTCCAATCTCCCTCTGTCTCACTCTTATAAGGACAACTGTCATTGAAATTAAGGCCCATCCAGACAAGCCAAGAGGATCTCATGATTTCAAGTTAATGACATCTACAAAGACCCCTTTTCCAAGTGAGGTCACATTCACAGGGACCAGGGGTCTGGAGCTGGGGGGACACTATTCAGCCCACTACAGGAAGGAGGCAGGTCGGCCTGCAGTGTCACCCTGTTCTTGCATTGGTAGCTGCTCCAGCCACAACCCTAGGATGGGCCAGGCCTCCAGCAGGCAGGCAACAGAACCAAGACCGGGCAGTCCGTCATCCAAGAATTGGGGAACAGGGCTGGCATGCTGGTGCCCAGGGCAATGGGCAAACACAGCGCAGGGCTGGGAAGGAGAGAGATCGCTGGTTCCTGAGATTCAGGGAGGTTGGGGACAGAATGCTAGTTCCAAAGGCCCAGGGCAGCGTTGCCAGGACAGCATAAAACCCCATTCCTGGGCTGCTCAAGTATCCCGAGAAGGCAGAAGTCGTGTTATCCCCTGTGGCCGGGCCACAGGGCCCTGCGAGGGAGAGGGGGCCAACCTCACTTGACTAAGCAGCCCAGAGCTGATCTTCCTCCTGACACCTTATCAGCTGAGCCTGCAGTCATAGTGCCATTTGCAGGACTGTGGCCCCACCAGTGCCCAGACAGGGATGGTGGCCATGCAGGAGTGCCCCGGCCGCCAGGACAGGGACACAGCAGAGAGCTGGCAGGTCTCTGTCCTCCCTGGCTCAAGGTGGAGTCACAGATTCCTGGCCACAGGCAATTCTGGACTTTGGTTATATTCAACAAACCTGCTACCTGCTCCCAACAAGCAGGGAAGGGGGAGAAGGCATTGGCAGAGGAGGGGATAAGCCTCGAGGACCTGCAAGTCTCAGTAGGGCTCAGGGAAGGGGGCAGAGTCTCCTGGGGATCCTGGAAGAGGCCGCAGGACTGTGTGAAGCCAAAGTGGTGGACTCTGCAGTGGGACTGCCCAACTTCAAACCATAGCTCACTGTGCAACCTTGGGCTAGTTACTCAACCACTCTCAACATAAGAGCTCTGCTCTATAAACTGAAACTCAAAATAGAACCTACTTCATACAGTTACTATGAGGATTAACTCAAACAAGCCAAAGAAAGCGCTTCACACAATACCTGGTATGTCAGCCAGTTCACAACAGCAATATTGAAGGTGAGTCTTGCAGGAGGGTGTGAAGGTTAACTTTATGTGTCAACCTGACAAGGCCATGTTGCCCAGCTGTGTGGTCAAACATCAGTCTGGGTGTTGCTGTGCAGGTGTTTTTCAGACGTGCTTAACATTTAAATCCACAGCCTCTCACTCAAGCAGACAACCTTCCCTAATGTGGGTGGGCCTCACCCAATCAGTTGAAAGCCTTACGAGAAAAGACTGAGGTCCCCCGAGGGGGAAGGAGTTCTGCCTTCAGACTGGACAGCAACTTGGACTTGTGGACTCGCCTGACTCTCCAGCTGCCGCCTCCCCCATGGATTTCTGACTTTTCAGTCCCCACAACCTCCCTCTGTAAACACATATCCCCTTGGCTGTTTCTCTGGAGACCCTGACCAACACACCAACACTGAGTCTTCCAACCCATGTTCACAGCTGGAGGCTGGGGAGGCGGCTCCCCGTGAGGGAGGACGCAGCGCTCGGTCACGGGAAGAAAAGGACGTCCAAGCCAAGGAGGAGCCCGCCCCACCAGGGGCTTCAAGGGACGAGAGGGGGACGTCATCACCTCACAGTGGAGCCCGAGGCTCAGGGCTGAAGGGACTTGTTCAACATCACCAACTCAGAACGGAGCTGCTGGGCCTGAACCTGGATCTGCCCAACTCACAAACCCGGGGCTTCTCCCATCAATCAAGTGAATGTCATCCATGGGGGAGGAGAGGAATTAGCAGGGCGGGGAAGAAGGTGGAGGGCTGTGACAGGGGCGGGGGGTGCAGGACAGAAAAAGGGTCAGAGAAACCACAGGAACCCAAGCCAGGCAGATGGGGAGGGCGAGCCCAGCACTGCTTAAAGGGTTGACTGCATTTGATTTAAACATGCCCTGTTTGAGCTCAATATCAATTCTCCTCTGGGTCTCCAGCCTGCCACCTGTCCTGCAGACTTCAGATTTGCCAGCCTCACAATAGTGTGGGCCAATTCCTTAAAATAAATCTCCCTGTGGATGGGTGGATGGGTGGATGGATAAATAAATAGATGGATTGATGGATGGATAGATCTAGATATACAGATACCTCTAGATAGATCTAGATCCATACATTTATATTATCTATCTATTCATCCATCTACTATGTACACACCTGTTGGTTCTGTTTCTCTGGGGAACTCTAACAGCAGGGGCAGGAGAACCAGTGTCCAGGAGCCACAAGGACAAATGTCCCAGAGAGAGGTCCGAGCAGGTGGGTTGTTCCGGGGAGGTTGAGCAGGCCAGCTGGGCGCAGGGCAGAGGGGACGTGAGGCAATTAAGCAGGACAGGCAGGGTGGAGCCATGTCAAGAGGAGTCGTGTGTGTGCCGGAGCTGCCCTGGCAGAGGCGGCCCTGCACAGAGCACATCGGCAGGACGCCCCCACCCACTTCTGTCTGTTTTCACAGATAGAACCAGGGCGCTGCAGAAACATGCTTGCGAAGAGAAAGGAGTCTACCTCCCATCCACCAATGATGTCATGCACAGATGCAGACACATCCCTGCCTGAGGGCACCATGGCTCAAAGTCAGGAGGAGGCAGAAATGCTTGGGAAGCGGCTTTGCAAGGCTCTCTTTGGAATCTGGGTGCAGCCGCCCTACACAGGGATCTGGAATGTGCCCGCAGCGAAGGGACTTCCTGCACATTTTTGAGGTTTAGGGGATTCTGAAGGTAGGGGCTTGGATGAGAGAACAGCCTCCTGGGACAGAGGATCCAAAAGGCAGTCAGTGGGAGCTGGTTTCACGGGAGCCCTGCTCACAGCCTGGGGCCAGAAACATCATCCCCACCACACACGCTAAAAGTCGACCTTGGTTACACAGGGCAGCTGAACAGACCTCACAGCCAGTTCATGAGAGAAAACAGCCTGGTGGCAAAGTGGAGTCATTCAGTTCCAGAGACTTCTCTCTTCTTTATTAACAGGCTTCCCACTGGGAATGGATGCTATCTATGCTTGCCCTTCCTAATGGCTGGCTGCTGTAATATCATACATTTGCACCCATTCTTTCTTCCAACTGTATAAATGCCAAGATAGGACAAGGACAGAGCAGAAGTCACAAAGCTCGAGTGTTTAAAAACATCAGGGCCAGCGTTCCATTTCTACATGGAGGCCTAGCTATACCGCAAAAAATCTTCATGTTCCAAAACACCTGAAAAGAAATATATATTTTTTTATTCCGGTAACAGAAACATAAAATTTACCATTTTAACCACTTTTAAGTGTACCGTTCGGTGACATTAAGCACATTCACATTATTGTGCAACCATCACCTCCATCCGTCTCCAGAACTTGCTCATCTTCCCAGACTGAAACACTGTCCCCATTAAACACTAAGTCTCAATTTCCTCCCTGTTCCCAGGCCTTGGTAAACCTCTATTCTACTTTCTGTCTCAATGAATGTGACTATTCTAGGCACCTCATCTAAGAAAAATCATACAATATTTTTCCCTTTGTGTCTGACTTATTTTACTTAGTATAATGTCTTCAAGGTATATCCATGTTGTAGTGTGTGTCAGAATTTCATTCCTGGGGACTTCCCTGATGGTCCAGTGGGTAAGACTCCATGTTCCCAATGCAGGGGGCCCAGGGTTCAATCTCTGGTCGGGGAACTAGATCCCACATGTGTGCCGCAACTAAGAGCAGATGCAGCCAAAATAAAAGAATTTCATTCCTTTTTAGGGCTGAATAACATTCCATTGTATGCAAGTAGCACATTAATTCAATGTACATTTGGACTGTTTTCAGCTTTTCACTACCTTGAATAATGCTACTATGAATGCTGGTGTACGAGTAGCTATTTTGAGTCTGCTTTTTCTTAACTTAGTGATTTTTTTTCTGCGTGTGAAAATTATTGATATTAAGTTTTTCATTATTATTTATCTTATTATCTTTATAATCTCTGTTGCATTTATGATTACATCCCCTTTCTAACTCTTTATACTATGTAATTGAGACTTCTTTTTTTCTGGATCATCTTGTTAGAGATTTACCAACTGCATTACTCTTTCAAATAGCTAATCATATTAGGTAGAACTGGGTTTGGCTCTGGGTTACAGAAAACCTCCAAAGAGCAGTGACTTAACATGTTGTCACTGTGAAATGTCCAGGGCTGGTCTGGCCATCTATAGTGTTAGAGAACCAGGCTCCCCCAATCTGTTGCTCTTTCATTTCCAAGGAGGAAAAGTCGCTGCCCAATATCCAAAGGTCACCCTTTTGTCCAAGACAGTTTCTGGAGCTCCAGGCAGGAAGAAGGAGAAGGGAGAGAAGAAAGGCATGCCTTCTTTCTTCCATCTCCTGAGAACTGTACACACCACCTCTGCTCACATTTCATTGGCCAGAACACAGTCACGTGGCCAATCAACTTGCAAAAAAGTCAAAGAAACGTTTTGTTGTTTTCTCCTCTCCATATTTTGCTTTCAACAGTCAATTATCTCTCAAAGAAATTTTTTAATGAGAAAAACTCTTCTATTTCCCCCCTCCAGTGGTCTGTATTCCTATGTGTACATCTAAGTTTCCATCAGCTTTCATTTCTTTCTGCCTGAAGAATATTCTCTAATATTTCTTACAGTGCCTATATGCAGGGAACAGATATTCTCACCTTTTGTGTATTTGAAAATGTTTTCTCAAAGACTATTTTCACTAGATATAGAATTCTAGATTGATAGAGTTTTTTTCTTTTAGTGCTTTAAAGATGTTGTTCCAGTGTCTTTTGGCTTGCACTGTTTCTGACAAGAAATCTGCAGTAATTCTAACCTTTGTTCTTTTTTTTGGTGTTTTTTTTTTTTTTTTTGGCCATGCTGTGCAGCTTGTGGGATCTTAGTTCCCAACCAGAGATCAAACCCGGGCCCTTGGAGGTGAAAGCATGGAGTCCTAACCACTGGACCACCAGGGAATTCCCTTTGTTCTTCTATTTTTAATGTATCTTTTTTTCTCTCAAACTTTAAAAGCTTTTTCTCATTATTACTGTTTTCAGCAATTTGATTATGATGTGTCTTGGTTTGGTTTCATTTTTATTCTTCTTGGGATTCTTTGACTGTCTTGGATCTGTGGATTTATAGTTTTCATCACATATGAAAAACTTTGGCCTATCTCTTCAAATACATTTCTTTCCTGACCTTCCTTTTTCTGGGACTTTAATTACATACAAGCACACATACACATACTGCTTCATATTGTCCCACAGGTCAGAGAGGATCTGGTGGAGTTTTATTCCTTTTTCTTTCTGTGCTTTACTGTGGATTGTATCCATTACTATGTTAACAAGTTCACTGATCTGTTCTTCTGTAGAGTCATATCTGCTATTAATCCCATCTGGTGAAATTTATGTTTCACATACTGAATTTTTCAGCTCTATAAGATCTACTTAGTTATATTTTTATATCTTACACTTCTCTCATAACTTCCTTTAAGTCCTTGAGCATATTTATAGTAAGTGCTTTAAAGGTCTTGTCTTTTAAGCATATCATCTCTGTCATTTCTGTTTCTATTGACTGATTTTGCTCTAGATTATGGGTCACATTTTACACCCCTCCCCCCAGCCCCATTTTCATGTCCATGTCCATGTCATCAGATGCTGGACATGGTAAATTCTACATCACTGTTAGGTTTTGTTCTAACAGGTAGTTGGGTTACTTGCAAATTAAGTTAGTTCTCTCAAGGTATGTTTTTAAGCTTTGTTTGGACAAGTCTTTAATATCCTTTACTCTAGAAATAGTTTAGCCCAATTAGACCCTTCTAGAATTTCTATGAATGTCCTGTGTATTCAGTGAGGACTCTCCACCCTATCTGGTTGAAACTCGAATATTTTCCAGGCCTATGGGAACTCCAGGAATTGTTGACTTTACAGTTCTCCAGTTGTCCTTTGACCAGCCTCATGTAGTTTTACCCTACGTACATGTAGAGATTACAGGATTGGTGCAATTTTTAAATAGGGTGATCAGGGTAGGTCTCACTAAGAAAGGAACGTTTGGGCAAAGATTTGAAGGATGTGAGGGAGTGAATCATGTGGCTATCGGGGAACAATGTCCCAGGCAGAAGGAAGAATCAGGGTGGTAGGAATGGCTTGCAGACGGGAATCCACCTGGTGGGTTCCAGGAACAGAAAGGAGACCAGTGTGGCCAGTGAAGTAAGCTAGGGGGAGAGTCACAGGATGTGAACTCACAAAGGTCATGGGGATTATAAGCCACCATAAGGACTTGAGGTTGTATTCCAAGCAGGATGGGGAGCTGGAGAATTTTGAAAAGAATTGAGGGGACTTCCCTGGTGGTACAGTGGTTAAGAATCCACCTGCCAATGCAGGGTACACGGGTTTGAGCCCTGGTCCAGGAAGATCCCACATGCTGCAGAGCAACTAAGCCCATATGCCACAACTACTGAGCCTGTGCTCTAGAGCCCATGAGCCACAACTACCAAGCCTGTGTGCCACAACTACTGAAGCCGGTGTGCCTAGAGCCCATGCTCCACAAGAGAAGCCATTGAAATAGAAGCCCACACACTGCAACAAAAGAGTAGCCCCCTCTTGCCGCAACTAGAGAAAGCCCACGCACAGCAACAAAGACCCAATGCAGCCAAAAATAAATAAATAAATTTATTTTAAAAAAAGAAAAGAAAAGCATTGAGAGGAGTTATGTGATTCGTCCTACATTTTAAAAAAAGAATCCCTCGGGTTGAACCCTGGTGGCGTTCAGGCAGAATCTGCCTGCCAATGCAGGGGACAAGGGTTCAAGCACTGGTCCAGAAAGATTCCACGTGCCGCGGAGCAACTAAGCCCGTGCACCACGGCTGCTAAGCCTGCGCTCTAGAGCCTATGAGCCATGGCTACTGAAACCTGTGCACCTAGAGCCTGTGCTCTGCAACGAGAGAAGCCCACACACCGCAGCTAAGAGTCACCCCCACTCGCACAACTAGAGAAAGCCCACACGCAGCAACAAAGACCTGACCGAGCCAAAAATAAAATAAATAATTTTTTTTTTTTTTTTAAAGAATCCCTCTACTCACTGTGTTGGGCATAGATTGTAAGTAAGGGCAGAGGCAGGAAACCCAGCTAAGAGGCTATTTCAGCGGCCCAGGTGTGAAATGACGGTAGCTTGGCTTTGCATAGTACCAGTGGATGGAGTTAAAAGTGGTTAGATTCTACATATATTCTCAAAGTAGAGCCAACAGGATGTGCTCATGGATCTGACAAGGAATGTGAAAGAAAGAGGAGTCAAGATGACTCCAAGGTTATGAACCTGAGCAAGTGACGGGAGGATAGAGAAGACATTCCTGCAAAGGGGGCTCAACCCTGGTTGCTCCCGCTGTTCTAATGAAAGTGAGTGGCTACGAACAATGAAAAACTCTCCATCTCAATTCACACCCAGTGGTGATCTGCCGACCACACCCCATCACACATCCATGTAACGAACTCCCCAGGCAGCCCCTTGATTTGCGTTGATCAGAAGCTGACTTGCACCCAACAGTCAGCCTGCTTGCTTATGTCGGCAGCAAACGCCATTCACATGTCAGACCACTAGTAAGAGTGGAAAAGAAGTGATTACTACATGAGGTTTCCTTGGTGAAAGCAGATGTAAATTCGGGCTTTCCTCCCCTCATCTGCAACACTACTTTGACAGTAGTTTATTTTGAAAGATCATTTTGAGTCGTGGAATAAGCTCAGAATACCCAGGACATCTTTAAATTCTTTGTCCTATTGTGTTGTCAAAAGTCCAGTAAGCAATTCATCAGGTCAGCTTGACTCCCAGAGTTTTTCAGGGAAGGTTTTATTGAGCACCTACTATGTGCCTCGATATTTTGAACTGAGTTAAGGTGGGTGATGGAGAATTCATGATACCAATCCACTCACTGTGTGATTATCAACATTTTCTTAGTTAACACACAGTCAAAATATCATACTTTTATATTTAAATGATTATGTTTATATCCAAACGTTGCTGTCCATTGTGCTCATCTACTCACCATGGCTGGAGCCTTGATGTCTGCTGTGCTATACATCACTTAGGGATTTTTCTCAAAGACTCATGATCCAGGCACTGAGGTTGCAGCTCAGAGCCACATTTGTCATGATACACACAGACTGTTAGAAAATGAATGAGCTGGGATTGTTTGTTTGTTTAAACTAAATTATTTATTTATTTATGGCTGCATTGGGTCGTTGCTGCGAGCAGGCTTTCTCTAGTTGCAGAGAGCGGGGGCTACTCTTCGTTGCGGTGTGCGGGCTTCTCTTTGTGGTGGCTTCTCGTTGCGGAGCACGGGCTCTAGGTGTATGGGCTTCAGTAGTTGTGCCACGTGGGCTCAGTAGTTGTAGCTCACAGGCTCTAGAGCACAGGCTCAGTAGTTGTGGCACACAGGCTTAGTTGCACCGCGGCATGTGGGATCTTCCTGGACCAGGGCTCGAACCCGTGTCCCCTGCACTGTCAGGCAGATTCTTAACTACCGCGCCACCAGGGAAGTCCCTGTTTGTTTTAAACTATATTTAATTCTGTCAAGGCCAACAGAAAAGTCACTTGGACCTGGATTCTCTCTGCTTTTACCAGGTAATCAGTCTGGGTTGTCAAAAAGCATCCACCCCTGTTGCCTATGTTCAAGGAGAGGAAGTCTGACTTTTCAGTCTAGAAAACTCCCTTTCAGGCCGCTAGCATCTGTCTGGAATCGAGGCTAGAAGACACACACAAAAGCAGTGAAACTAGTTGGTACAGAAAAGCCAGGCAGTCCACCTCCATGTGCACAGTTTATTGCAAGACAAAGTGTTGCCTCATCGCCTGGGAGCCCCAGACACACCCTCCCAGTCCTGTGAGGCAGACAGCAGGAGAGCCCCCCAAAGCTGGGCCTCTGCAAAACTGAAGAACATGAAGACAGTCTGTACCTTTTCTTTCTGTGTTTCTGTCTCCCTCAGCCTTGACCACACCCAGCCAGTGGGCTCCACCAGACCTGAGATGAAACTCCATCTCTGAAAGCTGCCGAATGGGCTCTTAAGCAAGTCATTATTTACCTCTCTGAATCTCAAATTCCTCTTCTGTAAAATGAGGATAACCCCCACCTTGCCCATCTCATAGAGTTTTGTGAGACCCAAAAGGAAAAAATGAATGAGAAAATGCTTTGCATACAATGATGAAAATAGGCTGGGAAAATGCACTATGTTATTCTTGTTAGTCTCAGCTCTCCCCCTGACAGTGTCACCATGGGCAAGTTAAATAAGTTCTTTCTTTTTTAAATTAATTTTTTTGATTGATTGATTGGCTGCGTTGGGTCTTCGTTGCTGCGCGCCAGCTTTCTCTGGTTGCGGCCAGCGGGGGCTACTCTTCGTTGCGGTACGCAGGCTTCTCATTGCGGTGGCTTCTCTTGTTGCGGAGCACGTGCTCTAGGCGCATGGGCTTCAGTAGCTGTGGCACATGTGCTTCAGTAGTTGTGGCACGCAGGCTCTAGAGCGCAGGCTCAGTAGTTGTGGCTCACGGGCTTGGATGCTCCGCAGCATGTGGGATTTTCCTGGACCAGGGCTCGAACCCCTGTCCCCTCATTGGCAGGCAGATTCTTAACCACTGCACCACCAGAGAAGCCCCAAGTTACACAAGTTCTTTAAGTCTAAGTCTCCTCATCTTTTAGGCAGAGAAAAGATTACCTATCGCAGATGATTAAAATAGGGATTAAATAAGATAGTTAATATAAAGCAAACACTGTTGGTTGGCTTTCCCAAGCACTGGGGAGGGCTTCTCCTCTTAAATAAGAATGTAAGAATTTGTTAAGGGAAAGCTCTTTAGCCTTTTACTCTTCCTCCCTTCTTCTTCCTGCTTGGAATGTATCTATGAGGTCCAGACGTGCAGCAGCCATCTTGCAACCATGAGACAACAGGCTTGAAAATGAAGGTCTATGCTGGGGATAGAGGAACAGAAAAATGGAAAGAACCTGGGTTCCTGATGATCATTTATACCAGCCCTGGAGTGTCTCCCTATGAACTTTTTGCTTCATAGGAAAAAACAATTCTTTTTTGGCATCAGAAAGTAGAATTTTCTGCTGCTTGCATCCATATGCGTTCCAAAGTAATACACTGTCTTAACTGTTTCCTAGAGAACACAGCTCTGAGGTACGGCGGGCATGTGGTTTTACTGTGTTGGACAAGATCGCTGAAGTGAAATTAAAGTTTGAGAATTGGATGAAAATGTTAATCATGGGAACTATGATTAATTTGAGAATCCTCATACTTTCATAAGTGAGGAAAGTTATAGTATTATTGTTATAAAACAACAGAGGTTATCAAATCGTTTGTCACTGAAAAAGATCCTTTGGCAAATGCTTCCCTTGAAAGTAAATGAATATAACAAAAGAAGTACAAAGCTTGTAACATGAAAATTATTAAATATTATAAACCAGAAAGTAGATTAGTGGAAAAGAATCTGAAAAGGAATATATGTATATATACACAACACATATATATGTATTATATATAATACTGAATCACTGCTGTATACCTGAAACTACCACAATATTGTAAATCAACTATACATCAATTTAAAATTTTTTTTTTAAAAAGAAAGTAGATTAGTGGTTGCCAGGCCGGGGATTGGGATGGGGTGGGGAGTTAATGCTAAGGTGTATTTGGAGTGATGACAATGTTCTGGAATCAGATAGTGGAGATGGTTTTACAACTTTGTGAGTGTACCAATGAATTATACAGTTTACAAGGGTGACTTTCACAGAATGTGAATTATATCTCAATCACCAAAGAGTGAATGAAGAGAAAAAAAGTAAAATAAGCCAAAAAGTAAGTGGACTGACTAGTTAATCAAGGCCTTTTTCAAACTTCCATATAAGTCCAATAAATTGACCTCTTAGCCCAAAGACACATCCATGGAAATTTCCACTGAAGATAACTTGAGAATTCTGTCATAGCGCCTCCTCTTTGGCAGCATTCCAGGCATCTTCCCTCAGTGCTTATGTTGACATGGCTCATAAGGCAATGAAAAAAAATGTCATTTCTATCCACACAACCTGTGATAACCAAAGTAGAGAAAACAGCCTAGACTCTTCCATCAATTTGCAGTGTCAGTCCTCTTTGATTCAATAGCTGTGATTTGTGTCAATATCTGTGACAAAGACACAGCTCTGATAATAATACTATGACCTGCTGTCTATACTCATAACTGAAGGAACTATTACCTATCCATTAGGAGTTAATAAAAATAGAGAGGTAATTTTTTCCCATCGGAAACAAAGCCCATAAAGATGGATATAAAATACTTTGTGCAGTTCTTGGCATACAGTAGGTGCTCAATAAAGGTTAGCTATTATAATTATTAGTGGACTACCAGTGAATGTGGATAGAATTTAAAAGCTCTCCATTACTCCTTCTATGTGGACTTCCTCTCCCTCCTCCCAAGGTCCCAACATTTGGCTACCCCTACTCAGCCTTCCCACAGTCCTGAAAGATGACTATGCAAGATCTGAGAAGTAGACTCAAGTTGAGTTATAAATGACTGAGGGAGCCCCCTCATGTCCCTTCCTTTCCCTTCCCTTCCCTCCACTGTCTGTTCTCAGGCTCTATCACATCTAAGTCATCCATACTTGCCACCCATGTGGGTGTGCAATACATCATCTTTCATTGACAAAAATGACCCTATTGCCTCCCAAACTATTTCTCCAGGAAGTAGGACGGATAGGTCTAGGCTAACACAGTGTAGTCTCCATGGCAACAAAGCAAACTGGCTCATCCCAAGAGACTGGACTTCTGACACAGGAAGCAACGAAAGAGTAAGCCTTAGGCTCTCACAGCCTCAGCACCCACTCTCGCCGACACCCCAGGCTCCACCCAGATCCTCCACCCTGGGTCCCACACTCCCAGCCATACTCTGACAAAGAGGCTGGGCTGGGGAGACCTAGGGCGTCAGACACACACCCAGGATGTGCTCACCACTCCCCAGAGCCAAAACGCCCTGGCTGAAAAACAGAGAAGTGAAACCTATAAAGAATCAGGGCTTGTTTCCAGGCCTCCAAGTTCTTCCACTCTGACCCATCCATTGTGTATGTGTGTAGACAGAGATGACAGAGACCTGTAGATGATAGAGACACAGATGACATAGGGAGAGCTCAGTTACACATTCGACACACACTCTCTCATTTGATCCTGTCAACCTGGGCAGAAGTATTTTATTGATGAGAAAACTGAGCTTAACAGAGGCTTTTTCAACTTAGCTGAGGTCACCAGCTGACAGAAGACTGAGGAGAGGCTGGCACCAGATTTGAGGACTTAACGGGCACTGACAGCCCCACCTGAGCTTCCCGGCATCTCCCAGATTCACCAGACAACGTGAGGACCCTGCGTCTGTGTCCAGGGCTGGCCCCCACCGGCACAGCACCTCTGCCCTCCTGAGAGCCTCCTTACACAACAGGCTCCAGCCAGACCACTGCCTCAAACACTGGGGGGAACAGGTCAGTTCTTCCTCGGTCTCCTCTGCCAGAGCACAAGCTTCACTCATGGAATCAGGGGTTCATGGGCTGGATCTTCACCCTCAGAATCTGGGTCTGGAAGAGTACACTTGGGACTGAACTTTTGACTCCTCAAGCTTAGGTTGGGGGCCTCAGGTACAGCCGACAGCTGAGGGAGTATTGGTTGAATAAGCGAGCAAATTCCAGGAATATTTTCATCTCCCAAATGTTAATTCACAGTATTAATGATTATACCACAATTTAAAAAATTTAGAACACTAAGTAGATTACGCACACAGATAAAATTTTTATTGTGCTAAAATAAACATAGCACGATGTACCATTTTAATTATTTTTAGGTGTACAGCTCAGTGGCATTAAGAACATTCACACTGTTGTGCAACCGTAACCACCATCCATCTCCTCAACATTTTCATCTTCCCCAACTGAAACTGTATTCATTAAACAACTCCCTATATCCTCTCTCCCCAGACCCTGGCAACCACCATTCTACTTCTGTCTCTATAAATCTGACTATTATAGGTACCTCATATAAGTAGAATCATACAATATTTGTCTTTTTGTGCCTGGCTTATTTTACTTAGCATCACCTCAAGGTTCATCCATGTTGTAGCACGTCAGAATCATATAATGTTTAAAAGACACTCACTGGATCATCAAAACATGTTGATGACCTCTTGTTGCAGTCAGGACCCATTCTCAATGCTCCAGATCAAAAAAGGTAAATGAAAGAGTCTCTCCTCCAAGATGTCAGTCAATGAAACTAATGTTTAAAGGGTCCAATGTGCTACTGGAGGAGAGACAGCCAACATACCCAGCCTTCCTCTCCACCTTTGAAAATGGCTTTCTGGGACTCCCCTAGTGGCACAGTGGATAAGAATACACCTGCCAATGCAGGCGACATGGGTTCAATCCCTGGTCCAGGAAGATCCCACGTGCCGTGGAGCAACTAAGCCCGTGCACCACTACTACTGAGCCTGTGCTCTAGAGCCCATGTGCCACAACTACTGAGCCCGTGTGCCGCAACTACTGAAGCCCACACACCGAGAGCCTGTGCTCCACAACAAGAGAAGCCACCACAAAGAGAAGCCCGCACACCGCAACGAAGAGCAGCCCCCACTCGCCACAGCTAGAGAAAGACCACACGCAGCAACAAAGCAGACAAAAAAATAAAAATTAAATTAAATCTTTAAAAAAGAAAGAAAGAAAATGGCTTTCTACACTCCAGCCTATAAACTATGGACCATTTCTCCAGGTGAATCTATTGATTCCTGAAGACAATGTAAAAGTGGAAATGACTAATGGGAGGAATTTCAGGCCACATCAGGGTGGTGAGTAACAAGTATCAGATGGTCCAGTACCAAAACCTCAGGTCATGTTCTGGAACAGCATAAAGTGGCCACTTTGTCTGTCGATCTTTCTGCAAGTTCTGAAGGGCACCAAGACTTCCCATCTAGCAAGACCACTGCTTCAGCACCCACGACCACCAGTGTGCCTGCTGGGAGGCTGCAAGAAGGCCATGGATGGAATGAAGATCAGAGTTCCAGGCAGTGATAGGAAGTAGATGGAGGGAGGCAGCATTCACTGAGCTTCTACTCAAAGCAAGTGCCACGCTAGGTGCACTTACACACAACATCCCACTGAACAGTCCCAACAGCCAAGTACATGAGATGCCATCACTTCATGTTTATAGATGCAGAAACTGAGGCTCAGATGAGTGGATAAACTACCCAAGGTCACACAGCTAATTAGCGTTGGAACAGGCAAGCAAATTCAGGCTTGTTCAAACTCAGAGCTCTTTTCTTTAGCCTATGATGCCTCTCACCCCACGATGGGGAGTGATATGTTCCCCACCTCTCGCCTCCACACTCTCCCCCACTTAAGACCCCGACATGCATCATGGGAAGACACTTTAATGGTGGGAGCCACAGAAAGCACAAGGGTGTTATTCTCCTCCCACAGAGACCATGAAGGGGGCTGGGAGTCCCTCGAAAGAGGACCTCTGGAAAGGAGGTCTACTATGAGACCTTAAATGAGAAAAGGGAAAATGCCTACAGCACCGACAGCTTAAGCATGAGCAGGGCTGCTGGCTTAAATGAAGGATGCTTGAGCAGCTTTTCTAATTAATGATGGTTGAGTCATAAGAAGAAAAAAAAGTTGGCTTCAAGCTGATGCTAAAAGAAGGGTGCCCTCTGCAAAGTGCCTGAGTAGATGTCTCCTGCAGCCGCATCCCCCACTCTCTCCTTCAGCCCTGATGCCACACCTTCTGGCACTTTCTCATGAACAGAGGCTGCAAAGAAGCAGGAGGCCTAGCCCAAATGGTTTGGGAGAGCTCACCTTGGCCAAACAAACGATTGGTGAGGATGCTGATGGAGAAGGCCCTTCCACATGGCTGAATGGACCACAGCTGGTCTTGTACATCAGCTACAGCATAATCTGAGGGGCAATGGCAAGTCCACCTCTCTACACTGAGGTCACAGCTCCTGAGATCTCACCTTCAAAAATGACTTTCTTTGGGTTCCTTTCCCGAGGAGAAGTTTTCTTGGGAGGAGAACATGCATCATCTCCCGGTAAAGTGTTAGGTACAAAATCAAATGGATCTTGAAGGTCACATGATCCTGCTCAGTGCAGGAATTTCTGACAGCATCTGCTTGTATATTCCAGGGATATGGAAACCACAATCATGGTTGTACAGCTCCTATAAAGTTCTTTACCTTTAGCCAAAACATTTTCCTATAGCTTCTTCTCCTCCTCATATGGCATTGGGAACAAATGTGCTTCTTCAAGGCAGTATTGCAAGCCCCCAAGTACCTCTCCTGAGAACTCCAGTTCTCCCAGCTCTTCTTTGTGGCGTACCTTTCAGGGTACCCCCTTTCCAGGACGCCTCCAATGGGCCCACTCCAAATTAGCAATAAGACCCCCGCCTGTGTGTGTAGAACTGCAGAGACAAAGTGTAGAATCCCAGTTATTTGTATACACACACACGTACACATACACACACTTACACAACCAAGGGAAAAACAAAAGGCTCCAAATGGAGGTAACCCAACAGACCCCTGGGAAGCATCAGATGTGTTAGTCACTCCTGGATGCAAGAAGCAGCAACTCTCTCAAGTTAGTTCATGCAATACTGTTAGGATACTTGTAGAAATAAGGAATAAAGAAACCTTAGCCACAGACCCTTGGAGAAATCAAACACCTGAGCCTGGTGGGAAGAGCAGGAATCTCCAGGAGAGCAAGGCCAGCCAGGCACTGGAACTGGAAGGCCACTGGAAATCCAAGGCAGCTTGGGAAAGCAGGCCATCTCGTAGACATTCTGAGGCTCATTCCAGTGCTCCGCCACTAGTCATTCAGCTCCCCTCTCACTCTGCTTCCTCTCATCCATCTCTTTTTTTTCTTCTCCTCTACCAAGTGTGTGGTTGATCCTGCCTCATTTCCCAGTTCACTAAGGCACAGCTCTCCAGGCCCCAGCAGAGATCAGTGGCCACTGCTGCTCAGGAATGAGCAAAGGATGCTCATCAGGAGCTGGAGGCATCCCAGTTTCTCTCAAGAGGAGGATGGTGAGCAGGACCAGCCTGTGACTGACCTTTGTAGTACATCCGGTGCCCAGAAGGGAAGACTAAGAAGGTGTTCATTTCAGGGCTCACAGGAAATAAGCAAACACAGACTTCTTGGTTATCAGGTCCCCAGAGAGAGAATGGACTTGATTCTGAATACAGATGGAAGGAACTCATGAGAATCACCCCACTGTGACCAGCTGCTTCTCGTTGGTGATCATTTGGGGCTCTGAATAGTTCCCAACCCCAAACATCAGCCCCATCATCTGTCCATCTAACACTTCACTTTCAACCCTCTGTGGCTTCCACGTTCCTCTATTAAAATAAAAATGCAGCACATCCCTGGTGGCACAGTGGTTAAGAATCCACCTGCCAATGCAGGGGACATGGGTTCAAACCCTGGTCTGGGAAGATCCCACATGCCGCGGAGCAACTAAGCCCATACACCGCAACTACTGAGCCTGTGCTCTAGAGCCCACAAGCCACAGCTACTGAGCCCACGTGCCACAACTACTGAAGGCCGCACGCTTAGACCCCGTGCTCCACAACAAGAGAAGCCACCACAATGAGAAGCCCACACACCACAAGGAAGAATAGCCCCCGCTCGCCGCAACTAGAGAAAGCCCATGCACAGCAATGAAGACCCAATGCAGCCAAAAATAAATAAAAATAAATAAATAAATAATTTTTTTTAACTATTAAAAAATAAATAAAATTAAAATGCTCTTTAGGAATAAATTTAATGAAAGATGTGCAAGGCTTTTATAGTGAAGACTACCAAACACTTTTGAGAGAAATGAAAGACCTAAATGAATAGAGAGATGTACCATGTTCATGGATTAGAACAGTGGTCCCCAACCTTTTTGGCACCAGGGACTGGTTTTGTGGAAGACAATTTTTCCACAGACGGTGGGGGGCGGGGGGTAGGGGGATCATTCAGGCGGTAATACGAGCAATAGGGAGCAATGTGGACCAGCAGATGAAGCTTCGCTCTCTTGCCTGCCACTCACCTCCTGCTGTGTGGCCCAGTTCCTTACAGTCCGTAGACTGGTGCTGATCCGTGACCCGAGGGTTGGGGACCCCTAGGTTAGAAAACTCAATATTGCTAAGATGTCAATTCTCCCCAAACTGATCTATAGATTCAATATAAGCCCAATCTAAATTCTAGAAGGCTTTTTTTTTTTTAGAAATTGACAAGCAGATTCTAAAATTTAAGTGGAAACGAGAAGGATCTAGAATAGCAAAATGATTTTAATAAAGAATGAAGTTGGTGGACTTACAGTAGCTGATTTTAAGACTTGCGATAAACAACAGTAATTAAGACAGTTTGGTAATAGCATTAGGATACACAAATAGACCAATGGAACAGAATATAGAGTCCAGAAATAGACCTACATATATATGGCCAATTGATTCTCAGCAAAAGTACCAAGATAATTCAATGCGGAAAGAAAAATCTTTTCAACAAGTGGGCTAGAGGGCTTCCCTAGTGGCGCAGTGGTTAAGAATCCACCTGCCAATGCAGGGGACACGGGTTCCAACCCTGGTCCAGGAAGATCTCACATGCCGTGGAGCAACTAAGTTCGTGCGCCACAACTACTGAGCTTGTGCTCTAGAGCCCACGAGCCACAACTACTGAAGCCCGTGTGCCACAACTACTGAAGCCTGCGCGCCTAGAGCCTGTGCTCCACAACAAGAGAAGCCACTACAGTGAGAAGCCCTCGCACCGCAAGGAAGAGTAGCCCTGCTTGCCACACGACAGAAAGCTCGCACACAGCAACAGAAGACCCAACGCAGCCAATAAATAAATTAAATATATTTAAAGAAAACAAAAAGTGGGCTAGAATAACTGTCTACCCAAAAGGGAAAAAAGAAATGAACCACAACTTATTACATTACACCAAAAAATTACGTTGAAATAAATCCTAGACCTAAATGAAAAACTAAAACCATACAGCATCTAAGAGAAAACATAAGGAGAATATCTTCATGACCTTGAAGTAGGCAAATATTTCTTAGGCAAAACACAAAAAGCACTAGCCACAAAAAAATTAGTAAACTGGAATTCATAAAAATGTTAAATTTCCAACACACCAACCCAAACTGCTACAATTAAACAGACTGACAGCACCAAATATTAGTGAGGATATGGAGCAACCAAAACTCTAAAATGTTGTTGATGGGAGTGTAAAACGGTAAAACCACTTTGGAAAAAAGTCTTCCAGTTTCTTATAAAACGAAAAATAAAACCATAGACTCAGCAACTCCATTTCTACATATTTACCTAAGAAAGAGGTAAACACGTGTCCATGAGAGACTTTTACAAGAATATCCATAGCAGTTTTATCCATAATGCCCAAACTTGGAAATGTCCCAGATGTCCATCTATAAGAAATTATGGGGACTTCCCTGGTGGTGCAGTGGTTAAGAATCCACTTGCCAGGGCTTCCCTGGTGGCGCAGTGGTTGAGAGTCCGCCTGCCGATGCAGGGGACACGGGTTCATGCCCCAGTCCAGGAAGATCCCACATGCCGAGGAGCAACTAGGCCCGTGAGCCACAACTACTGAGCCTGCGCGTCTGGAGGTTGTGCTTAGCAACCGGAGAGGCCACAACAGTGAGAGGCCAGCGTACCGCAAAAAAAAAAAAAAAAAAAAAAAAAAAAGAATCCACCTGCCAATGCAGGGGACATGGGTTCAAGCCCTGGTCCAGGAAGATCCCACATGCCATGAAGCAACTAAGCCCATATGCCACAACTACTGAGCCTGTGCTCTAGAGCTCGTGAGCCACAACTACTAAAGGCTGCACGCCTAGAGCCCGTGCTCCACAAGAGAAGCCACCGCAATGAGAAGCCTGCACACCACAATGAAGAGTAACCCCCGCTCGCCGCAGCTAGAGAAAGCCCACACGCCGCAACGAAGACCCAACACAGCCAAAAATAAATAAATAAATATATTTTTAAAAAGAAAAGAAAAAAGAAACTATGGTAAAGTTGCACTACTCAGGAAGAAAAAAGGCATAATGCACAGTCACAACAATATGAGCAAATCTCAGAAACATTATGCTGAGTGAAAGAAATGAGTACCTAATATATGATTCCAATTATATGAAGTTCTAGAACAGACACAATTAATCTACGTTGGAAAAAAACACAACTGTTGTTGCTTCTGGGGGGCTAATGTAGTAATTGACCAGGAAGTGGCATGAAGATACTTTCTGAGGTGATGGGAATGTTCCTTTTTTTTTTTTTTTCCAGTACGCGGGCCTCTCACTGCTGTGGCCTCTCCCGTTGCGGAGCACAGGCTCCAGACGCGCAGGCTCAGCAGCCATGGCTCACGGGCCCAGCCGCTCTGTGGCACATGGGATCTTCCTGGACCGGGGCACGAACCCGCGTCCCCTGCATCGGCAGGCAGACTCTCAACCACTGCGCCACCAGGGAAGCCCCATATTTTTTTTTAAGTAACAGCTTTATTGAGATATATTTCATATGTTATATAGCTTATCTTTTTAAAGTGTACAATGCAGTAGTTTTCAGTATAATCACAGTTATGCAACTGTCACTACTAATTCCAGAAGAAACCTGATATCCATTAGCACCCCTCCACCCCTAGCCCACCCCTGAACAATACATCTACTTTCTGTCTCCATGATTTGCCTATTCTAGACACTTCATATAAATGGAATCACATAATAAGTGGCCTTTTGATCTGCCTTCCTTCACTCAGCATCACATTTTTTTTTTTTTTTTTTTTTTTGTGGTACGCGGGCCTCTCACTGCTGTGGCCTCTCCCGCTGCGGGGCACAGGCTCCGGACGCTCAGGCTCAGCGGCCATGGCTCACGGGCCCAGCCGCTCCGCGGCATGTGGGATCCTCCCGTACCGGGGCACGAACCCGTATCCCCCGCATCGGCAGGCGGACTCTCAACCACTGCGCCACCAGGGAAGCCCAGCATCACATTTTTAAAGTTCATCCACGTTGCAGCATGAATCAGAACGTCCTTCTTTTTCATGGTTGAGTAATATTGTGTTGTGTGGATGGGCAACATTGTGTTTATCCACTCCTTTAACGTTTCAGGTGATGGACATTTGGGGAAGAGCTTGACTGGAAAAGGCACAAGGGAACTTTCCAGGGTGACGTAGCGCTTACCTGAGTATATGTATTTGTCAAAACTTATTGAACTGCGCACTTAAAATATGTGCATTTTATTGTAAATAAACTATATTCAAAGAAGAAGGCCCCAGAGAGAAAAGAATAAAGAAAGACAGAAAGAAAGAAAACTGGGAAGAAGGAAGGAGGCAGGAAGAGAGAGAGGAAGAAAAGAAAAAGAAAATATATTCTGGGAGGTAATTCCTCCTTGTTTTAGCCACGACCCTCATGGGTTATTTGAAGGGTGGGAAATCACTGACGTAAACCCCCACCCCCTGCCAGCTTCCCCGGTGGGCTGTAGCAAACTGCGTTCAGTGGGGATCAAGCTGTGCTTGGGATCCCCGCAACGACCCTGTGATTATCTGAGCGTGCTCACCAATCATCTCTTGTTGCCTTCACGGGGCACATTCTACTGCAGAGAAAACCCGCCTTTTCTGCACCCAATTTGCAGAGTCTGCTTTGGGCTGGCCTACCCCCGCACAGGCCCCCGCGCCCCTTCAACCCCTTTTGAGATCATCTGAGTTCTCTGCTCACCAGGCAACTTTGTGAAGCCAAGTCGTCCTCCCAGGGAGATTTTCCTGCTACAACGGGGAGATGTAACTGGTTAGCCTGGCAGTTCTAGCTCTAATATATGTCAATAAATTGACATGAA
Organism: Kogia breviceps; assembly: GCF_026419965.1. Classification (NCBI taxonomy): domain Eukaryota; kingdom Metazoa; phylum Chordata; class Mammalia; order Artiodactyla; family Physeteridae; genus Kogia; species Kogia breviceps. The sequence continues at coordinate 56,229,298 of NC_081323.1, forward strand.
TTTGACATTTTTTTAATATTTTTTTTACACCTGAAAGAAGGCCTGGCAGGCAGGGAAGGTGCCTGAGGACTTAGTCACAAATTGCATCAGGACACCCCAGACAATGAATATTGTCTCCTCGTCAAAGGACATTTAGGATTCCGCAGGTTAAAAACAGTCAAGCAGTGGCATTTTCTTTAGCTCAACCTGTAGAGCATCTAGTGGTTGCAATGAGACAGGCTGGGACCTGGGACCCTTTGCTGCAGTGCTTGCACCTGGCCAAACGTCTCCTGGAGCAACAAAATACAAAGAAACCATAAGACTAAAAATAACTGCGTGCTTGGCAGTTAGGGCAAATTACGGACAAAAAGATACACAGAGAAAAAGCCCAACTGCCACTTCTGAAGAACCAGGAGCAAAAGGAGGGAGTTGGGAGAAAAAGCAGGGTCCTGCGCACACTCCCTGCACACAACATCACCAAAGGGGTGGGCAAATCACCTAAGCCTCCCCTCCAGCCAGACCCCTGGACACACCTCACCTTCACTCCATATAAGGAACCAGTTCACGCCACCTCAGGGAGGGAGGGAGCAAGGAAACCTGTTGTTTGTTCTTGCTCCCCTGCACGTCCCCCATCCAGCCCCCTGCAGCAGGGGTCCCAATAAAGCCTTGCCTGAATTTCTTGTCTGGCCTCTGATCAACTTCTGTTGATTAAGGAGTCAAGAACCCTGGTCAGTAATAGCAAGGCTCTGCCTGCAGGGCTGGACACCTCTGTCCAGCCCTGGGGGGTGCAGGGGTGGGCAGCAGTGTATATGCAGGAAAAAACAACAAGTAAGATGATGCCAAGTGCTGTACCAGTGCAGCGCCGCGAAGTTCAAGTAGCGGAGAGGCCACTTCACATTGTTCTGTCCACACGTGCCATGCACCCAGGCTTGGGATGCGATGGCTAATCAGTGTAGCCCCACCTCCAAGATACTCCCTCCCGTGTTGTCTAGGGGCATAGACTGCCTGGCAAACGAAGAGTTGGGATGCTCTGTGGGAGTCATTACACCAGAGTTATACGATGGAGTTCATCTAGGGCTTCTGCCTGAGAGTCGGGGGGACCTTAATGGAAGACAGGCTGGGTCCACGGAGGACATTCCAGAGAAGCAAGGCTCTTGGAGTAAAGGCGCAGAGGTGGAAACACACACAGACTGCAGGATGCATTGCTTCCCAGTTACATCCTGCATCAAGAGGCCACAAAATCTCCCCAAGGTTTACCTCCAGGAGTGAAACAGAAAGGAAGAGATTCCCTCCCTGGAAACAGCCTGGCTTCTCAAACTGGTTTCTGGCCTGAGCCATTCCCCGATGGTTGATATCACAAATGACAATGAATGAGCCAACCACACTATCATATCCATATGCAAAAACAGCCACATCATTGAGACAGCACTACACACCAGTAGTAACTGGATGACGTTTGGTCCCAAGGGTGAGAAAGTCTGGAGATGAAAAGAAGATGAAGAAGAGAGGAAGGGAAGGAGAGAGGGATGAAGGAGGAAAGAGAGGGGAAAGGGAGACAGAGCTGGAGCAGAGGAGGAACGGGCATCCCCCCTTTGCCCAAGGAGTACAGGCCAGACTTTCCAAGACACAGAGAGCTTCTTAGGACTCCTGACCCCAGAGAACATGATCTGGGCCATGGCAGTGGAACCAGCTGTGAGGCCTAGGGGATGGAATCGCCCTTCCTGGCCTGGGTATCTAACTCCTTTAAGGCACAGACCTTGTCCTGGATACATATCAGAGCAGGAGAGCATGAGGAACTATAAACACCAAGGGGAAGATTTTGCAAATAATTGTTTTCAATTGTCACTACTTAAGGGCTAAGACTCTGAAGTCTGAGAAGAAACATTTTATCCTCCCTAAGCAATCAGAAACAAATAAGAGGAGAACTCTCTGTACCTGGTAAATCCGCGTTGGTGTGGGCCCACAGGCAGCAGAACATGGCAGAGGGGGTGGGCAAAGGTGCGGGGATCCTCAGCAGAGCTGCGATTCCAGATAGTCCAGGAATGGGGACTGAGGGGGCTGCAGCAGAGAAGGCAGAAGGCAAACCAGGAGAGGAGGCCACTCCAAAGAAAGCCACCGGGGCCACACATGGGAAGGGGCACACATATGCAGCCCAGGTGGACAGAGGCCCTTGGGAGAGGCTCCTCCTTAGCAATGAACACCCTGGCTGTTGGCTAGGCTAGATCAGCCATGTGGCATGTGAGTGGACTGCACAGGCTGGGGAGCTGGGGGCTCTGGCTCTGCTATGAACTGGCCAGGCAACCCTGGGCCAGGCATTTCCTCTCTCAGGACCCATTTCCTCATTCTGAACAGAATGGCAGGTGGAGGGGTGACAGGCTTTTCTGCTGATGTCTAAGACCTGCAGAAGCATCACTGTAGGAAGAGAGAGACTCGACAGCCCTCTACCCCAAACTCTACCAAAATATGTCTCTAGCACTTCCCTCCTTCAACTATTTGCCATTCTCCTCCAGCTTTCTTAGTCCCTTCTCTTTCTTCCTGGGCAAGAAAGTAAGCTTGCAAGGGGGCACCCTCCGCATTTACCAGGGAAGACCTGTGGAGTTGGATACATGCAGAGCCATGCCTGGAAAGCTCCTCGTACACATGCAGGTCTGTGACTCATGCCCAAAGGCACTCAGCCTGAGAAAGTCAGGGTCTTGGTGGGCTTTGCTGGCTGCCTGGGGGCCGGCGTCATGCCACGGTGACATGCCCAGGGCTGCCCACCACTTCGGGTGTCTTCTCCTCCAAGGCACCTAAACCTTGACTCTTACCCTCAAAGCCTTGCTCCAGTTAGACTTGCAGGACAAATAGGACGAACCAATGGCATGACTTCAGGCCTCTGAAGACATGTGGGAATCAGGAGGGCACTTTTCCAGGCCCTGTGTAACACAGCTGAGGCCTCTGCCTAACCCATTCCTAAAGAGACTCTCCCCCTCAAACCAGGACATTCTCCCGGGGTGGGGTGTGAGACCCAGAGATAACCCAGGTTGGCTGACTCTTCCCTAACTTTCTATTTCTGCCAAATGTGCAGGCCTGCTTGCCCCTGCAGATGTAATGAAGATGTTTCCCAGGTTGTTGGGTCTTCCCTGGCGGTCCAGTGGTTAAGACTGTGCTTGTACTGCAGGGGGCCCAAGTTCGATCCCTGGTTAGGGAACTAAGTTCCTGCACCACGCGGTGCAGCCAAAATAAAAAAAAAAAAAAAAAAAAAAGGAAGTTTCCCGGGTTAGAAAAACCTAAGGAAGACTCATAAGACAGAATCAGAAGGAAGGAAGAGGAATTGATTTGGGACAGTGGAGGGAGGGAGAGGGTGACTGAAATTCTGGGTGGGTAGGAATGTAAATTCACCCAAAATTTGTAACATTCACTCTCACTCAGTAGAGTGATGAAGTAGTGACATTTGTTATTATCACTATTACTGGGTTTTTTTCCTTTTTTAAATTGAAGTATAGTTGATTTACAATGTTGTGTTAATTTCTGCTGTACAGCAAAGTGATTCAGTTATACATTATATTCTTTTCTATTATGGTTTATCACAGGATATTGAATATAGTTCCCTGTGCTATACAGTAGAAGTTTGTTGTTTACCCATCCTATATATAATAGTTTGCATCTGCTAACCCCAAACTCCCACTCCATCCCTCCCCCACACACTCCCCTCACTGTTACTGCTTTAGCTCTAATTTCAAAAGGCAACATTTTAAAAACAGCTTTATTGAGATATGCTAGTATGCACAAAACTCACCCATTTAAATTGCACAATTCCATGGTTTTTAGTAGGGTCACAGAGTTGTGAAACCATCACCACTATCTAATTTTAGAATATTTCATCACCCCAAAAAGAAACCCCATACCCATCACCAGTCACTCCCCATCTGCCCCTCCCCACTTCCTAGGCAGAGGCAACCACTAATCTACTGTCTTTGTAGATTTAAAAGATTGCATTTTGCCCCTAGGTACTTTTCCTACAGTCAGGATATGGCATACAACAGATGGTAGTGATGTCTTAATCAAGATCTCATGACTCATAAAAATGGCCAAGAAAGGAAGGATCCTTAAAATCACTGATCATTAGGGACATGCAAATCACAACCAGGATGAGATATTACCTCACACCCATTAGGATGGCTACTACCAAAAACACAGAAAATAACAAATGTTGATGAGAATGTGGAAAAAATGGAACTCTTGTGCATTGCTGGTGGGAATGTAAAATGGGGCAGCCACTATGAAAAACAGTATGGCAGCTCCTCAAAAATTTAAAAATAGAATTACCATATCCAGAAATTTCACTTCTGGATATATACTCAAAAAACTGAAAGTAGGGTCTTGGAGAGATAATTGCACACCCATGTTCCTAGCAGCATTATTCACAACAGCCAAGAGGTGGAGGCCAACCAAGTGTCCATTGACAGATGAATGGATAAGCAAGGTGTGGTATATACATACAATGGAATATTAGTCAGCCTTAAAAAGGAAGGAAATTCTGACACACACTACAACATGGATAAACCTTGAGGACATAATGCTCAGTGAAATAAGCCACTCACAAAAAGACAAATATATTGTATGATTCCACTTATATGATGTACCTAAAGGAGTCAAATTCATAGAGACAGAAAGAAGAAGGGTGGTTGCCAGGGGCTGGGAGAGGGGGAATGGGAGTTAGTATTTAATGGGGACAGAGTTTCAGTTTGGGAGGATGAAATCGTTCTGGGGATGGATAGTGGTGGTGGTTGCACAACAGTATGAATGTACTTGTTAACACTGAACTATACACTTAAAAATGGTTAAGATGGTAAATTTTATGTCATATATATTTTACAATTAAAAAAAAAATATCTTATGACTATATTACCCAGCCATAAAAAAGAATGAAATAATGCCATTTGCAGCAACATGGATGCACCTAGAGATGAACATACTAAGTAAGTCAGACAGGTAAAGACAAATACCATATATCACTTATATGTGGAATCTAAAATATGACACAAATCAACTTATTTACAAAACAGAAACAGACTCATAGGGCTTCCCTGGTGGCTCAGTGGTTAAGAATCCACCTGCCAATGCAGGGGACACAGATTCCAGCCCGGGTCTGGGAAGATCCCTCATGCCGCGGAGCAACTAAGCCCATGCGCCCCAACTACTGAGCCTGTGCTCTAGAGCCTGTGAGGCACAACTACTGACTCCACAGGCCACAACTACTGAAGCCCATGCACCTAGAGCCCGTGCTCCACAACAAGAGAGGCCACTGCAATGAAAAGCCCGCACACTGCAACTAGAGAGAGCCCACATGCAGCAAGAAGACCCAAAACGCAGCCAAAAATAAATAAAACAACAACAACAAAAAAAACCCAATCCAAAAAAAAAAACATAGACTCACTGACATAGAAAATAAACTTATGGCTACCAAAGAGGAAAGGTTGGGGGAGGGATAAATTGGGAATTTGGGATTAACAGACACACTACTATATATAAAATAGATAAACAATAAGGACCTACTGTATAGCACAGGGAACTATATTCAATATCCTGTAATAATCTATAATGGAAAAGAATCTGAAAAAGAATATATATGCATGTATATATATATGAATGCATGTATATATACAACTGAATCACTTTGCTGTACACTTGAAACATTGTAAATCAATTATACTTCAACAAAAAAAATAAAATAAAATAAAAAATCTCATGACTGATACCAAAAGGCTTAGGCCAGGGATGCCTTTCTTGTGACATACAAAAGCCTACTTTTCTTCCTTTTAAAAATAAAATATAATGTTTTATTACACAGCTAAACATAGGCAATGTTAGCAAATATTTTTAAAATGTTATTCACAGAGTGTGCTTCTTAAAAAACAAACACTCAAGCACAATTTGTTCCTTTCTCATTAATCCTTAACTATTAGCACAGGCTTAATCAATAATTTTCTAAGATTGCATTGACTGAATCCTTATATATGAAGAAGGATGACAAGCACACACCATGCGTTAATTCATGTACCCTTCCGATACTAAGAAGCAGATCCGACTACTGATCCCATTTCACAGTAGCAAAACTGAGGCTCAGAGATACTAAAGAACTTGCCCAGAGACCCAATCGAGTCTTCTGTACTCAAGACGAGTACTAAGTGTTATTTCTATTAAGGACAATCTTTCTCAAGAAGCATGAAAACATCTACTCTCTCATCAATTAGGAGCCTGTTTAAACAAATCCACCCCAAAAACCTTTTTCTTAGCAATTCTCTACCAATAGCTTTCCAATTACCTTCCGAGAATAATTTTTTAAAAGCCTGCGTCCCTTACAACAAAAACCTTCAAAACATTCAGTCAAGCGTTTTGTTTTTGTTTTTGTTTTACTTTGTGGTACGCGGGTCTCTCACTGTTGTGGCCTCTCCCATCGCGGAGCACAGGCTCCGGACGCGCAGGCTCAGCGGCCATGGCTCAGCGGCCATGGCTCACGGGCCCAGCCGCTTTCCGCGGCATGTGGGATCTTCCGGACGGGGCACGAACCCATGTCCCCTGCATCGGCAGGCGGATTCTCAACTACTGCGCCACCAGGGAAGCCCTCTTCTCTTTCTTTTGCCCCACAGCAAATCAGATGCCAAGAGCTTTGCACTTTATCTCCCCAAAATCTGTTGCATTACCCTCCTCCTCTTTCCCAAGGTGGCAGAGTGGAAAGAGGAGGCTTTGGAATTAGTCGGAGCTGCCATTGAGTGCCTTTTTTTCTTGTAAGCTTCAGTGTTCCCACTAATAAAATGAGGATAATGGTAACAATGCCTGCTATATAGCTGTGATATGAGGAGGGGAATGACACTTGTGACAATGCCTGGTACACCGTTTGCCATAGAACAAGTTCTTCCCACACCTTAGCTTCCTTCATCTCTTCCATCCCTACCACCAAGGCCTGAGGTCAGCCCCTCAGTACTTCCTTTCTACTAACATATCTGTGGTTGGCAGAATCTTAAAATCCCCTGCTCCCACATTATTTCCCACATTAATCCTCAGGACGGTGATTATGTTAGCACATGACAAGGGGAATTCTGCAGATGTAATTACGGTTACTAATCAGTTGACTTTGAACTAATCCAAAAGAAACTATCCAAGTGGGCCTGACCCAATCACATGAGTCCTTTAAAAGCACAGGGTTTTCTCCAGCTGGTAGCAGAAGAGGAAGTCACAGATTCCAAACACCAGGGGGATTTGAGGCACTGCAGCTAGACTGAAGATGGGAGGGGGAGGGGCACATGGAAAAGGTAAGAGGGTGGCCTCTAGGAGTTGCAAGTGACCCCCAGCTGACAGCCAGCAAGTCCTGCCTGGACTTGTAGGCACTGTTTTAAGTTGCGACGTTTGTGGGGTTTTTGTTAGGCAGAAACAGAAAACTTACACAATCTCCTAATTGGAGCCAGAAAAGGAGAGAAGACATTTTGAGGGGAGAAATGAATCTCAGTGATTGACTTTGTCTTCTTCACATATTTCCACCTCCTCTCGAGTCTTTGAGGACCCCCCACTCTGCCCTCCCATGTCAGAGACTGTCCACCACACCCCAGCCCCGGGCACACACTGCCTGCCAGTGGGGAGCCTCTGCTCCTCTCAGGCTATCTCATCTTCTCAACTGTAGGCTGAGCGCTTCCAACACAGAAGCCACAACCAGACCTTTTTCATATTCCCCGAAGCACCCAGTACAGGGCCAAGCATACAATAAACACTCACAAATATTTTTGGATTAAGCCGATTTCTTTCAGCTCCAGTGACCAGCAGGGCCGACGAAGGGATCCAAAACCTAGCCAGTCACAGGTACCCAGAGAGCCTCTCCCAGGAGACTCTGGTCTCACAGCCTCCTGGGATTAACAAAGCGCCAAGATAGGGATACCCGTTTCTGCACCTTGACCTTTCAGTAACACTGGCCAGTCACATTTTCAGGCATGAGTCAGGCTACCATTTCTCTGAATCATAGTCTGGTGTGTGTGTGTGTGTGTTTTAATGTTTACCTACACCTGGAATTTGCAAACACAAAGGAAGTCAGAATAAAGAGGATGAGAGAGCTCACAAAATGCACTACCTGTATTTTGTTCAACAACAGGTTTATTTTGGATGCCCACCATGTCTGGGCAAAACAGTGCACCTCAGATTGGGACTTGAACCCACATGCCAGGACTCGAACCCAGCCAAAACCCTGATTGGGACTTGAACCCACGGTCTTTTAATTAGAATCACTCACCTGGTATCTAGACTTACTGAGGCTCAGGTTCTTTGTGTCTCAGCACAGAGGGAATTCAGCAAGAGGCAAAGTGATAGGCAAGAAGCAGATCTGTTAATACAAGATGCTTGTAAGAGATGCAAGTTGGGAGGTGAGGGAGCTCTGCCCTGAGGATTAAGTGGGCTATGGTTTTATAGTCAAGGGAAAGAGGGTGGGGAAAAGACCGCCTTCTTTCGGGTAGACATGAGGCTTACATCACTAGTTCCTCCTCTGTATCAGGCAGGAGGGTGTCTGACCCTATGAGGTCAAACTAGGATTATCATAGCACTTACTCAAATCAGTAGAAGGGTGGTGACATCTTTCTTCCACTTAATGGCCTAGGGCATATCTCGTGCTTTTATTTATGGCTTCATAGTTAAGCAAGCCTGCCTGTTCCAGGATGTTCCAATAGCTTTCTTGAGTGATCATTAACTTACAGTGGTCTTCCAAAGTTTCCTAGGTTTCCCTCTCTACCTATAGTCCCCTACTGGGACTTCTACAACTACCTGTAAACTATCCTATTCTATCCCTATCACGGGCACCAAGCTAAGAAAGACCCTGGAGACAGAGAACCAAATCAGAGTGGTCCCAATACTTGAACTTGAATCCAAGTCTCCCCTGAACACAGTGGTCACGGCAAAGTCTTTGACAGTTTGGAAACCAGGAGACTGAATTTCTTCACATCATTAAAACGAGTGACAGCAGACTCAGGTCTTCTCCAGGCAGGCAGTGGGTGGGGTCCCTGATGCATTCTACCCACCTCTGTGACTCTGGGCCCGCCTTCTCTGCCCCACCCCGGACTCTAATCACAAGCCAGTATGATGTCACTGTCTAAACTTACAACCGTCTTACAACGGGCAAATTTTATCTAGGGCCCTCAAGCACAGATTAAAAAGTAAATCCAGCGTTTGAACAGATCTTTACAGTTTACAAGGCACTGTCATGTTCATTGTCTCATTTGACCCTCCCAGGAGCCCTAGAAAGTGGGCGGGGTAAAGATTATTATCTCCACTTTACAGATGAGGAAACTGAGGCTCAGAGAGTTGAAGTGATTTACCCAAGGTCACCTGGTTTAGAAGACAAAAAACCATGTTCTTCCCTCTCTACCACCTTGGATCTAGTCTTTGGGCCTAAATGGGAACTCAAAGGGAGACTGCCTAAGCTCTTCCCAGCTGGCCGTAGTGGCTGCTGATTTGAGAATTTTGTTACCGAAAGAATGAAAGAGAAGTAAGGATCAGGAGTAAGAGGAGAATACAAGGATGCCTGATATTCCAGTAACACTTTATATTTTTCAAAGAACTCACATATTTCTTACCTCATTTGGGTCAAAGAACAATCCCATAAAGGTTAATAAAGCAAGTATATTGTCACCAGAGATTGTCTCAGAACTAATCCCTAACACTTCTGATTCCAAGACTTTCCATAACCTAAGGGAGGGCATTCTTGACACTCATATCCTGCTTTTGCCCCTTTGGTCCTGAGGGTCAAGACCAAGAGACAATTGGACACCCTTCTCTTGTGTATCCACACAAGTCCAACCTATAATGACCTTTCTTTCTTTCTTTCTCTCTTTTTTTTTTTTTGGCCATGCCCATGCATTCTGCGGGATCTTAGTTCCCTGACCAGGGATCAAACCCAGGTCCCCTGCAGTGGAAGCATGGAGTCCTAACCACTGGGAATTCCCTATAATGACCTTTCATCTTGCTGTTCCTCTGCCAGAAGTTGTCCCCGGAAAGCAGGCACCTCCCCATTCTGGTTTTAGGATTACTTTTATGCAACTGATTTTATATAACTGATACACCAGGGAGAACGTTACCTGTCAAACTGCTGTCCATTCATTGAACAGATGTTTTTGAGCAGGGCACCACTCTGGGCTAGTCCCTGGGAGTTAGAGAAATGAACCAGACATGTTCCCTGCTAATGAGAAGCTCACAATCTAGTGGAAGTGAAGAAAACACAAATATGTAACCAGATACGTGACATTCACGAACATAGAAAAAGATGGAGTAAATGTCACAACAGAATTATCAGCAAAGGGCTGTGGAGGATCAGCGACAATTCCAACTGTTAAGAAGGAAAGTGTCTTGGGACTTCCCTGGTGGCACAGTGGATAAGACTCCACGCTCCCAATGCAGGGGGCCCGGGTTTGATCCCTGGGCAGAGTACTAGATCCTACATGCATGCCACAACTAAGAGTTCATATGCCGCCACTAAGGAGCCCAGGTGCTGCAACTAAGGAGCCCGCCTGCCGCAACTAAGACCCAGCGCAACCAAACAAATAAATATATATATATATATTTTTTTTTTTTTTTGCGGTATGCGGGCCTCTCACTGTTGTGGCCTCTCCCGTTGCGGAGCACAGGCTCCGGACGCACAGGCTCAGCGGCCATGGCTCACGGGCTTAGTTGCTCCGCGGCATGTGGGATCTTCCCGGACCAGGGCACGAACCCGTGTCTCCTGCATCGGCAGGCGGATTCTCAACCACTGCGCCACCAGGGAAGCCCCAATATTTTTTTTAAAAAAAAGGAAAGTGTCGTCCTGAAAAAGAAAAAAAAAAAAAAACAGCATTTGGGCTAGGCCTTGAAGGGTCAATGGAGAATGTGAAGCAGACAGGTGCACACTACAGAAACATTGTAAACATTTGGGAAACAGGGACGAAGCCCGTGTAAGAGCACCTTGAAGTCTGCTCGGCCCCCAATCTTACCCTGAGGCTGGTTGCAATCCAGCTTCAGCTAGATCTAGACAGGATCTTGCTCCCAACTTGAGGGAACCCAAGAGACCCAGACCATCTGCTTCTTACTTTCTCAGGTTCTATGGTATCTGCGGCACGTCCCACCCAATCTTAACTGGCCTCTTAACCACTCACCTTTTCTGATCTCTATGTCTGTTTTGCTTTCCCAACTAGACTAAAACACCAGATTCCTTGGGAACACAGTCAAGAGGCGTCTGTATCCTATCCCAGCCAGCGTGAGGCTGGGCACACAGTAAGTACCAAAAACCTCTTCGTTGACTGGTTGCTGAAGTCTACAGGCCCAAGAATCATGAGATGACAGTTTCACAGACAAGGTGAACAAGAAAGGGTAGCATGTGTAACCCTCACCTGGGATAACAGTGAAGTGATTAGGAGAAGACATGTACCTCTGGTTTTAGGGTTACCTTTTACAGAACTGAGCTGAATTTAAATCAAGGGGTTCAGACTTGCTGGGTCATTCTGTGGGACTGCCCTGCATTTCCTGTATTTCACTTCTGCTCTCTGACCAAGTCCCAAGGTTCCTTTAATCTGTTTTTCTAGTTCCTGTTTGTCAACATCTTCCAATGAGACATGGCATCTCATCCTTCCTCTTGGAAAGAATAATGGGAAGGACAGCAGAGTTGTCACTGCCAGTTTGGAGACCCACGGTCCAAGGCCGGAGGAGAGAGCACAGTCAGGGCTGGATGGAGGTGGGAGTGGAAAGGACCCCAAGACAGAGTACAGCTTTCTACTGGGAGGACAAAACTGACAAACAGGCACACTGGATAGGGTCAAAATCCAAACAGGTCCCCATAGGGGAATGGGGCAGCTCATGCTCCATCTCCCTGGGAGATGGTCCATCAAGGTAACCAAGTAGGAACAGGGTGAGAGGGGCAGGTGCAAAAAGGACCAAAGGCCTAGGTAGTGAGTTTAGGGATTATCTAGTCCAACCCTCTTCTCTAATCCCACAGTTGAGGTCCTCAAACATTCCCTCCTGTGACAGTCTAACCCATTTCCACCCAGTGTCTCTCTTCATCTTTGATGCTTCCAATCCATTCTCCAGGTTGCTGCCAGAGTGGTCTTTCTGCAACACAGTCGGTTCAAGTTGTCCCTCTACCTTCAGGATAAGGTCCAAAGAAGAAGGCCCTTCTCTGCTAAACACAGATAGACCTTCACATATAATCTCCTGTCTTTACCCTACTCCTCTCCACCTTCCACTGACCTCATTCCACTGACAAAATACTGCACAACATTCTCCAAAGATGCAGTAGACTTACTCCCATCTGCCAGGAGAATTCCAATTTCAAGGTCCAGCTCAAGTGTCACCTCTTCAGTTAAATCTCCCCTCACGTCCCCTAGGAAAGATAAGTGAGTTTCTCTTCTGTGCTCCAAAACCACCTCTGTATAGCATTTATGACCGTGATTCGTAGTGATTTACAGAAACTAAGAGACCATCTGGGTAGGGATGGGTTTTGACTTCTCACAGCCCTCCTTGCCCTTAGTTAGCATGATAGGAGCAGGTGGTCAAAAAAATGTTGACTTATAAAGAATGAACCCCTTTCCTTTATAAACACACAGTGAGCTCCTGGCAGAGCCTAATTAAAATCTAGGCTGTTGATGCTCAGATCAGGCCTCTCCTTCCTATGTTGCCTCTTCTATCTGTTTTCCATGCCTATCCCATTGGATGCTCCTCACTGATATGGACTTTGAAGCACTGGGTCAGCGACAGACATTGGCAGAAGCAGGAACCCAAGCTGTCATCTGTAAGGAGAGCCTTCTGTGCTCCTCCTAGGGAACTGTTTTGATGCCAAGGGGCTTTGAACCAAGCTGTAGGTGGTGACAAGAGCAGGTTAGTCATCCCAGCCCACACCCGTTCTCTGCTCAAGGGCCCCAGCACCTGTCACCTGTCTTTGGTGATACGGGAAATGGTGCTCTGAGTCAACTCTGGTTCCAGGGAGGGAGGGCTGTCACTGTGGCCAAGGTCTCCCCCACCCCCAGTGGTGAAAGCAGGAGTGATGGTCTCTACCTATCGAAGCAAACATAAAGGGACTCAGGGAGTATAGGTAATGGCCTCAGAAAAGCTGCAACCCATGATAAAGGTCAAGGGACTCAGCTCACCACTCTTTGGGCCCCATCTGGAGAGACAGATGTGTAGGGCTTTCCACCTAAGCAGCTTGTTCTCCACTGCCTGCCCTCATTGGTGTGTCTTCATTTCCCCAAATTCAAGCCTCCCCGAGGAAAACACAAGGCATCCTCCACCACCCATCCCCCAGATTCAACCAGGACATTTATTTTACAGCTGAACCTTGTTTCAAGCAAAGTTAGCATGTAAAGTAGTGGCATAAACCTTCACTTAACTCTTTTCACCAGAAAAAGCTCCCCAGATGCTTTCATTCACTGGTGGCTTACTGCGTATAAGGATAATCCCTGCCCCCAGCAAAGAAAATAAATTGCATATCCAAATTAGGGCACATACAGGAGACAATGCGATAAATCCTCTAGGGGAGGCTCACCACGGTGAGTTTGGGAATCTGGAGGTGAATGAGTTTGAAGGAAGTGGCATATGAGCTAGGCTTTAGAGAACAGGTTGGACGTGCCATTCAGAAATAGGTAGAACGGCCCTCCAGACGGAGGAGGCATCATCAGCAAAGGACTGGAGGAGGATCCACGGACTATGGATGGAATCAAATGTGAGGCAGATCCACACCGAAACCCACAAGGGTGGGCTGAAACAGTGCATTCAACATGCCCAAGCCCCAGGGTCGCAGGCTATGGCACCCGGAGAAGGCTATGGCACCCGGAGAAGGCTCTGGACAGCCAAAGTGCAAGAGGAACGCAAATATTGCAGCAGCAGGGTTTATCCTGGGTGAGGAGTGGGCCAGGATGAGCCTGGGAATTAGACCACAGTTCAAATGTCAGCTCTACTCTTAAGAGCTGTGTGTTCTTGGACACGTTACCTAACCAAAGTCTTGCTTTTGTGCAAGGTCCCTCCCTAATACTTCCTACTGAGTAGATCCCAATGAAACAAAATGAGATCATGGCTAGGAAGCACCTGGCAGCGTCAGGCACACAGCAGGTGCTCAATATAGCTCAGGTTCCATCTCCATGCTTGAGGTGTTGGGACGATGAACAGCAAATGAAAGACTCTGGGGGACCCTTGAGGAAGGAAGAGGCCAATAAAACAGGATTCTGAAGGAAGGGGGTGCTGAAGGAAGAGGAAGCAGGGAGGAAAGAACCCAGTGCCTCTGAGCTGAGGTTTCTGCTCCATAGTAGAGGCCACTTTAGGGGTGCTGGTAAAATGCTCCCGGCCACACTGGTCTTTGGTTCATCCCCAAAGAACCCTGTGTTCCAGGAACAGCACAGCGATGCAGTTAGCAGAACAGAGCTTGTGGGTGGAGTGCAGGAGTTGAGCAGGGAAGAGAGGCAGCACCTGGGCCCCTGTCCAGATGGTGGGGGGACCAGAAATCAGGAGGTGGGTAAGACTGGCTGCAGAAAGAGAAATGTTTTTAACTCCAAAGATATCCTCTACTAGGAAAGGCAAAATGTCCAAGGTTTGGGGGTGTTTTTTTTTTTTCAGATCTATATACCTACTCTTTTAACCTGAATAACCTGGCTTATCACAAGGCAGCAGGAGAGACACCAGCAGGCTCGGGACTCACCTCTGCAGACAGCCTCCATTCCCTCCAGCTGCGCTCCAGCCCCAGAGAGAAGAGGCGCAGCTAAGGATCTTCAGGGCAATTCTCCATTGAATCCAGGCTCTATGTGCTCCTCTTTCATTTATTCATCCCACCAACATCCACAGAGGAACTACTATACACAAGATAAGATCCTGGAGAGGCAGATGTCAGCTTAGTTGTCCACACCTCCATCCCTAGAGTTATTTCTCTAGTCAGTTTCTTTATCTGTCAAATGGAGAAAATGGGTTTATGGCAAGATGCAATGGGATAATGAACATACCTGGCATACAGTAAGTGCTCAAGAAATGTAAACTATTGTTATACTGGTAGAAGCAAGATTCCATGTTATGCTGGTTATCTTTCATTTGTTTCCCCCCACCCCACCCCCATACATTCTACATCTTTTTCCACCCTGTGCAGTACCCTAGAATTGCTCTGTATGGACTAATCAAGACTCCCTTGCCCCTGACTTCCCGTTGGGTTTGGTCCATGGGGACCCAGATTAGAGAGAGGGAGAAATTGAAGACAAGGCTTTTATTCCCCCAACTCCCTTCCTGAGCCCCCTGACCCAAAGTCGCAGCTCTAAGAAAATGACCTTCCACACAGCCTCCCTGCCTCCAGGCATACAGGTGGTAAGATCCCACTGTGACTTGCCCCAGAATATTTCACACTCCATAGTTGTTTCCCTACACTCTGCCTCATATTACGCAATTGAAATATGCCATCTGTTTTCTACTGGCCCCTGACATACAGGGTGAAGGAGTGTGGGAAAAGGCCTGGGGATCAGGAGACCTGGATTTGAGTCCCATCTCTCCTCCTCACTGGCTCTGTGACCCTAAGCCAGTTTCTCCTTCCCTAGGCCTCAGCTTCCTCATTTGTAAAAAGAATAGCTCTTTTGTCCTACAGTTCCCCGCCACCACTGGGCATTCTGTGAAGTTAAACCCAGGAAAGGGATGCATATAAGGAAGTAGAGCTGCCTTGGGCAGAGGGCAGGTGAGGCAGCTAAGCCCCAAACCAATGCATTCTTCCCCAGGAATCACCTAAACCCTTTCCAAGGACTTTCCTTTTCCTCTCAGGCCACCAGGGTACCAGATACCCAGATGATCTCCGCTCCAAAGCAACAGCCAAATAAATTCAGGAAATTAAAAGAAATTCCCTTTACTTTCAGTAAGCAGCTGGCCAACCCTGGTTTAGCCACAGAGGTCCCTTCCCAATTTCTAGTGTGCACAGGGGTCCAAGCACAGAAGCCAGTAAACACTTGATGCCCACAGGGCTGCAAAAGAACAGGCATCTGGAACAGAGGGACCTAAACCAGCATCCTGTCTGAAGACCCTGGATAGCGATCCCTGTCGCTGGGCATGCATCAAGTAAAGGTTAACGACCACTTGATGAGATATTACAGAATCTCTGAAGTCCTTTTTAGCTCCTGAAATTAGTGACTCAGGAAAACCCAGGAGCCACAAGGAAGACATTCTAATAACATCATCCTCCATGGCCCCCTTATCTGAAGTTTCATTTGCCCTAAGTGCTTTCGCACCTGAGGTCACCCAGAAATAGAAGTGAGCAAGGTAAGGCTGGGTTTCTGTCCTAAAGGACAGGAAGAGAGGGCAGTGTGGAATCTAGCTATACCAGCTCTGAATTTCTGGCGGGGTGAGGGAAGTGGAATAACCTCCTAAAATTATCAGTTCCTGTTTTACCTGAGGTGAAAACCACAACATAGTAACTGCCAGCACCAATTTGCCTTTGACGTTCTTCACGTCCCCCAAATGCCCCCAGAAATCTGTGGCTTCACCCCACAACTCTGAGCAAGTTCAAGGCCTTTCCCGACCCCAAATGAAAACTTCCGAGCCCCTCCGGGATTCCAGCGGTCGGACAGCGAACAGAGACGGCTGGGTGGGCGAGCCTGCACCACAACCAGGCCCAAGGTCGGTCTCCGCTCAAAAGGCAGTAAAGGCCGATAGGGCGAAGCTCCTGCACCCCCCCGCTGGGAGGGGACCCCGCTGCCCACCCCGCCCTGCCCCACCCCCAGCGCTGAGTCACCGCCCGTCCCGGCTCAGCCGAGCCCGTGTTCCCAGGAAGCGCCGTCGAGCGCCTGCGCATGCGTGATCCCGGGAGCGTTGTCCAGAGCTCGCAGCCCTGGAGGAGGCGGGGCCCGGCCGCGGGCACGAACGGAAGCGCGTGCGCGGGGCGCGTTCCCGCGAGCGAGGCTCAGCCGGATCCGGGCTCCGTGCCCGGAGGCAGTACCTCCGCATGGTAGCGGTGACGAGCCTCTGGGGGATAACAATTTACGAGTCAAGAGCCGGGCTTGAGGAGCGAGGCCAAGTTCCGGCGCCGGGAACCGGATTCCCCCACCCTCACGACCCCGGTCCAGAAATGCCCTGCTCCGGGCCTCGGTTTCCCCTGGAAGGCGGGGGTGGGGGGTGGGGGTCGTGCACCGACGAAGGTTGAGGCCCTCTGGCCGTGACGTTGACCTTGGACTGGACCTGGCCGCGGTGAGGATTCGGATCACAGCGCCCGAGGCCCCCAAACGCGGAGGTCGCTGGTCGGGGAGACACGTCCCCACGCAGGAAGCCGCCCCTGACCCTCTCAGGAGCCCATCTCGCTGGATGATCCGAGACCCGAGGCCGCGGGCCAGGAGCACCCGTGTCCTCGTCTGGCCCGGGTCACACAGACCTGTGTGTCCTCTTGTCTGCTGGGCCTGGTCACCTGGGTTGGAGTGACCCAAACGTCACAGGGGTCCAGAGAAGGAACACAGATTTGCTTCTGCCCCGGGGCTGGTAGGGGCCCAGGGCCCAACAGGGGCTCCTAAGTAGGGCCAGAATGATGGGGTAGGCTCCTTCCCGCCACCTCCTTACCAGGCTCCAGCTCCTAGTTCCCAGCTCCTAGGAGTGGGTCAGCGTCGAGGGAGGACAGAAACCTGGTACCCCCCACCCATCAGGCCATGGATCACTGTCAGAGAAGCATTGCCTGTGGGACACTATCTGGGTAGCTGAAACAGGCTCCTTGGTGCTGAGCTCTCACCTTTCCAGTCAGCCCCAGTGCTGTTGCCTGCAGAGACTTCCCTGCTTCTTTTGGTCCTCTCTGTTCAGAAATGGAGTGGCCTCGAACCCAGGTTCCTTGGGCTTCCATTTAAGTGCTAGTTTTCCCTAATTCACCTCATCTCACCTTGATTCCTCACTGGCCACACAGATGTCTTCCTTTTTGTGGGTTTGGGCCCTTGATGTTCCCCCAGAATTCACCCCCCTGGCCTCTGACCTTCCAAACCCACCCATCCCTCTAGTGTAGCTAGAATTCCCATCCGTCAAAGTGTAACTAGAGTTCCACTCCCTTCCCAAGCTCCATAAACCCCTGGCTGTCTCAGTATTCTCAGGAGACAAATTCTCAACAAAGGAAATCTATTAAATGCTTAAGTAAAGTACACAGTCTATATGCATTGGTCAGACTTTTCAAATAATTACATTTGCAAATGAGAAAAAAATCCTCTGCCAGACCATGTATCCCCATGTATGATTTAGAAAATGTGGTTGCTTCATCCCAGAGGACTCCCCTGGTCACTCGGGTTCCATGACTGTATCCCTAACTGGATTGTTAGCTCCGCAGGGCAGAGACTATGCCTGAATAAATATGTAAGAATTCCTAGGCTTTTGAAGTTGCGGTGGAAAAAAATCCAGAAGTCTGGAGAAAATGGAAGTAGAACAAATATTTTTTGCACTCTTCACAAAGACAAAATCACTCTTTTTAGCGTGTCAGAAAAATGTACTATCATAACATGGCCTATGCTCCAGATTAGCACAAGTCAATGTGATAGAATATAGTAGAAAGAATAATGGGATGGACAGAAAATTGGCCTTCTGGTTTGGTTTGTCATGGTTTTTTTTAGATGTTGGGGGTAGGAGTTTATTTACTTATTTTTGCTGTGTTGGGTCTTCGTTTCTGTGCGAGGGCTCTCTCTAGCCGTGGCAAGCGGGGGCCACTCTTCATCACAGTGCACGGGCCCCTCACCATCGCGGCCTCTCTTGTTGAGGAGCACAGGCTCCAGACGCGCAGGCTCAGTAGTTGCAGCTCATGGGCCTAGTTGCTCTGCGGCATGTAGGATCCTCCTAGACCAGGGCTCGAACCCATGTCCCCTGCATTAGCAGCAGACTCTCAACCACTGCGCCACCAGGGAAGCCCAGTTTGTCATGTTTTAACAGGGTGAACTTGGACTTAACTTCTCTGGATATGCAGTTTCCCCATGCTGGATTTGGATTTAAGGATAAAAAATATACCTGCCCCATCTACTTTACAAGATGATCATGGTAGAGATCAAATTGAAATAGAATTAAGGGTTTGGTTTTTTTCTTTTAAGATTTTGTTGTTGTTGCTCAGGAAATAATCCTCAATAATCTTTTTAATGAAAATTACTTTTACATGTTATTTTTTTGTTGTTATTAACAAGTTTCAAGGTGCTGACTGAACATTAAAAAAAAAAATCAGACAATGGTTAATTCTTGCCAGTTTGTAAAGAGGAGGGAAAGGGATCATAAAGAACAGTGTCACCAAATGTGACCCTGGGCAAGTAACCTAACATGACCTGTAGGGTAAGTCAGACTTCAGATAGAATTCTGGCCCTCCCAAATACACAGGCCATCATCCCAAACGCTCTGACCATCCGTCTCCTCATTAGTAAAGTATGATTAATAATAGTAATAACATTTACTGAATGCTTTCTGTGGGCTATGTACTATTTCAAGCATGTTGCATTATTAAGTCATTTAATCCCCTCAACAACCCATGAGAGAGGGACTATTAATATCTCCATTTTGTGGGTGAGGAAACTGAAGCACAGAGAAGTTAAGTCATTTGCCTAGGGCTGCCCAGCTAGTAAGTGGTGGAGCCCAAGACGAATCCCAACCACTCTAACTCCAGAGCCTGTGCTCGTGTCTGTGCTGGATGGCTCCTTCCCTGTGGGGTTATTTTGAGGATTAAATGAAGTAAGGCAGGTAGTTCCCTGGCAGTCCAGTGGTTAGGACTTGGTGCTGTCACTGCCGTGGCCTGGGTTGGGGAACTAAGATCCCGCAAGCCTAGCAGCTGGCCAAAAAAAAAAGAAAAGAAAAGAAATAAAGTACATACAGCACTCAGTGTGGCCTGGCACACAGCTGTCAGAATTACTGCATTATCTTAAGGTATAAGAGTGGTAATGTCTATAGGTCTATAGACCAGTTCCTGGCGCGAAGGAGTGCTCTAGAAGTTGTTTCCCTTCCCCACTGACTTTATGGGAAAACAGAGAACAGATTCCAAAGTGCAAGCACACACAGAATATGCTCATTTATGCAGGTCATTTTTGTATGCTTTGGGTAAGAGGCTGGCGCAGGGGATACCTCAGAACCTACTGAATCCACCTTTGCTGCATTGCTCTACTCTCATTTTTTGTCTTCCTTATGCTTCTTTTTTATTGCCTTCATGGTCTTCTAAGGAAAAATTTAAGTTTCCCTGGATTGGGAAAAGCTTGAGCCAAATGTCACAGAAAATGGAATTGGCTTGTAATGTTGTCTGAAGTCTCAGACTTTGGGGGACACATGAAAAGCCCAGGGACCATTAGGATGTCCTCCTCGGGTGGAATCTTCCTGGGTCTCCACCCTGGGTTGGGCACCCCCTACACACATCTGCCTGCACACATGCTCTCATGATCTGAAATCCACACACTGTTCATACAGTTACTTCACAGCCACACCCACCTCCCCACCTCAGACATCCCCATTGCCCATGGACCTTCTCCACACAACACACAATGCACACCCTCTCGACATCTGCATCTGCTGCCCAACACACACCCACACACAGACTTTACACACATGCGTTTGCATGCTCCTTATAGATCCCCCTATAACCCCCAGATCTTCAGGGGACACATACACATAGCTGTAGACTCTCCATCCACAACATCCCTCATATCATCAGGCTATGTTTAGAATGGTTTTTGATTTTGCTTTCTGCATTTTGCCCTTCTGTTTCCCTATCATCCCAACGGCAGACTTAACGTAAATGTAGTAGGATGAGGCTTGTGAAACAGCACAATTTTGAACATGCCAGCAGGGTCTGATGTGTTTTATTTATCTTCAGAACAGACCTCACCTACCTCGCCTTTTCCTGGGAAAAGCTCCATGTTCTTCCATTTGTGGGAAAACACTGGTTGCAGTTACGGGCAGGGCCAGTGACCTTGTGGGGTGGGTGGCAGCAGCAGCCTTAGTTAGAGCAGCTTGCTCAGCTGATCAGTCTGTGGAATGTGGGCCCCCTAATTGGGAGGAGGCCAAGGGGAGGAGGGCATTGCCTTAAGATCAGCCCCCACCTCAGGAGAAGCCAGAGCAGACGGCCTCGCGCTGAATTCGCTGAGTCCAGCATCTTCTCCGGTGTGAGCCCATCAGTGCTGGCATGGGTTAGCTCTCACACTCCCCTTTTGCTTATCCCCAACCTCCCACCAACACCCCAGGGCCTGGTTCTTTTCCTTTGGGGAACATGCTCACGCCAGGACAATAAGGTGTGGCGGGAAGGGCACGGGCTCGGGGAGGCAAGGACCGGCTTGGGTTTCCATGAAGGCGGGTACCAGCAGGAGTGTGACACGCCATGGTGGCACCACTCTCTGCAGAAGCCAAGGGGAGGCACCATCCTTATGTTCAGGCCTGACCTCTAGCATCTCCACTTGAGCCTCAGGTGCCAGGTGGGCAGCCGCATGGTTGAGGGCATGGACCAAATGCTGTGACCGCCTGGGCCAGCTCTGTGGTACAGAAGCTTCATAACTCCTATTAATGGGCTACTACCACAGAGGCCAGGGAAAATGACAAATTCAAGGTGATAGGAGAGAGTATTACTTCAAGTTTCCAATTGTACAACAGCCTTAGTTTCAGAGCCGGCTGAAGGAACAAGTCACCTTTGACACTGGGAGGCTAGAAGCAGGAGGGAGTTCCAGAAGATGCTGGGAGGGCGTCCCAATCAAGGGTGGGCAACTTATACATTTTCAGTCTATCCCCAAGAAACTTAGAAATTAGTACACAAGGGACTTCCCTGGTGGCTCACTGGTTAAGAATCCGCCTGCCAACACAGGGGACACGGGTTCGAGCCCTGGTCTGGGAAGATCCCACATGCCGCGGAGCAACTAAGCCCGCGTACCGCAACTACTGAACCTGGCATGCTCTAGGGCCCACGTGCTGCAACTACTGAAGCCTGTGTGCTAGAGCCCGTGCTCCGCTACAAGAGAAGCCACCGCAATAAGAAGCCCGCGCACCGCAACGAAGAGTAGCCCCCGCTAGCCACAACTAGAGAAAGCGCACACACAGCAACGAAGACCCAACGTAGCCAAAAATCAAATTAAATTTTTTAAAAAAGAAATTAGTACACGGGGTGAGAGGCGACGGGAGGAACGAATTGGTGGAGCACAGAGGATTTCTAGGGCAGTGAAACTACTCCGTATGATGCTACAGAGATGGACACATATTGTACATTTGTCCAAACCCATAGAAGGTACAACACCAAGAGGGACCCTAATGTCAACTCTGGACTCAGGGTCACTATGACGTGTCAATGTAGGTTCATCAGTTGTAACAAAGGTACCGTCTGGTGGGGCGTTGATATTGGGGAGGCTGTGTGGGGAGGGGGTATGTAGGAAATCTCTGCCTTCCTCTCAATTTTGCTATGAATCTAAAACTGCTCTTTA
The DNA here is from genome assembly GCF_026419965.1 of Kogia breviceps. Classification (NCBI taxonomy): domain Eukaryota; kingdom Metazoa; phylum Chordata; class Mammalia; order Artiodactyla; family Physeteridae; genus Kogia; species Kogia breviceps. Next base: position 56,251,653 of record NC_081323.1, read on the forward strand.
AAAAACTTAAAGTCAATAAAAATCAGTACACTCCACTAGATAAAAGGAAGAAAAAGAGATTACACTGGTTGGAGGCAACGTGAAAGCACGAGGCATTAAAGAGAGATTGGAACTTTATTGAGACTTTCTACCTGATGAACTCAGAATGGAAAGAGCACTGGAAAGGTTCTGCTTCGGAGAGAAACAGCAACTGTTCAGGCACAAACGTTCATAGATACTCCTCCTGCGGGAATCTCTGGATTCCGAATCCCCCCCAGTTCCCCACTATCCCCCACCCCCACCCAAAGAGTCAGAATTCTGCTGGAAATCCACCTCCACAGAGCGGGGCACAAAACAGCACTTAAAGCCCCAGCTGGTTGACAAACCTGCGGGAAGTTAGAAAGAAGGGAAGTCAAGGGGTGAACAGAGGACCAGAAGGAGTAAGAAAAGTTAGCTGGATGGAGAAAAGAAAAGGGGGGAAAGATCGCTGATGATGTCGCCCCCCCCGAGAAAATATAAATATTGTATGAATGTGTTTGTCTCATTTCAGCTGCTTCCCCCAAAGCAGTGGTGACCTCAGCAGCTATGACAATGCCCAGTTCTCCACTTTTTCTTCCCCTTCTTCACTGGGAAAAACAGATATGCCAAGAGTAGCCAAGGGCAGGAAGGGGCATTAAGGAGCAAAGTGGGAAGGCAGCCCCTTGAGAGTGCAAAGGATGGGAGATGAAGCCAGGGCTGTTTTTTAATGAGAAGGAAGCAGCTCCCCAGGTGCTGGTCATCAGGCTCCTTGGATGCCCCTGGCAGACTTTGCTTCTCTGGTTGCCTCTGTCCTTAGAAACAACGTCCTGGTGGCAGTGGGGCCTCTGGTCTTGTTGTGGGAGGTCCCAGGTCCTCCAAAGAGCCAAAAGAGGCAGCCTTTGATGCACCACTCGCTGGAGTGCTAATCATACTGAGAAACGGGAATTCCGGGATTGCAGTTCTCCATGTGGGCCTAATCTGATCACCAATTTGCCTCCTCTGCCTAATCCTCAGGGCACCTCTCCCTCTGCTTCATCTTCACTGTCCTTCTGGTCCGGGTGACCCCCTGGTGATGGTGGGTCCTCCTGGTGAAGTCCCCTGAGACAGGTCACTCCCAGGAGGGGCGGGCTCAGTTGTCACACGCCAGAAGGAGGCCCTCAGGGCAGCCAGGCCAGGCCAGGCCGGGGTCTCCTGGACTTAGACTCTTCACCCACCCACTTACCATCAAGAGGCTTATCCCCTCCAGGCTCTTCCTTCCATCCCCCAACCCCATTGCCCTCAGCCAGGAAGGCATGACTCTCATAGCTAGCTCCTCCTCTGTGCCCTCAGGCATCTGTTATCTCTCTAATCTCTCTTGGACAATGTAATACACACACATTCACACTCATTGGTATTTGAAGGCCAGGCTCCCCTACCATGTGCGCTCGGTGGGTATCGGCATCAAGTTCAGGTGGGAAACTGAAGGTCAGGCCTAGGTTGCCACCAGCACCAAGTGGCTGGTGCTGGTTCTGACTCCTGGGAAATTGCTCCGAGTTTCAAGTGTCAGCGCATCAGGGAATGGAGAAGAAGGGAAAGGAAAAGCCATGTGATGAAAACCAGGAAGGAACGAATCTTCTGCCAAGTGTCTCCACGTAGAAGCTGTGGCAACAGCAAGAAGCTCTCCACTGTCCCCTGTGAAACCCAAAGCCTTTGGGGTCTGAGTTTTCCAAGACATGCAATAGACAAAGACACACTGCAAACCAATTAACCCTCTGAGCCCTGCCGGGACTTTCACTGAAGTCACTTCCAACAAGTAAATAACCCGAATGCATGGAACAGTCACCCTCCTCTTGGGGCCAAGGAAGGGACTGAGCTTCCTGGCTGGCTTAGAAAACAATGCCAGAGAAATGGCCTGGGGGAGGCAGATCCTTCTAGCCGGGAACTCTTGTTCTCTCTTAGCATTCTGGTATTCTGAATCATTCCACACCCCTTGGGGGAACAGGGGAGAGGCCTGGGGGTAGGCTCAACACCCAGGTTGATTCAGACCCTGAGAGACTGTCTCCTGTTGAAGCCAACCCAAGCTCAGGAGCCAGCCGAGGGCTGGGGACAAACAGAAGACTGTGTGTGGAAGGCAGCCACGTGGACAGAGCAGACAGCCCTACGGAACTCAAATCTCCTCTAGTTTCCCAGCTTATCAGGAAAAAAGGAATTTCAGCTGCTTTTAGCTCATGTGATGCTCGTTAATCCAGTTTACACTAGAATTTAGCTGCTCTCTGTCCCTCCAAGAGGGGATCCAGGAAAAGTAGGTGTGGCCTGACGTGCCAAAGTCAGGTCCCTAATTGAAGCAACAAGACAAGCATGCCATAATTCACAGTTTCCACTCTCCCCCCTCGACCCACACCTTACCCCACCAACTGGCCTCAATTAACTCCCGAATCTCCAATGCGTAACGGTTCCTGCCAGTGTGGCTCAAAGGGTTAATAAACCAGGACTTCTCAGACAGTTAGGACACAAGCTCATTCACCAACAGGAGCCTGAGAATGGCGACACAGCAACCTAGGGTTTCCTATAGCGATTCTTTGGGGTTTCGCCACACCCTGTTTTGTCACAGTTGAGAGCACCTGGATTCTTCCCCAGCCCAAGGCTTCCCAGGAGGCTGGGGAGCTCCTGGGTGATGGCCCGCTCAATCTTATCCAGAAAGCAACCTCCCATGTAGGAACACTGCTGGGACAGGAGCTTGAAACTGGAGATGGGGTTGATGCCAAAGAAGTCCTTATAGGCCTCGCGGTTGGGAAGGTCAAATTTGCTGACATTGGTCTTTGCCAGGATGGTCTTGAAGATGTAGAATTTATCAGGGTCTTCCACGATGTCCTTAAAGACCAGTTCCCCATCACTGAAGAAGGTCATTTTGTCCTTGTACGTCTGCAGGTAGCGGTCGACCAGGAGGGCGTGAATGCGGACCCGGATGGCATGCTGGCGGATGAAGGCAATCTTGTTCTCCAGCCTGTTCTCAATCACCTGATTCAGGTCTTCCAGGAGGGAGATCTCTTCCCTGAGAAACAGGTCCCAGTGGGTGTCGGGCTTGTAGTCATATGGCCAGAAAGAGCTGACGTACACCCTTGGGGGCTCCGTGACGTTGATGAGCGGGGCCAGGCTCCAGAAGAGGGCCCCATAGACCCTCATGAGCATCTGCATGGCCAGGTTGTCAGCTTTGTTCAGGATGATCCTTATCTGGGACTCACGCCCCTTCAGCTGGCGGAAGAGCATCTCCAGCTCCAGACCCACGTCCAGCTTGGTTGGGTCAAAGACAACAAAGATGAGATCCGCTCTGTCGATGAACCACTGGCACACGTCGTTGAACGGGTAACCTTGGGGAGAGGGAGCGAGAAGTCAGGCTGAGCAGGCCCCACTCCAAAGCCCCTCACCCCTCTTTCCAGAACCAGAACATTCCGTGGCTCGAAGGGAGTAACGGCATCAGGGAGTTTCTGGGTTTCTAAAGACTTTTAAAGAATTAATTACATATCTCCTGTCCCTTGTCAACCCTCAATCAAGAATGGCCTGGGCGGGGGGACTTCCCTGGTGGCGCAGTGGTTAAGAATCTGCCTGCCAATGCAGAGGACACGGGTTTGAGCCCTGGTCTAGGAAGATCCCACATGCCACGGAGCAACAAAGCCTGTGCGCCACAACTACTGAGCCTGTACAGGCTCCAGAGCCTGTGAGCCACAACTACTGAGCCCGCATGCCACAACTACTGAAGCCCGTGTGCCTAGAGCCTGTGCTCTGCAACAAAAAGAAGCCAGTGCACCATGAGGAAGAGTAGCCCCCACTCACTGCAACTGGAGAAAGCCTGCTGGGAGCAACGAAGACCCAACGCAGCCAAAAATAAATAAATAAATAAATAAATTTATTTTTATTAAAAAAAGGATGGCCTGGGGAATTCCCTGGCAGTCCAGTGGTTAGTACTCCGTGCTTTCACTGCTGAGGCTGAGGATTCAATCCCTGGATGGGGAAATAAGATCCCACAAGCCACGTGACACAGCCGGAAAAAAAAAAGAACGGCCTGATCCTTGTTTTAATGCACAATGGAATCCAAGGCTCCAAGAAAGCAAAACTTTTTCCAAATGGAGATTTTCCCACTGTCTGCAAAGATCTGGGCAGTGGCAAAGATGTTGAAGGAAAACAGTCAGGGAATTAGAAGGAATAAAAGAGAAGGTACCTTACTTAGGGGAAAGAAACATGGACCTGCCATCAAGACCTGGACTAGAACTTGGCCTCTACCACTGGCCAGCTGAATATTAAATGCTTCTAAGCCTTAGCATTTTAGCTGCAAAATGACAAGAAGAACAATAACACCTAAGATGCTATAAAGATTACGATGTTGCTATAAATTTAGGAAAGCACCAAACTAAAACTGCCAGCCTGTCACACAGCCAGCTCGATACATTCTAATTCCTTTAATTTATTTCCAAAATGAGAGGACTAGGAATACCTGTCTTGAAATGTTTCTACAATGATCAATCAGTAATGCATAAAATTATCCTATGCATTATAGGAGTGCAATAAAGATTAATTTATTATTATAATTATTAGTGATAATATTATTACTAGCTATAAAACAGGGTTCTGGTTATAACCAAAATGAGAGTTATAACCATAAACTGAGATCCACCATCTGGTCATATACTCCTACAAATGCCCCGTTATGACTCATCTCTGCAGACGGCCCTGCATCGTAGTGACACTAAGTGGCACTCCCCTGCCACCTGAAGGCAAGCAGAGTTTTGGAAAGTCTGAGACAGGCTTCTATTGAAGCAGGCCTGGTAAAGCAGATACTGGGACTAGGAAGAGTTGAAGGTCAGGTTTAACCCAGATCCAAGTTAGCCAGAGGTCAAGTACATGTGGACTGGGATCCAATGAGTCCAGGCTCTTGATCACCCGGACACCATGGGCCTCCCAAAGACAGCTCAGCCCCAGCACAGACCTCAAGGAGCTCCTGACAGAGAAGACCAGACTTCCCCTTGGGAAAATGCTGATGGCCTCCAAACCTGATCAGTCCTTGGAAAGGGAAAATGATGAGGTACCCCACACCTAAGAGGCACCACAGTGACAAGAAGGGTCTGGAAGCAAGCATCCCCTGGTCTTGGACAACACTAGCCTCTTCCACATCTGCCTACCATCCACTGTCTAAAATATTAACAGCTTTCTAAGACAGCGCTCATGCTGTTCAGAAATGATTGTTAAATTACCTCTTTCTTGTTGCTTGCGGTTCTCGATGATGCCTGGTGTATCCACAAATGTGACCCGCTCCAGAAGTTTGTGGGGAACCTCAATGCCGATCAGCTTCTCCAGAAAATTCTGGCCAAACTTCTCAAGGGGCGAGAATGACCGGGCACTGTCAGCAGCCATGACGATACCCTCGATGGTCTTCAGCTTGGGCCCGTGCATGAGGACCGTGAACTCGGAGGTGGTGGGCTCAGCACCTGCACACACACGCATGGGGTTAGAGGGAACAACAGTCATCTCTAGGGAAGCGATCCACTACCAAGGACATGGACAAGCAAGATGTTTCACGGAGGGCTTGCCACAGGCGTTGGATACTGTTTGCTAACCTAGTGGCTTCTTTTTTTAAAATTGTGATAAAATATACATAACATAAAGTGTACCACTTTAACCATTTTTAGGTATACAGTTCAGTGGGATTAAGAACATTCACATTGTTGTGCAACCATCACCACCATCCATCTCCAGAATATTTTCATCTTGCCAAACTGAAACTCTGTCCCCATCAAACACTAACTCCCATTCCCCCACCCCCCGCCCCTAGAATCTCTCCAGCACTTTCTGTCTCTATGAATTTGACTACTCTGGGACCTCATATAAGTGAACTCATACAATATTTGTCCTTTTGTGTCAAGTTTATTTCACTTAGCATAATGTCTTCAAGGTTTATCCATGCTGTGGCATGTATTAGAAATTCATGAATAATATTCTACTGCATGGATGGAACACATGTTTTTTATCCATCATCCATTGATGGACGTTTGGGTTGTTTTTAGCTCTTGGCCATTGTGAATAATGCTCTGTGAACATGGGCGTAACTGCTGGTTTTTTGCATGTAATCTTCATTATTATATTGAAGACACATATGAATATTTTAATTTTTCTTTTTTCTTTTTTTAATCTGTCATATTTTATTCTTTTAATTGAAGTATAATTGACTTACAATATTATGTTAGATTCAGGTGTATGACAGAGTGATTCAATAGTTTCATACATTACGAAATGATCTCCACAATAAGTCTAGTTACCATCAGTCACCACACAAATTTATTACACTGTTGTTGCCTATATTCCCTGTGCTGTACATTACATCCCCTGAATGTTTTCATTCTTCAAAATGCTTTTTACATATGACATTAAAATACCAACAATCACACAAGAAAGTCTCACTGTTACCTGTATAGAGCTGGTAGCGAGTGTTTTCCAGCCCAAGGAGATAGTTTATCATGGTGGATTTGCCAACACTCCACGGTCCCAGGAACAGCACCATTGGCTTGGATGTGATTTCCCCATCTGTGGGCAGCAGGGATGAGACATGGAGGTGAACTCACAAAGCTCCTTACTGCAGAGGGACAGGATTCTTCACTCTGCATCCCAGACAGTCCATCTTGAGTTGTGGGATTCTACCCTGGACCAGAGAGCGTGTCACCATCAGGGGCACATCTCATGCTATGTCAGTGCAATGACCCGGTTAGAGGACATGGGAAGACAGCATTTGGGCCATGCACAGATCCACAGCACACTGGCCCCAGAGTGGGAAGGATCAATTGAAGTCAACTCCTCCTGGTTCAGATCTGGGGGCAAATGGTTCATAAAAGGAGCAGGAGAGAGCAGCCATGCGGGGAGAAGCTAAAATGCTGCTATCTGGATTGGTAACCAAACAAAGGACACAGAAGAGGCTTATACACCCTTGGATGGTCTGGACTCGGGCGCTGCCTGTCCCCTGCCTGCCTCCCCTTAACTGCACCTCCCGACACCCCTCCTCAGGCTCAGCCCAAGCCAGTCTCCAGGGCCAGTCTCAAATATTAGTCTCCAAAGTCCACGGCACATTTGCCAGTGTCCAAGACCAAGCTCTGACTCGGCAATTCTCAGGTTCTTGTCCCATGTTGGGGAGAACACCCTGCCTGGGCTTCCCCAGTTGGGGTCCCTGAGCAGGAAAAGCAGAATTCTCTAGGGCTCGAGGAAGGGGTAGTGAGAGGCTTCTTCCTGCTGACTTACAGCCCCTCCTTGAGCCCTTAGACCAAGATGGTGTTTTGTGAGGGGAGAGCACATATTTATTACCTGAAATTGGTACCAGGCCATGCCCCTTCCTCCCTGCTGGTAAAGACACTCAGTGAGTCCTTCGCACTGCTGGGTGTCAACCCCTGGCTCAGGGACAGGAAAGGACTGGCGGGCTGGGGGTTGGGGGTGGCAGGAGTCCCCAGTTACAGCCACAGAGATCCTACAAGAAGCCTTTTTCCGCAGGCCCAGGCCACGCCAAGGGAAACTGGGCCTTCCAGCTCTCCTGCGAGACCACCCCAGCGGGCTTTCCCGGCTGCTGTTCCCACTCTCTGCAGCAGGGGGCGGCACTGGCACATGCAGGAGGCTGCAAGTGAGGGACCCAGTAGGGAGGTCACACAGGAGGCTGCTCAGGGGCACAGAGGAGCCCTGGCACTGGCGAGAGATAAAGGGAGAGGAGGGAGCCTGGAAAGTGAGATCAGGACACTGGAATGCTCTCCCCACAGAGAAACCATCCCCCTGGGCCACCTGCCGAAGAAGATTACAAGGGAATTGTGAAAAGGGAAGGAGAAAGTTACCACTACTAATTCCAGCTGTGTGGTCTGAGTAGCCCAGCATCTCCCAGGGCCTCTGGTCCACCTTCTGTAAAGCAGGAATAATGTAGGCCCTACAACACCCCATCTGCTGTAGAGCCATTGGGAACATCACGGAGATGATACAGAAACAGCCAACTAACATAGGAAGAGACGTGCAAACCACTAGCCATTAACTGGCAATTAGATGCCATTGTTAACAGGCTTCCAAGACAAGCGACACTTAAAAATGGCCTTGCTGTGGGGCAACAAGAACACTATCCTGTTGTTGTGGGTACACAGAGGACAACCTAAGGCAATTGAGCAACAATTATCAAAATATAGAATTCCAGCATTTCTTTAAAAAATGTATCCTAAAAATATACTTGCATGAAATACATAACACTTATAGCAGTGTTTGTAACGCTTTAAAAACAGAACATGGCAAACACCCCATGGTCCATCAGCAGGGTATGTTATTTAGGGTGGTGGGTTCACAAGGACCAGAAAGAGCAGCTGTGTGGTGTGATCCCATCTTTGTAAAACAAACGAAAAGACACCCTTGGATATGCTCATGTAAGCAGAGCGATATCTGGAAGTATTCATGAGAAACCGTAGCAGCAGCTGTCTCTGGGAGTGGAATTAGAGAGGCTGGAAATCAAGAAAGAGATTTTTATTTTTCAATCTATACTATTTTGCACAGAACTTTTTTGGCAACAAGTATATCTTATTTTTATGATTTTGAAAATCAATTTTTGAAAGAATCCAGACCCAAGGGAAGTTGAGTTGAGAAGCCATTAGGAGGAGGGAAGGATTCTAGGCCAATCAGGGGACTGAAGACATGAACTCTATGTGAATGGGGAGCCCTTCGTGGCTCTTGAGCACAGGAGGGATGGAAGTTGGCATCTCCATCCTTGGAAACCAAAACTGCCTGCATGAATGCTCACAGATGAAACACTTGCTCTCCCATAAAGCCCTGTGAAAATTAAGGGGCACACCTGCTGGGAAAGGATGGTTCGTGCCACTGAGGTCTCTGCCCCTCCCTGAGAACTCAGGAGAACTCCCCTTGAGGGCTCAGGGAAGTGTGGACAGTCAGAGGTATAGGCCCGACCTCCGACCTCCAGACACTAGAGGTACCTGTGATCTCGTGCTGCCGAAGCTCATTGTATTTGTAAGACTGCTCCAGGGGCTTGATGGATGAGTGGTAGATCTTTCGAAGCCGCTGCAGCACCACTGGGGGCAGAGAAGGGCAAGGGTCAGGCAGGGGCTTCACCAGGCGGCTTCACCGCTGTGGATCCGTCTCACTCCCCAGGGCGGCTCTGGCCCCGCCTGGTGGGGAGCAGGGGCTGTGCAGTACATCAGTACTGCACAGTTCCTGGGGGGAGCTGGTGCACATCCCAACCCTCAGAAATCTTTAAACCAAAAGGCATCCCCCCAACCCCTGAAAGCCTCCAGAGCTTTTTTTTTAACCTAACCCTCTTCTTCCCCTCAACAGCGTGTCCAGAAGCACCGCCTCAGCCTGCAGCTACCCGAAGGCCCTTTCTATGGCAGATGGGAACCGCATCTCCTTCTCTCTGCCCCCGCAAACTGTACTCATGCTTCCCTTAGGTTTAGAGGGCAAGGAGGCATGGCCGCCCCAGCCCTGCACCCTTCACCGCATCCTCGGTGCCCCTGGGAGGATTCAGACATCCCAAGTATCTTCTTGAGAAGAGTGTGGCTCCAGGGAGAAGGGGCTCGTGGGGTGAGGCAAAGGGAGGGAAGAACATGGGGCCACCGAGGGTCAGTCTTTCCAGACCCTGCCCGTGAGCTGCCCGTCTCCAGCTGTGTGCCAGAGCAAAGCCCTGCCCTGCTGAGCTTCCACCAGCTCATCGATTAAGAGGAGACAGTAAGCCCTGCTGAAAGCCTTGGGTTATTACAAGAATGAAATGAAATACTGGACACCAAAGGGCTTTATAAACTGAAAAAATCAAAGCCAAAGTGATGAACAACCCTCCCTGGCCATGAATTGGAGGCTGCACCGTCCCCAGGCAGCAGCACTGGGATTTGCCTTCCACCCTTTCGCTGGTCCCTCTGCTTGGATCGCCTTTCCTCCTCCCGGCCAACCCAGAGCCCCCCAGCCTTGCATGCTGTTCACAGAGGCTTCTCCATGAAGCACCCCATCTCCAGGGCGCTCCTCCTCCCTGGGGTGCCTGCTGGCCTCAGAGCTGCAGTCATGCCCTGCCAGGCGCTGCGTGGCCTCTGGCCACAGGGCTCTCCCAGCCCAGCCCAGGTCCCCACCAACACACCACACAGCCCACCCCCGCCCCACCCCTACCACCCCAGCCCCCCCACCTCCCAGTTCCTGCCCCTGGTTACCAGAGAAATCATCAGTTGGCTTGTCCTCATTCAGCATCAGAGTTTTCTCAATGTGGGAGCGGTCCCTCAGCGGGGCTTCCTCACTCACATCTTCCGCCTCTTCTGGGGAGAGAAGCAGAGAGCAGGGTTAGGGCAGAACTAGGAGCCAGTGGCTCTAGGTTCCCTCCAGTCGGGCAAGGGCGGGGTTGTGAGCAAGTGCTGACCAAGCTTTGCCAGGTTCAACTGCAGGAAGCCCTGTTTCTAGGAGGGAGTTTTAAAATTCAAACTCAACTTGTTAAGCTCCTTGATCCATTTTAGGTATTCAACAACTGTTGATTGAGCACCTACTACATACACCAAGCACGGAGTACTGCGCTGTGAATGCTGTAGTGCCCAAAACCGACCCAGCTCTGCCCTTGCGGACTTTTCTACAGTCTGGCGGGGAGAGGGAGTGAAATAACCTGGAAAGTAATATAATTACAGACAGCGATGTGGGTACGGAAGGAAAGATTCCAGAAGCTAGGAGGGCCTAAGAAGTGTGCCTACAAAGTCTTAGCAGGGGGAGTTAGAAAACTTCCTGAGAGGAGTGGTTTATAGGAGTCTGCATTTTGGGTTCTAAGAGAACCACTGGCCTGGTCAAGTGAGCATTTTATCAGGAAGATCTGCTACAGGGAGTCTTGGGGAGCAGAGTGGGGAGGGGGGAGGGAGAGGCAGGAGCACTGCTGCTTCTGACCCAGCAAGAGATGTCCATGACCACCTGAGGCTCCAGGGAGGGGTGCTCACATTCCTGGGCCTCTAACATCATAGCTGTTTCTACCGGGGCTGATTGCACAAAACATTTTAGGTGATAGAAGGAGGATAGACTTGGCCTGTGGGGCAGAGGGAGACCAGTTCCAGGAGGGAAGGGAGAAGAATCAATGTGCCTCATGCAGCACCTCAAGAGAGTGATTCTTTCTGAGATCAGATCCAGAACTGGGAGGCCAGGGAAAGGGGAGGGGCTTGCTCCCCCAGTGCGTGTACCTGACAGGTGTGGAAACTAAGCTCTGCAAGGAAACCTGTGTTGGAAAGTGAAGACTGACCCCAGTGCCTCCATCCTACAAGCCAGTTCTTGGTCCAGGTCAGTGTACTTGGTGGATGAGGCCACACCTCCCTAGGATGCTACAGACTCCATTGTTGCCCAGCAGCTTTGGCCCTGCCCACGCCCCCTTCCCTGTTCCCTGGCCCTGAGAGCAAGCAAGGCTGCTGCTGCTGCTCCAGGTGGATGGACATCTGTGGGACGTGAGTGTCACAGACAGCCTGAGGTTTCTTATCACCATCCTGACATGGCCTAGTCTTCAAGGAGAGACCCCAGGAGCTAGCCCACCAACATGGTCCCGCAGTGCCCCCTCACACCCACCAGCCTGCCTCCGGGCCTCAAATCCTGACACTAGGCCCCCCACCCCCACCCCGTCCTTTGGGTTAAGGCACTGGTCTGTGTTAAAGTGCATTGAGGGACCTTAACCGGTAAGTTTCTGATGGCCTATAACGTGATCAGGTTCCTCTGGGCTCTCCAGGTTCCCTCCGAAGTGGGGATAAGTGGCTAATGGACAGCCTGAAGGCACCCCGAGGGCCGGGCAACCCCCATGGGGCCTCCACCCCACGAACCCGGGGCTGGCTGGGGGCTCTCCCGCCCTGTGGCTTCCTGCCTGCCCCTACACACAAGACCTCCGGGAAGACCGCAGCTTCCCCAATTCCCGGAGCAGCCGCCACGCAGCCGCCACTCCGCCACCCCCGCGGAGGTGCCCGGAGCAGCCCTGGGATCCCCTACCCTGAGGCCCCTCCTCCTTGGGCTCCTGCGCCTCGGCCCCCTCGGGCCCCGCGTGCGACTCCTCAGCGCTTGGTCGGGCCCCCTCCTCCCCGCTGCTCGCGCTTCCCGCCGCCTCCTGGGCTCCTTCCCCGCCTTCCTCCATGGCTTCTTCCTCCTCCGAGGCGCTCCCTGCTTCTTCCGAACTAGTCCCGTCGCTGCTGTCCTCTTCGGATTCTTCGCCCCCCTCTTCTTCGTAGGATGCCGCGTCCTCATGGTCCTCGGGCATCCCCTCTGCGGGGCGGTCCTCCTGCGCGCCCCCCACCTCTGCGCGCGCGTCCGACGCTGGGCCGGGGCTGGGCTCCCCCTGGTCCTCCGCCCCCTCCGCGGCTTCTGCGTTCAAGTCCGCTACTCCATCTGGCAATTCCGGCTCCTGACCCGGCCCTGGGCTGCCCTCCCCTCCTGTCTCGACCTCCTTGCTGGGAGAGTCCCCTGAGTCTTCAGGCTCTGGGGGCCCTGCTGCTGCTCCCTGCGCGGGGTCGTCCCCTAGAGCCTCCGCGGCTTCCTCGGGGACCTCGCCACTCCCAGCTTGTCCCTCCGCCTCCTGTCCTGGGCCCTCTCCGGAGCTGAGCTCTGGCGCCCCCTCCCCTGCTGGGGGAAGGGCGCTTGCTCCAGGTGGGCCCGTATCTTCCTCCCCGGACCTCGCAGGTTCCCCGGGGGGAGCTGACTCGGAGGCTGAGGCTTTGGAGAGGCTGGCTTCGGGATCAGAGCCCAGGCCGTTGGTGGCGGGGGCCCCGGCGGCTGTCTTCTCCGAACCCCCAGCCTCTCTGCCATCTGTGGGGTGAAGGAGCAGGTTCGTCTCTCCAGGGGCCGCTTCTGCCTGAAGCGCCCTTTCCTTCTCCTCTAGACTTGCGTCTCCAGCAGAGAAATGATTCTCCAACAAACTGCCAACATCTTCTGTGCCACCCGAAGCGGAAACTTGCAGTTCTAGATGATTAGAACACGATTGGTAAATGTCAAGGGGTTGGCACTCGCTTTGCTTCTCAAAAGTCTAACTCAGCCTAGCTCCTGTCTCCAGGAGAGCGGTGTGGACCAGCGGGACTGTGGGGCTCCTCCCTCCCTGGTCTTCATAACAGCCCTGCGTGGCCGGCAGAGCCTCCCTCTTGATGGGAGCCGTGGCTCAGAGCGAGCAGCTGACCCACCCCGAGCCCCGCCGCTGACCCTGCCTCTCCAGCCTCCCCGAGGGGATGGAAGTTGGGTGAGCCCTTCCAGCCCTTCCTGAGCCTTGCTGGCAGGCACGTGCAGCCTGGCTTACCCGAGATCTTTCCAGGATAGGACAGATGCATGTCCACCCCACCCCTTATCAGTTCCTAGAGTCATTAACCAGCGTGCTTTTTATATTGCTACCAGCAAAGTAGTGAAAACAGGTGTGTGCTGGCCAGATCCTCTTAGCTTAAGGGGCAGAGCACTTAGGGGATTACTTGTGGCTCTCAACCTTAAGTCACACATCCATTTCTGTCCCCTTAAGGGCAGGCATTTGCTGGCCTCTCTACCTAAGATTAGAGGGGACATGGCCTGAGGAGGAAGAGATACACAAAACGGGCAGGCCTGGGCTTCCTGGTGGACTTAGAGAACCCCTCCTGAGGGGATCCCCTTCTAAGGGCCCAGAGCTTTACCGGGAGAGCCAAGGGCACTGGGAGAGCAAAGCAGAGGGCAGGAAGGGGCCCAGTCTGTGTCAGATGCCTCTGTCAAGGGACAAGTGTGATTTATTTGGACAATGGGGTCAAAAGGGAGGGTGGGACCTAACCCTTCTGCCCCCGCCCACCCAGGTTGGGACCTGTTTAAGGAGGAGACCCATAGAGGGGGAACATCGCCGACACATGGGGATGAGGGGACAGGACGGTGGGTGCCCTGCCTCAGGGTACCTGAGACATCCCCTGGTCTCCCTTGATTCACAGGACTCTTTCTGAGGAAGGAGCATCCCTCCTCCCTGCTGGGCACAGTGCCTCCTCTCTCAGGCCCAGCTCTGCCTCCCACAAAGAAAAGCCACTTCTTGGGGGTACCTACCCCTTCTGCCTCAGGGTACCCACCCCCTTGTTCCCTGAAAGCTGGGGAAGCCTCCAGAGGCCAGGAACAATTATTCTCTCATTAACCCTCACAGATACAACCTGCTATCAAATTCAGAAGGATGGGAAGTTTGGGTGCCTTTTAGTATAAAGGAGCCCACCTGTTGATATAGCACTTCCCCCAACAGCCTTCACATTTGTGACCACATTCACCTCCCTTATTACTGTCAGCCAGGTTTCAGAGGTGAAGGTCTAGAGAAAGTCTGATTTGCCCAAGACACCAGGCGGCTAGAGGGCAAGTGGAACCCAGAACTGCCTGCTCCTTGTCCAGGTCTTCCATGCTACGCTGTGTTGAGGGGAGCATAGAGGAACCCCTTCCCGCTGGTACCTCGCCCCTCCCTGCATACGCCCTCTCTGGCTCCTGGATTGCAGGAACCAAGGCTTAATCCTCCCTCTGTCCCCAGAGCTGGGATCCTGCCTGACCCCCAGAAAGTGCTATGAAGAGGTCCATGGGGAGATTTGGGTACAATAGGTATTCCTGGTGCCTTAGTGGGGGAGCTGGAGGTTACTCATTAAAATTTTCTTTCATTACCACCTGAATACCTGTAAGTCCTGATTCCTTTGCTTGAATGTCTATCTCCCCCCCACCCCACCCCCCCCACCCCTGACAACCTCTGGAAAAAAATCCTATGGCAGGAATTTGGTTTAACCCAAGAGATTGACAGACCTCTGAGCAGCAAGATATATGTGAGATATATTTGTACAATTATTCAGTGGGCCAGGCAATGCTTGAGCACTTTATGTATAAAACATGAACTTACTTGATCTTACTCAACTTGCTTACTTCTGTAAAACAAGTCTTACTCATCCCCATTTTACAGATGAGAGGACTGGAATCAGAGGTACTGAATGCCTTGCCCAACATCACACAGCTAGCAACTGGCTGAGGCCATTTAACTCCAGAGCTGTCAAGGAGATTGCCTGACCCTACAGAAGGGTTCTACCCTGCCCCCTACCCCATCCTACTCCCCCCGCCCTCTGCTCCCCCGTGCTACTCAGTGTGTGGTCCAGGCCCCTGCAGCATCAGCATCACCTGGGAGGCTGGTGGAGATGCAGACTCTCAGGCCCCAGCCTAGAACCACTGAATCAGAATCTGCATTTTAACAATTCATTTGTTGCATATTACAGTTTGAGAAGCACAGTCTACATGAGCTCAGAAAACTGCCTCTGAACCACTGGTTCTTGACACTGGCTGTATATTGGAATCACTTGGCTCTTGATCCCACTCCTCTCCCCCTCCTCAGAGGTTCTGATTGAATTAGTCCAGGGTGTAGCCCCAGCATCAGAACTTTACCCCCCAACAAAAAAAATTGGGGAGTAATTCTAACATGCAGCCAAAGCTGCATACCTCTGCTCAGCCAAATTATCCTGACCCCAAGGCTTCTGCTCTTGGCCCCTCCCCACTCATGTACCCACTGGAGGCTCCCAAATTGGATGGATCAACGGGGCTTTGCATTTGACCTTGAAATAGCAGTGGTCAAGGATTCTCCTCTAGGGAACCCAGCCCTTTCCAACAGGCCCTGTCACCCTCTACTATTAACGTTGTTGATGATGATGGTGATGATGATGGTGGTGATAGTGATTTTGATGGTGTTGATTATGGTGATGATGGTGGTGATGATGATAATGGTGATAGTGATTTTGATGGTGTTGTTGATGGTGGTGATACCGGGCTGAACAGACTGTGGGTCTGACTGCCTGTGGCATTTCTAATATTGTCAAAACACCCTCTGTCCTGGTGGGGGTGAGAGAGCTGCATCCTCTGAAGGGAGATAAGGACCCCAGACTTTGGAGGTATACGTGACCTTCGAACTGTTGTGTATTTCCATGCCTGGGCCCTGGACACGAAGTCAAGTTGGGACATGTGTGTGTACACATTTACATCCATACTCTTCCCTGGTTTTTATGACTTAGTGCCAAGCTGCCCTTGTCCTTCTGCTAAACAATTTGGAGTGAAAAAAAAAACCCAGGGTGGGGGCTTCCCTGGTGGCGCAGTTGTTGGGAGCCCGCCTGCCGATGCAGGGGACACGGGTTCGTTCCCGGGTCCGGGAGGATCCCACGTGCCGTGGAGCGGCTGGGCCCGTGGGCCATGGCTGCTGGGCCTGCGCATCCGGGGCCTGTGCTCCGCGGCGGGAGAGGCCACAGCAGTGAGAGGCCCGCGTACCGCAAAAAAAAAAAAAAAAAAAAAACCCCAGGGTAATGGTTTCATGCCGTGACCTTCCTTCCCAGGCTAAAAATAACTTCTCTGACAGAAAGTCTCTCAGTGGAACAAGCCATGCCATTGGGTCCCCAGAGCTCAATCCCCAGGAAGCAGCTGTGCCATTGGGCCCAATCTCTCCTCCAGGAGGCAATCAGAGGCTTCAAGAGCCTCCAGTTAAACTCAGTTCAATTCTGTGAAATCAAACCCAGTGTCTTACCACCCACCCTGGCCTCCCTAGGGTCTTGCTGAAGCCCCCTAGTGGCCCTGGAGGAGGGGTGGGGGACGCAGAGGACCCAGGACATGCTGGCCAGTGTGAGAGCCTGGTAAGATGAGTCTCAGTCTACCCCAGGACATGTAGTACCACACTGTATGTGCTAATGTCAAGGCAGCCACCCAGGCCCTGGACAGGGTACGTGAATAGCAAGTCCCCAGCTCAGCCTCAGTGATCATGGGAAGGCCCCTGAGCCTGACAGGCTGGTGCCCCAGGCAAAGCACGGCATAAACTGGCTCTGCTTTCTCTCCTGATGCCCCCTCTGCCATCAGCCTTTCTCTGAGGAGAAAGCTGCTCCCCCACCCTCCCACAGCCTTAGCGGGAACCCCAGGCTCAGTTCCTCTCTCCTCTCTCCACCACCAAACACTGGACTTTTTTCCAGCTCCTAACTCTTCCCAAACATTTTGTACAGACTCAGGTTACTGCGGAGTTGCCAGGGGACTTGGTGAGTCCACTGCAGAGGAAGAAGCTCTGGCTGGGGAGCTTTAGAGACTTGCCCAAGATCAGGGGTAGAGTTGGGACAGAGCCCAAGTTCATGGCCCTCAGTCTAGAGTTCTTTCTGCTCCCACATGGTTTGCAAACCATGTCCCATGAGATGCTAGTGTTCCATGGAAGGGCCTAGTGGGTGAGGGGAGATGAAGGAGCTGGGTTTCAGCCACCGCCTTGGTACTTCCTGCCCAGCAGCTCTCCTTGGGTCTGTCTGTCCCACTGCCTAAGTCGGGTGGGGCGGGGTGGTTGACAACCACTCTCCTGCCTCCCCTGCCTGTTCCCTAAAAAGTCCTCCTCTTGATCATTTTCTCCAGCAGCCCAAGAAGCCCCCCGTCACAGCATCTTTTCACTTTGCTGATCAACATGCACCCAGCACAGAGCTAGATGACATCTGACCTTCACACAGAACTTCATACTTCCCCAAGTAACTTCATGTTCTTCATCCCCACCCCCCCAGCAGTCCTCTGAAGCAGGGAAGTAAAAATTATTAACTTCTCTTGAAATGAGGAAGCAGACACAGCAAAGTCAAGTGTTGGCTCAACAGGCCATCCAAGGCTGGGCTAGCACTCAGGCCAAGAAACAAAGCTGAGCTCTCTGGACCACAGCGAGTGGCATCGAGCCCTGCAGGGCTTTTGTGGCACAGATGCCCCATCTCCAGGGTTGGATCACTGTGAATCTGGGTGTTTCACAAGTTGATTCTAATAAACACCAAAGTTTGAGAATCCCAGCTCTGGGTCACCCTCAGTACCAAGTGTCAGGGAGTCTGTCTCGAGTTTGGAACTGGACCTCAGGAAAAGAGAGGTCAACACCCAAGATCTTTTGTTTGGTTGACCTACTTTGGCCGACCTCTTCACGGACCAGAATGTAGACTCAGTTCCAACCTTCCAAGTCTCCTTAGCGCATGTTTCCAAGCATCTGTCGACGTGACTTCTCATCCTTTTGAACTGAAACCATTGAGTCCAAAGTCACACACAGGTAGAATACACCATTACTCATACATGATGATGCAGGTGCATCATCAGTTAAAAAAAAAAAAAAAAAGTTCTGGTGGTACAATCACTTTTCACTTCTACCTCTGGACACACCTGTCCCTGGGAGTCAGGAATAGTGGTCTGGTCGTCCAGGGATTCCCCCGTCTTTCACCAGGCTGTCCTCCGCCCAGACACTTGGACGTCTCATCTGCAGTGCCTGAGGTGCAGTGGAGGGCACTTCAGAATCAAAGTTCATGAGGCCAGAGTGGCAGCCCAACCCTTCCGTGTTCTAGATCCTGTCCCTGAGCACTCCTGGACTGAGCCAATGGCAGCGACCCCTCTGGCATCACATTTTTTCTTGGCCTTATTTATAGAGTAAATGTTCACTGCTCAGGGTCCCTTGTTTCTTCACCTCTTGGATGAGTCTTCAGATGGCTTTACAGACGCTGATGCTGAAAAGGAACTTAGGAGGGAAGTGCCTACCTCCTTCTGGGACCCTGAGACCCTCTCCCTCACCGTTCTGTGGGCCCCTGTCTCCTCCCCCCAGACAAGGAGACCAGGCAGCCATTCGTGGAAGGTTCTTTGGCTTCCTGGCCAAGCTCCTAAAGTCAAGGCTAATCTCACCAGGACAGCTTGTCCCGGGCTGGACTCTAGCCCCAAAATAATTCACCCAGGGGATAGGACACAATGATGTGGCAGCAGTCAGTGGGAACCATGGAATGGGGGTCAAAAGGGATCTCCTCACAGACGAACTGGTTTGATTTCACTGATCAGGATCCTAAAACTCTGATAAGTGACTATCCCAAGACCACAGGGTTAGTTAGGCTAGTTAGCAGTGGGCTGGTTCTGGAACCCAGCTCTCCACCAATTCCGGGTCTCTTGAGCTATCCCAGCATCTGGCCGCTCCCCCACCCACCCCAAAATGAGAGGGGGTGAGTCAGCCTCAGACGTACAACGACTTCTCTGCCTACCCTCTTCTTCCTCCCTTTGAAAAGGATATTCAAGACTTCAAGACAATTGTTTTTAACCCATAAAGTCCAGAGATTGACAGAATAACTCCATCCCCCTTCCCCACCCCTAATTCCCGGGAATTCTTGGTTTGGGAGGTACACAGAGAAATTGCCCGGGATCCCACAGCCATGGTGTACACACGTGCTCAGCACTGATGCCCGGAGGATTCATGAAAATGGGTGAGCGCTCACTTTCAAAAGGCAAGTACCTTTGGAAGAAGCAAAACACTAAGCCCTAAGCCCTGGGTGTGACTTGATCATTAAAGGGATGCTCAGCTTTCCCTGCCTGAAGTGAGCACAGATCCTTGCAGGAGTTGTTGGTGATACTTCCTCCATTCAGAGGGGCCGAGGTGGGTGGGAAGGAAAAGGAAGGAGGGAGGGATGCAAGTTGGATTCTGAGACAGGCTGAGGCAGGCAGGTGGTTTCCCCCACCTCGACCTCCTCACCAGAAGAAACAACTTCCCTGGGAGCTCGAGGACCACCTCTGGGAGGGCTGATAGTCTAACTTTGGGGTACCAGGCAGGGAGCAACCCACTGGGGGCTAAAGGAGTGTGGCTTCCAAGGTCGTGGTCAGATAAACGCCTTGGGTTAAGGTCAGAGCCGTCATGGGCTTGGCAGGTGTGGGGGAGTAATGACACAGACCCACCTCCTCCCCGAGCCAGGGAAGTGGGAGGAAGCTGGCTTGGTTCTCGAGCTCAGGAACCAGATCTGACACCTTTCTGGGCCACGCCCACATCTCAGGGCTTTCTTTTGCCGCGAGACCCAGAGGCAGACTGGTCTCTCTGGACACCGTTAGAAGCCAGGAGAGCTGGGCTCTGCTCCTGGGAGCCTTCCTCACTGCCATGCAGGTTAGTATATGGGCTGCTCCTCACTCCCCACACCCAGCTCCATTCACCCATAAAACACAGAGAATGATACCTGCTTTGCCAACCCTTGCGGAGTATTTTAAACATCAGACGATGTTTAAAAACATTCTACGGGGAATTTCCCAGTGGTCCAGTGGTTAGGACTCGGCACTTTCAGTGCCGGGACCTGGGTTCAATCCCTGGTCGGGGAACTAAGATTCTGCAAGTCGCATGGCCAAAGGAAAAAAAAAAAAAAAAAGCATTCTACGAATGTCAGGTATGATAATAATAATTTCCTGGAGAGAAAAGATGCCAGGCCAAAAACAGAACGAGCTTTGGACAGGAACCAAGCTGGCTCACCTGCACCCTACTCCCCTCAACCCCCTGTTTCTGGGGGTCAGTCAGTGGGCCAGGCAAGGTCTTTCTGTCCGGGGTTCTTCTCCTCTTCTTCCAGCTGGAAGCAGCTCAGACAAGGAGCTGTGGGCACCTGGGGGTGGCCCAGCTCTCTGTGGTTCCCGCTGGTCTGGGTCAGGAACAGACCTGAGCTACCAACACTCCCGGGCCCAGACCTCGGCCTCCTCCGCCCCAGGCTAACTCCTGAGGCCACTGACTCCCACTTTCAGGCAGCCCTGATTCACCCAGAAACTTCCGCGGCCACACTCGCCTCCCCCTCTGTCTTCTGCCTCCCAGGCCCCTCCCATCCAGCTGTTGAAGTGAGGTGACCCTGCACTTCACCTCAATGCAAAGGCATATCAGGGGCCACATCTGTGTGAGAACGGGTGAGGGCTCTTCCCTACTCTGGGAACCGGCAGCACGATGGGAGATAGGCCACTCGAGCTGCCCACGTGGCCTCACCGCCATCCTTAAGACCAGTGAGCACACGGAGCAAAACAGCAAGCCCTTCAGGAACGACTCAGGCCTCGAGGACACTGCTTTGGCCACCCCAGAGGCAAGGGAGAGCAGCTCCAGCTCCCCCTCAGAGGCACTTGCTTGTCCAGCAATCAGAGCTGATGTTTCCACGGCTTGGAAGGGCCTCGCACACTGGCCGGCATGCCCCGACCACCACAGCCCCTTCACCTTGGCACCGCCAGCAGCTCTGCCCACCTCCACAGCTCTCCCCCCACCGTGCCAGCTCAGGGGTGAGGCGTCATCCTTAGCAGATCTCACCCCCAGGAGCCCCCGCCACCAGGTCTGCTCAGAGGATTTTAGGAAGGAAGGTCTAGCCAAGGGGAGAGGGTAGGGCAGCAATAACACACTAATATTCCGCCCTGTGTGCCTGGCCCATGGACCCTTCCAGAAAAACTGCCACCCAGACGCCAAGATGCCAGATCTTTCCACCTTCTCTCACAAAGGGCTTCCCCAAATTTGAGACAGACGGGCTCCCCAAACCTCATCTTTTATTTTTAATTTTATTTATTTATTTGGCTGCGTTGGGTCTTCATTGCTGTGCACAGGCTTTCTCTAGTTGTGGCGAGCGGGGGCTACTCTTCATTGTGGTGCGCGGGCTCCTCATTGCGGTGGCTTCTCTTGTTGCAGAGCATGGGCTCTAGGCACGCGGGCTTCAGTAGCTGTGGCTTGCAGGCCCTAGAGCTCAGGCTCAGTAATTGTGGCTCACGGTCTTAGTTGCTCCGTGGCATGTGGGATCTTCCCGATGCAGGGCTCGAACCCGTGTCCCCTGCATTGGCAGGCGGATTCTTAACCACTGCGCCACCAGGGAAGTCCTCATCTTTTTTTTAATGCTTTTTTTAAAATACAAATTTATTTATTTTATTTATTTTTGGCAGCATTGGGTCTTCGTTGATGCGCGTGGGTTTTCTCTAGTTGCAGCGAGCAGGGTCTACTCTTCGTTGTGGTGCGCGAGCATCTCATTGCAGTGGCTTCTCTTGTCGCGAAGCTGCGTGAGACCAGCTCTTAGTTCTCTGAGTTCAGGACAGCAGAGGTCACAAGACTGGACCAGAGGAGTCTTCCAGCATCCAGGTCACAGAGAAAGGGCAGAAGACCACCTCCCACCTTCTGCTCCTTGAACGGTACAAACTTCCAAAGCCTCTGGAGCAAATCTATCCATTACCCTCAGTTATGGCTCCAGAGCTTGGACACCACAGACAAAGACAGCTAGAACACACAGGCTGCTCTTTGGTGGAATGTCCTAGAGATCTCACATCTCCTCTGGAAGCAGACTGGTTTCCGGTTTGTATCCCCAAGACACCTGAACCCCAGACATGTGGGCCCCACTCTCCTGGGGAGCCCGGGCTCCATCCCTCCCACAGGCCAGGCCTCTCAGCCCTCCATGGGGGCTCCCTCTTGGGACATCCCATCCTGAGGAGGAATCATTAAAGCAGTTAAACCCGAGAGCAGCTTCCTTCTCGGGTGGGCTCAGCGTCACCGAGGCCCTGGGTTCTCCATCTCGTCTCTTCAAATACTGAAAACAGACAAGTCTCTCACCATGCATGAGCCTTCTCTTCCTCTGGCACCTGGTGGCCATGCAGATGGGCCATCTACTCCTTAGTTCTCGTGGCTCCTCTGGAGAGAGGAAGGTTAAAGCCAAGGGCAGGATGGAGAGCGGGGCAAGAGCAAGTGGACATTCCACACATGCTGTCCCCAGGGTGACCCTTCCTGGTCACTACCATGGGCCCCACACAGGCTGTGCCAGGCCGCACCTGAGGATCCAGCAGGCTGCCTGCCCAAAGGGCCTCCCACTCCTGCTGGATAGAAGTCCCAAATCCCTGCACTGAAGCCTGAGCCTGGTCTTGTATTCCTTTCCCGAAGCTGCTATAACAAAGCACCACAACCTGGTGGCTTAAAGCAATAGAAATGTATTTTCTCGGGCTTCCCTGGTGGCACAGTGGTTGAGAATCCGCCTGCCGATGCAGGGGACACAGGTTCGTGACCTGGTCCAGGAAGATCCCACATGCTGCGGAGCAGCTGGGCCTGTGAGCCATGGCCGCTGAGCCTGCGCGTCCGGAGCCTGTGCTCTGCAACGGGAGAGGCCACAGCAGTGAGAGGCTCGCGTACCACAAAAAAAAAAAAAAAGAAGAAAGAAATGTATTTTCTCCTGGTTCTGGGGCCAGAAGTCCAATATCAAGGTGTTGCAGGGCACTGTTTCCCCCAAAGGCTCTAGCGGAGGTGCCTTCCTGTCTCCTCCAGCTCTGGTGGCTCCCAGCAACCCTTGGCTTGTTAATGGGTGTCTCCAATCTCTGCCTCCGTCACACATGGCCTTCTCCCTGTGCCTCTATTCTGTGTCTCTTCTCCTTTTCCTCTAAGGACACCAGTCAGACTAACTAACTACATCTGCAACAACCCTATTTCCAAAACAGGTCTCATTCTGAGATGCTGAGGTTAGGACTTCAGCATATCTTCTCAGGAGACACAATCCAACCTGTAACAGGTCTGCTGACGGCCACATCACCACATGCCTGGGTCACCCTCTGCTTCCTGAGCATCCAGCCGCACCCGGTCCCTCAAACCAGCTATGTCCCACCTCCCCACAACACCTCCCGGGCCTCACTACCCCAGGCTACACAGGTCCCCCTGACCTCAGCTGACTCAGTGTCCACGACTGTCCACACTGAGCCAGGTGACGCAGCCCCTGCCCTGTGTGGCTGTGACCTGTGTGTGTTGGCGGGGCAGAGGAGGGTGTCCTTCCTTCCCTTCTAGGTTGTCATCCCCTCCAGGGCAGGAGGTAGGCCCATTATCTCTTTACACCCCACAGAAGAGCCTGAGAAAGCTCTGAGCACCAAGACTCACACAATAGATGCCTGCGGAATTCTTTAAGAAATCATGCTCAGGACTTCCCTGATGGCGCATTGGAGCCTCCCTGCAGTAGGCTGTAGCAGGCTTGCCCCTGGCTCCCCATCCCAGGCAATGGCCCATCTCCAAGGCCACAGGCGGCCATCAGGGCTGATGCCCATGAGCTGCAAGAACATCGTGGGTCTGGGGTCTAACTGGCCTTGCTACCCTTCCAGGGGACATTTCTGGAAAGAGAGCACAAAAGGGTGGGAAGTCCTTACCCCTGGGATGGAACCCCAGTGGCCAGGCAGAGCTGCAGGTTCGGGGGGGAAGCCCTGGAAACTCTGTGACTCTGGGGAGGAAGAAGAAAAGAGAAGGACAGAGTCAGGACCCGAATTTGCTCCACTAATCAGCAGTTGGGCCTCGAACAACTATTTTAGCTTTCTGTCCCTGTTTCATCAGTAATAAGACAGAAGAGAAAAATATGCACCCTCCCCACCTCCAGATTCGTTCTGCCTTCATTCCACTGCTACTGATGGAGCACCTATTGCATGTCAGAGGGTGGGAGGCTTAAATGACATGTGATGGAATTCTGAAAGCCGGATACTACTAGAAAAGTATACGGAACTTCTACTGGTAGGATAAACTCTCACCAAAACACATCTCCACACAAGAACATATACGCCGATGTTCACAGCAGCATTATTCACAATAACCAAAAAGTGGAAACAACCCAAATGTTCATCAATGGATGAATGGATAAACAAAATGTGGTCCATCCATACTGTGGAATATTATCAGCCATAAAAATAAATGAAGCACTGACACAGGCTACATGGTGGATGAAGCTTCAAGACATGATGCTCAGTGAATGAAGCCAGACACAAAACACCATATATTGCATGATTCCATTTACATGAAATGTCCAGAACAGGGAAACCCACAGAGGCAGAAAGCAGATTAGTGGCAGCCAGGGGATGGGAGGCTGGGCAGGGGTGGAACAGGGTAGGGGGTGGGGTGACTGCTGATGGACACAGGGGTTTCTCTTTGAGGTGAAGAAAAATATTCTAAAATTGACCGTGCTGATAGTTACACATTTCTGTGAATATACTAAAAACTATTGAATTGTACACTTTAAATAGGCAAATTGTAGAGTATATTAATTATATCTCAATAAAGCTGTTCCAAAAATGGGGCTTCCCTGGTGGCACAGTGGTTAAGAATCCACCTGCCAATGCAGGGGGCATGGGTTCGAGCCCTGGTCCAGGAAGATCCCACATGCCGCGGAGCAACTAAACCTGTGCACCACAACTACCGTGCCAGCACTCTAAAGCCCGCGAGCCACAACTACTGAGCCCATGTGCTGCATATACTGAAGCCCTCACTCTCTAGAGCCCGTGCTCTGCAACAAGAGAGGCCACCGCAATGAGAGGCCAGTGCACCGCAACGAAGAGTAGCCCCCACTCACTGCAACTAGAGAAAGCCCGCACGCAGCAACGAAGACCCAACACAGCCAAAAATAATAAATAAATAATTTTTTTTTTTTTTTTTTTTTTTTGTGGTACGCGGGCCTCTCACTGCTGTGGCCTCTCCCGTTGCGGAGCACAGGCTCCAGACGCGCAGGCTCAGCGGCCATGGCTCACGGGCCCGGCCGCTCGGCGGCATGTGAGATCTTCCCGGACCGGGGCACGAACCCGCGTCCCCTGCATCGGCAGGCGGATTCTCAACCACTGCGCCACCAGGGAAGCCCATAAATAATTTTTTTAAAAAAAAGATAAAGCATTAGGACATCCCTGGAGGTCCAGTGGTTAAGATGTGGCACTTTCACTGAGGGAAACTAAGATTCCAGGGCTCAGCCCCCGCCAAAAAAAACACATATGGGCTTCCTTGGTAGCGCAGTGGTTGAGAATCCGCCTGCCGACGCAGGGGACACGGGTTCGTGCCCCGGTCCGGGAAGATCCCACATGCCGCAGAGCGGCTGGGCCCATGAGCCATGGCCGCTGAGCCTGCGCGTCCGGAGCCTGTGCTCCGCAACGGGAGAGGCCACAACACTGAGAGGCCCGTGTACCGCAAAAAAAAAAAAAAAAAAAACACCAAACATATAAAGCATCTACAATTCTTTTCTTTCTCCAAAACCTTAGTTGAACCTGTTGTCTACCTTCAAAATCTATCCTCAATTTAACTGTTTCTCCCCCACCCCACCCCCCACCCCCACCAGCCCTGGCCCCAGGTGCTGTTGTCTCTCTCCTGGACTGTGGAACAGCCCCTTCCTGAGCCCCTTGCCCCCCTCTGCACACACCCTCCAACGCTGCCCACCCCCACCCGTCTCTGTCTCTTTGCTTCGCTCTTCCGGGGAGCGTCAGGCCCCCGTCCTCCCTGTACTGTGCTTTCTGCTGGGAATGCTCCCCACATAACTGCCTAGCTCTCTCCCCTCCTTCCCTGAGTCGTGGCTTCTGGTCACCTTCTCTACAGGCCTCCCGGCCACCCTGGTGAGGCTACCTCCCAACCCAACTTCCCCTCTTTCCATCCAAGTCTCTTTCTCAGCTGCACCTATAAATGTCTAATGAACTAGATAACTTACTTATCTGGTTTCCTGTCTATCAGAGATTTTTGTATCCCAGCACCTGAACAGCCATTGGATGGATGGATGGATGGTGGCAAAACATGAGGCCTTCCCTTAATTCAGAAAGTTCAAAGTTCCAGAAGACAGGAGAGTCAGGACCAGAATTCAGAACCAGAGAAGTACCCATGGGCGGGGTCACTTTACCTGTCCAGTCCTATTATTTTGTGAGCAAAGGCTCCTAGGAGTATCTGCCTTACCAGCTCAGGAGGTTGCTGTGATAACCACGATCTGGATTCCTAAATATAAAGATCCTCCCCTTAAAGAAATAGCAGCTAATTGGAGGGGCAGTGGGCAGGCAGGAAGAGAGAACCCGCTTCCTGGCGGCAGACTTTCAGTGCCAGGCAGGGATGTGGACCCCAGGGGCTCATCGTAGAAGCTCCTGGGGTAGGGGGGTTAGGGCATTTTGGGTGCAGACTGGATTCACTGGTGAGCATTTCTGGAAAGGCGAGGGGCCCCTGGAGAGCTGCCCCCACCCCTGCGCTCCTCCAGAGCCAGGACAAACCACAGAGAGAGCCACAGAGCCACAGTCACCAGCTCCCAGAGCTGGCCAACACCCCAGTCTCTGGGTTGGGGACCCCTAACTCCGCTGTGAGGAGACCCAGACACCTTCCAGCTAGGGGCTCCTGCCGGCAAGGAGAGCGTAGGAAGGCAGAGGCCGAGAGGTGGACACCTCGTGGATGACAGCAGAGGGTCACCGGGAAGTTCTGTCTCCATGTGGGGTCTGCAGAGTAGTAGGAGGGGCCTGCATCCTGCTCCTCCCCTGCCGAGCACGAGCACGTAGGAGACAGTGAGGGGCTGGGTGCTGGCGCTCACTCCCCAGGAGAGTTTCTGGGTTCTCAGCTCACCGCTCTGCCCAACACACGACCAGCCGGAAACCAGACCCCCTGCCCTCAGCACATGCCTATTCCTGGAAAATTCTCCCCACTGTCCTCCCCAGCACCACCGCTAGGCTAGGTGCTGCTCCTGGAATCCCCTGCCCCTGGCCAGCTGTCCATCCATTCATTCAACACACTTGTCCAGGGAGTGTCAGCAGAGCTCCAGATTAGCGGCTGGTGCAATCGCGTAGGTTGTGGGGCCCGAGAGAGGACCAAGGAAACAGGTGCGACCACCTGGGAGAGAGACAAGAACAATCTGTTCATAGCCAGCAACTGCTCAGCAGCCTGGGTCCAGGGCTAAGGAACTGTAGTGGTTGAAGAGTGTCCCATCTGGAACCTCAGGATGTGATATGATTTGGAAATAGGGTCTGTGCGGCGGTAATTAGTCAAGATGAGGTCACACTGAATTAGGGTGGGCCCTGGATCCAATGACTGGTGCTCTTATAAGAGGAGGAGAGGGCTTCCCTGGTGGCTCAGTGGTTAACAATCCACCTGCCAATGCAGGGGACACGGGTTCGAGCCCTGGTCTGGGAAGATCCCACATGCTGTGGAGCAACTGAGCCCATGTGCCACAACTACTGAAGCCCGCGCTCCTAGAGCCGGTGCTTTGCAACAAGAGAAGCCACCGCAATGAGAAGCCGCGCACCTCAACGAAGAGTAGCCCCCGCTCGCTGCAACTAGAGAAAGCCAGTGTGCAGCAACAAAGACCCAACGCAGCCAAAAATAAATTAATTAATTTAATTAATTTTTTAAAAATATATATTTTTTTTAAAAAAAAGAGGAGACACACAGAGAAGAGGCCACTTGAGGACAGAGGCACAGATTGGAGAGATGCACCCACCAGCCAAGGAAGGCCTAGGCCTGCGGACCCACCAAAAGCTGGCAGGAAGGATCCTCCCCAGGAGCCTCCAGAGGGAGTGCGGCCCACACCTTGATTTCAGACTTCTGGCCTCCAGACTGGGAGAGAATACATTTCTGTTGTTTGAAGCCATCTAGTTTGGAGTCATTTGTTATGGTAGCCCCAGGAAAATAATATAGGAACCAACACCTAACTCAGGCCCACAAAAGCCTCCCGACCCCTCTCTTGCTAACTTGGTCATGCTCACCAGCCCCAGGGCCCCGTCCCCGTCCCCTGCTCCCCCTCTCCCAGCAAGCTCTGCCTACTTATTTTTAGCCCCTGATTACATCTGCCTTATATGGTTCCCTACTCCTATTATAAGTGGGGACATCCTCCCCTCCTGGTTTGTAAGCTTTTTGAGGACAGAGAATCCTGAGGATATTAACAGTGCTGAGAAGGGGCAGGTGTGTTGATGGATTCCTCGAGTTGTACAAGTTTAATGATATTTGAGGAAACCAGAGGCAGA
Source organism: Kogia breviceps (assembly GCF_026419965.1). Taxonomy (NCBI): domain Eukaryota; kingdom Metazoa; phylum Chordata; class Mammalia; order Artiodactyla; family Physeteridae; genus Kogia; species Kogia breviceps. Next base: position 56,280,096 of record NC_081323.1, read on the forward strand.
TGTCAAGCTACAGGAATACTGTCCGCGGCGAGACCCTGTACTCATTGTCACAGTCCTTCTAACCTTAAAAAGTGTCTGAGATCGAAAAACATCCTAAGCATCCAATAACCATTTTCTTATTTTAGTCATATAACAACCCCATGCTGTAAATAGGGCAAGTATTATTATCCTGTTTTACGGGCAAGCAAACAGGTGCAGAGATGGTAAGGGGCTTGGTGGCAAATTGTGACAATGCCAGGGCTTGCTCTGTCCTCAAGTCCTAGAGCGCATGCCACCCCCACCCCAGGCACACCTGTGGGCAGCCTCGGGGAAGGGGGGTCTGGGTGGAGAGGCCACTGGCCTAAACTATCCACTCAAAAACAAACCTGAGGGGCTTCCCTGGTGGCGCAGTGGCTGAGAATCCGCCTGCTGATGCAGGGGACGTGGGTTCGTGCCCCAGTCCGGGAAGATCCCACATGCCACGGAGCGGCTGGGCCCATGAGCCATGGCCGCTGAGCCTGCGCGTCCGGAGCCTGTGCTCCGCAACGGGAGAGGCCACAACAGTGAGAGGCCCGCGAACCACAAAAAACCAAAAAAACCAAAAAAACAAACAAACAAAAAAAAACTGAGGCAGGAAAAGACAGGAGAAGGAGGTGGATTCGCCACAGGACTTCTGTTCCTGTCACAGCTGGGACCCAGGCTCCTTCTGCTGGGAGCCTGAGGCCAGGATGGGCCCCCCCGGGCCACGGCGAGGGTTGTGACCCCGCACCAGTTTTTCCAGACCCCTTCCCGGGTCCCAGGGAGCATTCCTGGTGTCTTCATTTCCTGGGATAAGCTAGAGAAATAAGCGATCTTCTATTACCTGATCCTTGGAACAAAGGGCAGAAGGAAATTCAGGAAAAACCAAGTAACCAGCAGTGGCTGAAAGCCTCTCTGGTGCGTGCAGGTGTACAGGGCAGGCAGCTATGGAATCAGATGCACTTCAGAGACCTAGTGATCAAGGCGATGGCTTTGTCCTCACCTATTGCCATCTAGGGAAAATTCTATGGGAGGCAGATGAATGGTCACTTGGAGGAGAACCTGGAGCAGCAGTTTTGGCAGTGACCCGGTGGGGGAGGGAGGGTTTGCTCCCAAACCCCAGGGCTCTCCCCTGGCCTGGCTGTGGGCTGATCTCCCAGTGCAACCCACTTCCTGCGGGCCCAGAACTCCAGGCCAGACTTTGCCTGCACCTGTTTGAGCTCAAAATGCAGTCCCCACTCTAGAAGGATCCAAAAATATCTGAGAGGGAGGAGAAGGGGAGGGGCTCACTGGAAGGGGAACAGGCTAGAGTATGCTGAGGGCTAGGGAGAGAGCCACTTGGCTTGGCATTCAAGGCCCTTCCAAATGGGCTCCAACACATCAGGGTGGTCTGATCTCCCCAATCAGGAGCCCCACAATCTAGCCAGAGCTGGTGTCAGCCCATCCCTGCCAGCGCAATGCTCCGAGCTCCCCGACTCCTGGCTTTGATCACCATCTTCAGATACTCCACTGTCTCTGCCTCCTCATTCATCAGACATTGTCAAGTGCCTCCAGTGAGCCCAGTGCTGTGCTAAGTGTTGGTAATGGAGTGGTGAGCAAATTAAACAAATGCAGAGCCCTGTCCTCTTGCAGCTGACAGTCCAGCGATGGTCCCCTTCCTCCCAGTGTAGTTGAAACCCTGCCCCTCCATGAGGCCAACCTTCCAGCCCTCCTCTGAACTCCAACCAGAGCTGCCGGGGGTGTTAGTTACATTTTTTTTCAGTGCGTGTCATCTCCCTAAATAGAATGTGGCTCCTGGGGTCAGGGCCGTAGCCCATTATTGCCTGCACAACGGGGCCAGCTGGGACCTCACAATGGGCACAGCCTGGCCTTGGGGCTGGAGAGCTGGGCCTTTCAGAGAAGGGCCCCCATCTGCCTCATCTTTCCGGCCTCTCCTGTCAGTCAAGTGCCCACCTTGTGTGATTAACCAGCCCCACCCTTCCTCCCCTCTGTTCCTGCTGTGTCCAAATCCACATTGCACCCTCATGCCTCTTGCTGATCATGTACTGCCTGTCACCTCAAATCACAAGTCCATCCTGGTTCCTGACCCAGGGTGGGCTCCCCGGGGATGGCCACATCACCCATTTCTTCAGGACCCTCTGCTTCTGAGGAGCGCTCCTCTCCCCAGGACTGGCTACACAGCCTGTGCTTGTTCTGTGCCCTTGAGCACTTTCTCTGAGTTGACAGAGGGCTAGAGGTCAAGTGCTCTCCAGGTTGCAAAAGACAAGGACCACTGGGGGAGGGTGGGGGGGAGGGCCCACCCCCACCCAAGGGAGAAAAGCCTCTTCTGATCACTTAACAGCCTTGCAATGAACCTGGGGAGCCTGCTCCAGCTGAGCCAACCTCCCACCCGAGCCAACCTCCCACCTGTAATCTTTCTGGGTCCAGGACTGAGAGCTGGACAGAGCAACAGCGACTCTGCCTTCCTGTGGTCCCAATGACACAATCCCAGGAAAGACAGACTCCTGGGATGGGGCCAGGCAGCGGCTGCCAGCCAGCCCCATGGTCTCCTGGTCTTCAGAAGCAGGCCTCTGGGCACACCCACAACCAGGCTCCCCTCCACACCAGCCCAGCCCGGGAAGAGCTGGAGGGTCCAGAGGTAGCTACTGTAGGCCCTGCCTGGGGCTGTGAACAGCTGACCTAACAGCTCAGGCATTTGAAAAGCAGATTCCACCGCCCAAGCCCCTCACGCTGAGGATGGGCAGCTCAGGACAGGCTGAGCTGGAGCTCTCTGAGAGGGAGGACAAGGAAGCAGAAAGTGCAGGCTTGTCCCCGGGGCAGAGGGGTACCTGGGACCTTGACTCTGAACAAATCCTCCTTTGGGGCTGGAGAGGGATGAGGCTAAAACCAAATGGAACAGGATGTCCCTGAACCCAGAGAAAGACACAGCACAGGTGACACAGACCAGGAAATGGATGTCTCCAGAAACTCAGCTAAAACTGACCCATCCCATTTGCTGAATTATGCTACCTGCTTCGCCTCCAGCTGAGGTCACAAAGGCTGGGGGTGAGCAGAGAGGATGGGGCCTCCTGAAGACTGAGCAAGTTCTGCAGCTGTGGCCACCGTGGCTCCAGTCCACTCCCTGCCTCTCTCCTTCAGGGTCCAGTAGAGAAAGCCCCGCTCTACAGCTCGCCCCTCGGCACTCAGAATCGATGGACTCTCTATTGCCTCAATGCCGTGATTAGGGACTTTGGGTAAGACCTTGCCCACCAGAGCAATGAGAAATTCCATGTTAGGGATGCATTCCTTAAGGTAAAATCTTCTGACTCTTTTGAAACAAGTGGTTTGGGAAAGTGACAGTCTAAGTGTTGAGCCATTGGCCCTTGTTGGACCAAGTTTCAGGGCATGTCTTATGGGGGGACAGAACAGGGCCAGTGTTGGGGGAGAGAAGGGAACCACCAAGAGGGAGAAAAGGAACCCGACAGGGCAGAGGTAGGAGTCTGAAGCCAGACTTCTAGCTCCCGAGTCCAGATGGCCCCTGAGAAGGCAGGTGAGGCAGGTAAGCCGTCTCAGAGGGGCTTGGCCTCCCAGAGCAGATCGTGGGTCCCCTCAGCCCAAAATGAGTCCCGCCGATGGGCCAGGGAGCCACAGAGGGAGGCCTTGCAGCCACCGGGAAAACACCCTGGAGGAAACCTGAGCCCAGCTGCCTCTGGGCCACGTGCCCCCAGCGGCATCCACTAAGGTAATCTAACCTGAGTCTGAACACAGCGCTTTCGGGTGCAGGCCCAGTGCACATCTGCAGAATGAACACCTCGGGTGCGGAGCCTGGGGTCGGATTTTGGGACTGGTAAACCAACAGCAAGAGACCAACATCCACTGTGACTAAAATGCTGATTCACTGGCCATCTCCTGGCCTCATCTTGGACGGGACTGGAGACCAGGCTCTGGTCTGGGCCCTGCTGTGCGAGTCCACACATCTTGGGACAACCAGCCTCCCTTTCCACCCCACAGGGTTCTTGGGCAGATCAGCTGGTTCCTTCCCCTCCATAGCCCTCCCCGCTCCATAACAATTCCCAGTATAGACCAGGATCCCCACTTCCTAGTTCAGCTCCCTGATGGGTACTAGGGCTGCTGAGTGGACCTCGAGTGTATGGTGTCCCTCTGAGGTCTCCACGACATGTCCCCTCAGACCCACCTAGGACCTGTGCATCCCAAGCAAGTTCTGATGTCCAGGCCACTGCATCCACTGTGTTCAGCAGCCTTTGCTGCTCCTCTGCACCCTCCCACCAGCCCATAAACACACAGCCTCCTCTGGCAAACCCACCCACCACCACCTCCTCTTAGGGTCATTTATCCTTCACAGACTTAACGTTAAAAGTCTCACTGCGTGAATGTGTTGCCTCCCTGTCCTCACTGAATAACATGAGCCATTCGTTGACAGTTCTCGGCTTCCTGGTGTCCAAGCTAACGCCTCACCTTCCACGGCTTCTCCGTGAGACTCACTGCCTCTCCAGGAAGCATCCCTCCGCTCCGCTGTCAGGTCACACCTCTGCCTGGATCTCATCCCATCTTCCTGAAATCCATTTATCTTCTTCCTCTTCCCACTCCCCAGGGACCGGTCCTTGAATCTCTTTCTCTGCAAGAGCATCCTTGGCAATCTCACAGCCTCGGCCCTCATCTTTACTCAAACAAATCTCATCTCTGGATCCCCAGACCTGACTTCCCTCCTAAGCTAACTATCTCCATCCAGCTGTCCCCCAGAACCCAAAATTCATAAGGACCCCAGATGAACTTTTAAAATTGGTTCTTTTATGATCCTGGTCTTTTTTTTTTTTTTTCTGGCAAGGTCATGCCAGCTGTGACTTACACTATCCTCAAGCAATATTTAAATGTAAGGGGTTGTGAGTCCAGCTTTAGATTGGATTTGGAGTGGGGGAGGGGCATCCCACAGCGGCAGACCCCACCTGTTCCCCCTCCCCCAGCCACCACCCTTGTTCCAGGCCAGAAGGCATCATATCTATGCCCTGTACTGGCCCCTCAGACCAGGTCGAAGGAGGACCAGCCATCTTTCTCCTGTGTCCATAGGGATTAGGCACCTTCCCAGCCCACCACACCTAAGAGAGCACCAAAGGGCCAGGTGGATGCAACCGGCCTCGTCGGGACCTTCTTCTGGTCCAGAATTCCAGCTCTGGCCCTTGAACTAGCTGTCTGAGCTTCACTGTCACACCCAGATGGGAGGCAAAGCCAGCATTTCCCAAACTGTGGTTCCACAGGCCACCAGGCAAGGTGCCCACATCTGAGGGCTGCATCCATTGAGCAAATCCAGACTAGTGCTTCACACGGTGGACCACGTGCTCCCTATGGCTCGTCCAGCTTCACTGAGCCAGGAGTCAGGGACCTTGCTGGGGACACAACTCGCAGGAGGGCTGGAGAGGCTTCTGGGGTCTGCTATCTCCCCGGGACCCCTGAGCACATGACCTTCTCTCAGAGCCCTCCCCACGGTGGATCGTGGTATCTGGGCTGCCGTGCTGAGGGTATATGAAAACCGCCTCCTTCCGGGTGGGTGAGGAAGGGTCACGAAGGAGTTCCTGAGAGACCCCCATCACTCATGGAGGGCCCAGGGAGCCCCAGTGTGAACCAACCTCTCGCCATTAGATGTCAGGGTGGGGCCAGAGCAGGTGGGCAAGTCTGCAAACCAGGGCTGGGCTGGAGGAAACAGATGAGCCGACTCAGAACACCTGCCATGCCCCCATCTCTGCCTCAAGCAGATAATGGGAAGCAAGGATGTCCCAAATTCTCGGCCTAACAAATGCCAGCAGCTTAAGCCCAAAGCAATGTTTTCTCAGCCCCTCCCCCATCCCACCCCACATGCTCTCTGAGGAGTCAAAGTTCAAAGGCATCAGTCTTGCCCTGTATCCTGAGGGAAGCTAGCCTCCTGTGGCCTCACGCCCACAGGCAGAGGGACTGGGGCGTCCAAGGAGGCCTGTCAGAGAGAGAGCAGCTGAGGGAGGACAGAAACTCCCAGGTGGGCTAAGACTAGCCCTGGCTGGGTGTGCCTGCCATTGAATTGCTGTCTGACCTTGAACATGGCTCTCTTTCCTCTGGCTTTCGCTCCCTTACCTGGACAATGAGCAGACTGAGTAAACCCTCTTGGGGCTGTTCTCCTCTGTCCTTGAGCAGGCTTGTCCCCAGGCCAGGTCACTGAGACAAACAGGAGGACCCCGAGACAAAGGACTGGGGTGGATCAGGGTTCGGCGGGGAGGCTGTGGAGCCCATCACCTCAGATCAGAGGGCCACGGGAGCAACATGGGCACAAAAGAAGGAAGGGCAGCTCTGTACGGTCCCCCCAGGAGGCAGGAAGGGGAGTTAGAGAGAAGTCTGCCTGCCACCAGTGAGAAGCAAGTGACACGGGAATGGAAATGAGGATTCAGCGGTGGGGTGGGAAGTGCAGGACCAAAGCTGCTGCCTGTGGATACGGTGGCATTTACTGGGTGGCATATTTTAGGGGAAAGTCAACCAGTAGGAAGGACTGTCATTATGGGGGTGGGGGGAAGCCACTCTTACGGCTGAAATCTCCCCCGGGTATCGCAGGAGGAAGCAGTCTTTGGGGTATGCAATATGCAACTGGAGGGGTGAGAAAGCCCACCGCCGGGAAGAACCCACAGCCCAAGTCCTGAGCAGGGGTGAGGAGGGTGGGAACCTCGCACACTGGTGGACAACCCTTTGCCGGAAGCCAGGTCAGGGTCACACCGCAGAGTTTGGGAAGAAAAGGCCTGCAAAGAGAGGATTTTTGCACAAAGCACCCACCCGCCTCCTTTCCCAACAGCAAGATCCCCCAATGAGGCCTGTGGAACATTCCAGATGTCCAGTTCCCTTCGTGGAAAGAAAGATAAAGGATGTCCCTAAAAGGCTAAAAGTTCCAGGGCAGCGGCGTGGAAGCGGAGCGAGGTGGCAGCTGGGGCCGGGCGGAGCTGGGGAGAGGGTGGCAGTGGATCCCGGGCTCAGGATCAAATGACACGGCTGTTTCCATACTTAGCCACCTGACAGCCGCTTGGAATCCTCGCCACTCCAGCCACTGCAGCCCCACGGAGCCCAAATTAACTCAAGGGCAGACAAGGGCAGGGCCCAGCGGCATATGCGAGGCCAGAGCCCCCCACCTTGGTCTCTAAACCCCCAGGGAATGGCTGCTTCTCCTGCCTGCCACGGGCTCTCCTGCCTGGGTCTGGGACCTCAAGAAACAGAAGCTCCCAGGCCCCACGATCCCCAGCGCAGATGAAGCCAGCCGTTGTGAAAAGGCAAAGCAGGAGTTCCGGGTTCCTGGGGGGGTCCCCAGAGCACCCCTGGAGCATCCTTGAGAGGAACTCAGCCCCAGGAGTCTTGGGAACAGAGGTGGCAAAATGCTCGGGTACCCCTTCCACGCCTATAAATAAACCCCATGCCGTAATCAGAGCCACTGCCTCTGCCACACAAAGTGCTGAGATGTCAAAGGAAAACCATGGCACGCAGGCCCCAGTCCCCTTCCGATGAAGCCCCCAGCCTAGCCCAGCTTCACTCGAGTGGGTCCCATTCCTCCTCTGAACTGTGTCCAATTTGGTTTCCAGCCTGATCTCCAATCCCGTCCCAAACTGACCCCCACTCTGTCCATTGTTTCCAAGCCATGCCCCCCCCACTGCCCTCACTCATGCAAAGCCAGGCCCCTGCTATCTCCACCAGGTGGGAGGGTCAACTCAACGACCTCCAGGGACCCCTCCACCTCCAAGATTGGGGTCTTCTGTCCATCTAGGAGGCTCTAGTCTTGACTTTTGGGGTTCTCTTCCACAACATCTACTGGCCAGCCCTTGTCTCTGACCCTGGCCTCCTGCTCCAGGCCTTGCACCTGCCTGCACCTCTCGGGTCATGGCTTCCGCTCCCTCTGGTCTCCCCACGAGCCCCAAGTGCTCTCAGGTCTCTGCACCCAGTGCCTTCTCAGTGAGACTGGCTGGGAGCAAAGGTCTGCCATCAGCTCCAGGAATCACGGAGGCCTCATCCTCCATCTCCCGCCCGAGCCTCCCACCCCATGGTAAACATAAAACCTCGGGGGCTCGTGAGGGTCGCAGTCTGGCCTGGCCGACAGGGTAGGGGTCATACCTGCTTGTCCTGGGAGCAGAAGCGAGGCCACGAAGCAGCAGAGCAGGACCAGCGCCTTCATCGTGACTGCCAAGAGAGCCCAGCTGCTCCTCGCCTCTATTTATAGGGTGGGTGGCAGCGCAGGGCGGGGGAGAAGGGTCACACAGTCACTAGGGCAACTGGACGGACATGATGGGCAAGCAGCTCAGACCCCAGAGGCTGCAAGGAGGCTGCTCTGGCCCTGCTGCACCAGCTGCCGACCCGGAAGGCAGGGCCGCGTCTGGATTCTCTCCCCTAGCTGCCTGGGGTCACATGACAGGGGTCACGGGGCAGGGTAGCAGAGAAAACGTGGGGCTTCCTTTGGGTCAGGTCTGGGACTCAGGAACCAAGTCTTCCCAGCATCTGCAGTAACTTGAGCTGAAGTCTGGGCAATCAGTGACCTTCACACGTTTCAGTTTTGTGAACGAAGGGCTTATTCGACAGCCACTGACACAGGTTTTAGCCCCTCCCTGAAGGTCAGGAGGGGAGAGCCTCGATGGTTAGTTAAGGAAACCCCGCGACCTGACCTTTGAGGTCGATGGCGAGGAGCGTCACCTTCCCAGGCCTCTGGAAGAGACAGAATGCTGACAGGAGGGAAAAAAGGGGAGGGAGGAGGCACATTGGATGCTCTGAGTGTGGTCCGTCAGACAGTGGAGGGACGGATCCCTTTCCAGCGGTGCCTCTGCTATGTGCTACTTGATGCACTTTTCCTGAGGGCACATGATGGCCCCTGAAAGCCAGTTCTAGAACGGGTAGCACTGGCTGGTCCTGCTGGGGAGGGGGGTCCCTGTGGGGGTGACAGTCGGCTGTAGATGAAAGGGCGAAAGTCAGTTTGGAATCTTTCATGTGCTTCACGTTTAAAATGGCTTTATTGAGGTACAACGGCCACACAGCAAACAGCGTATTAAAAGTGTAGAATTCGATACATTTTGACACACGTACATAACCACCATCAAAATAACGAAGATTCCTCACTCCCGAATTTTCCTCATGTCCCTCCCTCCTACCCCTTCCCAGGCAACCACTGATCTGCTTCCTGTCACTACACGTTTGTTTGCATTTCCTAGATTTTGATATAAATGGAATCTCCCCATATGTGCTCTTTTTATCTGGCTTCTTTCATGTAGCATAATTATGCTGAGATTTCTTCACATTGCAGCGCTTATGGATAGTTCACTCCTTTTGATCCTGATTCCATGGCCTGGATGGACTAGTTTGTTATCCATCATCTATTGAGAGACTTTTGGGTGGTTTCCAAATTTTGGCTATTACCAATAAAGTTGCTATGAACATTTGTATATAATTCATTATGACATATGCTTTCATTTCTCTTGGGTAAATACCTAGGAGTGGAATGGCTGGTAGGTGTCTGTTTAAACTTTTTCTTTCTTTTATTAATTAATTTTTAAAAATTTTTATTGAAGTATAGTTGATTTAAAATAATGTGTTTCAGGCGTATAGCAAAGTAATTCAGTTACATATATATATATTCTTTTTCATATTCTTTTCCATTCTAGGTTATTACAAGGTATTGAGTATAGTTCCTTGTGCTATACAGCAGGTCCTTGTTGTTTATCTATTTTATATATAGTAATGTGTATATGTTGATCCCAAACTTCTAATTTATCCCTCGCCCCCTTAACTTTTTTTCTAAGATGACTGTACCGTTCTACGTTCCCACCACCACTTCCTCCACATCCTTGCCAGCGCTTGGTCAGTCTTTCAAATTTTAGTCATCCTTACAGGTGTGTAGTGATATTGCATTGTAGGTTTAATTTGCATTTTCCTAACGACTAATGATATTAAGCATCTTCCTATGTGTATATCTGTCATCCACTTCTCTTTTGTTTTGGGGGTTTTTTTTTTGGCCACACCATGTGGCTTGCAGGTTCCCCAACCAGGGATTGAACCTGGGCTCCTGGCAGTGGAAGCATGGAGTCCTAACCATTGGACCAGCATGGAATTCCCTGTCATCCACTTCTTCAGTGCATCTTCAATGACGTGCCTGTTCAAATCTTTTGCCCATTTTTTACCGGTTGTTTTCTTCTATTGAGTTTTAAGAGTTCTTTACATACACTGGAGACAAGCTGTTTATCAGAAACATCATTCATAAATAGTTTCTCCAAGTCTGTGACTTAACTTTTCATTCACATGTGTCTTTCAAATGGCAGAAGTTCTTAATTTTTATCAAGTACAATTGATCAATTTGTTATTTTATGAATTATGCCTTTGGTGTCATACTGAAGAACTCTTTGCCTAATCCAAGGTCACAAAGATATTTTTCCTGTTTTCTTCTAGAAATGTAATAGTTTCAGGTTTTACATTTAGAACTATAATCCATTTTCTGCTATTTTTTAAATATGTTGCAAGATGTGGAGCAAAATTTAGATTTTTACAAACGGATGTCCAGTTGTTCCAGCACAACTGGCCATTTGTTAAAATGGCCACTGAACTGCCTTTGCATCTTTTTTTGAAAATCAATTGACCATATATGTGTGAATCTATTTCTGGACTACATTCTGTTCCATTGATCTATATGTCTATCCCCTCACTAATACCTCACTATCTTGATCACCATGGCTTCCTAATAAATCTTGAAAATAGGTAGTGTGAAGCCTCCAACTTTGACCTTCTTTTTTAAAGTTGTTTTGACTATTCTCATCCCTTTCATGCACTTTCACATGAATTTTGGAATCAGCCTGTCAATTGTTTTTTTAAAAGCCTTCTTGGAGTTTAATTGGATTAGGATGAATCTATAGATCAGTTTGTTTGTTTGTTTGTTTTTTTATAGATCAGTTTGAAGAGAACTGATGAGTTATTGATTGCAATGGTTAACTTTATGTGTCAACCTGACAAGGCCATGTCGCCCAGCTGTGTGGTCAAACATCAGTCTGAATGTTGCTGTGTGGGTGTTTTCCAGATGTGCTTAACATTTAAATCCACAGCCTCTGACTCAAGCAGACCACCTTCCCTAAGGTGGGTGGGCCTCACCCAATCAGTTGAAGGCCTTAAGAGAAAAGACTGAGGTCCCCCGAGGGGGAAGGAGTTCAGCCTTCAGACTAGACAGCAACTTGGACTCGTGGACTCGCCTGACTCTCCAGATGCCGCCTCTCCCGTGCATTTCCGACTTTCCGGTCCCCACAACCCCTCTGTAAACACATATCCCCTTGGCTGTTTCTCGGGAGACCCTGACCAACACACCAACACTGAGTCTTCCAACCCATGTTCACGGCTGGGGGCTGGGGGGGCGGCTCCCTGTGAGGGAGGAGGCAGCGCTCGGTCACGGGAGAGAAAAAGACGTCCAAGCCAAGGAGGCGCCCCTCCCACCAGTGGCTTCAAGGGACGAGAGGCGGACGTCACCACCTCACAGTGGAGCCCAAGGCTCAGGGCTGAAGGGACTTGTTCAACGTCACCAACTCAGAACAGAGCTGCTGGGCCTGAACCCGGATCTGCCCGACTCACAAACCCGGGGCTTCTCCCATCAATCAAGTGAATGTCATCCATGGGGGAGGAGAATTAGCAGGGCGGGGAAGAGGGTGGAGAGCTGTGACAGGGGGCGGGGGTGCAGGACAGAGAGAGAGTCAGAGAAACCACAGGAACCCAAGCCAGGCAGACAGGGAGGGTGAGCCCAGCACTGCTTAAAGGGTTGACTGCATTTGATTTAAACATGCCCTGTTTGAGCTCAAACAGATCCTTGTACAGCCAGCAATGATTCACAACAGCCAAAAGGTGAAAAAAAGCCCAGGTGTCCATCAGCAGATGAATGGATAAACAGAATGTGGTCCATCCATACAATGGGATATTATTCAGCCATTAAAAAAAAATACTAATACATGCTAAATATAAATACTAATACATGCTACAACATAGATAAACCTTGAACATGCTATGCTAAGTGAAACAAAAGTCACAAAAGGACAAAATACCACAGACTGGGGACTTAAACAACAGAAATTTATTTTCTCATAGTTCTGGAGGCTGTTTAAGTCCAAAATCAAGGTGTCAGCAGATTTCATTTCTTCTGAAGTAGCCCTCACTGAGAGAACCTTCCCATTTACCTCAGGAATTAGAGGCTGTCTACCTTAGAAGGACCCAAATTCATACCCAGTACAGGAATTCCCCCCACAATAGCTCTGACAGAGACCTCTGTTTGAATACCTCCAGTGACAGGGAACTCACTACCAGAGAGCACTAACTCTGCTGTTTTGAATACGAGGTGAGGCCCACAACCAGCCACAATGCTCCAGATCTCCTCCTCACCTGCCACCGCACCTTCCCGCAGGAAGCCAGGGACACGCACCACGAGAGTCCCCTAGAGAATGGAGACTGCCTCTCCCCTGATCTCAAACATGCAGCCCCCCACTAACCCTCTGCACCCGTCCACCCCAGACAATTCCTCCTCCCTACAAGGGAACAGATTTTTGTCAATTCTCTTTCTGAATTTTCAGAGCATCCTCTCTATCTCCCACAGGAGGGGAGGCAACGTGAGGCAGACAACAAATCTCTGAAATATGTACAGCACCGCAGCCTTCTCCAATCACTTTGCCGTTTCCTCTTGAACTTGATCCTGAGGCTGCCACGGAAACAGGCCATACCAGCAGGAACCTGTGACCTAGGCCCCCTAATTCAGAAAACTCTGCAGCTGTCACTCCTAGCTCCTTTTCAACACCAGGGGTGTGGTGGGGGAAGAGCCGGTTTGGGGAGCTCATTCCTTCCTACAGCTGCCAGATTCAGGGCCCGACCTGTCCCCCAGCCCCTAGTCCTACCCCTCCTCTCAGCCAGCATACGCTCACATCAATCAACACCAGAAGCTGCAACTCAGCAGGGCAAGAGGAGAGAGGGGACCAAGGCAGGCGATGGCACTAACCTCACCCGTAGCGCAGGACTTGCAGGGCAAGGGAGGCACACAGAACTCCAGAGAGAGGGAAAAAGACAAATGCCACAAGAATGGTAGCATCCAGGAAAGCACAGAGAGGCAGCCGGATAAAGAAGGGCCCATGGGATGGGCTCGGGTGGGATAGAGGAGAGCCAGAGACTACAAAGTCTGAGGCTAAGGACAGCGTGGCCAGCCAGCTCCAAGAGGATTTGCATGTGCTTTATGTACTGGTCTGAGGCCAGTTAACCAACCACTAAGGCGGCCAAGGTCACAGGAAGCCCCCTCCCCCACCACCCCTTTCCACTAGACAACCCTTCAAACATCTCACAGAGCTGGTGTGAATGCCCTGCTGCCAGGGATGCCCTGAAATCAGGGCAACAAGCAGCATTTATTTATCATAACCCACCCTGTGCCAGGAAAGCATAAAGAGGGTCCCAAATATCCATAAAGTACACCAAGAAAGCAAGAATTGGATGTAAGAGGAGATGAAAACCACACAAAGGCAGGCACACAAAATGGAGCCATTTGTAAGGCTGATACAAAAGCAAACGGCACTACATACGTAAGTCCTCCCATGTGTGTAACTTGATCACTTGCCAATTCACAGTGTCCTTAAAATAAGAACAAGCCAACTGTTTGGGAGAAGTGAAATTATTTCTGCTGCTGAGACTCAACAGGAATTTCTTCTGAGGATCTTCACAAAGAGGACACGGTGTAATGTAATGATCCTTGAGATCAGAGCAGACATACATTTCCCATGAGATTTAATCCCTAACAAAGACCTTAAAATAGGGTGGGGGAGGCCACCAGGAACCAAGAATGCCTAGCCCCCTCCCAAAGAAACTATCACCAAAGAGAGTCACATGCTTAGAATGTCCCTCCACGGTCACACTGGTGGCAGAATCAATAGCCTAGCACAATCTATCTGGGGGACAGCATCTACTAAAATATATTAATAATAGCCGTTAAGTTGGACGCAACCTAAATGTCCACTGTTAGGTGACTGGCTAAACAAATTTGTGGTATGTTCATACAATGCAATATTCTTTGCAATAAAAATGAACTGCTAGGGCTTCCCTGGTGGTGCAGTGGTTGAGAGTCCGCCTGCCGATGCAGGGGACACAGGTTCATGCCCCGGTCCGGGAAGATCCCACATGCCACGGAGCGGCTAGGCCCGTGAGCCATGGCCGCTGAGCCTGCGCGTCCGGAGCCTGTGCTCCGCAACGGGAGAGGCCACAACAGTGAGAGGCCCGCGTACCGCAAAAAAAAAAAAAAAAAAAAAAAAAAAAGAACTGCTAATATACACAAAACCATACATGAATCTCAAAAAATTATATTAAGAGAAGCCAGACAAAGAGTATATATACTGTATGATTTGTATGAAGATCTAAAATAAGCAAAACTAGGGGGCTTCCCTGGTGGCGCAGTTGTTGAGAGTCCGCCTGCCGATGCAGGGGACGCGGGTTCGTGCCCCGGTCCGGGAAGATCCCACATGCCGCGGAGCGGCTGGGCCCGTGAGCCATGGCTGCTGGGCCTGCCCGTCCGGAGCCTGCGCTCCGCAGCGGGAGAGGCCACAGCGATGAGAGGCCCGCGTACCGCAAAAAAAAATAAAAATAAAAATAAAAAATAAATAAAATAAAATAAGCAAAACTAGGGAGTTCCCTGGTGGTCTAGTGGTAATCCTTGGTCAGGGAACTGAGATCCTGCAAGCTGCATGGCACGACCAAAATTTAAAAATAAATTAATTAATTAAATAGACAAAACTAATCTATAGTAATAGAAATTAAAACTGTGGGGAATTCCCTGATGATCCAGTGGTTAGGACTCTGTGCTTTCACTGCGGAGGGTGCAGGTTGCATCCCTTGTCGGGAAACTAAGATTCCGCATGCCAGGCTGTGTGGCCAAAAATAAATAAATAAATAAAACTGTGGTGAGATTCCACTCTACACCTACCAAATTTGTTGAAAAAAAAAACCTGTAAAATAGAATGATCTGACAATATCAAGTGCTGATGAGGTTGCACAGCAACTTCAATTCTCAAACATCGCTGCTGCAAAATGGTACAGAGCAACTGTACACACACATACATAAGTGAGAGCATGCAAAACTGTAAAATCTGAATAAGGCCTGTGGTGGGCACTGACAGCGATCACCTGGTTTCCATACCATACATTAGGCAAACAAGACGCTAGCACTGGGAGAGGCGGGGTGAAGAGTGCACGGGGCCTCCCTGTACATTTCTAGACTTCCAAAAATTAAGTTTTAAGAAGCAAACCACTTGAGGGCTTGGTGGGGTGCCGGCTACACGGGTGTATATTCAGTTTGTGAAAATTCACGGAGCTAAACACTTCAGTTATGAGCCCTCTTCTGAGTGTACTTTATACGGTACTTCAATAAAATGGTTTTTAAGACAGGTTTTGTTGAACTTTGTATTGATCGTGTCTCTCCTAGACCCCTTCCCATCACAAAAAATAAAGTCCAAGCTTCTTAGCGTGGCTTGGAAGTCCTCTACGATCCGGTTCCCACACCGTCTCCACTTCCTCCTCCTCCCAGGCCAGTGTCCGCACTGCCCGCAGGATACCGTGCCCTTTCCCACCCCCTGGCCTGGCTCCCACGTGCCCCAGACGCCCGGACCCGCGGCCGTACCCACGGAGGTGTAGCCAGAGCAAGATACACACAGGGCTCCCAGACGCGGCAGGAGGAAAAGAATGAGATACTTCGTGGGTAGTTTCTTGCATTCATCACCTGTGCGGAAATGGCAACGTTTCAGACACTGTGGGTTAAAAGGAAACATGCTATTAAAATTAAATGTCTCTTGTTCCTTTCTGACCGCGGCCTCTAGACCGTCGTAAGTCACGTGTGCAGCGCGCCGGACTTCCGCCGGGCAGCGCAGGCGCCACCACCCGTGGCCGCGTCCTCCGAGCCCGCAGGTACAAGGGAAAGCCGGCGAGCGCCTCCACGCGGAGGACACACAGGAACCGCGGGTTCGCTGCGTTTGCGTGCGGAGCTTGAGTGAGACCGCGCGGGGCGGGGCCGAGCCTGGACCAGAGGAGCTTGCAGTCGGGAGCGCGCGAGGTGGCCTGAGGCACCAAAGAGCATGCGCACCGAGGGGCGGGGCGGAGCGAGTCCGGGAAGAGGCGGGATGGAGGCCGCGCCCCTGATTCCCGCCGCCTGCTGGTGAGACCGCCTACAGCCGCTGGGCGCGCCACGACAGGTCAGGGCTTGGGGTATTCCCCTGGCCCCGCCCCTGAGCCGCGCCTCTGGCCTATAGGAACTGCGTAGTTCCACAGACACCGGAAGGAGGCGGAGCCTCCGCCTTGCTGGGCCAGACGTCCTGGTTCCATAGCGCCCTCTATTGATCCTCTCAGGAGCTGCCTGGAACCCGTCGGACGCGCCTTGCACCTGGCCAAAAGGGGTCGCTCTGCTGGCCTTGGGAAGGGGCGTCCCCGCCCATATCCTAGCAAAGACGGTTCCCTCAAACACGCATTTAATTTATGTAAATATATCTAAATATATCCCAAAAGAGAAAACTACAGTAATTATGCTAAGTGAAAGAAGCCAGACTCAAGCTAAATATGTAATGTCATATACTGTAAATGAATATATTTATAGTATATGACATTTTGAAAAAGGCAAAACTATAGGAACCATAGGAATAGATTGGTCGGTGGTTGCCAGGGGCTGGGTGGACCACAGAGGGACATAGGGGAACACAAGGATGAAGAAACTATATCTTGATTATGGTGATGGTTACACATTTGTCAAAACTCCCACAAGCAAAAACTAAAAAGTGAATTTTTACCGAAGTTAAATTACACTTTAATTTCTTTAAACACTAAAAAACAAAAAGCAGATTGGTGGTTATCAGGGGCTCAGAGAAGGGAGGAATGGGGAGAGACTGATTAATGGGTAAGGGGTTCATTCTGGAGTGAGAAATGTTTTGGAACTAGATAGAGGTGATGGTTGCACAGCATAGTAATGTAGTAAATGCCACTGAATTGTTCCCTTCTAAATGCTTAATTTTAAGTTATGTGAATTTCACTTTTTAAAAAGTATTAAAAGTTCAAAAAAAAAAATGCAGGCTCCTGCCTGCCTTTCTATTCAACAAATTCCTGTCTGGAGGAATTCATTGTGGGGTGAGATGTGAATAAGCTATTCTTCCTCTCTGGCCTCAGTCCCCATGTACCTGTCATGTACCTGAGGAAAAGATCAAGAGGGACACATTATAAAGCAATCTCTGGTCATGGAGGATTAAGGAATTTAAAGGACCACCCCCTTACCAATTAAGATGTAATGTCCTTGTGCAATTATGACTCTCAACTTTCAGAAGAGAAAACTGAGCCTCAAAGATCAAGTGGTTTGCCCAAGGTGGATCTGATCACCAGCAGACCAACCCCAGGACCTGAGCTCTTAAACACCGCACCATAAGGGAGTGCTCACTTCTCTTCTGTAGATGAGGATACTGAAGTTCCAAGAGGTTACACAAGCCGAGGAAGTTGCAAAGCCTAGGGATCAATCAGGACCACTGAGCATCTTGTGTCCTTTCTCTAGGAGACAGGAACCTATGGCTTGGTTGTTCATTCTCTCCTTGCCTCCCACCAAGGAGGAGTTGGGAGCCACTCACCTCACCCCCAACACCATCTCCCATCTTTGCAGAATCCCCAGAGTAAACCCAAGGAATCTAAGGATGCCAATTTCTCATCATAACACCACACATAAGTTGGGGGAGTCATCACGCTCACCCACATCCAATCCCCTCCAGTGGGCCCAGAGAACACCCCCCACGCTACCCCAGGAAGCCTTCACCAGCTCCTCATGACAGCACACATCCAGGAGACACAGAATATAAAAAACAAAGTACAAACTTTATTTTGTTTCTTTATAAAGGCACAGTGGCCTCTTGGTTTTTTCCCCCCACTTTCTTAACAAAATATAATAGCTTCTCCTTGAACACAAAGACCTCAAAATTGTAAAAAAAAAAAAAAAACTAAAACCAAAAAAGAACCAACAACAAACAAAACAAAAAGAGAAAGACAAAGACTTTTTTGGGGTGGAAGATGGGAAACCTGGAGGGAGAGGTGGGGGCCAGACAGTGGTGGAGAGTGGCGATTCCTAGTGCTGAGACAGGGAGGGGAGGGAAGAAGGGCAGCAGCAAACCCCAACCGAGAAGCAACGGAAACCCCCGGACCCCGAGAGCCCCGACCCAGCCAGACCCCCAACCCACATAAGTGCTTAAAGGAGAAAGAACACCAAAAAGAGAAGGGAAGGGGGAATTAAAAACTGACGGTCACAGGGCTGGCTCTGGGGAGGGCAGAAATACCGTGGGGTTTTGTTTGATTTTCCCTGTTCTTAAAAACATGTTTCAATGAAAAAATGCTTTTTGGCGGAGAGAGGCCAGGCACCTCCGTGTCCGCTTCCCCAGCCTCCGGGGCCGAGGCCCAGCCCCAGGTGTCCCGGTGCTGCCACGCGCTCCTGCCGCCCCAGCCCCGGACCTCGGGTTGGGTGGCTTCACTCAAAGGTCGATTTACAGTATTGAAAAAGAGGTCATAAAAGAGACCCAAATGATGCCGTAATTTTGTAAAAATTCCTCACTTGTTCACCCTCATCTCTCCCAGTTGCTGCCCCGCCCCCTCCAGCCCCCAGAAGGGAGAGGAGGGCTGGGGGGTGGTCAGGGAAGCCCCCCGTTCCCCACTGGCTCCTCCCGGCTCTGGTCCATGGCGTCGCTGTCCGAGGCCTCCGAATCGGAGGCAGTGTCGGAGGCGTGGGCCTCGGGGCAGCTGCGGACCGGCTTCACTATGACGGCTCGACGCTGCTCCTCCTCCTGCTCCTGCCTTTCCTGGGTGCCCTCGATGTGCTGGATCGCCTGGGGGAGAGGCTGCCATGAGGATGGAGGGGCCATGTGGACAGCCACCATCTCCCCCACCACCCACACCCCCCCAAGAAAGGTCCAGAAGTAAGCCTGGCAAAGCAGGGGCAGCCTGCCAGAGTCAGGAGAAACAAA
Source organism: Kogia breviceps (assembly GCF_026419965.1). Classification (NCBI taxonomy): domain Eukaryota; kingdom Metazoa; phylum Chordata; class Mammalia; order Artiodactyla; family Physeteridae; genus Kogia; species Kogia breviceps. Next base: position 56,299,094 of record NC_081323.1, read on the forward strand.
CTTCAGAATCCCTCTGCTGAGCTGAAAACGACTTGAAGGGGAGACAGTGCCCAGCTGTGTGAAGTCACAAGCGTCTTACACTCATTTATATATTTCAAAGCCTGCCTGTTGGCTTATGGAAGGTCTCTGTTATAAATTTTATTATTCAATTTGTCGGGTTTACGTGCAACTCAAGTTCCGCGGGTTGATGGCCTTTTTTCCGTTTGGGCGTTGGGCCTCCCAAGAGGTCTCTGCCCCAGGCTGGGCACAATAGTGACTTCAGGTTCAACCTTCAGAGCTGACAGTGAAGCCAGGCTTCACTGTCACCAAACAGGTCACTGCCACCTCCACCCCCATCCCAGGTCCTGGACCAACCCAAGAGCTGGATGCAGGAACTCTGAAAGCAGGGGCTCCGGGAACAAAAGACCCCCCTCAGCAAATGCCACGTGGAGAGAAGGAATGGGGTCTTCCAGGCCATCCAGTCCCCCGTCTCTGCCCCTCACCCCAGATACAGAGATGGAGACCCATCTGGCTTCCAGACTTCCTCCCTACAAAGCTCAAGCTCTGTCTCAATCCCCTCCAGTCGCCCACTTTCTAATCTCCCCACAAAAGGCCCACTCCCAGAGGACGACCCCCGCTGCGTTGCCCCCTCCCCAAGCCAGGTACCTGCACAATGGTGTCCAGATTTTGCCGGGATGTTGAAACAGAGTTGATGACCGAGGAGGGGCCCATGGTGACGACATTGATGTGGTGGGAGGGAGGGGGCGCTGGCGCCGGCACGATCACCGTGGGGTGGTGGGTAGGGGCCGGAGTGGGCAGGAGCTGCAAGACAGAGGCCCTCAGTCTTTCTACGAAGGTTCTGGGAGCTGCCCCTTCCCTTCTGTCCACCACAGAAGGTGTGGAATGGCCCTCCTAAACCATCTCCCAATGCCCACTGCCTGGAGAGCCTCCACCCATCACCCCAGCCCATCGGCCTCCTTCACTCGCTGGGGGCTACCCAGTTTGTAAGCCCTCCCACCCCTCTTATTTTACGAATGAAGAAAAGGTGGCCTGGAGAGGGGCTTTAGGCTAAGACTGCATGGCCCTTCCCTCTCCAAAGCCAAGCCAGCACTTCACATCTAACAAATACAGTGGTGGTCGGGAGTTCAGACTGAATTTTGATGGCCAGGGTTCAAATCCTTGCCCCAAACTGCTGAGGATATTGGGTGTGTTACTGAACTTTTCTGTGCCTCCAGTTCCTTATCGGTTAACAGGAGTAATAACAGCTCAGGCCTCAAAAGGATACAACAAGGATTCAATAGAATAATGTATGCAAGACACCTGGAAGCCAGGAACATCTGCATTACCATGATTTAGGCACGGGGTCCACCCTGCTAGACACCCAGAGGCACCAACATTGAGTCTGAGAGCCCTGGCCCAGGCCCAAACTGCCCCTCCAGGCACCTCCTGCTCACCTGGGTCCGCAGGTGCTGCTGTTCCCGCTCCAGCTTCTCCTGGTGCAGCAGCCGCACCTGCTCCTGCTGCTGTTGCAGCTGCACCTGCTGTGCGATCACCTTGAGCTTTTCCGGGTACATGTGGGCCTCCAGCGAGCGCACCTGGGGGTGGAATGGCGGGCTCAGGGGTAGGGACCGGGCCACACCCTGGCGCCTCCCCCAGCTCGGGGCCCACAGACTGCTGAGGTCTGCCTCCCTGCCACCCTCGGGGTGGAGACCAAAGTCCCAACTGTAGCCAGCCAGGCCCGCCCTGACTCTGCTCCCCTCCCGTGCAGCCCCGCTCATGCCATGCTCCCTCCCTGCCTGCCTCCAGCCCCAGGCCTTTTTGCCTATGCTGTTCTCTCTGCCTGGAGCACCCTTCTCCCCTCTCTGCCTGATCAGCGGTGAGACTCGCCCTCCCACCCTCGGCTCAGGTCACTTCCACAGAGAAGCTATGGGGCGGCCCATTTGGAACCAGCCCAGGTCCCCCTCCTGATGCCCACCCATCTGGTGTGGCCTTTATCACAGCTGCATGATTACGATGTGAGAGCCTTTGACTCATCTTTCCCCAGGCAGAGAGTGACCTCCAAGGACTGGGACCTGCCTGGTTTGCTCCCAACTGGACACCCCTCTCCTAGGCCTGGCACAAATCAGAAGCTCCCGTAAATAACAGGAGGAAAGGAAGAGAGCTGGACAGCATCCCCCACCTGCCCGCCCACCTGCCTCACCTGCTCCTCCAGCATCATGCGCACCGAGCGCTCCTTGTCCAGCTGCTGCCGCAGCTCGATCATCTCCCGCCGCAGGTCCTCCGCCTTCTCGTCCTCCCAGATGTCTGGCGAGCCGATGCCCTCGTCCTTGTCCTCTGCCCGCCGCCGCTTGGGGGATGAGCCGCTCAGCTCCTGAGGACCCCAAGGGGTCAGTGAGTGTGCTGTGACACTGCATACACCACCACCACCACCACCGAGAGTGGGGGTGGGGAGCTCCATCGCAGCCCCCCAAAGCTGTCAAACCCAGGTGCACCGGCACTGGGGAGCCCCAGTGTGCAAATCCACCAGACAGCCAAGGCTGGGAAAGGAGGCAGAATAGACTTGCTTCCCAAAAGTCACCCAGTTCCTTCCAGAGCCCACTCCACCGCACTTGACCCTGGCTAAATCAAGGCCTGGGCAGGAAGGCAAGTGCCAGAAGTAGGCAGGTCAGTGGGGAAGAAGGGACCCACAGCCACATCACAGTCCCAAGCCAGTGGTTGGGCCCAGACACACCCATGTCAGTGAGAGGTAGACAGGAGGAGGGCAGGGCGCTACCTGGATAAAGCGCTTGAGCTGTGTGTTCTGCTGCAGGAGCCTGGTCTTCTCCTGCTCCAGGGAGAAGATGTATTCGGCCGTTTGCTGGAGAATGGCTGCCTGAGGGCAGGAGGGACAGACAAATCAGGGACCCTGGCTGACAGTGTTTTCCGAATCTCCCTGCTCTAGCCCACCACCTCCTCCAGGAAGTCCTCCTGGCGCTTGCCCACCTTGCTGAGCTTCTCTCCATCTGTGTGGGGGATGAGGGTCTTGAGGGACTGGAAACCCGCGTTGATGCTCTGCATGCGCCTCCGTTCGTTGCTGTTAGCAATCTCCCGCCGAATCCGCCTCTCCTGGTCCCGCTGAGTCTCAGGGGTCAATGGAATGTTGGCAAGGCTGCGGGGAGGACAGGGACAGGCTCAGGCTGGGTGCCCTCCATGCCCTACCCTCACTGGCCCCTGTCTTTACAATTCATCTCCAGAGGGGCCTAAGTGTAACAGGCATCCCTCCCACTACAAAAGATACCAGCTCTGTCTGATGCTTACACCCCCAGTAGATCAGGGGACTGATGGAGTAGCGCGCTCTGGGATGCCTGGGTGTCAAAATAAGCGTGCAGACCCCAGGTCCCAAGCCCAGTGTCTGACCAGCAGGTCTGAGTGGGGTCCAGAAACCCACATGGCTAAGGATCCCTGTGATTCTGATGCAGGTGGCCTCAGGTGATAATCAGAGACACCTGCTCTTGGGACACCTCTGAGCTCCTTGCTATGCACCTGGACCCCCTCCTTCAAGGTCGCAGGCTTGAGGACTGAGGGAGATGTCCCTCCTCCCTTCCCATCCCCACAGCCACAAGCTACTACATAAGCCCCCAGCCTGGCCCGACCCTGAGCTAAGGCTTCAAAGACAAGACAGGTACCACTCACTCCAGGAAGAGGACCCGGCCAACCTCCCCTGGGGACAGTGCTCCCTGAAGCCCACCCATCCCAAAAGGCAAGCCCACCCTGTGCCAGAGAATTGAGGCTCTCAGCACACAGTAGGTGATGTTATTGCATATTGTGATTGCATCTTGCAGGAGCAGCAGCCAGTGGGGTGAGAGAGAAGGCAGCTAGTGGTAGGGGGCGAGGCTGCCGGCCGAGAGGCATTGGCAGGAGGCAGAGACGGCAGTGGGGCCTGTGGGCCCAATGCCACTGCTCCCGAGAGGTGGGCCTGTGTGTGGCCTGGAGAAGGCATGCTCCCCTTCCAGGCCCTCTCCTGCAACTCCCCCGCCCCTGGACTGATGGCTTCCAGATGCTGGGCTCCCAGAAGAGGCCACCGGCCCCACCCAAAGCCACAGCCTGGCTTCTTCCTGAGGGGCCCTCCTGGGGTGACCTGGTCCAGGCCTGGGCCAAGAGAGCTCACACCTCTGGGTCTAGGAGAATGGGGAAAGGATTCTGGGCAGCCTTGTTCCATTGGTGGGGGAGCCTGGGCTCAAAGAGTTAGGTGCCCATCCCTAGGCAAAAAGGAGTTTGCTTGGAAACCTAGGAGGGGAGCACATCTGCAACAGCTAGATACAACCGAGGCCTTGCTGGCCCGCTGGCCTGCCCCACCTGTCCCCCTTCAGCTTCCTGAGGGACCCTAAACTCGCTCTTGCCCCCTCCTGGGTCTCTGCCTCCTCTCCCCACAGAGAGGGTGGTCAGCTGGGGGTGGGCTGGGAGCAGGCTCCACATCAGCTGCTGCTGGGGGTCTGAAGCTCTGTCCTCCACCAGCACCCCCAGCATCTCCCTGTGACCCTCCCCAAATACAGTTCCCTCACAGCACTGGAAAGGGGGCCCACGATCCCCATTTACAAATGAGACTTAGGGCTCAGAGTGGGAGGGACACAATTTTAGGGTCAGACAGCTGGGCATCCGGCTACCCCACTTCTGGGCCAGGGACACCTCCCTTCTGTCAGTTTCCCTGCCCCTACAGTGGGGGTGATGGTGAAAATGGGAGGATGCAGGTCAGAGTCCTGATACGCAGTGGCTTGCCTACCCCTTTGCAGGCGGGGGTGGGGGTGCGAGGGGTGGATCAGAACTGAGTCCAGGCTCCTGGGTCTGGCAGTGCCCTCCAGACCCTCTGCAGCAGGTGGATTAAAGACATGGGGAGGGGGGACTTCCCTCGTGGTCCAGTGGTTGAGACTCTGCACTTCCACTGCATGGGGCATGGGTTTGATCCCTGGTCGGGGAACTAGGATCCCACATGCCACACAGCACAGCCAAAAAAAAAAAAAAAAACTGTAAAGACACGGGGAGAAATATCCCTAGGAAGCCAAGCCACTGAATGACTGAGATCTGTCTGGGACCTTCCCCATCACAGCCCCGGAGAGATACAGGGAGAGACCACACCCCCACACTCACCCCATCCCTGGGTACTCCCTGGTGATGCCCACAGGCCAGAGCTGACCAGAGTGGTAAGGGGTCAGAAAGGAGACCCACCTCCAGCCCTGGGTCACCCTGAGTGCTGGCGCTTCCAGAAGGCCCACCTGGAGACCCTAGCAACAGAGTTACTGTTTTAACCTGGCGGTCTCGTGGTTAGGACTTGGTGCTTTCACTTCGTGGGCTGGGGTTCAATCCCTGGTTGGGGAACTAAGATCCTACAAGCCGAGGGACATGGCCAAAAAAATAAAATAAAATATTAAAAAGTCTTGAGTTCTTAATGTAATGTGCTAAGGACTCACTTTGCTGGAATTTTCTCACTGAACCATCTCAATCTTCCTCTGAGTTAAGGGGCCTTATGGCATGAGGACACTGACGCTTGGGAAGGGAACAGCTACAGTAATCGCTGGGGCTGGTACTTGAACCCTGATCCCAGAGCGCTGCTCTTACCAACAGGGCAGAGTTGGCTCTGCACCATCCCTCAGAGCCGGACAACCTGACAGACAGGTGACAGTCACCCCTGTAGAAAGGATTGAGCATGGGTGTGCACTGCCATCAGGTTAACTCTTACTATCACTCACAGAACTTTTTATATTTTTCCCTGTCTGACTCCCATGGACACCCAGTTGGGTGGCTGCGTTGCAATGAGGAATCTAGGGTTCTGGGAGGGGAAGTGACATGTCCAAGGTCAGGCAGCCACACCAGGGCACCACAGGTACCTGCAGGAGCCAAAACGAATGCTCTCCTCCCCCACCCAGGGGTGGCACCCTCTACTGAGGGCTCACACATAGCCCTGCTTACCAGAGCCCTGTGTGTGGCCTCAAGTGGCAGCGCCCTGGCCCTCCTGACAAATGGTGGGACAGGATGAGGCCCAGAAGTGAAGTGACTTGCCCAAGATCAAACCATGACAGAGGGCATAGCAGGGTACAGCTGCCACACACCTCCTACACTTCCCAGCCCCCAAGTCCCACCAACTCCTCAGGCTGAAGCCAGAACTCAACACCCACTGCCCCCCACCACTGCCACAGCCCCACCAGCCAGCTCATCTGCCCATGAAACCTCAGCCCAGGGAAGCCAATGTTCAACCCCTCCCTTCTCCCCAGGATGCCCACGAGCTGGGGAGACACCAAAGGAGACCATAGGACCCCAGGCCTGAAGGCCCCAGCCCAGAAGTTCCCAGAAGGAAGGGGCCTGGCATCCAGGCAGGGAGAAAGGGCCTGCTCATCCTGGCTCTTCCGAATGTTCTATCCTGTCCCCTTTACCACCAAGTCCATCAGTCCAGCCTCCTGGTTCAGGAACCAGCTGCTGGTTAACCTAGTACAGACTTAAGTCCCAGAAAACAGACTTCACCCCAAAGCCACAGTTCCTCATAGGGACTTAGGCTGCCACCAAGACCAATTCACCTAAATAGCCCTGGAAGTTTCTTTAATAGAATGCAGACTAACCAGGGGTTCTGATGGGTGGAATCATGGCCATCCAGGGGTTCCTATACAGGATGGCTAATTAGCATTTCCAGCTGCTACTCTACTAGATAAAGTGGACTTTTCTGCAAACCCCTGAAAGTTTATTACATTTCTTTCTGAGTTTTGCAGAAATAAACATGATTTACAGTAAATGTAAGGTCCTCCACATCCTTCACATCAACTTCAGACCCCCCCAGGTGAGCAGTGAGGCCTGGTCCACAGATGCTCTCTCTTACTTGTCTCCCTCCCTGAGAGCCTCAGCCAGCCAGTCTTCTGGGACTGGGCAGCCAATGGCCAAGGAAATGTTTGCATACCAGCCACCAGTGCCAAGACCAGAGCTGCCACCCCCCTCTACCAGGGTGCCCCCAAGACAGCCCCCACCTGGAATAATGCCCACATCCCAACCAGAGGCTCAAGGGCAGGAAGCCAGCTCTTCAATTCTAGATCTGGATCTGTACCTGTTCTTCCTGCCTAGCCCAAGGGCAAACTCGTATCCCCTAATCCCCACACCCCTCTGCCAGGCTCCAGCCTCAAATTAGCCACTGAGAACTCTCATTTCACACTGCCCCGAAGTCATTCACACACTCACCACTCAATGTCTACACAGTCAGAGAGGGGAAAGCCCACGCAGGGTTTCTCCCATACCCCAAAAGGAGGACAGGAGGAAGACGACCCTCTCATCAAGGATGCCCAAGGCCCCCACCCTTCTCTCTGCAGCAGGTACTGAAGCAGCCCAGGGCCCTCGCCCATCCCCGCTGCTTCTATCCATATACCCTGCCCTCAGTCCCAGAACAAACCACATCCAGGTTGTTCCCATCAGAAACACCCCCTCCCCACAGCTTCTCCAGCCCCTCAGAGGGAGCCCTGCACTGGGTTCAAGTGGAAATTCCAGCCCTGCCACTTACTAGCTGTGGAACCCCAAGCTTAGCCACTTCGTCTCTCAAAGCCTCAGTTTCCCCACCTATAAAACAGGGGAATACTGCCTCACTTCATAGGGTCGTGGTGAAGTTTAAAAGAGATGGAGGAAAAAAAAAAAAAAAAAAGGGAGACAGATTGAGGATAACAGGATGCCTTGTTTTTTCAGAGTTTGTACCCAGGATCCCAGGAGAACCCATGGCTCTAAGGAAACTGACTTGTCCTGTAGCACCATGAGACTTCCAGCTCTTAGAACAGGAGCAAGTTCTCGTTCGTTGTGGTGTCCTCAATCCCAGCACGAAGTAGGTGCCTTGTAAATACGAGATCAGGGACCCAACACACTCCAAAGTCCCTAATTGTTCTCTAACTCCTTCTGAGGGAAGCTGGTCTCTTTCCCCGCTATGGTAGGCAGTAGGTAAATTCTTTAAGACCACCATGCTCCTGCTTCTAAGAATCTGAGTGCCACTTAATAGCTACCAGGCACTTTCCACACACATAGCCAAACTTCACAGGTGCTCCATTTTACGGAAGCTGAGAGCAGTTAGGCAACATGTCCAAAACCACACAGCTTATATGCGTGCCGCTGTCAGGTACGGCCCCCCTGCTGTACGGTACCATCCCCTCTGGGAGACTGAGGAGAGAAGCAGGGAGCCCTGCTAGTCACTGAGGGATGGAGCAAAGTCCACCAGCCTGAGAAGCGAGTATATCGGGCCAGAAGGCTCCGCCCAACCCACACTCAATCCTACCTCACCTGGCAGCTCCTCTTGAAAATGAAAAAACCCAGAGGCCCCAAATCCACACCCAGTGCATGGGCCAACAACTGCCTCACAGCTGGACAAGCTGAGTAGTCCCCGTGCCCAACCCTGGGACACTTGGTCCCTAAGGGACTGCTGGACTCCTCTGAAGGGGGGCTTGGAAGAGGAACAGGTCAAGCCGGAGTCCTAGGGGGCCCAGAGAGGACGCAGCCAAGGTCCAGGCCTGGCAACCAGAGGGTCCTGTGGTACCAAGCCTGCCTGGGATCAGGCCCAGAAGGTCCACTCCAGCATCTGGGGCAGCTCAACCCACCTCCTCACTGCCCAGGCCCCCTCTGAGCAATCAGCAGCTCAGGGTAAGAGCAGGGGTCTAGGATCAGAGTTCAAGTCCCAGCCCCACCACTTGCCCTACCTGTTCCTTCCCAAACCTATCCTCCGCCCACACAGAAATCATAAAGCCACTTTACTCAGAGGAAGATTGTGACAACTCAGTGAGAAAAATCTCGCCCTCCAGGTGGTCCTTAGGGAAGGGCCAACACTCAGGGTGGTGCTGCTGACTGTCCACCACCTTGAATTTAAGAGTAGTTAAGGTGGGAGCCCTGGTGTATGCGGCGTGGGGGGGGGGGGGGGTAGGGGGTGTATACTTGTGCAGCAACCTTCCCCCAACCTGGTTTCTGCAGCCCCTGGTGTCGACCAGCCTGGGCCACACCGCCTGCGGCTCCTCCTCCCTCAATCCCCGCCTTGCCTGCCCAGGACCGCGGAGCACGTGGCCCCAGCCCTGGGGAGCCATTTCGCTCCTAAAGTAGCACGGCAGGAAAGGGGCCACAGGTCCCAAACTTGCACCCGCAGAGGACAACCCACGCAGTATTGCCGTCCCGCAGGTTGTGTTCAATATGCAGATGCCCAGGCCCTTCTCCTAGCGATCGGAATTGCGGGCGTGTGCATTTTAACAACTGTCCAGGGCGATTCCGCTAATCCATAACTCTTCGGTAAAGGGTAGATCTGGAACAACCCGGGCCAAACTAAGAAAGTGCTTCCTGGGGAAGGCTACGGATCTCGGACCACTCATCCACCCACCCACCCAGCCTGCTGGGCAACCGCTTTCGGTTTATGGCTGGAGGGAGGGGCACGAGACCGGAAAGTTTGCAGCGGAGACCCACGTGCGGCGGGCAGCGGCCTGGTGAGGCTAGGGGCGACCTCTGTTGCCCCCTCTCCAAAAAGCCCCGCACCCGGCCTGCCTCGCCCAACCCGCCCGCGGGGTCAGAGCTTTGTGCGGGTAAAGCGTGGCCCAGGCGCGCCTACAACTCCCACAATGCCGCACCGACGCGGCGCGGAGAACTACTGCTCCCGCGAGGCGGCGCGCTGAGGTCCGCCTACTCCAAGAGGGCTGCAGAGTCACGTCCAGGCCTCGCTAGTAAACAGCGCCCGGGCGCGGGCGGCAAGCTAGCGAGTGGCCGCCAACGTGCCCGGGTCCACGGCGCTCCCGGCGGGCCGCGCCGGCCCCTCGGGTCCCGCCCACTCCCGCACCCCGACTCCAGCACGCCCCCCGACCCCGCTGCAGCCGCTCCCTGCAAACACTCACACCACCCGGCTCCCCGCCCGCCCCCCCGCGCTCGGAGCCACGGCTTAGCTGCATTGTAGCCGTCCGCGCCGCGGCCCCACGCGCGCCCCGGGCCCCCCAGACCCCCTTGCAGGGGGCGCCCAGAGAGACCGATGAAGGAGGGAGAGGAAGGAAGCCGCCGCGGGAGGGGGGAGGAGGAAGCGAGGGGGGGGAAAGCCACCAGCACCAAGCATGGCCGGGACTGCTGCAGAACCACGTGGGTCTGTTTGCAATTTACAAACGTCGCGACTCGCCAGCCTGCAGCGGACAAAAGTGACCGGGGCCCCTCGGGGCCCCCACGTTCCGAGGGAGGAGGGTCCCCGAGCGGCCCGAGCCTGGCGCGCAGGGCTGCAGCCACCCCGGCGGCTAAGAAAGGCGAGAGGGTCCGCGGCGCGGGCCATGCGTGCGCACACGCGCGCCCGCCGGGGCGGACTAGCCGGGGGCTGCAATCGTGGGAAGGGGGTGAGGGGGAGGAGGAGTACACACCTACAGAGCCCTCCTATCACTTCTTTCTCTGTTTTCCTGAAATGTTGCAAAGAGGGCACCTTCTGAGTGGGCACCATGAAATACTCCATAGCGATCGGCCCCCCTCCTCTGCACGAGCCAGGTCCCGCGGTCCGCCGGAGAATACAAGATGGAAATCCGAATCAAAGGGCAGCGCCGGACGGAGGTGCAGAATCGGCCGGTCCCAGATGCTGGCTGCGGCGGCGGCGAGGGGAGGGAGGCGGCGGGAGGGGCGGGAGGGAGGTCTCTCCGGCCTGCCTCCCCGGGCGTGTGTATATGTGTGTGTGTGTGTGTGTGTGTGTGTGTGTGTGTGTGTGTGTGTGTGTATGTGTGTGTGTGTTTGCAGCTGATCAGATGTCTGTTTCAAGGCGGGAAACAGCTGGTGAAAACTCAGCACTCCCCCGGCCTCCTTCCGCGGAGTAAGGAATTGCATGTAAACAAAGGACTATTTGCAGCGCCCCCCAGAGCGGCGCGAGGCCCGGGCGAGAGGGGCGCTGGCCCCCGGGGGCGAGTGGTGGCCAGGGTCTGCGCGCCTCCCCACGAGCTCCGGGTGCAGGGGCCGCGGGCGGGCTTGAAGGGCGCGGCGTGAATGGAGCGAGCTGCGGCCGAGCTACATGCGCCACTATGGGTGATGAGGTCCATCAGCTGACAGGTTGGCAAGCGTAGCAAAAAAAAAAAAAAAAAAAAGGCCAGCCACAACGAGGAAACCCAGCCCGCGCGCCCGGGGTCCGGTGGGGACTGCTCCGTGCAGGGTCTGCGCGCTTGGCGGCCGTCGGGGGTCGGGGGTGCGCAGCTGGGCCCGGCGAAGGCGAAGGCGGCCTGAGGTGCTGCTCTGGGCTTTTTTCTTCTTCGGTTGCAACTGCACCGAGAGGAGCTGCTCTGGCGCGCTCCCTCCGAGCCCAGGGCCCCCTGGAAACTTGCGTCATAGCCACCGCTTCCCACATGTAACTTGGGGCCGACTTCAGAGGCCGGCCAGCCCCCTCCCTCACTCGCTCCTTGCCTAGCTGCCCGCAACTGCCCGCCCGGCCTGGGCTCCGGAGCCTGGGAATCCCGGAGCCGGGGAGGGGAGGGCAAAGGGGTGCGCGCCGGACGCCTCGGATCCTGGGGCTGCCTTAGGAAGCAGGGGCCCCGGCGGGGAGGGAAGGGTGGAGGCGGGCCAGGACAGCAGCGGCCCCGGAGGGGGGCTGCCAGCGCGGCTGGGAGGTTTGGTGGATGCTGCCGGGTCGCTTCCTATCCCCCCTCGCTTTACCCCTCCGCTGGGAGGCACGCCCTAGCTTGGCCTGGGCAGGCGAAGGCTGCATCTTCCCATTCAGGGCGAAGCCAGTGCGACACTTGCTCCCCCGTCAGGGTGCGCTCTCTACTAGGGGTGAAGGCCTGGAACGGGTGAGGGAGGGACGCCTTGGCGGCGAGCTTCCGTCCGCCCTTCCCGCGTCCCCTCCCCTGGCTCCTGGAGGTTGGCCCCTGGCTCAGGAAGACCGCGCTTGCCTTGGAATGTCCTCCCTCCTGCCCACCGCCTTTCCCAATCCCATCCGCCTTACAGGTTCCGCCCAAATCGCGCCTCCTAATTGAAATACTGCTACTTATAACAAGGATTACTGTTATTATTAGGGAATGTTATTGTTATGAGATATTCAGAGCACCTTGTAGATGCCTGGCAGTTTTGCGTGAATATTTTCCAATCCTTAAAGTAAGCTGTCAGGCTGTTTCTGTAAGTACAGATCCCAGACCGTGTAACATCACAGTCCCTGGGAGGCTTCACTGTGGGTACAGGAAGGATGACATCTGGGGACAACATAGGATACAGGGTCACATAACTGTGTACACTGAGCAGCATCCACAGTGCCTAGGTGAATGAATGAACGAGAGCTGGGATAAGTGTGTCCACCCTTTGCTCTGTCTTCTACAGAAATGTCTTGACCCAGCCTGAGCCTGGTTCCTGTGAGCACACTGTCACTCAGACTGGCCTCCCCATTTCTGCCAAAGGCAGCTTCTCATCTAGAGCCCTCTGCTGTCTTAGATGCACAAACCCACACCCCCCTGGCTCAGCTGCTCCTGCCCCAAGGCCTGAAATATCATCACTGCCCCCACTGTTCCCACCGCCCCACTCCAACACTCTCCCATCACTAACCCGCTGCCCGGCAGTAGCACCAGAAGTCCCCAGACTCCAGGCCGTTTTCCATTCCCAGGAGGCTCTGTACACCCCTTAGTCTGATCCCTTCCCAACTCCTAATTCAGTCCACTGTGCCCTCTGGAGCCCTCAAAGGGTGTTCAGCAAAATCCCCTTTATCCTTGGTCCCTGACTTTACCCCTCACCTTCTTGCTCTAAGTTAGGTGTCAGCAAACTTTTTCTATAAAGGGCGTGTAAAAGTTATTTGCATGTGGAATCTAAAATATGACACAAGTGACCATATCTAAGAAACAAACACACTCACAGACATAGAGAATAGACTTGTGGTTGCCAAAGGAGCGGGGATGGGGAGGGAAGGACAGAGTTTGGGATTAGGAGATGCAAACTATTATATATAGGGTGGATAAACAACAAGGTCCTACTGTATAGCACAGGGAACTATATTCAATATCCTGTGATAAACCATAATGGAAAAGAATATGAACTATATATATATATATATATATATATATATAACTGAATCACTGCTGTACAGCAAAAATTAACTCATTGTAAATCAACTGTACTTCAATAAAAAAAAATTTTTTTAATATTTGTGTTAGCTTCCTATTGCCACTATAACAAATTACCACAAACTTAGTGACTTAAAACAACACAAGGGAATTCCCTGGCTGTCCAGTGGTTAGGACTCGGTACTTTCACTGCCACGGGCCAGGGTTCAATCCCTGGTTGGGGAACTAAGATCCCGAAAGCTGCGCAGTGCAGCCAATTAAAAAAAAAATTATTCTCTGGAGGTCAGAAGTCCAAATGGGTTGTATTTGTCTGAAATCAAGGTGTCAGCAGGGCTGTACTCCTTTTGAAGGCTCTAGGGGAGAATCCATTTCCTCACCTTTTCCAACTTCTAGAGCCTGCCCACATTTCTTGGCTCCTGGCCCCTTCCTTCATCTTCAGAGTACATCATTCCAACTTCTTTGGTCATCACATCTCCTTCTCTGACTCTGACACCCCACCCACCCTTATATGATGACCTTGGGCCCAAGCAGATAATCCAGAATAATTTCCCCATCTCAAGATCCTTAACTTAACTATATCTTCAAAGCCCCTTTTGCCATGTAAGGTAACTTATTCAGAGGTTCCAGAGATTATGACATGAACATCTTGGGGAGGTCATTTTTCTGTCTACCATACCATTCTTAGTTCATGAGCCATACAAAACGTGGCAGAGGTTACAATATGCTCCATCTACTCCACTCCTAGGTACACATCCAAAAGAATGAAAACAGGACTCAAACAGATGATCATATACCAGTATTCACATCAGCATGATTCACAATAGCCAAGGGTGAAAACAACCCAGGGTCCATCAATGGATAAATGGATAAACAAAATGTGGTCTATTCAAACAAGGGAATATTATTCAGCCTTAAAAAGGAATGAAGTTCTGGGACTTCCTTGGTGGCGCAGTGGTTAAGATTCCGTGCTCCCAATGCAGGGGTCCCGGATTCCTTCCCTGGTCAGGGAACTAGATCCCACATGCATGCCGCAACTAAGATTTCCCTGCCGCAACTAAGGAGCCTGCCACAACTAAGACACGGCACAACCAAATAAATAAATAAATAATTTTTTTTTTTTTAAAAAGGAATGAAGTTCTGATATATACTACAGGATGGCTGAACCTTGAAAACACGATGCTAAGTGAAAAAAAGCCAGATACAAAAAGTCACATGTGGGCTTCCCTGGTGGCGCAGTGGTTGAGAATCCGCCTGCCGATGCAGGGGACACGGGTTCGTGCCCCGGTCCGGGAAGATCCCACATGCCGCCGAGCGGCTGGGTCCGTGAGCCATGGCTGTTGAGCCTGCGCGTCCGGAGCCTGTGCTCCGCAACGGGAGAGGCCACAACAGTGAGAGGCCCGCGTATCACACACACACACACAAAAAAGTCACATGTTGTATGATTCCACTTACATGAAATATCTAATAGGCAAATTCATTGAGACAGAAAGTAGCTTAGAGGTTACCAAGGGCTGCGGGGAGGGGAGATGGAGAGTTATTGCTTAATGGGTATGGAGTTTCTGTTTCGGGTGATGGAAACTTTTGGAAATAGTGGTGATGGTTGCACAACACTGTGAATGTAATTAATGCAACTGAATTGTGCACTTTAAAATGGCAAATTTTATATGTTTTTGCCCACAATAAAAAAAGTTTTTAAAAAAATGGTCATGGGCTTCCCTGGTGGTGCGATGGTTGAGAGTCCGCCTGCCGATTCAGGGGACACGGGTTCGTGCCCCGGTCCAGGAAGATCCCACATGCCGCGGAGCGGCTGGGCCCGTAAGCCATGGCCACTGAGCCTGCGCGTCTGGTGCTCCGCAATAGGAGAGGCCACAACAGTGAGAGGCCCGCGTACCGTTAAAAAAAAAAAAAAAAAAAAAAAAAAAGTCAGTGGGGGACTTTCCTGGCGGTCCAGTGGCTAAGACTCTGCATTCCCAATGCAGGGGGCCCAGGTTTGATCCCTGGTCAGGGAATTAGATCCCACATGCCACAACTAAGAGCTCCCATGCCACAACTAAAAGACCTCACATGCCACAACTAAGAAGATCCTGCGTGCCGCAACTAAGACCCGGTGCAGCAAAATAAATAAATAAATTTTCTTTTTTTTTTAAGTATTAAAAAAAAAGGTCAGTGGGCTGGATTTGAGCCGTGCTGTAGTTTGCCTGACCCCATTGATCCGGGGGGTGCTGCAAGCCCCTTATCTTCTCACTTTGCTCCTTTGCCAGCTTAGATTTCACAGCCCACCAATATAATCATCTTGCATGCATGCTCCCTTGTGAGTCTAACCCCCACCTGCCTTGCCCCAGCCCTGCCCCGTGGAGCTGAACAGCGCTGGGAAAAGGAAATCCCACCATCTCACTTTTAAATGCCAGAACAAGATCCTCCTTTGTGCAGCTGGCGATCCCCTCATGTTGCCCTGGTCCATCCTCCCTCCCTCCCAAAGGCTCCCAGTCACCGCCTCTGCCTCCCTCCTTGTACCTGAAATCTGTCTCCTAACCTGTGTCTGGATGCGTGTCCGCGCTCTGTCCGTGCACGGAGAAACCTTCCATGTGAATTCTTCAAAGATGTCTCTCCAGCGGCTGTCCACGCCCCCCCCGCCGCCCCCGCATCCTTACCTCGTGCCCTCTACTGGGTCGTTCCCACACCGAGAACAAGCTGTCTTTATTCTCATTTAAAAACAATAACAATAACAAAAGGGAATTCCCTGGCGGTCCAGTGTTTGAGACGACACGCTTTCACTGATGAGGGCGCAGGTTCGATCCTGGTCTGGGAACTAGGATACTGCAAGCCTCTCGGCACGACCAAAAAAAAAAAAAAAAAAAAAGGCACAGTCATACATCCCCTTCCAGCTACCACTCTTACGCTGCTCTCCTTGACTGCAAAATTCCCTGTCCCAGAAGTGGGTACTTACGCTCACTCTCCCATCCTGCTCACTCCATCTGGAGTCAGGACTCCATGAAAACTGCTCTCGCTGGTGACTCCAAGGAGCTCTGTATTCTGTCTTCACTGTATCTGATCTTTTTCTTTTTTAGTTCCCCAACCAGGGATTAAACCCGGTTTAATTCCCCTAGCAGTGGAAGCTCGGAATCCTAACCACTGGACCACCACGGAGTTTCCTACCTGAACTTCTTGAAGTTCTTTTCTGCTTGGCATCCGAGATATCCCAGGGCCACAGTCCTTCGTCCTCTGTCTCTGTCTACACACACTCCCTGCTCTTCGGACAACAGACTTCCAGAAAGGACTTGAGGCCATGCAGTGTGATTCAGAATCTAGGTTCTGCCCGAACCCCAGCTCCAGGTATTATCAGGGTGACTGCGGGTGAGTTCCTTGACCTGACTCAGCTTCCCGGTCTGTAAAACAGAGGCCATATAGCACCTAGCTTGCAGGCTGTCACGAGAAGTCGCAAACACGCCTGGTATGTCATAGCATTAATAAGTGGTATTTCCTATTATCACTGGTACTGAGTTGCCACAGGCGGCAGTGGCCAGAGACATCTGAGTGGGCCCAGGGAGAATGACAGGGTTTGGTGATATGCAGGGGAGGGGCACAGGAGAAGCCAAGCTTTCCCCCTTCCCTGCTCAAACTTGTCACAGTGATTGGACTTCCCTGGCAACCCAGTGGTTAAGAATCCACCTTCCAGTGCAGGGGGCATGGGTTTGATCCCTGGTCGGAGAACTAAGATTGCATATGCTGTGTGGCACAACCAAAAATTTTTTTAAAAAAGACAAAAAACCCAAAAACTTGTCACAGTGAAAGGAAGCAGGTGTGTTGTACGGTTCTTTTCTGTTGAATGTGGGCCTCCCCTCCTTTACAGTAAAGACACTCCCAGGTAGGATCCGATGGGGTGAAAATCAGACTGCAGACAGTTTGCCCTTTAAAAGGAGAGTCTCTGTGAAGACTGTCATCAAATAACTGCCCGTGGATGATCGGTGTTAGAAATGCAGATTATCATGTACTGAGTTGGCAGAGAGCTGGCCCACCTGCAGCAGGACTCTGAGGCTGGAGACCCTGGTCAGACACTGCTTTGGAAAACGGGTGTGGAGAAGGGGCTGGCTCGGCCTGGGGGAAAGAGCCAGGGACGGCAGTGTGGCCTGGGACACCTGAAAACCCAGCTTTCCTTCCTCTATGTTGTCAAACCCAAGCCCAATCAGCCCCCCCTCCTCAAAATTCCCCATTGCTCCCCTTCCCCCAACCCCACCCCCAAATTCCACGTGGGAGGAGTGAATGAGAATCAGCAGTAGGCTTTATTGATGACTGGTCTACCAAAAAAACATGGTCTATCCGTCCAATGGAGTATTACTTAGCATAAAAACAGATGAAGTACTAATACATGGCACAACGTGGATGAACCTTGACAACACGATGCTCAGTGAAAGAAGCCAAACACAAAAGGCTACATATTGTATGATTCCATTTCTATAAAATGTCCAGAATAGGCAAATCCACAGAGGTAGAAAGTAGATTAGTGGTTGCCAAGGAATGAGGGGTAGTTCAGAGGGAAATGGGGAGTGGGTGCTAGTGGGTATGGGGTTTCTTTTAGGGGGGTGATAAAAATGTCCTCAAATTGATTGTGGTGATGGTTACAAAACTGATTGTACAAAAAACCCCCAGGCTTCCCTGGTGGCGCAGTGGTTGAGAGTCCGCCTGCCGATGCAGGGAGCATGGGTTCGTGCCCCGGTCCAGGAGGATCCCATGTGCCGCGGAGCGGCTGGGCCCGTGAGCCATGGCCGCTGGGCCTGCGCGTCCGGAGCCTGTGCTCTGCAATGGGAGAGGCCGCAGCAGTGAGAGGCCCAGGTACCGCAAAAAAAAAAAAAAAAAAAAAAAAAAACCCACTTAATTTTACACTTTAGATGGGTGAATTATATGGCATGGGAATTATATCTAATAAAGCTGTTATGTTGGGTTTTTTTGTTTGTTTTTTGTCTTTGGCTGCTCTGGGTCTTCCGTGCTGCACACTGGCTTTCTCTAGTTACAGCGAGCAGGGGCTACTCTTCGTTGCGGTGCGCGGGCTTCTCATTGTGTTGGCTTCTCTTGTTGCGGAGCACGGGCTCTAGGCTCGCAGGGTTTCAGTAGTCGTGGCTCATAGGCTCTAGAGCGCAGGCTTAGTAGTTGTGGTACCTGGGCTTAGTTGCTCCGTGGCATGTGGGATCTTTCTGGACCAGGGCTGGGACCCACGTCCCCTGCATTGGCAGGTGGATTTTAACCACTGTGCCACCAGGGAAGCCCAAATAAAGCTGTTAGGTTAAAAACAGCTTTATTGGGCTTCCCTGGTGGCGCAGTGGTTGAGAGTCCGCCTGCCGATGCAGGGGACGCGGGTTCGTGCCCCGGTCCGGGAAGATCCCACGTGCCGCGGAGCGGCTGGGCCCGTGAGCCATGGCCGCTGAGCCTGCCCGTCCCGAGCCTGTGCTCCGCAACGGGAGAGGCCACGGCAGTGAGAGGCCCGCGTACCACACACACACAAAAAAAAAAAAAAAAAAAAAAAAAAAACAGCTTTATTGACCCTAAAGATGTCCAGAAGTCCCGGGAGCCCCAGAAATCACAAGGATCCCCTACAGCAGAGGGTTCCAGAGCTTCTTTCTTCAGCCAAAGTGGCATCTGGCTGCCCTGATGGCGCGATCAGCACTGCCCTTCTCAGAACACACCTGCCTTCTTCTGAGGCTGGTTGGAGGTTCAGTTGAGAGATGGGAGCCCTGAGAATGTGGATTTAAACTGCAGCCAGGGGCTTCCCTGGTGGCGCAGTGGTTGAGAATCCGCCTGCCGATGCAGGGGACATGTGTTCGTGCCCCGGTCCGGGAAGATCCCAGATGCCGCGGAGCAGCTAGGCCTGTGAGCCATGGCCGCTGAGCCAGCGCGTCTGGAGCCTGTGCTCCACAACAGGAGAGGCCACAACAGTGAGAGACCCACGTACCGCAAAAAAAAAAAAAAAGAAAGAAACTGCAGCCAGGAAGACCGTCAGCACAGAGACCGAGGCAGGTTTCCACTCTACATAGCACCCACGGGGAGGGGGGATGCATTTTTCTCAGTTTTAAACTTTTATCCTACATGTGTGTCAAGAATACTGTTCTTCTCCTTGGATAGATGATGTATTCATTTCCTGCTTCTGTGTAACAAATGTCCATAAATTTATTGGCTTGAAACAGTACAGTTTATCACAGGTGTGGCATGGCTGGGCTCTCGGCTCAGAGTCCTGCCGGGTGAAATCAAGGTGTCAGCGGGGCTGCAATCTCATCAGGGGCTAGGATGCCCTTCCAAAGTCACTGTTTGTTGGCAGGATTCAGTCCCTTGCAGCTGTAGGACTGACGTCCCGTTGTCTTGTGGACTGTCAGCTCCTGGAGACCATCCTCAGGACCTTGTCCCGTGGCCCCACCATCTGAGGAACAGAGAGGGTCCCACACGTTGATTCCCTCTCTCGCTTTGAATCTAATTTCCTCTTCCACAAGCAGCTGGAGAAAACTCTGCTTTTAAAGGTCTTGTGTGCTTAGATCAGGCCCACCTGGATAATCTATCTCAAGGGCAACTGTGCCATATAACATAACCTAATCACGGGAGTGATGCCATAGTCACAGGTTCCGCCCACACTCAAGGGGAAGGAGTATACGAGGGCAAAGGTCATTGGGGGTCATTGGAGAATTCTGCTACCACCTAGGGGGGACTATGAAGGAGAAGCACAGAAAGTTAAGGAACGTCCCTCAGGATGTACAGAGAATTGGAGATGGAGCCTGAAGAAGAATCTAGGGCCCCAACCCTAATTTGAGGCTTTATCCTCTACACAAATATGCCAGGAATGGTGGATGGAAGGACCAGATGGCCTTTAGGGGCCCCGTTGACCTCTAAGACTCCAGCATACTCTGGTGCATATGGGGAACCCCAGCCTGCTTGAGGGGGGGCAGGATGGTGGGGGGTTGTGGATAACAGCCATTGGAGCAGGGATGAGGCCCCATGGAAGCAAAAGGCTCCTGCCTGGGAGAGGATCCTGAATGCTTCCAGGAAGGCAGAATGAGGGTCAGATGCTTCTGTTGTGGATTGGAGCAAACCCCAATATCCCCCAATGCCCTGGTCCCCTTTCTTACCCTAGTCACAGGGAGACCTCTGGGCTGACAAGGCTGGGGTCCCCCAACCACTAGGGGGAGCCTGGCACACACAATGCTTTTGTGCAAGCTGAGCCTGAGCACATTGGGGGAACCCAAGGCAGGTACTGGGGTGGAAGGACTGACCGCCCAGCTCCCCACACCCCCAAGACCCTGCAGATCCCGAGGCACCAGGCTTGTCAAGGTGCCCAAAGGCCCTGACCTCTGGATGCCCACCTCCTTCTAATAGCCCAATCTGGTTCACTTTGCTCATAAGCGAGCCCTTGGAAAGGGGACTGGAGTCCACCTGTGGCGTGTCTCCCGTTCCCCGCTTTAGTCCTGCCCCCCATGTTTCCAGACCTGACACTGAAGCCCATGGCGGGGGAGCTCCTGCCTTCTCCTTTCCTCTTCCTCCACCAGCTCACCCTGTATTGAGTCCCCCCAGGGAAATGCCCCTCTGATTTTCAACACATGGACAAGGAGGAACCAAGCTATCTGTCTCGATTGGGTGCATGCCACTGAGTTTTATAAAAACTCAGTGAGGGAATTCCCCAGCAGTCCAGTGGTTAGGACTAGGCACTCCCACTGCCGTGGCCCGGGTTCAATCCCTGGTCAGGGAACTAAGATCCCGCAAGCCACTGGATGTGGCAAAAAAACTAAAAGCAAAAAAAACAAAAAACAAAAACAACAACTCAGTGAATGGCCACCCTGGCTGGACTTTCAGTTTTAGACAGAAACGGCTGAGTGACCACTTCCTCAGTTGATTGTAAGCTGACAAGGCGGTTATAACAATCCCACCAGGCAGCCCAGTAGCCTGGGGCACAGCATAGCAGTAAAGGGGGACCTAATGATGCCCAGCCTGGGCCCTTTAACCAGGGGTGCAGGGGGAAGGGGAGGACAGAGCCTCTGGTCAACATAAAAAGAGAGTAAGTCAGCCAAGGCACCAAGGGGGTGTGGCTGGATAGGACAAAGGGTCAGCAGAGGTGCCATGAGAAACCGGGAGGGAGCATTTGGGGTTCAGGAGAAAGGCAGGAAGGAGAAGAATCGGGAAGAGGACAGCTGGAGAGCTGCTGAGCTCGAGAGGTTGTCCAGTGTGCCTCTGGGCAGCGGGCTCTCCTCCCACTGGAGGAGTGGACGGGGGCGGGCAGACAAGGCGGGACATCCAGCCCCATTTGAGGATGGAAAAGGGTGGGCTGGGACCAGCCAGGCCAGGGGAGGGACACAGGCCTTCTCTGATGAGAAAGCAGACCTGGGTGGGCTGTGAGTGGGGAGGCTGCCAGGAAATGGGAGTAGCTCTCCCTGAGGAGGGAAGCTCAGAACCCTAGCGTGTCAGAAGGCACGTGTGTATGTGGGCACGAGCGGTCTGGGCCACTGTGTGCCAGATGCTGCTCTGGCGGCTTTACCTGCGTTCCCCGTTTTATCCTCACTACAGGCCCCTAAGTCCTGTTATACCCTGGGGACTTGTCAAGGTCACCTGACTAGTCTGTGCCAGCACCTGGCTCCTTCAACAGCCTGTGTGCTGCCCCTAGAATAGCCTCCATGCTGAGAGCTCCCCTGGTCCCGGTGGCCTGGCCCTGCCCAGGTATGGCCAGATGCAAGAGGGGAGCTGAGGGATGTGGAGGGAGAAAACCCTGTCTGCTGAAATGACAAAGTCAAGTTCACCGTGATATGGAACCCATGTTCTGTGGTTGACTGTCAATACCCAGACAGCCAAGGGAAGGAGCAACTCCTAGGGGTCAGGGAAGGCTTTGGATTCAAGTTTGGGCGGACAGGGAAGAAGGAGGTAAGAGAAGCTCTCCAGAGGGCAACCTGACTGGTGCAAACTACAGTTTCAGGACGGCTTTCTCCTCCCTCGACACCTCCGGACCTTGCACCCATTTGTGGCTGTGCTGCTCCCGCCAGCACACTGGGGGTTAACATCTGTCTGGTGTAGTGACCACAGCAGCAGTGGCAGCAGGCTGTGATGCCAGTAACTCAGTAGGTGAAATGTGAGAAGCAGGAGGAGAGGGGCAGGGCTGGGAAAAGCTGAGCCACCGCGGCAGCAGCAAGGAGAGAGGGTTTCCCTGGCAGGAGCCTGCAGCTCGGCTCCAGCGGCCAGAGGAGGCCCTCCCATCCTCGGCCCACGTCCCGTCCGCATCACTGCCCCTCCTGCCTCAGGCCACGGGCTGTGGCACCCACTCAAGGTGGTCCATGGTCACGGTCACAACCAGAGTCTGAGTCTTTGGGCCATGGAGCAGCAAGTCAGGGCTGCAGATCTGAGGAAGGGACGGAGGGAGTGCCCAGGCGATCAGCAGAGAATGTATGTGTGGGGCCCTGCCCAGCACTGCCGGAAGCACTGGGTGGGGAGACAGGCTGAGGGCAGAGTGGGGAGGAGGATGGGAGGTCCCTCGGGCCCCGACCTCAGAGGTCTGGCCTTGACTTCCCCCTCCTCGGGCAGAACTGAGTCATGGGAGCCTCTCGCTGTTCCAAAGGCAGGGAGACACACAAATCTTCCCGCCCCTTCTCTGGGCCCGCTGCCAGCCTGCCTCTGCCATGAGGACGGACCTCAACTTCCCAAGTGTGTGCAAGGTGCTGGGCACTGCGGGAGCCCCTCATCTCCCTGCCCTTAGTCAGTCCCACACCCGCAGTATCAGAGTTTCAGCGGGTGTGTGCCTGTGACCTGCCCCCGCAATACAGATGAGCAAACAGAAGCTC
Source organism: Kogia breviceps (assembly GCF_026419965.1). Lineage (NCBI taxonomy): Eukaryota > Metazoa > Chordata > Mammalia > Artiodactyla > Physeteridae > Kogia > Kogia breviceps. The sequence goes on from NC_081323.1 coordinate 56,321,886, forward strand.
AGAGAAGTTCAGAAATTTGCCCAAAGCCACACAGCCAGAGTGAAGGTGAACCTGGGCTTGTCTGACAGCAATTACCCACCATGCCATGCTCCCAGGAAGGCGAAAGGAACAAAGTCCACCGGGAGGTAACCCGGGGCTATGCGCCAAATCCAAGAAGGCAAGAGATGAAAGGCAGCCCAGGAACCTCAGGAAAGAGGCTGCAGATGAACAAAAGGGGCAGTAATGTTTGGGGCTTAGTACCCCGTGAGGTGGTGAGAATGGCAACCAGAGGAAGCAGGGGAAAGGACTGGTCCTGCCTGGATCTGTGGATGATGATTCTATATGGTAGAGACCACCTGTAACCCTTTAAGATGCATCCCCTGGAGCCACAGGATCACTACTGAGTAGGTGACCACTCACCTTGACAGATCACAGAGCACTTCTGGGGCTTGAGGTTTGCATGGCCCTTGTTTGAAGAGTTAGCAACATTTACTGTGGGAGGGACTTCCCTGGTGGTCCAGTGGCTGGGGCTCCGTGCTCCGGGTTCGATTCCTGGTCGGGGAACTGGATCCCACATGCTGCAACTAAGAGCTCGCATGCCACAACTAAGAGCCCTCATGCTGCAACTAAAGTTCCCACATGCCGCAAGGAAGATTGAAGATCCTGCATGCTGCAACGAAGAGCGTTGGGCAAGGCTCTGCTAAAAATGTACAGAAGCACCGTAGTAGGCCCCACTGGGGCCTGTTGGCCAGGAGGCAGGAAAGTCCCAGCTCCACAGCTTCCAGCTGTGATCTTGTGTGACCCTGACTCACTTCTCTGAGCCTTGCTTTCCTCACCTGCAGAAGGGGGATCATGCCAGCACTGACACAGAGGGCTGCTGTGAGGATTAAATGGGTCATTTGTCAAAAAGCACTTAGATTGAAAACCTTCACCTTCACAAAAACTTGTACACGCATGTTCATAGCAGCGTTATTCATGAAAAGTAGAAACGACCCAAATGTCCTTTGATGGATGGATGGATAAACAAATGCTGATCCATCCATACAGTGGAATATTATTCACCCAAAAAATGGAATGAAGCACTGACACAGGCTACAACATGGATGAACCTTGAAAACATGATGCTCGGTGAAAGAAGACAGACACAAAGGACCACATATTGTGGGACTCTATTTATTGGGGTGGCCAAAAGGTTTGTTTAGTTAATGAATACGCTGTTCAATAAAGTTCTTAGTGGAAATGAAAAATGTCTTTTATTTCTACTTAAAACCAAATGAACTTTTTAGCCAACTCAATATATGAAATGTCCGGAACAGGCAAATCTGTAGGGTCAGAAAGCAGACGGGTGATTGCCAGTGTCTGTGGTGGGGAGGGGAGGAACGGGGAGTGATTACTAATGGGTTCAGGGTTCTGTTTTGTTTTGTCTTGCTTCTAAATCAATTTTTTTTTTTTTTTTGGCCGCACTGCATGGCTTTTGGGAGCTTAGTTCCCCGACCAGGGATTGAACCCAGGCCCTTGCCAGTGAAAGCGCAGAGTCCCAACCACTGGACCGCCAGGGAATTCCCAAAATCGATTTTATTTTTTAAAGCAGTTTTTAAGTTCAGTAGTTTTTTTTGTTTGTTTTTTGGCCACACCTCTAAGTTCCTTGACCAGGGATCGATCCCGTGCTGCCTGCAGTGGAAGCACGGAGTCTTAACCACTTGACCGCCAGGGAATTCCCTAAGTTCAGTAGTTTTAAGTTTTGTTTTGTTTTGTTTTTAAAATTTTACTTCTGGCTGCGTTGGGTCTTCGTTGCTGCACGCGGACTTTCTCTAGTTGCAGTGAGCGGGGGCTACTCTTTGTTGCGGTGCTTGGGCTTCTCACTGCAGTGGCTTCTCTTGTTGCAAAGCACGGGCTCTAGGCATGCGGGCTTCAGTAGTTGTGGCTCTCAGGCTCTAGAGTAGTTGTGGCTCACGGGCCTAGCTGCTCCGCGGCATGTGGGATCTTCCCGGACCAGGGATCGAACCCGAGTCCCCTGCATTGGCAGGTGGATTCTTAACCACTGCACCACCAGCGAAGTTCCAGTTTTAAGTTTTTAAGCAATACTGAGCAAAGGTTCAGAGATTTTCCATACACCCCCTCCCCCCACTATCAAATCCCCCATATAAATGGTACATTTCTTACAATTGATGAATCTGCTGGGGTTCCTTTTGAGGGATGATGAAAATGTTCTGGAATTAGATGGTGGAGATGGATGCACAACTCTGTGAATATACTAAAACCCACTGAATTGTATTACTTTAAAGGGGTGAATTTTACAGGATGTGAATTTTACCTCAATTTTTAAAAAGCACTTAGTAAGAGCTCAGAAAACGTAGCTCTTGTTACTATGTCCTTCAACTTCAGAGAGTCTGTCATTTAATGGAACAGACCAGATGAACACTTCAAAAAATGTTTGACACCCAGAAGAGAGCCAGGCAGCCTGGTCCCAGCAGCCTGGGACAACTGTCATATAGAGTCGCGATCCGGGCGTGCAGGACGTGGAAGAGTGACCGATGCAGGAGCCCCCAGTCGCCACGCTGGCTGATATGGAGATAAGCCCCGCACAGAGGTACTGACCCCACCACGTCCAGAGGAGAATAACCATGAGTGCGGGAGTCCTGTCAGGAATCCAAGGAGGTGGCATTTGGGCTACGAGTCAGAGGATGTGGGTTGTTTGGTAGGGATAAGCAGGCACCCACAGATGTGTGGCATCCCAGAGGGATGCTGGCAGGCAGGGGCTGGCAGGAGTGGAGGGCGCTGAGCCCTGGGGGAAGGCGGGGGACACTCCTTGGAGCACTCCCTGTGCCCCGAGCAGATTCTGGGAGGGGCTTTACTTCAGTTCACAAATGGTTGCATAAAGCTTACAGGAGGCTGGCCCTCCACCCTCCCAGAAGCTCTAGGTTTCCAGGAGATGTCCAGGAGGTTTGGACCATTCTGGGCACCGAGTTTCCTCTTCTGAGCCACCCCCCAGGTTCCAGGGTTCCGAGAGAGAATATAGGAGATGGGCGAGCCTGGGTCAGGCCCTTCACCACCTAACCACCCCCACACACACACACCCATGTCAAACGACCAGACTTATGCTGTGGCACGGGAAGGAAAGAGGCAGCCACTCCCAGGAGTAGAGCCTGGGCCCCTCCTCCAGCCCCAGGTGGAGCTGAGGGCACATGGAGGTGCCTCCCAGAGGCAGGCCTGAGCCTGCAGGCTCACAGGTGAGGCCCACCCGCTGCTCGCTCTACCCCTTTCTTGTCCCTCCTGCCTCCATCCTCTGTCCCATGTAGTCCCTAACTCTCTCCTGGGAGAAGCTCCTTGGAGGAGAGAAAGGGGCCTGCACACACGCATGCATACACACACACACACACACACACACACGCATCGTCCTGTCCTTTCAGCCCACAGAGCAGATCACACAGCACCTAGATACAGGGAAGAGAAAGGGACCTAGGCTAGTTAGCGTAGAGCCTTCTCCAGGCCAGGCAGGTGCCAAGGGATTTGCAAGCATTGTCTCAGTCAATCCCAGAAAGAATCCTATGAGATTTCACAGATGAAGAAAATGAGCTTCTGAGAGCTTAAGGAATTTAGCCAGCGGGACACCCCAGTAGGTAAGAGCCATAAAGCCAAGCACAGTGCCTGGCACAAGCCCCAGGAGGCAGTTCTGTGGGAGCAGCTCAGCAGACTGCTGTTTCTGCCCGCCCCCTGGCACTGGCTCTTTTGGGGGACCCCTCCCACTCCCACTTTCTCCATGTGGCTCTTGGGGCATCGGTCCTGCACTGCAGCGAGCTCCTGACCCAGACCTGTCCCATCAGTGTCCAGGATGAGCTGGGCCCCAACTAGGCCAACAAGAGGCAAGCCTAGGGTCTTGCTTGAGCCCCAGGGAGAGACAAGCTAGGAGTTCGCAGGCCTTGGGGAGCGAAGGCCCGAGAGTAAACCAACACAGAGGACACTAGGCCAGGAGATGCAAGCCAGTGTCCCAGGGCCATTGCTGAGCACTGGACCAGCTAGGCCCTCGGCCTTTGCAGTTATATGAGCTCTCTGAAGGAAGGTCTGACTGCAGAGCTCACACTGTTTCCCTGCCCCACGCTGTCCCCTTCGGGGCTCTGGTAGCTTAGGAGCTGGGACAAGGCTGGGGATGGGGCCTCACCTCTCTCCCAGAATCCTGGGGTGGAGCAGCAGGGAGTGTGGGACCCTCTCAGCCTTCTCCTCCCTGGCTCATCGCTCAGTTTGACCTTCAAAGTTGACATCTGCTTCCAAGACTCGGTCTCTCCTCCTGGAATTTAGCCTCCAGATGTCGGATCCGAGGCGGCAGCGGTGGCTGCCTGGCTCCCCCCAGAGTGAATCAGCCACATTCCAAAGGTGCAAACACAGACACCGCGCCCACGGCAGCCTGGGGCTGCAGACTTCCTCCCCAGGCCCGCCCGGCCCCAGCTCCCGCTCCGCTCCCCTCCCCAATCGCCTCTTCCCAGCCAGACCAGGCTTTGGGCTTCCTTTCCAGAGACATTCTGGAAAAATAATGCCGCTGGGGCCGGGAGACACCCTGATCCGCCCTGCTGACTCTGTTCCCTGCAGTGAGCATGGACCCCAGCCTGGGTGCCCCCAGCTGTAGTTAGTATATGTGGCTCATTCACACAGCAGGAATTTACTGAGCACCTACTATGCGGCAAGCAAGACAGAGACAAGTCCCTGACCTCACGGAACTCAGCCCAGCAAGAGTCACACAGAATCAGGTCCACAGACAGAAAATAATTCCAAGTGAGGCCACAGCTCTAAAGGAAAGAAAGAAGGGACTGAGACAGATGACAAGGGACAAAGGGAGGGCTGTGGGGGCCTCTCTCAGGAGTCACATGGAAGCTGAGGCCTAAAGGATGAACGGAAACCTTATCTACAGGGTCACTTCTCAGCGATCTTGTCGCGAGAACCACAGCAAAGCAACCCCAAATAATGTCCCCCCATTGCTCAGCAAGTTTTTGAGTCCTTGTGCTCACGCCTTCTGTCAGCATTAATGCAGGGGTGTCTGGCTAATATTTTTTTTAATAAAAGCTTTATTGAGATATAATTCACATAGTATACAATTTACCATTTTAATGTATACAATTCAATGGTTTTCAGTATTTCAATGTAGTGCAACCCTCACCACAATCAATTTTAGAATATTTTTACCACCCTCAAAGAAAGCCTGCACTGCTTACCAGGTACATCCACACCCCTCTGCCCCCAGCCCCTGGCAACCACACATCTACTTTCTGTCTGTGGATTGGCCTATTCTGAACATTTCCTAGAAATGGAATCATACAATATGTGGCCTTTTGTGTCTGGCTTCTTTCACTGAGCATCACATTTGCAAAGTTCATCCACATGGTAGCCTGTGTCAGTACTTCATTCCTTTTCATGCCTGAGTAATATTCCATTGTGTGGACAAACCACAATTTGTTTATCCATTCATCCACTGATGGACCTTTGGGTTGTTTCCACCTTTTGGCTGTTGTGAATAATGCTGCTGTGAACATCCGCATACGAGTTTTTGCATGGACATGTGTTTTCATTTCTCTGGGGTGCACACCTGGGAGTGGAATCGCCAGGTCAAATGATGACTATGTTGAAGAACTGCCAACGCCTGTACCGCCTGACATGCCCACCAGCAGTGGGAGAGGGTACCAATTCCTCCCTCTTCTCCCCAACACTTGTTATTGCCCCTCCTTTTTTGTCACTGCCATCTGCTGGGTTGAAGTGGTATCTCATAGGGTACCCAACTGCACCCCGATTCCTTTCATGCCGGCACTGCCCCCACCCTCTGGAGATTCCAAGGCTTACAAGCTCTACAGCAGGTCCTGCTATGATCCACCTCCTCCTTCACAAGGGTCAGACCCAAATCCAGTCCAATGCCTGCAGGCCTTTAAGTACAAGGAGCAGTGGGGAGGCGAGATGCGGGGTGGGGTGTCCTGGTCTGTGACCCCAGGGCAGAGTGAGGAAGAGGGCCTTGGGTAATTTCCTACAGGAGTTCCTATGCATCTCAGCCTATCTGTGCCTTCACAGACAGGGCAGGGCTTCTTCTGTTCCTTCACTGCCCTAGATAGTAGGCACATATTCATTCACTCATTCAGCATAAATAATTGCCTAGGGCTTCCCTGGTGGCACAGTTGTTAAGAATCTGCCTGCCAATGCAGGGGACACGGGTTCGAGCCCTGGTCCACGAAGATCCCACATGCTGAGGAGCAACTAAGCCCCGTGCGCCACAAATACTGAGTCTGTGCTCTAGAGCCCGCGAGCCACGACTACTGAAGCCCACACGCCTAGAGCCCGTGCTCCACAACAAGAGAAGCCACCGCAATGAGAAGCCCGCGCACTGCAATGAAGAGTAGCCCCCACTCGCCACAACTAGAGAAAAGACCAAACTTAAAAAAATTTGCCGAATGAGTGAATGAATGAACAGAAGATGAAGAGGACCCAAAGAGTGGATTAGCGGTTAGAAGCTCAGGGTCTTGGGTGAACCGGTTTGCACTTGAATCCCACCTCTGCTACTTTGTAGCTGTGTGCCCTTGGGCCAATCACTTGGCTTCTCTGACCCTCCCCTGCCTCATCTACAAAATGGGCCTGACAGTGACTTCCTACCTGACAGCATGGTTTTGAGAATTAAACGTGCTGATAAAGATCAAGCAGTATTCCATGCCAAGGACTTCTAGAGACGAGGTCATGTAACGTCAATCCTCACAAGAACCTTGTGAGATAGGACTATTATTACCAGCTTTGACATTATAGACAGGAAACAGGAACTCTGGGGGCTCAAGGAATCTGTCCAGTTAGAATGTTGGATATGGGAACATGTGTATATGTATAGCTGATTCACTTTGTTGTAAAGGAAAAACTAACACACTATTGTAAAACAGTTATACTCCAATAAAGATGTTTAAAAAAAAAAAAAAAAAAAAGAATGTTGGGAATGGCAAAACCAGGATCTGGGGAATCCCCTGGCGGACCAGTGGTTGGGGCTCCACGCTTCAACTGCCGGGACCTGGGTTCCGTCCCTGGCAGGGGAACTAAGATCCCAAAAGCCAGGCAGCGTGGCCAAAAAACAAAAAAACAGGATCTGAACCAAGACCCCTGACTCCAGGTGGGGACACTGACCCAATGCCACGTGGCCCCTGACACAGATGGAGGGAAGCTGGGCAGCCTCCGAGCAGGTGACAGATGGGCTGGTCTGGAGGCGGACCTGCCTGTTCAACTGATGCCCCTGGGCTCAGAGTCTGGTTCTCAGAAAGTGGGCAGGCCGCTGGGGAGTTCAGAGGCCCCTAACAGCGGGTGGACGGATGGAGGGACACCAGAGATGCTGCCAAAGCAGAAGCTGACCGTGCCTGGGGGCGGCGGGGGGAAAAGAAAAGGTGCAAAGAGACCCCTAGGCTGCAAGCCTGGGGCACTAGGACAGACACCAACGAGGGGAGTCAGGAAGATGAGGCGGTACTAAGAGTTTTATCAGGGAAAGCAAAAAGAAGTCAGAAGTGTCCAGAAGAGAAGCCGGGCTACTGAGAGGGGCACTCTTTCCTCTACCAGCGTGTGCGGCATAGAAGAAGCCTGGCAGAACCCACAGCGGCCAGACAACTCTAGGGTGACAGGTGTGGCCAGACTCCCCTCAAGTCAAAGAGCCTACGTCGAAGAGCTCCAGGGCGCTAGCTGAGGGGAGATATCAAGCTAGCCCCTAAAAATGTAGGCCTGGTGCACCCCGAAGGCTGGGTGGAAGTTTGGGGCATTCTCCTGAATAGAGATGGGGTTCCCCTCACTTTTGCCTCTGCAACTGAGCAAAGGCATCAAGCTGAGAAGGTCCAAGGATAGAACCCTAGGGAATACCTGGTTTGAGAGGGCCACAGGCAAGGGAGGCAGTGCAGACCCCAGAGAGCTTCAGGTGAGCAGGAGCACAGGCTGTTGCGGAGAGGCGGCTGGGAGGAGGTCTCCACAGGAACTGCTGCTGAGGGGACAGCTCAGCACTGAGCAGGTTATCGGGATGGCCTGCACTCTGGGGAAACTTGGCTGGGGAGGGATGGAGGCAGGGCTATCGCTTGAGAGTCCATCATTTATTTTCAACAGGGGAGAAGCTCAGCTGATGACAGCACCCCAACGGAGAGTGGAATGCATTTAAATTCAGTTGTGGAAAGCATTTACACACACTAGGCTCCCGATTTGCTAGAAGGGGTTTCTCACAGCTGTCTGGCTGGGAAGTCCAGGACAGTAGTTTTCCAGGTTTAGTCAGAGGCCCACATGCATCTGGAGCTTGTTAAAAATGCAGATCCCTGGGCCCCACCCTGGACTTACCAGTTCAGTAAGTTTCTCAGTTTGAGAATCCACTGGGGCTGTAAGGCTCAGAATTATCACCAGCTCAGTAGGCAACCATGCACGGAGACTCACCTGAGGGGACCAGCCCTCACCTCTTTCCGGCATTCTATCCACATTTATCCACATGAGTCTCAGGACTCACATGTGCCGCCTCAGACCTCTAGACCTCCACCTGGACACTCCCACACTCTTGGCCCACCTGGTCAGTGACCAGAACTCCAGCTGCCCCATTAGTTAAAGGTCAGGGTGTACGGGAGGTCCTAGGCGCCCAGGTAGAGTGAGAGTCATTCACCTGACCCCCAAACTTAATGAAGAGGAAGCCCTCTGCCGGCACCCCACAAGGTGCCTCTGGCCCCACCTGCACCAGTCCCACCATGAGAAAGGACTGACCTATTTGACCCAGACACAAAGGCCTGGTGACAAGGTCTGGGGACGGTGTGGTTGAGAAGAAAAGCAGAAAGTGCCTCCATCGCCTTTGGTCATCATCCCATCTGCCACCCCTACAACCCCACAGAGTATGTGTGTGTGGGGGGGTCTTCAAGCCAAACACAAAATGTATCCCCTCTACAGGGGTGAATCAGCTCCCAGAGGGGCAGGGCTTGGGCTCTGCAGTCAAATGGTTTGGACTAGGATCCCATCTCTGCTCTTTTACAGCTGTGCATGCTCAGGCAAACCACTTAACCTTTCTGAGCATCTACCAAATAGGCCTGATGGTAAGTTCTGCTGTGGTCCTATACCACCAGGACCTCTGACTGACTAGTGACCGGAGACTCCAACACAGGGGGCTGGGTCGCACCCCTAACCCTCCCAGGGCCACATTTCACACCACAGCCCAAAGGCCAAGGCTGGAGGCTGTGCCAGGCTGGAGAAGGGGCAAATTGCAGAAGACTCGCCATCCTTGCCCCATTAGAAACCCGCAGCCCTTCTCGGGATCAGAGGCATAAGCAGATCTTCACAGGAGCACAAAAACATTTCCCCCCCCTTCCCAAAGCAGAGAACCGGTCAGCATGGCCAGCAGAGCCAGATCGGTAGCCCTGAGGCTCTTACCCTCTGGTCTGTGCAGCGGTCAGAGAATGTGCTGCAGGTGCAGACATGGGAGGGTTTCGTGTGTTTTGTGTTTGTGTGTGCGTGTGTGAATCTCTCCAGACTCACAGGGATGTTTGGGGGATTCTGCTTGTTCTGCACTTGCTTGCCGGCACACAGCCTGCCTGGCTGACTCCATCTCTGTTACTGCTCCGGAGCACTCAGCCGCACCGGGCTCCCCTCAACCACCCACAGAAGCAGCCTCTTCCAGGCTCTGGGCCTTCTGCCCTCTCTCCCCAAAGCCACTTGTACCTGCACCAGAGCCGAAAGGGGGACAAGTGCTTCCCAGACAACAAAAGCCTCTCCCAAGAGAACAGACATCCTCGAAGGCTCCTGCTACGCCCTTGTTCTGTGCACTGATTTCAGGCTCGGTTTCAGGGCCCCATTTGCTGGGTATGAATTACAGCCAGCTGGCTTTTGGGCAGATGGTCAGCAAAAGGACCCTGCCCACCCATCTTTCACTTCAGGAGGTCAGTCACACCCTCTCCCTCTAGCACTCTGGGAGGAAACTGAGGCGCGGCACAGAGGACCAGACTTGGTCAAGGTCACCCTGCCCTGGGCCTCCTGGGTGTTTCAGGCAATGACGCCAGTCTCCTTGGGCTCCAATGCTGTGTGACCATGGGCAAGTTATTTAGCCTGCCTGAGCCTGATTTCCTCTCACACAATGGTAGCGCCCACGTCTGGGCTGTCCTGAGACTTAAAAGAAATAATATGCATAGAGCACCTAACACTTTGCCAGGCACCTGCTCAACACTGAGCCATTGCTGTCATGATTCCGTCCTTTCTTTCTGCCCCTCTCTCCATTCCAGGCACACCGGCCTCAATGCCCGGCTGCCCCTAACACCCCCAGGCACCGGTTGTTCCCTCACTTCCTCCGGGGACTTCGCTCAAAAGTCACCTTCTCAAGGACCCTCCTAGCCGCCTGGTGGCTGTCCGTCCCCCGCTTTTGTCCTCACCCTGACACTCATCCAACATAGTGGACATTCTACTGATTCACACGCCGGCCTCTCGCCCTGGAGCACAAACCCTGTGAGGGCAGGGCTTTTACAGCCCTCTCCACCCCGGATGCCCGCGTTGGAGTGAACGAAGGGTTCCTATCACGTCTACCCGGCTGCGGGCGCGCCTGGGAGCCTGCTTCAGGGGCCAGATTTTGCCCTGGGGGCCGCCAGGCCGGGCCGGAGCAACAGGAGCAGCGCGCGCTGGGGCCGCGAGCCGGGGTGGGTGGCGGGAACCGGGACCCCGGGGGGCGGCGCCGGGGACAAAGAGCGGCCCTACCTGCGAGAGGGGTGCGAGTACCTCCCCCAGGGCGGCTCCGGCGCGTGCCCGCGAGGTCACGTCCGGGGCGCGCCGGCCGGAAGGAGGCCCCTCGCGGGGTGAGGGGCGGGGCGTCTGAGGCCTGGCCACGCCCCCGGTCGCGGGCCCGAGGCGGGGGCGGAGCCAGCCGGGTCGGGGCCGCCTCGCACTTCTGCTCTCCCCCGCCGGCTCATTCATATTCATGAGGCTGTGAGGGGCGGGGACCGGGTCCCCCGCGGCGCCCTGCCCCCCCCCCCCCCCCCGCCCAAGATGCGGATCCCGCCTCGGCGGAGGCTCCGGCCCCAGTGGGGCGCCCCCGGCTTCCGCCTTGGGGAGGGAGTTTCCACTTGGTCACGACTCAAAAATGTGTCGCTCCCGCTCCTCCGCCCCCTCGTCCCTGCCTGGGATGGGGGGGGTCTCCTCCCTCGGAAGACAGCGGGGCGGGGTCAGGGGAGGGGCGGCTCCTCCTTCCTGGGGCAGGTCCGTAGGGATGGGGCTAACCCTTCCCTCCAAGTTAGCGCCTTTAATAATCTTCATTTTTAAAACATAATAATAGTTCTAATTTATTGAGCGCTTACTCTGTGCCAGGCACTGTGCATGTTATATGAACTACCTATTTTAACCCTCCCAACAGTCCAACTCAGCTAAGTACAGTATTGTCAGAACCAGAAGGTCAGAAAGTTGAGTGACTTACCCACCACCACACAGCCGGCCTTGGGCTTTTTCCGGAAAGGTAGGTACCAATAGGTTGGAAGGGCAGGTGCTTGTCCCCTCTCACCCCCCCTTGCAGGAAATGGGCTTACTTAAGGCACTCCTGGCTGGCTGGGCGTGGCTGAGGGGTGGGTCTGAACGCCTCATTCGAGGTAAAAGCTACAGACTGGGGGAAACCAAAGCATGAGGGCAGGACAGGCTGCACAATTTGCCGGACCCAGTGCAAACTGAAAATGCACTGGTTCAGTTTTGAATAGTGTGTTCAAAAATGATTAAGAATCTGAAGATAGCGTCGGCAGAACATTCAGCGAAACATGGGCCCTGCTAAATGTCAGGCTCGTGCGACTGCACAGGTGAACGTCCATGAAGCTGGCCCTGATGAAGGAGCCAGGGGCTCTTCTAGGGGCTGAGAAGACAGCATAGACACCCCCATCTCCAATATCTCCCCCTCCCTCACCCCCTCAACCCAGGAGACTCACTCCAGGCTGGCATCCAGCGTTCAGCCTCCAGAACTCCAAAAGCTGAGCACTTCAGGCCCTCTAGGGGTCAGGTGAGTCTCCATGGGGAGAGTGTGTCTCAAACCCAAATGACCCTGCTGGCCCCTGGGCATTCTCAGCCAGGGCCCCTGCTGGCAGGTGGGCTGGGTCATACATGCTGGGCCCAGCAGGGCCCTCAGTTCTGACTCAAAGCCCTTCTTTCTCACTGAAGCAGGGAGTGAGGAACAGTCAGGGCTGATTCCCAGAATAAACACTCCACCCATAGTCAGCCCCAGCCCTCAGCCACAGCAAGCCAGCACCAACAGGGAGAGCTCTCCCCAGGCTGCCTGCTCAAGGTTAATAAGTCACCCTGATCTCACTCCTGCCATCGCTCCATCCTTGTGCCTGGGCCCCCACTCACAATGGGTTGCAGGCTTCATTAATAACAATAATAGCTACCATTTGCTGCACTTTTTCTCCCCTCCCGGCATTGGTGGGAGCCCTTTGTGTGCCCTTTCAGTAGAGCCTCACATAGCTCCATAACAGGCATGAGGGTCACCATTTCACAGGGAAACTAAGAGAGATGCGATGACTTGGCTAAGGTCAAGAACTAGAATTTGGGATTTGCTGCCATTCATCTGTCCCAGTTGCTATCATCTCTCATACATCTGTAACATAGGTCTTCAGACTCGCTTCACTGTGTTGTCTTGTATTATTCACTTCCTGCCCCTAGAATAGATTAAAGGCTCTGGAACGACAGGAACCGTATTTATACGGCTGAGTTTCTGCTGGACCTTGCATCGTGTGTTAATTGAAAAGCTACTTACTAAGCATCATGTTGTGCAGGAAACCCTCCTTGCAGTGGGCAGGTAAGTATGTGTGAATGAGTAAGCCATGTCCCCTCTGGGTACTGATGTAAGGAGTCCCCACTAGACTGACAGATCTCCCTGAAGACCTGGCTGGGTTTGCTAGCCCAGCACACAGTAGGCCCTCAATAAATGTTGTTGAATGACCACATGATAACAATTTAATAAGCATCTGTTGAATGAATGGGAACCTAGGAGATGTTCAATAAATGTTTATTGGGAATTCCCTGGCAGTCCAATGGTTAGGACTTGGTGCTTTCACTGCTGGGGCCCAGGTTCAATCCCTGGTTGGGGAACTAAGATTCCACAAGTTGCATAGAGTGGCCAAAAAAAAAAAAAAAAAATGGGGCTTCCCTGGTGGCACAGTGGTTGAGAGTCCGCCTGCCGATGCGGGGGATGTGGGTTCGTGCCCCGGTCCGGGAGGATCCCACATGCCATGGAGCGGCTGGGCCCGTGAGCCATGGCCGCTGAGCCTGTGTGTCTGGAGCCTGTGCTCCACAACGGGAGAACGGGAGAGGCCACAACAGTGAGAGGCCCATGTACCACACACACAAAAAAAGTTTATTGATGAAAGATTAGGGGACCAGATTCAGCCCCCAAATATATTAGCAATTATCTTAGCTCAGGCTGCTATAACAAAATACCAAAAACTGGGTAGCTTAAATAACATGTTATTCCTCACAGTTGAAAGGCTGGAAGTCCAAGATCGAAGTGCTGACAGATTCAGTTCCTGGTGAGGACTCTCTTCCTTTCTTGCAGACAGCCACCTTCTTGCTGTGTCCTTACATGGGAGGGAGAGAGAGAGTGAGAAAGAGATCCAATCTTTCTTCCTTTTCTTGTAAGGGCACTGATCCCATCATGGGGACCCCACCCTCATGACCTTATTTAAACCTAATTACCTCCCGAAGGCCCCATGTGCAAATATTATCACACTTGGGGTGTGTGTGTGTAGAGCTTCAACATATGAATTTGGGGGAGGACACAAACATTCAGTCTATAACAGCAATATTTATGAGGCATTTATGAAGAGGACATCCCTCTTCCCTCTTCACCCACCTTTCACTAAGAAGGAGGAAGCCACACCTGGCCTAACTACTATAGCAGGTGCTGCCTCCCAGAAAAGCATACCATGAAAAACCCTCTCAGAGACTGGCCCTCTGAAATGTCCCATACCCCTATCCTGCCACTTATCTGATGCCCCAGGGAGGTAGCGGGTTATAACACAGCTTTGGAATCAGATTGACTGAGACTGCAATCTGTTCTATGCCTCCTACTAGCTTCTAAGACCTTAGCCAAATTGCTTAATCTCTGCCTCAGTTTCTTTCTCTGCAAAATGGGAATAATAATAGGACCCATCCTCAGGGTTGTTGTGAATATAATGAAAGTAAAGCATCTCATACAGAGGAAGAACTAGTCTGGCTGAGAATCAGGGGTTTCTGGTTGGGTCAACTCCACCAAGCTAATATATACAGAGTTCCTCATTCTTGTTGGATTTGTAGGTGCCAAATTTAGGGGTTTATTTGCAGCTAAGGGGACCCCAGCTGGGTCCTGGAATTGAAAAGCAGTGGGTCAGGCTTGAAACCTGGTAGTGACCACTAATGTGTATTGAGAATGTACCTCATTTAATCTTCACATCAACCTCAGAAAGGAGATACTATTATTCACTATCCAAACATGGGAATCCCAAGTCAGATTTCTCACTGGGAGCAACATGCTCGTCCATGAAAACAAATGGGAGTAGAAAAACAAATAAGAAAGGCCCTCTGGGTTAAGGCTTCTTATGGTCAGGTCCCCTCGTGGGGCAGAGACCTTTGGATTTCACTTGAATCCGTTCCCACTGAACTGTGAGACCCAGGAGGGCAAGGATGGCTGGGGTTGTTCACTCTCTGTCCCTACTGTCGCACAGTGCCTGGCATCCTTTGAGCATTCCATAAGCATTTTTAACAAATATAAAACTAGCCCCTTGTGTACCTCTTTTCCATACACCTGCATTCCCTCGGGGCTGGAGCCCAGCGCCGCCAATGGGGGACGAAGTGAGGCCTCAGGCTTCACGGCAGCGCTGCGGGCTAAATCTCTACTATCAGGGATGCCGGAAGGGGGCGCTCTGTGGCCTTGGGTCTCCGCCCCTCCCCACGCACTGGTAGGTCGGCGGACCCAGAGAGTCGGCCCTTAACAGCCCCTTCCAGAAGGTGCTAGGTCCCGAAGCTGGCCTTCCCCAGGGATCATCTGCCGGCTAATGTTTAACCCGGCCTCACTCCACATTATCCACACGAGGGAAAATGGGGTGGGGTGGGGGCAGGGGAGGTTACCCCCAAATTGCTGCCTTCCAGGCCTACTGGCCTTTTATGTATCAGCCAACAGTTCATGAGCGCCTACTCTGTCAATTCACGCAACAGTCGTGAGTACCTATTACGTGTCCATTCATGCAATCTACTATGTAACCATTTGCCCGAAATATAATGAGCATCTACCATGTGTCCACATAACAGCTCACAGCACCTATTATGTGTCCATTCATGCAAAAGTCATGAGCACTACCATATGTACATTCAGTTAAGATGGAATGAGCACCTATGCTGTGTCCATACGAGCAACATGTCCTGAGCAACTACTATGTTCCAAGCACTGTGCCACACACTGAGGTTGCTGCGTGATAAAGACCCACCCGTCCCAGGCTCTGGCGGGGCACCGCAGCATCAACTACACGAATGAAGGCAAAATTACGCCCAGAGTCAGATGCCTCACCTATGGAGGATGCTTTTCCTCTCCTGGACCCCTCAAGGCCAACTGGTAGGGTTGGCCAACAGCAGGAAGGTTGTTTTTGAACCAAGATTTGCCACCAGACAGCAAGAATATTATTGGGCGGGGGCTCTGGGTTGGCCCAAACAAAACACACTTAAGAATGCGAGTCTGGGGTTAAATCTCAGGAGGTAGAAATCAACTTAGCCGTGTGCGGGTGCGGGGCTTTGTCATTCGCGTGTACCCACTCCTTTCACTTCCTAACCGCTGATACCGCGCTGTGAGCTGAGGGTCCAGGAGTGATCAAGGACCCCAGCGGCGCTCGGCCAGACAATGTAGGTTGTCCCAACTGCTGGGACCAAGACCGCGGTGGGGCCTCCTCCTTATTCCACGGGAAACTGAGGCCGAGGACAGGGCGAGGACCGGCCCGACGTCCAACGGGAAGGAGGGGCTGAGGCCCACCTCGAACCCTGGCTTGCGCCGCCCCGAATTCGGAGCCAGGGCCTCTGCCCGCCGGGCGCTGCCCGCGCGTTCCTGGAACTGAGCTGGGCGGAGAAATCAGGGCCTGCGAAGAAGCATTCCTGCCGCCCTCCCCGCCGCCCGGGGCCGCAGGGGGCCAGGCCAAGGTGACCCTGCGAGAGGGAGGCGAGGGGCCCCCACCCCCTCGGCCACCGCGACCTCCCCCATCTTCCCGGTCTTGAGGCTTTTCCTTTGGGCCCGCACGCCCTCTCTCCGGTCCTCCTCCGCGCGCCGCCCCCTCTCCGGGCTTCCCCGAGGGCCGGACGTCCCTCCCCACCCCGCCACCCCCAGGCCACCTCCTGGGCCTTGTCCTAGAGCTGCCCTCGGGCCGGGGGCGGGGCCTCGGGGGGGTACCCAAGGATGGGGCTGCGGAGGACGCGCGCGGCTCGGCCGCGGCCCAGCGCCCCTCCCTCCCGGTGCCCGCTCCCCCGGCCGCGCCGCCCTCCTTTCCTCCCCTCCCCCGGCCCAGTGCCGGCTCCCGGCCGCCCCCTCCCCCCGACACGCACGCCCCGCCTGGCAGCTGGCGCCCCGGACCTGGGGCCGCGGCGGCGAGAGGGGTTTGCTGGGAGGGCTGGAGTGAGGGAAGTAGCGGGGGAGGGAGGAGGGAGGGAGGAGGGAGGGAGGCCGCCCCCCGCGCCCCTCCTCCTACCCCTCCTCCGCGGCCCGCCTGTCCCTCCTCCCGCCGCCTCCCTCCTCCCTCCTCCCTCCCTCCCTAAGACATCCCCGCACGGCCCGGCCGCCGCGGCCACCTTCCCTGCCGGAGCTGCAGATGTGGCGGAGCGGCCGGGCGCCGGGCGGCCGTGCCAGGGGAGCCTGCACCCCGTGAGCCTCGGGCCCTGGCCCCCGCCCGCCCGGCCCCCTCCCCCGCTCGCTCTCCCGCCGCCCCCAGACCGCCGGAGCCCGCAGCCGGGAGCCCAACCGCCCCCACCGCCGAGGTAGGAAGCCCCCAGGCATCGCGCCGTGGGGACGGGAACCGGCGGGGGGTGGGGCTGGCCTGTCGCGCGGGGGCTGCGGGACCCGAGGGTCGCCTCCCCCTCCCTCGTCCGCGCCTCGCCCCGGGCCATTGTGAGCCCTCGCCGGGGCCCCCGCGCTTGCTCCCTCGCTCGCTGGCTCGCGCGCTCCCTCCCTCGCCGGCTCCCCGGCCCCGTCCCTCCGTCTCTCTTTCTTCTCCCTCCTTACCTCCCTCTGTCCGGAGGCCGGGTCGAGCTGCGGCTGAGCCCCGGGCGGGAGCAAACTTCGGCGGGGAAGTTGGGCGGCCGCGGTGGGGGGCGTGCTGCGGGGTGAGAGGGGCCCCCACCCCTACCCCCGAGCCCGGGCACGAACTTGTCTGGGGCAGCCGGGCAGCCGCCCCTTCACACGGCGGGGCTGTTTCTAGGATGGGGGCTGAAAGGTGTCTCCTCCCTGGTCCAGGAAAGTCTCCCCCTGCTGCCCCTGGCTAGCCCCGACCTTCCTCGGGCCAGGGGAGGGAGGCGTCCCCGGGGGTCAGGACTGGGAGCTGGTGTCCTGTCCAACACTTGTTCCTCCCCTGCTGTCTGGGTGCAAGCAGAAGGGTCTGGCAGAGTGGGGAGGGCAGGGGTTTCCAACCCGCCTGAGGGAGGGTCTGGAGGGGGCGGAAGGAGGGGGGCAAGGCAGGTGCATCCCGAAGGAGGGAGATGCCTGCGCCCTGCTTCCCCGAAGGCCCCCTGGGATGGGGCTGGAATCCAGGCTGGCACCTGGAGGCCTTGGCACACTGCCCTGCCCAGCCGGGTACTCAGGCCACAGCAGGGCAGCATGCGGCCTGTCCGCCTCTCCAGGAGGGCCCGCCTGGCCGGCCACCCTGCGCAGTGATGGTTGCAGGGAGCTGCCCAGCCCTGCCCTGGGGCCTGGGAAGCGGGAAGGGATCCTGGGAGGAGCCCTGGGCCCCCAGCCATCACAGCCCAGGATCTTGGCTCTGAAGGGAACGCTTGACACTGAGGGGGCAGCCAGGCCAGCTGGGGACCTGGCCAAGGCCTGGGCTCCCATGGTTCTTGGTCTGGGCCAGGGACAGGGCCTGAGCTGTGGTCCTTGGAGGCAGCCATCTGAAGGTCCTACATGCCTTGTCTTGACATCCTGGAGGGAAGGTGGGGCTTAACTAGGAGCTATGGAAGACAGGCCCAGGGAAGGGGAAACTGGCCCCTTCAGTGTGCCCACCCACCCAGCCCTCCCCAATACCCACACCAGTGCCACGGTGCCACAGCTGTTCCAGCCCAGCTCACACAACCCTCTCCAAGACCTACTCTGCACCTCCCCTCTGCTCCTCCTTCTCCCCCCTGGGCCCAGGCTGGGCCTCCCAGCTGGCCCTGGCCGGCACTGGGGGAGGGGCTGCACCTGGGGGCACCTCCCAGGACACCCCTTTCTGAGCTCCAGCCCAGCTCATTTCACAGCCCAGCCCAGCTTGGCTTGGCCCTGTCTTCAGTCAGCCAAGCAGGAGGCAGTGCCAGGGGCTTGGGCACCATTTATGGGGGTTGAAGACCCCTTGAAAGCAGCCCCATTTTCCTTAGCCCCTTCCCTTCCCCCTCCTTTCCGGAGCTGCCATTAGCGCTGACCCTCTGACCCCTATGCCTGCCTGCCCTTCCCTGTCTGTAACCTTTGACCTTTGATGTTAAATCCCTCCAGCTGGGGCTCTTTGGCCCCTGAGTGACCCTGATGCAGGACCCCTGGGGGGCCTCTCCCTGCTCCTGGCTCTCTACACAGGGACACCTGCCAGTCCTTCCCTCACTGATGGGGAGGAGGTGCCCCAGGAAGCCAGACAGTGAGTCACCCCACTTCCAGGCACCACTGCTTTTGGGGTCAGTGGCTTTGGGGGATTCGCTGGAGCTGGGCCACAGCCTGGAGGGTGAGTGGGAAAAGCCCCTGGCCTAGGAGTCTGATGTCCTGGATTCGACATTTGGCGGTGCCACCAACTCCAGAGGGTCCTTGGGCCAGGCTCTTCCCCCTTCTGGGTCCCAGTTTCCTCTTCTGTAAAACCAAGGGGTCAGACAAGGTGAGCTTCCTGACCTGCAGAGTCCATGAGAAGACCTGGGGGTGGGGGGTGCCAAGAGGGGGCTAAGGCCAACAAAAGCCAACTCTCAATTATCCGTGGGTGGAGCCACTATGAATAACTGAATGCCACAGACATCCAGAAACCTCATTTTAAACAATCCTGTGAACTGAGTGCCCCCCCAAAGCTTTTGTTGTTTCTGAAAAGCCCAGCTGCAAATGGGTAGCCACAGCGATGTCTTCTCCTGCCTGGGCTCCCCTCCTTGCTGGGAGTGCCGGGCAAAAGGGCAAACTGGTCTGGGGACAGAGCTCTGCCAGGGCCTCTCTCTGGAGCTTGTCAGAGGGCCTGGATCCCTCTCAGCCCCATCGTGTGGACCCCTCTCCCTTCTCCCCTCCTTTCCTGGCCTTGGCCCAGGTGGTGGGAGTGTCATCTGCCACCTAATCCTCCCGGGGTCTGAGCTGCCTTATAGAAGGAAGAATGTGTTTTCCTGACATTTTCCTATGTGCATTTCCATCTACCCCAACTTGACTTGCCTGGAATCCGAATTTCCCACTTGGGCGAGGGGGCGGGGACAGGCGCCAGGCAGAGTTTGGGGCAATCCCAGGATGAGGGAGGGTGGCGACAGCTGTGGCTGGGGGACCAGATGTGGGGCTGGGGCGTGCAGTTGAGCTCTCTGGGAGGCGTTTGGGGTGGGGCCCCTGGCGCTGAGAGGCACACCAGGGGTTGGGGCGGGGGCTGCTGCTGGCTCTCTCCCGTGCAGGAGGCCTCCCCAGGTTCCCGTGTTCCAGGCAGGGCTGAAGAGGCCCCTCACCCAAGTGGGAAATTCGGATTGCAGTGGGGAAGCCCTGAGCTGAGTGGAATGGGGCGGTGGGGGGTGGGTCTGCCTTTTTCGAGGCTTTGAGAAGCCCTCCTCTGTTCGGGGTTATTGCCATTTTATATTTCACACAGATGACTGAGGCCAGAGGGCGGACCCCTGGAAGGTGCTGGGTGGTCCTCCCTTCACCTCTATAAGCACCCTTCTCAGAGGTGGGGGTGTCCCTGGCTGGCAAGGGGGTCTTTGGGACCAGCCAAAGATGTGCATCTCCCCCCAACCCAAATTGCCTCTCCTCCCGGGGCCTGTGAAAGGGTCCTAGAGATGGGCCACAGTCCAGACATGAGTCTGGGGGTTCACCTCTCTGAAAATGCCAGGGCCAGGCGGGGATGGGATACCCAGCCTTGCCCCAGCCTGCCTCCAGCCCTGGGTGGGAGACACCACAGCTTTTGCAAGGCCCTTGGGACACATCTGCCCTAGTGGTTTCCAGGGTGGCCGCTTCAGCCCCACCCTGGGGGCAGGGACTCTGCAGTTTCACCCAGGACCTCTAGTGCTTTGCTGATCAGCCAGGGTTGGGGTGACCCTGACACCTGGACAGGAATGGACTTGCTGAGTGGGTGGGGGGTGTCTTATGCAGGGGCAGGGTCTGGAGTAGACCCAGGTTTCTCTCCAGGATCCAACTTAGCCCTATAAACCCCTGCTGTCTCTCCAACTAATAAAAATATCAGCTCAGGTCCCGGGGGCTGGGGGTGGGTTGGGGAGGTGAAGTGGGTCAGGTGTTGGAGCAGCAGGGGAGAAACGCCTCTAACAGCTCCCTGAGAAAATCAAAAGGATGCCTTCCAGTGGCCATCACAGGCACTGACATCTGTCACCTGAAATTGCTACATTAGCCTCGTGAGAGAGACTCATTGATCCCTATTTGACAAACGAGGAAACTGAGGCACAGGGTGGAAGAGGGCTGATGGGCATCTGGGCCTGAGTTCCTGGGTCTGCTGTGGCTCGGGAGGATGGGGTTGGGGTCTGGTGGCCTGGCACAAGAGAGGAGCCTGCTCTTGAGGGGGGCCCGAGCTGGCCCTAGCAGCTGTGTGTACTGGGCCCTGAGCCTCCATCCTTTCCCTGGCACTGATCCTCCTGGCCTCAGCTCCAGACTTCTCCACGGGGGAGATGAGGCCTGGCTCAGGTCTTCTGGGGTCCTTGGTCCTCTTTCCCATTCCAGCTCTGGGGCTATGGGACCCCTCCCAGGTGTTCTGAGAGCCCCAGAGGTCTGACCCGCCTCCTGCCTGGGACATGTCTCTTCAAGCTCCATCAGACTGGGAAGGGTAGAGGCCCTGCTCTGGGCATCTTGGGGGGCAGGGTGCTCTGGCTCTCCACTCCCCTCCCCCTCTCAGATGGGATGGGGGGTCTGGGTAACTGGAGGGGCCTGGGGGCCACAGAGATGGGAGGTGATTCCAATGGGGGAGGACTTCCCATCTGCTCCAGTTGCCCCTGGTGGAGGATGGGCAGGGGGTCTGAGAATCTTTGAGAGCCATAACTGGGGGGTGGCTGGAGCCTCCTCAGGTCCTTTGTCTTCACTGCTAGAGAAGCCAGGTTGTACCTCCACAGCGAGGGCCCGATGTGAGCATGTGTGACATGCATGTGTACACGTACCCCTGTCATGGCAGATGGCTATCTGCAGAAGGACTCAGACCCGGCTCCTGGCCCCCTCCTCCAGTCATGGCCAAGGGTGGGTGGGAACCTGCTGAGCCCCAGAAGACTGCTGAGCTGCCTGAGTCAGCCCCCAGGAGCCTCCAGGAAGACAATCCTGCCTGGCTGACCGAGGGTCATGTTTGCCTGACACACTCACAGGGTAGCATCCCACTGGGACCCTGGGAGTAAGGAGGCGGGTGGGGAGGAAACTGAGGCTCAGAGACTTGAGGGCTTGGCCCAGGGTCACTTGGGATCAGGGAGGGTCAGAGGGGAACCAAAGCCTAGGATTGTGTGGTCCTGGCCCCTGAAATGTCAGTTCAGCCTGGGAATCCCCCCAGCTTCTCTGCTGCCCCCCATCCTCTGCATGGGCATCATGTGGGGACAACTGTGTCTGGAGGAAGCCTCCCTCCCTCCCCCTCATCGTCCACCTGAGTCTGCCTGGCAAGTCCCAGCCTGCCTGAGCCATTTCTCCCCAGGGCCACTCCTTCCTGCGTCCAGACCCCCGGCAACCCCCATCACCACACTTCCAGGCTGACTGACCCAGAGCTGTGATGTCCACCTCCCCCCAAGGCTTTGGGACCCTCCATTGTCCTGCCTGTTGTAAAGTACCCCCCACTCCAGTGCTGCTGGCTGTCTGCCTGCCAGCCCCAACCTCCTCCAGGCCAGGCCCCCAACACCCCCTTCAGGATACCTAGTGGACACCCTGAGTGGTCCCGTGGGTCCTGGGCCCCAAGGGCCTGAAACAGGCCAGGCCTGGCACGGCCCCACCCAGTGGGTGTTTCCTTTGGGTTCATGCCCCTGGCTTCTGGACTTGCTTTGCTGCCCAGAATGGGAGCAGGGGAGGGGCAGGGGTGGCTGGGAAGAGGGTATGGGGGTGGAGTCCAGAGTTTGTGCTGGAGCTCCTGCTGGGCCTGGTCTAGACCAGCTGTTCTGGGGCGGCTCTGTGTCAGGGCTGGGTGGGAGTGGCAGGAGACGAAGCTGGGGGAACTGCGCCCTTCCGGTCATCCCAACCAATCAGGGTGATGCTGACTGCCTTACCCTCACCGCCCAGGTCTGCTCCTGGGTCCCTTGCCCCAGACAGGGAGGAGGAGACATCTGTGTCAGGGCCCTGCCTCGTGGGCAAGCCACTTCCCTCTTTGGGTCTTAAGCTCCTCCATACCTCCCCTGCTGGTAGGTACCACCAATGGATTCATTTCTCATTCATTCAACAAACATTCACTGAGTACCAAGTGTTTGAGAAGTGAAGGGCTGGGGACTTCCCTGGCACTCCAGTGGTTAAGACTCCGTGCTTCCCCTGCAGGGGGCACGGGTTTGATCCCTGGTTGGGGAACTAAGATACATGCCTTGCAGCATGGCCAAAAAAAAGAGAGAGAGAGAGAGAGAGAAGGGAAGGGCAGGTACGATGGTGCCATTAGGGGAGTGGTTTGGATGTTCAAGCTCTGGTCCTACTCTGGCCAGCCCCCTCCTTTCACCGATGGGGAAACTGAGGCCCAGAGCCTTGCTCACATCAAATCGGAGCAGGCCTGGTTGTCTGGCTGTGAGTCCCCAGCACTTCCCATTGCTGCTCAGTTCACTGTGGTGGAAGGAGTGGCATTAGTGATGCACTTGTGAGGACCTGGACCCAGGGCGACTGTGGCAGGCAGCAAGGGGCCACTGCAGGGGTAGGGATGCTGCCCTTAGCGGTGTGGGGACAGAGACAGGTCCTCTGCTCGGCTCCCAGGCACCTGGAAGAATAGCCATGTATGGCTGCAAGAGGCAAAGAGTGAATCAGGGGAGACTCTCTGGAGGAGGAGATCGGAGTGGAGTGGCAGCTGGAGGAGAATATGGAAGCGCAGAAGGTTGTGAGGCAGGAGCTAGCACCCAAGAGCATCAGGTGAGCATCAGGTGAGCAGGAGGCAGGGAGTCCTGAGAAAGGAGGTGCTGAAGGGGAGAGCCTGGGAACAGGAGATTGGGCTGGAAAGGAAGATGGCAGTCTTCTGTGTAGAGCAGTCCATGGATCCCCAGTACCCTCCAAGTCCTGGCCCAGCCTCTTTCTTGGGCTTCCTCCTCTGCTGAATGATAGGCAGGTTCATTGTGGGTCAGTTGGGGCCACACTCCCAGGCCTCTGCAGTGTTGGGCGCAGAAAGAATGTGGGCTTTGGATCCTGGAGGTGAATCCCAGCTGTGCTATTTATAAGCTCTGTGACTTTGGCAGGTAACTGAACCACTGTGAGCTTCAGTTTCCCCATCTGGAAAGTGGGGAGAATAGCACTGAATTCACAGGGTCCTGAGGATGAATAGAGATGGCCCACAGCACTCGTTGTGAGGACCCCAACGCTTCACCCCATGTCCACGTGGCCAACTTGGATCCAACCCCCCCCAACACACACACACAGGAGCACCCCACCCCTAACATTGTTCACCTCTGTGAGTCTGGGCGCCCTTCATTCTCATTCATCTGTGGGCCCCCAGGACTGAGCGGAGGGCCTGGTGTTGGAATGCATAACTGAGTGGTTGGTAAATGAGGCGGAGGGAAGGGCCAAAGTCCAGAGCCTGCCTGGCCGCCTCCTGCCGTCTTGAGTTGGCAGCGGCTGTTCGAAGTGGGCCTGGTCCCTGTCCCGGGGTGGTGGGAGGGTTGGGCCGTGAGGAGGGGCCCCCAGGACTTGGGTGGCACTCCTGGGCTCGTCCTGCAGCCAGGCTCAGTGTGGGAAGCACAGTGTTTCCTTCTCTGTGGGGACTGGGCCTCATCCCTGCTCCCACCCATAAGCCGAGACTCCTGGGTCCAGGAACCTGACCCTGGTTACCTGCCGTGTCCTGTGTGTGGCGTGTGTGTGCACAGGTGTGACACATATGTATGTGCCTATATGTCTGGGGGTGCCATGGATGCCCATCCGTGTCCTGTGGGACACTGGCCAACGCCTCTGCAGGCCCTAGAGAGCACTCACTGGCGGAGTGCCCAGCCCTGCCCGCCCACTCCGAGGGGCAGTGCTGCCTGGCAGGGCCTGGGCTGCTGTGCCTAAGCCTTCCTGGTGTGTGTCCCTGTCTGGCCCCCCTGGTGCTGGCCCCTCCCAGGGATTTGGGCGGCCTGGGGGCCCAGCCCTTCCCTCTCCACCCGCCACCTGGGCGTGGGGGCTGCTTGGAGGGCTTGCCTCTGGCTGAGGCCCAGGTGCAGGCAGTGCTCATAGCCCCACGCACCCACCCCCCCAAGCTGGGCAGACAGGAAAATACCAGACATAGTTGTGCAAAGGTGGCTGCAGGCAGGCAGGCAGCGGGGGTGAGGGGGTGGGGGGTGGGGGTGGGGGGTGGGGGAAGCCCGCCTTGATGGGCCTGGAGCCATCAGGCTAGCGGAGGCCTCTGTGCCAGGCTGGCCTTTGCAGCTGGATGGGTGTGTGTGTCTGTGTGAGTGTGCATATGCAGGCCTGGCCCATGTGTGAGCTGCTCCCCCCGACCCCCTGAGCTTGAGCCTGGTGTCACCCTGCTGGCATTGGGGAAGGAAATGTAGCTCCTGGGAAGCTGGAGCTGGGGAGGGGCATAGGGGAGCCAGCTGCTTGCCTTCCAGCATCAGTGCTGCCTGAATCATCTGGGTGACCTTGGAGGCTGAGTTACTGTGTGGGGCACCCCCAGCTCAGGGCTGGAAACAAGAATCTTCAGGGCTACCAGTTGCTGGCACCTCCTGTGTGCCAGGTGCCTGGCAAGCTCTCCCTGTGGAGTGCCCCATGAGCTGGCACCTTATCCATGGGACCTGTATTCCTGATGAGGAAACCAAGTCTCAAAGGTGTGACAGGGGACTGGGACCTGGTAGCCTGACTCTGGGTAGCGCTTTCTAAATGTACCCAAGTGGGGGTTCCGGCATGCACCCCTGCTCAGGAGGTGCCCAGCTGGGAGCTTCCCCGAGGCCCCCATGGCTAAGCAGAGAGCTCAGCCCTGGTTGCGTCACCTGGAGGCCCTTGAGCTCTCACCTGGGCACGGTCTGCCCTCCAGGGGACCTGGGGAAGCCCCCCACCCTCACCCCCATGCTGGCTGAGTGCCCATCTTGGGGTGGGGGCGGGGTCTGCTTGTCAAGCAAGAGGTTCCTGGGGAAGGCGAACCCCACGCTCTTCCAGGAAATGCTGCCGGCACTCACCCCTCTCCTGGGGCCTGCTTGGGTCGAAGCCTCAGGATAAGCCCCCTGGGTCCTTGGAGGAGGCTTCCTTCTTCCAGGGCTGCTCAGAGCCTCTCCAGGGCCTCCCAGTGCTCTTTCTTTGATGCAGCCGGGCTCTGGAAGGTGGCTTGGGTTAGCTGTGGCCACTCCACCGGATAGCAGAGACTGCGGCCCTCCGAGGGGCACAAGCTTGTTTAGTTACACCCTCAACTGAAGTACAGGAACTCCCAGCTGAGGGTGAGACTATGTCTGTGATTACAGTGGGAGGGCCGGTTCCCTCTCAGCTGTCTTCACAGCCCCAAACTGGCCAAAGACTGGGGGACTCAGCAGCGCTGGTGACAATTCATTCACAAGTTTGATTAAGCACCT
Organism: Kogia breviceps; assembly: GCF_026419965.1. Lineage (NCBI taxonomy): Eukaryota > Metazoa > Chordata > Mammalia > Artiodactyla > Physeteridae > Kogia > Kogia breviceps. The sequence goes on from NC_081323.1 coordinate 56,347,872, forward strand.
ACTATGCGCCCAGCAGTGTTCTAGGTGCTCAACATTATGTACTAACGGGAAACGTTAATCATTGGATATGCACCATTTTATTGATTTCTCCCCAAAATCCAATGAGGGGTATGTCTTTAAATTTATTTATTTATTTATGGCTGAGTTGGGTCTTTGTTGCTGGGCGCAGGCTTTCGCAGGCTTTCCTCTAGTTGCGGCGAGTGGGGGCTACTCTTTGTTGCAGTGCTAGGGCTTCTCGTTGCGGAGCACAGGCTCTAGGCACGTGGGCTTCAGTAGCTGTGGCTCGCAGGCCCTAGAGCGCAGGCTCGGTAGCTTTGGTGCACGGGCTTAGTTGCTCCGCGGCATGTGGGACCTTCCCGGACCAGGGCTTGAACCCGTGTCCCCTGCATTGGCAGGTGGATTCTTAACCACTGTGCCACCAGGGAAGCCCGAGGTGTATGTCTTATACTATGATTATCGTCCTGTTTTAGACATGACAACAATGAGGCTCAGACTGGGAGGTGACTTGCCCTAAGTCAAATGGGCAGGAAGTGGCAGAACCAAGTTGGAGACCCAGGTGGTCTGACTCATACTGGAGCCTTGCTCTGTGGCCTGGTCAGAAAGGGGGGCCCTGAGAAGATGAGGCCTGCCCCTGCCCCCTGGCCCCGGCCACTGCGTGGCTGAGGATGGTGGAGCTCTTGGCCAGAGCAGGGCACCACAGCAGTTCCCAGGAATGCAGGGCTGTGGGGCCGTTTGCTTTGGTAGCATATCTGCCCTCAGCTCCCCAGGCCTCCCTGTGGGCCCCCCCAATAGTCAGCCCCTCCAGCATCCACTCACAGCCTGCTGTCCCTCCTGGGCTCTGCACCTAGCTCCCACAAACCCCTGGGCAGGGAGGGGGTGGGAAGCCAGACCCCCTTTGCCTTACCCTTCCCACGTCCATGAGCCCAGGAGGGGCTAATGGTGAACACAGCTTCTGGGCTCACGTGGGCTTGAAACCCAGCTCTGCCACAGACAAGCTGTGTGACCCTGGACAGATCACTTAATCTCCCTGAGCTTCAATTTTTGCATCTGTAAATGGGGATGAAACAACACCTTCCTTAAACAGTGGGCATGCCACCCACTCATGCAACCTGGGCCAGAGGTCTCCCCTCCCAGCCCTCAGCTTCCCCCTCTGTAAGACTCACGTGCTGAACAATGATGGTCCCTGTACCAGATGTAGGGGCACCCTTCCAGATGCAGGGAAGCCAGGGACTTGCTTCTGCTTTCCATTCCATAGCAAGAAAGTCACGTGGGCTTTTGAGAGGTACCTCCTGGGTCCTGGTCCCCACGTCCTAGGCTGGACGGGTCACGGCTGCTCAAAGGGCAGTTTCAGGACAACCCCTGGGAATAAGGGGTGTGCCTCTCGTTGCCCTGACAACACTGCTACCCTGGTGCTCGCTCACCTGGTCCCACGCTGCTCTGGGGTGGGCAGGGAGGCCCCTCTTACAGGGGCCCTGTCCTCTGTTTCTGCCAAGGAGACCCTGAGCGCTTCTCAGGGGTCGTGCTAAGCCCGCCGCCTCCATCCACTCAGGCCCTTCTCCCGGCTCAGGCCCAGCCAGCTGCCCTCTCCCAAGCAAGGACGAGGGGCTTTCTCCAGAGCAGATTCCTGCCGGGGGCTCCCATTAGTCTGGTGACCTTGAGCCTCAGTTTCCCCATCTGTGCCATAGGGAAACCAACGGCGTCACTCACAAGAGCGACTTTAGAGGGTCCAGAGAATTCGTGCAGATGGCTCCTGGCACATGGTAGGTGCTTAATGGATGCTGACCCCCGCTTTCAGGTGTGCGTTCCACCCCATGCCGCAGGACCCTGGCGGAGGCGGTGACTTGTCCGGGCCTTAGTTTCCCCGAGGGGCCGGCCCCGCCACCCGCTGGGGTGGGCCGGGCTGCCAGGTAGGGTCAGGAGGGCGCTGCGGGCCTTGCAGCTGGGGGCCGTCTGCGCGCGGCCGGAGGGCGCACAATAGTGGCCATTGTCTACGCTCGGCCAGCAGGCGGGCGCGGCGGGGCGGGGGCCGGGCCCCCGAGGGCCACCGCGGCCCACCCTCGAGGTGACCCCGCCCCGCCCCCGCCGCCCCGGTGGTCCCCGCGCCACCCCCAGGCTCTCCCACCCGCGCCGCTTCCTCCCGCTCCCTCCGCCCTAATTAGTTCCTTTCGCAGCTGGAGCAGCGGCGCCCGGCTGCGCGGCCACCTCGGCGCCGCCTCCCCGCCCAACCCCCGCACTCGGGGACCGCATGACCCCGCGCTAGCGGGGCGCTTGTTGTGTCACCTCGCGATCAGCGGGAAACTGAGGCCAGGGTTCCGCAACCAGGCTCCGCGCTAAGAGACTCGCCTCTACTCTCAGCGAGGCGGGTCACCCTTCGGAGCGTCCCTCTCCTCTGGGAAACAGACATCGAGTGTCCACCTCCCCACCCCCAAATCGATCGGGTGATGGCTGGATGCCGGCCTCCGGAGGTGATCACAGCACAAGTCCCAGGGTTCCAGGCCCGGCTGCTTACCCACTCGGGGCCTCTAAGGCACAGGAGAATGTGACCCTGGCTCAGGACTGCCCCCATCACCCAGCCCGGGAACAAAGAGCAGAGCCCAAGCCCAGAACTGGCCACTGCTGGCTGTGGGTCAGGGGTGGAAGGGGACACTTTGAGGTTGGCCAAGGTCAGAGCAGGAGTGGGGGTCACAGGCGTCTCCGCGTGGGTGGGGACAGCCCAGGGTAGGGAGCTGTGGGCTTTTGGGGGCGGCTCCTTCCTCCTTTCCCAGGAGTGGGGAGGCTGGACCTCCTGGCTGGGCTCTGGCTTTCATCAGAATGAACCCCTGTTCCCAGGGCAGTACCCAGTGGCAGGGAGTGTTGGGGGGGGTCTCTGGGGACTGGGTCTGCTGATTAAGAGGGGTGCTGTAGTCCCAGCCTCACCCTGGGAGACAAGCTCCTTTTGGGGTCCTCCCTAGTTCTGGGCTGAGGCAGTATCTCCTACAAGTCTTCAAAACAAGGTGACCCATGGCTCCTCCCTGGCTCCCCTCTGGCCTTAAGAGAGGGCATCGGGCAGGTGCCAAACGATGTTACTTGGGCAGTGTTTCCAATGAGAGTGTCAGTCTGAATTCCCAGTTCCCAAACCATCCTGCCCTCGTGGTCCCCTTCTCCAGAAGGTCGGGTAGGGGGGTGGGGGACAGAGGCTGTGGGGAGGCCTGTGGCTCTAGGCCAGCTGAAGGACCAGGCCACCAGCCCTTCCTGGCTCCTGAATTCTTAATCAGCATAAATATTTACTTCCTTCCTCCCCTTCCAGGCTCCCAGCACAGAGGAGCTTCAGGGAGGTTGGACTGGGCCTGTGTCTAAAAATAAACAGGTGGAGGGACAGGCAGACACACAGACAGACAGACATAACTGGGGGGGGTGGGTCAGGCAGAGGGCAGCTCCCTGCCCAGCCAGAGGAAGAGTGGAGGGGGCCCAGGTCCATCCATCACTGTCACCTGCCCATCTGGGTCTGGAGCTCCTAAGGGGACAGGGTGGCAGTCTGGTCCCAGCCCCCCGGCATCACTGGGAGCCCCTGGCCCATGCATGGCCTGCGGGTTAATCCAAACAGATCTGCCAGCTCCCACCTGATGGAGTTTAACAGGGAAAAGTAAAGTCACAGACCTCGGTCCCATGGCCAAGTGTGGCCACCCATTCTCTGATAATGCTGCCCCCTCCCCAGGCTCAGAGACTCCAATGTTAGCCACGTGCTGGGGTCTGGGGGTGTGTCCCCAGAAGCAGAGGGTCCTAAGTGAGGGAGGGGACCACTGTTACCTGTGTGTGTGGAGGGTCTTGGCAGAAGTGGAGCTTGTTGGGGAGACTGATGAGCCCGGGCTTGGAGCTGGGGAAAGCTCCAAGTTGCTGAGGGGCTTGGTCTGGAGAAGATGAGTGAGGACGTGGGGTCCCCATCCTGCTCCGTGGTGAGAGCTCCAGGCAGCTCTACAAACATACACACTGGTGAAATACACGAAGTCTTTTACGAACCATGTGGTAGTCTCGGGAATGTTCCCTATTAAATTGTGAAGAGCTAGATTCCATGAACGACAGAGAGTAAGTATCTTGTTTGGCAGATAGATTTTCAGGGTGTGATCATCTCAATTAACAAACACAAGGAAACACCATTTCCCAGCATGTGAAAAGATTGCTGCTGTAAAAAATGATCTTTGAATTTGGAATAAAGGACCCTTGCTCTTGGGTCACTTATATGTGAAGAAAATTACACCATTGAGAAATTCAAAGTGGTGAAAATTCACCACTCAAAAGAATATCATCACCATTAAAAAAAAATTATGTATGTATGTGTTTTACTAACCACTAGACAGCCGATCACTTCCCACTACCCTGCCCCTGGCTGGGCCACAGTCCCCAGCTGCCCCCTGGTGGTGGCCCAGAGCCCTCGGGCTCCCCATGCCTGTGGGACCCTCTCCTTGGACTGCCCCTGGGAGGCAAGGCCACCTGTCTGTCTGCCCAACCCTTGGGGCCAGGCCAGGCTTCGCACGGCTTGCCTGGGACAAGCTCTCAGCCTCATTCCCTTGGAGGTGACCACAGCTGCCTAGGTGCTAGCGGTCAGTAACTAACACCTCTGAGAGCCACCTGGGAGGACACTCATTGCCCTCCTGGCCTGGTTCTGGGTCTCCCAGCTCATACCAGGCATATGACCCAGGCATGACTTCCCACTCAGTCAGAAATGAACTTTGGGACTTGCCTGGCCAGTTCCAGGGGGAAGATGTGGCCTTGAATCTGCTGGTTCGGCCACTTCCTAGCTCTGCAACCTGAGACAGTGTCGCTAAAACTCCATTCATGGCAGAATGGACCCTGTGAGCTTTGCTTCCCAGAAAAGTCTCATGGGAAGTGGAGGAGTTAGCTGTGGGTTTGGTGGTTGGCTCACCATGATACCTGCTGTCCAGAGCCACTCAGAGGGTCTCTCTACCCAGGGAGACAGCCTTCACACTGCCCAACACCCACTGCCCCTCCGCTCCTGTGGGCTTTAATAGGCTCAGCCCGAGTCTGGGGTCACAGTGTCACAACACAGGTCCTGTCCTCTCCCAGGTTCCTGCCTGAATACCAGCTTGGGAGCCCCTTGCTGCCTGGTGCCACACACCCCACCCCCCGCAGCCCCCATCACCATGCACTCCTTGGACGAACCGCTCGACCTGAAGCTGAGCATCACGAAGCTCCGGGCGGCGAGAGAGAAGCGGGAGAGGACACTGAGTGCGGTCCGGCACCGAGCTCTGCACAGGGAGCTCGGCCTGGTGGATGACAGCCCCACCCCGGGCTCCCCGGGCTCTCCGCCCTCAGGTACAGTGCCCGGGCAGGGCGGCAGTCTCTGAGCCCTGATGGAGCCCTGGCGATAGGAAAAACGTCCCAGGTGTATCCACCAGGACATAGTCACAGCCCCTCACAGCCTTACTTAGAGCACCCTCCACACTGTCCATCCATCCTCCCAGCAGTTTATCTTTGGAGGTGACACTGTCCCTGGGAGGAGGGAACTGACTTGCCCAGCTTCTGAAGCTGGCACAGCAGAGCCAGGATTCAGACTGAGGCCTCTGGGAGAATTTGGAGGAGCTGGTAAGGGGCACGGGGGATTCATGGGTAGTAACAAAAGGCCCCGTGGCCCAGTGTCTGGGCTCTGAGGCAGAGTGGTTGGTCACCCAGACCAATTGAGACTGGGGACCGAGCCCAGCAAGTGCTTATCAGGGGGTACATGGGGCTCAGGTCTGCTTCGTCTCTGGTGGACCCTGAAAACCAGATCTACCATGTCTGAGCTGGTAGGCTGTGGAAGCAGCCCAGCCCAAACCTTTCATGTTACAGAAGGGGGCAGAAAGGGACCGGAGAGAGAGAAAGGTCCCTAACTGACATTGTGATGGGGAACCAGGGGCCCTGGGTTCCAGTCCCTATTCAGTTACTTACCCTGTGTGCCAGCCCATTCCCATCTGTAAAATGGGTACTTCCCATCTTAACCAGCGGCTGAGCTCTCACCACAGCAGAGGTCACATTTGTCAGCTATACAGGCTGCTACTCAGATTCCTGGGTCCCAGGGTGGTGCAGGGGGGCGGGCAGGGCGTGGCTGCTGTCTGCTTCCAGAGTCACAGTGGAGGAGTCGTGGGCAGGAGGGCCTGGCCCGTCAGAACTCCTGGCTCCAGTATCCCTGAATCATGCCTTTCCCTTAGGCTTCCTGCTGAACCCCAAGTTCCCCGAGAAGGTAGAGGGACGCTTTTCAGCAGCCCCCCTGGTGGACCTCAGCTTGTCGCCGCCCTCCGGGCTGGACTCGCCCAATGGCAGCAGCTCGCTGTCCCCTGAGCGCCAGGGCAATGGGGACCTGCCTGCAGTGCCCACTGGCCCGGTAAGGAGGGGATGTGTGTTCTAGAGAAGGTGTATTCCTGGGGCCACTGTAACAAAGGACCACAAACCGGGTAGTTTAAAACAAATGTATTATTGTGGAAGCTAAAGTCCAAAATCAAGGTGTTGACAGGGCCATGCTCTCTCCGAAGGCTCTGGGGGGAGTCCGCCCTTAACCTTTCCCAGCTTCTGGCGGCTCCAGGTGCTCCTTGCCTTCTAGCCATGTCACTCCACCCTCTGCCTCTGTCATCACATGGCCTCCCCCCCTCTGTGTGTCTGTGTCCAAATCTCCCTTTCTCTTATGGAGACAATGGTCACTGGGTTTAGGGCCCCTGTCCAGTCTGACCTCTTAACTTACATCTGCAAAGACCCTATTTCTATACAAGGTCATGCACACAGGTACCAGGGGTTGGGGCTGGGACATGTCCTCATGTGGGACACAGCTCAACTCCCAGACAGAGGGAGACTGGGGGTGTGGGGGTGGGGTTTGGGCCCACTGGTCCATGGGCAGGTGCTGACCAGCTCTGCCCCCTGCTCTCCCCCAGGACCTCCAGCCACTGCGCTACCTGGACAGTGTCCCCAGCTCCTTCCAGTTCTTCCTGCCCCTAGGCTCCGGGGGGGCCCTGCACCTGCCTGCTTCCTCATTCCTCACCGCCCCCAAGGACAAGTGCCTCTCGCCAGAGCTGCCCCTGCCCAAGCAGCTGGTGTGTCGCTGGGCCAAGGTGAGTGGGGGTTGGGACGAGTGGGGCAGGGTCCGGGGCAGGTGGCGGCCCCACTCGGGCTCAGCACACTCTTGGCCCTGCAGTGTAACCAGCCCTTCGAGCTCCTACAAGACCTGGTGGACCACGTCAACGACTACCACGTCAAGCCCGAAAAGGACGCAGGCTACTGCTGCCACTGGGAGGGCTGTGCCCGCCATGGGCGCGGCTTCAACGCCAGGTGAGGGAGAGCGAGGTGGGCGGGAAGCGGGGCCTGGGTGTCCAGCGGCTGAGCTTTGCTCCTCCTGTGCCCTCCCTGGAGCAGATACAAGATGCTCATCCACATCCGCACACACACCAACGAGAAGCCGCACCGCTGCCCCACCTGCAGCAAGAGCTTCTCCCGCCTGGAGAACCTGAAGATCCACAACCGGTCACACACAGGTGAGGGCGGGGCTGGAGCGCAGGCACCGGGCCATCCCCGCAGCCAAGAGACAGGCGCATACCCCAACTGTTTGGCGGTACCTTTCCGAGTGCCACTTGCTGGGGAGTCCTCTCCCGTGGGTCAGACCCTCGCCACGCGCTCTCGGGACACAGACTCGTCTTCCTGTGTCACACTCGGCATTGTGTTCGTATGATCGTCGACTCATGCCACCTGTGACTGCAGTGTGTCTGCTCGCTTCTCATGGACCCCAGCACACAATAGGGCCAGCACTGGCCAGCAGAGCCACACACTTAATTTATTTATTTTTAAAATATTTATTTATTTATTTGGCTGCGCTGGATCTTAGTTGCGGCACGGGAACTCTTAGTTGTAGCATGTGCGATCTAGTTCCCTGACCAGAGATCAAGCCCGGGGCCCCTGCATTGGGAGTGTGGAGTCTTAGCCACTGGATCACCAGGGAAGCCCCTTAATTTTAAATTTCCTAATCGCCCACATTGAAAAAAGTACAAAGAAATACACGGTGAGGTGAATTACAATGATAAATTTTCTTGAACTCAATATATTCAAAATGTTGTCAATTCAATATTAAAATATCAGGGAGGGACTTCCCTGGCGGTCCAGTGGTTAAGACTGTGCTTTCAATGCAGGGGGCGCAGGTTCAATACCTGATCAGGGGAGTAAGATCCCGAATGCCTGCACTGCGTGGCCAAAAACCAAACAAACAAAAAAACGCCACACACATCAAGGAGACACTGATATTCTTCATTTCCTACAAAGTCTGTGGACTCCGGTGTATATTTTACACTAGAGGCACATCTTAAAGGCTCACAGCTTCACAGGGCTCCGACCAGCCCTGGTCAGTGGGAGCAGCCCTTTCGTAAATCTGGAGGAACTGTGTTGAGTCAGGGCCAAGGGCATCCACGCAGCGCTCACTGTGAGCCAGGCCCTAGCAGGGTCTTTAAGCAATTACCTGTGGAAGTGGTCACTGTCATCAAAGTCTGAAGCACAGGCCTGAGGCCAAGGGCACACACAGCCAGGCCGCAGGCTGGCTTCTCAGCGGCCACAACCTGCCGTCCCCACTGGAGTCAGAGCTCCTGCCGGTGCTGAGGACACCGCCCCCCAAATCAGACAGCCTCTGCTGTCTGATTTTCCGAGCCTCTGCTCGGTCTGGGGTGAGGGGCCTAGGGGCTGTTGAGTGGGTGGTGGGTGGTGGGAAACTGGGCTGGGATGGCCTGGGCGGCGGGAGCCCCTCACACCGGCACCGGCGCCGCCCACAGGCGAGAAGCCCTACGTGTGCCCCTACGAGGGCTGCAACAAGCGCTACTCCAACTCCAGTGACCGCTTCAAGCACACACGTACCCACTACGTGGACAAGCCCTACTACTGCAAGATGCCTGGCTGCCACAAGCGCTACACGGACCCCAGCTCGCTGCGCAAACATATCAAGGCCCACGGCCACTTTGTGTCGCATGAGCAGCAAGAGCTGCTGCAACTTCGCCCGCCCCCCAAACCACCGCTGCCCTCCCCTGACGGCAGCCCCTATGTCAGCGGGGCCCAGATCATCATCCCCAACCCGGCTGCCCTCTTCGGAGGCCCCGGCCTGCCCGGCCTGCCTCTGCCCCTGGCCCCCGGCCCCCTTGACCTCAGCGCCCTAGCCTGTGGCAATGCTGGGAGTGGTGGGGGTGCAGGAGGCATGGGTCCTGGGCTGCCTGGCCCCGTCTTGCCCCTCAATCTGGCCAAGAACCCGCTGCTGCCCTCGCCCTTTGGGGCTGGCGGACTGGGCCTGCCCGTGGTCTCCCTCCTCGCTGGCTCCGCTGGCGGCAAGGCCGAGGGGGAGAAGGGGCGTGGGGCGGTGCCGGCCAGGGCCCTGGGCATGGATGGCCACAAGACACCCCTGGAGAGGACTGAGAGCGGCCGCTCCCGGCCAAGTCCCGATGGCCTCCCCCTGCTGCCGGGCACCGTGCTGGACCTGTCCACAGGCGTCAACTCGGCGGCCAGCAGCCCAGAGGCGCTCACTCCTGGCTGGGTGGTCATCCCGCCGGGCTCCGTGCTGCTCAAACCGGCTGTGGTGAACTGAACCCACTCAGTGGACGCCGACCACCTGTAGCCCAGCCGGCGGCTCCCAGCCCTGCCCCCCGACGAACGGAAACTCTTCTGCGAAATAGCAATAATGTTCTCCTGCCCCAGGGCCCAGTTGGCTGTGTCCCCTGGGCAGACCCAGCCCCAGATAAGCTGGGCAGCAAGGATGGTGCTAGAAGGGCATTGCTGGCACCCCAGGCGGGAGGAACTGGGTCTGCCAGCTAGGGAGAGCTGTGCTCCTGGGTGCTGAGGCCTGGCTCACCTCTGCCCCACCCCACCCCATCCTCCACCTAGCCCTCAGTCCCCCCGTCCCTCAACTCTAGTGCCACCCTCATCCAGTGGTCAACCGGGCAGGTCACCCTCCCTCCCTTGCCCACCTGCCAGCCCTGTCCCAGCAGTGGGGGTGGTGGGGTGGCATCTGCCCTCCTGACTAGTGCCAGGCTCCCTCCCCACCCCCTTTGATGGTGAGCTGTGAGGACCCCCTGGGATCAAGGCCCCACCCCATCCTGCCTAGCCTCACTGGGCCCCTGCTCTGGGGGCTCCTGACCCCTTTCCCTCTGGTCTACCCTCCAGTGGGAGAGCAAGACAGACGCAGGCCCTGGCAAAGCCACAGGAAGAAGCCACCTTACCTTATGACAAGGCGCCTCCCAGCTTGGAGAGGGAGGCCCGCTCTGCCAGCTGCCCCTCACTGCCCGCCATCTGCAGCAGCCAGCACGCTGCCCGAGGGTCAGTCCTTCCTCTGGATTGGCTGACACTCCAGGTTGAGGGGACTGGCTGACTACTCATCTGCCCCTTCACCACTGGGCCTCCCTCTACTTTCAGGGAGCCCTGAGCGGAGCGGGGAGAGGTGCCAGGACCTGGGGCCGGCCCAGCTCAGGGAATAGGTGGGGCTGGGCCTGGCCTGGCCTGGGGCGGTGCCACCCTGCACAAGGGGCTGTGGAGGCCTGCAGGGTGTTGTTAGGAGGGGAGGCTGGCTAGGCACAACCCTGGGCTGGGATACGGCTCCTGTCCTGGGGGCACCAAGTCAAGGCCAGCACAGGTGAGGGAGGGCTCCAGGCTGGTGCTGGGCACAGGAGCTTCCAGAGGCCATGGATGAAAGGACCTGGGCTTGAGGAGGGGAAGAGGGGCCACGAAGTAGCCAAGGATGCCCTTGGGAGGGCCCCGCCCCTCTGCCTGGGAAGGGGAACCAAATGAAAAAGCCTGGACTTGGCGACCTGGCTGCTTCCTTTGGCTTTTGAGATGAGCTCCTGCCCTAGGTGTCCCTGCTCTGCTCCCCCATGGAGGGGGGCCAGAATAAGCGAAGGATGCTGGGGCTCCATGTACCCCAGAGCCCACACTGCTGCCCAAGCCCAGGGAGCTGGGCTCTCCCACAGGCCCTGGCGGTGCAGCACATGTCTCATTCCCTGCCCTGAGCCCTCACGTTCCCTCCCCATAGGGGGCCTGGTTCGGTCTGGGAGGTGCTAGCCCAGCAGTCAGGAGCTGTCTGGCTCCTAGGCCTGCCCTGCCCTTGGCCACAGTGACCAAGCCCTCTGTGTCACCGGCTGCAGAACAAGGGAGCTATGGGACTGCAGGGGGATCCTTAGCAGCCCTGCAGTTTCCCTCCTCTGAGCAGCTCTGCTGACCCTGCCCTTTCCTGGACTGCCCTTCTGTCCCAGAGGGGTCACCCTGACCCGGCCCACTGACAGGGCCCGGCAGCACTGGCTTTGCCCCTTGAAGGGGCTGTGAGCAAAGCAGGAGGGAGCTGGTCTCCTTCCCTCGCGCCCCACCCAGGACCCAGGTACCCCCACCCCCACTAAGGGCCCCAGGCCTTAAGTCCCCATTGGGGTGAGGGGTTTGAGACTCAAGCCCCGGGAGCGGAGGAACAGGGCACTGGAAGGTGACATTAGCTCAGCATGTGACTCGGTGATAGACCAGGCCCGAAGGGGCCGGTATACGTGTCGTTGTTGTCGGTTTGTTGTTGCACATTCCAGGATATCAGTATTCTAACAGGTTCTAAGTGCCTTTCTATCGTAGCTTACGTTTTTCCTCCTCTTGGCTCCATTGCTGTTAGCATAGAGTTTTAAAAAAAGAAAAGAGATAAGCTAATGACTATAACAATATATTCCTCCATGTGAGAGGAAGTTTATAAAGAAACAATAAAAGTGAGTTACAAACACGGTTTGTCTTGGATGTGCCAGGAGCTGGGCCATGCACAGGAGACTACCTCCGACCGCCCGTGCCTGGCTCTGGGGTCCCCCACCCAGACTGCCGTGCCGAGGCCCTGTTCTGGGGTTTTCTCCCAACCCTGTGGGGCACACAAGCTCTCTATCTGTTGCTGGGAGCTGGAAGGGAAGGGCGGCAGGGGGAGGTGCTGAGACAGAAGGTTCTGGACAAGACATCGCAGGTTCAGGTCCTCATCCGCCACTGCCTGCCATGACTTTGTTGAGTGCCTTAGCTCTGGGGAAGCCCAGCTCCCTGGCCTCAGTGCAATTGAGAGGCTGGCAAAAGCTCCTCTTTTCCGGCTGCACCCTGGAGCTTTCCCCCCAGATTACTGAGGTGTTAGAGCCCAACCCAGGTCAGGGAAAGGGAGCCTGTGACAGAGCCCGGGGGCCTGAGCTCCATCCATCAGCGGAGTGGGCGGGGCAGACCTGAGGGCGGTGATGCTGAGGGAGGTGATGCTGAGGGAGGGCCTGGCATTGGGACTGCAACAGCAGGAGTGGCTGTGTCCGGTACTTGACAGAACGCGACCAGCTTCCTTGGACGAGCAGGGCCAGGCTGGCTGGCTTCTTGCCAACCTTGCCCACACTGGCCCCGCTGGGTGTCACAGGCCCAATAACGGGCAGGCAGATGCCACTGCTTCCTGTCCCCTGCACGCACAGCCCCACGGCTGGCGGGAAGAGCAGCCTGCCTTCTGGAATCTGGACATGTGCACTCAAGAAATGCGGAAAAGACATTTATTACCGAGCTATAAATTAGAGGTGGGCGGGTGGGGTGTGAGGCACCGAGTGGTCACGTTTTGGGTGGCTGCTCTCGCTCTCTGTCCTCCTGGGCCTGGATTCTGAGTTCCTCCTCAAGGCGCTCCTTTGCTCGCACCACCTGGGGAGGGAGTCACAAACAGTTAGGCAGGATGGCCCCTTCCCTCCCCGGGTCCAGCTCCAGCTTCCTGGAGAGCAGTGGGCAGGTCAGAGGTTAACAGCCTGAGTGGAATATAAACAGAGGGGCCTGGGGACACACTGACTGAGTCTGGGAGCTGAGAGCTGGTTCCAGCACTCCACCAACTAGCAGTCCTGGCCCTTCAAAGCCTTGGCTGCTGGGGGCACCACTGTTCAGGGTGACACAAGGCCCAGGCCAACACAGCCCCACTGGCTGGGCCACATGGAGCTGGCAACCCTGAGGGACTGGCAGTTCAGGGGGCTCCCTGCGCCCCAGGGACCTTTCTCCTGCCAAGCTCTGAACTGCCCGGAAATGAGGGAGGCCCAGTGAGAAGCAGCCCCGCGGCCTGCCCTCCTCCCAGCACTCACCTTTGACTGAAGGTAGAAGGAGCCACTCACGGATTTGTCGTTCACCTTGAATAGGTGTTCGTAGTTCTGCAGAGGAGGGGAGATGGTGAGGGTCCCTGGGTTACAGAGGCGGGGGAAGCTAGGAGATGACAAAAAGGAAAGCGAAAGGGCTTGCCCCCTCCGCCGTGCTACGGCACCCGGAGCCGTTGAGGGGCGGAGAAGCGGACAGGTGCCCACTGAGGGAGGCCCACGCCTCTGCCACCGCTGCCTGTGGCCTAAACACTGACAAGTGACATTGGCTTCTTCGAATCCCAGCTGGCCGCAGCCAGAGCCCCGGCTCCTGCCCATTTCTGCTGCCCCTGTCCCCCCTCCCAACGCTGGTGGCCTGCCGCCCCATCCCCACTTCTGGTCTGCTTGTCTCAGAGCTGGCCTGGTGGCCTCACCTTCTGGATCTCCTCAGGGCTCAGCTTAGAGACGTTGAGAATCTGCTGTGCCTCCTGGAGGCTGAGGCCGGAGAGGTTGGAGGCGGCTGCAGACTGGTGTCCCGCGCGTCCCCGGGCGTCAGCTGCTGCCCGGCTGGCTGTGTGGACACACGGGTGAGCACTTGGCCCTCAGCAGCCTGGAGCTCCCCCGGGCCTTCCACATGGGCAGCTCACCGCTGCCAGGTGGCGTGGGGGAGGAGACAAGCCTGGCCAGAGGGCATCTCTTCTCCAGGAGTGGATTTTTTGGGGGTGGGGGGTAGTAAAGTGAGGACAGGATCAGGGGCTGGTCAAACCTAGCATCAGGTCCCCAACCTAGACCATGAGCTATCCCTATCCCTCTTCTCTCCCCTGGCCTCTACCTCCTGGGTGCATCACAAGTTGAGTTTAGGTTACTATGGGGAACAGAGTGAAGCTGCTCTGCCCTACAGTTACCTAGGCCACCAAAGCAGGCTGCCTTGGGTGACTTCTTCCCTTTCAACGCCTCTAGATTCAGAAGCCAGTACACTTTTTCTTAAAGGGTCAGAGAATAAGTATTTTAGGTTCTGCAGGCCAATTAGTTTGTGTTGCAATTACTGGACTCTGCCTCGAAAACAGCCAGAGGTATGGCTGTTCCAATAAAACTTTATTTACAAAAACAGGCAGCCAGGAGGGCCAGTGTGCCTATTTCTGGCCAGATGCTCACGCCCATCAGGTCTCCCTTTTATGGGACTGTCCAAAGATCTAGTAGCACTGCCCCCCAACGGGAAGTGCCCTAGGCCACCTGAGCTGCCAGAACCCTACCCCACACAGGGCCCTTGCATTCACAATTGGCCCAGAGCTACGGGGAAAATCTGAGCCAGGCAGGATCTCCCAGCCCAAGGAGACAGAGGCCCAAGCTTACCTGCAAACTCCTGCTGCAGGGCCCGGGCAAAGGCCCTGCCCACCACCTGCACGCCCATCACAATGATCTGGGCCAGGTACTTGGCCTGTGAGCAAAGCAGGCACCTATTAGCAGGCTGCATTCTCAGAGCCCCCAGTGATGGACCCTGGAAGTGGCGCTGTGCGACAAGACTTCTGGATTGCTGAGGTAAGGAAGCTCAGAGCAGCAGCCATAGACCACTTCCTCCAAAGCACCCTAATAAAAAGCTTCTGCTTTGGGTAGCTTTGGGTGCTCATGCGACAGCAGGCCCGGGGAGGGGGGTGGACCCAAGAGAGTCCCCAGGGGCAGACAGGACTCTCCCTCGTCCTTTGGAAGAGGCGGACAGGAGCCAAGGCAAAGTGGCCTGGGAACCAGAACTCAGGGCCGGTCCCAGACCCACCATTCACTCTGCCACCACCGGCTGCTTCTTGTACTTGGCTGGTCCAACCTTTACTGGTGGGGAATCGCAGTGCCATTCTAATTCTCCCCACACTATTCAAGTCAGTTCCAATCAACACAACAAAAGAGCAAAATACCCTCCACTTTCAAGGAGCAAAGCCCACTAGGTGGGCATTTAGACAAACACAGCAGGGCCCAAGTGGTGAGGAGGAGCAGGCCAAACCCTGTTCCTCCACTGGCTCACTCCTTCACTCAAACCCTGCCTGAGAGTCAGCAACGGGACCACAAAAATACCCACGACCCGGCCCTGTGGGAAACCCTCCACTGCAGCGCAGCGCGAGCATCTTCTACCCCAAGACCACATGGGCCAATGCACCATGGAGACAAGTGAGGCATCTCATCAAGCATGACCAGAGGCGTGGAAAGGCACCAGAGGGACACCTCAGGAAGGACAGGGAGACTATGGGAGGCAACGGCACTTCTCCTGGCAGGTAGAATCTCGAAGGGAAAATGGGGGCTTTCTAGGCAGGGGGACCAGGGTGAGCCCAACTGGAAGAAAGTGTAGGGGACGCCTGGGAGCAGCCAAGAGCCCAGAGGTCTTGTAAAATAGTAGGAGGTACGATGAGGCAGGCAGGTGAGACGGGAAACATACAGATCTTACTGTGACCAAGGATTACAAACAGCATGAGTGTGTGTGAGATGGTACAAACGTGGGTGCGTGGAGGACACCGGGAGAATGCTCGCGGCAGGTCACCACTGCTCACGTGGCACATCCAAGTGGTTTCCAACAACCAAGAATGGACTTAGCCAGGGTGCTGAGCACTGTGACAAACACCTTCTATCTATTGTGCCATCTAATCCCAACAACTCAAGACACTGAAACACAGAAGGGTTTAGTGACCAACAGGAGGACACACAACTAGTACATAGGGGAAGATGGGCAGAAAACCCATAGCCAGTGCTATCAGCTATCCCCAGGCTGCCCACCTCACACAGAGTCCCAGGCTCTGCAGGGAGGGCGACTGAACAACATGACAAGGATCAGGACCCAACCCAGAGGCCGAAGAGGGGCTTGTTAGATTCCAGTGGAACCCCAACTCCAGAACTGGCCTTGCTGGCCTCCCTAATGGGCGGGGTGGGATGCGGTTCAGGTTCCGGGCCATTAGCGGGGATTGACAAATGGGAAGTGGGTTTGGATTTCACAAGTGGGTGGAAATTTCATAAGCCCCTTATTTCACACCATGAAGACTCCAGTGATCAGAGGGAGGGGCGGGGCTGCAGGCGCTGCACTGTGGTGAATAGACTAACGAGGATCTGCTTCAGATGGGAAAGTCTCACCTGGCCTCTCCCCCAACCCCCACTTGCCTAAAGCCTCTCCCAAGTCGGGCAGGAGGCTCTGAGATGGACAGCTGGTCCTGTCTGAGGGACAGAGAGGCAGACAGGCCAGCAGGTGATTCTGAGTGTTC
Source organism: Kogia breviceps (assembly GCF_026419965.1). NCBI lineage: Eukaryota > Metazoa > Chordata > Mammalia > Artiodactyla > Physeteridae > Kogia > Kogia breviceps. The sequence continues at coordinate 56,364,169 of NC_081323.1, forward strand.
CCCTGGCCAGGAATTCCCACCAGGCCTCCGACCACACCTCCTTCTGCTGCCACACCTGACAGCAGCCCCATCCCACTGCCTGCATTGCCTCGTACTCAGGTGTTTACTTCTCTGCCCAGGTGGTGACTGTTGCTAAATAATGAACGTTAGGAGCTGAGGCTCTAACTGGGCAGCTCCCCCACCCCCACCCCCTGCCCATGGTTCCTGCTGCCAGAGCTCCATAGCTGCAGGGTAGGCTGGGCTTCCTGCAAAGTTTCAGAGGCTACCCCAGCCATCCAAGGGAGTTGCCTGGTCCACCCACCGCAGCTACCAAGGTTCCTGTGGGAGGTATCTCCCAGGGGAGGCAGTGATGCAGAGGTTACGCAGACAAGCTCTGGGATCACCTGTGTGCAAATGACAGCTGTATGCCCTGGATAAGTTCCCAGTCTCCCTGAGCCTCAGCTTCCTCTCCTATTATGGCCAATAGGGCTGTCACGGGGATTAAATGAGATAATGCTTATAAAGTGCCTGGCTCAGACCCTGACAATATAGCAGGTGCTCAATAAATGTTGATTTTCATTTATTACGACTTTGTTTCCCAAAACCTGACACTGGCCTGGCACTGGAGAGTAACAAAGCTCCGCCCAACACAGCAGCTCATTTGCTAGATCCTCTGATTCCTCAGGGGAAAAAGCTGCAAAATGCTGGGTTACATTTCCAGGGAGCTGGAAGCAGCGTGGAAGAGAAGTGAGAAGGCTGCTTTAGTCAGGCTGACATAACCTGGGTCCCCGCTTTGCTTCTTGCCAGCTTGTGTGGACCTGACAATCACTCAAACTCTCTGAACCTCAGTTTTCTTATCTGCAAAATGGGGAGAATAATACTCCCCCTATAGGAGGGCTAAGGCCCTCAGAAGGCAAGGCATGTAAAAGGTGGACACCTGACAGTGACAGGTCCAGAGTAGCTCAACACCTGCCTCTGCTTCCAGACCAGATCCTGATTGGTGCTGAATGATCATGCCAGGTGGGTCAGCTGTGCTCAGAGCTGAGGATTCATGGGGAGCACAGCTGTGCTAGCTGCAGCTACCACAGCGGATGAAGACAGTTACTGGCTGAGGCCTCTCCCAGAAAGCCCTAAAACACCCCACAATCCAATGACATGCTCGAGCCTGAAGACCCTGGGCAAGAGCAACTGGCCAACACAGCATCCAACTCAGACCAAGGTGATGGTCAAGGAGAAGAGATCAGAGCCATGAGACTCCATGCCTGGGACACTGCAGATGGCACATATGCTTTCCTGCCTGGAGAGCAACGTGGCACAATGCGGGACCAAAGCCCTGCAGCTGGGGCAAAGGACCACAGGTAGCATGGGGGGTTGGGAAGCCCTAAGGAATGTGGTTTGTCCTGTGTGAAGTGCATCAAGAAGGCAACCTGGCTTTGGACAGATGGATGTGCAAAGTTCCCTTCAAGGCACAGTTCCTTGGGCTGGTGGGCAGAGACAGCCACTGACTCACCCTCTTCTCAAGGACGCATGGAGATAGAAAGGGGGCTCTCTTCACCCAGGGCCCCTGGAAACAGCTGCTGGCATCACAACTAGGCAGGAGGGAGGTCAGGACCACAACTGTCACATCTGCCATGATATGTCCAGGGCCTGGGCTGTGGCTAGCACAGCAGGTGCCAGATACATATTTGAATGAATGTGACACTTGACAGGGCTTCCAAATGCTTCCCACCCCCTCTGTTGAAGGAGGGCTCTGGCCATCCTCCCAAAACACGCACACAATACCTTACCTCTGCTGCCACTGTCAGCCAATTCAGTCTACCCCCAGCTTGGCATCCCCAGCTCTGGCTACAAATGACTTCTCTAGTTTTCTTTTTCTCCCCTCATCACTCTCCACCTCACGTACTGCAGCCACACCATTTACTCCAGGATCGGCTCCCCTCTTTCTTTACTCTGAATTCATACACCACACAGGTCATGCTTTTCAAGTGCACAATTCAGCACTTTTTAGAATATTCATAGAGCTGTATAACATTTTCACTATCCATCCCCCCAAAACTCCATACCCATTAACCTACTGAACATCCTCTCTCCTACTCCAATACTGTCTAATCCCAACATCCTTCAAGATTTAGCTCATGTCAGGCTTCCCTAGTGGCGCAGTGGTTAAGAATCCACCTGCTAATGCAGGGGACACAGGTTCAAGCCCTGGTCCGGGAAGATCCCACATATCCCACATGCTGCAGAGCAGCTAAGCCCGTGCACCACAACTGCTGAGCCTGCGCTCTAGAGTCCGCGAGCCACAACTACTGAGCCTGTGTGCCACAACTACTGAAGCCTGCGTACCTAGAGCCTATGCTCCGCAACTAGGGAAGCCACTGCAATGAGAAGTCCGCGCACCGCAGTGAAGAGTAGCCCCTGCTCCCTGCAACTAGAGAAAGCCCCGCGCAGCAACGAAGACCCAATGCAGCCAAAAAAAAAAAAAAAAAAAAAAAAAAAAAATATATATATATATATATATATATATAAAGACTTAGCTCATGTCACCCCCATTCCCCTGGGTGAAACCTTTCCAGGCTCCTCTCATTTCTACCCTCCCATATCACTGTCTTTCTTTTCCTATTAAGATTGTCCTATTTTACGGACTTGCCTGCTTTCTCCTTTAAGGTACCAACTCCTCCAGAGACACATGCAGGAATGTGTGTGAAGGACCCAGCTGGGGGGGGGTCGTGGTCCTCAGAAAATGGCAGTGACTATTATTACAAGGCAGGAACAATGTGGTGCTAAGTGTGTAGTCTCAGGACACAGAGGAGCTGGGCTCAAAACTGGGATGAGTGACCCTGGAAAAGTCAGACGCCCTGAGCTTCAGATTGTTTATCTGTAAAATGGGGACAATGAGAGCACCGACTACTTTAGAATTAAATGGGAATCTACATAAGCCTCAGCTCAGGGCCTGGCACTTGTAAGCTCTTACCTTATCCTTAACACTATCAGTTAAGAAGTGGCTCTCCAAACCCACTGCCTCAATCACTCAACAATCCTCTATCCGGGGATAGAGCTCAGGACCCTGTACTTTTAAAGGTCTCCAGGTGACCTGACGCAGCCAGTGTGGCCCAGATCTGTGGGCTGGCTCTGGGTGCCAATGGTACCGCAGAAACGCTCAGTTTTCGGTGTTGCAGGGTCTGGTTCAAGTCCCAGTTCTGCCACTTCCTCGTGAAAGTCCCAGAGCCCGTTTCACCAGCTTTCAAATGGGGACGATAACAGGGCGACACCATCAACTAGCTCGGGGACCGAGCAGGGGCTCGCGGGCCGGACTTACCTCCACCTTGGGCTGCCGGCACGTGGCTGGCGCACACGGCGAGCGCATCTGCTCGGTATTTCCCGGCACGCCAGACCCACCCTGCCTTCCTGCCAGAAGGCTCTCCCTGGCCCCGAGGTCGCCGACGCCCACCTCAGTAACCCCCGGCTGCGACACCCCAGTCCCCGCTCCCCGCCGGGAACGCAGGTGGCGCGCGGCGCCCGCAGCCCAGCAGGAGCTCCCAGCCCCGGCCCCGAAACTGCCTCCCTTCCCCTCGCCTCCTCATGCCTCACCATGGTGGCCACTCTGCTTCGCGGGGACGGGATTCGGATTCCCGGCTCCTCGGCCCCGGCTCAAGGGCGGCCGGCGGGTCAAAGGTCAAGGGAAGCTGCGAAGAGCGCGTGCGCTGGGCATGCGCGTCGCTTCAAACTGAAAGTGCGGGGCGTGGGCGGAGACCTATGGCCTGTGGGCGGAGTCGGGACAGGGCCTGCCTCAGCCTCCGGCGTTCCGGCGACCACCGGAGGGTACTGATAGGTGGTTTCAGGACCCTGTGGCCCTCCTGCTTATCCTGGGGCGCTAGGAGCAACAGAACACCGGTCAAATGCGGGGGCGGGGTACTATTTCTTCTCTCCATTTTGCCAAAATATTTGGGACTAAGACATGCAATAAACATACAACACCTCACAAACATAATGAGTAAGACGTCAAATTCTCACAAATATTTAGGAAAACAGGAAACTTCAAAGTAGGTTTCATTTCAGGTTCCCTGTCTGGAAAGGAGGGCTCGTCTCCCTCCTCCTTCAAGTCTTTGTTCCAATGTCACCTTCTCAGTGAGGCCACTCTGATGCCCTACCATCGCTGCAACTTGTCCTCCATTCCTTTGCTTTTCTAATACAGGCTTTATTGAGAGAGAATTCATACACCACACAATTTGCCCTTTTGAAATGCACAATTCAGTGCTTTTTAGTATATTCACAGAATTGTGCAACCATCACCATTAGTTCCAGAACATTTTCAGCGCAGCCTCATCAACTCCATACCCATGAGCAGTCACTGTCCATTTCCCCTTCCCCCAGCCCCTCGTGACCACTAATCTGCCTCCTCTTCTATGGATGTCTCTTCTGGATGTTTCACAGAAATGGAATCATACTACATGAGGCCTTTTTTTTTTTCTTTGGCTGCGTTGGGTCTCCGTTGCTGGGCGCGGGCTTTCTCTAGTTGCGGTGAGCAGGGGCTATTCTTCGTTGCAGTGCACAGCTTCTCACTGCGGTGGCTTCTCTTGTTGCAGAGCATGGGCTCCAGAGCGCAGGCTCAGCAGTTGTGGCTCATGAGCTTTGTTGCTCCGCACATGTGAGATCTTCCCAGACCAGGGCTCAAATCCATGTCCCCTGCATTGGCAGGTGGATTCTTAACCACTGCGTCACCAGGGAAGCCCCTTGTATTTGGTTTAAACCTTTTTTTTTTCTTTTTTTTTTTGTCCACGCATGTGACATGCAGGATCTTATTTTCCCCACCACGGGTCAAACCAGCAAACCAGTGCCCCCTGCAGTGGAAGCCTGGAGTCTTAACCACTGGACCACCAGGGAAGACCCATAAATCTACATTCTTGATCCCTCCTATTTTTTTCTGAAGCTTTTACCACATTCTATCAAATTATACCATTCATTCATCTTTATGTTTATTATCTGTTCCCTCCCACTAGAATGTGGATTCCTGGAGGGCAGGACTTTGACCTCTTTTCTCCACTCTTGGGCATCAGCACCTGGAAGAGTGGCTGGCACATGGAAGGCACTCAACAAACGTTCATTGAGTGAATGAAGAGTTGGGCTGCCTCCTACTATGTTCTGGACCACTACCCTTCTTTTCTTTCCTCCAACTCTCCAAATTCTTTATTCTCTCAGCACCCTGGCTGCCCTTCCTTTTGTCTGAAACGTTCTTCCCAGGGCTCTCTCCATGCCTTTGTGGCCTTCAGGTCTTAGCTCTCAGCTTAAACGTCTCTTCTCAGACCCTGACCACAGTCTCCTCCTGCATCCCCGTAGCTCCCTTTCACATAGTTTATCTACTTCACAGCCCTCCTTGCACTGTCTATTTGTGAACTTGCACATGGTCCGGCTCACCCCAGCCTACTAAGACTATACTAAGTGCCTTGAGAAGCCATGTCTCTCCCGTTCATTACAGGAGCTACCATCCAGAGCCCTGCCGGATACTAATGTGTTGGATGAATAAATGAATCCTGAGCACGAGCAGAGTGAGGCCTGGGGCAAGCGGGAGCCCAGGGCCAAACCGACCTCACCCATACTCCTGTCCCCATCCCCTTCTAGCCAGCCAGAGACCACAGCTGCACGAGAGGTGGCCAGCTTAGAAAAGTTTAATTGCTAAAAACATCCAGGGTACGTGCAGGCTAGTCCCTGCGGGGCTCACACCCCCTTCATTGGGCTATCAGCTCTGTGATGCCCATTCCTCCTGGCTTCAAGTTTGGGGAGCAGAGCTACTAGTCCCAGGCCCCTGAGGCTGGTGCTGCTCCAAATGGCCTGGTGGGGGCCCAGCCCCCTAGGTCCTTGACCAGAACTGGAGCAGCAGGCAAGATAGGACGGCATGTGATAACTGAAGGTGCTGGGCGAAGCCAGCCCAAGCTGGGACCAGCCCAGGCCAGAGCAGAGGGGACAGGGAGCCCAGAGGCTGCCCAGGGACATGCCACTGAGCCCTCATGCCCAACCCACCCCCATGCCCCTGGCTCTACATGCTAGCAGGCAGCTGAGGAGAAGCAGCTGGTCCCAGAAAATGCAGAGATGTGGACAATCCATGGGGGTTGCAGCCGGGCCCAGAGGCTACGGAAATGCCCAAGACCCAAAGGAAGCCAGGCCTTCTGGGGTGAGGTGTGCCCCGGCCAAGAGGTGGCTTCCAGTTTGAGGGTGAGATGTGAGGTGTGCAGGGGCACCAGGTGGTTCAAGGAGGCGGCAGTGGCAGGTGAGGCTAGAGGTGGCTGGTGGGCAGGCTAGTCCTGGGGAGATAAACCAAGAAGTGGGAGGGAGTTGAGAGGGCCTGGGGGAGGGGGGTGGCGCATGCGGCAGGCGTGAGTCGGTGAGAGATGGGACAGGCAGCAGGGCCCACTCGTCCACTCACCCACTCGTCCTCGTCCACTCCTTCGAAGGAGTCCTGTGGGAGCGGGTCCACCCGGTTCCCCAGCTTTGCCACCATGGCACTCAGCAGCTGGGAGAGGGGACAGGAGAAGAGGTAAGAAGGGAACAGGGCTTCTGACCCCAAGAATGTCAGATCCCAAGGCTGGAACCCCAAGGTTCAAGGTTGTGGGAGAACCATTTTCATTGGAGCCCTGACAAAGTTGATGGTTTTCATTGAAAAAGATACCTTGACAGAGATGGGGGAGCCAGAGACAGACAGACTCTAACACGGAACATAAGAGTCACAGGGTAGCTGTCTCCACATATTGCCTCAGATACTCAAATATGCACCAGGGGGCTTCCCTGGTGGCGCAGTGGTTGAGAGTCCGTCTGCCGATGCAGGGGACACAGGTTCGTGCCCCGGTCCAGGAGGATCCCGCGTGCCGCGGAGCGGCTGGGCCTGTGGGCCCTGGCCGCTGGGCCTGCGCATCCGGAGCCTGTGCTCCGCAACGGGAGAGGCCACAACAGTGAGAGGCCCGCGTACCGCAAAAAAGAAAAAAAAAAAAAAATGCACCAGGGTCCCCAGCACACTTGGGTCTGGTTGGGTTGGGCCAGGCTAGGGTGGGGCCTCTTTCCACCCTTCCCTGGGTTCCTGAGCCCCGTGCCCTGGGGGCGGCAGCGGTCAGCTTCAGGGCTTTGGAAGGTCTTCCTTGTCCAACTGACAAGTGGGTGACACTGGCTCCTTGCCCAATCTTGTTTGGACTAGAGAACTGAAGGGCAGTCACCAGGAGCAGCCAGGACCCTGTGACCCCAGCGGCCAGCCCTCTTCCATGCCTACCTCTTCCTTCTTCTGTTGGTCCGACTTCTCTTCCAGGTAGAGTGCTGAGGATGGGGCCCGCCGGGCAGGGCCTTCACGGGGGGCCTGGCTCACTGGGGTGGGACAGCAACAAGCATCAGGCAGCAGAGAGCCCCTGAGCCCCTTTGGTGGGGCCTCCTGGACTAACCTAACTGCTTGGTACCAGCCCCTAGGGAATTCCATGGCAGAGAGTACAGAGGTGGCACTTCGGTTCACAAGGCCTGCCCTCGGCACCAAGCTGTGTGCACGTGCGCGTTTTGTGTTGGGGGTGGAGGGCTTGTGATGGAAACATAGACCCTGGGCCCTGCCCTCCAGGGGCTCAGAGACCAAGTCCAAAGAGCAAACCACCCCATCCCTGGGAGCACTAGAGGTTTCTGATTGCCAGCAGGGGTGGAGGTTCGGACTTGGGCCTTCTGCCCCTTTCTCCAACCCCCACCCACTTCCCTGCTTCCTACCTGCCCCCGCAGCCCGGTCCCTCATCCTACCTGGGGTCATGTCAGGGGGCTGCAGGCTAAGAAGCCGGGGCTGCCCGTTAGCACCTCCCAGCCAGGCCTCAGCGCTGAGCACCGGCTCCCAGCTCACGGCCGTGTCTGGGAACACGTCATCCTGGAAGAATTCTTTCTGCAGGGAGGGAGGAAGGGGCTGCCCTGAGGTACTGACCAGAGGCCTAGGGCACACAGGCATCCATTGGGAGGGGGGCATGGCAAGACCCAGGACCTCAATCTGAGGTTTCTGCAAGTTTCAGAATATCAGCAGAGTAAGGGGCACAGGTCCCCCAAAGAGCAGTGAGTGGGGCAGTTTGGTGACAAGACCAGTCAGGCCCCAAAGCCTCTGACAGGGGCCAGGCAGGGGGTGCTGGGCGTTGGCGTGCTGGGCCCCCAACCTCACCCTGACTCGGGGCAGCCGGAAGGTGACAGGCTCCAGGGAGGTCTGGCGAAGTCGCAGGCATCGGGCAAACTCCACCTCCCGCACATCACACTCCGTCTTGGGCAGGAGAATGAAGCCCTGGGGTGGCAGGGGAGTCGAGCTGGGGCTGGAGTCCAGAGCTCACACTGAGCACCTGGGCCCCCTCACTTAGGACCATCAGAACCAAGGCCTATCCCTGGAGAGTGCTGTGATATTTAACAACTAGTTCTCTGGAGGGAAAATGCCCCAGTTTGTAGCATTTGTGTATTTCCATGGTGTGAAAACTCCCACCATGCCAATTTCACACTACTAACATGACCCGGTAAATGCAGATTTGGGAAGAGATGTGCAGTAGCAGCCCATGATACAGTATTTCTGCCAGAGAGAGCCCACAGAAGTAAATAACCTCAGCAGTACAAATAATAGTGAAGTCAAGTAAAATAATTAGGAAATGATAAATTATCTATTGCCTTGGTCTTTACTGTAACTTATTTGTGGGTTCATAAAACTTAAACTTACATAGTTTAATTTTTAACAATGGTTGAGTTTAAAAACCAGTTCCCGGGTTTCCCTGGTGGCACAGTGGTTGAGAATCTGCCTGCCAATGCAGGGGCACAGGTTCGAAACTGGTCTGGGAAGATCCCACATGTCATGGAGCAACTAGACCCGTGAGCCACAACTACTGAGCCTGTGTGTCTGGAGCTTGTGCTCCACAACAAGAGAGGCCACGACAGTGAGAGGCCTGCGCACCATGATGAAGAGTGGCCCCCGCTCACCGCAACTAGAGAAAGCCCACGCACAGAAACGAAGACCCAACACAGCCAAAAATAAATAAATAAATAAATAAAATTTTAAAAAAACAAACAAAAAGCAGTCCCCGAGGCTGCTGGGCACACCCAGCCTGGCCCTGTGACTCAAGAGCTCCTCAGGCCTCTGCAGTCCTGCACATGGCCACGAGAGGGCGGGTAGCCCATGGTCCCACCTACGGAAGGAGGACCAGGGAGAGTGTGCGAGGGCTCACCTTGTGGGGGTCAGGTGATGTGAAGCTGTTGCACTCCAGGAAGAAGGGGGCCTCGGGGAGCAGCTCATACAGGAACACGCGGGTGTCGCCCTGGGGGGATGGCAACAGTGAGGTGGCCAGCATTAGCTGCCTTTCCCCCCACCTCCTCTCACCTGCCCAAAGCCCCCGCCTGTACACCCCAGCCCACCTTGCCCGTAAGCAGCACCAGGCGGGTATCTGGGTCATAGCTGGGCAGCAGGGTCGAGGGAGCCACATCCAGCCCCAGCACTGCCAAGGGGCCACTGGCCAGGGCCTCAGCCGAGTACAGGAGTAGCTGGCGCTCACTTCGGCTGCAGGGGAGCAGAAGCAGGTCCTCAGAGATGGAGGGACCTGGGGCATGGCAAGGACTCCAGCAAGGCCCCCAATCTTGTGGGGCTGGAGGCCTGAGGGCCTCGGAGTGGGAGAAGAGGCCTCTGCCCATCCTCCTTCCTAACTCAGCCTCAGAACTAGTGGCCTGGCCTAATACAATAGCTTTCTAACCTGCCGCCCCACCTCCTCCCGGACCTCTGCCCCCTCTGTCCCTCCTCAGCACACTCCCGTCCCATGGCCGTCGTGGCTACTATGTCTGGACTTTTCTCCCCACATTCTGTTCCAGGCCTTTTGCTCCAGCCAGGCTGGTCACCTTCTGGGCCACTCCACCAAGAGGTGAATGCCCTCTCCTCCGGGTCTGTGTTTACCAGACCCTTTGTGACCCAGTTCAGATGATACTTCTCTTAGGAGGCCCACCCTAATCCCTCCTCTAGAGCCCATCCCTTGGACCTCTCCAGGAGGCTTGGTTCTGTGTTTTGTGTGCTTCGTCTGATCCCCACCAGATATGGACTCTGCAGCAGGGATGGCTTTCATCCCTCTGGGCCCCTAGTTGATTCATTCCTCCCCATCTCGTTCCCTCCCATCAATCCACCCATGCACCCATCCATCTACCCATCCACATATCCATCCATCCATCCATCCATCTGTCCAATAAATGAGAGTTGGGGACAGCTTCTGCAGGCCTGACAGGTGTATGTGTATCTGGGGGAGGGGGCACAGGTGGCTGCTGAAGTCTGGGGATGGGAATAGTGGTCCCGGAGTTCTCACCTGTCAAAGCCAGACACCAGGAGACAGTGACCATCACACACCCAGACAATGCGGGCTCCACGGGCCCCCTCAGGCCCTGGGCCTTCCTGTTGGGATACTGCACATGAGGCCCAGCTGGGACCTCCGCCAGGTCTGAGGGCCGCCCACAGCCCCTCCTGCTCACCTGCAGGGGTTCAGGGCTACTCCGAGGCTCATAGATCCGCAAGTGCCCATCCTTGCAGACAGTGGCCAGCTGCCGCCCATCAGGACTCCAGGCCAGGCCAAAGATCTGGGGGCAGGTGGGGATGTGAGAAGCAGCCTCTTGCCCTGTGGCTGGGAGCCTGCCCCCAAAGCTGTCCTACCTGATCCCGGTGGCCCTGCAGCCTCAGCCGCTCTGCTCCAGCCTTAAGGTCCCAGATCCGAATGGTAAGGTCGTAGGAAGAGGAGGCCAGCATGTTAGCTGCCAGCGGGTGGAAGCGGAGAGAATAGATCTTCTCCGTGTGGCCTGGAGGCGAGGCATGGGGTGACACTGAGCCCCTCAGGAGCCACCACCCATCCCCCGGCCCCGACCCAGGTCCCCCTGACCTGTGAGCACGGCCTCAGGCATGGTGAGCACCTCCTCAAGGCCCTCTGGGGGCACCCGCCACAGCCGGATCCTGGCATCCTCCCCAGCTGCGGAGAGCACAGGCTCAACACTGTTGACCCAAGGCCCCCCTTCTCTGTTCCCATTGAGGACCCTGGGACCCTCCCTCAAGCCCAGTGCCCAGCCTCCTTACCCACAGCGAGGTGGTGGGGATCAAAGGGGTCCCAGGCCAGATCGGTCACGGCTGCCCCATTCTGCAGCGTGGGCAGTGCTGTGTCGGGCAGACGGCCGGGCTTCCGCAGCTGTGGGAGGTGCCCCCACCCCAAGGCCCATAAGTAACGTGCAGGGGAGTCTGGTCCCCAGGGCTTCAGGGCAAGCAGCATGCCTGGGCCCACACCCTCTGCAGCTGATGATGCACCACCAGGTGGCCCAAGCTCTCTGCCTCAGCCACCTTGCTCTCTGAGCCCCAAGTGCCAACCATGAGGCCCCTGGAAAGTGAGGGAAGCAGCATGGAGTGGTGGAAAGAGCTCAGGCTTGGGGCTCAGGTAGCCTGTGTTCAATTCCCAACTCCACCACTTACACAGCATGTGACCCGGCAGGTCACTAAGCCTCTCTGTGCCTCACCGCTTTCATCTGTAAAATGGGGATAAGAGTAGCATCCCCCACACACCGCATGAGATGCTGGGCACTTGGTTTGTGCTTAGAGAATGTGAGCTGCTGTGGGCACCTGACACCCTCAGCGTCCTGCAGGGACATGGGGACAGCATGGCAGGGTGGGGCCGCTCACCTCGAGCACGGCCACCTGCCCACCACTGCTGAGTAGGGGCATGGCCACACGCTGCTGGTTGGCACAGAAGCCGTCGCTCTCGCCAGGCGTGGTGAGGTTGAGCCCCTTGAGGTTGGTGATGTGGCTGTCTCGGTGCAGGACGGTGCCCTGAGCGTGCCGGAACTTGGAACTGGGGCCTGGTGGGCAGCAGGGACACGGAGCCACGTGAGGTGAGGGTGCCCTGCCTGCCTGCCCCATGCTGTCCTGCAGGAGGACCCGGGCCAGTCCTGAGTCCAGGCTGCCTGCTCCCCTCAGCAAAGGACCGTGCAGGCTGTGTGTCCAGGTCTCTGCCAGTCCAGCCAACACAACTCGCCCAGAATGAGACTCGAGGGATCTCAGAACGTTTAGGCCACCTTCTTACAGGTGAGACTCTCTTCATCCCGTAAAGAAGTGACTCCTCCAGGAGGGGAGGCAGGACTGTGGGGGGAGGCAGGACTGGGGTGCAGAGGAGGGTGGCTGGGGTGGGGGTGGACAGGGCTCCCGTGGTAGGGGGTTAGCCCTGCGCTGAGGCACTTACCCAGCAGGCTTTGCAGGGACCTCTGGCTGGTGCTGGTGCTGATGCCGCTGGTGCTGGAAGGCCCCAGGCTGGAGGGCGTGGAGGGCGAGGTCAGCAAGCTGGGAGGGGAGGAGAAGCCCTCCTGGGGGAGAAGCTCCGGTCAGCCAGCAGCCCCATCAGGCAGGTGGTCAGCCAAAGAGAGAGGGGATGCCGGGGTCATCACTTTGGGACACTGGGGTAGGCAGGAAGCCCCACCGTGGGATGTGGGGTGGAGACACAATCGCTGATGGGCAGGAGGTAACATGGGGTGAGCTGAGCGTTAGCACGTGGGACAGCAGGTAGCAGCTACTGCTCCTGGGAAGGTGGGCCCAGAATGGTCAAGATCTTTCAAGAGGGGCTTCCCTGGTGGCACAGTGGTTAAGAATCCGCCTGCCAATGCAGGGGACATGGGTTCGAGCCCCTGGTCTGGGAAGATCCCACATGCCACAGAGCAACTAAGCCCGTGCACCACAACTACTGAGCCTGTGCTCTAGAGCCCACGAGCCAAAACTACTGAAACCCGTGTGCCACAACTACTGAAGCCCATGCACCCTAGAGCCTGTGCTCCGCAACAAGAGAAGCCACTGCAATGAGAAGCCCTTGTACCACAACGAAGAGTAGCCCCCGCTTGCCGCAACTAGAGAAAGCCTGCGCGCAGCAACAGAAGACTCAACACAGCCAAAATAAATAAATAAATAATAAATTTTTAAAAATAGATCTTTCAAGAGAAGCTAGAAATCCAGATTTTATGTGAAAGTCTCACTTTCTAAGCGTTTGCTCAATTTTGAGAACACGGAGGTTCTTCACTTATGCTTCTTGCATTTCTGAGACCATCAGGCAGGCACACACTCCCGCCCTGACCTGGGGCCCCTGCTGCAGCATTGCAACGGGGAAGCCAGGTCGGCTATGCGGATACTCACGCTGGGGTCCGCATCACCCACAGGTGTCTCTGCAGGCTGGGCCTCTTCCGAGTTGGGCTCTGCAGGGGGCACCAGATGGGAAGTGAAGCTGGGGTGGGGTCGGCAGGCTGGGTGGAGGCTGACCCTCTGCACCTGTGGGTAGAGACCAGCAGGTGAGGCAGGAGGGCTTGGGGTGGGGATAGGGGACACCAGGCAGCTGCGTTAGTGCACAGCTGGACCACGTGCCACGGACGCAGCTGCTGCTGGTGGTGCAGGCCAGGAGCAGTCAGCCAGGCCTTGGCCCTACCTGCTGGTTGCTACCAGCCCACCAGGCATGGGGGTCGGAGGCAGGCACACAGCCTGCAGTGTCCGGGAACAGGTCCTCGTGAAACTCCACAGCCTGGTGGCACACAAGCACACAGGCAGTGAGATCAAGTCCCCCAGGCTCCCCCAGGCCTTCCCAGTCCCTCACGCAGGAACCCCTCACCTTACGAGGCACGTGGTAGCTGATGGGCACGATGGCTGTGTCGCTCAGCTGCAGGACGCGAAGCACCTCGCAGCCCATGACGGCCAGTGCTCGCCGGGGCACGAGGGCCACCCCCTGCAGCACGCTCTCCAGGAGGCACTGGGTCACTATCAGGGACACCGTGGAGGACAGTCAGAGTGGGTCGGGGAGGGGAGCAGGGACAGGGCAGGGAGCAGGGCTTACCTGGGAGCAGGGCTTACCTGGGCTCAGTGCCGGCTGCTGGGGGGCCACCTCATAGCAGTACAGCTGACTCTCGCCCTGAAACGATCCCCACCCGAGCACTGCTCGCTGACTGTGCTGGTGGCCTGGGCTGCCCGGCTCTAGCTCCAGCCGCCCTGTCCCTCCCCAAGGACGGAGTCACAGAGCCACGGCCAAGGTCTACAGGGCGCTGATGTGTGCTGGGCGCTGAGCTGAGCCCTTGTTAGACTCTGCCTTGCCTGTTCATCATTACGGAGCACGGAGTGAGCACCAGGGGTATACATTCAGTAGGACAAAGTGCCTGCTGTGTGCTGACTCTGCTCTATTTTCGGCCTTGTCTTCACGAAGCTGACGTTCTAGGGAGTGACCCCGACTGCATGGAATGGAGACTTGGAGCCCCGTGTGCCTGGAGCCCTGGCAGGGGTGGAATCTGGGCAGCACTGTTCTAGCTCCTCCTTTCCGGGGTGGATAGCATCCTGCACTCCCCACTCTCCCAGTTGGCTGGCCAGGTCAAAGGTTGGGGCCAGGTCTGGCGAATGAGGGCACCAGCCGACATGGGTGGAGGCTTGAGCTTCTCCTCACCTTTCCCGCCAGGACCAGGAGCCTGGAGTCTGGATCCAGCAGGGGCATCAGAGACCTGGGGGAGAGACGGCCTGTTGTAGGGATACAGCCAGTCATTGTGACCAAGGGGCAGGGGAAGGGCTGAGAGCATCGTGACTCTAGATCGGGGCTCAGGCCAAGCACAACAGTGGCCAGGAGTGATGCAGCCCCTCCAGTTGCATCCAGTCTGGTCCCCAGGGGCCCTCCACCTCCTCTCCCTGTGCTCCCGACATGCTGAGCACATCCCCACATCCCAGCCTTTCTTTCCCAGGTCCTCCGTCTGCCCAGCTGCTTCACCCCAGGACTGTGCTGGGCCTGGGCACAGGGGAGCTGCCCCTCTTTCTGCACCTCAGCCCTGATTTCTTCCCATGCTCAGCAGCTCCAGGAAGCCCCCCGACATACATTCTGTCCCTGGTCTCACCTCCACCAGCCTAAACACCAGGCCCGGGAAGGTGAGAGGGATGCTGGAACTGGGGACCCCCTCCATCTCCACCTGGCACAGTCAGCCTGGGCGCTCCAGGACCCAGGTTTAGGGGCCCTCTCCTCAGTCACCCCTGCTCCTGGGCCTTGATGCTGTCCTAGAGACTCAGAACTCCCCTAGGCACCATCTCTGAGCCCCAGTGCCCAAGCCTGAGCCAGGGGCCAGGAGCAAGGGCTCCTTCCTGCCGTGGTTCCCTGGCCTCCCTGTTCTCTGTCCCCCAGGTGGGGCCCTGGCTGGGGGGGGTGGGCAGAGGCTGGAAGCCCCCAGAGCCCCTGTTCCTCTGTGTTGCCTGTCTCGGCTAACAGCCTGTTGCTCTCCAGAGATTTACCACTCCCCTTCCCCTCCCAGACCCTGCAGGGCCCCTTTGCAGCCCCCAGCCCTGACTGCTGTTTTCCAGGCCCAGAGTCTCCTAGATGTGGGGCACCCAGGAGAACTCAGACTGGTGTCTTCATCTGTTTCTGTTTCCTGCTCCTGGTTTTCTGGTCCTGCTCTCACATCCCTGGGGACCCATGGGCCTGGACCCACACCTCAATGCTGACACTCATCCTCAAATGGAACCCCGTCCTCCTCACTGTGGTCCCAGCAGTCAGAGGTCGCCCAGCTGTGGCAGCTGCCTCCATCCCTCACGCAGGCAACAAAGGGTCCAGCCCATCCCCTCCCCTGCCCAGCCAGCTGCCCACCACCCCTCCCCACCCTGCTGGAAGGGAGCCACAGAGTGGACTGGGAAGTTGGGTGGGTCCCTGGGTGGCTCCACAGCTTCCTGGAGTGCCTTGGGCTGGTCACCTGTGAGTAACACAGCGTCTAATTACCTTGGGCCCAGCAGGGTGAGCTGGGCTCAGAACTGCCCTCTTGACCTGATCTGATCACTGCCTGCTGTGGGGGAGAGGGGGGCAGGGGGACAACATCGTCATGTGACCTCAGGTGTCCCCCGCACTGACGCTGGCTCCAGTGGGGCCAGACGCAAGTCCCTTCAGCAGTTCTAACAAGACTTTCACTCACCCACTAGTTCATCCACAATTATTTACTCCCTTGGTGAGCTGGTCTGGGCCTGGCCCTCAGCTGGGCCGGCAGGTGTGACCAAAGGTGAGTGCAGCAGACCCCACCTCTGGCCTCAAAAGCTCACGGCCTGGGTAAGAGGCAGACAGAATTCCACAGACAAACACGTGAAGGAAAAGTTCTCTGAGGACACACAGCGGGGAGCAGAAGGGGCTGACTCTGGCTGGCCACAAGGGGAGTGGGCATTCTCTATGACCCAAAGGTTAAAGAGAAATCAACCACGTCAAGGGGAGAGAGTTCCAGGCAGAAAGGGCAGCATATGCAAAGTCCCTGTGGCAGGCGGGTGCACAGCCTGTTTGTGGAACAGGGAGTAGAACGACATGGCTGGTGGTCTGGGCAGTAAGGATGAGGGGCTGAGGCTCAGGATGGGGTGGGTAGAGGCCACACAGAACAGGGTCTAGTACATCAGGAGGAGGGTTCTGCCTCCCTCCATCAGATAAGCAATAAAGAAGCAAATGACACATCTTAAGTGAAGAGGGACAGGATGAGATTTGTGCTGAGCAGAGGTCACCGTGAGGAGACAGGCAGGAGGAAGGAAAACAAGAGTCTCAGAGCAAGTATGCTGGGCGGGGATTCTCATCACCCAGCTGCTGCCTTGGCAAGAAATGGGGAATCAGCCTGCAGTTTCCACCCTGGCATCAATGGCTCACCTATGCTCTAAACCATCCTCTTTAAGAGGCTTGACCTGGCACCCCTGTGCCCCTGCCCCATCAGCCCCAGCTGGTTGGCCCAATGACTCAGGTGCTAGGGCCGCGGGGGCAGGAAGTCAAGGAGGGCAGGGCTGGCTTCTCTAACAGGTCAGGCCAGTCTTCTTCGCCTCAGGCAGAGCTACCTGAGAAGCTCCATCAGGCGGGAGCATCCTGCCCACCACAGCGCAGGCCAGGAAATGGGGTCATGGCACCCAGCTCCAAGAGTTGGCCAACAGCTGGCACGGGCCTGACCCCAGGCCTTGTAAAAAGAGCCAAGCCAGGTCTGGGTCTGGAATGCAGAACCAAGCCCCAGCCTGGCATAGGGCCAGAGGGGGTGAAAGCTGGCATGGCACCTCTCCTGCTGCCATGGCAATGGGGAAGGGCTGGCATCTGGGCCTGCCACTGGGAAAGGCTTTGACCCAGATCTAGGGGTCTGCTCCAGACTCAAAGGCACAGAAGGTCTAGAGCCCAGACCTGCCACCTACCCCTGAGCCCAAGTACCAGAAGATGCAGAACCATGGTGGTATCAAGTGGATCATGTGGGGGAGGGGTTACCCCCTGATACTCCCATCAGCTTTCCCAATATTGCTGCAAATAACACAGGAAGTACCGCGGTGAGCCTGCCAGGAAATGCAGTTTCAAGAGCCCTCCTCTGGTTCTCCCTGCCAGCCCATCTCTCCCACTCAGACCCACCACCTAAACGTCCTGGCATTGTCACTGGTCCAAAGCAGAACAGGTCCCCTGTTCTTGTCACCCAGGCTGGGCAGTGGGGACGCCCTTGAACCAAACCCTGCCCCCCACTCCCTTGCTCCCTTAGAACCAGGTTCTAAGGCAGGTGGTGCCTTGGAGCCAAATGAGGACAGGATGGACATACTGGGGAGGGGGGCCTGCTGGAAGCTGTCCTTGAACCTCCGGGTGGATGGGAGCATGGCCTGTGTGAGTCCAGGCTTAGGATTGGGGCGGGGGATGGATCCTTTAGGCAGGTGGGATCTCACTATCAGCAAGAAATGGCCACAGAGGCGAGAAGATTCAGGACCTGTCAGGAAGTCCTGTTCCTGGAGGAGAGTCAGGCTGGGGTCTCCTGAGGGCCTTAAGGGGACACAGGGCCCAAGGGCAGAAGCATAGGGACAATCTGAGCTGACCGCAAACTCAAATGCTTCAGGAAACTGAAGGAGTACAGCAGCCTGGTGTGAGACACCTAGGCTTGGTGGGGACTGAGGCCACCTGTGAGTCTGGGCCTTGGTCACAGGGGGCAGCTGCTGCTCAGCCTTGGCCGAGAGTTCCCACTCAAGGCAAGCTGGGAAGTCCCATTTTAATGTGAAACCACTGGATTTTTCAATGTTGGCAATGGCTTCAAAGTTTTAAAAAGTCCCACAGGAGCCAAATGAAACACACCTGAGGGCCTGCACTGGCCTAAGAACGGACGTTTAGAGGTGTGCAAGGCACACTCCACATCCACATATAACAACAAAAGCATGGGGTGCAGACCTCTGCCCATCCTGAAAGGGGGCCGTGTTGGGGAGAGGAGGAGGCGAAGAGCTGAGAAGGAAAGTCTGGGAGGTAACTGTTGCACCTGGACCCTGCTTAGCCCTGTTAGAGACTGGACACGGAGGCTATCCTGCCTTCTGGAGGTGATCCAGTCCTTCAAACACCACGCAACCCCCCCACCCCTGCAAGTTGGTGTGGCTCAGCCTGCTGGGATAAGCCTTCAGGCCCCCCGAGATTTGAGCTGGCCCAGCCAAGCCCTGACTGTGGGCTGGGCTGGACAGGGTGGCGGGTGTCCTGGAGCTGGCTGAAAGTTAGGAGCTGAGCTGGGTCCCCAAAGGCTCTGAGGCATGACTCTGACCACAAGTGCAGAGGGGGAGGAGGGCAGAGTGTTTTCCTGGAATCCTCCAAGGCAGGGGATTTTTCTGGACTAGCCCAGCCCCTGGCACCCACCCCTTCTGCCCCATTAAGGGCCACTGTCAGCAGCACCCAGGCCCCACCTACTGACAGTGAGGCCCAACCTCACATTTCAGCCCAGCACATTCTGGCCTTGAAGCTGCCGGTAACTGGGGGTAGTCTATCATGTCCCCTTCCTGGGTGTCGCTCCCTTCATCTAAGACATGGGGAAAGTGGTCCAGAGGTGCTCACAGCAAAACGACCCCAGGACTCAGATTTGGCATTAGAGGTTGTACTTATGAGGCTCTCAGAAGGGATCTGTGTGTGTGGCCTACCCAGGAGTTTCTGAAATTGGGATTAGCTACCAACAACAACATGGAGAGATTTCACATAAAAAATCCAGATTTCCAGTTTCTTCTGAAAAACCTGAAGCTCTGGCAGACTGGGACAGGTCATAGCGGCTGAGTCTTACACCAGTCTCCCTTCCCCAGGTCTCCACAGGCTCTGGGGTCCGTTCCTCGAGTTTTTATCACCTGCCTGGTATGTCACAGGCATCCAGGTTTGGGATGCTTGGTCTCACTCATTATTCGCCCGCTTTTTCACAGGAAAAAAGTTATCTGTCAGGGTCATATTACAAACTAGTGTCAGACCAGACTGGACCGCGGGACTCCTGACTCCCGACGGAACCAAGCAAGATCTCTCCTGCCCGCCTGATCGGGAGTTGGCGGGGTGAGGACCAGGCTGCTTGGCCGAATGACCCTTTCAGCAGAGGGGAGGCGGGTCTCTGTCGGCCCCGCCTCGGCCAATAGGGAACAGCCCCGCCCCCTCCCATGGAGGCCCCGCCCCCAGGCTCTTAAGACGGAACCCGCCTCCCGCGCGCCGACTCCGCAGCCCGAGCCTTGGGGCGGGGAGACGCGGACGCGGCTGCCTCGGCACCTCAAGACCTCAGTACCCAGGACCCCTCCGGCCTTCGGGCCAGGAAGCACTGAGGCCGCGGCCCGTCCCGCCCGGCTCCCGCCGCCGCAGCCGCTGCCGCCCGGTGAGTGTCTACCGGGCTGGGGGGCTGCGGGCGGGAACAGCGGACGGGCTGTGCACACGCGCCGATCACGCGCGCGGAACCCCTCGACCCCCACCCCGCGCACACGCACTCAGGGCGGGCACGCGGCCCCCAGTCCTGCATGATCACCTGGGCCAACTCGGGGACGCACGGCGGGCGGGCACCTTGCGCCCCCGGCCCGCCCCCTTATCTGGCAGTCCTCGGGCTCCGACAGCTCCACGGCCGGGGTGCGCGCACGCGCGAGTACGCGGCTCACCGGCCCACGGGGCTGCAAGCAGACAAAATAAACACCCCCTCCCTCCTCCCATGGCTGGGCCCTCCGGCATGACCAGTTTTATGAAACAAACCCCTTTGAGGGGATGGCCAAGACACAGTCTTGGGTTACTTTTACCTCCTGGAGTGACACTGGTTCTGGGCATGAATACCCCCAACCCTTGTCCCCCTGTGCAGATCGACGGCCTGGGGTCCGTCCTGAGGGCTCTGTCACTCAGGGCAGAGTAAGGGGCCCACAGGCATGCAGCCCTTGAAATGGGGTACGGACCTTGGCTGACTGGATTGTACTCCAGGTATCAGGGTGCCCCATCTCTGCCTCTACCAGGGAAGGGGCTTTGCTCAGGCTGTGAACCCAATGGCCTGGAGCCAGCCTAGTCTTTTGTGTCCCTGGGCTGGCAGCACTGCAGCCTGAGGGCTGCCGAGGTCCCCTGTGGTCACTGGCAGGCCAGCTGATTGGTGCCAGCCATTCTGCCTCACTCCCATTTGTTAACGATTACCACACCAGGGTAGCTGACTACCTCTCCCGCTGGGGCCAAGGGCTGGAGTGTGAAAGGTGGGAAGGAGGAAGTGGCCCTGAGGGTCCCTCTGCTTGCCTTCTGCACCAGGGCAGGTGAGACTCTGGAGCGTGGCACCAGGACCCAGAGCCCCTTCCGCAGACCAAGAGCTTCTAGGGCTGGGGGACTGAACTAAATCTCAAGGTCCCTTCCCACTAGGCTGGACTTTGGGCGTTGGGGGCAAAGAGGGGTGCCTGGGCGGGTGACCTCCAAGTGGGGTCAGCAGGCCTGGTGGGCCATGACGTCCAGTATGAGCCCAGCTGTTGGCAAGGCCCAACAGGGCTAAGGCAGGCAGTGTGGGGGATGGGAGAGTAGTCCCCTGAGTTTGCTGTCTTCTCCCAGGGGAATCAGCCCCTGGAGCTTCTGTAAACAGAGTGTCAGAGGCAGGAAGAGGGCTCTGGTAATGAGCAGCCCAGCTGGATTCCCTCCAGACCATTATCTGGCCTCTCCCGGCCCAGGGAGGGAGGATGAGCACACGTGTGCCAGGCTGGGGGCCCGGGCACTGCCTGTCCCCACCTCCCCTGGCCTCATGTTTCAGTGAAACAACTACTTGGGACCAGTGGGCAGGTGGGGGCTGGTGTCCCAGGGCATTTGCTGGAATGGCACCACTCTCTCCAGACCCTGGACATGGAGGAGGAGGGGTTCAACATGAGAAGCCCCTCAGACAGTGCCCAGACCAGTGCTCTCACCAGGCAGCCCCCTCTGGCAAATGCCCCCAAGGAGATGCCCTGGGCAGGGGATGAGTCCAGCTTCTGGCTCCCATTCCTGACACCTCCACTACAGTCCTGGGTGAGCTAGGACAAGTCCCAGGTAAAGAGAGTTGAGTCCTTGTGGGGGCTTTTAAGTGGGTAGCAGCTCCTGGGATCAGGACAGCAGGGTCTCAGCTGGGCCCTGGAGGCAGCTCCCACCTCAGTAGGCCAGCCAGCCAGTTCCCCTGGTGAACAGAGAGAAGGCTGGGTGAGCCTCTGCCCATAGAAGCATCCCTGACCACTGGCAGGCCCTGAGCTCATGGGAAGGACAGCAATGCCACTTAACAGGGTTAGTGATCCCTCCCGGAGCCCCCCTCAGAGTCCCCTCCCTGCGCCAGGGAGCCCAAGGCTCCACACTGCCAAGAAAACCAGCTCCCCTCACTGCTGTGGAATTTGAGAGTTCTTGGAGAAGGGGGAGGGCGTGTGTGTGTGTGTGTGTGTGTGTGTGTGTGTGTGTGTGTCTCAAAGCACAGCCCAGTGGGCGTGTGTCTGGCGTGGGCATGTGTCTGCGTGCGCGTGACCAGAGCAGGGCTGTGTTTGGGGGCGGGCAGGGGTGTGCTGAGGGTGGGCGGGGGCTCAGCCTTCTTCCTTTTATCAGTTTCCACATTCCAGAGTCAGCCGGATTGCTTTCCCTCAGCTGGCTGGGCCGCCTGGCCGGCCAGCCTCCCCCGCTTTTCCTCATTCCACCCTCCCTGGGTATGAGGAGGCTGGAGCAGACTCCCTTGGGCCACCTTAGGATTGGGGAGTGGGAACAGGCGAGGGGCCAGTTCTCCTCCAAGGTGGGGAAGGGCCCCCACCCGTCTCCTCCCGGGGAACGCAATAAGGCTCTCACATTCCTCGGAGGCTGCCTGAGAGATTTAATTAAGGAGGGAGAAAGCTAGCCTGTACTGAGAAGAGGCTGCGGCTGGGGTGGCCACTGGGGCCCCCCTGGCCCTGGGCCTGGGTGGGCAGCAATGAGAGGTGAGAGGCAGGCTTGTGGCTCCCCTAATCAACCCCACCTGCCCACCGATCAGCTCACAGGCCCCAGGAAGGTCCTCCTTCACTGCAGGGTAACCGAGAACCCTGGGCATGATGGAATGAGAAGGGCAAGTATCCTCTGGGGCTACCTCCTTCTCAGACCCTGTGTAGGCCCCAGACAGCCTGGGCCCAGCCGGCTTGGGGCTGGTGGCCTCCCTTGGTGACTAAGGTCTTCCTCTGGCAAATTGAGGGTTAATTGCAGAGTTAGGGCCTTAGTTGATGGGTGCTTGGCCCTGGGTGGGGACAGGGCAGTGAGCAAGCCCCATGTCTGAGCCCAGCCCCAGTGGCATCACACCTGCATGTGCTGACGGCAGCATCTGGACCAGCCCATTTCAAGTTGGGCTGCAGCCACCACATAGCTCCCGGGGCAGCAGGTGTCCTCTTCCAGCAGAGTGGTACCTCTGCTGACTGAGAAGGCATGTCCTGCCACCCTGAGGGCTCACTTGAGCCAGGGACTGGCCTTAGTCACTGGTCTCCCTGCCCTGGGCTGACAGGTCTAGCAGCTGCCAAGTCACCCACAGTGCCACAGAAGACACCCACCTGGGGCCAGGCAGCTCCTGCCATGGAATGGGGAAGGGGGAGGAGGTCCAGCTCCTGCTCTTCTGGTGCTGCCAGCTGGCCATACCTGCTCAGGGATCTAGACTCTTCCCTGGACAGGGAGACAGGTTGACGTACAGACTATCCCCCTTTGCAGTATTCTGCCCCAGGATCTGAGGCCTGACTACACAGGAGACCCACTCAAGGAGCTTCTCTAAAACACAACTCTGCCTGGGTCTCACCCCAGAAATTCTTATTTAATTGGCTGGGGGAGGGTGCGGCGTGAGCATCAGGAACTTTCTAAAGCTTCTTGGTGATTTTGATGTGCAGCTGGGGTTGAGAAGCCCTATAGGTGGGAGACGGAAGGGAAGCCCGGATGAGGTCGTGGTGTGGAGTGTCAGGACTTATCTATAGCGTGAGTAGAACCAGCTGGGGGTGGTGATGGAGTAAGTAAAGCAGAGACGCCAAGACTGGTGGATACCCCCACCACCAGTCAAAGGGCAGGGCTTAATCAAAGGGCAGGGCTAGGACCACCCCCTAAGAGGGCTATCTCTGAGGAACCTGAGGCTCAGCCCCCTCGGCCCCTTCCATGAGGGCCCAGGATAGAGACCCCAACCTGCTGGGCCAAGGGCTGCTTCTCCCCAGGGATGGGGAGACTGGACCCAGCCCGGGCCCGGAGCCTCCTCAGACACGTCAGCGAAACTGGAGCCAACTGTCCTGGCTGCCGGCATGGTCCCGCCTGCCTGAGGGGTTGGCAGACTCCTGGGCTGGGCTGCTGCCAGGCCTGGCCGGCAGTGCTTCACCCTGGCGAGCCGGCACTGGGAGCCAGAGGCCCAGAGCCGTGGGGTCAGATCTGCAGCCCCAGACCCCTGTACCCACTCTGCAGCATCGTGTATGGAAAGGGATGTGTGCCTGCTTCTGTCTGCCCATTCCTGTTCCCCACTGGCCAAGCACAGGAGATGCTCCAGCCTGAGGTCTCATGTGGTCACCCGAAGGCCCGGGTTCCACTCACTCGCCAGTCCCTGCCTGACCCAGGGCCTATGAGTGGGTGCCTCCAGGTGTCCCACACTTGGGGGTCGGTGGGGACACTCTGGGTCCCCAAGAGATGAAATGATGATGTCCTTACTCACCGAGCCCCTCCTTCTGCTCCCCCTCCTCCCCCGTCACATGCTGAACTGCCAGCCAAAGGACAGCTCACTTCCCCCCACCCCCTTCTAGAAGTAAAGGCACCTTCCTCCCATCCCCCCAGGCTGCTCTCTCTAGCTTCTCCTGTTCTTCCATGCCTGAGGATGGAGGGCAGCCTTTGCGTAGAGGCCTCACCCTGGGCCCAGGGGGCCTCCTGTCTGTGCCCAAATCTGCGTGAAGCCCCTCTCACACCATGGCATCCTCACCCCATGCATGCGGAGGGCAAGACTCGGGTTTTATGGGTGACACCCTCTGTAGGTAGTGTTTACTGACCACCTAGAATGTCCTCCAAATACAAACTAAACAAGCCCTGAGACTCAGGCGCTGTACCCAGCCTCGCCCACTTCACAGATGGGAACTTAGGCGAAGGGCTGTGGCCAGGCTGTCATGCAGCCAGGCTGCGAATGCAGGCAGTCATACCCCAAAGCCCCATCCCAGCACTGTCCCCTGGAGGGCCCTTGTGGTGGGGCCAGGCCAAGGAGAATCCAAGTGGAGGGGAGGCCCTGGACACTCTGCCGTCCTGCCTCCACTGGCCCCCCCAAATCCCAGGGCTACCTCCAGAACTCCCCAAACCCTTTGCAG
The DNA here is from genome assembly GCF_026419965.1 of Kogia breviceps. Classification (NCBI taxonomy): domain Eukaryota; kingdom Metazoa; phylum Chordata; class Mammalia; order Artiodactyla; family Physeteridae; genus Kogia; species Kogia breviceps. Next base: position 56,388,668 of record NC_081323.1, read on the forward strand.
AGGGAAAGGGCCCACCTTCCTGCCTCAAGTCAGCAGATCAGATATCAAAGCCCAGGCCCCTGGTCCTTCAGGGCTGCTGAAATTGCAAGGGCCAGGGCAGCCATGACCCCAACGAGACACTCCCACCCCCAGTGCACACACACACCAGCACGCACCCAGACAGGCGGAATCGCTCCCAGAACTTGTTAAAAGAACTTCCCCATTTAAAACAAACAGAACAACACAGAACCACAACCCTGGGTGCTCAGAACAACTCCAGAAGGTGAAGCAGGGCTGCTAAGAAAAAAAAGCCCACAGGTGAGAAGGGATCTGCAGAGCTGGTCTCCTGCTGCCCTGTCACCGGCCCCCTCCAGTCAGTCATTGCCCTCTGGGTCCCCTTTGGGGGCTCTCTGATCTGTTCTTGGTGGCAGAGCCCCCCAGAGCTGACAGCCCACAGCTTGCCATTTTTGCAAGGCCCAGTGCCAGCTCCTTGCTGGACGGGTGGAATGGGGCTCAGGCAGAGGCACTCATCCCTGCATCCTGTGGACTGGAAGCAGGGTAGCTGCTGCCTTCTGGGGTCTCTCCAGCCCAGAATGCCAGCTGCTCTTGTTCTGACCCAGCCCTCACTCTCCATCACCTTACCCAGATTGCCCCTGCGGCCAGACAGACTCCCGGTGTTCCTGCCTCCCTCTCCCATGATGACTTTACTGATTAAAGAGCCAGCAGACTACAGGTGAAACTCATAGCCCATGCTGGTCCCCTCCTCAATGCAGAATGGGAAACACCCCCCAGTATGCATCCCAGGCCCCCAAGGACCACATGCCTGGCTCCTCGGAGCTAAGTGCTCCCAATCCTGGGAGGTGTCCATTCTGGAATGCCCAGGTGGACAGATGAGGAAACTGAGAGAAAGCTGCTGTCTGTGGCCTCACAGTTCGGGTGCCCCTGGCCCAGGGCTACCCGACTGGAGTGTGAGCTTTTAACTGTGATCTTTTATAAGGCCCAGGAGAGCTGAAGCTGTAGGGGTGGCCAGGCTGGCCAAGCGTTAAGGTCCCCTCCCACCCCAGAGCCTGGCTGCACCCTTCCTGACCCTGCCCGCCACCCCCACCCCCGCCAGGAGGGCTAACTGGTGGGGAGGCAGCTCACCCCCCACGTGCATGAGGGGGTGAGGGTCGCTCGCCCACATCTGGAAGCCAGGCCATACCCACCGCCTTCTGAGTCGGGGAGGGTGGAGCGGGTCCCCACAGGGAAGGAGGCCAGGTGCAGCAAACATAGTCTGGGAATGGCGCCGGCAGGGCTGGGGGCACACAAGGCCTCCCAGGTTTTGGATGAGGCTCATCTGAGGCTGAGTGCAAGATGCTCCTCTGCCATTCACTCAGCGAAGATGGGCTCTGGGATACAGGGCCTCCCCTCAGGGAGGGTACAGCAGAATCTAGAGAGCAGAGGCGGTGGCACTGGCTGGGGTCAGGGAAGGCCTCCGTAGCTGGCCTCTGAAGGGCAGTCATCAGTGTTAACTAGTGAGGGGCACAGGGAACCCTGCAGGTGGGCAAGGCCTAGGCAGGCCCAACCTGGTGATGGGCTTTTACTCAGAGCTGGCCCAACACCTAGTGGCCTCCTGGGGACCACCTGCCCCTCTGCCTCACATTCCAGAAGCCCACATCCCTGGGGAGGGGCAGTCCAATGGACGGCATTAGGCAGAACATGGGCTGCGTAGGGGGCCACGCTACCTGTGTGGCTGGATGGCTGGCCAGCATGGGGGAAGGGGGGGCTGAGCCCCAGCACAAAAGGCCCTTGTGTGAGTAGGAGGCACCTGGAGGGGAGGCATGCCGGCCTCTCAGGGACTTTAGGGAACCAGTGTGGGGACTGCTGCTGAGGTGGCCCCCGGGCTCCCCGCAGGAGCCTGAGTGAAGGGAGGCCCATGCTGTGGCCCTATCCTGTCTCGGGCAGTTCCAGCTATGAGTGGGAGCCTGGAGCGGCTGGGGGAGCCCCCCCCACCTGGGCAGGACTGGGCCCCACATCAGGAGGGCAGGCCCAGCCACACCTAGACGTGGTTAAGGACCTGGGCTTTGGCTCAGATTTCCCAGCAGTGCAGAAGCAGCAAGTCACTGCACCTCCAGGAGCCTCTTCTCCTGTCATCTGGGAGTGAGGAAAACAGCTTCCACCTGGAGTGGCTGCTGGGGGACTAAACGAGGAGACCGTAGACGTTCAGTGCTGCGGGCATGTGGGAAGGGCTGCTGCTCCTCTTGCTCAGGGCTTGGCCTAGAGTGGATCCCAAGAAATGATAGAGGATCCAATCTGCGGAGCATTTCCAGGCTTGACACTGCCTCCGGGGCCACCACAAAACCAACGTCCCCCAACCTGAGACCTGGGTCAGCCCAGGGAGGCTGGGGCCCCCTCATCTCTAGTTCTTTCATCGTGGCTCAGAGATGGGGGATCTGAACACCAAGGTTCCCTGCCTCCCCGCTTCCCACAGGGGGACACCTGCCAAGGGCTCCAGCCCTCCTCTGCCTCCCCGGGGAACTCTCCTGCTGGCCATGTCCTAGGCAGGTCTGACTTCACAAGTGGAAAAACACCGATCCCAGAGTTTCCCCGTGAAGTCTTCATGCTGTGGTCTCTCCTCACTCGGAGGACTCAGAGTGCGGCGGCAGCGGCCAGTGGCCCAGGGCAGGCAGCTCCTCTACTTACGTGCTCGGCTAGCTGCCTGCCCGGTCTCTCCCAGATGCTGCGGGAGGGGCTGCCGCTCCAGAACCCACCATTCTCCCTCCTTCCCTGTCCACCTCATCAGAGATTTTTGGGGTGGTTTAGGGGGAGGGCACAGAGTCTGATGTTTTTTGACCATGTGTTCTCTCTGAGCCACAGAGAGGCCAAAGGGCTGGAGTTAAGGAAAAGGGGGTTATTTGTGGTCACTGAGTGTTTGGGGGCCAGGCCCCCCCTCTGTGTGCATCAGCCCACCGAACCCTGGTGTCAGCGCAGGAAGTAGCAACTGATATCTAACAAGGTCATGTGATTGCTCAAAGTCACATAGCGAAGAAGTGACGGGGCAGCGACAGGAACCCAGCCAGGGCACTGGGGACCTGACTCATAACTACTGTATGCTGGTGGGTTTGGGGGCAGGGAGTGGAGAAGGGGGCTGGGAATTCCCTTCCCGGTCCTTCCTGGAGTGGCTGTCCCCTGGGGCCCCTGACTCACGGTCTCCCGCTTTCCTCTCTGCTCCCAGGGACCAGAAGATGCGCTCCAAGACACCCCCGCCCCTGTTGCTACTGCTGCTGCTGCTGCTGCCGGCCCTGGAGCCCAGGGTGCAGGGCTGCCCATCTGGCTGCCAGTGCAACCAGCCACAGACAGTCTTCTGCACCGCCCGCCAGGGGACCACCGTGCCTCTCGACGTGCCGCCTGACACGGTGGGCCTGTACGTCTTTGAGAACGGCATCACCACACTCGACGCGGGCAGCTTTGCCGGCCTTCCAGGTCTGCAGCTCCTGGACCTGTCACAGAACCAGATTGCCAGCCTGCCCGGTGGGGTCTTCCAGCCACTGGTCAACCTCAGCAACCTGGACCTGACTGCCAATAGGCTTCGGGAAATCACCAACGAGACCTTCCGCGGCCTGCGGCGCCTGGAGCGCCTCTACCTGGGCAAGAACCGCATCCACCACATCCAGCCCGGCGCCTTCGACGCGCTCGACCACCTACTGGAGCTCAAGCTGCAGGACAACGAGCTGCGGGCGCTGCCCCCGCTGCACCTGCCGCGCCTGCTGCTGCTCGACCTCAGCCACAACAGCCTCCCAGCCCTGGAGCCCGGCATCCTGGACACCGCCAATGTGGAGGCGCTGCGGCTGGCCGGCCTGGGGCTGCAGCGGCTGGACGAGGGGCTCTTTGGCCGCCTGCGCAACCTCCATGACCTGGACGTGGCCGACAACCAGCTGGAGCTCGCGCCGCCTGCCATCCGGGGCCTGCGGGGCCTGACGCGCCTGCGGCTGGCGGGCAACACCCGCATTGCCCAACTTAGGCCCGAGGACCTGGCGGGCCTGGCAGCCCTGCAGGAGCTGGACCTGAGCAACCTGAGCCTGCAGGCCCTGCCGCACGAGCTCTCGGTCCTCTTCCCCCGCCTGCGGCTCCTGGCGGCTGCCCGCAACCCCTTCAACTGCGTGTGCCCCTTGAGCTGGTTCGGCCCCTGGGTGCGGGAGAGCCGCGTGGCACTGGCCAGCCCTGAGGAGACACGCTGCCACTTTCCACCCAAGAACGCCGGCCGGCTGCTCCTGGACCTTGACTACGCCGACTTTGGCTGCCCGGCCACCACCACCACGGCCACGGTGCCCACCATGAGGCCCACGGTGTGGGTGCCCACAGCCCCACCTTCCAGCATGGCTCCCACCTGGCTCAGCCCCACGGAGCCGACCACTGAGGCCCTGAGCCGACCGCCCCCTGCCCCGCCCACCATGGGTCCTGCCCCCCAGCCCCGGGACTGCCCGGCATCCATCTGCCTCAGTGGGGGCACCTGCCACCTGGGGGCGCGGGGCCACCTGGAGTGCTTGTGTCCTGAGGGCTTCACGGGCCTGTACTGTGAGAGCCGAGTGAGGCCAGGGCCAAGGCCCAGCCCTTCCCCGGCCACCATGCGGCCACCCCAGCCCCTGCCCCTCGGCATTGAGCCCGCCAGCCCCACCTCCCTGCGGGTGGGACTGCAGCGCTACCTGCAGGGCAGCACCGTGCAGCTCAGGAGCCTCCGCCTCACCTACCGCAACCTGTCGGGTCCCGACAAACGGCCGGTGACGCTGCGGCTGCCAGCCTCACTCACAGAGTACACGGTCACCCAGCTGCGGCCCAACGCCACCTACTCCATCTGCGTCCGGCCCCTGGGGGCCGGGAGGGTGCCTGAGAGCGAGGAGGCCTGTGGGGAGGCCCGCACGCCCCCGGCAGTCCGCTCCAACCACGCCCCAGTCACCCAGGCCCGAGAGGGCAACCTGCCACTCCTGATTGCGCCCGCCCTGGCCGCTGTGCTCCTGGCCGTGCTGGCTGCTGTTGGGGCGGCCTTCTGTGTGCGGAGGGGGCGGGCCGCGGCAGCTGTGGCTCAGGGCAAAGGGCAGGTGGGGCCAGGGGCCGGGCCCCTGGAGCTGGAGGGGGTGAAGGCCCCCTTGGAGCCAGGCCCCAAGGCAACTGAGGGTGGTGGGGAGGCCCCGCCTGGCGGGCCTGAGTGTGAGGTGCCGCTCATGGGCTACTCGGGGCCCGGTCCCCAGGGGCCCCTCCCAGCTAAGCCCTACATCTAAGCCTGGGAGTGATGGACGGCCAAGGCCAGGCTCTCGGCCCCACTGGGACTGGCCAGGGCCCTCTTGCTGCCAGATCATGGAAATTCTCAGATCCGTACGATGAGGACATGTCAGGACCTGGGCTGTGTGACCACAGCAAGTCCCTGCCCCTCTCTGGACCTTGGTCTCCTCATCTGTAAGACGCTGGGACCCAGGTGATAACCCCTAAGGTCCCCCCCACCGCTCGAGTGCCTAGAGGATGGCGTCGTTCCCGTCTTCTGCAACATGCAACCTCTGGGGTGGGGCGGGCCCTGCCGTGTGCTGGTAACACAGGCCCGAGGATGCCAAGCCCCCCACCCCAAGGAGACTCTGGGGGCCAGTGAAGGAAGCCCCCAGAAAAGAGAGCAGAGGGAGAGTGGGACTGGGGATGGTGTGGGTGACCCTGCCTCAGCCCCAGAAAGTGAAGGAACAAAAGAAACTGGAAAGAAAGATGCTTTAGGAACAAGTTTTGCTTTTGTTTTTTAAAATATATTTATAAAAGATCCTTTCCCATTTATTTTGGGAAAATGTTTTTCAAACTCAGAGACAAAGACTTTGGTTTTTATAAGACAAATGATGATATGAAAGCCTTTTGTAAGAAAAATAAAAGATGAAAAGAAACAAGCATGTTTCTCAGGTATGGCCCCAGGGTACCTGGGCTGGACGGAGGGAGGGTGGGGACTCGCAGGGCAGGGTCGGCCTAAATGGCCAGCCCTCTCTGTGGGGAAGCTGGGGGCAGGGACCCCTCTCCCCAGCGGGCACCAGGCCCTAGTCAGCATGCCCTAGGCTGTCCTGCCCTGGGTTGTGTCTGCTCAGTCCACTCGACTGAGGTGCCCAGACCAGCCTCCCAGTGAGACTGGGAACCAGGAGGGAGCAGAGATAGGAAAAGGGCCACTTCAACCTCCAGGCAGAGGAACGGTTAGGGCAGCCTCACCCTTCCCAGGCCCAGTCTTCTGCCAGCAGGAGCTGCAGGGCTCCTGGGAGAGGCTGGGGAGATGCTCATGGCAGACGCAGGCCAAGATGACCCCCAAGGGTCATCTCAGAGATGGGTCTGATGAGCAGTTCACCGCCTGCCTTCCTCTGTGGAGGAGGTGCCTTGAGCCATGTCCTGCCAGGCCCTCATGGATGGTCCTGGACCAGATGGCACACATGGCCCAGCCCTTCCTGCAGTCCTGTTGCCCCTCTGCATGGGCTCAGGCTGGGAGACCTTGCTCCCAGCCTCCTGCTCTAGCTACAGAGACGGGGCCTTGGTAGAGGAGCAGCACAGATCCTGAATGGCAGGAACTCTTTGCTGGGTGAGGAGGCAGGGACCGAGCCAGGGCTGTTAGGGGCAGGTGGCCCTGTGATGCCTTTACTCTCTGCACTTGCGTAAAGTACCCAGGCTTTCCAGAAACCTCAGAAGTAGGAGTGTTTTCCAGGAAGCCACAGGCCAAGGTGGGGGCAGGGCCCCCAGGGATGCTATGCACAGCCCTGGCCTGGACCAGGTCCTGGGAGCTTAAGAACAGTGACAGACACATGCGCCCAGCACCTTTTCCTATTACCCTCTGGCAGGAAGGGAGGTGCCCCTGGGGCCATAGAGAGGCCCTGCAAAGGCTAGAGCAAGCCTCCCTGCAGCCCCATGCCCATCTCCCTGCATGGGTCATGGCCCCTGGCCCCCAGCCTCACCCTGGCGGGAAGGAGGCAGCCCAGCAAGGCCTGGGGAGCAGGCCCTGCAGTTCTGGGCGCTGATGTCAGTGCAGAGTCAGGCCCGGCCACACGAGGCTCTGGATTCAATTATCGGCTGCTGAGGGTTCTGGCATGAAAAGGGAGGAGGCGGGTCGTGGTGGGCAGAGAGTGGTGGCAGCGGGCCTGGGTGGGGCCCCTTCTTCCTGAGGCGGCGGAGGCAGCAGCCCAGGTGGATTTCCTATGGGCCTGGGTCCCATTAGGGGAATGGCTCTGGCGAGGCCTGCCTTCCCCTTCGGCGGCCCCGTCAAAGGGGCCATTGTGGGCCTATGGGCTGCTGCTAAACACAGTGGCTGCTGAATGAATGTTTTCGCTGCAAAGCTAAACCTGGCTAGTGGGGCCGCAGGGGCGGGGTGAGTGGTGGGGCCCACAGAAAGGGGCCTGAGCACTCACACCAGCCCTCCCAGAAAAGGTCTTCGGGCATCCCATCAGATGAGGGGCCGGGAGACGAAAAGAGGGCCAGGGAATGAGTTGGGGACCGAGCCAAGATACAGCCACTACTCAGGGTGATCCTGCTGTGGGGAAACACCAGCCCCCAACTGCTGGGTCCTTGCTGCCACAGGCCCTGTGCCATGCGCGCTACACATGCTCCCATTTCAGGTCCAGCAATCCCTCTACAGAAGAGAATCACAGGCCGGGAACGGTGAGACAGCAGCTTGCTCACAGCAGGAAGGGACGGATCGCAACACCTGCTCCCTGGCCCAGGAGGTGGGGGTACCAGCCTTGGTGGGAGGGCTTGGCCCTCCAGGAGAGGGGAGGGGCTACTGAGAGCCACAGAAGGCAGGCAGGGAGGGGGCTCCCAACCTCCAGGGAACTCACTGGGATGCAGGGCTGGTGCCCCTGGCCAGAGGTGGACACCTCAGTGTGAAGAAGCAGAGCAGACTCCCAGCCTCCACCCTGTGAGGCTTGCTGCCAAGGCGACCTCAAGAGAAGATCGATTTCTCCGGCTTCAGCTTTTATTCTTTGGTAACATGTGGAGAAAAATCTCCATCTGCCTTCAGCTCAGGGCCGATACTGTTGACCATTCACCTAGCCCAGGAGCAGGGCACCCGAGACAGGTGGTGTTTCTGCATCTCCCGGACTGGAGCATGAGCTGCTCCGTTAGCCCAGGCCCTGCCGGTAACCCCCCACCTCCACCCAGCACAGGAAGTACAGGGCAGCCATCTCTGGACCTGCCGCCCGAGCCCAGCTTTACAGATAGGACCTGCTGCCCTGCGCTTCCCACGTGGGGAGGTACACTCCACAAACAACACAGATGAGCAGGGGAAGGGCATAGATGGGAGCAGAGACAGAGGCCCCTGGAAGGGTAGGGCCCTGGGTCCTCCCTGGGAGAGGATGGGAAGGGGCATGTGCCTGACCCCTGGCCCCCTATAGCTCTTATAAGAGCTCATACTGTTCTGCCCAAATGGAGAAGGAAAATCTGTAAAATAGAAAAGAAACTGAGCGGGTGCGGTGGAGACCCATGCCGTGCCCACAGCTGACACCCTGCACACTTCCTACCTTCAGTCCAGTTCACTCAGCAGCCCCCGACATCCCAGGGGGCTCCTGAGGGGTTCTGAGGAGCCTGGGGGCAGGGGACCCACCACCTCTCAGGCCAGCCTGGAGCACGCATCCCTGGCGTCCACCAGCTTTGTAGAGGGCTGGAGAGTCCCAGCTCCTTTGCCAAGGGCGTGGGCCCAGTGGGGCAGTGGCCAGGACTGGGGGATGAAGGGGGCGGGACACTGGCCTGGCCGCCCATCTGGGAGTGATTTGAGAAATTCCAGGCCTTGCTGGCCCTGCGAGGCTATTCTTAACTGCTATAATTACAGGGTCAGCCTTGGCCAGTGGCACCATGGGGTCTGGGCATCGTTAACTCCCCCAGGGGCCACACTGGGGCTGGGCAGGGGCTGCTCCTCAGGGTGGGGGGGGGAGGCACAGACTGGGGCGGAGCCTGGAAGGCAGGAAGTGGTGGGGAGAGGAGCACTTGATGGTAGTGCTGGCTCCCTTTTCCAGGCTGGGCCAGTTCCCTCCCTCTGCTGGGGGGCCCCATAGGGAAGGGGCTGTCTGGCCTGGGTAGGCGTGGAGGACAAGATATCAGTGCAGCACGAGGGCTGGGGGAGGGCTTGCTGGACATGAAGCCAGAAGGCCTGGGGGCCCTGATTCCTCCAGCGCAGGGGGGCCCTGGTAACACCCTGCTGTATCCCCAGGGCCAAGAGCAGACAGAGGCCTCACACCTACTGGTATGGGATCTCACTCAGCCTTGCCTCCCTCATCTGCAAATTGGGCCTTTCCAGCACCCCAGCCTTTCCTGGGTTGTGAGACAGGATGGGAGTGCCACCCTGATGGTTTCCCCTTCTCTGGGGGCTCTCAGCGGGGTCGCCCTGGCAGGAGCTCTTACGGCACTCAGCCCTGCGTGCCCCAGACACAGCCCTCACTGCTCCCAGAGCCTGGACAGGTCACCATGCCCTCTATGACTCAGTTTCCCTAGTTGTAAAATGGAAGAGGAAGGGGCTGAATGGATATCCAAGGACCAAGGCCTCATCCTGGCTCTGACCTCCCAGGTCCCTGCCTGGGTGGGGGGTTCAGCAAGCCACCCCGAGAGTCACAGCTGAACAGGGACCAGGTCCCACCGCCTCCTGCGCCAGCCTGGCTGGTCCTCCAGCCTCCTGTACCTCATCTCCTCAGCAGGCCTCCTGGTGTGTGGATTATCCCTGCACAGAGCTGGCTGGGCCAGAACCCCATGGGGCACCACCATAAACCCTCTTGCACACGCTTCCAGGAGGGTGGAAGGACGAGGTGCACTTGTACCTCCAGGTTGCCTGCACCCCCCCAACCCACCCAGGACCACCAGTGACAAGCACGTGGCCAGGGCTGAGGTCTCACAGAAACTGCGGGTCCGAGGCCTGCCAGCCCACCTGACCCCACATCACGCCCCGGCCACCTCATGATCGTAGCCTCAGTTTCTTCAGTCTTTGGCTCCACCAGAACACTCACAGCAAAATCAAGCACATCCCCAGAGCCCCTGTCCCTGCACCGCTGAGTCACAGTCCCCTCCCCAAATGCCAAAACATACCAGCACGAGCCCCCGGGCAGAGGCCTGCCCCACAACCAGCAGTGTGCACTTACAGACATCACTGGGTCCTCAGTGCCCCCAGTCATCCCAACACGCCAGCCACTCCTACCTGGGAGAGGTGTCCAGGGTGAGGGAGGTGTGGGCACTAGAGAAGAGCCGGGTGTCCCAGAGCTTCACTTCACGCTCACGCATCTGCAGAGAGGGGGCAGAGAGGGGCTCAGAGGGGCCCAGCCCAGAACCCAGGGACTAAGGACACAGCCTGGCACGGGAGCACTTGCCCCAGAGCAGAGCATTCGGGGTGGGGGTGGTGGTGAGTCATGCCAGGGAGGGAGAGTTTGGGTTTTCATGTCCTGCCCCTTTAAGAACCCTTAGGTGACAAGAGACAAGGGGCGGTTCCTCTGTGGACTCTGGTCCCTGGGGGGGGGGGGGGGGCACCGCAGTTCCCAGGGTCAGGCTTAGCTATTGCAGATGGAATCTGCCAGTTTTCAGCAGCCGTTGGTCCCCTGGGGCTCTGAGACCCGGCTGCACACAGGGCCGTATATGGACGGGTCTGGAGCTGGCCCCAGCACCCCCCTCCCAGTGGGCCTCATCCCCGCCCTCTTGGTGTGGATGCCCTACTCCTCCGGGAGGAGCCCTACCTTGTTGAAGCCGGTGGACACAAGGTGTTCCTGGGTGCCTGTCCACACCAGCCGGCCATCCCTGCTGCTCTCATGGGCCCACGTGCTCTGGAGGAGGAAAAAGATGGCACTGAGTTGAGCCTTGGGGGCCTCCTCGGGGGGGACCACCCACCTGAGAGTCCTCCAGAGGGCAGGAGGGGCCAGCTGGTGATAGCTCTGCACCCAGAGGGCCTACTTGGCCACCAAGCTTGGGCTCAGTCTCCCTCCTTGTAAGGGGCCTGTCGGGCTGCTCTGCTCATGGCCAGGCCCCTCTTGCCACAGTGATGGGGCTCAGGACAGTGGCACGTCCTTGCCTCTGCAGGTGTCCGGGGGAGGCACTTGGCTGCCGGTCATCATCCTCGGGCTCTGAGGACCCCAGCGCCCTCTCGGAACTTCACTTTCCTTGCTCGTGGCCTGGGCTGCCTACTTCCCAGGACTGTCGCGAGGATCAACTGAGACCACATGTGATAGGAACGGGCGGCCACAAAGCGCCATGCAAATCGAGGGATTACGAGTATTACTGCTGCCTCTTGACGCTGCCAGGGGGCCGGGGAGAGGGCCTGGCGCCAAGCATGGGGAACAGTCCCTGGAGAGGGCAGAAGAGTGCCCCTCTTGGCCCTCCCGTGGTGCTGGAGCTGCCAGCAGGAAGGTTTGCTGGGCCCCAGGGAGGAGAGACAAGTTCAAACCGCAGGCGGCCCTGTCCCCCGGGCCCAAGCAGGAGGGAGCTGAGGGGGCCAGAGGAAATGCAAACAGCTCCCTCTCAGTCACCCTGGCCCCTGGAGCCTGAGACCAAAGACCCTGTTACCAAAATTAGCTCACCCCAAACTGTGGCCAGCTTCCTCCCAGCTTCCCACGATCTCCTTGGGAATGAATGAGGGAGGCAGGCGGCTGTGAGGAGCTGGCCCCACGCCCCCTCCCCAGCCCGCGGAAGCCGACCCCAGTGTGGGAGACCATCGGAAACGGCTCTGTGTCGTTCAAGGGGCTTTTCTCACTGCTTCCTTCCCACCCGGCTGTAGTCGGCACAGGAAGTCAGGGCTGGAGCCTGAGAACTAGGGCCCAACATCTCTCTCTTTATGCAAGAGGGGCTGTGGGGTCAGGGCAAGGGTCAGCTCCGCCACCAACACCCCAAGGTCAATCAGAAGTGTCACATGGGCTCTCGCCCTCTCATCGGTGTGCAAACATCCCACGTAAGGAGCACCAGACGGCTCGCACCACGTTAGCACACCATTCATTCAGTCAACAGCCGTGCAGGCCTCCTCCTGGCCAGGTACTGTGCTGGGAGCTGGCAGTGGGGCCAGACACATCTCAGATGGACGGTCACGTCCTGGGTGAAGCAGGGCTGCTCACTTGCTTGTTCTTTCATAATATGAATATTCGAGCTGCACATGACACTAGGCACTGGGGACATCGTCAACAAAACAGAAAGGGTCCGCAAACTCATAGAACATGCAGGTTGAAAGGCAGATGTGAACCAAACAGAAATAACTATGTCAGTGAGTTGCTGTAAGTGGGAGGTTAGGGGCGCGAGCTTTGGAGTCAGACTAGCTGGGTGAAAGGCAAGCCGCCAACAGCCTCGTCCCAGGATGTGCCTCAGTGTCCTGACCCACACAAAGAGCACCATGACGGACCCACTGTGGAGGGTGAAGCGCTCACTGTTGTGCCCGGCATACATCAATGTGCATTTTTAATTTTAATTTTTATTTTTTTTGCGTTATGCGGGCCTCTCACTGTTGTGGCCTCTCCCGTTGCGGAGCACAGGCTCCGGACGCGCAGGCCTAGCGGCCACGGCTCACGGGCTTAGTTGCTCCGCGGCATGTGGGATCTTCCCGGACCAGGGCACGAACCCGTGTCTCCTGCATCGGCAGGCGGATTCTCAACCACTGCGCCACCAGGGAAGCCCAATGTGCATTTTTTAGAAGCATGGTCACAGGGTACAATAGAGTATAATTGAGGGCAGTGGATTTAATGTCACACTTAAGATGTGAAGGATTGGCAGGCGTGAGCCAACGGTAGGGACCTGCATCTGTGAAGAGTCGGGGTCTCAGACAGCGAAGAGGCCAGCACAGCTGGCAGCGGGGTTGGGGGAGAGGAGGAGGCGGTTCAGGGTCTACAGGGCCTGTGGACAGCAAGGGAGCGTTTTTCATCCAGAGGCACAGGATTGGATGGAACATTCCTTGGCCCGTGTCTCCACCTTCCTATTTCACACACAGAGAAACCAGAGGCCCAGAGAGAGGAAGCCATCTGCCCCAAGTCACCCAGCAGAACAGCCACCCGCACCAACCGTTACTGTTCTCTGTCTGCAAAAGAGGAGCTGATGGAGGACAGGCAAGGAGACAGGCATAGCCAGAAGGCAGCAGAGCCCAGACCAGGAGGAGCCCAGGATGCTGGCTGCCCCCAGGCACCTCGGGTCTCCAGCAATCCTCCCTGGATGAGTTCACACTGGGGGAACCAGGCAGTGATGGGCAGGGCATTGTGGGCTGGTGAGTCCTGCTCGCCCCACAGCTCTCCACTCTCACCTCGGGTCTCAGAGGACACGGCACCCAGGAAGTGGAGATGAGGTCAGAGCTTAGGCTGAGCCCAGTACACCCACCATGGGCACACCCAGCTCAGTCTGTCCCGGGGGCCAGAGGAAGCCCCAGCAACTTGGAGGGGAGGCCAAGGACCCCCTCCCCAATCCTCTACACCCAGATCACTGGAGTGACTTTCAATTTCAAAAATGGCAAGTTCTTTGCTGACCTCAGTGGGACTTGGGGAGGAGGAGCCCTCCCTCCAAATCCCCGGATTCTCATTCTCCTGGGGTAGAGGGGAGGCTGCAGTTGGGACCCAGGCACCCTGCCACCCGAACCTGAGCCCTGTCATAGGAAGCCACTGATGGTGACCCCGAGCCTGCAGGCCAGGCCTTGGGGTTTCCCTTTTACAGGCAGCTAGGTGTCCTGCTTGTGGAGAAGCCCCTTGGTAACCCCATGTCTCTCCCACACCTGGCCCCAAGGAGAGAACAGGAGCGGCTGACACCAGGCCACGCCTGCCCAGTACAGGGGCGCCAGTAGCAGGCGCATACCCAGCATTCCAGCTGCAGTGAAGCCAAATCCCCCTCTCTGTCGCCACAGCAACGCTTCCTGTGTGGGGCAGGGCAACTGGAAGAGCGGCCCTGGGCTCCTTCCTAGGGTGAGGGGACCTTCCCCGGTGGTAAGACTCCCATCACTCACCCACACCCCTCCTCAGACAGGCTCAGAACTGGGCTGCAGATGCTGGCCCCCCAGGCCTGCCTGACACGGGGTGGTCGGAAGGAGCAGTTCTGCCTGTCCACGCCAGAGGTCCTCTGGCCCCCTCCTGCCCTGGACCAGCCTGTCGAAGCTCACCATCCCTGGGTACCCCCTCAGCTGTGGCTTCTACTTCCCTGGCACGGCCATGGCTTCAGGGCCCCGGCCACCCTCACTGGGGCTATGGCACAGTGAAGGGGCAGGAGAGGCCTGGGGCTCTGGAGTCAGATGGACCGAACCTGCCTCTGCCACTCAGCTGTGTAACCCTGGGGAAAAAATGACCAAAGGACTGACTTTACAGGACGGTCTGGAGAGTGGAAGGAGGTTGTGCGTGACAAGAGCCTGGGACATAATAATCCGTCATAAATGCAACCTAAAAACAAAGCAGAGGGTGTGAACAGGAGGGAGCCGCCCAAGCATCCCCTGCTCCAAGCTCCAGTCTCCAGAGGCAGGGCCCAAAAATGACAGTGGAGGGAGGTGTCCCCAGGCCTCCCTGCCCAGCCTCCAGGCCATGGGGACAGCCAGTGGGGCAGGGAGGACAGAAGCTGGAGGGAGGGCAGTGCCTTCTTCCCCAACCCCCACCTGTACCCCCTCCAATGCGGAAGGAAGATCTCAGGAGAAGGCACTCCCAGAAGGCCTCTCCCCCGAGCTGGCCCCTCGGCTCACACCGACCCTGGCTGCCAGCAGCAGTTTTCTTAATAGAAGCCAGGTGTGGGCCAGATGCCCTGGCGGAAGTGGGGGGCAGGGCCAGGCAGAGGGCAGCATTCCAGGTCCTGCTGCCCCCGCACAAGCAACCAAGCACAGGCACTGTCCCAGAAGCTAGGAGGGGGTGGGAGCCACCCACGCTCTTCCCGGGTCTCCTCGGCCCAGAAACCCCCTTCTGGGGGGCTCCCTCCCTCTTCTCTGAACTTGGAGCCCTTGGACAGCAGCCACTGCATCTCTACCTCAGCACCGTGACTGCCCCCCGCTGCTGGAGGAGGAGGAGAGAAAGGAGAAAAGGGTTCAGCTGGATGAGCTGGCCAGAGGCACTGCCCAGCTGGAGCAGGAATGGAGGTGCCGGGCGCTGTGGCCTGGACCCTGGGGAGGAGAGGGTGACCTGAGACAGCTGCACGGAGAGGGCATCAGTCTCCCTCCTCGAGCTGAGCCTGGGGCCCCTTTCCAGGCAAAGACTGAAGGTTATTTAGCACAGAAAGCTACAGTGAGGCCCACTGCTCACGCTGCCCTGAGGTTCACACAGCTCCACCACAGCCAAGGGGCGAGGAGACCAAGGAACCAAGACCCAGACTCGAGGAAGCAGGGCCAGGGTGGAGCTAAAGCCACTTCTGCTGGGCTTGGTTCACCTGCCAGGATGGGGCCTCCTCTTGGTCTTCGGCCAGTCAGAGGTGGAGCTGACTGCACTGCCCTGGGAAAGAGCTGCAGTTGGCTGTATGAAAGGGGGAGAGAGAGAGAGAGCGAGAGCGAGAGCGAGAGAGAGAGAGAGAGAGAGAGAGAGAGAGAGAGAGAGAGGGAGAGGGAGAGGGAGAGAGGGAGAGAGGGAGAGAGGGAGAGAGGGAGAGAGGGAGAGAGGGAGAGAGGGAGAGAGGGAGAGAGGGCAAGAAGGAGAGAGGGAGAGAGGGAGAGAGGGAGAGAGGGAGAGAGGGAGAGAGGGAGAGAGGGAGAGAGGGAGAGAGGGAGAAAGAGAGAGAGAGAGAGAGAGAGAGAGAGAGAGAGAGAGAGAGAGTGTGTGTGTGTGTGTGTGTGTGTGTACGCTACTACTGCTTGGGTTTAGACTGGTGGATTACCCTTGACCCCGGGTGGGGAACAAGTCCTAGAAATGGAGATGAGGCATCTCTGCTGGGCCTGGGGCCTCGCTGGGGAGCTCTGCCCACAAGCTGGCAGCAGAACCCTGAACTGCACCTTCCTCAGGAAAGAAGGCTCCTCAGCTTCTAGAAGAATTTTTTAAAATGTAAATCTGCTCATTTCATTGTTGGCTTATAACTCTAATGGCTCCCAAAACACAGGTGACAAGCCCCTGACTCAGGCTCCTAGGACAAGCTCAGCCCGCCCCAGGCCGTCCACAGCAGCACTCAGGCCTCAGCCCCAAGCCAACTCCTCAGGGAAGCACTAAATCACTCCAGCAAGAGGAGCCCCCCAGCAATTGCCCCGTGTCTGTCTTGTTCACCACAGAACATCATGTGCCTGGCACCAAGTTGTTCTCAAATGAATGAACGAGTCCCCAGTGGCTCAATGCCTGCAGCATGAACCCATCGCCAGGCCTCCTCGTTTGGAACTCGAAGGGCCACATGCACCCATGCACAGCCAGACACAAACTGAACCCGCTCAGCGCCCGGGGCCCACAGATCAGGCAGGCCCCCCAGCACCAGGGCCTGGAGGGGTGCAGAGGGTGGGGGCTGGGTCTTCTTGGCTCCTCTGTGGCTGGCCTCCGCTGACAGTTACCAGGAAAGGTGACTAGGGATGGGGGTTTCAAAGGAGAGGAAGTTGGAATCTCAAATTAGCTTCCTGAAGCCACAGGATGCTTCCACCAAAGGCCTGTGGGCAGCCTGGCTGCCCCCACCCTGTGATCAAAGCTGGATCCTCCCAAGACCCAGAACATGCTTCCCAGAAAGAGCTTCGAGCCACCTCCCAGGTGACCCCCACGTACCCACCAGGCCTCAGCCAGGGGCATGGGGCATGGCAGAATCTGTGTGCCAGAGGCTGAGCTGCCCTTGCCCGCGCCTGCTGGAGCCGCTGGGGCCTCAATCCAGCTCCGCTGCCCACACAACTCACCTGGGAGGCCTCGGGCTTGGCTCTGGGGTCAAAGATGCGCAACTGCTTGTCCTGGAAAAGCAGAGAGGAGAAAACAGCACAATCAGGCAGGGGAGGTCTTCTGGGAGGGGGCCTATCTCCCCCACCCCTAGGCTCTGATGGTCCCACACCCAGTACACAGGTTGAGCATCAGGCACCAGGCGACCCCTCCCCAGCCCAGTTCCTCCTTCTCACAGCAGGGGGCAGGCCCCCTTTCCAGCCACAGTCACCCACAACAAAAACTGTGACAAGAGTTCACATTTCCTGAGCACCTATTTTGTGACATGCATGATCTCACCCTATCTTTCCAACCACCTTATGAAGCCATTCTAACACCATGACCCCTTCACAGATGGAGAAACTGAGGACCAGAATCAAACTCTAGGTCATCAGCCACTACACGTGTGTCCAGCCCTGTGCTCAGCCCAGCCTAGAGGGGCTCACAGGACAACATCATTTCTACACTTAACTTGGCGTCTAACCAGGACGGCAAGCTTGCACATCCATCCATCACTCAGCACGCAGTTACTGGTTCAGAATACCTGACTGAGGGTGGGGATGGGAACAGACGAAAAAAGAAACAAAACAAAACAAAACAAAATGCCCATACCTTATATAAACAGCTTTCTTTCTGTGGAATAATCTTTCTGCGTGTGTGAGTGTGAAAGTGTACATAAATGTACATGCATAAAGAACTGGGGGAGAGGAGGCGGAATCTGTATCCGTTGACTATTTACAGGCTTGGCCATGATAAATTGTTAACTGCAAAAAGGAAAATGCAGAGTTACGTGGTGTGGTGTGATTCTACTGTGGTAAAAGTAAAAAACTCCATTTGTCTGACCACATTCCTGTATGTTTTGCAAGTCTGCTGAGTAAGGAGAAAGGTCTTGACAGGCACGGGCTGTGTTTTAATGCTGGCACCTGTGGTGAGGCAGGTGAGGGGTGATCAGCTTTTCCTTTTTATATCTTAGCACAGCTCCACTTTTTTCCAATCAGCCCAGATTCATATCTTCTTATTTCAAAAAACAATCAACCAGCAATGAACAACTGGAATTTGAAATTAAAAGCACAATACCATTTACATCAGCACCCCCGAAAACTGAAATACTTAGCTAGAAATCTAACAAAATGGGACTTTCCTGGTGGTCCAGTGGTTAAGACTCCATGCTTCCACTGCAGGGGGTGCAGGTTCAATCCCTGGTCAGGGAACCAAGACCCTGCATGCCACGCGGCGCAGCCAAAAAACAAACAAACAAACAACAACAAAAAAAACAAACTAACAAAATACGTATAAGATCTACATGAGGAATACTACAAAACCGCTAAAAGAAAAATCACAGAACTAAACAAACAGAGAGATATTCCATGTTCACAGTTAGGAATATTCAATATTGTCAAGATATCAGCTCTTCCCAACTTGACTTATAGATTCAATACAATCCCAATGACCATCCCAACAAGTTTTGTGAATATCGACAAACTGATTATGAAGCTTATGTGGAAAGGAAAAAGACTCAGAATGGTCAACACAAAATAAAGGAGAAGAACAAAGGTGGAGGACTGCTGCTTCCCAGCTATATTCTAAAGCTAGAGTTATCAGGACGGTGTGGATCTGCACAAGGATAGACAAATAGATCAATGGAACAGAACAAAGAGCCCAGAGAAAGACCCCCTTAACTATAGCCAGCTGATCTTCGACAAGGGTGCAAAGGCAATAACATGGAGCAAAGACAGTCTTTTCAACAAATGGTGCTGGAACAACTGGGCATCCACATGCAAAGAAATGAATCTAGACATAGACTTTACATCTTTCGCAAAAATCAACTAAAAATGGATCATAGTCTTAAACATAAAAACACAAAACTTTATTATAAAACCTCTAGAAGATAGCATACGAGAAAACCTAGGTGACCTTGGGTTTGGCAATGACCTATTAGATACAATACCAAAAGTGTGACCTATGAAAGAAAAAACTGATAAACGGGACTTCATTAAAATTATAAACTACTGGTCTGCAAAAGACACTGTTAAGAAAATAAAAAGACATGCCACAGACTGGGAGAAAACATTTGCAAAGCACATATCTGAGAAAGAACTTATACCCAAAAAACACAAAGAAGGGCTTCCCTGGTGGCGCAGTGGTTGAGAGTCCTCCTGCCGATGCAGGGGACATGGGTTCGTGCCCTCATCTGGGAGGATCCCACATGCCGCGGAGTGGCTGGGTCCGTGAGCCATGGCCGCTGAGCCTGCGCGTCCGGAGCCTGTGCTCCGCAACGGGAGAGGCCACAACAGTGAGAGGCCCGCATACCACAAAAAAAAAAAAAAAAAGAGCAAAGAACTTGAATAGACATTTTCCCATAGATACACAAATGGCCAACAAGCATGTGAAAAGATGTTTAACATCACTAATCCTCAGATAAATGCAAATGAAAATTATAGTAAGATATCACCTCATATGCGACAGAATGGCTACTATCAAAAAATCTAGAATATAACAAGTGTTGTTGAGGATGTGGAAAGTTGGAATCCTTGTGCATGTTGGTGGGAACATAAAATGGTACAGATGCTATGGAAAACAGTCTAGCAGTTCCTCAAAAAATTAAAAATAGAATTATCATATGATCCAGCAATTCTGGGTATAAACCCAAAAGAACTGAAAACAGGGTCAAAAAGAAATATTCACACACCCGTGTTTGCAGCAGCATTATTCACGATAGCCAAGACACAGAGGCGCAACCCAAGTGTCCACTGACAGATGAATGGATAAACAAAACATGGGACCTCCCTGGTGGTAGAGTGGTTAAGAATCCGCCTGCCAATGCAGGGGACATGGGTTCGATCCCTGGTCCAGGAAGATCCCACATGCCATGAGCAACTAAGCCAGTGTGCCACAACTACTGAGCCTTCACTCTAGAGCCCAAGAGCCACAACTACTGAGCCCACAGGCCACAACTACTGAAGCCTGCGCACCCTAGAGCCCATGCGCCACAACTACTGAAGCCCACATGCTCTAGAGCCCGTGTGCTACAACTACTGAGCCTGCGTGCTGCAACTACTGAAGCCTGTGCTCCGCAACAAGAAAAGCCACCGCAATGAGAAGCCCATGCACTGCAACAAAGAGTAGCCCCCGCTCTCTGCAACTAGAGAAAGCCAGCGCACAGCAACAAAGACCCAACACAGCCAAAAATCAAAACAAAACATGGTATACACATTCAGTGAAATATTTTTCAGTCTGAAAAAGGAAACCCTGTCACATGCTACAGTATGAATGAACCTTAAGGACATTATGCTAAATGAAATAAACCATTTACAGAGGGACAAATAATGTATGATTCCATTTATATGAGATATTTAAAGTAGTCAAATTCATAGATATGGAAAGTAAAATGATTACAAGAGGCTGCTGAAGGGGCCAAAGAGAAGTTGTTCAGTGGGTATAGAGTTTCAGTTCTGTTTCACAACAATGTAAATATACTTAATATTAGAACTGTATATTTAAAATGGTTAAGATGGCAAATTTTATATGTGCTTTTTTATACCAAAACTTAAAAAAAATAGCTCAGTCCACAAAAAGATATGGAAGACCTATAAATGCATATTACTAAGTGAAAGAAGCCAATCTGGAAAGGCTACATATTCTGTGATTCCAACTATATGACACTCGACATCCAGGAGAAGGCAAATCTTACAGAGACAACAAAAAGATCAGTGGTTGCCAGGGGTTTGGGAAGAGGAAGGCAGGGATGAAAGAGTGAAGCACAGTGCACTTTTTTAGGGCAGTGAAACTATCCTGTGTGATGCTGTAATGATGGATACATGACGTCATGCATTTGTGGGAACCCATAGAAAGCACATCAAGAGTGAACCCTGGGGACTTCCCTGGTGGTCCAGTGGCTTAAGACTCCATGCTCCCAATGCAGGGGGCCCAGGTTCGATCCCTCATTGGGGAACTAGATCCCACATGCCGCAACTAAGAGTTCGCACACCGTAACTAAAGATCCTGCATACTGCAACGAAGATCCCACAAGCGGCAGCGAAGATCCCACGTGCCACAACCAAGACCCAGCACAGCCAAATAAATAAATAAATATTTTTTTTTAAAAAAAGAAAGACCAGGGCTTCCCTGGTGGCACAGTGGTTGAGAGTCTGCCTGCCGATGCAGGGGACATGGGGTTCGTGCCCCAGTCCGGGAAGATCCCACATGCCACGGAGCGGCTAGGCCCGTGAGCCACAACTACTGAGCCTGCACGTCCGGAGCCTGTGTTCCACAGCAGGAGAGGCCACAACAGTGAGAGGCCCGCGTACCGCAAAAAAAAAAAAAGAGTGAACCCTAATGTAGATTGTGGGCCTTAGTTACTGTAGCAACATTGGTTTAACTATAACAAACGCACCTCACCAATGCAAGATAGAGTGGGGAGGGGAATATGGGGACTCCTGGCCCTGTCTGCCTGGCCCTGCCTAGGTGCTTGGGATTCAGACAGAGCAGACAGTCCCTGCTGAGTGCTGGTGTCTGCAACCCAGAGGTGTTCACAGGTAACTCTGGGGAGGAACCTGGACCTGACTCGAGCACAGAGGACAAGTGGAGCTTGTACTGGAAAGGGAAAGGCATTCGAGGGAGGAGGAAGAGAATGAGCAATGATGTGGAGACAGGAGCTTGCTGGCATGAGATGTGGAAGGAAGACAAGGTCATACAAGGAGAGTGAATGGCAGGAGTGGGGGGCAGCAGGCAAGCACACAGCTGGACAAGGGAGGGGTCAGCCTGCAGAGGCCTCGAAAGCCAGGCCTCCCTTCATGGGCCTTCACGGGCAGGGTCCCAGGGTTCTCCTTCCAGCTGCAGTTTACTGAGCACTTGCTACATGCCAGGTGGGCACCAGACACAGTCCAGGGGTTAGTTCTGAGGCACCGTCCACTCCACAGGCTCGGTCGGGAGGAGGCTGCTTAGAGACAGACAGCGATCAGACAGACAAGGACAGTGAGGGACACAGGATGGAGACAGGCAGAAAGAACAGTGAGAGACAGAGAGAGGATGGAGAAAGATAGAGGGTCAGAGAAGAACAGAGGCACAGAAAGAAAGAGAGAAAGACAGAGAACAGAGACAACTATAGACACAGAAAAGACAGAAAGGGACAGTGAAAGAACCAGAGATTGAGAACAGAGACAGGGCAGCACGAGACAGACAGAGGATGGGTCAAGCAGTGAGTGACATTGGATCTTGACAGATGACAGGCAAGAGAGAAGGCCTCCTGGTAGCAAGGGCCACTCCCACCCCTGTGGAAACCAGACAGGCAGGGTTAGGACGCCACATCCACCATTGATGTGCTCTGTGGCCTGGGCAAACCCCTGAGCCCAGGGTGGGGTGAGGGTGATGGCAGCACTTCTCACAGGTCAGAGGCACAGTCTTGGGACCTGGGTACCTCCCTAAAGGCAGCTGGGCCATCGAGTGCAGAATTCCAACAGGAGGTCCAGACCAGGCTTCAGACTGGGCACTGGGGGCTGGATTGGCGCTGGTGGAGCCTGCAGGGCCGGGCAGCGGGGGTGGCATTGGGCTGCCGAGGCGCTGGGCTCACAGGCACACTCCCGGTGGAGTGGGAGCCCAGCTGGCCAAGCCCAGCCATCTGTGGGTCCAGCGCACCCCCTAGCGGCCACCTGCTCCTCCCCTCGGCCTCAGGAGCTGGGAGGGGAGCCGGAAGGGGCTTCACTGGGCTGAGCCAGCCCCTCGCCCTGCAGGGGCATCAGGAGGCCTGCAGGTAGAACTGCTCCAAGGCAGGACAGGAGTCATAACCAGGTGGCCAGGGAGGTTTTCCCCGTGGTGTTGGCGGGGAGCACAGTGTGGAGACCAGGGCGGCTCTGATGAGAAGAATGTTGCTGACCACTGGTCAAGAGGGGCTCAGGCTCCCTCCTGCTGAGGGTGGGCCCCTCACGGGCTCCCCCCACACTCTCAGAACAAACCCATGGGCACCTCCACCTGGACTGCGGTCACAGGGGCAGCCTCCCTCCTGCACCACTCCCCAAGGGCTTGCAACTTTTGACGAACCCATTCAGGATCCTGAGGCTCCCTTTACAGCAAAGGAAGGGGCAGTGGACACAGGACTGTGGTGATGCCTGGCACTCACTGACACATAACACCCTTCAAGGACAGTGTCCTCCCCCAGGATGCCGCACTCACATCAACAGTATCGCAAGGCCCTGTGTCCCCACAGGTAACCAGGTCTAGGAACTGGGGTGGGAGCTGGGGGTGCCTCCCCTGGGCACCACTCCAGGCAACCCACTTGGGAAATCTATGCTTCTCGTCCCTCCGCCTTTGGGCTCTGGGTGGAGAAGGCACAGAGGTCCACCAGACTCAGAGATGGCCTGCTCCATTAATCCATCCCCCCAAGACACCAGCAGGCGAGGAGTTGAGTCGCCATCCCAGGACACAATGGGGACAGGGTGCTCTGTGACTGGGTAGCACTTCCTTGTCCACCTGCCCCGCTCCAGGCCCAATTTTGATGGTAAATGGTGCTCAGACCCCTGGGGACATGGGGCTGGACTCCCATAACAGAGAAGCCCCCTGTAACCAGCAGGGGGGCAGTCCAGAGTTCAGGAGCCCAGCCTGGGTGGTGGGAAGAGGATGAGACCAGCGGCCCAGGGTTCCTCTCGCAAGGTTGCAGCCAGATCCTGGGAAAGCTGTCCCCAGGGGTGGCACCCTGGGGACTGCCGTGACTGCAGGGTTTGTGGTGAGGCCCTCCATCTCTGGGTGCTGAGGGCTCGCAGCTGTCACCCCTCCTGGCACTGCTGCCCACAACTATGCGCATGTCCAGTGACTGGTCAGCATGGGGACAGGGCCCAACCCCCTTGCCTCAACAGGAACAGCTCCTGCGTAGTTCCACAAACAAGGCATCTGCAAGCAGTCCCTGGACCCAATGCCCTCGTCCCGCTCCTAGGTACCCCCAGCCCCATGCTCCGTCAGGCCTTCCCCCGGGAGTCACTTCTCCCTGCACTGGCCTCCCTCCTGGAGGCTGACATGCTCCTTGCCATCACCCCACCCCCACACCGTGTCCTCCACCACGGTGACCGCTGCCTGCTGCCCTCAGAACAAAGCCCTCGCATGGCCTCAGGCTCGGCCTCAGCTGGCCCAACCCTGTCCCCGGCCATACCCCTCACCTGGCTGTCTCTGAACACAGCAGGACCCCCGGGAGACAGGACCCTCGGGAGAGTGCCTGTCTCCTAATCGATCCCTCTGCAGCCTCATCAAAGCCAGACTCAACCACACTGGGGGTTCTGACCACTCTGGGGGGGTCCGGTTCATATCAGGCTCAGCTGGGCCAGGAGCTCTGGGGAGTGCCCGCACCTCTGGCTGCTCCACAGGAAACGACCCACATCCAGCCCCCAGATACCTGCTTCCCAGACACCCTGCCTGGGGCGGGGCTGGGCTGGGGGCCTGGAGCCAAGTGTACGCAGGGCGGAGGCCACAGGCTAGACTGGCCTCGTGGGTTGCAGCTCTCGAGTGAAGGCCCGTCCAGGCCACAGTACCTGCGGGCAGGGTGGGGTGCTGGCCGGCAGCTTGGGCGAGCTCTACAGAAGCTGCCTTCCTCCCCGTCCAGGGCCATGGCCCAGGCAGGCTGATGTGTGGGCCGTCGCTGAGGCCAGTCCCTGCTCAGAACATTCACGGGGTGTGGAGACTGCACCTGTCTGCTCAGGGCTGCTCCATCACCATGGAAACCAAGGCCCCTTCCCGCTGACCTCCTGTCAAGCTGCCTGCGGCCATGCGCTGCAGCTCTGACCCCCTCAGGCACCCACTGGAGCTGTGAGGCAGAGGAAGAGCAGGTCCCTCCCTCAGGGGCTGGGGCTTTCCGCACACTTCCTCACGGACTCACATGTGGGACGGGCAGCCCTGCTCTGTTCAACCTCCAGGCTCAGAGGGCTGACTGCGCACCCATGGACACATGTCTCCCCCCAAAGCCCAAGCTGGAGCCCAAGGCATTCACAGAACAGCCCCAGGGCCGTCTCCTCTGGAAAGCCGCTGGCTAAAATGTATCAACCACCTTAAGAATCTTCACAGCCTGCAGCCAGCAACACCCCCTCATAGGAATCTAGGTGGGGGTGGGCAAGCTCTAAGGCCCACGGGCCACACATCCAGCCTGACACCTGTCTCTACCAATGCAGTTTTACTGGGACACAGCTAGGCCCTTCATGTATGTACTGCCCATGGCTGCTGCTCTGCCACAAGGTGCACTGACAGAGACAGCCTGGCCTGCAAAACCCAAAGCATCTACTATCTGGCCCTTCACAGAAAAAGTCTGCCCCTGCTCTAGGCTAAGAAACTCACAGAGAAGACAGAGAAAAACCCTATATACAAATACATTCAAACGTTCCAGCTTATAACACAGTGACATAAACTGGAAGTAATCCATGCTTCTGAGAGTAGGAGCTCCACTGAGAAAACTGTGAATCTATATGATTAAATATTTCCCATGACATTTATTAAATTTTTGATGAATTAGAGAAAATGTTTATTATGTGGAACAAAAAAAGTTCAGGATAAACTAACATGGAGAGTATGATTCCTACACGTACAGAAAAAGCATAGAGAGAAAGATGCCAAAATGGTGACAGGCCCTGTCCCTGGGTGGAAGGGTTACAGGTGACTTTTTTTTTTGGCTTCTTTACTTTTTCACTGCTCTCCAAAATTTGTAAAACAAGCATAAACTACTATGCTTGGGTGATAAAAAGAAAACACCTGGGCTTCCCTGGTGGCGCAGTGGTTGAGAGTCCGCCTGCTGATGCAGGGGACGCGGGTTCGTGCCCCGGTCCGGGAAGATCCCACATGCCGCGGAGTGGCTGGGCCCGTGAGCCATGGCCGCTGAGCCTGTGCGTCCGGAGCCTGTGCTCCGCAACGGGAGAGGCCACAACAGTGAGAGGCCCGCGTATCACAAAAAAAAAAAAAAAAAGAAAACACCTCCCATGACAATTCCCTTCCAGCTTCCTCCTCGCTCCCATCCTGTCTCATTCTGTCTCTCTCTCTCTCTCTCTCTCTCTCTCTCTCTCTCTCTCTCTCTCTCTCTCTCTCTCACACACACACACACACACATGCTGTGGAGACAGCACAGAGGGGGGTTTTCAGTGGAGGGGGAGGTCACAGCCCAAACACAGGACTCTGTCCAGGCTGGTCCCTCTGCCTGGGACACCTGTCCCTTCCTCAGTAAGGGTAGCCCCGACCTCACTGTCCCTGGGAAGCTGTGTCACCATCGTTTTGCCCGAGCAAGGGAACCATGTGACTGCCTTGCCCTAGAGCATGGCTCCTTAGGGACCTAAGGGGACAGTAGCCCCGTCTGACTTACCTCTCGACCCCCAGAGCTCAGGCCAATGTCTGGAGCCTACTGTTTAATAAACCAAACAGGGGGAAAAAGTGGATGAAGACCAGGAAATGGGGCTTCCAAGAAGGCAGAGAGAAGAGAAAGTGGGAAATAGAATCCTCCCGTGTATGCAGGCCCCACATTTTCTCTTCAGAGGCGTCCTCAACCCCACCCCAGCCAGCTCTGGTCCCCAACCCCCCACAGCCACACTTCCTGGAAGAGCCCTTGCAGGCTCCTTCCTCACCTCCAACCTTCCTTCACGTGTGGCCTCAGGCAGCAGACACCCTGCAAGCTCCTGAAGGTCTCATGACCCAAATCCACAGGTATGTCAGCCACGTCTTCTCAGACCCTTCCCGTGTTCCCTGGACGCCCTCTAGCCTGGGTCTCAGGGCTTCCTTCCTCCCACCAGGCGCTCCCCCGTCTCCTCACAGGTTCTGGTCCTTCCTCAGCCTCCCTCTGCCTCTGCTCTCAACCCTTCTCTCCCACTTAGGGCACCCTCGTCCCTCTACAGGTGCCACATAAACACAGACGCCACCCAGGCCTCCACCTTCCCCTCAGACCACTGCCCAGAGCCAAGCACACGGACTCAACTGACACCTCCGCCCAGACCTCCCCGGCACCTCCAACCTGGGGAATGCCCAGTCTCGGTGGCAGGCCTCCAGTCTGTAACCCAGGAGCTGGCCTCGGAACCCCCCCACCCCTCACACACAGCCCACCAACAAACTCGCAGCTCTCTCCTCCCCAACTCCCTCGTCCCCGCCTGCAATTCTCTGTCCACACTGCAGCAGGGGAACCTCAAAATGCAGATCTGCTTGCCTCACGCCTCACCTACCCACCTCTGGCTTTAAAAACACTCCAGTGCTTTCCCGTTGCTTCTGTAGTAACAAACGCAACCCTGTGTACGCAGCTCTGCTCTCTGCCCCCAGCACGCTCCCCCTGCCCCGCACTATGAACCCTTCCCTCACAGCCCTTGCCAGAGGCCAAGCCTCCCCTGGCCTCTCCAACCACTCAAAGCACCTCATGTCCCTCTTTCACAGCCTGGGTCACAATTATCCTTTTATCTGTACGATCCCTGGACCCACATCGGCCACCCCCACTAGCACAGGACTCAGTGGGCACAGGACCTGGCATCACCGAGGACCCTGAGGCCTTCTGACTGGCCAGAGGGCCAGCACAGTGCCCAGCTTGTGGACACTGCCTAACACGACCCTCACGGAGAGGCAGGCAGTTTGGACAAAGCAGCCAGGCAGCCAGGTGAGGCTGGCTGAGGGTGGTGTTGGGAGCCCCAGAGGTCCAGTGTGGGGCTTTCTTTAGTGGGGTGGGGGCTTCAAGAGACAGATATGAGCCAGAGGCATGAGGACAAGGAAGGTGAACACCTATCCTGGCATCAGTTTGCTGCTGCCCCACAAGTACTGCCGAGTCTGACAGGTACAGCCCAGGACACGGGCTCTGCGACACAACAGCCCTGGCAGAGCTGGACATGCCTCAGGTCCCCCACAAGCACTTACTCAAGTCTCACTGCCCACCCTTACCTTACATGTCGTGCCCACCAGGGCTCCGTCCCGGCTCCAGGCGGCACCCTGCACCAGGTCCCCGTGGGACGCCAGCTCTGCAGAGAAGCGGCCAAGGTCAGGAGGGGTCCAGGGTCCCCCCAACCCTGTCCCACGCAATGAGGGCATCAGGGAAGCGGGCGCAAGCAGGCCTGGCTTGGGGATAATTCTGGGAAAGGGGCAGCAGCAGCAAGGGTGCTTCAGGCAGAGGAGCAAGGGCAGCAGCTCCTCCCAGATTGGGGGGGGTGCTTTTGCGGGGGGGGGGTGCTTCCTTCCGCCCTGCCCTCCTCAGGCCACGCTCCCACTCCCTTCCCAGGCTCCCTGCTCCTGGGCCACCCCACTCTGCTCAGTCACCAACATCCCCCCAACCCCTGCAAACCACGGACGTGTCACACACACACCGCCCTGGGCCCCTACTTGGGCCATCCCCATTCCCTCCCCCCACAGCATGACAGTTTTAAAATGTGTCACAAATTCTTTGACACTTTTCCTGTTATAGACCGAATTGTGTCTCCCACAAAAAGATGCTGAAGTCCTAACCCTCAGCACCTGTGAAGGTGATTTTATTTGGAAATAGGGTCTTTGCAGATGATCCACCAGGTAGAACTGAGATGATGATCAAGTTAAGCTGATATTGCTAGAATGGACCCTAATCCAGTATGAACGGTACCCTTGTGAAAAGGGAAATCAGAGAGAAGATGCATGCACAGAGAGAAGATGATGTGAACAGAGGGAAGACGGCCATCGACATGCCCCAAGAAACACCTGAAGCCACAGAAGCTGAGAAGGGGACCTGGAACATATTCTCCCTCACAGCTCAAAAGGAACCAACCCTGCCAACACTTTAATTTTGGACTTCTGGTCCCCAGAATTGTGAGACAATAAATTTGCTTGTGGTACTCCGTTACAACAGCCCTAGAAAACTAACACCTCCTTTCAAAATGTGGGTCCTGGGCTTCCCTGGTGGTGCAGTGGTTGAGAGTCCGCCTGCCAATGCAGGGGACACAGGTTCGTGCCCCGGTCCGGGAAGATCCCACATGCCGTGGAGCGGCTGGGCCCATGAGCCATGGCTGCTGGGCCTGCGCGTGCGGAGCCTGTGCTCCGCAACGGGAGAGGACACGGCAGTGAGAGGCCCGCGTACCACCAAAAAAAAAAAAAAAAAAAGAAAAAGAAAAAAATGTGGGGCCCGATTCCCTTCTTCTTGAGTGTGAGCAGGACTCAGAGACTTGCTTCTAACGGAGAACATGTACCTTCCAAAGCTGGGGCGTAAATGGCACCGTAACCTCCTCCGTGATGCCTCTCTTGGACTGTCCACCAGGGGAAGCAGCTGCCATGTAATGAGGGTGCTCAAGCAGCCCACAGAAAGGCCCATGGGGGAGAACTGAGGCCTCCTTCCCACAGCCAGCATTGTGTGAGTGAACCACTTAGGAAGCGGATCCCTCCACCCCAGTCCAGCCTTCAGGTGACGGCAGCCCCACCTGACAGCTCAACCCCAACCTCATGAGGAGCCCTGAGCCAGAACCACCCAGCTAAGCTGCTCCCAAATCTCTGACGTTCAGAAACTGTGAGATGATAAACGTTACCAGCTGTTATAAGCCTCCAGTTTTCGGGGTAATTCTTTCTGCAGCAATAGGAAACTACTATGACAAGGTCTACTCCCCTGAGGTTAATCCCAGCCCTGTCACCTGCTTGCACTGTGGCCTTGGTCAAGTTATTTAACCTCACCTGTAGCATGGGAATGGCAACACCCCCCCCATGTGAAGCCCTCAGCACAGCGCTGGGCACATGAGAAGGGCTTGAGAGATGCTAGTTACAGCTGGGGTGACTCTGATGACACACTGTCAGGTGGCCTGCACCGGGTTAGGGTGGTCTCCTCCACTGCACCAGCAGCACTTTGGGGGCAAGTGGCACAACGGCTCCAGGATGGGTGCTGGCTGACTCCTCAGTCAGGGGGGAGTCCCTCAGACATCCCGTTACACTGTCCGCCCTTGGTCCCAGCCCCAGAAGTGGGGGTATCACCATGGTGAGCCTGACCCACCCTGGACATTCTGCACAGCACTGTGGGGCAAGTCCATCACTCAATTCTCTAAGCCTCATGTCTTTCTTTACCTTGAAGCTGTCAAGGAGGACTCTGCAGAAAGGATTTGGTGATGCTGTCACAGAAAACACCTGGGTTCCGCTGTGGGTCACACTGCAGGGTCATAACCATTCAAATACTGAGGAATCTGACCCAAAGTTGTCACCATCTACAAGTGGTCTGAGTGTGTGCCCCCCAAATTCACTTGTTGAAACCTAACTCCCACTGGGATGGAATCCAGAGGCAGGGCCTCTGGGAGGTGATAAGGCTGTGAGGGTGGAGTCCCATGAAAGGTATTAGGTCTCTTATAAAAGAGGCCCCAGAGAGCTCCCTCACCCCTGCTGCCACGTGAGGACACAGCCAGAGGACGGCCATCTGTGAATCAGGAAGCAGGTCCTCACCAGACACTGAACCTGTTGGTGCCTTGATCTTAGACTTCCAGCCTCCAGAACCGTGAGAAATAAATGCCTGTTGTTTATAACCCACCCAGTCTGTGGGATTTCGTTATAGCAGCCCAAATGGACCAGGACAATATATACTGGGAAAATAACAGAAACAGCACCGGGCAGGGGTCGGGGTGGATGTAGAAACAGCAAAATTCTCATCCCCTAGAGGAGAAATCAGTAGTTTGTTTTCAAAACTGAAATGTCACACAATTCAAGAAATAACAGTATAAGAAAGTTACTTAGACATATGGAGGAAAAAGCAGAAAAAAAGGCTAAGTGAAATGAAAACATATGCCTACGGGATTTAGGGAGGGATGGGGTGTTTGTAACAAGCCTTGTAAAACTATATATAATATATACACACACATATACAAACATACACACACCCATATATATATATATAAGTACATATATATGTATATATAACATGTACATGTGAAACTTTGTTACATGTCTTAAAAGTCATGTTACCAAAATCATAAACAAAGAAACAAAGTGCTGCCAGACAGGGCTGCCCAGGGAGGGACAGTGAGTGTGGCCCATACCTGTGAGGGGCTGCTGCTTGGCGGCATCCCAGACCTTCACGGTCCTGCCCGCCGCGCTCACCAGGACGCCATCTGCGGTGGGGTGAAACTGCAGTACCTCCACCTGGACGTCCTCAGGGCCCAGCACCAGCCCAGGCCCTGAGGGCAGCGCCCCGCCGGGGGCAGGCAGTCGCCAGAGTTTCACCTGCAGGAAAGAGTGAGTCCGTGAGCCCAGGACTGGGAGGGGCCTCGCTGCCTCCAGCCAGCCTTGCCCCGGCTGCCCCCTACCCCAGGGGAAGGGAGGGGACGGGCTCAGGGTCACAAGGTGTGGTTAGGGGCTGAGGGGAAGATGTGGGAGTGGGGAGAGCCAAGCACACTGCTCCCACAGCACCACAGGCCTGCTGTCCTCAGGCAGCCAAGCAGCAGAACGCAGGTCATGGCCACAGCTCAGGGTAAGTGCATGGGAGCACATGGGAGCTGGCGTGGGTTGAGGAACTTAGCAGGAGGGGCTGGACTGCAAACCAGCAGGGCCCTGGTGGCTCATAAGGCCTGGAATAGCTCTTCCAGCCGCTCCACTCACCGTCCTGTCAGCTGAGGCCGTGGCCAGGAGGAAGTCATCAAAGGGAGAGAAGTCCAAGTCCGTGACCAGGTCTGAGGGAGAGAAACAGCTGACACAGGCCAGACGTTGGCCTGCCGGAATGTCCTGTTCCAGCCCACCGTGCCCTCTCCCAAGGCCGGAACCACGGCCCAGGGCCTGAGCTGACCCCTCTGCCTACACAGCAGCAGGCTGAAAGTCCTCCAGGGGAGGGCACCTCTGGAGACCGCAGGTCAATGCCACAGGCCCCCGCCTGCAACACACATCCCCAAGAGCCCTGAATCCCAGGGTGGTCAGGGGCCCATCACTGGGAGGTTAGCAGGATGATGGGCAGGAAGCTCCTTGGATCACCAGGTACCTGCATTCGCCCCAAATCCAGAACCCAGCTCAGGTGAATGGATACAAGCACCGGCCCCCACGGGATTCACATATAGGACAGACTAGAGGCCACCCAGCCCTAACAGACCCTCATCACATCCACAGGGAGACACACACTTCTCTGAAAATGCAGCAAGAGGCGGGCTGTGAACTCAGTGGGGACCCCAAGGTCAGGGGTCGGGGAGGCTTCCTGCAGGGGGCACAGTGGGCCCTGGAGAATATGGAGGGTGGCACAGGTTAGGACATCGGGTAGGCAGGGGGCTGGAGTGACATGCCTGACCTAGGAGTTCTCTGCCCCTTGACAAGCCAGGGCTGGCCCACCTACAGGAGTGCACCTGACCCAAGCCCAGGAAGCCAGCTTCTCTCTGAAGGGAGTTAAACCAGGAATGCGAAGCCTAGCGACAGAGTGCCTTAGGGACTGGCCTGGGTGGAGAGCAACCAGCTGGGAGGAAGCTGTCAGCTCTCAAGCCAGGACCCTCCTAAGGCCTGTGTGTCCAGCTGCTCCTTCAGTTCTGGAAGCTCCCCAAGAGTCTCTCAAATTCATTTTTTTTTTTTTTCGGTACGCAGGCCTCTCACTGCCGTGGCCTCTCCCGTTGCAGAGCACAGGCTCCAGACGCGCAGGCTCAGCAGCCATGGCTCACAGGCCCAGCCACTCCGCGGCATGTGAGATCTTCCTGGACTGGGGCACGAACCAATGTCCCCTGCATTGGCAGGCGGGACTCTCAACCGCTGCGCCACCACGGAAGCCCCCAAATCCCTTTTTGGCTTAAGCAAGCTGGAGTTAGTCTCAGTTCTTTGCAACCAAAGAATCTGAACTGCTCATCTCCGGGGGGCCAGGAGGGGAGGTGGGGCACATGGAGTGAGCCAGATCCCAGTGGGGAACTGAGACTGGGGGTTTCAGGGGAACAGAGATAAGGCCAGGGCTCAGGTGTGGGGGCAGTAGAAATGTAAGCAGGACGGCCAGGCCCAAGTCACCAGAGCAAGGAGCACAGTGACCATCCCTACTGCCAGCATCCCCGGAGGGGCAGAGCAGGTACACTTTCCTCCCAGGCCAGAGCCTGACCCTGGGCATCCTGCCAGAGGAGACAAGGAAGAGAAGGGGTGGGGACTTCCCTGGTGGCGCAGTGGTTAAGAATCCACCTGCCAATGCAGGGGACACAGGTTCGATCCTTGGTCTGGGAAGATCCCACACCGTGGAGCATCTAAGCCCGTGCGGCACAACTACTGAAGCCCATGTGCCTAGAGCCCATGCTCCGCAACAAGAGAAGCTCCCACTCACCACAACTAGAGAAAAGCCTGCGTGCAGCAATGAAGACCCAACGCAGCCAAAAATAATAAATAAAATTTTAAAAATTTAAAAAAAAAAAAAAAAAAAAAGGAAGAGAAGGAGCAGATGGAAAGAGGCACACCTTGGGACAGCCCTAACCTGGACTCCTGGCCACGGAAGCCCTGCCACCCCACCCTGCGGGCTCCTCAAGGGACAGGGCAGGGCCCAGGCTGGGTGCAGACGCTGGCACCCCCAAGGGAATGAGCAGTGGTGATGTGGCCGATCTGAGTGCTCAGTTGTGCCAGCAGGCTTGTGGCCTTCATGTGTGTTTATCTCACCAAATCCTCACAACGACCCATCAGGATGGCACTGTGGTGTCATCCCCAACTGGAGGAAGAGGACACGAGGGCAGAGAGGTTAAGTAACCTGCCCAGAGCTGCACAGCTAAGAAGGGGCAAGGCTGAGGGTCAGGCAGGCAGTCCAGCTTCAGAATCTACATCTTCAGCGCAACACACGGCATTTCCCAACTCAGAGCAGGCACCCAGCCACCACCCCACAGCCCAGTCATAAAGCAACTCTCTCTAGATGCTTCCCAGCCTTCTGCTCCCCAAAGGGCCACTTGGCCCTGATCCAAGAGGCAGAAGGTGCCCCTGAAGGCAGGGTGCCCTAAAGTCAGGGTAGCAGCCCGAACCCAGGCCACCACAGTTCCGCTCCCCCCCCCCCCGCACCAACACCTAAGAAGGCAGACCGGTGCCTGGTGCCCAGACAGCAGGTTCTGAGGAGCTGGAGATCAGCTACCCCTAGAGCAGCTTTCTGGCAAGGCTGCTCCTTCAGGGAGAGGCTCCAGATAGCTGGAGCCACAGTGAGGCTACGATCTGCCAACACAAGCCTGGTTCCCCAGTAACAGGGGGCCCACCACCTTGCAGACGATACCAACTTGAGGCCACTTCCCCATAAGGAAAAAGCATCAAGAAGCAAACAGTGGGCTTCCCTGGTGGCGCAGTGGTTGAGAATCCGCCTGCCGAGGCATGGGACACGGGTTTGTGCCCCGGTCCGGGAAGATCCCACATGCCACAGAGCGGCTGGGCCCGTGAGCCATGGCCGCTGAGCCTGTGCTCCACAATGGGAGAGGCCACAACAGTGAGAGGCCCGCGTACCAAAAAAAAAAAAAAAAAAAAAGAAGCAAACAGCATGGTGCCTAAAAACACCTGGGTTCCGATTCTGGCTCTGCCAGCAGCAATGCCAACACTGCTAAATTCTTTAACTCTTTGAGCCTCAGTTTTCTTAGCTGAAAAATTGGTTATTTAAAAACCTACTTCGGGACTTCCCTGGTGGCACAGTGGTTAAGAATCCACCTGCCAATGCAGGGGACACAGGTGCGAGCCCTGGTCCAGGAAGATCTCACGTGCCGCGGAGCAACTAAGCCCCTGCACCACAACTACTGGGCCTGAGCTCTAGAGCCTGTGAGCCACAACCACTAAGCCCGCGTGCCTAGAGCCTGTGCTCTGTAACAAAAGCCACCACAATGAGAAGCCGGCACACCGCAATGAAGAGTAGCTCCTGCTCACCACAACTAGAGAAAGCCCGTGCGCAGCAACGAAGACCCAATGCAGCCAAAAAAAAAAAAGGGGGGGGGGTATGAGAATGGATTAGAAAGCAGACTTTGTCTACACGCTACAACATTAGATGGATTGCAAAAACATCATTCCAAACGTAACAGATCAGATTCGAAAGACGATGTATAGTGTGAACCCATTTATGTGAAACGTACAGAAAAGGCCGGTCTGTAGAGCAGAAACCAGCAAACGTTTTCTGTTCAGGTTGGGATAGGAAACATTTTAGGCTTCGAGGGACATAGAGTCTCTGTTTCCTTAACTCTGCAGTTGTTGGAAAAAGCAGCCACAGACGGTAAGTCAATGAAGAGGTGTGGCTGTGTTCCAATAAAACTATTTACAAAGACAGGCAGCAGGCCAGATCTGGCCACACAGTAGCTTGCAGCCCCTGCAGCAGAGGCAGAAAGATCAACGGATGCCTGAGGCTGCAGCGCCCAAGGTAGAAATGCATTAACTGCCAAGGGGCACAAGGGGTCTTTCTGGAATAATGGAAATGTTCTAAAACTGGATGGTGGGATATGCAACGTTGTAACTTTAATAAGAGTCATCAAATCCTTCACTTAAAACAAGTAATGTTTATAGTATGTAAATGATACCTCGATAAAGTTGTTTCAAATTTTTAAAAAGGATTGGGTGAGAAAACACAGATACATGCTTAGCACCCAGGGAGCTCTCCATCAGTCTTCACTACTGTTATTTTATTAACCACCACCATCTTCATCAGGACTGCTACACTGAGCTGCACACCCAGACCAGGGACGAAGGATCAGCCCCCTTCCCTCACCCAAGGCTGACCAACAGGCAGCCAGGAGCGCAGTCCAGAAAGTCTGGGCCCATGGCCACTGCAGCTGGACAGGGAAAGGGGAGGCAGCTGGGCCAGCGCTGCTGTAGCCCAAGGAGAGTGAACTGTTCCCTCAAAGCAGGCAGGCTGCCAGACGGACTGCTGGGCACCCCCAGAAGCAGCTCTAGTGGTGGACAAAAGCTCTCTTTGTGAGGGTCCATCTCTGGCCCTGCAGCCCAACCAGCCGCCTCCTCGGAGTGCCCTGAGCAGCCTGGCTGGAGAGGATTCCTGGTGGTGAGAGGTGATCTGCTGGGCTCCAGGTGAGCACACCGGGCTAAGAACTACAAAGGGTTGAGTCTTCTGCAGTGATGGGGAGCCAGCATCAGCCTGGAGCCTGGCACTGGCCGGTACATATCCCCCTCCTTCCAGCCTGACCACCTGGAGCACCCAGCTTCCCTCCTCTCTGCCCAGGCCGGAATTCTCAACCAGGAACCAGCCTTCCAATCCGGACCCCATCTGTCAGAAGACACAGTGAGGAGAACAGGAAGGACCCAGCCAGCCACAGGGCTGTGGGACCAGGTGAGTATGAATCTTTGGCCCCAGGGAGGGAGGGGCAAGTTCCAGGCTTCCTGGGTCCAGTCCCCACTCACCTGAATGGCAGCCCAGGTGGGTCACATGTCTCTTGTCCTCTCCCTGGCCTTCCAGAGGCACGATGCCCACGACGCCTGTCAAACAAACACGGGGACTCTGACTTCAGGCCTAATAGGGATCTGTTACCCAGGACTCCCAGAGCACACAAGACCCAAAAGCTCAGCCTTGGACCTTCCCAGAGCCTCCACCAACTGTAAGGCCACACCCTTTGGGACAGAGTGATTGGCAGAGGTTTCGGTTCCTGCCCCACACAAGAGCCTTCCGTGACATCGACTGTGCAAAGACACTAGGGTAAAAGGTTGTCTCTTTAAGGCACTGTGGGTCATAAGCAGTCAGCCGGGGGCTACCAGTTGCCACCTTCCCAGCTTTAACTGAGAAAGAAGCCCTCACCCAAGGGCAGCAGAGCTGAGGAATAAGGAGAGAGGTCAGGATACAGTGAGATACAGCTCTGCCTGAAGCCTCTGGAATCCTTAGTTCTATAAACCAAAAAGGTATCCATTTCTTGCTTAAGTCAATTTGAGGTCTGAGTTATCACTGACAACCAAAAGAGTCTCAACCAACACAGGGAGCTTTTGCGTTCGTATTGACCCCAGCTGCTCCCAGATGAGGAGTGGATTGCATATAAGGGTAGCTGGAAACAAAGGCGGCAGCCCCCTCCCCACCCTCTAGGCCAAACTCTTGAAGACCATGTCTATACAAAGTGCTGGCAATGCCCGAAGCAAAGTCAATCTGCCTACTGCACATTGACCAGTTTGCAGGGGTCTAAGGCCTTCATGGTGCTGACCTCTGAGCCCTGAGAGGCCCCTCCAAGCCTCTGGCCCCACCCTACCTAGGGTGACAATGTCTGAATCCCCACAACCATGTTCACCTCCCTACCTGGACGGTCAGAGTTGAATGCAATTAAGCTGCAGCTGGCTTTGATATGGTTCCCACATGAGGGGACAGTTCCTGCTCGAATGTCACTGATCCAGGTCTGAAAGTAAAGAACAAAAAACGTGTTGGTCAGGGCTCTGCCTAAAGCAAGGGGTAGGGCATACGGCATAATCCAGGGAACTCGACCTTAAAGTTGCACCATTAGAGATGCGTTCCTTAGGATCAAACCCTGTCCCCACTCACACAGTCCCTTAGAAAATGCAAAATGTCCTTGAAATGATAACCTGTCATTAAGGGGTTGATTTTGCTTACTAAATAAGTTCTCTAATAAGGGGGAGGAAGCTGTCAGAAGGAAGCTCAGGTTGAACAAAGTCAAGAGGCTAACTGGGCAGTGTGTGTGTTGGTGGGGGGTGGAGGGGTTTGATTCTGTTGAAAGGGAGAGAAGCAGAGAAAGGAGAAGTAAGCACCTAAGGTAGAAGACAGACTAGACTTCCTCAGCTGCATTGCTGAAGGCCTCCACCAAGTATGAGGTCTCTTCCAAGCCCCAGGAGAAAACACTCAAGCTCAGAGAGGGGAAAATAAAGGCCTTTCCATGAAGTCCCATAGTCAGGTGAACAATGCACCCCCATAAAAAGGCAATAAGGTCAACACCCGCATACGTGGAGAAGCAGAGGAACACTTTTTCTAAAACGGAGATCGGCGAGGTCCCAATGTTTCCTGTTGGTTTCAGCGCCTCGCAGCATCCCTGCCGCCCGACGATCGAGCACCCACATTTCCCAGCCCACCCACTCACAGTGTCCTGGAAACCACCCCCACCATCCAAGTTTCTAGTTCAATGTTCACCTGCCACGGGTAGAACATTATCATCTTGCATTATTCTCCCCTCCTGATTCATGTTTACTGTATAAATATAGTGACAGGAAATATCTTTGAAAAGAACCCATCACCTGTTCTCCCATCTCCCTAACATATAAACCGTTTTAAGCTCTCCCTGTAATCCCTAATTCCATGCCTGTCTGTTTACCTTGTTGGACTGAGGTCCACCCAGAAACAAGCCCCAGAGCTCCTCAAGTACACTCCAGACCCCCTCCAAGCATTATTGCACTCAGAGCAACGGTCTTAATGCAAATGTGAGAACCTCTCCACCACCAGCCCCCCACAGCCGCTTCAACATTTCGATGGCTCCCCACTGCACTCAGAGTAAAACCCAACTTCTTCCTGTGGCCCTCGGGCTCTGAAGGCCCACTCTGGACTCATCTGACACCATGCTTCCCTGTCACTGCCCTCCATCCACCCTGGCCCACTTTCCATCTTCCACCACGCTCTTTCTCACCCCATTCTTCCTATGGCTGGCTGCTTCTCACCCATCCTGCCATAGCTTAAATGTCACCTCCTCCCAGCAGCCTTCCCAGACTACCCTACTGAGGTTAACCCCACCTCTAGGTCCATCTCCATCTTCATCTTCAACCTGGCCCCTCATGTGTGTTCTTCAGTGCACTTATTAAAACCTGCATTGCCCTTGCATGCCTGTCTTTCTGGCTGTCTCCCTCAAGAGACTAAGCACCAGAGAGAAAGGAAAATGCTGTTGTGTTCACTGCTGTGGTTCCAGCAGCTGGACACAGCACATGGGACGTGCCCAGGAAATATGGTCCAGAGGATAAAAACCGGGTTTTTGCTCCAGGCTGCCCTCATGTGAGATGGTCCCTGATGGGGTCACCAGAGGTCAGTTCCTAGGCTTCACTATTGGAAGACACTCACAGGCCTTCCAAATAATGTTTCGCTGCAGACCAAGGATGGCATCATCTCTGAAGCACACCCCTCATCAGGCCTGCTGCCCATACAGGGCACCGAGGTGCCCTCCCACCACCTGGTTCAGCTCTTCCTCTGGGCTCCACCTGCTAGGGCTTCCCAGGCCCCACCCAGCCTTTGGCAGCATCACCCCAATAGGGGAAGAGCTCACGCCAGCCGCGAGAGGAAGCGCCGGCGGAAACCCGAGGGAGGGGCGCGCTTCTGGCCGAGGAGCTCCCCCTCTCCAGCTGACACACCCGGACTCGCCAAGACCAGGGCAGAGAGGGGCATGTCTCTCACATCCCAGCCCCGGGCAGGGGCGATCGGGGCGGCAGGGAGGAGGAGCCGCCCGGCTCGAGGCGAGGCCGACCGGAAGCCGGGAAGGCAGGCAGCCTCGCAGGCTTCAGGCCTTGGCCCCACTGGGCTGGCTGCGCCGCCTCGGTGGTCCCGGTGCGAGGCGGCCGGGACAGCGGACCACAGGGCTCATCGAGAGGCCAGAGAGTGTCCCGGGAGCTCCAGGCTCTGACCGCCGTGCGGCGACGGACGACCCGGACGACGGCCCCGGGCCTGAAGGGGGCGCGCCTGGGCAGGCGGGCTCGGGGTGGGGGGGGTCCCCGCGCTGGGCCAGAGGAAGGGAAGGGGTGGCCGCAGGGCAAGGGGCGACGACAGCCGGCTCACCTCGCGGCGGGGCGGCCGAGCTTCCGTATGCCGGAACTTGGACACCTTGAAGCGGTTCATGGCGGCGGGGACCACGGCGCGCACAGCTTCGAGGACCCGGGCGTCGGCTCTCAGGTGAACCGCGAGCAGCCTCGACTCCCGCCTCCTCCCGCCCCACCCACGGCCCGCCGCTCGCGACCACGCCTCTATGCGCCTCAGGCCAATCGCAGCCCGCTCCGGTCCACCGAGCCACTCCCCCAGCCCCTCTCCCTCCGCGCGCACGCCGCGGGCCCCGCCCCCCAGCCAATCGCCGCTCGGCCCTCCCTAGAGGCCACGCCCCGATGCCGAAGGCTTGGCTGCGCGGGTCCGGAGGTCACGTGCGGCGCGCTGTCCGCTCGCGGTCCCGCCGGGCGTGCAGGACAAGGGGCAACAGCTGCGATTTTGTGGCCAGGGATTTGCCTCCGGAGGCTTTCCAGTGTGCGGGGCACGCCCTTCTCCGGGAGGAGAGAAAGCAAAAGTGAACTAGATCCACTTAGGAGACTGGGAACGCTCTCAGGGAGAGAGGGGCCGCTGGCACGGGTCACACAGGTAGTGGCAGCGGAGGGGAGCCCAGGTCTGATGCAAATCCCTGTCCGTGGGACCTACTCTATAGGCTCCGCATCCCACCCACCCTGCTTAGGTCATGTGGGCTCGGTAGGAGAGGGGATGGAGACTTAAGCGTCCCCTTATAAGGGCGAGTCAGACCTTGGGCGCGGTGGGGCAAAACTCCTCGAAGGAAACCAATCAAGTATAGATAAGCTGAAAGGGAAGTAGATAAGGGCCATGGAGAATCTCTTAAACAGCACATTTGCCCAACCGGTGCTGCTTGGTTAGTCCCCGGACAAACCTGGGGCGATGCATTCCACAAGCCTTTCTCTTCGCTTTGAAAATGTGATTCCAGAATATACTTTCTGCTTAAGAACAGACATAACACCTGCTCAGGCGTGTCTGGAAAGGGCACTTTGATCTGAGGAACCGCGAATGATTGGTCGCAACGTCCCGCTGCTGTGAAAATTCGTCTTCCTCAGCCTGCCGCAGACAACAGCCTCAACTTAGGCAGGCTGCCCAGAAGGTAACTCTGAAAGCTTAGTCTGGCGATGGGCATGAATGGACTCCAAAATGCAAGTTCTTTTTTTCAGTTCTCACAGGTAAAATGTGACCACTCAGGGGCCCTTACTGAGTTAAGAGCGCCTTTGATCTCCATAAACTAAAGGTAGACTGTCAGTAGGGTTGACTGAGGCCTGGGATTTGGAATTCCAAGCAGTCTGGCAGCCACTGAAGTTCAGCTTTCCCATGGCACATACTCTTCAGACTCTGGAATTCCAGCAGCTTTGGAAAAGGCACCATCAGTAGTCTTGAGTTCATGTGGTGTTCAGTTACTGCAGGTGTCGCTTATGCTTTTTTTTTTAAATTGTGGCAAAAAACATATAAAATCTAACATTTTTACCTGTACAGTTCAGGAGTGTTAAAGACATTCACAGTGTTGTGCAACAGATGTCCAGAACTTTATCAAGCAAAGCTGGAACTACAGCCATTAAACAACAGCTCCCCATTTCCCCTTCTCGCCAACCCATAGTAATCATCATTCTGCTTCTGTTTCTATGAATTTGACTACTTTAGATACCAAATATAAGTGGAATCATGCAACATCTGTCCTTTTGTGACTGGCTTATTTCATTGTAATGTCCTCAAGGCTCATCTCTCCTGTAGCATGTGACAGAATTTCCATCCTTCTTAAGACTGGATAATATTCTGTTGCATGTATTTACCACATTTTGTTTATTCATTTGTCCAGCAATGGTTACTTGGGTTCACCCACCTCTTGGCTATTGTGAGTAATGCTTCTAAGAACATGGCTGTGCAAATATTTCTTCGGGACTCTGCTTTCAATACTTTTGGATATATACCTAGAAGTGGGATTGTTGGAGCATATGGTAGTTCTATTTTAAATTTTCTGAGGGATTTCCATACCAGATATTATTTTTAGAATTACAGTTACTAAAAGTTAGGGTTTTTAAAAAATATTTATTTATTTATTTGGGTTGCAGTGGGTCTTAATTGCAGCACGAGGGATCTTTAGTTGTGGTGTGTGGACTTCTTAGGTGCAGGATCTAGTTTGTGTGGGATCTAGTTCCTTGATCAAGGATCGAACCCAGGCCCCCTCCGTTGGTAGTACAGAGTCTTACCCACTGGACCACCAGGGAAGTCCTACTAAAAGTTTATTACCATCCTTTAGTTACTGTTGGTTGTTTGGTTAATTCTACAGTATGCAGTAACCCCTATTTGCATCAACTATAAATGACTTATATAACTTTCCAGTACGGGGACATTCAGACATTATGTATTGTGGTTCAAATATAAATCAACTGTAGACCTAAAACTATAAAATTCTTAGAAGAAAACACGGGGCAAAAGCTTCACAACAACCTTTTCCCTGGCTAGCAGCTTGGAGGCTGCACGATGCCTGGAGTTACCGTAAAAGAGTGAACCAGCAGGAGTTCGTCAGAGCTCTGGCAGCCTTCCTCAAAAAGTCCAGGAAGCTGAAAGTCCCTGAATGGGTGGACGCTGTCAAGCTGGCCAAGCATAGAGAGCTTGCTCCCTACGATGAGAACTGGTTCTACACACAAGCTGCTTCCACAGCACGGCACCTGTACCTCCAGGGTGGCGCTGGGGTTGGTTCCACAACCAAGATCTATGAGGGGTGTCAGAGACATGATGTCACGCCCAGCCACTTCAGCAGAGGCTCCAAAAGCGTGGCCTGTCGGGTCCTCCAAGCCCTGGAGGGGCTGAAAATGGTGGAAAAGGACCAAGATGGGGGCTGCAAACTAACACCTCATGGACAGAGAGATCTGGACGGAATCCCTGGACAGGTGGCAGCTGCCAACAAGAAGCATTAGAACAAATGATGCTGGGTTAATAAATTGCCTCATTCGTAAAAAAAAATAAAAAGAAAAAGCTTCACAACATTGGATTTGGCAATGAATTTTTGGATATGACACCAAAGATACAGGCAAAAAAGAAAAAATAGACAAATTGGACTTCATAAGAATTTTTTAAATTTGTGTATCAAAAGACACTGTCGGGGGGGCTTCCCTGGTAGTGCAGTGGTTAAGAATCCGCCTGCCAATACAAAGGACCCTGGTTTGAGCCCTGGTCTGGGAAGATCCCACATGCCACGGAACAACTAAGCCTGTGTGCCACAACTACTGAGCCTGTGCTCTAGAGCCCGTGAGCCACAACTACTGAAGCCTGCACGCCTGGAGCCTGTGCTCTATAACAAGAGAAGCCACTGCAATGAGAAGCCTGCACACCGCAATGAGAAGCCCGCACACCGCAATGAAGAGTATCTTCTGCTCACCGCAACTAGAGAAAGCCCGTGCGCAGCAATGAAAACCCAACGCAGCCAAAAATAAATAAATTAATTAATTAATTTAATTTTTTTTGAAAAAAGAGAGATACTGTCAACAGAGTGAAAGGCAACCCACAGTGTGGGAGAAAATATCTGCAAATCTTAGATCTGATAAGGGATTAATATCCAGAATACATAAAGAACTCCTAAAACTTAACAACAACAAAAAACCTACCTAGGGACTTCCCTGGTGGTCCAGTGGTAAAGAATCTGCCTTCCAATTCAGGGGACAAGGGTTTGATCCCTGACTGGGGAACTAAGATCCCACATGCCGCGGGGCAACTAAGCCTGCATGCCACAACTATTGAGCTCCCTGCATGCCACAACTATTGAGCTCACGCACCTCAACAAGAGAGCTCGGTGCTGCGCAAACTACAGGGCCCACGCGCCCTGGAGCCATCCCGCCACAACTAGAGGAGAAAACCCCACATACCACAACTAGAGAGAAGCCTGAGCATAGCAGAGACCATGAGCCGTAATGACAGATCCTGCATACCTCAACGAAGATCCTGTGTGCCACAACTAACACCTGACACAGCCAAAAAAATAAGGAAAATAAATAAATATTTTTTAAAACGTTTTAAAGAAAAAATCTACCTAATTTTTTTTTTTTTTTTTTTTTTTTTTTTTTTTTTTTTGCGGTACGCGGGCCTCTCACTGCTGTGGCCTCTCCCGCTGTGAAGCACAGGCTCCAGACGCGCTGGCTCCGCGGCCATGGCTCACGGGGCCAGCCGCTCCGTGGCACGTGGGATCCTCCCAGACCGGGGCACGAACCCTCGTCCCCCGCACCGGCAGACGGACCCCCAACCACTGCGGCACCAGGGAAGCCCAACGCACCTAATTTTAAAATGTGCAAAGGACTTGATAGATATTGCTCCAAAGAAGATATACACATAGCCAATTAGCACATGAAAAGATGCTCAACATCACTACTCATCAGAGAAATGCAAATAAAGACTACAATAAGTTAACACTTCACACCCAGTAGGATAGCTACTAACAAAAACAAAACAAAACGAAAAACAAAACCCAGAAAAACAGAAAGTAAGAAACACTGAAGAGGATTTAGAGTAATTGGAACCCTTGTACATGGTTGGTGGGAAAGTAAAATGGTATAGCCACTGTGGAAAACTTTATGACAGTTCCTTAAAAAATTAAAATAAAACTGCCACATGATCCAAGAATTTCAAATTTGGGTACATACCCAAAAGAATTGAAAACAGAGTCACAAAGAAATATTTTCATGCCTATGTTGATAGCAGCATTATTCACAATAGCTAAAACATGGAAGAATCCAAATGTACATTGATGGATGAATGGATAATCAAAATGTGGTATATACATTCATTGGAATATTGTTTAAAGTAATTAGCTTTTGAAAAGAAAGACAATGGGGGGGCTTCCCTGGTGGCACAGTGGTTAAGAATCCTCCTGCCAATGCAGGGGACACAGGTTCGAGCCCTGGTCTGGGAAGACCCCACATGCCTCAAAACAACTAAGCCCGTGCACCACAACTACTGAGCCTGCACTCTAGAGCCCGTAAGCCACAACTACTGAGCCCAAGTGCCACAACTACTGAAGCCCTCACACCTAGAGCCTGTGCTCTGCAACAAGAGAAGCCACCGCAATGAGAAGCCCATGCACCGCAACAAAGAGTAACCCCCACTCGCCACAACTAGAGAAAGCCCGTGTGCAGCAATGAAAACACAACACAGCAAAAATAAATAAATAAGATTAAAAAAAAAAAAAGAAAGAAAGACAATCGGGAATTCTGTGGCGGTCCAGTGGCTGGGACTCTTCACTTTCCCTGCTGAGGGCCAGGATTCGATCCCTGGTCAGGGAACTAAGATCCCACAAGCCTCACGGCGCAGCCAAAAAAAGAAAGAAAATCTGCAAGATGCAGATTTCATCAGGCATAGAAGAAATTTGAGAACAAAAAGATAAATACTATACGATTCCATTTATGAGGTACTTAGAGTACTCAAAATCATAGAGATGGAAAATAGAATGGTGGTTGCCAGGGGCTGGGGGAGGAGGAGGTGGGGAGTTTAATGGGTATAGAGTTTCAGTTT
Organism: Kogia breviceps; assembly: GCF_026419965.1. Classification (NCBI taxonomy): domain Eukaryota; kingdom Metazoa; phylum Chordata; class Mammalia; order Artiodactyla; family Physeteridae; genus Kogia; species Kogia breviceps. The sequence goes on from NC_081323.1 coordinate 56,433,449, forward strand.
TACAGGATGAAAAGAGTTTGGAGATGGATGGTGGTGATGGTTGCACAAAATTATACATATATTTAATACCACTGAACTGTGCCCTTAAAATAGTTAAGATGTTAAATTTTATTATGTGCATTTTCCCACAATTAAAAAATATATAAATCAACTATACACCTACTGCAAAAGTTCATTGTAAACCTCCCAGATTTGCTTGATGTCACTTCATTGTTATCCCTGAATTACTTGTGGTTTTTTTAATGTACTATTATGTCAGATGGGCCTAAATGGGCACAGTCAGAAAGCGAGAAAGCCTTTAACCACCAGAGATAACAAATGGATATGCCATGGGCTAAATCTGGTCTACAGATATGTTTTAGTGGTTCACATGATGTTTTAAAAATTGGGAAGCTTCAAGAAAGTTTGGATTTCAGATCTCTTGAAAAACTGAAAGATCTGGCAACACTAGGTCCACATGCCTACGTGGCTAAAGTGCGCTGGAGCTGACAGCAACTGCCACTTTTTTGTTTGTTTGTTTGCGGTACGTGGGCCTCTCCCTGTTGTGGCCTCTCCCGTTGCAGAGCACAGGCTCTGGATGCACAAGCTCAGCAGCCATGGCTCACGGGCCTAGCTGCTCTGCAGCATGTGGGATCTTCCCAGACCGGGGCACAAACCCGCGTCCCCTGCATCGGCAGGCGGATTCTCAACCAGTGCGCCACCAGGGAAGCCCCCCTGCCACTTTTAAAACATGTTTTCCTCACTCACCACAGTCCCACCAGCCCCTGTGGTCTTTTTTTTTTTTTAAATACTACTGTTGGTTTTTAAGATTATTTATTTATTTATTTGGCTGCATAGGGTCTTAGTTGAGGCACATGGGATCTTCATGGCCGCATGCAAGATCTCCATTTGGCATGTGGGATCTTTAGTTGATTACTTTTGGCTGCTCTGGATCTTTGTTGCTGCCCGTGGATTTTCTCTAGTTGCAGCAAGCTGGGGCTACTCTTGATTGGGGTGCATGGGCTTCTCACTGTCGTGGCTTCTTTAGTTGCAGAGCACAGGCTCTAGGCGCCCGGGCTTCAGTAGTTGTGGCTCGCGGGCCCTAGAGCATAGGCTCAGTAGTTGTGGCACACAGGCTTAGTTGCTCCGCGGCATGTGGGATCTTCCTGAACCAGGGCTCAAACCTGTGTCGCCCACATTGGCAGGTGGATTCTTAACCACTATGCCACCGGGGAAGTCCCAGCCCCTGTGGTCTTATGCACAGCCACTCCACTCTTGTGCTTTACCTGTCTGGTCCTGGCACATGGGTTTGTGATCCCCTGACCTTCTCTCCCAGGAGAGAAAGAGGCCATGTCCCTGGCTGTGCTGGGTCATGTGAGTATTGCCACAAACTGGGGGCTGGTGGAAGCAGAGTAGAAGAATGTCAACTTCTCCATTGCCATAGTGATGAACCTGAGCGCCACAGCTGGTGAGACAGAAGGGCCAGAGGGACATCATCAAGGCCCAGAGAATGACCATCTCATGTGTTCCCAGGTCCATTCTGGCTGAGTGATCACTGGAGAATAATTTTAGTAGAGTTCAGAGCTCTAAGGTTGCTGCAGACTTGAGCAGAATAAATTACTTCATGGATTGCAAAATTGAACTGACAGCCTCCAAGATTCCTTCCAGCCCCTCAAGCCTATGAATTGACAGCTTTGTCTCTTTGCACTCCTAGAAACTCCTAGAAACTGTTTCTCCACAGTGAAACTGTCTGTCTATAAGGACACAGGAAGACACCTCTCTACCTTAAAAGGCAGCCTATCAAAACGTGGATCAAATTTCAATAGGGCGGATGTCTGGTTAGCTTGGTGCCTGGCAGGATGATTTCAATTTCACAGGTCCTATTTCCAAGAGTAATTAATAATGAACAAGAATTTGGGAGTCCATTGTAGTGAGGTCCTCATTCTAGAAAACTCAAAACACTTTGTATAACCAAAGGAAGAGACATCAGCAGAAAGAAAAGGGATGAGCAAGAAGAAAGCAAAAAAGGGCTTCCCTAGTGGTGCAGTGGTTGAGAATCCGCCTGCCGATGTAGGGAACATGGGTTCGTGCCCGGTCCGGGAAGATCCCACATACCGCGGAGCGGCTGGGCCCGTGAGCCATGGCCTCTGAGCCTGCGCGTCCGGAGCCTGAGCTCCTCAATGGGAGAGGCCACAACAGTGAGAGGCCCGTGTACCACAAAAAAAAAAAAAAAAAAAAGAAAGAAAGCAAAAAAAAAACCACACAAAAGCATTAAAGAGCTTTAGGATGCATCTTTATTTTCAACTGTGATGCCAAAGAGAGGAATTTTCTGACATGGTGTTCCCTTAATCTTCTGTAAAGTCAGTTGTTTCCATAAATTAGAATTTTTGCAAGAGAGGGAGGCATGAGGCCAGCTTCAGTGCCAATAACAAATTATTTAGATCTCGTTATCTGCCCCTGAAATGGTTGTTTATTAAAATACACAAAGGCACATGTAGTTATTTCAGCACAGGAAACGAACAATTAAGCAACAAAACACATTTCAAAAATGGAGAAAAACATGACAGTGCACCTTGTATTATTATTTTGTTGTTTATGGAGGTGTACCCATGTAGTCTTGGGGCTCTGATGTTTTACTACATCTAGTGATTTGTTCTGATTTGTTTTTACAATAACTTGCAAACTATTTATATATATATTTTTGGCCATGCCGCGCGGCATGCAGGATCTTAGTTCCCCCATCCAGGGATCTAACCCATGCCCCCTGCAATGGAAGCATGGGGTCTTAACCACTGGACTGCCAGGGAAGTCCCCAAAATATTTTAACAGAAACACAAAATTTAACTTTTGTGGTGATAATTCACAACGAAAGGAATTTCCATAGAAAAGACTGTCATTTACTAAGGTGATGTTTTTCACTTTGGAGTCTAGATCCACAGCTTTATTCTCAGCATCTGTGCTTCTTTTTTTCCTTTAGGAGTTTCTTTCATTTCTCAGGTTTGTGAAACATTGCTTAAGTTTAAGCCTAGTTTGGGCAGAAGAGTATTTAGCTGGGAGCTGAAACCACTTGTGATTTTTTTTAAAGGACCTTTTAGGAAATCATTAGCATGAAAGTCCTGTTGGGAATACCCAGGTGAGCCAGGCAAGGATATAGTTCATCTTCTACTGCAGGGAACTGCACCCACCGCAGAGGTCATGCCTGGGAACATCTGGGTCCCACATTCCACACTCCCTCGGAATTGTCCCATACTCTCTAGGGGAGGAAAGGAAATGCAACAACTAGAGAAACTGTGACCTTGCTTGTATTGCCTCTGAAGGCTTAGGCCCTTCTGCCCTCCTGGGAAGGGCTCCTCACTCATATGGAGAAGGAGCAGTGGTCCCATCATGTAGCCGTGGACTTGGGCAGTCCCATAGTACCTCAGAAGCCCAATGTCCACTGGAAATCACAGGGTAGACCCTCTAGTCTCCCTTTGCCTTCAGCCCGGCACGCTGGAGGACCACATTTAAATTCCCTGCTAGTGCTCCCAGATCTCCCCACCTCAGGAGAGCCAGAAAGGGCACAGTAGAATAGTAAAATGAGAAGTGCAGACAGGAAGATGTTTGTGAAACTTGTCTGCCTTTTGCAAAACACTTGTTTCTCCTTAAAGCTGAAGTTTTTGGCTTTAGACCAGAGAAGGGGGCAGGGGGGTGGGGAGGAAGGGGGGAAGGAGACCCAGCACTTATTGTGCTTGAAAGTGTGGGTAGGTGTAGCCTGTGTGCTCATCCCAGTTTTTAGCCACATCCTAGGATGGATCCATTTGTGTTCTGTCACAGCTGAAGTCCTTGGACGGCGGTGAAATCATCTGTAGGTGAGGGTGGTAATAAATACTTGCCCTGCCTCCCTCTTTTTGTTGTAAAAAGCAAATGAAATTCTGCATGAGGAAGTGCTTTGTAAACTATCCAGGTTTATATGACTGCGATCTACTGATCACAATTTACCAAGGCACACAGTTTAAAGAGAAGAGCTCTAGTTTTGCTGTTAAAAGATCTTAGTTCATTTACTCACCAGCTGTGTGAACTTGGACAAGTCTTTCCACTTTTCAGAGCTTATTTTGGTGTTATTTGTGGTGAGGGTGAGGGGTCCATTTGTAAAAATGGGAATAGCCTCTGCCCTACTAACCCAGAGGGTTGTGATTGTATCAAGATAGAAAACACGAGAAAGTTTTTTGTGAGCTGGAAAGAGACTGTTCTTAGCACAGCCAAAGTTTTCTGATCTCTCCATAGCCACCAATTGCCTGAATTCGGTCCCATCAATATTTCAGGGGTGTTCAGTCCAAATAATAATAACTCATTATCTTTTTCCCCAAAAGCTACTTCTTTCCTGGGATTTTTAGCTTGGCATGACTACTGTTTGGAGAACATAAAAAAAGCATATTTGTTGTCTCCAAACAACCATGGACTCAAGATGATTCAGGAAGCACAGACCAAGGACCACTGCTGTGGAGATTTCCCAAGCTTTGTAATCTACTCATGTTTAGTAATTGTATCATCTCTTGTTTTTCTATGGTGACTAGCAGTGAGAGAAAGCAGGCACAGCCCTAGCCTGCTCTCACCAGGGAGTCTTGCCAGAGGCTTCCGTGTTCTCTCCAGGGCCTTTTTCCCCTCCTTTAGTAGTCACCCTCACCCACTCCATTCCCTTGGGGCTCTCTGCTTCATAAGAGAAAATATGGCCTCCCCAACAATCAGCCTTCCTGCTATCCCTTAAAACAAGAACACACACCCACTTTCGGTGTGGAGGATCTTCATTGTTAATCACTGTGGGGAAGTAGATGGGGGCAGGGGCTGGTACTAAAATACAAAAAAATGAGGAAGTTACAAAGCTGACAAAGTTTTCATATTAATGAGCCCTCTTCTAGTTCCTAACTCGCTCTGAGGTGGTAAATGAAAATCCCATTGGCTCTTGTTCTCAGCTTTTATTCCTGAAAGCTGTACTTCTCATCCAGCACCCTCCCCACTCAGGCTTTGGGATCCCTGTGGGCAGGTAACTGTCTGCGTTCTCCTTGGTGTTCCAGTGCTTAGCATAGAGCCTGGCACATAGGACTGACATATATTGAGCACTTACTATGTGCCAAATACAGTATGAAGGCTTTACATGGATTATCTCTCTCTCCTCAGATGATCCTTTGAGGTAGTTACTATTATGCCCCATTTTAGAGAAAGGGAACTGAGGGACTTCCCTGGTGGTCTGGTCCAATGGTTAAGACTCCACATTTCCACTGCAGCGGCCACAGGTTCGATACCCGGTCAGGGAACTAAGATTCTGTGCCGCGTGGCGCAGCCAAAAAAAAAGAGAGAAAGGAAACTGAGGCACAGAGAGGTAAAGTAAGTTGTCCAAGGACACACAGCTGGTAAATGGCAGAGCTGGGATTCAGTCCCAGGCAGTCTGACTCCACAGCCCATAAGCTTAAGCACTATGCTGGAGACATTTAAATATTAAACAAACTCTTTTCCCCACTTCCCATCCCATGGACAGCCTTTTCCTTGTTTCTCTAGAACGTCCCTTGCTCACCTCAGTCCTCTACATTTCCTAGCACAAACTCTCAACTATTTCTTGCAGTTTACAACAGCCTCATAATTCTTCTTTACTGGACCAGTAGTTTTTAACTTCTTTCAATTTCAGAGCCTGTGGAGAATTTGATTGATTAAAGTTATGGACATTTCCCCAGATTTACATCCACATACACAAAAATTTCATGTATAATGGGGGAAGGGGCAAGGAGCACAGGCCATCTTAAATTCATCCATGAGCCCTCAGGTTACCTTTCTATTGTTAGGGGTGGTGGCGGTGGGAGTGTGAAAGCAGAAACCCCTCTACAGGACTTACCAGGCCAGGTTTATCTTTCCAGCCTCATCTCCAGTCACACACCCCAAGTTTAGAGCGTACAGGGCAAGCACTTTCACATCTGCTTTTGAAGTTCTTGCTGCTTAGAATACTCTTCCCCTCCACCGCTACCTGACACACTTTTCACCATTCACCAAAATCCAACTCGAATGTTACCTCTCAGATGCCTTCCCTGACACCCCAATGCCCCCAACCTATTTGAGAAACTCCTTCACCTGTGTGCCTATAACACTGTTTATACCTACGATAGCACTGATCACATTATCTTAGTTGTGAAGGAGCCTGTCTCTCTCGACTCATCGTGAGCTCCTCCAAAGTAGGGATGGGATGTCATTCATCATTGCATCCTCGACATTCTAGAACGTGCGGGACACCTAATAGGTGCCCAAAACGTTTATTAAATTCGTTTTCGGGTAGCTAGGCTCACATTCAGCGATCGGCAAGTTCACCACAGGTTTGGAGAAGACAAATACGCTTAGGAGAGAGCTGAGCGATCAAAGTTATTTTCGTGGGGAATCAGCCAGAGGGAGAGTGAGCTTGGGGCCTGGATCTGGGAGTAGGGCAGAGACAGCAGCCGCTTGCGCTGACGCCGGGTGAGTAAGCCTCAAGCAAGGAGACCTAAGACTCAGGGTCAGGAGGAAGGAAGCCGCGCGCTGCATGCTGAGATCTGCTCTACTGACGGCCGCATTGCACGCCGGGGTTTGTAGTCCCGCCCCTTGCCGGGCCCCTCAGATCGGGTTACATTTGGCTGCACTCAACCACGCCCTCATACAGATAAGGTACAGTATTGCTCGTCCAGTACAGAATGACTAGGCTCTTCAAGGCAAGTTACCTATTAGCACTTTTTAGACAAACATCATTTCAGCGTCGGCTACGAAGAAAGCGCATTGGGTGCGGATGCGCATGCGCAACGCGCGCGTGCGCCCGGCTGTGTGCGTGTGTCTCCCTCACTCTCCCCTCGAGTGGACGCAGCGGGCCCCGCCCCGAGAAGTGCCGGCTCTGCGCGCGTGCGTCGTCCGCGTGAGGCCACCTTGAGCCGGGTGGCGCAGGCGCAGTGTCTCCGGGCCAAGATGGCGGCGCGGTGCTCCACACGCTGGTTGCTGGTGGCCGTGGGGACTCCGCGGCTGCCGGCTGCAGCGGGGAGGAGGGCTCGGCCGCCCATGGGGGGCGTGGTTGGGGCGTCTCTGGGCCGCAGTCTGAGCGTCCCCGCCTTTGCGCCTTCCCTGGGAGCTCGCGGTCCTGGGGTGCTGCTGACATTGAGACCTGGTGTCAGCCTCACAGGTGAGTGCAGGCTCCAGCGCCCGAGTGAGGGGCTCCAAGGCCTGGAAGGGAGTGACTCGCTTCGCTCCGACTACGGCGGTAGCGGGGTGGAGCGTGTCTTCTGATCTACATGCGGAATCGCTTGGGGGAGATGGGCCAGCAGGAGGCAGAGAGACCCAAATGGCTACTCAGAGGTGGTAAACGACGGAGAGCTGCGTGGAGCCTCCGGCGGCGATGAAGCGCCCCGCAGCCGTGAACCTTCACCTCTCTGTAAACATTTCTGGAGGCCTCTTTCCGGCCTGCCGCTGCTCCCCTGCCCAATTCCTTTCCCTTCCCTCTACTTCCTAACTTGTAACGGAAGGGAAGAGGTAACTGCCATTCGGTGAGTACCTGCTCATGGGCTAGCTGGGCACTTTGTGACTCTTCTCACTTGATGGTAACAACAACCCTGCAAGGTGGGGCTCATCATCCCCATTTTAAAGAGTGGGGAACTGAGGTTCTAGCAGGAGTTGACCTGCCCAAGGTCATAAAGTTAGGTAGGGAGAGTTGTCCCAAACCCAGAGCTGTTCTTCCATAGCTTATGCTCTCCACCACATGGTGTAAATCGAAGGGACATACTTACTGTTTTTTAGAAGTCCTTTTTGATTGACATATATACACTAATATGTATAAAGTAGATAACTAATAAGAGCCTGCTGTATAAAAAATAAAATTCAAAAAAAAATAAACAAGTTCTTATGTTGGTCATTGATACAAACTAATATATATTGAGCACTTACTGTGCGCCAGGCATGGATCATTTCCATGTGATAAACACTGCTAATAATTCTATTTTATAGATTAAAAAATTGAGGCTTAGATGTTAACTTTAAAATGTCATAAAGCTAGAAGTAGTTGAGCCTTGATTCAAAACCTGCTGCTTTCTTAATTGCTGGAGGTGATGTTGAATTAGTATATGTTAAGCCTTTTAAGTGTTTAGCTATGATGGTTTCTTATGCTGTGTGTTGGGTGACTTCCCTTATAGTGAGATAAGGAAGGAAGGAGGAAACTGAACAACCAATGATGTGCCTGGATTGTGCTAGATGTTTGTGTTCCCTAGAATTTGTGCAAATGATATTTAAACTATAAACTTACAAAGATGATTAATTAGAGGGTCCTGACAAGGTAATTTACACAAGATAATTTCCTATTGAGATCCAATTTTTTTTTTTTTTTTTTTTTTTTTGTGGTATGCGGGCCTCTCACTGCTGCGGCCTCTCCCGTTGTGGAGCACACGCGCAGGCTCAGCGGCCATGGCCCACAGGCCCAGCCACTCCGCGGCACGTGGGATCCTCCCGGACTAGGGTACGAACTCGCGTCCCCTGCATCGGCAGGCGGACCCTCAACCACTGCACCACCAGGGAAGCCCGAGATCCAATTTTTAATGCTTACATAAAAGCCAGTAATTAAAGTATCAGTAATTGTTATTACCTTGTACAGTGAACACTACTACAGTAATGTGTGTGCGACCTGGGTGGATTATTTAATCCTTTTGTGCCTCTCATTCCTTAATTGAAAATTTTTTAATTTACAGGTATTTATTGAGGACTTGTCATATGCTAGGTACTGTTCTAGGTACTGGGGATACAGCAGAGAACAAAGAGATTGGATGTGGTTTTGGTCAGAATGGTCCCATTTTTTTTTTTTTTTGCAGTACGCGGGCCTCTCACTGTTGTGGCCTCTCCCATTGTGGGGCAGGCTCAACGGCCATGGCTTATGGGCCCAGCTGCTCCGCGGCATGTGGGATCTTCCCGGACCGGGGCACGAACCCGTGTCCCCTGCATTGGCAGGCGGATTCTCAACCACTGCGCCACCAGGGAAGCCCAGAATGGTCCCATTTTTAAATTCTGTTCCTGCCACCTATATTTCCTCATGGATGGACAGAGCAGTAGTCTGCCCAGGTTTCCTCAGGATTATTTGGATCGATGTCATGCCGTATTTCTCAGTACGAGCAAAAGTGGTCATTTTTAGGTTTTGCCAACGTTTTCTAATGTCAAGGTTGTTGTGAATAGAATTTGACTACATCTTTATGCTCAATTATTCCTTAGATACCGATTAAGCTAAATTAGTTCATATCACATTTGTCCAGGTTTGGGAACATTTTTTGATAATTGTGTATGTGTGAGAGACAGACAAGCACTAAGTACTGAGCCTGGCATGGGGTGATTACTAAGGAACTGCAGTCAGCTGTCCTTTTCCCCAGTTGAGCCCAGCGCCCACAATGGGCATGTTTTGTAACAGGTGTTGAACACCTGTGAGAGGTGGCATCCTTCAAGATGCACTGTTACCACATCTAAGGTCATCATCTCAGCTCCCAAACGTTGGTGTGTGATCTCATCTCAAATCCAGCAGTACAGTTAGATGATGTAAAAGCAACACTTTTAAATTTTATTTATTTATTTATTTATTTTTGGCTGCATTGGGTCTTCGTTGCTGTGCGCAGGCTTTCTCTAGTTGCAGAGAGCGGGGGTTACTCTTCGTTATGGTGCGCAGGCTTTCTCTAGTTGTAGCAAGCGGGGTTACTCTTCGTTATGGTGCGCAGGCTTCTCCTTGCAGTGGCATCTCTTGTTGTGGAGCATGGGCTCTAGGCTCATGGGCTTAAGTAGTTGTGGCATGCAGACTCAGTAGTTGTGGCTCGTGGGCTCTAGAGCGCAGGCTCAGTAGTTGTGGTGCATGGGTTTAGTTGCTCTGCGGCATGTGGGATCTTTCTGGACCAGGGATTGAACCCATGTCCCCTGCATTGGCAGGCGGATTCTTAACCACTGCGCCACCAGGGAGGTCCCTAAAAACAACACTTTAAATCTGACTTTTTCTCCCAGAATGGAAGGTAGTTATTTCACACCTTCTCCCAGAGTGGAAGGTTGGCCATTCTTGGAATGACTTGGAGGCTAATCCTGTTCTGGGTTCTAAAATGGGCAAGACATTTATTGGTCATATCTCGGGGGAAAATTGTCTATTAAATGAACTCTTTCTAATCATTGCTAATCATTGATGCCTTTGGGATAATGTCAAGTCATCAAACTTGTGCTAGTTAAATGTACTTGTCTTTGTATGCAGTTGTGCACATTACTGTCTCCCGTTCTAACCCAAGCCTGGGTTAGAACCTTTGCCACTACCAGCCTCTGCCTTCTGGATTGGAAGGGGTGGGCGAAAGAGGCAGGATAGGTTAAGGTAACCCCTCAGTCCTGGAGTGAAGCGGGGGTTGAGTATGGGAGCATTGAGAACTAGCTCTGCTGTTTTTCTCAAATCTGACCAGAGAAAGATGACAGTGGTCTCTGCCTCTCCCACACTGTCTGCTTTTCATATTCCAGGAAATCTAGGGTGAAGCAACAGAAAACAAGTATGGGGGATACTGAAAATACAGATTTACTTTCTGCTTCTGATTTTATCGTTCTGACCATTCCTACTTATTCTCCTGATTATCCTTTTTCTTGCCCACTTCCTGGATATGCTCCACACCCTGGGTTTTCTTTTGTGCATACATAAATTTTAAGTAGTCTCCCAATCCTTGTTGTTGTTGTTTGAGAGCTCTTTCTCATGCAAATCTGATCAGTTCTCTGTTTAGCTTGCAGTGGCTCCCTGTTGCCCTCAGGATAAAATCCAGACTCTTTAGCATACTCAAAGGCCCTTCTGTTTATTCCTAGACCCTATTAATTATCATCCTCATCAACATCTGTAACCACCCCTCTACCACCACCACCACCACCACCACCACCACCACCACCACCACCACCACCACACACACACACACACACACACACACACACACACACACACACACACACACTCACTCACTCACTCGAGTCTCTAGTTATATCATAGTACCTGCAGTTACACAAACCAAAGGTGATCATATGATGTAGTTGCTGAATGGAGCACTTTTGAAAGCAAAAGAGGATGCTATTTGCAAACAGTGCCAGGACTACAAGCATAAATCTGGATGGATTCCAGCCCTCCTTAGCTGAGCTAATTTCTGCAGCTTAACAGCAGGTGCCTTAGAAGACCTCTGAATTTCTGAGATTGGGTTTACTGGTTCTCAACTGGGGATGATTTTACCCTCCAGGAGACATCTGGCAACATCTTGAGTTATAGTTACCAGTTTGGGGTTGGAGGGTGCTACTCGTAACTAGTTGGCCAGGGATGCTGCTAACACATCCTACAGTAAATAAATACATAGGTATGTTAGGCTATAAATAGGTAACATAGGGCTGCCATAACTAAGTACCACAGACTAAGTGGCTTAAAAAAATAGAAAATTATTTTTTCACAGTTCAGGAGGCTATAAAATTCCAAGATCAGTGTTTTGGTAGGGTTGTCTTTAAAGACCCCCATCTCCAAATACAGTCACGTTCTGCAGTGCTGGGGGTTAGGACTTCAACATGTGAATTTGGGAGGGAGGACCCAATTCAGCCCATAATAGCAAACACCCCCCCACCCCCCGTGAGGAACCTGATCCCATTGTCAACAGTGTGGAGGCTGAGAGACTCTGGCTAGGTGACCCTTTTGTGTATTCTCACTCTGTGTCCCTGTGTGCTAATATCACTTAACACACTGCCTCCCACACTCCCCTGCTGGGCGGTAAACTTCTTGAGGGCACTGGCTTAGACTCTTTTATTCAGCTTGTATCCTCGGTGCCTAGTACAGTATTAAGATTGTGAATGAATGCAGGCTCCCAGAGGGCAGTACCTTTGCCTGGTTTGCTGCTGTGTCCCCTTCGAGGAGCCCAGTGCCTGGCAGGTGTGTTTGCTGAGTGAATGAGTGGTGAATCTAGAAGCTTCTCCTTGGCAGGGGAACCTTTGACTTAAAAACCTGGAGCTGCCTCATGATCCTCATTCTCTTTTGTGGCCCTGCCCTCTCTTTTGCCTTAACTTGGCCCCTTCTGCTCCCAGCCCTGCCCTCCCCATCTTCAGTTGTCACAGGATGGGTTGGGGTTTAGGAGGCAGGTTGTAGAGCAGCTCTCCCCCCTTCACTTGGTGACAATCCAGTTGGCTCTCTGTTCCATACAGAGGGCAGTTGAGTAGATGTGTCTGTCAGCCTTTCCTCCCAGCTGCTGATGCAGGAGGCCTGAAAGGAGGGCAGGACGTGGAGGCGGAGCTACCATGTGCTTTCATCCCTTTTGGGTTGTCTGCTCTGGGGTAAACGGAGGTTCTGGCACAGGGCCGTTTAACCTTGTGTGTCTATGTATATGTATTGTTTTTAGGGGAGGGGTCAGTGCTTTTATTGGATGCTTTCAAAGAGATCTGTGACTCTAAAGACCAAGAACCATTTATTTAGCCCATGGTTCTCAAATTGAGTATGCCACAGAATCGTCACCTGGAGGGCTTGTTAGACACAGCTTGCTGGACCCCACCTCCAGAGTTTTGGATTCTGGTTTGGGTGGGGGCTGAGAATTTACATTTCCAGCAAGCTGATGATGCTGCTGGTCCAGGGATCACACTCTGAAAACCACCCCATAAGCAGATATCCAAGGTTGCATGGTGGAGGGAAAGAACCTGGGGAGTTGTTAAGCTTTAAGTGGGACAAGGCCTGTGTGAACTCCTGGCATATGGTGGGTGCTCGGCCAGCCATGTAACAGAGCTAAGTTCCTTTTCAGTCATCCCCAGGTGCAGCCCCCATCTGGGGGTGGTTCCTTTAGAGGTATAATGAGGCTACAGCCCTAGCGTAATCCAGCAGAATCAGCCCCACCCAGCACTCTGTTTTTTGTGGACTCCGTTTACAGTGGCTTTAGCTGTTTTTGAAGTACAGTGAGTTTGGTCCCCAGTGGGCTTGGAGGAGAGGCCCTAAAGCTGTGACTTCTTTGCTCCTTCACAGGTATAGCCTGGCTGGTTGTTTGCTCACAATTTCCTTTTGTTGAGTACATTCCCAGAGTGATTTTCTTTCCTTTTTTCTTTTTTAGGAGTAAAAAGTTACCCTTTTCTTTGTACTGCCTCCTTCCACACGAGCTCCCCTTTGACCAAAGAAGATTATTACCAGATATTAGGAGTGCCCCGAAGTGCCAGCCAGAAGGAGATCAAGAAAGCTTATTACCAGGTCTGTATGGAAGATTTATTTTATTTTTTATTTTTTATTTTTTTTGGCGGTACGCGGGCCTCTCACTGCTGTGGCCTCTCTCGCTGCGGAGCACAGGCTCTGGATGCGCAGGCTCAGCGGCCATGGCTCACAGGCCCAGCCGCTCCACAGCATGTGGTATCTTCCCGGACCGGGGCACGAACCCGCATCCCCTGCATCAGCAGGCGGACTCTTAACCACTGCGCCACCAGGGAAGCCCTGTATGGAAGATTTTACAGATGAGACTGCAAGCGAAGGGATGCTGTGGATGTAGTGTGACCCTGATGGGTGCAGTGTGTTTGCCCGTACCTGTAGGTTGTGTGCAGCCGAGAGTGTGGAATGAGATGGTAAAGATGGGCTCTGCTGGACCATGTTCCTCAAGTGCATGAGGCCACGCTGGTTAATGCTGCAGAAAAAAGGAGAGTCAGAAGCAGAGATTTTTTTAAAAAAATCTTTTTCCAGGGCTGTTTTTGTACTTAAATCTCTTCTGTATTTTCTGAATCAGTAGGTGTGCTGCTCTAAGTTTTAGGTACTCATTCTTTGCATTTAGATAAAAGTTTATGGGTTTAGAATTATTTCATTTTTTTAACCCATCGTCCATATCCCAGAATCTATTGGGCTGATTGGTAAAGTGGCATGTGAGTTATGTAGACCTGTGGTTTCCAGGCTTTTGCTCTGATGAACGCAATCAAAATTTAAAAAAATTAAAGACCAAAGGCACCAATGTAGGAATGCTAGCTTTTGTATTTTGCCTAATATAGGTGTTAAAAATAATCAGGTACAATCTATTAATGCCATTTGATGAAAGAAAGAGCACTTTGACACCATAAACATAGGAAAGCCATATCAGAATAAAGAAGATTAAAATTTAATAAAATTAATAAATTAAATACAATTTAAATTTTAAAAATTACCGGGAGTTCCCTGGTGGTTTGGTGGTTAGGATTCGGCACTTTCACTGCCGTGGCCTGGGTTCAGTCCCTGGTTGGGGAACTGAGATCCCGCAAGCTGAGCGGCGCGGCCAAAAAGAAAATAAACTTTTTTTTAAAGCCAAATACTGATCAAGACCAGACCTAACATCTTATAGCTTGAATAGCTACTCTCTCCTCTTAACTTTTTTTTTTTTTTAAGGGTGCAGTTCACTGGTTTTTAGTATATTCACAGAGTTGTATAACCATCACTACAATCAATTTTAAAACATTTTCATACCTCAAAAAGAAACCCCACACCATAAGCCCTTATTCCCCATTCTCCTCTGCCCTTGAAATTGCTAACCTACTTTCTGTCTCTATAGATTTACCTATTCTGGACACTTCATAGAAATGAAATCATGTGATATGTGGACTTCTTTTTTTTTTTTTTTTTTTTTTTTGTGGTACGCGGGCCTCTCACTGTTGTGGCCTCTCCCGTTGTGGAGCACAGGCTCCTGACGTGCAGGCTCAGCGGCCATGGCTCACGGGCCCAGCCGCTCCGCAACGTGTGGGATCTTCCCGGACCGGGGCACAAACCCATGTTCCCTGCATCGGCAGGCGGATTCTCAACCACTGCGCCACCAGGGAAGCCCTGTTATCTGTCTTTTTGATTCAGGCCACCCTAGTGGGTGTGAAGTGGTATATCACTGTGGTTTTGATTTGCTTTTCCGTGGTGGCTAATGATGTTAAGCACCTTTTCATGTGATTTTTGGCCATTTGCTGTATGTGTATTAGATCCTTTGCCCATTTTTTTTTTTTTTTTTTTTTTTTTTTGCGGTATGTGGGCCTCTCACTGTTGCGGCCTCTCCCGTTGCGGAGCACAGGCTCCATGGCCATGGCTCACGGGCCCAGCCGCTCCACGGCATATGGGATCTTCCCGGACCGGGGCACGAACCCGTGTCCCCTGCATCGGCAGGCGGATTCTCAACCACTGTGCCACCAGGGAAGCCCTGCCCATTTTTAAAGTGAGATATCTTTTTATTACTGGGTTGTTAGGGGATGAGGAAAGACTTGGGGATAGGAAGCAGAGATCCTGGCTTGGGATAGTGAATAGTGTGTCTCTTGAGCTGGAAGGTAAGGTACCTGATACAAGGGTGGGAGAAGATTGGAGAGATGGAGCCTGGGGCCAATTTAAGGGGGCATGTGAGGTCCTTAGCAAGTACTAGAGATTTAATTTAAGAGAGAGTAGGGAACCATCCAAGTTTTTAGGTGTGGAAGTAAATAGATCAGGTAAAGCTGTGTAATTTAAAACTGGAAATTTAGAAAGTAGGCTTTATGGAGCAATAACTGGGCTCAGACCTTGATAAAAGCTTTTCATGTGTTACATGATTTAATCCTCGTGGCAAAAGACTTGGCAAGGTTATGACATGCAGCTGAGGCCACACAGTCAATAAGTGGCATACATGAGACTAAAACACAGGTCTTTCTGACTGCAAAAGGCCTCTCTTTTCCTTGTGCTGGTCCCATGAGCATATCAGTGTATCTTGCCCTGGCCTGGAACTAGCCTTGTGGCCCACTGTGATCTACTGCCCTGTCTTGAGAGCCCCCTTCCGGCTGAGCACTCAGCCTTTGACGTCCTTCCACGTGCTGGTGTGAGGACCAGCATGTCCAGCAGCAGAGTGAGCAGCCAGCTGCCAGCAGTAGTGGAGCCAGACGTCTCCTGAGTCATTTTCAGCTTTAGGATTCTTTTTTTTTTTTTTTTTTTTTTTTGGTGGTGGTATGCAGGCCTCTCGCTGCTGTGGCCTCTCCCGTTGCAGAGCACAGGCTCCAGACGCCCAGGCTCAGCGGCCATGGCTCACAGGCCCAGCCGCTTTGCGGCATGTGGGATCTTCCCGGACTGGGGCACAAACCTGCGTCCCCTGCATCGGCAGGCGGACTCTCAACCACTGCACCACCAGGGAAGCCCAATGTGTATGTTCTTAATTCTGGCTGTGTGTGCTTTGCTTTTAGCTTGTTTTTATTGAGGTATAATTGACATGTTAGTTTCAGGTGTACAACATAATGACTCAACATTTGCATACACTGAAATGATCATCACAGTAAGTCTAGTTAGAGATGGTTTATTTTAAAGTCTTAAACCTTGTTTTAAGAATTGCTATTGGTTGTAAAGTCTCAGACAACTGCTACAAAGGAGGTGAGGTGTAACTGGTATCTGGGATTCAGTTTTAGTAATCATCTTTTGTCCATAGTAATTTACCATTTCCTCTCTTAGCTCGCCAAGAAATATCACCCAGACACGAATAAAGATGATCCCAAAGCCAAAGAGAAGTTCTCCCAGCTGGCAGAGGCCTATGAGGTAATGCAGCCCACCGGTGTGTGCAGTCGCTGTCATTCCACTGTGTGTGTGCATCAGAGCTCTCTGCCCAGGGCAACTGCTGTGTCAGAAGGTCCAGTGGGAAGGCTGTGTTCACCACCAGATCACCTCGTTGAAGGAAAAAAAAAAAATTCCCAGATCCAAAATTTTCACATTAGATCTAACTTGGAATCTCAGCAAAGAACAGGATCCAATAATCTGTGTTAACAGAGCTCCCTCCACTCAGACTTATAGCTGGGTCTGGGAACTCCTTGTCAGAGTAAACAGTTTTGCACCTGTTTGATGACCCCTCCCACCCCCAACTTAGGGCATCACTGTCTGGTGGGGATGGTGGGGGTTGTAAAAGTAGGCCACCACTGCCCTAGAGGAATGTAGAATGTAATCAGGGGACAAAGCGGATGTGAAACAGCCACTGAGCATTGCAGAATTAATTGAAAGTGGACCTCCTTCCTGGACTTCGGCCGTGCTGAAGGGGTTCAGGATATGTAGGATATCATACGTCGTGTGTGTGTGTGTGTGTGTGTGTGTGTGTGTGTGTGTGTGTGTGTGTGTGCGCACGCGCAAGTGTGCGTCCCCCCGACCGAGAATAAGTCGCAGACGTGGTGTCTCTCTATCCCTAAATACTTCTGTGTGTATTCGCTAAGAACAAGGACATTCTCTTCCATAATTTCAGTACACCTGTCAAGATTAGGAAATTTTATGTTGATACGATACCACTGTCTGTGCTTGCTGTCCGTGTCCCTGGACTTCGGGAGACTCGGAGCATCTGAGTGCTGTGCCTTCACCGTAGGTCCTGAGTGATGAAGTGAAGAGGAAGCAGTATGACACCTATGGCTCTGCTGGCTTTGATCCTGGGGCCGGCAGCTCTGGGCAGAGCTACTGGAAAGGGGGCCCCACTGTTGACCCTGAGGAGCTCTTCAGGAAGATCTTTGGGGAGTTCTCATCCTCTTCTTTTGGAGACTTCCAGAGTGTGTTCCATCAGCCCCAGGAGGTAAGCATCTCATTTTGAAGAATCATTCGAATTTTAGCTGCCAAGTGTGAGGCAAACGGATTTTACCAATTCTTTTTCTCAAAGAAAAAGCTAAAGCAGCTTAAATGGGATGATTTGGAGGCAGCCATCTTGGTAGGAAATGGTTCCAGTATTTGAAAAATCACGTCATAATGTGTACATACAGTTTTACTGTATTCTTAAAATTGCTTAATCAGGCAGCACCTAAGCCTCTCAGAGTCCATAGTTAGAGTGTGACTGTTTTATCTGGAGCCTGCCTCATTATTCTAGGAGAGCTCAATCCATAGGGAGGTACTGCCAGTCCTGCCTCTTCCGTATTTATGTCTTGTTTCAGACATTATCAGAATTGAAGAGAGAGGGGAGATGTGTTATGATGTGAGTTATGATTGTGGATCGTTTGAGTTGTTAGTAAGGACCATGTACAAATATTTTCTGTGAGCATTTTCAGTTTGTTGAAAAGCACATTTTCACTTAAATATTATCTCTTAAAAATTCTGAGGATGGGCTTCCCTGGTGGCACAGTGGTTGAGAGTCCGCCTGCCGATGCAGGGGACGCGGGTTCGTGCCCCGGTCCGGGAGGATCCCACATGTCGTGGAGCGGCTGGGCCCGTGAGCCATGGCCACTGAGCCTGCACGTCTGGAGCCTGTGCTCCGCAGAGGGAGAGGCCACAACAGTGAGAGGCCCGCGTACTGCCAAAAAAATATATATATATATATTCTGAGGAGTAGGGCAGAATCAGTTGAGTCCCATCTATTCTTGCTTGACAAAGTACAAGTAAGGTTAAAAGTAAAGTAACGAGGGGAACAGATGAATTGGTGGAGCATAGGATTTTTAGGGCAGTGAAAACACTTTGCATGATACTATGATGAGGATACATGTTATTATACATTTGTTTAGACCCATAGAATATCCAAAACCAAGAGTGAACCCTAATGTAAACTGTGGGCTTTGGATTATTATGTTGTATCAATGTAGGTTTATCCTTGATTTTAAAAAGTACCATCTGGTGAGTAATGTTGATAATAGGGGATGCTATGCATGTGTGGGGGCAAAGTGTATGTGGGAAATCTCTGTACCTCCCTCTCAATTTTGTAAACCTAAAACTGCTTTAAAAAATAAAGTCTTTAAAAGAAAATGTAACTGTAAACTGCTGGCCAGTGCTCTCCCTTACTTTAAGAGAGATAACAGGCGGTCCCTTGATTTCTTTAGTACATCATGGAGTTGACATTCAATCAAGCTGCCAAGGGTGTCAACAAGGAGTTCACCGTGAACATCACTGATACCTGTGAGCGGTGTGATGGCAAAGGGAACGAGCCCGGCACCAAGGTGCAGCACTGTCACTACTGCGGCGGCTCCGGCATGGTGAGCGTGAGGCCGAGCCCTTGGCCTCCCACCTCTTGCCCCCTTCCTGCTCCCCTCCACCACTCCTCTTTTCTGTGCTCCAGTGGACCTAGGGCTTTGAGAGCTTATAACTAGCTGGGACTGTTTTATCTAGAATCTTCTGCATTTTTCCAGGAGTGCTCTGTCGTAGTCAACAATACAGAAGAAGCAATGAAACTCTGCTGTCTTCTCTGAAAATACATTGTGGGGTATTTTGGTAATTTGAACCTGGGATAGGGGAGGGGGACTTAAATTTTTCTTTTTTTTTTTTTCTGCGGTACGCGGGCCTCTCACTGTTGTAGCCTCTCCCGTTGCGGAGCACAGGCTCAGTGGCCATGGCTCACGCGCCCAGCCGCTCCGCAGCATGTGGGATCTTCCCGGACCTGGGCACGAACCTGTGTTCCCTGCATCGGCAGGTGGACTCTCAACCACTGCGCCACCAGGGAAGCCCAATTTTTCTTGAAGTGTGATCATTTTTTTCTTTTTGGTAAGTTTTAGGTATAACTCAAACTTATAGAATAGTATGAAGAACCACTCTCTTACTCCTTCTTCCCAGCTTCACCAATTGTTAACATTTTGTCCCATTTGCTTTGTCATTTGTGGTGTGTACATATTTGTGTCTGTGTGTGTGTGTGTGTGTATATATATATATATATTTTTTTTTTTTTCTTTGTCTGCGCAGGCTCTTCGTTGTGGCACGTGGGCTTCTGTAGTTGCAGCATTTGGGCTCTAGAGTGCGCAGGCTCAGTAGTTGCAGCACATGAACATAGTTGTGGTTTGTGGGATCTTAGTTCCCCAACCAGGGTTCAAACCTGGGCCCCCTGCATTGGGAGTGTGGAGTCTTAACCAGTGGACCACCAGGGAAGTCCCCATGGTATATATTTTCTAAGAGTAAGAATATTCTTTTTTTTTTTTTTTTTTTTTTGTGATACGTGGGCCTCTCACTGTTGTGGCCTCTCCCGTTGCAAAGCACAGGCTCCGGACACGCCGGCTCAGTGGCCATGGCTCACGGGCCCAGCCGCTCCGCAGCGTGTGGGATCTTCCCGGACCGGGTCACGAACCCGTGTCCCCTGCATTGGCAGGCGGACTCGCAACCACTGCGCCACCAGGGAAGCCCAAGAATATTCTTTTATGTAACCACAGTAAATTGTCAAAATCAGAAAGTTTAATGTTGATACAATACCGTTTTTTGTACTATTCAGATTTTTTCAGTTGTCCTTAATAATGTTCTTTTTTTCCACAAGCCCAGTATCCAGTCTATGATCTTGCATAGTATCTGGTTGTCATATCTTTTGTCTCCTTTAATCAAGAATGACTTCTCAGTCTTTCTTTTATGACAACTGACATTTTTTAGGATTACAGACCTGCTTTGTAGGATGTCCCTCATTTGGGTCATCTGATGTTTTCTCCTGATAAAATTCAGTTTATTCACTTTTTGCAGAAACACCAGACATGTAGTGCCTTTTTTTTTTTTTTTTTTTTTTTTTTTTGCGGTACGCGGGCCTCTCACTGTTGTGGCCTCTCCCATTGCGGAGCACAGGCTCTGGACGCGCAGGCTCAGTGGCCATGGCTCACGGGCCTAGCCACTCCGCAGCATGTGGGATCTTCCCGGACCGGGGCACGAACCCGCGTCCCCTGCATCAGCAGGCGGACTCTCAACCACTGCGCCACCAGGGAAGCCCATGTAGTGCCCTTTTCATGGATCATGTCAGGGGTCAAGAGGTGTCAGTTTGTCTCATTAATGGTGATGTTACGTTTGTTCACAATCAGGTAAGGTAGTGTCCACCAGGTTTCTTTATTATAAAGGTACTATTTTTCCCATTGAAATTAACAAGGAAGTTGTGAGGTACCTTGACACTATATAAATATCCTGTTCCTCATCAAACTTATACCCAGTAGTTACAGCATCCATGGATCAGTCTTGCCTAAATCAGGGATTACTGTGACTGTTGCTAAATGGTGATTTTCTTTTTTGTTTTTTAAGTTTCTTTTTTTTGAATTTTTGAATTTTATTTTTTTATACGGCACATTCTTACTAGTTATCTTTTTTATACATATTAGTGTATATATGTCAATCCCAATCTCCCTAAATGGTGATTTTCTGATTGCAACATCCCTTCTTTGTTTATTAGTTGTCATTCTACTGAAAGGAAGAGCTTTCTCTTCTCCATTTATTTATTCATTCTTTCATTCATATCAGTATGAACTCACGGATTCTTATTTTATTCACTGAGCTGTCATTAGTATGACTTACTTTGATGCTCAAACTGTCCCTGACTTGGCCTGTGGAAGTCTCTTCTGGCTGGCTCCTGTATTCTTTCGATGTGTCCCCATCATTCTTTCAGCGCTTCCTTACTTTCTATAACAACAGGATATTCTAGACAACTTGTACTTTCCTTGCCACACCCTGGAAAACCAGTCGTTTCTCCAAGGAGTCCTGGTTACTTTTACTGTGGGATTTAGAAACCAAGATCTGTGCTCTACGTGTGGTCATTGTGCCTGTAGTGTCACTGCTTCCAAGACTTTTCAGCAGACTGAGCCAGGAAAAAAGGATGTATTTGTGTGTATGAGC
The DNA here is from genome assembly GCF_026419965.1 of Kogia breviceps. Lineage (NCBI taxonomy): Eukaryota > Metazoa > Chordata > Mammalia > Artiodactyla > Physeteridae > Kogia > Kogia breviceps. Next base: position 56,454,903 of record NC_081323.1, read on the forward strand.
ACATGTGCATGTGCACATATAGATACATATTTCATAACTATGTTTCCATATTTTTCATATTATAGATGTATATAAACACATATGTTCACACTGATCCATCCACCCATCATCCACCTGATAGTTCCACTTCCAGCCCAGCATCACAAGGTTTATTTAGTCTTCTGCCTATCCATATTTGAAACTAAATAATAAAGATAAATTATTAATTTCTAATAAAGAGAAATTTGGCTCTGATTATCCTCTAAATTTACTCATTTGCTCAATCCTATAAGACACAAAAAGTAGTTTCAGAATTGTTACTCATACCACTGCAAAAAGAAGTCCTACTTAACTGGCATTTAGTATTTAGAGTTGTTTTTAACCTTTGGATTAAGGGTATATAGTTAAAATACTGTGTCCAGCTTACTTAGATCACTTCTTTTTCTCCCCCTTCACCATGATTATTTGTTTGAAATGCAGTTAGGTTTCCATTGAGCATGTTTGTATTCCATTTAGATGGTTTTTTTTTTTTTTTTTTTTTTTTTTTTTTTCTTTTGGTACGCGGGCCTCTCACTGCTGTGGCCTCTCCCGTTGCGGAGCACAGGCTCCGGACGCGCAGGCCTAGCGGCCATGGATCACGGGCCCAGTCGCTCCGCGGCACGTGGGATCTTCCCGGACCAGGGCACGAACCCGTGTCCCCTGCATCGGCAGGCGGATTCTCAACCACTGCGCCACCAGGGAAGCCCATAGATGGTTTTTTTAAGGGAGTTGGGAAGTTCTCCATCACCCACCTTTAAAATCAAATCATTGTTCATGGTATGTGTGTGTATGGGGGGATAGAAGTTGTCTTTGAGTGCAGAAAATCATGAAAAAGGAGACAAAAGTCACTGATAATCCCACCACTGTTAGTATTTTGGTGTGTTTCCTGCCAGTTGTTTTTTGTTTGTTTGTTTGTTTGTTGGGGGGTATAATTGTTTTACAATGTTGTGTTAGTTTCTACTGTACAGTGAAGTGGAGTTCCCTGTGCTATACAGCAGGTTCTCATTAGTTATCTATTTTATACATATTAGTTGTATATATGTCAATCCCAATCTGCCAATACATCCACCCCCCCCACCTTGGTGTCCATACATTTGTTCTCTACGTCTGTGTCTTTATTTCTGCCTGCCAGTTGTTGATTAGGAATGTCATTTCCGTTTTATATTAGCTAGTTTTTGAATAGGCTGTATATGCAAATCATTGGAAATTCAGTGGGTACAAATTGAAAACTCTGAAAGATAAGTATCCCTCTCAATCTTGACTTTTAGCCATTGAGTTCCACTCTCCAGAAGCATCCTTTTGTCTTTCTGTATGCTAGTCTCTGTGTGTGTGTGTGTGTGTGTGCGTGTGTGTGCGCGCATTTTTTTATACCAGAGATAGAATACAATTGTTGGCACTGGTTGTACCTTGGTGTTTTGTTTTGTTTCTAGTTCTCAGTATGTTTGGGAAATACTCTGCATTTATAGCTGTCTCAGTCTTTTTTTTTTTTTTTTTTAATGTTTGTTTATTTGGTTGCACCAGGTCTTAGTTGTGGCAGGCAGACTCTTTATTTGTGGCATGCGAACTCTTAGCTGCGGCTCGCTGGCTCCTTAATTGTGGCATGCAAACTCTTAGTTGCGGCATGCATGTGGGATCTAGTTCCCTGATCAGGGTTTGAACCCGGGCCCCCTGCACTGGGAGCATGGAGTCTTCTTATCCACTGCGTCACCAGGGAAGTCCCTGCCTCAGTCTTTTTATGGCCACTGTATTCCTTTATATGGACACATCACCGTTTGTTTAGCCAGGCCCCTGTTGCTGGATGGATACCTTTGAATAGTGTCATTCCTCATATTCATTTTTTGAATATACAGGTATCTATTATGTGTGAAGTAGAATATCTCTTCTAAGATTTGAGAGCCATTGTTTTTTTGCATGTATTCCATCTTTTGTCCTTCTTTGTATTAATTGGTCTTTTTCTTATTCATTTGTAGAAGCCCTTTATAAATTAATTGAATTAGTCCTTTGCCAACAATTTTAGTTGTATTTGTCTTTTGACTTTGAATATATTTTTGCCTATTTGTATTTAATTTTCAACGGTTGAGACTCATACATGCAATTTTTCCCTTTTTTCATTTATTATAATGAAAGCATTTTTCCATATCTTTAAATATATATATATACTTTTTTGCTGTACGCGGGCCTCTCACTGTTGTGGCCTCTCCTGTCGCGGAGCACAGGCTCCGGACGCGCAGGCTCAGCGGCCATGGCTCGCGGGCCTAGCCGCTCTGCGGCATGTGGGATCTTCCCGAACTGGGGCACGAACCCGTATCCCCTGCATCGTCAGGCGGACTCTCAACCACTGCACCACCAGGGAAGCCCTTTGAATATTTTTAAGCATTCTTTCTGATGGCTAAATAATAGTCCACTAATGGGTGTGCCCAGAGTTACCTGTAAATACTCCTACCCCTTAGTCTGAGAAGGTGAAGTTGTGCTTACATTCCTCTAGAGGGCGCTCATGGAGAGGATGAGGATTCCTGTGGTTACAGTTTTGTGAGTTGAGTTGCTGCCACTTGTTACAGATACTTTTTATTTTATTTTTTATTTTATTTTATTTTTGGCTGCGCCAGGCGGCTTATGGGATCTCAATTCCCCAACCAGGGATTGAGCCCGGGCCCTCGGCAGTGAAAGCTCCGTGTCCTAATCACTGGACTGCCAGGGAATTCCCTACAGATACTTTTTATTGATCCTATTTCCCTCTCACTTCTAAGGTCCTTTCTCCAAGGCCCTGAATTTCTATGACTTTCTTTTTTCACATTTCTTAGGTGAACATTGAGATAAGACAAGCTGAAGTGTATTTCTCTCAAAATGTAATGTTTGAGATTGGGAAATAAAATTTGCGAGACATACGCTAAAGGATTAGTATTCCTAATATGTAAAGGGCTCTTTCAGAATAATGAGAAAAAGACTAACAGCTCATTAGAAAAACAGGTCAAGGTGAGAAGAGGAAATGCAAGTGACCAGCAAATGTTTATTGCTGGTGATCAGGGAAGTGCAGGTGGAGCCAAGGAGATGCCTGAAGTTTGCCACACATTTCAGAGGTGGGTTCAGGCCCTGCTGACAGGCCTGTGGGACGTGGCACTCGTGTGCACTGATGGTGGATGTGGAAACCTCCCTGGCCTTTGGGAGTGTCAGCTGCAGTGGTTGTTCATCTGCACATATGCCTCTCTCTGTGGGGATGTAGCCTATAGATCACACCTGGAAAATAGCACATGTACAGGGTGTCCCTTGGAGCCTGTGTATAATAGGAAAGGACTGGACAGCCTCAGTGACCACCAGGAGTGAGTTGTCTGAAAAATACACTGATGAGGAATGCTCTCTGAGATTATTAAATTGTTAAAAACAAAATAGCAAAAGCCACAGAACTGTGTGCACGGTATGCAACCTGGGCTTATTGAAAACTTGTAATGCACAGATGGATGGCTTGAAATGTGTGTCTGTAAAGGTAGGATACACAAGAATATCACTACAGCTGTGCATCTATGGAAGGTACCTTGGAATGGTTAGGGGCCAGGGGTGAGGGGGACATTTAACTTTTCACCGTACCTTCATTTTTTACTTTAGAATTTTTTTAAAAAAATAAATTTATATATTTATTTATTTTGGGCTATGTTGGGTCTTCGTTGCTGCACATGGGCTTTCTCTAGCTGCGGCAAGCGGGGGCTACTTTTGGTTGCAGTGCATGGGCTTCTCATTGCAGTGGCTTCTCTTGTTGCAGAGCATGGGCTCTAGGCGCATGGGCTTCAGTAGTTGTGGCGCACAGGCTTAGTTGCTCTGCGGCATGTGGGATCTTCCTGGACCAGGGCTTGAACCTGCATTGGCAGGGCGTTTCTTAACCCCTGCACCACCAGGGTAGTCCGTGCTTTAGAATTTTGTACCATACGCACATAGGACCTTTTCAAATGAATATAGCACATAAAATTGTATTGTATTTTTTAAAAAATCTTTTTATTTATTTATTTATTTGGCTGTGTCGGGTCTTAGTTGCAGCATGTGGAATTTTTAGTTGCGGTATGCAAACTCTTAGTTGCGGCGTGCGGGATCTAGTTCCCTGATCAAGGATTGAGCCTGGGCCCCCTGCATTGCGAGTCTTAGCCACTGGACCATCAGGGAAGTACCTAGCACATAAAATTTTAAATTTAATAAATATTTGTCCTAGCAAGTCCACCTTTGGGAATCTGTCTTAGAAAAAAAAAATTAAGACATCAGAACAGAAGGATCTATGTGAAGAGATTTTTTTCTTCACCAAGACAAAAATTAAATATTAAAATGGAAATTGAAATCTATATATATTGGTCTAGAGGAATGTTCATGATGTATCATGAAGATGAAAGGGAAAGCAAGTTGCAGAGTGATAGTATAATATATTGTCATTATAAAATTTTTACTTAAAAAGTTTTTTATGGAGAGAAAGAATGAGTGAGCAAGTTATGGGAAAGAACACTTCAAACTGAGCTACCAAGAGCTGGTCACCTTGGGAGTCAAGATGAGGGGGGAGATTAATAATTTTTTTAATGTATGTCTGTATCCTTTGATTTGCTATAACAACAGGTATTTGATAATTTACCAAGAAAAAAAAACTCAAGGATGTTAGGTTAAATGAAAAGGTAACCGATTTCCAGTGCCCAATGAGGAGCTGATAGGAGTGGCCACAAATTGTAAGGCCTCACCAGCTGTGCGAGGGGCTGGGAGCCAGGGAGGCTCCTGGAGGACTGGGTTGGGAGGGCCTGGGGGGGTGGGGAAGCAGAGACCCCTGGGCGGGGAGCATGAGTAGCACCAGTGCCTGTGAGAGGAGCTGCTTGCCTCCTTGCTCCCAGGGTTCCTGTGATGGGGGCTGGGGACAGTGGGGGGCCCTGGGAGACAGGCCAGTGCTGCTCCTCCCTTGGAGTGGGCAATGGCAGCTCTGGGTGGGGGTTGCATCCAGTCGTCACTTTCCTCTTTCTTGCCCTGCTTTCCCAGCTGTCCCTTTTGTAATGGGGGTCGGGTACTCTTTTTAAAGCATATTTGCTCAGCTCTCAGGAGTTTCGGGAACTTCTGTAGAGAGGCAACGTCTCATTTTTCAGCCTCATATAATCAGGTTTGTGGTTTGGGATTCAGAAGTCGGTGCACTGTAGGTTAGATTAACAGTTTGAGCTCCTGCACCTGTGTCTTTAGGCAGTATGTCTTAGTGCATGTGCACGCAACATGTGAATCTTTGGTGAAATGTTTCTCATGCACATTGTAGTCCCAGGATCTCGCTGTCAGGGTTTACCGGTGTCTAAGGGTCCCGTTTCTCTTCTCCTTTTTATCAGGAAACCATAAATACAGGCCCTTTTGTGATGCGCTCCACATGTCGGAGGTGTGGTGGCCGGGGCTCCATCATCACGTCTCCCTGTGTGGTGTGCAGAGGAGCAGGAGAAGCCAAGCAGAAGAAGAAGGTGGTGATCCCTGTGCCTGCCGGTGGGTCTGGGGCTCCTCCACGTCCAGGGGCTGGGAGCCGGGGCCATCGTGTCCTTGTTTCTGGAGCCCAAACTCAAGGAGGAACCAGGGTCTCCTTGCATTTTCCTCTGCACCAGTTATCCTTAAAATCTGCACACGTCACGTGGGGAGATGGAACCCGATGTGGCTGCTCTGCTTCTGTGTGAAGGACTCCCCCATCTCCTCCATCTTCTGTCCCAAGGCCAATGTCATCCCCACTGCCAGCCCAGCGGGCAACACCACCCCTCCTCCTGCCCCCAGGGCCAGCTTGTGGCTGCTCTCCCTAACTGGCTCCTGTTCCTAGGGTAGTATTTCCACTGTGAGGTCTAATAATGTCTCTCACCCTGTCGAAGACAATACAGTGACTCTCGGGCCAAGAAATGGCCTCCCCTTCCAGCCCCTGCTGGTCTCAGCCTTCCCCTTTTTTTTAGTCTCCCCCTCATTACCTGCCTTGCAGCTTCCTGACTTTCACGTAGCCCCTGCCTCCCAGAATAGAGCCTTTGCATACACCATTCCCGGTACTGAAGCTCACTGTCAACCTTCTTTTCAGTAAGTTAACTCTGTTCTCCCGGAGCTCCCAGCTCAAGTGTCACTTCCCCAGGGGAGCCTTCTGGAACCTTCCCTGTTCCTTAGATGTTCCTTTGTCTGGAGTTGCGATCTTTTCTTTCTAAGAACATGTCTCTGTTTGTAGTGATACATTTGTTAGTGTTGTTATTTGGCTAATAGCTGTCTCCCTGATTAGACTCTAAACTCACTGAGATACTAGGTGGACCTGGCAGTAAACCAAAGAAATGAATATAAGGGGCTTTTGTTCAGTTATCAATTATTGTATGTTGTACCTTTGGAAAGTTAGTCTTGTTTTAAGTTATACTTGTTGCTACCTTCAGTAGTTGTGTTATTCCTTGTTAACAAGAAACAGAAATGAGGGGCTTTCCTGGTGGCGCAGTGATTGAGAGTCCACCTGCCGATGCAGGGGACACGGGTTTGTGCCCTGGTCCGGGAAGATCCCACATGCCGCAGAGCGGCTGGGCCCGTGAGCCATGGCCGCTGAGCCTATGCATCCGGAGCCTGTGCTCCGCAACGGGAGAGGCCACAACAGTGAGAGGCCCGCGTACCACCAAAAAAAAAAAAAGAAACAGAAATGAGGAAGTTGGTGGGTTGTAAATGGATCTAGCATAGAAAATGCCTTGGGAGGTCCTAAAATAAGCGTTCTGTTTTGAACTTTTGTTTTTACTTACAGGAGTCGAGGATGGCCAGACTGTGAGGATGCCTGTAGGAAAAAGAGAAATTTTCATCACATTCAGGGTAGGTTCTCTGTTTGCACAGCTTCTGTCAGGCCCTTGCTCTCCTGCAGAGGGTACGGCCCAGGCTTCTCATAAGAGAGGTAGGAGCTTCACAGAGTGTCTGGCCATCTGAGCTTCCAAGGTGAGCAGTGGCCACTTTGGCAGGGTGATTAAACGTGTGTTACATCAAGCTTTTGTGTTAAATGTGGAGAGAACAAAGTTTCCTCGAGGTGTTTACAAGTTGGACTCATAAAAATACAGAAAACATCTCCTTGTATTTTTTATTTAGGTATCGAATTGTTCATAGATACAATAAGTGCCAAAGCTACAGTTTTACGTACAGTGTGTGCAGGGCAAACCCACTTTTCTGAGGCAAGGGAAACATGAGAGGAGGTGGCTCCTTCTGCCAGCGATTCCACCGGACGTGTACCCAAGGAGGTGCAGTTCACAGAGGCAGAGTGTGTGATAGCCTTGTTAACAACAGCGAGACAGTGACAACAGCCTGCTGTCCTTGGAGAGGGGAATGGTGAGTGGTCTGCGCTGTGGGTCCAGGGCACCTCAGAGGAGGCTCGCGCTACACGTCTCAGCATGAGATGTCCTGGGACTTCTCAGTTACAAACAGGGAGAGAGCAGTTTGCAGGATGAGGGAAGGAGGTCATCTGTGTAAAATTTTAAACCATGTGAGGTGGTGTTATGTATTGTTTAGGGGCATGTAAACATGTAGGAAAAGTAAACAGATGCTTGTAGGAATTATACCTACTAAATTGACCTGGTTACTCTGGAGAGATGAGCTGGAGGTGGGGAGAAGTCACCTGTGTCCTAATGTTCTGTTACCTAAGCTGGGTTGTGGAAACACCATGTGTTATTTACTTTGCTGGTTTACGTATATGTGAAATATTTCATAATTTAAAACAAAGAAAAAATAAAGTAAAGGGTGAGTCTTGTAGACTGAGAAATCGAAGACAAAGGCAGCAGGCTGGAAGCCAATCTATAAGGAAGGCTTGGTAGAGAATTCAGATTGTTCGCAGCTGATAATAGAGAAGAAAAAAAGAAGAAATCACTGGAAGGCAAAGAATGTCTGACACACAAAAAATAGTGCTTATAAAATCAGAATAATTCCAGTGTTGCCAGTCTGACTTGAAGGTAGTTTGTACCAAATGACTCTTTGGAAAGTAAACTGTTTTTGCCTTTGTAGATTGTATTAGTCTGTGTTTCTTTATACTTTGCAATAAAGAAAGATTTTTATTTTTTTTAATGTTCAGAAGCTGATTTTACTTTTTTACTTCCCTCAACAATTGAACAGCTTGATCTGAGATGACACTCTTGCGTTGCAGTGAAGTAAGAACCTGCCCTGTAACTCCCAGAGCCTGGGGGCGTGGTTGCTTTGGTGAAAGTACATTCTCTCCCTGACGCTGTGCTCTGAGCTGCTGAGATGCGTCTGTTGCCCACTTTCCAGAACGACTTCTCTGAGCGTAACCCCCTCTCGTGCTTGGTTGTAGGTACAGAAAAGCCCTGTGTTCCGGAGGGACGGTGCAGACATCCACTCCGACCTCTTCATTTCCATAGCTCAGGCCATTCTGGGAGGCACCGCCAGAGCGCAGGGCCTGTATGAGACCATCAATGTGATGGTAAGAGGACAAGCGTGGCCTTGCCACCCTTGTATTTCCTTGTTCTTTTTTTTCTGAAACAGGAAATGGCTGAGAAGTGGCTGGAACCTGGGAACAGCCAGCCTGTCGGGAATTTGAGGAGACAAGCTGGGTGTGGGGGGGACGGAGGAGTGTTGGCCATGCCTTGGGTGTGACTTGGCAGGTAAGGCAGCTCCTGGGCCATGTCCACTGCTGCCGGGCCGGGGAGCGGCCTCAGTGGTGCCCTAGTTGGCTCTGCCTCCTCCCAGGTCTCGCTCTCCATGCTCCCTCACTTCTGCTCTGGGCTCGCCGCCCCAGACTCCCTGCCTTCAAGGCCATCACAGGCTCTGCTCGGGATGGACCTGGCTTAGCCAGTTTCTGTGTGGTGTCTGGTGGGTTTGGTCTAGAAACCTGACTGGAGTTCTTTTTGGGAATAAGATTGTCTTCATGTAGTGAAATGTTTTCATTTGGGCAACTGGAAACCAAGGAAAACCAGAGATTCCTTTCTTTATAGATTCCCCCTGGGACTCAGTCAGACCAGAAGATTCGCATGAGTGGGAAAGGCATCCCCCGGATTAACAGCTACGGCTATGGAGATCACTACATTCACATCAAGATCAGAGTTCCAAAGTAAGCACCGCTTAGCTGTGGTGAGGCCCGCCTGATCTCTGCAGCTTTCGGCACTGGGCAGGATCCGCTTGAGGGCTTCTTACCTGCTGAGTTGGTGCTGAGCGGCATGGTGGTTCAGCACCAAGCCTGACTGCCCAGCCTGTGTGACTCTGCTGCTATAAGCGCTGAGGCTTAGGCGGGTTACTTCTCCCTCTAAGTTAAGTGTGTCCTGCCTGGGTGCTCCTTCTGAAAGTGGACATAATACAAAAGCTCGACCTCGTTGAGTTGCTGGAAGATTAAAGGAATAACCCATAGGGAATGCTTAGCTATTGCTGCTGCTGTTGATTTTGTTATTATTGTTCTCAGGTTGCCTGCCATCTGGTGGGAGAGACCTATAACCAGATAGTGGTGGGTGATGTCTGCGGTGTCTGGGAGAAAAGTCCAAGCAGGGAGCTGTGGGCATCCGGAGCAGGGCATGTCAGACTACGCTTGGGAGGACTGGGTTTCCAGCCCTCTCTTTAATTAGATCATTTCCATTTTGTTCCCCCCTGTAAACTATCTAGCATAGCCACAGTGGCAGTTGTTTAGAACAAGTTAGGGTAGTTCAGGAGGTTTATTTTACAGAAGCTTTGAGGGTGTGGGCTCTTGGGTTCAGGGTGTGTCCTGTGCCTGGGTTGCGGGTCTTGCATTTCCCACACGCAGCATGGGGACTGGCCACATACACGTCCTTTAAAGAGCTGCCCAGAGGAAGCACTCTGACACTGACTGTGCTTGGTCCACAGGAGACTGACAAGCCGGCAGCAGAGCCTGATTCTGAGCTACGCTGAGGATGAGACCGACGTGGAGGGGACAGTGAATGGCGTCACCAACACAAGCACTGGTAAGTTGGCCCAGCGACCAGTGGGAGCCCCCAGCCCCTCGGAGGGTGGATGGTTCAGAAGCGTGTTGGGGTTTCCACTTGGGAAGAGCAGAGTAGAAAGAGGGGAGCTGAGGGCTAGGAACGGCAGGGACAGCCGTGCTCCAGAGTAAAGCTGCTCCCCCTTCCTCTGCACCTGTGCTGCTTGCCGGGCTTAGCAAGTTCCACGATGCTTCCTGCCAGGTAGGAGCTGTGTGTCTCAGAGGGCTGCTCTCCTGAGTTCTATCCTTGGTTCTGCCACTTGCCTTGTGACCTGGGCACATCCCTACCTGAGATCACCTTGTAACCACTAAAGGATAAGATGGGTTGGGAGGCTTAATGCATTCCTCTCCCAGAAAGCTTCTCCAGGATTTCAGAGTGTCCTGTAAACAATAGCTACTACAGCAATGAAGGACCGTCGTCACATTACCCCAAATCTGCCTGTTCATAGCAGGCCTAAATTCTGAATTCCTAGGACAATGAAAAACAAAACACCTTATTTACCCTGAGCTTAAACATCATAGGCCCTCTGCAGAGTGGAGTTAAATATTGGTGATTTGATACCAAAATGCCCACAGGCAGCTTTGGCCACGGGAACCTCGGCCACAGCCCTCCTCCCATGGGATGGGGGTGCTCTGCTGAGAAAACGCTGTTCTCTGTCAGTTGGGCCTCTGCTGGGGCCGGGACAGGCCGTGCCAGGCCGTGCCAAGGGTGAATTGGCTTCAGCTGCCCAACATGTTGCATCATTTTGTTTTTGTCTGGGTCCTGGATCTGCCTCTCACCTTCTCAGAGCTTGAATGGCATTAGATCAGTGTATGGTCATTCAGAGCAGGTGATTGGAGTGGGGGCTGGGGACTCGGTCTTGCAGCCTCGGGGTAGGGGTGGGGGTTCCAGCAGCAGTAGCCTTTGCGTGGACTTGGCTGAGCTCCTGTTTTGTTTTTGTTTTTTGTGTTTTTTTGACTGTGCCACGTGGCATGTGGGTTCTGAGTTCCCAAATCAGGGATCGAACCTGCACCCCCTGCATTGGAAGCGTGGAGTCTCAACCCCTGGACTGCCAGGAAGGTCCCCTGAGTTCCTATTAAGTCCAGGGACCAAGTCCTCCATGAAAGAGCAGCTGCCACAAATCCTGTCTCTGCCCAACTAGGCACCAAGTGGACACTTATTTTAGTGGTTTGGTTCATAGCCTTTTTTCATATTTTCTGTTAATATCCCTTGAACTAAAAGGAAGTGGGAATGGTTGTTCCATGTAACTCTACTTATGCACCTCTAGCTTCTTCCTGAGTCCCAAATATTTCCACAGTCATGGAGCATGTGAGATTTGTTCTGCAGCCAGCTCTTAGCTGTGCCCCCTCCCACATTGGGAACTTGAGGTCCACCTGGGCCTTGTTCACTATATTTGAATGTCAGGTATTAGTCGTCACCAGTTGTTGTCTTCAGTCCCTTTCTGAGAGCTTAAACTGGGAGTTGATCATGCAGTCAGCTTATGAGTGTTCTTAGAACTGTCATTACTTTCATGGTTCTTTGTCCCGTTAGCTCATTCCCTGTCCCCTTGTTCAGCCAGGATTTATTGGGACTCTCCTGTGTGCCAGACACTTCGCCAGTTCTTCCTTTAAATGTTTATTGACATAATTTTGCTGAGTATAGCGTAACTTTAACATAGGCATTGGATGCATTTGTGAAAAGTTTATAAAATAAAATGAGTATGCCGAATTACTACTTTTTCCACTTCTGTTGTCATTTCAGAATTGTATTCCAGTGGGAAATTTGGCTGCCAGACAATTCTTTAAAAGGCATTTAAGAATCTTAGTAATGGCTTCAAAGAATGCATTGTCAGTCATTCTGCTACCTGGGTGTGGTTAAGCCTCTTGTTACACTGTGAAGAAAGTTACCTTTGCGGTGGGAGTGTGAAAACACACCAGTGTACAAAATTCCCCTCCTGTCAACTTCCTTAAGGTGACTCCTGTTTATTTAAGTACAGCCTGAATCTCTTTTATTAAAGTTTTACTAGAAGCAGTTGCTTGCAGTCATCAGTGGTTCTTGGGCTAAAGTGTCACTTTTTAATAGCCTCTGAGTGAGATAGTCATCGGAGATTGTCACTGCAGATACAAACAGATTCCTGGGTGTCTTTGCTTTCATTACGGGGAAGGCATTTGGAATAGTTACAATTATGTAGGAAACTGACCTAAAGTTTTTGGTGGGTTTAGTATCCCTTGTTTACTTTTGTTCCCTCAAGCCCCTGCTGAAAACCTTAATGTCTGACCCTGGCTTCATTCCAAGTCTGTGAAGCAGAAGACCGTAGTGAGCTTGGGACCCTTAGTGCTCTCAGGGGCCTGGGGTGCTCTGAGATTACCACGTGGCCTTTTGGGTTTAGAGACAGTGTGGCTCATTGTTTGTGTTTCTGGATCATCATTAATTCCTGTGACAACCCACATACGTACACTGAGCTGTCGTGTAGGAGCCTGTTCCATAGCTCGTTATTTGGGGATCCCACTGCGTTCTCTGCTCTGACAAGCTGACAGTTGACTATAGAGCCCCCTTATCTAGGCAGGGTGGAGGCAAGAGGAAGATGAGGGAAAAGACATTTTAGTGGAACAAGGGGTGCTCCACTGGCTCAGTCTGTGGGTGTAGACGGCTTAGGGAGTCAGGCTGTGAGTATAGACCCGCACCTCTTCCTGTAGGGTGGGTCTAGTCCTCAGAAGTCATCCTGGAGTCTTGTTGGCTTCTGTTTCTTCAAACAGATGGTCACTGAGCATTTGCCATGAGATAAGAAGCAATGCACAGAGAGACAGCGTCCTTGCCCCATCCAGCTTACAGTGTGAGCGGGGAGGACAGGGCAAGCACTGAACCCCCAAATAAGTGTTAGACCTTGCTTATAACACTAGGGGTTTGTGACTGTGGAGAAAGGTGGTACACATTCCCAGAATGAATGTTACCTGGTTATTCTTCACTTTGTAAAGAGCCATCAAACACTTATGACTGGGAATCACTGCCTGTAGGCCGGGAGCGTGTCTTCTTTGAATCCCCTGCGTGTGCACAGTGCCTGTTAGCTGAGTTTATTTGAATTCATTTTCCTTCTGAGGGATGGAAACGTAACCCCTGCTTGGGCAAGCTGCGTGTGGTCTGATAGAGGAGTCCTGTGCCTCGGGTCCGACCTCTGCCTGAGGTTGGCTGAGCAGCCCCTCCGCTCTGGTCACCTCCTGAAGGTGTGGACTGGAAACGCTCATGCAGTGCCTATGCAGCTGGAGGGATCATGGGCATTTCCTGTTTATCCTAAGTGCAGGAATCATGTGCCAGCTTGTATTCTATAATGAGACCAGAAGGTACCTGAGTGCTCAGGACATCCTTTAAGGACACGTCCTTCCTCCCCAGGGCCAGAAAAGTGATGTAGGTATAGACTGCATCATCTGTGTGCAGAGGCTCACAATTTATCCCTGACTTTCGGTTCAGAATTTTTTTTTTTTTTTTTTCCGGTACGCGGGCCTCTCACTGTTGTGGCCTCTCCCGTTGCGGAGCACAGGCTCCGGACGCACAGGCCTAGTGGCCATGGCTCACGGGCTTAGTTGCTCCGCGGCATGTGGGATCTTCCCGGACCAGGGCACGAACCCGTGTCTCCTGCATCGGCAGGCGGATTCTCAACCACTGCGCCACCAGGGAAGCCCCGGTTCAGAATTTTAAATTCAGTGCTTAAATCCTTTGATGTCCCTGTCAGTAAGCCTTATTCCTGAAGGAGCCCACATTTAAAATAGAGATAAGAATGTGTTCTGGTCACAGGGGGTGAGAATTTCCAGTTGTGTCTGTGTTCTGTTGTTTTGTTTTTCGGTTTTGAATCGTTAACCCACTCACTTGGTATTTATTCTGGCTCTCCCAGACTTTGGCCAAACACTGTGGCCCCGGGGCATGACTGCAGGGACAGCAGAGTTGGGGTGGGGGTGATGGTGGTCGCTGAGTGTTTCTGTGCCCCATTGTGACTAATAGTTAAGAGCTTGGGTTCTGCTATCAGATGATTCAAGTCCCAGCTCTGCCATTTTTAGCTATAAAGCCTTAGGCAAATTTCTTCACTTCTGAGCCTCAGTTGCCTCATCTATAAATTGGGGATAATAGTAGCATCTACTTTATAGGGTTCTTCTGTGATTAAATGAGATCATGTGGATAAAGCATTTGGCACGATACCTGGCACATGTTAAAAGCTGCATCAGCAGCAGTAACTCATAGTGTGAGGTGCACACACACACAGACTTGCTGTCCCCTCACCAAGGATATAACAAAATTCAATACTTTTGCCTTGCCTTGCTTTGCCTTGTCCGAGGAGGCCCAGGAAATTTCTGGTTTGTGGATTCCTTTGTGTTAGGAGAGTCCTTTTTTGTTACTTAATTATGTAAGAAAAGGGGACGTGAAGGACTGAAGGAGGGCACATCTGGCCTTGTAAACTGTGGCCATGGATGCCTCTCACGGGGGCCTACTGCCTTGATTGTGCAGTGCCCGTGTCCTCACCTGGGGGAGCCCTGGGCATCGGGCTTTTGTAGTTGCTCAGACCTCTGTCAGCACATTCTTGTTTGGGTCCACCGCTATCTCTCTGAGGACATTCCTGACTTAGGAGAGCACGTCAGGTCCAGAGGACGGCCTGGGGGGCTGTACCCAGGACAACCTGCCCCACCCCTGCTGGGGGCCTGTTGCCCAGAGCTTTGGGCCTCTCACCAACAAAGGTGTCTTAGACTGAGATCTTGGGGACGTGACCATTTTGTACCCTCTACACGCTGTACTTGATGTACATCTTCTAGCATGTTGAGATGTGCTAATTCTCCTAGCACAATGAAAAATATTGAGTACTCCAGCTCATAACAAGTTGGCCCTCTGCCTCGTGGTTGGCAGGTCTTTAAAACGATGTGTTTGTGCAGCAGAATTGCTCTCAGTGGGCCCTCAGGAAACAGCAGATCAGCTTCCCTTTATCTGGAGCATTTGGAGCCAGATGCTTGCCCAGTGACACACAGGGTCCTCGGCTGCTGTTGTCATAGATGAGAAGTGCGCATGTCCTGGGATCCCCAGGTGTCCCGGAGACGGTTTGTTCGCACCGATGGGCTGTGGAAGCTGGTCGGTTGGTCTTGGTGTATGTTCTTCACTTCTCAGAGCCCGTGAGCGAGAGCCTGGACTTTGGCGTCTGACTGCTTGGGTCTCATCTCGGGCCTCCTGCCTGCTTACTGGCTCTGTGACCTTGGGCATGCCACCTAATCCCTTTGCGCCTCTGGTTTTTGGTTTTTTCATCTGTGGAATTTACGTGTAAGGTTAGCCTAAGGATTGAACGAGCTAATGTGGATGCCGTGTGGCCTGGCCCAGAAGACATCTGGCACTTGGCTCTATTTCTATTACGCTTGTTAAGGTAGAGACAGCTCTTTTTTATCCTTTTCTATTTCTTATCTTCCTCTCGAGGGCTAGTGACTCGAGCAATTGAGATGCTCTGAAGTGCTGAGTCATCTGACAGGCAGGGCAGCCCTGGCCAACTGGGGTGCAGCCCCCTCTCCTCTCCGGGTGGCGCATGGTGGCTCCTTGAGTGGCGAGCCCTGGGTGGCCAGGCGGGGCCTGGGATGGGACACATGGAGGTGTGCGCCCTTGACCCCAGTTCTCTCTGCTGTTTGTGCCCAGGTGGCAGCACCATGGATAGCTCCGCAGGAGGCAAGGCTAGGCCTGAGGCTGGGGAGGACAAGGAGGGATTCCTTTCCAAACTTAAGAAAATGTTTACCTCCTGATATCCCAGCCGAGGTAGGAAAACCCCTGAGGTTCCTCCCCTTTTCGTTCCACTCTGTGAACTAATCCGTTTTCTGTCACTTTAACCAGTATTGTCCCCCCACACCCAGAGTTGAAGAGGTTCCAGTCTCAGGCGTGGTGTTTCTGGCTCACCTCAGAGCCAAGCCTCAGCCCATGGGGAGTCACCTGGTAGCGCAGGGCCGAACCACAGATAGTAGCCACTTCTGCGGCTCCACTTCCTGGAGAGGTTGCTGCCTCCCAGCCCTCCTTCCACCAGCTCCTGGGGGCTCTGTGTCCTGCCGTGGTGAGGACCAGGTTGCCCACAGTCACAGAGGGCCAAGTCATTGCAGAGCCAGGCCTAGAACTCAGATCTCCCCAGTCCCCGCCCTGTCCTGCCTGGGAGGTGTGGGGAGGTGTCAACCTTGGTTAGGGCTGGGGTGGGGGGCACTTCCAGGAGTCCTGCTTGCTCACTGTGGTGTCTTGGGACTCACTTTTTACTTGTGCTGGTCCCTGGTGGCTGGGGCTCCTGGTGCAGCTCCTTCCCAGGGATGACAGAAGCTCACCAACAGGGCGTGTTCTTCCTGCAATGCCAGTGAAACGTAACTGTTTGTGTCTTGGCTCAGGAAAACGATCCACTGGAAACTAGGCCGGGAGCAGCAGCCCCTCCTTGTGGCCAGGGCATCTCAGATGCAGGAGGATTCCACACAGCAGCACCGAGCCCCTGCCTGCAGAGGCCCTCTGGACCACCTTGGAAACAGCAAAATCATGTGACAGTGCACCTCTCCATGGAAGGGTCATGGTGGACAGCCCCTGGGCAGTAAGGCTTGGCAGGTCTAAGGGCTGGTAGTTTCCTATCCATGGGTAGGTAACTTGGTCTCTTCTGGCTCCAACAGAGTCAGACAGCTGGACATTTCTTGCAGAGCTAAAACTCTGATTTGGAATCAAATGTGGTTAAAGAATTAAAGGCCATGCTTACAGCTTAATAATGAAGCCTTAAGCTGTGCCGAGTTGTGAAGTGATTAATTTCCCTCTCAGCAAATCTCTGGGAGGTTCCAGAATGAGTCTTTCCTGACAGGGTTGTCTTTTCCAGGGACCTGGGGCATGGACGCCCCACTGGTGTCATCCACCCCTCAGCGGGGGCATATCCTACTAGAGTTCGTTTTAATTCCTAAAGGTACTAAGCAGCTGGAACATGGGGGCCTTGGGGGCCTGGGGTGACACATATGAAAACAGTCCCTGGAGATGCTACTCTTGATCACATGGGCCATGATCTCTGTCAGGATGGATAGTCCTTCCTCCCACCCCACTTGGGGTGGCCCCTTGTCCCTTGACAGTTGAGTTCTGTTGTTCTAATCTGGTGTGAGTGGAGCTCCTGCCCTTCTGCTGGACCACAGCCAGCCGTGGCCTGGGGCCGACTAACGGCCTCTTAACCCAGAGCCCTGCCCTGCTGCCTGCCAGGGCCTTGGTTCTCAACACTCACAGTTGGCCTCTGTTTTCAGAAGTGTGTTTAAATTATTCAGTGCTAAGAATCATCGTCTTTTCCTGATAAACGTTTGTTCAGAAAAGGAGAGCACAGTCTCAGCAGTTGAAGGTTCTCCGCTATTCAGCCAGAGCAAAACACTGTTTTGCCAGCCTTGGCTCGTAGGATGTGTGGGTTCCATTGTTTTCAGATCCCCCCGGCTGTGGTAAGACAGGTTAATGGAGAACACTTCTGATTAGTTCCCTTTTTGTTTTCCTTCATAATTTACTAAAATAAAGCATCTACTAGTGCCTGCTCTAGGAATGTAAAATGATTCTGTATCAATGTAAATAAGATTATCTACTGCAAAGAGATATTTAAAACCTAAATTGTCGTCATTTCTTCGTTGAAAGAGTTCAGACAGCTTTCTGCAGGCGGCCCAGCAGGGGGTTACTGGTGGTCACCTGCCAGTCAGGCCACCCCACGTCTCTGCTGGCCTTCCTGGGGCGGCTGGAGGTGGCTGTCCTAGTCCTTGGAGTCACGTGCGCCAAGGATGGGTGGCCCTCTGACAGGCGCTGACCCTCTCCAGCCCAGATCCCAGAGTGGGGAGGGTGCTGATCTGACGAATGTTCTAGGGTTCGGTATGTAGCTTTTTCTTTGGGAGCCTGCAATTTGAGAGACATGCAGTGTGGCCTACTTAGGTCCCTACACGTCACCACCTCCCTCACTAGATTTTTTTTTTTCCTCCATTATTTTCAGAGGAATATTAAGGTATTTTTTTGTGTTGCAGTGTTAGTCCGGGCTGTCTCACAAAAGCCTAAGTGCTGTCGTGGCTGGAGTGGGCCCCGAGCACATAGCTCTGCCCCACTCTGGGTTCTGGGCTGAGCAGGTTGAGGTGTGAGGGCACTTGCTGGGTTGGGTGAAGAGGCTGGGAATACCTGTTGGGTGAGAAAGGGGCTCAGTGACTCCCTGCCAATTTCCAAACTTGTCCTTCATTGAACAGAAGTTTGTCAGGCGCCTGCTGTGGACTCAGTATGGTCCTGAAAGGATCCTAGACCTCAGTATGGGCCTGGAAGGATCCTAGATCCCCAGGGTATGGCGGTGGGGAGCTAGATGGTTTCTCTCGTGATAGCTTAGGTTTTCTTCCTGGAGAAGCCAACTGAAGTCCCACTCATGGCCTGTCTTCTGAAAGAGCCTAGACTTTGAAAGGGAAAAGTGGATTTTCTTTCTAGCGAGACATCTTCATTGCTGTACTGAGGCGTCCTTCCCTCAGATGGTCAGAAGGTGGCGGGGCAACATCTGTAGAATCAAGCCCCACTCAAGGCCTGGACTGGATTTGGCTTATTCCCACAGCTGGATCCTGAGACATGTCTCCAGACAACTTTGCAGCCTGAGGTGGGGCTGGAGCGTGAGGTGAGGTATTTAAAAATACAAAAGAGTATCTCCAGGTCCCTGAGCCTCTGGGGATTGAGAGGAGAGGTAGATGGTGTGAGCATTTGCTGAAATGTTTGGAGCGTGGACAAGGGAAGGCACTGGAGGCTCGCAAGGCCTGACCATGTTGGCCCAGGGGAGTCAGACACTGCTTCGCACAAATGCCCTCATGTTACCTTCACAACAGCCTGGCCAGGGGGCACCGGGTGAGCAAACAGACCCGAGAGGCTCGGCAACGTGTCCATGGCCTGCTGCTTGTGGATGAGGAGCGACTGGAGCCTGGCATCAGCTCCCTGCAGTTCACCCTGGACCTGGACCTGGACCTGGACCTGGACCTGGACCTGGCACAGCAGGCTCTCCCCAGGCTTGGTACTGACCAAGGGCTGCTCCAGGATCTTAGCACGGTGAGTCACAGCCCCAGCAGGTGAGTTTCCCACGCAGGGGCCTGGGGGACTTGGGCGTCACAGGGCTGGACACAGATGACCTCTCATGTTCTCTTGCTGATACGGGTGGGCTTGGAAGCCCATGTCATCATGTCCTTTTCCTCCTACCCTGCTTGGGAGGCTGCTCCCCTCAGACCGCAAGCTGTCCCTGTCCCACTAAAGTGGGTCCCTCCTCCAGTGTTCATCATTCCTCCTGCTCTCTGCAGCCCTATGTCAATCTGCAGTTGTTCTGCAGATTTGTATCTGGCTCTCCTGCTAAACCAGGCTCAAGGCAGGGTGCATACTTTTCTGGTGAACATTGTATTTAGGGCCCAGCTTACACTGGTAGGTTGTCAAAGAAGTGCTTTTTCAATGACTCAGTTAATGAACGGATCGAATGAGTTTGGCTGCCCTGCTCCCCTTTCAATGCCTCTGCAGGTCCTGAGGCTGATGCGGGGTAGTACAGACGCTGATGGAGGTTTCACAAGTCCACGGAGACACTGGTCAGCCCGCCGGCTGTGTCCTCTGGGCCTTCATTTCTCTTCTCTAAAGCGAACAGGAGAGGGAAACCATCCAAATGCCTGGGGAGCTCAACCCGGGTGGTTATCTCCCTGGTTTCCCTTCCCAGCCTTTGCTGCGGGCAGCGTCATCTTTTCTCAGCAGTGTCCGAGTCTTATATGACCTGGGGTCCACAGAACTGCCATGTTCCTTCAAGGGTTCTTTCCAGCCT
Source organism: Kogia breviceps (assembly GCF_026419965.1). Lineage (NCBI taxonomy): Eukaryota > Metazoa > Chordata > Mammalia > Artiodactyla > Physeteridae > Kogia > Kogia breviceps. The sequence continues at coordinate 56,474,607 of NC_081323.1, forward strand.
GTTTTGTTATCACCCACATCTCGAGGCCTCTGCACCCAGGGGCCCAGGAGGCAAGAAAAGAGAGAGGGAGAAGGGGCCAGTCTTCCTGCCCTCAAACTCAAAGAAGGAACACGTGGGTGGCACCCCAACCCCAGTCCCTGAAACAAAGCACTTTTCTTTTGGAAGCCATCTGTGAGAACAATGGCCTTTATTTAAAAAATAAACTTTCTTGTAACACAAGAAAGGATCACTGTGACTGTACCTCCCATTCCCCCAGATGGGGCTGAGAGGTGGGCAGGGTCACAGTCCTGCAAAGTCCCCTTTGTGCTGCTCCAGCCACTGGTCCAGCGTCCTGGCCTTGGGGTTGAGCCTCAGGCTCAGTTCGATGTTGCGGTCGGGTTTCAGGGCATAGAAACGGAACATGTTGGCCAGGTCCTGGGCTCCAGGGAAGCCAAGCTTCTCGTAGTCCTCGGGGCTTATCTGGAAGTAGAGGGAAGTCTCTTAGGGTCGATCGGCATCTGCAGCATACTGTTGACACCTCAGTTCCTACCCTGGTCCCCACTAAGTTTACCTGAAAACCAGTCTATTATAAAGATGAAATGTCAAAAAGCACTGTTCTAGGGCAGTTTAAATCCTGTTCTTCCAAGATCACGAGATGAAAAGTTCTCAGTCCTTTCCAAATCAGAACTATGCGTATGTCACTTGCTCAAAAAACCAAAGTTGTTCCCCTTTCCTGACCAAACTGAATCTTAACTCCTCAGCTTCCAAATCCTCCATGACTGCCTCAGGCTTTCTTTGTTTAGAGAGTAAAACGCAACCATTTAGTATATGTTTTCTAGTGCATTCATTGTGCCAAGGGAGCTTTACAGCAATTGTTCCATTCAATCCTCACAGCAGCCCAAGGAGGGGGATACTCTCCATACACCCACTTTACAGATGAGGAAACTGAGGCAGAGAGGGGTCAGGGGCTGGGCCTCCAGTCACACATGGGTGGGTGTTAAGGGCTGTGAGCAAGATCTGAGTCCAAGGTCTGACTGGCCTGAAATGCATCCTGCCATGGCCTCTCCCCCATCATTGCTCTGCTTGGGTCTGGGGGCGCTCTACAGGTGGTTTCTGTCATTTAATGACTTGGAGTAGCCCAGATTTTCATAATGAGAAACAAGGCACCTGGGGGTCTGGATGGGAAGACAGTAGGCAAGGGGAAGGGACTGTGCCAGGCCAAGAAGTGGGGGGACCAGGATGGGGCCTACTCCGGCCTCCTCCCCTTCCCCGAGAGGAGCCCAAGACATCCTGCGTTTTCCCTCCTTGCTTTGGCCCCTACTGTCCCCTCTTCCTGGAACCCTTCCTTGCCACTTGATCAACTGACAAAACCAGAAGTTTCACTCAGTGGCCACACCTGGCTCCTAAGAGCAGCACGACATAAACGTTCACAGTGAGAATGAATTTGACTTTACGTTGCTCAGAGCGCTGGGGCAGCCCTAGGTGCCCCTTCCCTTCTACCCGCAAAGCCCCTCTGACCGCGGCTGCCAAGTCCCAGCCTGGGCCCTCCACCTTGGCATCTCGCACGGTCTTCCTGGTGTGCCTGGAGAGCAAGGCAGCGTACTCCTCCACCGTGTGCCTGCAGGTGCTGAGCCCGATGTTCCGGCCGATGTATTCTTCGGGCATCTTCAGCAGGCTGAGCACCATGGGGCCCAGATCGGACACAGACATGCCGTCCATGGGCACGTCACCCATGGGCAAGCCTGGGAGGGAGAGAGGGACGTGCTGGCATGCGTCTCTGAGTGGTCGGTCCCCACTGGCCAGTCAGCTGGATGTGTGCACAGGCCAGCACCTGCCATGAGGCAGACACCCCCGGTGTCAGCAGAAGTGAGTCAGGAAATGGGACACGATCGAGCTCTGCCACCCGGCAGGCCATTCAAACCCTGGGAGCCCGGCTGTACCCTTCCCAAGGCAGGGAGAACCCTGGGCCTGCCACCCCTCTCAGGCCTGAGATGGGAACAAGGGGAAGGCGGGGAAGGGGCTTTGACAGGCACCTCTGAGAACGGGAGCTCCCAGGGTTCAGGCCCCCGTACACTTCATCAAACCCGAATCCCTGATAGGGGTGCCTGTGGTGGGGAGTGCTCCAAACATCAGCTCCACCGGCAGGAATTCTTGGTCAGCTGAGGCCAGGGCTGACCCCAGAGCAGCATGACGGGTGCTGATAAACATGTTAAATTAACGAGTGACTCCACCTGCCGAGGTGTGGTCTTCGGATGGAGAGGCAGAGCTGTGTCCTGATGAGGCACCTGGAGCGCTCGGGCCCTGCCCTATAAAATTTCCGTGGTTGCCCATTCAGACGGCCCAGGAAGCCTGCGGGGGTGGAGCCTGTTCCAACTTACAGACGGAACACAGGTGAATCTCCGATTATGGCTTTGCAAACTGTAAAGGGATATGCTGGTGCGCCAACACAAGGATGAGACTGCTTACCAGCAGGCATGACCCAAGCAAGGGTGAGTGGTGTTCACGCAGAGGTGAGGGGCTGGGAAGGCTCAGACCCCTCCTGCTCCACCTGCTGAGTCACCTGCATTAACCCACTGCCCCGCCGGCAGGACACAGGTTGTACATGGTTCCCTCCAAGCTGTTTACAAATTTGCAAACAGATGTTGAGAAGAAAGTGCTTTCCTACTTCAGGAAATCTATAATTGGACCTCGCCTTCCAAATCCTCTCCTTATTTATGAAGCAGTAACGATAAACACACTCGGTAAAGCTCTCCAACAGACAAAGCACTGCATCCCCAGACTCGGCAGATTTTCCCACAGCCCCTGGGAAGTCCGAGTCATGCCCATCTCACGGGACAGGACGCAGAGGCCCAGCGTGGTCACATGCGTTGCTCGCAGTCACAGCCTAACATGAGCGAGCCAGAGCTTGGACCCAGAGCCCTCTGAGGACAAGCCCAGTGGGCCACCATGGCTCCACACGGTGAGAGGAGACGCCCAAGGAAGTGGGGAGGGCACTCACTCAGCAGGTAGCTCTTTCCGTCTGGGGCTTTCTGGGGCAGGAAGCAGGAGAGGAGGTTCTCGAAATAGCAGGGCAGCCGCACGCTGGTCATGGGGACACCAATGTCCCGGAAATATTCCTCCACCTCCCCTTTGCCGTCAAAGTGTCCCGCTGCCAGTCTCCCTGCTGTCAGCTTCTTGATGTTCTCCAGGCCACTGTAGACCACATAGTGCAGGCCCAGGCGCTTGGCCAGATTGGCCAGCAGCTTTCCCTGGTGGGCAGGGAAGGAGAAACCACAAAGCTCAGAGGGAAGATGTGTGTCCCTATCACGGCACTGGCTCTCCCACCCCAGAGGCCACTGTGCCTGGTGCCAAGAGCCCTCTGATAAGGCTCCCTCTTCCGTGTGTGGCTCACATGGCGCCACACGCTCTACCACGGGATTATAAGCTCCCCACCACCCGCATAGCCTTAGCGCCCCTTCTCTAGATTATCTGGGTCGTTCCACCTTCCAGTGTGCTGGACCATGGCCCACCGTGTGCCACCTGGGAAGGTGCGCACAGGCTTCCTGCCTCTGCCTGCTCTCAGCATCTTGTCCCCGTGCTGGGCCGTCTTCCTGGGAGAGCCCCAACCATACCCTAGGGAAGTGTTACGGCTCAGCAGTTAATCACATGACATACCACCTGGGTTCCAGACTAGCTCTGTAGCACATTGGCTGTGCCATCCAGGACAAGGGGTCTAACTGTTTTGGCCTTGGTTAAATGGGGACAGAAGCACGACCTGCTGCACAAAGCTGTGTAGGGTGCTGGATGGTGGCCTCCCAAAAGATACGTCCATGTCCCAAACCCCAAAACCTGTGAATGTCACATCATTTGGAAAAAGGTCTCTGCAGATATTTTTGTTAAGGAACTTGAGACGAGATCATCCTGGATTTACCCTCGTGGGCCTCAACCCAATGACGAGTGTCCTTATGAGATGGAAGAGGAGACACAGAGAAGAGGAGAGGCCTTGTGTAAACAGAGGCAGAGCCCGGAGTGATGTGGCCTCACGGAGAGCTGGTACCACTGGGCGCCGGAAGAGGCAAGAATTGGAACCTCCCTTGGAACCTCCAGACAGGGCAGGGCCAACACCTTGCTGTTGGACTCCTGGCCTCCAGAACGGGGAAAGAATAAATTCCTGTTCGTCTTAAGCCACCTGGCTTGGGGTCATTTGTTATGGCTCAGGAGGTCAGGTTGACGAGATCTGCGTGAACCAGAAAAGCTGTCTCTGTCCACTCTCTGAGATGGGCTTCCATGTAAGACTGCAACTGAAGAAAGGCTCGGGGCTAAAAACAAGTTTGGAGACCAGTGGTCCGGTCCAGTCTCCCTTTATTGTACACAGGAGGAAAGACAGACCAGCGCAGGGAAGTCAAGTCCACAGCCGCAATGGTGGGGAGATGTGGATGAGGCAGGACTGAAAGCCCGCAGGCGCAGGTCTCAGCCCAGTGCCTTTGCTGTGGCACCAGTCATACCTCCCACAAATACCTGAGTGCCTGCTACGTGACAGGCCCACCGCAAGTGTCCCCACCTTCCAAGAGACTTTGGATGCATGTTTGTCTCACATCCCTCCCCTCACCACCTGGGCTCAATAACCACCCAACCAGAGAGAAGCCGGGTGGAAAACAGAATAAAGAGAAACAAAACATCTGAAAGGGGACATGGAGGACTTTTTGGAATGATGGAGATGTATTATATTTTTATTAGAATGGTAGTTACATGGGTATATTTATTTTCAAATTTCATTAAATTGTACAATTTAAAAGTTTACTTTTTATTTATTTATTTATTTATTTTTGGCTGCACAGGGTCTTCGCTGCTGTGTGTGGGTTTTCTCTAGTTGCGGAGAGCGGGGGCTACTCTTTGTTGCGGTGCACAGGCTTCTCATTGCGGTGGCTCCTCTTGTTGTGGAGCACGGGCTCTAGGCGCACGGGCTTCAGTAGTTGTGGCACGCAGGCTCAGTAGTTGTGCTCGCGGGCTCTAGAGCGCAGGCTCAGTAGTTGTGGTGCACGGGCTTAGCTGCCCTGTGGCATGTGGGATCTTCCTGGACCAGAGATCAAACCCATGTTCCCTGCATTGGCAGGCAGATTCTTAACCACTGCACCACCAGGGAAGTCCCTACATTTGATTTTAAGAAAATTATGGGTCAATAGAGTTTTTTAGAAAGTGTAGAGTCACTGGATGACACAAAGCAGATTGTGGTTGCCTGGGGCTAAGGAAGGGGGGAATGGGGAGTGACCGCTACCAGGTATGGTGTTTCTTTTGGGGTGATGAAATGTTCTGGAATTAGGTAGTGATAATGGCTGCCCAACTTTGTGAATATGTTAAAAACCACTGAATTGTACACTTTAAAAGGGGGAACAGGGACTTCCCTGGTGGTCCAGTGGTTAAGAATGAGCCTTCCAATGCAGGGGACATGGGTTCAATGCATGGTTGGGGAACTAAGATACCACATGTCGCGGGGCAACTAAGCCGATGCCTCAGCTACTGAGCCGGTGAACCAGAACTAGAGAGAAGCCCACGTGCTGCAACAAAAGATGCCGCATGCCGCAACTAAGACCTGACACAGCCAAAAATAAATAAATAAATACTTTAAAAATAGTCATAAAAGCTTTAAAAACAAAAGGGTTAACAGTATGGTACATGAATGAAGTCTAAAAAAAGTCATCAGATGAGGAAGCAGCCACCTTCTGCCCTCATCAAAGTCTAGTAGGGCTGCATAGAAGAGGGGAAAGGCCTGCAGTGTCAGTGGTCAGGCAGGGGTCAGCCCCTCTCTGGCAAGTCGGAGCTGCCCCGCAAGGGCAAGTAGAGACCAGGGAGCACCTTTGAAGATGGCCTGCTCCTGCCCTGGCTTCCCCACGCCCTCCCGCCTACCCTTACCTGCTTGACCTCCTGCTCCTGGCTGCAGTTCTCCCAGTAGTTGGTCACGATGAAGGTGGCGTGAGCCCCGATCAGGGCCAGCTCCATGCTGGCCTCATCATCCTGGTCTCCCTGCACTACTTCTGCACCTTGCAGCCTCAGCTCCTTCGCTGCCCTCTGCCCAGGGTCTCGGGTCACCACTCGGACCCTGAATGTCCCATCTTCCAGGAGTGTCCGGGCCACTGAGCCCCCCTGGGCACCTGCAGAGAGTCAGAAAGACCCGCAGGGTGGGACCAGCCTGGGAGCCTGCCAAGGGTGAGGCCCTGCAGGGAATCCTCCACCACAGCAACACACCTGGCACTTTTCACCTGTGATTCCCACTGTTTTGCCTCACACAATCTTTTAACTAACAGCTTCATTGAGATAGAATTCACTTACCGTAACGTTCATCCTTTTATTTTATTTTTTTAAATACAATTTTAAAACAAATTATTTATTTATCTTTGGCTGTGTTGGGTCTTCGTTGCTACACGCAGGCTTTCTCTAATTGCGGCGAGTGGGGGCTACTCTTTGTTGTAGTGCGCAGGTTTCTCATCGCGGTGGCTTCTCTTGTTGCAGAGCACGGGCTCTAGGCGCATGGGCTTCAGTAGTTGTGGCGCATGGGCTCAGCAGTTGTGGCTCACAGGCTCTAGGGTGCAGGCTCAGTAGTTGTGGCGCACGGGCTTAGTTGCTCCGCAGCACGTGGGATTTTCCTGGACCAGGGCTCGAACCCATGTCCCCTGCATTGGCAGGCGGATTCTTAACCACTGTGCTACCAGGGGAGCCCACATTCACCGTTTTAAAGTGTACAGTGCAGCAGCTTTTAGTACATTCAGAGTGTGCAACCATCATTACATTCAATTTTAGAACATTTTCATCGCCCCAAAAAAGAAAGTCCATACCCATCAGCAGTCACTCCCCATTTTCCCCTCCTCTTCAGCCTGGCAACCACTAATCTACTCTCTGTCTCTACGGATTTGCCTATTTTGGACACTTCACATAAATGGAATCACACAATATGTGGTGTTTTGTGTCTGGCTTCTCTCACTTATGTTTTCAAGGTTCATCCATGTTTTAGAAGTCATCACACACCATTTACAAAAATTTTAAAATGTATTATGGAGTATTTTTTAAATATTTATTTATTTATTTTGGCTGCGCCAGGTCTTAGTTGCGGCATGCAGGTTCCTTAGTTGCGGCATGCATGTGGGATCTAGTTCCCTGACCAGGGACTGAACCCGGGCCCCCTGCATTGGGAGCATAGGGAAGTCCCTATTATGTAATATTTAGCACATACAAAAAAGGGATACTAACACCCATGAGCCCACCGATTAGCTTAAGAAATAAAGTATCACCTACACCTTAAAAAAAAAGACTGAGGGGAATTCCCTGGTGGTCCAGTGGCTAGGGCTCTGCCCTCTCATTATTGAGCACCTGGGTTCAATCCCTGGTCGGGGAACTAAGATCCCACAAGTTCCGCAGCACGGCCAAAAAAGAAAAAAAGAGAAAATTATTAAAATCATCAAAAGGAAGAAAATAAAAATCATCCATAAATATATGTATGAGAACACTGGATGCAAATAAATAAATAAATCCACTTCTTACAAAAAAAAAAAAAAAAAAACGTTGGCTGCAGTATTATTATCCATAGTGGAAGTTTATAGACAACCTAGATGTCCTTTGGTAAGAACCTGGCTAAATAAGTGATAAATCCATACAAAAGTGATTAAAAAGAATGTGGCAGGGCTTCCCTGGTGGCACAGTGGCTAAGAATCTACTTGCCCGTGCAGGGGACATGGGTTTGAGCCCTGGTCTGGGAAGATCCCACATGCCGCAGAGCAACTAAGCCTGTGCGCCACAATTACTGAGCCTGCGCTCTAGAGCCCGCGATCCACAACTACTGAAGCCCGTGTGCCTAGAGCCCATGCTCCGCAACAAGAGAAGCCGCCACAATGAGAAGCCTGCGCACTGCAACGAAGAGTAGCCCCCGCTCGCTGCAACTAGAGAAGGCCCGCACTCAGCAACAAAGACCCAACGCAGCCAAAAATAAATAAAAATAAAAATAAATTTACAAAAAATAAAAGAAGAATGTAGCAGGTCTGTATGCATGACTTATGTGACCACAACGTGTCCTGGAGTGGAAAAGGCAAACTGAAGAACTACAACTACCCTCATACAGTACTGGTGGGAATGTAAAGTGGTACAGTCGTTTTGAAAAAGTCTGGCAGTTCCTCAAAATGCTAAACACAGTTACCATATGATCCAGCAATTCCACTCCTAGGTATAGTCCCAAGAAAATTAAAAACATGTCCACACAACAACTTGTATGTGAAGGTTCACAGCAGCATTATTCACAATAACCAAAAGGTGGAAACAAATCAAATGTCCATAATGGATGATGGATAAACACAATGTGGTATATCCATATAATGGAATATTATTCAGCCATAAAAAGGAATGAAGTACAGATTCATGCTACAATGTGGATGAACCTGGAAAACGATGCTCAGTGAAAGAAGCCAGACACAAAAGGCCATGTACTGTATGATTTCATTTATATGAAATGTCCAGAATGGGCAAATCTTTAGACAATAGACTGCCAGTTTCCAGGGGCTGGAGAAATGGGGAGTGACTGCTAGTGGGTATGGGTTTTTTGAGGGGGTGATGAAATGTTCTAAAACTGATTGTGGTGAGGGTCACAGAGCTCTTTGAATATACTAGAAACCAGTGAATTGAACACTTTAAACACGTGAAGTGTATGGTATGTGATTTATACCTCAATAAAGCAGTTATATATTTTTAAAATATATACAGGAAAGAAAAAAACAGGTGGGGTAAAAATAAAACACTCCCATTTAAAAAACAGTATCATAGGGGTGGGAGGGAGGGAGATGCAAGAGCAAAGAGATATGGGAACATATGTATATCTGATTAACTTTGTTGTAAAGCAGAAACTAACACACCATTGTAGAGCAATTATACTCCAATAAAGATGTTAAAAAAAAAATAAATAATAAAAAACAGTATCTTTATATACCTAATTTGTCTGGAAGGATACTCAAGAAACTTGCCAACAGTGATGGATGGGGTTTGGGGACATAGGTGGGAGGGAGATTTAATTTTGATATTATGTGCAATCACCTGTTATTCAAAGCCAAGTAATTTTTTTATCACTTGTTATTCAAAGCTAAGTAATTTTTAAAAAAAATTAAAAGGGAATCAGCGCTCAGGTCCTGCTCCACGGCCCCACCCTGAGTCAGGGGTCCCAGACATCTCATCGCTCCCTCCAGGACCCCGGGGACGTCTTCTGGAGCTGAGTGAGGGGCGGGCGCCCAGGCTCTGCGGGGTCGGACCGGCCTGATCCCTGCCCTGGGCTGGCCTTAGTGAGGGGTCCTGCGCCTCGGGGCCTCCGTTTGAGGTTTCGCTTACCTGTGGCTCCAAACACGACCACCAGTTTCCTGTCTGCCATGAGGTCGGGAGCCGGAAATGCAGTCCGGAGAGGTCTGAGGGCCGTGAGAGGCGCAGAGTCGGTGAAGGGGCCGTGGGTGCCTGCCCGGAACAACCACGCGCGCTCCAGGTAGGACCAAGGGGGCGGTCCGGCCGGGAGAGGTCGGGACCCCGCGACCGCCGCCCCCTCGGGCCCGACCCCCACCTGGTCCTACCCGCCCCCGCCGCCCGGGTCCTCCAGGTCGGCTGTACCTCCTAGCCGCGGCCTAGATGGGAAACTGTCCGGGAAATAGGGACCCCCGGTTTTGCAGCCGAGTCCACGCCGAGGGGTGGGATGGAAGCCTGCGAGCGGCGCCGCCCCCCGCCTCCAGCTCCAGCTGCAACTTGGCAAAGTCACCCCTTCCCGGACACCCTCCGTGAAGGAACCCAGGCTGGGCTGCTTCCGAATCCCAGCCGTTTGGGCCGTGACTCTGCGCGGAGCTGACCCGCTACCCCCCTCCGCGGACACAGATGGTTCGTCCCGGCTCCGGCTAGACTCAGCGGCAAGTCAGGACCCGCCAGCCCCAGGCCTGCGTAAACCAAATTTGTGTAAATAGGATCTGACCGAAATGTACACGCAGAGGGCTGCTTAGCCGGATGCTGGGGGTGATGACTGTGTGAAGCAAAAATAAATACATAAACACATAATAAATAAATAAAATTTTATCTTGCGTGAGCATCTGAACTTTGATATATATATTTTTTCTTTTTTGGCCGCAGGCAACGTCATGTGGGATCCTAGTTCACCGACCAGGCATTGAACCGTGCCTCTGCAATGGAAATGGGGACCACCAGGGAAGTCCCCAGAAAAGAGATTTCTTTGTGTTCAACTAAAACTCAAAAATGGCCCTCTCACTCCTCTTCGGAAATTTATTGCTGACTGGATAAAAGCATTCATTTTTTTTCCTTTCATTCATTCCAAAATGTGTACTGACTCCTCAGGGAATGTCAGCTGCCTGACAGTAGACACTCGTCTGTGTTCACTGCTGAGTTCCCAGCACTTAAAATAGTACCTGGCACAAAGTAGTCGTTCAATAAATATTTGCTGACTGACTGGTTGTCTAAACTAGGAACTGGAGTCACAGGGAAATCAAAGTAAAACTGGTTCTGTTTTCCCGAATCTAATAGTGGAGATAACCTACCAGGTAATGTGTATTTTACATATGTAAAATGTCAGTCTTTATGTGTTGTAAGATGTGTTTATTTATTTTAATAAATACTCATTTATGTTTGTGTTTACAAGTGAAGGTGGTGTCTAAATAGAGTGTTTAAATCTTGCATTGTCTCCACACCCTGTTATGTATGTCTCTGAGCTCAGACTACAAAGTTTGCCAGGAATACCTTCCTCCCACCGCCTTAGATAGAACTGACTCCTACTTATTCCTTAATGCGCCACATAACCACCACTTCCTCCAAGAAGCCATCCCTGACCCCAGGCTAGGGTAACTACTATTTCACTCCTATCTCTATTCCACTGGCAACGTTGTCTCTACCATATTAGACCCAGGCTTCTTTTTTTTTTTTTTTTTTTTTTTTTTTTTTTTTGCAGTACTTGGGCCTCTCACTGTTGTGGTCTCTCCCGTCGTTGCGGAGCACAGGCTCCGGACGTGCAGGCTCAGCGGCCATGGCTCACGGGCCCAGCTGCTCCACAGCATGCGGGATCCTCCCAGACCGGGGCATGAACCCGTGTACCCTGAATCGTCAGGCGGACTCTCAACCACTGCGCCACCGGAGAAGCCCACCCGGGCTTTTTAAGAGCTGGCTCCATGTCTTTTTTGTCTCTATCTCTTTCCCTCCTGGCACAACGTCCAGCACTTAGTAGGAACTCAATAAATACTCACTAAATGGAACCCAAGTGCATATTATTCTGATAAAAGATGAGGTTTTGGGGCTTCCCTGGTGGTGCAGTGGTTAACAGTCTGCCTGCCGATGCGGGGGACGCGGGTTCGTGCCCTGGTCCGGGAAGATCCCACATGCTGCGGAGTGGCTGGGCCCTGAACCATGGCCGCTGGGCCTGCGCATCCAGAGCCGGTGCCCCGCAATGGGAGAGGCCACAACAGTGAGAGGCCCACGTACCGCAAAAAAAAAAAAAAAAAAAAAAAGAGGTTTTTCTTTAACTGCATGGGTTAAACCACAAAACTCGATGTTCTGAGGTCTCCACTTTAATGAAATAAATCCAAACAAGGAGATCCCTAGTGGGACCAGCTGCATAATTTGCAAGGCCCAGTGCAAAAAGAAAATGTGGGGCTCCTTGTTTTAAAATTACCAAGAACAGTGATAGCAGAGCATTAAAACAAACCCACGGTCCTTCTGTGCCTGGGACCCAGTATGACTGATCCAGTCATAAGCCCATGAAGTTGATCGACCCTGGTCCCTAGGTTTGAGAGTAGCAGCCCAGGGCCACGCTGGGGCCTGAGCAACTCTAGTGCCCTTTGGCCTTGCTGAACCTGAAGCTTGGAAATCAGTGCAGGCAATGAGGGGCAGGGAACAGCATCTCTGTCCTGGGCTTCTGGTCAGTGGCGCTGGTGCCAGGGAGCTGTCCCGAAGTTGGTGGGCAGACAGGCAGCCTGGGCAAAGGTCTTGTTTCTTGAAGCCCCAGCTACCCACCTCAGGCGGTTCCCTGAGGCCTGAGGGAAGAGATTTGGCTATTGACTGGCATATGATCAGCCGTGACTCAACACCTCCTGTGGGACTTTATATCTGACAAAGGACTTCCTGCAAAGCACTTGCCAGCATCTCACTCAGCCAAGCGACATGCACCAATGATGATAACAGTGGGAACCCTTCTCTGGGCTTCTCCTACATGTCAGGCACAGACTTAGCCCCACATTATCTTATTTTAACTCTTGAGCAACCCCTCCTTCAATCAGTGCCGCTCGGTTTAATTCAATTTTACGTGTGTGTGTTTGGGGCAGGGGGCAGTTTTACGATTCATTCATTTTTTTTCTTTTTTCTTTTGGCCACACAGCATGGGCATGCAGGATCTTAGTTCTCTGAGCAGAGATGGAACACATACCCCATGCAATGGAAGCACAGAGTCTTAACCACTGGACTTCCAGGGAAGTCCCAAGATTCATTCTTTTATTTTTCTTTTAAGTTAATCCTGTTGAGTTTTTTGTTTTTTAAAAAAATATATTTATTTATTTATTTGGCTGCAGCAGGTCTTAGTTGTGGCATGTGGGATCTTCGTTGCAGCATGCAGAATCTAGTTCCCTGCCCAGGGATCAAACCTGAGCCCCCTGCATTGGGAGTGCAGAGTCTTAACCACTGGACCACCAGGGATGTCCCAAGATTCATTCTTTTAACTTTGATTTTGGTAGCATAATGCATTTATTCATTCTCATAAAAAGTTTAAATGGTACAGATATATAGCACAAATGAGCCTTGACATCCCTCTGTCATTCTAGTGTGTAAACCTTCCCTCTTTTGGATGCATTTACATGCCTAAACATGAACATGTAGAAAGATAACATTTTGCAGTTAAAAAAATAAAACAGAAAACAATTTTTAATATAAAAAATAAAAGGGATTGTTGACTAAAAAAATTAAATAGCCAATATAAGAAAGAAATGGAAAATTTTATTTGCATCAACCTGAGCTCTGAGAACTGTTCCAAAGAGGTAAGGGAGGAGGCCAGAATATATGTGATTTTGATAAAGGGTTACATGCAGTCAAGCACACATCCTGGGAGACGGCTACAGCTATTCATGAGGAACAGATATCTTAGTTAATGGTTTTAGTGCTTTTCTAAGTATGGGAAGAAACTGGGTTCATAAAAATTTCTCCTAAAAATATCTGAGGGCCATTTCTGTCAGTTTTCCTAGAGCACAAAGTGCCTCATCCTGATCTTTGCCCTTTCAGGGTGGGTTGTAGGTCAGTGACTGTAGTGGCTAATGACTCAATTCTTGTAGAACTGGATGGTGGGTAACATTCTTTATTTTACAATCTCCTCCCTTTCAGTCTTAATTTCAACCAAGTTTTGGGAGGCATTTTGTGACCAGTTTGTCCCATGGGACTAGGAATGCTCATTCTCAGGTCAGGATTTCATTGATAGGCCACTTAATGTACTATTACTGGACTAGGCCCTGTTTAGAGTAGTCAAAAGCCTCTGGACCACCTGTCTTACAGTCTGTCATGGTCAAGGAAATGGTTCCCTCTTGTTGCTTCTTCCCATATGTAGAGTTACACTATTACAATCATTGATCTAATAGAACTATATATAAGGTCAATTGTTTCAAGTTGCTTCATCGTCATTAATTTGATCTGAGCCTCGGTCACACATTTGGTAATGCAAGAAACATTAATCTTGTAAACATAGAATACAAGTAATTCAGCTAGTTACATTAATAAAGTCATAAATAAATATTTAAGCTAAGAACTTACATTAGGTGCAACCCAGTATCTCCCCAAGATATCTGCATCCTGACTCCTTACAGGATTGAGAAAGGAATGTTATTGTCTCAGGAGTTTCATGACTGGCTTCAGAAGGAGAAAAATTGATATTTATGGTTGAGCAGGTATTTCTGCCGCTAGGGAGGGCTGGTTAATGCATAAACCAGATACACAATGCACACTAGAGGGGAGGGAGGAGGCCCAAACAGAATTTTATTTTTTTTGTGACCAAGTTGTGAAGCTTGTGGGATCTTAGTTCCCTGACCAGGGATTGAACCCGGGCCCTTGGCAGTGAAAGTGTAGAGTCTAACACTGGACGGCCAAGGAGTTCCCAGAATTTTTCTTGTCTTAAAATGTGAATTTTTACTTCATCAGGATCATATTGAATATATTTTTCCCCCGAATTTTATTATGAAAATTTGTGAACATAAAAAAAACTTGAAAGAACTGTATAGTAAGCAGCTATATATTAATACCACTTTCATTCTTTTTTTTTTTTTTTTGACCATGCCATATGGCATGTGGGATCTTAATTCCCCGACCTGGGATGGAAATCGCACCTCCTGCAGTGGAAGCGTGGAGTCTTTAAAAATTTTTTTAATTATTGTTTTAAATAACAACAATTTATTTAGTTTTTAAAATAAATTTATTTATTTATTTTTGACTGTGCTGGGTCTTCTCTAGTTGCGGTGAGCAGGGGCTACTCTTCCTTGCGGTGTGAGGGCTTCTCATTGTGGTGGCTTCTCTTGTTGTGGAGCACGGGCTCTAGGCATGCGGGCTTCAGTAGCTGTGGCTCTTGGGCTTAGTTGCTCCGTGGCATGTGGGATCTTCCTGGACCAGGGCACGAACCCGTGCCCCCCACATCGGCAGGCGGACTGTCAACCACTGCGCCACCAGGGAAGACCCCTATTCTGAATTTTAACAGATCTTTTGCCAAACTGTCCCCCCTTTCCCAATAACTCCCGCAAATACCGCTCATTCCCCACACCTTTGCCAGTACCGGACAATACCAGTCTTTTAATCTGCAGCCAGTCGCGTGGTTAAGAAAATGATGGGAAACTAGTGTGGCTGAAATAGAAGGGACAGGTGGAGCCCAGTGTGAAATGAGCCTGAAGCGGAGGTGACAAAGGGCAAGAAAAGCGCGTAGCCCCAAGGCGTCCTCATGAACATCCAGTCTAATGAATGGGAACATAAAGTCGCAAGCACTTTCGATTTACAAAGCCGACCAGCGTTCTGGGATTGCAGACACTTGCTCGCCGCAGGGGCGTGTCCTCCGCAGGCCCCGCCCCCGCTGCGTGCGCACCTCGGGCCGCCCGCTTGGCTGCGGCTGCTGGGGCGGCCGCGGCGCTGAGCGAGGCACTGAGTGACGCGCGGACTCGGTGCTGACGAGCGGCAGACCTGACCCGCGGAAGGTGAGTGTACGCGACCTGCCGCATCTACCTCGGGGCTCCTCCGCGGTCCTGGCCCGCCCGGGCTCTCGGGAGCTGGGCTCGGTCGGCCACGGCCCGCTGCGCCCCAGCGCCCGCTTGAGGGAGCCTTGGCGGGCCAGGGGCGGGGGGGCGGCTCGGAGCGGGCGAGCGGGGTGGGGGCCGAGCGGGGGGACCCCGCTTCCTAGAAGGCGTTTCAGAGGTCCGGGGAGGCCTAAGCCGCGGGTTCGCGTAGTTGTGCCCCGGGGGAGGTGACCCCCTGGTCACCGCGGGCGGACTTGGCGTTCCCGCGGGGCCTGCAGCCTCTGGCCGCCCTGCAGCACGTCTGTCCACCTTGGGCCGGCGAGGACCCAGACCTGGCCCGTCGGCGGAGAGCCATGCCTGGGCTGTTGGCATGGGCCGGGGCTCTGCCCTTCCTGCCCTTGACTCACCTCGGTCTGTAGGGCCCTTTGAGTCACTGTCTTGACTTCCGGAGTGACCCGCGGCCGCGAGATTGCGAGGGACCAACGTCAGGGGCAACCGGTTAGTCTGGCAGGGAGTCTGCTTGTCACCTCATAAGCGCAGTGCCCTAGGTGTATTATTGTCCCGTAAAAGCTGCCAGGACCGCCTTGCACAGTCTTTGCATAAGGTCTGTGTCATGTCATTTAAATGACTTATGATGAACCGGTTGCTGTGACCTGTGGCTGTTCATCCTTATTGTTTTGTATTCATGGCTCTGTGAACCACACAAGGCGGAGCATGATTGACAAAATATAAACATCCTATGGTGCTCTACAGCTCAGGAAGCCCTCTCATTCTCAGCGCCTAACAAAACCCTGTGAGTTGATAGTTTTCCCACAGGTGAAATGGGTTTAATGATGAAGCTCGAGTTAAGAGATTTAACCTGCATCCCACAATCAAGAAGATGGCACAGATGGTCTTGTACCTGGTGGTCTGCTCCCAGATCCCATGCTCTTTCCTAAACAAAGCCATGGAGATTGGAAATGGATTATGTTATTTAAACTAGACATTTTTCCCTCTCCCCCTAAACTGCCCTCCCAAGTAGAAGGAAACAGGGAGCTTACTGGTTTTATGTATTTGAATTTCTGTTAGGCATTAACCAGGTGTTTTGATTAAAATTTTAACTGCCATGTTAAAATTTTTAGGTTTTCTTTTGCGAGGAGGAGGATAAGGAATAAAAATGAGTAAAAATGTGCTTTTTAAAAAATTATTATTATTTTATATTTATTATTGGCTGCTTTGGGTCTTCGTTGCTGTGCTCGGGCTTTCTCTAGTTGGCGGTGAGCGGGGGCTACTCTTCGTTGTGGTGCGTGGGCTTCTCATTGCGGTGGCTTCTCGTGTTGCGGAGCACGGTCTCTAGGCGTGCAGGCTTCAGTAGTTGTGGAACGCGGGTTCTAGAGCGCAGGCTCGATAGTTGTGGCACACTGGCTCAGTTGCTCCGCGGCATGTGGGATCTTCCTGGACCACGGCTCGAACCCAGATCCCCTGCGCCACCAAGCACCAGGCAGGCGGATTCTTAACCACTGCACCACCAGGAAAGTCCCTAAATCTGTGCTTTTATTCATTATGTTTTTTTCAAGAAACATCACAAGACAAGACATCACAAGCTTACCAAGAGCTCACAGTTCAGTTGGGCATTTCAAGTTTACTTGTGAAATTGGGAAATGTTTTCAAATACAGTACCTAAGGCCAAAATACTGGTGGGGGTATGGGAATTCGAGGGAGCTTGGAAACACACTTACTGAGTGACCTCGTCAGACTGGGGATGTGAAGAGGAAAAATCTGTGATTCCCCCATTGTCTGACTTGATTTCCTTTTTTCCTTTGCCTGGGCCAATGAGATGATATGCTGTGAGTCATCAGAGTCAGGAGTATGAGCTACTCCAGAAATGACAATGCCAAGGAGAAGGTGAATTACAGAAAGTAAAGTATGCATTGCCTTTGGTTTACCGTTCTTTGAGTCTGTTGAAAAGCAAAATAGCTGGGCCCTTTGGGCTACCGTGGTTTTTTGGTTTCTTTTTAAAAGCTGACTCTCTTCATAGGATAGTTGGGCTCTGTATTAGGTTTGCACCAAAAACTGAAATATCACTCCTCTAGGAGGAAGATATTTTTGAAAATTGGAATTGTATATTTCAGTGTAAAATTCAGAATTTGGTTTGTAACTCCTTGGAGAGAAAGATGAAAAATTTGAACAATACATTACCTCCTTGTATATTATTGGCCATAGTTAACTAAAAAGTTATAAATAGACATTTAATGTAGTCTCTTTTTCTGATACTAGTTAATGGGAGAATTAAGAGATCTGGGTCACATTTCCTTTTGTTGAACACAGTGAAGGTTATTTGCTTTTTAACTTAATTTATTATATCTGTTAGGTTTGTTTGTGTAAAAGTATAGGATGGGGGGCTTCCCTGGTGGCGCAGTGGTTGAGAGTCCGCCTGCCGATGCGGGGGACACGGGTTCGTGCCCCAGTCCGGAAGGATCCCACGTGCCACGGAGCGGCTGGGCCCGTGAGCCATGGCCGTTGAGCCTGCTTGTCCGGAGCCTGTGCTCCGCAACGGGAGAGGCCACAGCGGTGAGAGGCCTGCGTACCGCAAAAAAAAAAAAAAAAAAAAAAAAAAGTATAGGATGAAAACTCTGCCTTTTATTGTAATCTGAATAATCTCTCGGTATTTTTGCCCTGCTGAGAAGCAGTGCCATTACTGATTAATTCTTGCCAGCAATGAGAGAGAGTGGAGGGGGCATATCTTTAATTGGAACAGTTAATATAACTGCTTATACTGGGGTCTTCCTGTTTTTTATTTGGAAGTTATTTCACTCTGGTGACCACTCAGGTGCTCTGTGATAGTTCACTCCAAGGTTTACTTTTCCCTATTGACTTCATTTATTTACCATAAGATGTCTCCCATTATATTACACATTGTAAAGCCAACTAATGAAGGCAGCTGGCTTTAAATTCTTTTAAACTTTCTAATAAATCTGACACACAGTACTGAAATACAGTAGCCCATAACTGATGGTCTGGTCTAGCAATGTTACTTATGTTTACAGGATATGCAGTTACATTTATTCATAAATCCTTTCTGTATGACCAGTGTCTTTCCATTAAGAATAACAATGGTTTTGGAGTTCACTATAGATAATTTAGAGGTGCATAGCTATTATAAAGGGAATATATTTACAGTCAGCCCATCAGAAAACTGCATCTAAATTGCAATCATGGCTGACTGCAGTGGAGCCAGGAACTCTTTCTGGGTCGTCATATCAACCACATCTATAGTCAGACCTTACAAGATAATATTTTAAACCTTAACTAGGCATTTCAAAACAGCAGTTAAATTCATGAGGCTCTTCTCAGTGAGCAGGTTTTAATGTTGCTTTGATGTAATTTTAAAAGGCTTTTAGCAAATGTGCATTTCCCTATGTGATATATTTCTTTTAAGCAAGTATTTTAATAGTAATCCAAGGGCTGTTTAGTCTGCTTTTGGAGTAGGAATTGCATCAGATTGCGTGTCTTCTTGCTGTTCAATAATGTGATGTTGAGGAGGGTTCTTTTTTCAAATGTATGCTTAAATATCTCTCTCTCTGAAAGTCTACATATACACTAACTTTTTGTTTGCACTTCAAAATGATTGGATTGTTAAGTACAAAATTGAGCTGATTAATCAATTTGTAACCATTATTTTCACAAAGAGCTTTTGAACACTAGACAATGTTGTTTTATGTGTGCGTATATGTATCCAAATACATATTAATTTATATTAGAAAGAGTGAAAAGTAAACGGTTTGTTTATCCCCAAAAAGGAAGCTGTGGTATATTTTTGATCATGAGAAAAACATTTAAACCCCTTGAGCTGCAGTTTCTGTGTCTGAAAAATGAGGTTAATACTTGATGAGCCTTCAAGTCTTGAGTGCCTTGAATGCTGCTTTTCAATCTAAGACAGGGGTTTCCAAACTTTTCTGTTTCACTAAGTTTGGGGTTGGGCCTGGGAACCTGTGTTTTTAAAGTTTCCCATGTGATTCTTGTTTGGGGCCTCCTTGTCTAAAGCCCAGGCTGGATGGAAGAGGGAGTAGATTGGTAGGAAGGCAGAGAAGTAAGCGACAGGATACATGAGGAAGGAGACAGCAGAGAGGACAGAAAGGGCGGATTGCTGCACACAGTGACTGCGGTCAGCTTTTTCTGCCAGAGGCCCAGCAAGTGGATATTCTTTTCTCTCTACTTAGGGGAAAAATTAATTTTTGTCACACGAATAGATTTGTTTCCTTCCCAGGAATATCATAAGCCTAATTATTGTCATAGTTCTCAGTAACTTTAAAAGGGCTTTGGGGAAGAATGGCATAAAAAGACAGGTGTCTAGCACCCCGCCAGCCTGACTTTTTCTCAATACTCCCAGCTTCTTGCCTTTCTCTCACTGAGCTCTCTCAGTCTTGGAAGCCTCAAGTTTCACTGTCTTGTATTATATTCAATCCCGCAGTTACCTTAGGGCTGTGGGAAGGTGCTAGCATGATTAAAACAATTTGCCATCATGCTTTTAGCTAATCTAGTTGGCTGACCTGCCTCCTCAGTCACTGGGGTGATCATATTTATCATGCCAAACAGTAGGACCCATAGTCTGAGCATACAGGTATACTGAAGGAGTTGGTGAGACAGGATATTTGAGTCAGATCTGTCCTGGAAAATCTGGAACATAAGGCTTCATCTTTAGCACTGTTGTCTGTACTGTACAATTAGCATTTATACTGTAATACACCTGTTATGTTATTTATCTTTCTATTTCACTCTCTTTCTCAGTTGAAAGCTGCTTGAGGTCCCGAACATCTTAGGCCTCTTTGTAGTCATAGAGCCCATGAGCATTATAAGTGTTTGTTGATGATAAGATGGCATGTCACATGCCTTCCTTAGTACTGGATCTGCTATTCTCTCTGGCAAGACCACTAGGAGCTGCTGCAGAGGAGCTGTTGTCACCTGGAACTATTTCCAGGGCAATTTGCAGGAGGGCAGGCAGATGAAGGGGAAGAATGGGTGAGCAAAACTGAGTGTGGGTTGGGAGGGGGGGCTAGGTAGTAGTGTTTGAAGGCAGATGAGAAAAGCAGACATAATGAAGTGGCATTAAACCTTTACTCCCTTGATTTTCTACAGGAAGGCAAGGGGAGAGTCACGCCTTCTCTTTGCTTAGTATTAGCAGGTATCCCACTAATTAGAAAATAACTTTTAAAACACTATTCTGGGACTTCCTTGGCAGTCCAATGGTTAAGATTTCGCCTTCCAATGCAGGGGGTGTATGTTCGATCCTTGGTTGGGGAGTTAAGATCCCACATGCCTTGGGGCCAAAAAACCAAAATATTCAAAAACAAAAACAAATAAACAAAAACACTCTGTTCCTCTGCCACACTTGGGTTTTTGTCAGCCTCAGCAAAATTTCTAAGTGTCTGTGCTCAGTGTCACGTTTGTCTTGGTTTTGTAACACTTTTTGTGTTTGCAAAACGTCTTACTGGCAGACCCAGAAGGAACAAAGTGGGGTGACTGGCTGCTCTAGGTTATGTTTTCTTCCCTTTGCACGTGGCTTTTCTGGGACTTATGCCCAGATTTTAAAGCCAACACATTCAAGTGCAAATGCCTACAGGTAGAAGGACAAAGAAGCTATCTGTCTGCCCATTTGGCACACATGTCTTGCCTCTATGGTGTGCAGACTATTGGCACCGAGGGGATGTATAAAAACAACAGCAAACCCAGCAGTCCTTGTTCACAGGGGGTTGGCAATCACCTTGAGGAGGTGCAAAACAGTAAATTCACTTCGTACGGTGTATGATTTTTTTTTTTTTTTTTTTTTTGCGGTACGCGGGCCTCTCACTGTTGTGGCCTCTCCCGTTGCGGAGCACAGGCTCCGGACGCGCAGGCTCAGCGGCCATAGCTCACGGGCCCAGCCGCTCCGTGGCATGTGGGATCTTCCTGGACCGGGCCACGAACCCGTGTCCCCTGCATCGGCAGGTGGACTCTCAACCACTGCACCACCAGCGAAGCCCTATGATTGTTGTTTTGACACTCAGTATTCTGCGAGGTCAGGGAAGTGAAGAGCTGAGAAGTGGAAAAGATGATAATTTGAATGAAACCCACTGGGTTAGGTAAGAGAGTAGGAAGAGAAAAGAAGGAAGGAGGGGAAACCCCTCTTTAATAACAGGAAGGAGGCAAATAACAGGAAGTTATTCGTTTGAGAGTGGCAAGTGAATAAGCATTAAGGGGTTTTACTGAAAACATATTATCCACAAAAGGAATGTCTCTCATAAAGTAACTCATCTAGAATAGGGATTCTTAACCTGAATTCTCGGTCCACAGAACTTTAGGGGCCTGTGGTTGCTCTGGAATAGCATAGGCAGCATTTTTTAAATATGTAATTGTTCTGGAGAGAGAGTTTGAAGTCTTCATCTGATTTTCAAAGGGATTTGCAACTTCAAAAGGCTAATGATTATTATATTCTGACAAATACCCTTAATACCTATCTTCAGAAGTGCACGTTTGTGAATTTGTATCTTCAGAGGAGGAGGTATTTCCGTAGAAGATTAGAGACAGAAACCGTAGGATTCCTTTGTAAACAAGCAGCCTTCTACCAAACACCAAGTGTCATGGGACATACTTGAGTGTTCATGCAAAGGACAGCATGTTCTCACGTACACAGTGGTCTAATCTGGTTCCCAGGAGTGGGGCAGCTAAAGTGCCCTTACCTGACTGGTGTGGGTAAGGCTCCAGGTCTGCCCTCAGGGACCTTATAGTCGAGTGCAGCCGTTTAGAGTGTGTACCTGTCCATGATACAGAACTTGAGCCAAGTAGGAGTGTTGGGGAGGGGGTGAGTTGGCACAGAAATCACATGCTTTTTGTAAGGTCAGGACGTTTTTCAGAAACTACTAGACTGTTGGAAACAAGGTATGAAAGAGTGGAGGGAGCCCTGGGCAGGTCTGTGAACAGTGGCTAATTCAAGACCAGCTTCCCTCTGCTGCTTTGGGCGGCATGCAGACCTAAAAGACTGTCCTAGAGCTGCCGTCACTTAGCACACATGGCGGGAAATGGAAACCATCTGTTTCAGAGTGAGTGCCCTACCTGCCCCAGACCACAGCCAGCAAAGCATGCTGAGCTCAGGGCTCCTGAGGGCGGAGGAGGAGCTGAGCTCCCGCCCCTCACCTGCCCTGACTGCTTTAACTGTGGATGCTCCACTGTACTTGCTCCATGTATTGGCCTTCTGTGTAGGGTTTGGTTTGGGAAAAGGGGTGAGCGTACCTCTCAAAGCCCTGGAGCACATGATTCTCTGCCTTTCTTGACATTTGCCCTCCCCATCGTGTCTACCTTTTTCCCCCCTAGTTATTCATTCATTATTGCCTAATCAGGTCCTTAGTCAGCAGTAGATGTTCTGGGCTATTTGAGTTTCCTCTCGATAATGATTGGTGGTGACGTGACAATGATGTTTGACCAGTCTGGAGACCTCTTGGGAATTACAGGCACCCATTTCATGTATCTTTAACATCTTCTGTTTTTTTTTTTTTTTTTTTTTTTGCGGTACGTGGGCCTCTCACCATTGCGGCCTCTCCCATTGCGGAGCACAGGCTCCGGACACGCAGGCACGGCGGCCATGGCTCACGGGCCCAGCTGCTCTGCGGCATGTGGGATCCTCCCAGACCGGGTCACGAACCCGTGTCCCCTGCATTGGCAGGCGGACTCTCAACCACTGTGCCACCAGGGAAGCCCCATATATCTTTTTTTTTTTTTGTGATATGCGGGCCTCTCACTGTTGTGGCCTCTCCTGTTGCGGGGCACAGGCTCCGGATGCGCAGGCTTAGCGGCCATGGCTCACGGGCCCAGCCGCTCCGCAGCATGTGGGATCTTCCCGGACCGGGGCACGAACCCGTATCCCCTGCATCGGCAGGCGGATTCTCAACCACTGCGCCACCAGGGAAGCCCCCCATATATCTTTAATTTATGTATTTTGTGCAGGCTGCCTCATGGAACAGGAAGTTATTCATTTTATAGTGGCAAAGTGCTGTTTTTTTTTTTTTTATTTTCTTTTTGATAAATTGCGATCACTGTAGCATTTTGCTTTTCCCCCTTGCAATAATAACCTAATGCCTTGGTGTATTTCCTCCAAAATGTGCTTAAAGACAGGATATGGACATGTTAAAAGAAGGTTGACCCCTTCCCTAGACTAACGAACATGAAGAGAATTCTGCTCTGAAATGCCTTCTCTAAAGCCAACTGAGGGAATAAAGGGTTTTCACAGAGGTGGACAGCAGGAAGGGTCGGTGGTTTGTGCATGCATGGGGTGGAGGAGTGGTGGTAAGTGTTTATTACCTGGACAGTTAAAATTTTGCCTATCCATTTCTTTTCTTTTTTTTTGGCCGTGCTATGCATCATGTGGGATCTTAGTTTCCTGACCAGGGATTGAAACTGCACCCCTTGCAGTGGAAGTGCAGAGTCTTAACCACAGGACCACCAGGGAAGTCCCGCCTATCCATTTCTTTAAAATAAAAAATTTTTAAAAAAAAGGTAAGGCAGTATTCTGCTCTTAATCAGTCTTTCATAGTCCTTAAAATTTAAAAGGTGTGTGGTCAATACCTGTATCCGTAGAATGTCAGGAAACCAGTTTAAAACCACTGCAGTGCAACATTTCTCTTTCAGTGAGCTATTTGAGCACAGAGCATCATGTGCTTGGTCCCCCTACAAGGCCCGTGTCACCCCCTGCCCTCCATCAGTAGAAATTTCTGCAGTAAAAATGCTGCTCAAAGATCCTTACTCACTAGCCAGCCATTTTTCTTATTTCTGGGATTCACTTTTAAATGTTCTCTTTGTCATCTGCCCTTTGAGAATACCGTGATTTTGAGAATACCTTACATTCTGAAAATTGTCTATTCACTCAGTAAGCCCTGATTAGGTAGGTACCCTGTGTTGGGCAGTAGGAGACAAAGATAAATGAGCCATAATCTGGAAAAAAGACATGTGTACAGATAAATACTGTAACAGAATACAAGTGCTATAATAGATCATGAAAGGCTTACTTAGGTAGCTCTTAATGTAACATCATGCCTCCAAGATCATCCAGCTCATTATTATCTAGACCTTCTTTTTAGAAGCAGTACAACTCCATTTTTAGAGGAATAGGGGAGCTGCTCTGTCTAAAATGGGTGGGGGAAGCCCACAGTCTTTCCTGCTCTGCCTCCTGTTAAATACCATCTGCCCTGCAGCTCACTGAGAAGTGCCTCTTATTTTATAAATGAGGATGTTGGAGTTCAGGGCAGTCGTGTAATACAGCTAGCTTGTGCAGACCTGGTAGTAGAGCTTAATTCTCATTCTTAGCCTACTTGTCAGTCAGACACCAGACTGATAAACAGTAATTAGATTTTCTCCCAGTTTTATGTTCTATTCCTCCAAGAAGTCAGTGAGCACATTTCTGTCAGGGCTTCACCTCTGCCTGGCTTTTTACTGAGCCTGCTTTAAAGGTTTTGCCTCCTAGCGATCTAAATACAAATCAGTCCTATTCCCAGAAAGGTACTGTGACCCATTTCATCTGTGGGCAGTGCCAAGTTGCCCCACCTACAGGCTCTTCTGTTTTCTGGTGGAAATTCAGTTTCCCCAGAAATCTCTGTAAAGGATATTTGATGAAGGTGTGATGGATGGTGTGAAACATAGCGTGAAAACAAAGCTCTTCTTGTCTCTGTAAACTGATGAAGGGATGAGAGGTTCGAGCAGGGTTTTTCAGCCTTGGTGCTGTTGACGTTTTGGGCTGGATAATTGTTGTTGTTATTGGTGTGTGTGTGTGTGTGTGTGTGTGTGTGTGTGTGTGTGTATGCACACTTGTGCTTTCTGTGGGATGTTGAGCAGCATCAGACCCACCTCAGACCCACTAGATGCCAGTAGCACAGTCCATCCTCCAGTTGTGACAACCAAACATGTCTCCAGGCATGGCCAAATGTCCGTTGAGGGATAAAACGGCCCGCATCTGAGAACCCCTGGGTTAGGGATTGATTGGCAAGAGACCTAAATGGAAATCAGAATTTTCAAGTACATTTTTCATTTACCTAAACTTTTATTTACAGCGATGAGCTGCTCTAAAGAAACAAAATAGTAACATGTCCCGTCCCCGATCCTGACCCTCTGTGGCATGGAGGAGCTTCACCTAACTCATGTTCAGAGCCTCCTTAAAAGAATTTGAGGGCTTCCCTGGTGGCGCAGCGGTTGAGAGTCCGCCTACCGATGCAGGGGACACGGGTTCGTGCCCCGGTCCGGGAGGATCCCACATGCCGCGGAGCGGCTGGGCCCGTGAGCCATGGCCGCTGAGCCTGCGCGTCTGGAGCCTGTGCTCCGCGATGCGAAGAGGCCACAACAGTGAGAGGCCCGCGTACCACAAAAAAAAAAAAAAAAAAAAAAAAAAGAATTTGAACTCAGGTGATCATCTTCCTTTAGGTCCTTTGCAAAATTTATTTTGCTAGAAATTCCAAGGTTTTTCTGTTCCTTTCTTGGTATCTAGTGTTATCAGAATGAAAATAGAGGTTCTTCACAGTGAGCATTCAACTCAGTCTGTGACCCCAGTATAGATTTGATGCTACCTGTAGGGCCTTTCATAGAGACAGGGGTTTTTCCATTTCTTAACTGAAAGTATACAGGAACATTTGTTAACTTTAAGTGACACTTTTCGTTAGTTTATTAATCAGCATCATACTATATGGCAGTTTTATAAGTAAATTATCTCATTTAATTTTTATACCTACGTTGCAGAGTTGTTGTTACTATCCTTACAGATGAAGAAACTGAGACTCAGAGAGGTACCTGGTCGAGGGCCACCCAGCAGGTGTGCAGCAGAACCAGGGTTTTCTCTCTGTCCTGCCTGACTGGAGCCTGTGCCTTGACCACAGCCCTATGCTGCCTCTCTTGGCTGGGCTTAGTTCAGGTCAGGTTTGTTGGGCGCCTACCGTAGGCCGGCTCTAGAGATCATCATGCAATTCAGTCATTGCCTCAACTCCTTTGGTGTCCTGTCAGCACATTAGCATTGTGCTGTGCAGATAGGACTTCTGTGCGTATGGCTGCTGTTAGACTTGTTGAGCCCATCTTCCAGAAACTTAGAGATGGAGGGATTTGGTCTGCATGTCATAGGACGTATACCGAAATACAAATACATATATTTGTATCTAAGTTAATAGTTACATTTATACAGATGCTGAGTTACTGCCAGTGACTACTGCATGGGGAGGCTGTGTCCTGGGCATTTCGTCCTGGTGAGGAAACTAATGCACATGGCTGTGGAAATTTCACGGACAGACCAGGTAGAGTAATGTGTGATGATCTGTTATCTCTTACCTTGGATCCGAGAAAGATTCAGTGAAGAGCTAGAGTATCTAGAAAAAGAGTTTGAGGGCATTTTGCTAAGTAATCACTGTGGCACCTTGATTTTTCTGCCTTTCAAGTATGGTTTTGAGGGGTGTTGCAAGTAAATTGTTACTAACAGTGAAATTTGTGAATATTTTGTCTTTCAAAAAATAAGTTTTATTGAGTTAAAGATTATCCTTATAAGTCAGCTCTCATTCTGAGATGCTTTTCAGAGTGGAAGAGAGGACTGCTGTTACAACTAACTGCTGATAACTTCACATCACCTACAGTATATTTTTTCTACCCTCTAGCTCCTGGCTACTCCTAGGGGACATTTTCATCCATGTACAAATAGGCCAGATATACTGAGGGAGGAAAACAGTTGCGCACCCCCATTCCTAGGAGCTGTTGCCTCATTTATTAATACAGGGAACCAGAGAGTTGAGTGGCAGCAGGCTGCCTGCTCTGTGCTCCTGACCGCTCCTCCAGTGGAGGCAGGGCTGCTGGGAACGCTGGGAAAGCTGAGCCTCTTACTCTAAGAAAGTCCAGCACCTATTGCTGCTGGTCCCCTGCCACCATAGACACAAGCCTGTGAGGACAGGGCCAACCTTTCAGAGTTTCCAGTTCTTGGTCAGGGCTTGTTTCCTTGCTGCCATTTCACCCACCCCTTCCACTGCTGCCAGAATCTAGGCAGTCGTGAAAAAGCCTGAGAATGACACCAAACTCTGCAGGCCTGTGGGAATATGTTAAGATCCCAGACAGGTCCAAAGTGAGACAGAGGAGTCACCTCATTAGATTGACCAATGCCTTGGCCTATGGAGTTGCTAATCTTATAAGAAATTTATGTTGATGTACTTCCTATCCATCACACTACTGTTTCAAAGGCTGATGTATTTTCAGTAGACAGAAAGATAGGACTGAATAGGTCTTAGACACTTAACACATCGGAAATCATAGGACTGAGCTCACTTTTCATACTAAAAAAACAAATGGCACTCAGTGGTTTAGCAAACCCCTCCACTGTGAGCGTAAATGCAGTGTAATACAACCTCAGTTTCCATGTTGCTAGTAGTCTGTCGTGACACCCTACTAATTTCACATTTATGTACCACTGAGGGTTAGCTGGGGACACAGGAGGAATCACCTTGCATTCAGGAGGACTCAGGTTTGGTCCCAGCTCGACTACTCTGAGTGACCTTGGCCATATTACTTAATTCTCTTGATCTTAGTTCCTTCATAGTCATGGGATTCTGCTCGAAAGTGACTTAATCTAGTGTGTCCACATCTGTTAGACTTTAGTCTGGTGCTCTTCCTCTGCACCACCCTCTCTTGGGTGAACTTGAGGGCCTTTGGTCCCTGCAAGGATGCTGCTTAGGTTCTGTTGATCCTGTTTGTACAGAGGAAATTACCTGGGAGCCTATAGCACTTCTAGGTTTTCCAAAATGGAAATTCAGCAGAAGCATCCTAATCATCCACTCTCTCCCTCAACTCCCAAATGCTATTTGTAGTCATCATTTATGAGAGAAGCTGAAGCCACAGGTGACAGTGTTGCACCTGAGTGAAAGGAAATGTGGCTGACTACTTAACCCACAGGACATGTGTTTTCAAGATTGTTCCAAAGTTGGAATGACTTTTGCTTGATGGAGATGACCCACCAGCATTTACTCTGTTACAACCAGCCCTGTAGATGTCTGGTGCCTAGGCTTTGTTCTTATAAAATCCCAGCCTAACCATTTTAGAATTCAGTCAGTACTTCAGCCCTCACCCCTCCAGGTGCTTCTTATGGGGCTAAAGCGTCTTGTCTTCTCAGCCCTGAGACCCAGTGGCACTCAGGGAACAGGGCAGGTCTTGTATTTATTTCATTTGTAGTAGGAAGTGGCGTCTTTGGTGCCAGCAGCAGTAGATTTCTGGCCTCTTCTCTGCTCTTTTAAGTGTTTCAAGTTTCGTCCCAGTGTCTGCTTTTGAATTCTTGCTCAGCTGTATTAGAATGTGCTAGAGATGAGCCCACCCCTCTACAGTGAAAAAAGCCTGCCAGAGAAGTCTTGGACTTCCTGAATCACGCCAGTTTTTGAGGTTACTAAGAGACTAGTGCCCTTAGTTGCTTTCTGTTTGCTTGTTGCCCAAATGTGCAGGTGCATATTGAGTAAATCTAACGCGAGAGCTTTGTGTCCCTGGACTCCCCACTTTTCCAGGATTCCTTGTTTGAACTTGCTCTTTGTCAAGAGGTTAAGTCATCCATTCAATGAACTGTGGGATTGAATTCACCCAGTGATCAAAATGAAATGGGTGAAGCTTGTGTGTAAAATTTCCTGAGGTGTGGCAGCACTAGAGTTCAGAAACCTCAGGTCATTTATTCTACAAACTCAGAAGGTATTGATCTAGATGATGTGGTTTCCTCAGGGTTTTGGGAGGCCTCTCTTATCACTACTTCGTAGGGTAAGAGCTGAGTCAACCCTGTGCACTGCTCCCAACATCCAGGTTAGCCAGCATCGAGCAGCATCTGCAGTGTGGATTTTCTAGCTTCAGTGGTCACAGGTCTCACCTCAGAAAGAGCAGGAATTCCCATTTCCTGACACTGTCAGAGGATGAGGGCTGAGTCAGAAGTCCTTAGGTATGACCTGCCCAGAATTATCTATGGATTCACCAAATTTCACATTCTTCCTCAGTGTTTCAGAATCACCCAGCTGCCCATTTTCACCAACAACTTTCTCAAGAGATCATTAGCATTTGAGCAGCGTTAAGTTTCATGAAGCACTTGTGCACACATTAGCTCATTTACTCCTCACAGCACACTCAAGAATGTGGAGCAAAGAGAGTTTTGTTACCCAGTTTTATGGATGATGAAACTCAGCCTTCAGAAGGTTATGACTTACCTATAGCCATGGAGCTACTAAGCATTGGAACTCCAACCCAGATCTTTCTAACTCTAAAGACCATACCCTTTGTGCAAGGGCCCAGCTACCTTTCCATTCCCAAAGGTGAGCTGGATCTAGAACAGTAAATGGGAGCCCAAAAGTGGCCCCTGTAAACTGACAGGTCCACTGAGCTCCCCCCTCCCCTGCATCATTCTAGCCCTCCCTGAGGTCTGGGAAAAGCGCAGGGACAGTCAAGGCTGTTTGCTACAGAAAACAGGTTGCACCTCCTCTTCACATCCATATGCCAGCTGAGGTGCAAAACTGGCCCTTGGTGCAGGGTTTACGCTTATAAATACTGGATTTTAAACAGTGCTAAGGAGAGCAAGTTTATTTCCACGTTGCATCCAGGAACAGGGCTTCTTCCCCCTGTTGAGAATTTCCTTGTGTCCTAGCATGGTCTGAAAAAAGCTCACCAGGAGTGTCTCCTAGGGTAGACCAGCTAGTAAACAGTTCTGAGTTCATTCTCAATTCCTTTTGTAAGATTAACATTTGTTATAAAGTGGTTTCATGGTCATTATCCTATTTGATCCTAGTAATAGTCTTTTATTGAATGCTGGGCAGATATTCATTGCATTGTACAGGTGAAAAATGGAGAAAGCTGGAGAGATTTGGAAGCTCTGAAGAGATGCACCTTCCTGCCCCCTGGCTTCCTCCCTCCTGCTCCCTCTCCCTGCGCAGTAGCCCTAGCTTGTTTGTTCCCCAGATCATATATAGGGTTAGAAGCAGGATGTTAGAATTTACTCTTTTTGTGTAGACAGATATTCAGAAAAGAACTTGCATGATGGGTAAACACCCATTTCTTTCTTTTTTTTTAAACATCTTTATTGGAAAAAATATGGAATGCTTCACAAATTTGCGTGTCATCCTTGCGCAGGGGCCATGCTAATCTTCTCTGTGTCGTTCCAATTTTAGTATATGTGCTGCCAAAGCAAGCACAACAACCCATTTCTTTATATCTGCTGAGGCTTGCCTGATAGGAGTGTGTGGCACCATTAAGAATGGACTTGGCCTGATTATGGGATTGTTCAACAGAAACAGGTATTCTCACTTAAAGGTGAAAAGGGGATGTAGAGAAGGAACAAATCCTATAGTCCAGGAAAGGAGGTGTCTTGGACTCTTGTATTCTGTGTTTATCATCTGAAAACATTTATGGGGCACATATTGTACATGGTTTCTGTGAGAGGTGATGCATCATTTTTAACTATGACCCTCCTGAATGTCACAGTATGTGGGTGGGGTGAGATCATAGACAAAGATGTATGCAGTTGAAAGGTATTAGCTCAGCCAGAAGAGTGGAAAACACACAAATACATCTCCATGGGCTGTGGGAAGAAAGCTGCACCAATGACCAGAGGCACCTTGAGACAGAAGAAACCAGAGACCTCATTACCCAGCAGTACTGGCTAAGAAAAGGAGTCAGAGCCTGCTGAGGTGCCTGCCCTCACAGGCCCGCGGGTGAGGAGCAGCCTTGCTGGGCAAAGGGAGAGAGGATGTGGGACTGAGCCTGTGTGGTGCTGTCAGAGGGGCCAGGGAGTCAGTGTCCTCCTTTGATGTGGGGAGAGCAGCCCGGGGCAGGGACTACAGGGGAGACCCTGGGCTGCTGGAGCCCTGGGAGAGGACTCTGGGGGAGCAGCAGAAAAAACAACACTGGCCCCTAAATGAAGGCGACAACCCAGCTGGGTCCTGTGAGGTGAGAATGGCCTTGGCCAGCTCAGAGGCATGGGAATTATAAACAAGTCATTAGTTAGAAAAAAACCAGACCACCAGAAAGAGGGGTGGAGGTGGAGGGAAGGAGGGAGGGAAGGAGTCAGATTTGAAGAAAAATAAAACTAGATTTCATACCATTTAATTCAGAGACGTAGTACCCAACTAAATTTTTTATTATTTTACTTGGTATTTTAGAATTTAATCCATATTTTATTGTCACCCCTCACCTGCCCCCTTCATTTAGCTAGCTTTATCAGTACACATTTCATTCATGCATCGGCAACAATTACAGCTCAGGTTGGAGAGTCCTCAGGGTGCTGTGCTGTACATGATTTGGAACATGGTATTTGACTCTGAGAAACTCAGAGTATGAGGGAGTCTTGATCTGTCTTGTAGGATACTTCCGGTTTAATGGGGTGGGAAACAGGCTGATGGCACTTGTGGAAGCTAAAGAATAATCACCTCTTATAAATGTGATGCCACTTCTAGACCGGAGTGAACTCTGAACCGCCAGCAGCCTTCTAGGAGGCAGGCAGGGACTTCTGGTGCCCAGTAGGAAGCCATTCGGTAGGGAGGGAGCAGCCACTCACCTTCCCTCTGGCTGCTTCCTCCTCTGTGTATGTGGGAAAACAGCACTAGCTCATGTTGTGGGCATCCCATGAGTTGCAGTAGCTGATAGCTGGTCGCTGTCAATTCCAGTCAGGCAGGAGAACTGTTCTGATTTCAGGGAGCTGGTTGCCTGCCTTTCCTCCCCCTTCCCCCACTCCTTCCTCTCTAGTTCTGGCCAAGCTCAGCAACCTGCCCCCTTCCCTCAGTTGTGGTTTTCCAGGGCAAAGAAGAAGAATGGGAATGAAAAAAAGAATTGTTACGGATGAAGTCTCCACTGTGCCTTTTGGGATCACCAGGTGGGGAAGGAGTGGTGATTATGTTTCCATCTGGCAGCCGTGTCCCAGGCTGACTGACCTGAGATTTGCTGACGTGAGTCTCTATGGAGGAGGATTTAATGTCTTTGAACATGACTGTTCTTTCAGAAGCCATAGAGTCTTGAGCCTGTCATTTACCAGGGCAGAGGCTTTGAAATGAGTGTTGTGTATCTGCTAGGCCAGGTCCACAGGAGGGAACATTGGTGATTGGGACGTTGTTGCTGCTTCTCTCAGATCAGGTGTGGGAGTGAAAACCAGTAGTGATCAGGTCAACAGCTAGGAGTACAGGAATTATGGAGTTGTGGAAGTAGATTTTACAAACAGAGAGTCACAGTTTTCTGGAAGTAGAAGAGAGAGAGAGGGCAGATCGACCTTTCTAGAATTAGTAAGAGCCAAGTAAAGGGCCCAGGGGACTTCCTGGTGACCACTTGGTACAGTACAGGGTCTTAGCTGGTTTCCTTGGTCCAATTGCTCTCTCTCTCCCTTCTCCCATGCCTTTCCCTCCCCCCCTTTCAAGAGAATTGAGCCACTTTATATGAAAGAAGGAGCCAGTTAGCTAAAAAGTCCGACAAATAACAAGTATTCATAGTTTTCCAAATTCCCTTCCTGTCACCATCAGTATACTTAGTTGTAGATAGTCGTAGTCAGTGTCCGGGGGCCTTTTTTTAACAAAGAAGTTTATGTAGACTTCTTTATGCAGGGGTAGAGCCGGTCAACTTGTTGCTGTGGTGCCAGGATTCCATTGTTTACTGTTGTTTGAGTAGCCCTGCCCTGTATTGTTAGGCTGTGTGACTTTTTTCAAATGTCATAGTATGGCTACTTATCATTTTGGTACAGATTACTATTAATACTTCTTGAAGTGTATTTCCCACAGTGGAATATTTTGGGATCTTTCTGTTTTTGTTGGGGGTTGGGGCAGCTTCTTGTTGATAACAAGAGGTTGAAGTCTAGAAAGGTTCCACATTTATGATTTGGCTTCTGATTTTCTAGGGATTACAGTGGTTCCTACAAAGAAAAAAGGATTTGAGTGAAGTCAGCCTGACCAAGTTTGGCCACGTAGCTTTTCAGAGAATGAAGTGATTTCTGTTTCTGATGTGAAAGGTGGCTCCTGAATGCTGCACCCCAGGCCACTCCCTTGAGGAACAGTGGCCAGGCCTCAGGAATGGACACAGCCCTCTTCCTGGCACCGAGCCTGTGTGGGTTGAATATACTAACTGAGCCTTCCTGAGAATGTTCTCCTTCCCTGCCAGATGGAGTTTTTAGCCTGCGTAAGGACTTAGTATTCTTGCCGCTGGGATGGAATAAGCTGGTATCTGTCCTTCTTTCAAAGTAAAATCTTTAAACCGTGTTTGGAGTTTAGAACCTGTTGAAGTAGTGGACCGCAGAGTGCGCTTTGCTGGCCACAGATGCCTGCTGTTGGCGGCACGCATTACACCCACCTTCTTTCCTTTGGATTTGTTGTTCAACATGTGTTTATGGAGAGCCTGTTATTTTTGGGGCCCTGGAGCTACAGCAGTGAAGCAGACAGCTGTGGCCCTGCCCCTGGGGGCAGAGTCGGGCCTCCTGAGAGCTGGGAGGAGGGAATTAGGGGCTGTTGGGCAGGACCAGGTTGAAGAGGGTGGGCAGAGGGTGTGCCTGAGGGAGGACTGGCACAAATAAAGTGCTACTGAGAAAAAAAATGCCAAGACGGGCACTGGAGGAAAGGTGGCTTTCCCTTCCTCTGTGTTTTTAAGAGAAGCAGAAGCCTTGTTGCTCAAGTGACTACACCTCCCAGAATGTGGTGTTATCAAGTAAAACAGTTAATGGTCAGATTTAATCGCTCATACAATCACTGCTGTGCAGCATGATGATCAGGTGGAGGAATTTGCCTAAGTTACTGCAGTTGGTAACCTAGGCAACCAAATGGCGTTTGTTCTTGTCTTTACCTGATTTTAGTTTTTTCCTGTAAGCAGCATGGGGGCTGCAGTCCTCAGGTGCCTGGGGTGTGCCCTCAGTGTGGCCCTGCACCTGCCTAGAGCCTCTGGGGCCTTTTACTGCAGCCTCCCTCCTCTGGGAAGCCTAGAACTCTCATCTCAGCACCCTCTCATATCTGCAGTCTGAATGCTGAGCAGCTGGGGACAAACTGTGGCTCTCAGGGTCCCTAAGGGAGTGGAGCTCAGATGTTCTTTCTTAAAAGTCTGGGGGATTCCCGGGCAGTCCAGTGGTTAGGACGCCACACTTTCACTGCTGAGGGCCCGGGTTCCATCCCTGGTTGGGAGCTAAGATCCCATAAGATCCCGCAAGCCGCGCGGTGTGGCCCAAAATGAAGTCTGTAAAGTTGGGTCAGTGTGAACAAGCTGGGGGAAGCTATGTGGGGCTTATTCCACAGTTGGCAGAGTCTACCTTGACCACTCAGAAAGAGGACACATAGCTGGGCAGCCTTTCACCATCTCTGTGGACTGTCCAGTTTCTAGCTTTGTTCATATTGTTGCTTGATCTAGAGGCACTTCCTCTCCCCCACCCCAGATCCCGTCTGTTGTTGATGGTCTGCACCATACTGTCACCAGCACTTTGATAGAGAAGAGTGTATCTAATTTGGAGTCAAAAGAAGGTCCATTTTCTATATTTTGTTATTTCTTTTCTACTTTTCAGCTTTATTGAGTTATAATTGACAAAATTGTAATTGTTTAAAGTGTGCAACGTGATGATTTTGTATATGCATACATTGTGAAAGGATCCCCACAATTAAGTTCACACATCCATCACCTCACATTTTACCTTTTTTTAAAAAAAAATAAATTTATTTATTTTATTTAATTATTTTTGGCTGTGTTAGGTGTTCGTTGCTGTGTGTGGGCTTTCTCTAGTTGCAGTGAGTGGGGGCTACTCTTTGTTGCAGTGCGCGGGCTTCTCATTGTGTTGGCTTCTCTTGTTGCGGAGCACGGGCTCTAGGCACACAGGCTTCAGTACTTGTGGCATGCAGGCTCAGTAGCTGTGGCTCGCGGGCTCTAGAGTGCAGGCTCAGTTTGTGTGGTGCGTAGGCTTAGCTGCTCCGTGGCATGTGGGATCTTCCTGGACCAGGGCTCTAACTGGTGTCCCCTGCATTGGCAGGCGGATTCTTAACCACTGCGCCACCAGGGAAGCCCTGCAGTACACTATTATCAGCTATAGTCACCATGCTATTCATTAGCTTCTCAGACCGTATTCATATTATAACTGAAAATTTGTACCCTTTTACCAGCCTTTACCCATTGCCCCCACTCCCAGGCAGCCCCCATTCCACTGTGTTCTATGAACTGAACTTTTTTTGTAAAGATTGTGCATAGAAATGGTACCATGCTTTGTCTGGCTTATTTAACTTTCTGCTATTTTCTAATTGTTCTTGGGCAAGTACAAACCATTATGTCTAGTATTTACTGAGTGCTTACCAAGTGGCAGGCACTGTGCTTCTGTGTTCTCACTTAATCCTTCCTATCATTAATCTGATTGTATAAATACTAAATCTAAAGGTGAGAGAAGGTTCGGAAAGATCCCGCTGAGCAAAACCATGCCTTATAATATCCCCAAAGATAACAAGGTGTTATTTAGAGAAAACTCAGGATATTTAGCAAAATACTAACAGTGGTTGTATTTGTGGGTTGAGATAGAGGTTTTTTTTTGTGTGTGTGTGTGGTACGTGGGCCTCTCACTGTTGTAGCCTCTCCCGTTGCGGGGCACAGGCTCCGGACGCGCAGGCTCAGTGGCCATGGCTCATGGGCCCAGCCGCTCCGCGGCATGTGGGATCCTCCCAGACCGGGGCACGAACCCGTGTCCCTTGCATCGGCAGGCGGACTCTCAACCACTGCGCCACCAGGGAAGCCCTAGAGGTTGTTTTTTACTCTTTATACCTTTCAAGGACCTTTATGCCTTCTTTATTATACCTTTCTTTTTTTTTTTTCTTTTTGCGTTATGCGGGCCTCTCACTGTTGTGGCCTCTCCCGCTGCGGAGCACAGGCTCCGGACGCGCAGGCTCAGCGGCCATGGCTCACGGGCCCAGCCGCTCCGCGGCATGTGGGATCTTCCCGGACCGGGGCACGAACCCGTGTCCCCTGCATCGGCAGGCGGACTCTCAACCACTGCGCCACCGGGGAAGCCCTATTATACCTTTCAAAGACCATTTCTTATACTTCTTTGTTCTCCTTGAACAAAGAAGTTCCTATTTCTGGGTAGCACTCAGTAATGCTCAGTAAGTAGATGCTGCTTGAAGTAGAAAGTTAAGGTCTCTTCTTTTCTTGGCTTGATTTGGCCTGAGTTGGTAGCCCTGGTCTTGCATTACTTTGTTAGTTGTTGGTGCAGCTATGCTGCTGTTCATCTGGAAAGTTCCCAGATGGGCTCCCACCGCTTTGCACTGCCAGGGTGGAGGGTGAGCTTGTTGTGTTCTGGGACCGTATCTCCCTGGCTGATGAAGGCTCAGCCATGGCAGCAAGCAGCAGGCACCGATTGGCTAACTTGTTATTTCCATCAGCCGGGCAGAGTCTGGAGTGGGCTGGGGACAGTTTGCTTGCATGGTGACTCAGTGTAGCTGATGCAGGTTGTCAGGGGCCTTTCAAGCAGCTCTGCTTTAAAGCAGAGCTGCTCTGAATGGCCTGGCTTGATGTTCCACTTTGTGTGCTTCTCTGCTTCTCTCTGCACAAGACCACCTGCCTTTAACAGGTAGGCTGGGTTGGCTCAGATGAGCTTGCTGCTGCACTGAGAGCTGCTGCACTGCTCTTTTTAAAAATGATGTTTTCTTTGTTATTTTATGCTTTGGATAACTTTTAATTTTGCTATAATTTCAGAAATACAGAAAAGTTGTAAGAATGGTACATAGAACTCTTGTGTACGTTTTATCCAGATTTACCATCAGCATTTTGCCTCATGTGCTCTACTTGTGTGTCCTCCTCCCTCCATGTACGTGCCTGTACACACACACACACACACCCCCACGTGCACGCATGCTATTTTTCTCTCTCTGAACCATTTGACAATAAGTTGCAGGTAGTATGCCCTGTTACTTTTGAATACCTCAGTATGTGTTTCCTAAAACAAGGACGTTCTCTTAACTATCCACAATGCAATTATAAAAAACAGCAAGTTCAGCATCAATACAATGCTGTCACCACTGTCCATATGCAAATATAGTCCCAGTAACGGCAAAGCTTTATTTTTAACGAAAACATTCCTGAGACACGTGGGTGACTCCTTGCTTACGTTGCTCAGGGGAGAGCAGAACCAGCAGGTGTTTGGGGGACATGACTGTTGTGGGTGCCCCATCACGTACTCCTCATGTCTCTGCAGGACCACAGTAGTGAGAGCAGCAAGAACCACACCCGGCAACGATGTCAGCGGAACTGGAGACCTCAGAGGGGGTGGATGAGCCAGAGAAAAAGATCTCTGGCGCCCCAGAAAAAGAAAACCACACCAGGTGAGTGATGGGGCCTGGCCATGTTGAGTCAGGTGGGCCCGGGGCCTGCCATGCCCAGCACACCTGGCTTCAGGTGCTGGAGGCACCAGGTGTGGCCAGGGTCATGCTGCTGTGGTTCCCGGACGCCAGGCTGGCACTGCAGAGACAGCATATGGCACCCTGGGCTGCTCAGCACTCTGCCCGCTCCTTCTCACCGTCACCTCCAT
This sequence comes from Kogia breviceps, assembly GCF_026419965.1. Taxonomy (NCBI): domain Eukaryota; kingdom Metazoa; phylum Chordata; class Mammalia; order Artiodactyla; family Physeteridae; genus Kogia; species Kogia breviceps. Next base: position 56,512,314 of record NC_081323.1, read on the forward strand.
CATACGAGGAGGCAGGACGGGCACTGCTAGGAATGCTGAATAGTGGAACTTGATGGTATTGCTTGTCCTTTTTTCTTCTTAAAATTCTAAGCATTTTGTCATCTGGGGTGAGAAAGGGTAATCCGAGGCAAAGCTGGCACCTTTTCCAGTGTCTCCCACCCCCTCGAATGTGGGAGCAACTCTAACTTCAGGGCTTTCCTTACTGGGGAGGACCAGTTCACTCAAAGCCTCTAGTTACCTGGGCCTGTTCTTCGTTGTTCTTAGCCTCTCCTTGTAGCCCTGTCATTGGCAAAGTTCTTTTTTTTCTGAATATTTATTTTTTATCAAAGTATGGTTGATGTATAATATATGTTACAGGTGTACAGTATGGTGATTCACAATTTTTAAAGGTTATACTCCATTTATAATTACTACAAAATATTGGCTATATTTCCTGAGTTGTACAATACATCCTTGTAGCTTATTTTATACATAGTAGTTTGTACCTCTTAGTCCCCTACCCTTATATTGCCCTCCCCCTTTCAGTCTCCCCGCTGGTAACCATCAGCTTGTTCTCTATATCTGTGAGTTTTCTTTTTTGTTATATTCACTAGTTTGTTGTAGTTTTTAGATTCCACATGTAAGTGGAATTTAGTATTTGTCTTTCTCTGATTTCACTTAGCATAATGCCCTCCAAGTCCATCCATGTTGCTACAAAAGGCGTTATTTCATTATTTTTTGTGGCTCAGTAATATTCCATTCCATTCCATGTATGTGTATGTATGTGTGTGTGTATATATATATATATATATATATATATATATATATAATGTTCTATTTTTTAAATTGGAGTATAGTTGCTTTACAATGTTGTGTTAGTTTCTGCTGTACAGTAAAGTGAATCAGTTATACATATACATATATCCACTCATTTTTAGATTTCCTTCCCATTTAGGTCACCACAGAGCAGTGAGTAGAGCTCCAGCAAAGTTCTTTTTTTATATCTTGAAATAATTGCTAATAATAAACTATTGTCAGCACATGAGCGATATGACGATATGAGCCAGTCTCCTAAAGAAGCCAACAGAGGCTGGGCTTCGAGAGGTCAAGTTTTTGTTGCTCTAGTAGATGATTGTGTGGATGCACGTGAGCCCCCACCCAGCGTGTTCTCCACCTTGTCTGGTACTGGCTATTGGCATCTGTCAGCACCACTCCATCCTGCATAATTTTGTTAAGCAGCACAAACCTAGGTCCTGGCTCTAACCTCCCTAGCCTTGATCTCATTTGCATCCTCTTACTCCTGGACCCAGCCACATGTAATCCTGAAGACACTGTGGGTCCAAGGTGGGAGGAAAGCAGCAGGGCCACCCCAGGAGATGCACGGTCAGTCCTTCTCAGTGGTGTGGATTCCAGGAGAGACATTACCAAAGGTTGTCTGTTTCCTGAAGCCAGCACACGCTGTGGTAGGATTAGAGGTGTTGTGTTTGTTCGGGCACTAGGGGGCCACAGAAGCAAAGCATCATTCATTTGGGTGTTTCAGAGAGACACGGACACTGTGGAGGAGTAGGTCACAGTAATCCAGAGTGTCTCCCAAGTCCTTGGAGCAGACTCACGTCTGCCTGCCCTGTGCTTCTTGGTAAGAGGCTGGAATCGAGTTTCTGAGCAGCCTCTGCCTCTAGCTCAGCAAGTGGTCAGCCTAGAGCTGGGAAGGGCTAATTCACACACACATGCTCTCTCCATAGGATGGCAGACCTCTCCGAGCTCCTGAAGGAAGGGACCAAGGAAGCACATGACCGGGCAGAAAACACCCAGTTTGTCAAGGACTTCTTGAAAGGCAACATCAGGAAGGAGCTGTTTAAGGTTTGTGCTCTAGGTCATGGACTGGGTTGGGCTGGGGGCCTTAGTCCCATGAGGAAGGCCCCCTGGAGAGCCTTTCTCCATACTCTGTGCTTTCTCAGCGTCAGGCTGTGGTTTCATGTCTTTAAGTGAATAACATAGTGATGTAAAGGAAGTGATCCATGTTCTAAAGAATTCACCGTGTCATTCCTTTAAGAAACAAAAGCTTCCTGCACACGTGAAATAATTCACTGTATAAAAGTAGGCCTTTGGGGAATGGAGGGGGGTGCTACTCGAGCTTTTGTCTACAGCTGCTCAGAAGTGTGGGCAGTGGGCTCGGGAGTTGCCGGCCAGGGTCTCCCTTTCCCATGGTCTCCCCATCGCCCTCGGCAGCTGGCCACCACTGCACTGTACTTCACATACTCGGCACTTGAGGAGGAGATGGACCGGAACAAGGACCACCCAGCCTTTGCCCCCTTGTACTTCCCCACGGAGCTGCACCGGAAGGCGGCGCTGATCAAGGACATGGAGTATTTCTATGGTGAGGACTGGGAGGAGCAGGTGCAGTGCTCTGAGGCCACTCGAAAGTACGTGGAGCGGATCCACTACGTGGGGCAGAATGAACCAGAGCTGCTGGTGGCCCACGCCTACACCCGCTACATGGGGGACCTCTCAGGGGGCCAGGTGCTGAAGAAGGTGGCCCAGCGGGCCCTGAAACTCCCCAGCACAGGGGAAGGGACCCAGTTCTACCTGTTTGAGAATGTGGACAATGCACAGCAGTTCAAGCAGTTCTACCGGGCCAGGATGAACGCCCTGGACCTGAACCTGAAGACCAAAGAGAAGATCGTGGAGGAGGCCAACAAGGCCTTCGAGTACAACATGCAGGTACTGCCAGGGGTCAGGCGGGAAGGGGCCTCTGACCACGGGGGGCCGCCCTTGGTCTGCCTGAATGGACATCAGTGCATTAGGACAGAGGAGCTGCCCAAATGGGCATCAGTGCACTAGGACAGGAGCTACAGGCTGCCCGAGAGAAAAGTCAAGGGACCAAACAGGCCAGAGAGCACGAACCCAGTCATGGCTCTGCCTTGTTTGATAGCCTGTGTGTTGTGTTTTGGGAAGGCGAGGCACCAGCACATTGAGGGGTTGGGAAGGAGAGAGCCATCTCCCTCCCTCTCACCCCAGGATCCTGGTCTTAAGGAATGGGTTTCCCCCTTTTTAGCAGGGATTGCTATGAAAAGCCCTACTTGGTAAGTTCAGGGAGAGAACCAAGGAGAGTGAGAATGACTCAGTTTACAAGTAGCTGTTAGATGGGCCCAAGTGTGGGGAGGCTGATTCTGTGTCCAGAGCCCAGGCCCAGCCCTCAGCACCAGGAAAGTTGCCACGGGAGGTGGTGAAGCGCCAGCCTGACCACAGGCCTGGCAGCCCTCTAGTCTGATCTCAGCAGGCCTCTGAGGGCCACTCAGGCTAGGTCAGCCCTGTCAGGGCCTCATTCTCCCATGTTCCTCCTTTTCTGTTGTTTCTTGCTAAAAATACCCAGCGGCTGGAAATAGGTAAGTACCAGTGCTCACACAGTGTCTTGGGGCAGCACTTTTGCTTTCTCCTCTCATCTGTGCCCTGGTATTTTCAGTTGTGGGCTATCAGTCTGGGCAGCACAGGTGCAGCCACACCTCCCAGAGCTCAGTGTTGGGGCACAGACTAGGGCTGCCACTCTGCACTCCTGAGCAAGCCTCGCCTGCTCCAGCTCCGTGTCCAGGGGAGAGAGATTTTTCTTTGAAAACAGAGGATACACAGTCCAGTGATGGCTGTCAATCCTCTGCACCTGCAGATATTCAGTGAACTGGACCAGGCTGGCTCCTTGCTGGCCAAAGAGACCCTGGAGGACGGGCTCCCTGTGCACGATGGGAAAGGAGATGTGCAGAAATGCCCCTACTACACTGCTAAACAAGACAAAGGTAGGTCTCATGTGTCCTGAGCTCCCCCCAGGGTGGTTGTGTCTGTGTCCCCCACTGATGCCATGTCCCTTGTTGGTGCTGCCATGTAGGTGCCCTGGAGGGCAGCAGCTGCTCCTTCCGAACAGTCCTGGCTATACTGAGCAAGCCCAGCCTCCAGTTCATCCTGGCCGCCAGCGTGGCCCTGGCTGCCGGCCTCTTGGCCTGGTACTACATGTGAAGGACCCACCACCCACGCTGGCGCCCTCCTCCTGACCACTGGCCCACCCTCACCTCCACCCACGACCAAACTACCACCTCAGGTGACTTTTTTTTAATGCTGGGCTTGAGAAAACAAGCAACCAATAAAAGCCAGATGCTAAAGCCTTTGCCTGTCAGCATCCCATCTGTGGGCCAAATGCTGACCTGGGTGCAGGCCCACCCTCCCTGCAGTCCCCAGGCCATGGCAGCAGGAGCAGCCAGCACAGCTCAGCGGGCCAGCCTGGGCCTCTGGAACCAGCTCTGCTGCTGGGGCACCCATACCTCTGACCCCAAGGCTCTTTCCCTCTGTTCTTCCTCATCATGTCGGCATTTAGGTGGATATCTTTCCCCTGCTGGAAGTGGAGTAGCTATTAAGTTCAGGCTCCCATAGCCCTGGGGTCGGGGGAGCTCCCTAGACGTGGCTGCTTTTCTGTAGGACCTCTCCTGGGGGCGGGGGCCAGGAAGGGGGCAGAAGCCAGGCTTGCATCCTGCCTCAGAGGCCCTGGGAGCTCTGTCCTGGGTAGCCAGTCCTCATGCCTCTCAAGCAGAAACCTGAGTGGGGTCTGTTTGCCCGTGGCCTGTCTCCTCTGACCTGTGGAAATGCTACTGCACTCAATAAAATGGACTCTGACAGCTGCCTCCCTCCTTCCTGGTGTGATGTCATCCTTCTCGATGGCCGCTGGCAGCCCCTCACGTGCTCCCAATACTGCTGGTCACGTTCCAGTAGCGCACCTCTCCAGGGCAGAGTCACTGTGATCATCTCACAAAGACCCTTAAAGTCCATGTGGTCCCGTGGTTTTCTAATTCTCAGAGTGCTTTGGAGTTTTCCTACTTTTTGAATTTTTTAAAAAATAACTAACATAAAAGAGCAATAGAAATGAAGTATTTATTTTAATAGGAATTTATTACCGGTTTTATATATTGAGGATCTGTGAAAGTTTTACTAAGAAAAGGGTTCAATGGTGGGGATACTTTTTTCAATAACTGACCGAGCCCACTTGCCTTCACAAGTCAGATGAGGGTCAGGGGCAGAGCCGGCCAGAACCTGCGGGCCCAGCTGCCTGCCCACCCCAGTAGCCTCAACCCCAGTGGCTCTGTCTTGCTTAAGGGAGTTGAGGGTACCTCCCTGCAGGGTGGGATGACCCTGAGATCTAGCTGGGGGTCTCCAGCTTGCAGACCCCGTGGGAGGATGTGTGGTGTGGAGGCAGGTTACATGTTACCAGTAAGGTGGCCTGACAGAGCCATGAAGCCAACTTCCTGGCACAGTCACAGCTGGAATCCTAGGGCTCGTCCACACTGGGCTCTGGCAGGTTTAATTAGCTACTGAGATAGCAGTGTCGTCCCTGGATAGTCGGTTTGGCATAAGCACCGACACCCTGAGGACTCAACCCCCCACCCTCTTTCCCTCGCACAAGAAGGAAGCCAGGCAAGAGAGCAGAGGCCTCGGGCAGGGGAGTGAAAGGGCCAATTTAATGAGAAACTATAAACTGAGACAGGCCACAATTCACAGTGACAGGAGGCCATGCAGTGGCAGTGCGAGACCAGGAGAAGGGCGGCAGCAGGATACAGCGGTCCACGTGAGCAAGTTCACAGACAAACCATTCAGGAAATAGACAGTGTGGGCTCAGGCCCAGGGCAGGGCTGGTGTCCGCCAGGGCACTTGTGCCACTGTGGCTGCTCCTTTCTCGTCTCCAGCCTGTCCCCTGTCCAGCGCTGCAGCTGCTCCTGCTGCAGTGCCCGCTGTTGGAGCGAGCACAGTGACAGGTGACAGCAAGCCAGCCAGGGCAAAGGGCGCAGCGCTTACTGGGAAGAGGATCCGTGGAGAGTGCACTGCAGATCTGAGTGTGCCTGCAAGAAAGGCCCCTCCTCTCTGTCACCTCTAGTCTCAGCTGGGACACACCCCACAGAGGTTGTGCCCACATGCAGCAAGGACACAGTATAGACAGATGGGCTAGGCTCCTGGGCATTCCTTCTGGCCCTAGCAAAGACCGGGGTTCACAGAGGTGTGGCTGGAAAGGGAGCTGGGCAGGGGCCAGAGGAGAGTCCCTTGGCAAGCTAGGGCCCAATCTCTTACCCTATGGCCTGCAGGTGTGCCAATGTCCCATTACCCCAGGTGGCTTCTGGGCACTGTTAAGAGTTCCTGAGTTCTGAGGGCCAGAGTCATTCCTTCTGACCGTCATACCTGCCTCTAGCACTCCAGAAACAAACTCAGGCCTGCCTAGGTCCATCCCCCACTCTCAGCCCAGCCGATCAGAAATGACTGTGGCTACAGGCTAGGCCCCATTGCAGGCCCCAGGTCTAGGGAACCAGCCACTGCTCTGGCTGCTTTTGGTCCCAGGAAGACCCAGGACTGAACCTGTACCTGGTTCAGAAGTGGAGGAAGAGACCCCAGCAGGGAGACCATGTGGGATCATTCCCTGCTTATCTTTCTGATCACCAACACCAAGCAAACCAGCAGCACAGAAGCTCAGTGCCATCCCCCTGCCACTTGCTAACCCTTGGCCTAAAATCCAACAGAATTTTTGCCAAAAGAGTCATATGCTCAGGGAAGGGCAAGGCGAAGAGGACAAGACTTCCAGGGGACGGACTGGTGGAACGGCTTCCACCCCCAAGTGGGAGTGGGGAAGCGAGCCACTGAGCGCGGGGAGCAAAGCACAGGGGGCCAGACTGACAGTGGGGAGTCCAGTCCCGGCTCCGTTAGCAGAGGCGCTTGTACGTGTAGATGTAGGCTTTGCAGCTGGGGCATGTGTGCGTCACGTCCTTGAAGTCGTTGATGAGGCAGGGGATCAAGCAGCAGCCCAGGTCACACCTGAATCGGAGACGGGGAGAGACAGGGAGGCCTGAAGAAAAGGCGCCGAGGGCCGGGGCCTACTCCAGTGTGGTAGTGGGTGGGCTCAGCCTCCCCACCCAGCAAGCACCATACTACCTACCCCATGAAGCAGCAGAAGAAGCCCAGCACAAAGTTCATCAGGCCAATCTCGTAGGAGATCTTGGTGGTGATGGCCTGCTGGCAGTGGGGACACACCGTCTGCACGGGCGCACCCTCAAAGATCTCTCCCTGCAGCACTGTCACTGTGGTGGCAGCCCCTGAAGGGACCAGGACCGTGGCCGTATGGCCCCCAGGGCCAGAGTAAGGCCCTGGCGGGTAGGGCCCTGGTGGGTAGTAGCCCATGGGTGGATGGGGGCCTGGAGGAGGGTAGAAACCTGGAATGACACGGAAGATGGAGCAAAGACAGATCACTGCCTTGCCACCTGCCCCATGTGAGAGGTGAGCACAAAGCCCTGAGGTCCCCAGCACCCAAGGACATAGGGTGAAGCCTTGGGGACCAGGCCCTGGGCCAAAGTAACCATCCACATTCTCCCAGCCTTTCCTGGTCCCTGTCCCATGGGGACCAAGACAGAGAAGCTACTTGGCCCAGCCAGACAGGGCAGAGAGCTGGGAACAAGGTCTAACCTCTCCTCTCCTTCGGTCTTAGCTTGATGCATTGGCTCCCTTGCCTCTGATACACAGGGGGCTGAGCTGTGCTCAAGAACTTTGACCACAGGAGGGAAAGCCTTGTCTCTCACCAGCCTCTCCTCCCCACCAGCATCAGGTCTTGCACTGTGGTGCCAGGGGCCAGCCTACCTGACCAGGGCCCTTCTCCAGCCTGTGTAGTCTCTCTGAAGAGCTGCTGGGTGAGCAGGATCCCAGGCCTCCACCATGGACGCAGGTTCCTGGCAGCACCTCCAGGAGCCAGCCCTCCCCTGGCAGAGCCCGGGACACCTCTGGCCCACAGAACCTGTACTGTGCTCTAGGGCATCTTCCCATGTCCATGGTCCAGACCCACGATCGGACCCCCACCCTTAAACACCCACACAGACAGACCACCCGCCCGCAGCAAAGGCTGGCTGGCAACCCAGGTGACATGCTGGGTGCTGGGCTAAGCAGATTCCTTTCCAGCTCACCTGGAGGCATGTAGGTGCTGTCTACATTCACATGTGGGGGGATGAAGCCAGGCTGGGGCATTGGGTGACCCGGTGGCTCATAGGGTGGGGGGCCAATGTCTGCAGGGGGCAGTGACATGCCCGGTGGGGGCTGCATCACAGCTGGGGAGGTGCAGCCTGGACAGAGAGAGACACAGAGAGGCGGGGAGAGGAAGCTCAGAGGGCTCCAGCCATCGGCGGAGGGCTGCTCCAGGCACCAGCTCCTAAAAGCTGGAAAGGGCAGGAGACAGCAATCAAGCGCTGAACCCTACCTGGGGTGGGTGGAGCTCCACTTTTCTCCTCCAGAAGGGGGGCTGTGGGGCCCCCAGGGTAAGGAGGGGGCGGCTCATTCGACATCTTTGCTGCTTCTCCTGGACCCTGGAGGACAAACCGAGATGCAAAGTATGCTCCCAGCCCGCCCCCCCCAGCCCCCCACTGCCAGTCAGGCACTGGTCTGTGATGAGGGGCTGCAGCACAAGGTGTGTGGTGGTCATCAGAGCCACCCCTGCTGAGCCCAAGCACACAGGGCCTCCTGTGGCTCCTCCTGCAGATGTCCCCTGACCCGGGGCTCAGGTCACCTTTCACTCCCCTCCCTGTAAATCTCCATGCTTGTGATGGGCTGGGACCAATTCCTTCGAGAGAGCAGACTGGGCTCCCTGTAGGACCTGGAGACGCCCCACCATTGCTGAGGTAACCCAGCCCAGAGCCACCATCCTCCAACCTCCAGAAACTACCAGCTTCAGGGGTCACTCACATTTCCTTTGTGAAAGCCAGAGGGTGGGGTGGCCCTGGGAAGGGGACAGAACCCAGCAGCTCGGGAACCTAATCTAGGGCTTCTCACAGGGCAGTCTGGTCACTGGTCCTCTCCTCCCCTCCAACTTAGGGAGCACCAGGCTGGCCTCCAAACCAGACCACTATGGCCTGCTTGTGGGAGGGGGTCTGGGAGAGTTTTTACCTCCAATCCCAGGTACTCAGAGGAGACAGGCAGGTGAGGCTCCTTCTACTGCCGGCCTGGGCATACACACAGGGTTCTGGGGAGCTGTTTCAGGGGGAGAACAGGTAGTGCGCTCAGCAGCGGGGCAGGGCTGCCCTGGGCACCTGGCCCCACGCAGCCACACTCCCTCGGCACTGTATGTCTGGTGTCTCCCCTGCTGCCCAGCTCAGCGCCGTCCTGTGTCCCTACCCACTCCTCGGCACCCCCTTCCCCACAGCTGCTGTCTCCTCAGGGCCACAGCCAGTCTTCTGTCCACTCCCCACCAGGCCCAGAACAGCACCCCCATGTCCACATGCCCTGTGGGAAGGAATGAGAACCAAGGGCTTCTCCCCACAGCAGCAGCGCTGTTTTGGTCGGGGAGTGGATGGGGCGAGAAGGAAGGAGGTAGCGTTGGTCATTTCCTTCACAAGGTCCACTGAGCACCTGCTGCCGGGTACTGGGGGAGAAGCAGGGGAAGCAGGCCATCTTCCCGCCCCTGAGTCTGAATTCTGTGTCCTTTAGTAAGACACTTCCTTCACTCTATTCAGCAGCATAAAAGGCTAAAAATTAGTAGCATTTTAAAGTGAGACTCATTTTTAAAAACTGATATAATATGAACTAGAAAAAAAAGCTAAACAGTATAAAAAATATATACAGTGAAAGCAAGTCTCCTAGTGTAGCTCCCTCCTAGAGCCCATCAGTGTTAAGTTCAGAACGATGTGGGGATGGAGGGCTCCAAACAACCCTGCCAGGGGAGAGGGAGCCTGGAGTCAGTAAGTTTAAATTTTTTTTTTTTTTTTTTTTTTTTTTTTGGTGCTAGGCGGGCCTCTCACTGTTGTGGCCTCTCCCATTGCGGAGCACAGGCTCCGGACGAGCAGGCTCAGCGGCCATGGCTCACGGGCCCAGCCGCTCCACGGCATGTGGGATCTTCCCAGACCGGGGCACGAACCCGTGTCCCCTGCATCGGCAGGCGGATTCTCAACCACTGCGCCACCAGGGAAGCCCAAGTTTAAATATTAAATTTAACAAATCAGTGGCAGGGCCAGAGGAACTGAGTCCAAGCAACAAAAGTGAAAAAAGATAAATCGATTTTCTCAAAATTTAAAACTTGTGCTTCTAAGGATACCATCAAGAAAGTGGGAAGACAACCCACACAGTGGAGGAAAATTTTTACAAATCATGTATCTTATCAGGGACCTGTACCATTTAGAATATATAAAGAACTCTTCTAATTCATTAACAAAAAAGATAACCCAATTTTTTTAAATGGGCAAAAGGATCTGAACATACATTTCTCCAAAGAAAAACAAATGCCCAATAAGCACATGAAAAGAACCTGAACATTGTTAGCCAAAAGGAAAATGAAAATCAAAACTACAAGGTACCACTTCCTACCCACTAGAATGGCTAAAATGAAAAGGACAATAACAAGTATCGTGTAGAGAAACTGGAACCCCCCACACTGCTGGTGTAGCCGCTCTGGAAAACAGTCTGGCAGTTCTTCAAAAGGTTAAAATAGTTACCACATGACCCAGCAATTCTGCTCCTAGGTATAGACCCGAAAGAATTGAAAACCCATGTCCATACAAAAAAAAATGTTGATAGCAGAATTATTCATAATAGCTAACAAGTGTAAACAACTCAAATGTCCATCAACTGATAAATGGATAAACAAACTGCATATATATTTCCATACAGTGGAATATTATTCAGCCATGAAAAGGGATGAAGTACTGACACAGCTACAACCTGGATGACCCTTGAAAACATTATGCTCAGTGAAAGAAGCCAGACACAAAGGACCACATATTATATGATTCCATATGAAATGTCTGGAACAGGTAAATCCATAGGGGCAGAAAGCAGATTCATGGTTTCCAGGGGTTTGGGGGGCTGGCCATAGAATGGCAATTACGGAGTTCCTTTAGGATGATGAAAATGTTGTAAAACTGACTGTAATGATGGTTGCACAATTCTGTGAATATACTAAAAACCACTGAATTGCACACAATTATTTAAAATATTTTAATTTTTTGGCCACGCCCTGTGGCATGTGGAATCTTAGCTACCTGACCAGGGATTGAACCTGTGCCCCCTGCATTGGAAGCATGGAGTCTTAACCACTGGACTGCCAGGGAAGTCCCTGAATTGCACACTTTAAATGGGAAATTGTATGGTATGTGGATTACTGTATGTCAATAAAACCTATTAAACAAAGAAAACAAAATTGCCTAACCTTATCACCCTAATGCAGCCAGTCTCTGCATGTCCTTGCCAGTCTGTATGTATAGGCACCTATATTTTTATATAGTTGCCATTGTGACAAAGTTTTAACTCCTTTTACCATTGTGTCACATATATTTCCTCCATCTTGCAAGACTCCATGACCATAGATTTTAATATTTCCAAAAATGGGCCCATCACTGTTTACATGACCAATCCCTATTAAAGCATTTAGAATGCTCCTTATTACTTTCATAAAAAACTGGAACACCTTTGGCTAATGCTCTATCCCTTTCTTGGATTATTTCCTTGGGCTAAACCTGTCAGAAGTGAGATTATTAGGTCAAAGGGTATGGACATTTTATGCCTTCTGTGAAGGATGCTGCTGATTTACAGTGCAAACTCTGAATACTACTGTTATCATGATTTGTAATGTTAAGATGACACTTGGTTATGTTTACTTCTTTGATCACTAAGAGGGAGGACATCTTCCCAAGTGCTTATCAATTATATGCCAGTTCTTGTGAGTTGCTGCTTATAATTATCCTTTGAAGACATGGAGGCCAAGGAAAGACAGGACCTGTCTGAGGTCCCATGGCTTATTAGAGGCTGAGCCAAGCCTATGACCCTGGCGTGACTCTTCCACCCCCACCTGCAGGTGACTCCTCATAGCACAGGGTCAAGAACAGTAAACAGCAGAGCCTCTAGAGGACATCACAGAAGGTCCCTGTCCAGGGGCACTGGCTGTGCATGCTGGGCCTGAGGGCCCTTGCCCAGGCTACTGTCAGTGGCCACAGCTACCCCGATGGGAGAAAAAGGCAGCTTTCCTTAAGGGGCTTGACTTGAGTCTGCAGAAAACTCTAATATGCTGAGCCTGTTAGAACCCGGGCTGGCACCTGCTGCAAACTGCCATGCTCCGCCCATCAGGGATGTCTCTGGGGGTGGCTCACCAGGAAACTGGCGGGTCCCGGGTCGTTGAGCAGGCTGGGAAGAGCTGCACTGTGCTTGGTGCTTGAGTACCTTTGGGTTTAAGAGGGAGGAACTAGCCCCTCCATGTCTGGGGAGCAGGCACACACACACACACTTCTGAGGATGCGGGCGTGGCCTGCCTTGTCACCAAAATCTCTGGATCTAATTCCATCATCTCCTAGAGCGCAAGAATTCACTCTGGAATCCCACCATCATAATGATGACATAAGCCCTGCACACAGGGCAGAGGCCTCCCCCGGTGTCCAGCAGAACCTAGAGCAGGCACTGCTGCAGGACACTCATTCCACTCCAGACCCTGACTGCACCACAGCCCAGCTGCTCCTGTCTCCTCCCCTCCCCTCCACACCGACACTCACACTGCAGCTGCCTTCCTGAACTGTGGCAGAGACTGGGGGGCAGGCCCCTCCAATACGAAAGAGAGGTTTCTGAAAAGTGGCTCACGAAGATTTCAGGAATTCAAACCCCAGTTCCCCTAGTGCCTCCCAACATAAAGTCAAATGTGTGTGTTCCCACAAAACTGCATTGTCCAAGATGTAATCAAAAACCTCAAGAATGCAGTAATCTTAAAAAAAAAAAGGCACATGTCTAAAAGCAGAACAGTTTTCCAATAAAAACACACACTGCTCAAGTTAAGCTACAAGTGCAAGCGTGGAATCTGATATCATAGCCCCAGCAACTTCACTGTTGGGTAGATGCTGGAGCGTCTGTTAAAAGAGGCTCAGGAAGGGCCGCAGTTCCCAACAGAGAGGGAGGCCCATGGTCCTGGGAGCTCAATGAAGCCAATGTGCAGCCCCTGAACCCCGAGACAGGCCTCTCAGCCTCCTGTTTAGATATTGTAGGTATAGACTGTGAAGAAACAGTTGTCTGAAAGCCGTCACGAGTCTATCATAAACCAAACAGGAGCTCCCGGGGGACCCAGAGGACCTTACACAGCACACCCTTTTATGCCCTCTGGACTTGGTGGATGCAGAGGTATTACCCAGTCATAGTACTGATAAAATACAGATTCTCTGAGAAGAGAGCTAGAGATCCAGCTGACCGCTCAGCAGCTGGCCAGCCAAGGCGCTGACCTCAGCAGCACATGGGTGTAAGGTGCAGAGCAGGGCGCCCAGGACCTGTGAGCTGACTCTACTCTGCCACAGGTTTCATGGATTTCCTCTTTAAGGAGCCTTAAATTCCTGCTTACCTGATTTCAGGCAGTTTTAGGGATGCTGGGGAATTTCCACTTCACCCTGGATGAAAGCGAAGTGCCGCTGCCCCAGCCCTGACGGCTCCTACTTTAGAAGCCACCGGCCTTTGGAGACAGCACTTTCGAAAAGCTGAAGTATGGGCTGGAACTAAGCAGGATCTGGAAATGTGTGCAGGGCAGAGGCTGGATTCCTGGGGCACCTGTCACGGGGCCCTGAAGATGGAACTGACAAAGGAGATCAGTGTCCCCTCCACTGCATTTTCAGGTTGAGGCCTACCCTGAAAGGAATGTCCTGACTATGGCCAGGGTGGGGAGGCAGCGTGGGGTGCGTGGCTGGCAAGCTGAGAAGGCGCTGTTGGGACTCTGATCCACGCCGTGAGCCCACAGCTTCCTCAGGAGCCAAGGATGGACCAAGGGACAAGGGGGTGTCCAGAAGCTCTGGGACCATCATCCCCTACATGGGAGAGAGGAGAGGGAGGGCCTGCACCCTGTTCCACCAGGGGATGGAATGGGGCCACTTAAAAGCCACTTCTGGCCTCTGCCCCCACAACCAACACAGCCTAGCACCCCCTGTACTCTTATGTAGGAGGGAATTATTCTGGTCACCCGAAAGTGAGATGAAGCCTGTCTCCATGTCTGTCTGTCTGTCTTTGGACCCACTCCCTGCTTCAATCTCATCTCACCCTCTCCAGAGCAGCAGGCACCGGGGCCTCTGGGGTAGGACACAGGGCTGGGCACTTTCTGCAAAGCCAGGTCTCCCCATGTCCCCGAGTGGAGTTAAAAGTACAAGACCTCCGGGCCCTGGGAAACGGCTCTGGCGTTCTGCTCTGCTCCCAGCTACTCACTGTGCCCTGTGGAGAGTGCTGCTGTTGATCCAGGGCCAGAGCCCGGCCAACTGGCAGCAGCCTGAGGTGGCCCAGGTAGCTCCCCAGGGGAGCTGCAGGGCCTGGGCCCGGGCCAGCAGGATACACCCCTCACTGGCTCAGCCGCTGCTGCAAACTCCATTCTGCAGTCTAAACTGTCCTGCACACCACCATGGGGGTGCCAACCATGCCCCTGGTCCCCCCACCCCAGACAGTCTCTGCTGAGGAAACACACCCACACCACCTTCAGGAGGACTGGGAGGGCAGGGAGGGGAGTTTGGAGGTGAGACGCATCTGTACATGACTGCAGGTTCCTGGAGGACTGAGGACAGATGTGGGGGATGAGACAGAGATGAAGGGAGAGGACGCACCCAGAAGGAGGACTTTCTGACATCAGTTTTCCCCCAGGTTCTGCTAGAGCAGCGGTTCTCAAACTTTTTGGTCTCAGAACCCCTTTACACTCAATTACTGAGGACTCCAAAAAGATTGTTTGTGTGAGTTATATATATCAATACTTACCTTACTAGAAATAAAAAATAAGGAATTGTTAAAAGTATTTATTCATTTAAAAGATTAACTCATTACATGTTAACATAAATAAAATTTTAAAATTACTTTCCAAAACAAATTTAATAAGAAGATGGACGTTGTTTTACATTTTTGCAAACCCTTTAAAAGTCTGGCTTATCGTTAAAAAGTCTACAAATAACAAATGCTGGAGAGGGTGTGGAGAAAAGGGAGCCCTCCTACACTGCTGGTGGGAATGTAAATTGGTGCAGCCACTATGGAAAATAATACGGAGGTTCCTCAAAAAACAAAAAATAGAGCTGCCATATGATCCAGCAATCCCATTCCTGGGTATATATCTGGACAAAACTATAATTCAAAACAATACATGCATGCCTATGTTCATAGCACTATTCACAACAGCCAAGACATGGAAACAACCTAAATGTCCATCAACAGATAAATGGATAAAGAAGATGTGGTACATATACACAATGGAATATTACTCAGCCATAAAAAAGAATGAGGGGGCTTCCCTGGTGGTGCAGTGGTTGAGAGTCCACCTGCCGATGCAGGGGACACGGGTTCGTGCCCCGGTCTGGGAAGATCCCACGTGCCACGGAGCGGCTAGGCCCGTGAGCCATGGCCGCTGAGCCTGCATGTCCAGAGCCTATGCTCCGCAATGGGAGAGGCCACAACAGTGAGAGGCCCGCGTACCGCAAAAACAAAACAAAACAAAACAAAACATACAAAAAAAAAGAATGAGGGACTTCCCTGGTGGCGCAGTGGTTAAGAACCCACCTGCCAATGCAGGGGACATGGGTTCGAGCCCTGGTCTGGGAAGATTGCACATGCCACGGAGCAACTAAGCCCGTGTGCCACAACTACTGAGCCCACGTGCCACACTACTGAGGCCTGCACACCTATAGCCTGTGCTCCGCAAGAAGAGAAGCCACCACAATGAGAAGCCCGCGCACTGCAATGAAGAGTAGCCCCCGTTAACCACAACTAGAGAAAGCCCGCGTGCAGCAACGAAGTCCCAATGCAGCCAAAAATAAATTAATTAATTTTTTTAAAAAAAGAATGAAATAATGCCATTTGCAGCAATGTGGAGGGACCTAGAGATTATCATACTAAGTCAAATAGAAAGACAAACACTATATGATATGTTATATGTGGAACCTAAAATATGACACAAATGAACTTACCTATGAAACACAGACTCATAGACACAGAGAACACTTGTGGTTGCCAAGCGGGGTGGGGGTGGGGAGTGAAGGACTGAGAGTTTGGGATTAGCAGATGCAAACTATTATATAAAGGATGGATCAACAACAAGGTCCTGCTGTACAGCACAGGGAACTATATTCAATATCCTGTCGTAAACCATAATAGAAAAGAATATGAAAAAGAATGAATATATATGTATAACTGAATCTGTTGTACAGCAGAAATTAACACAACATTGTAAATCAACTATACTTCAATAAAATAAAAAAGTCTGGCTTAAGAGAAGGCAGCTGGATGCTCATATCTTCTCCATCCAATCTGTTGTGATGTTTTGGTTAAAGTATGAGAAAATCCAGCCTCCCACAGTAAGTAGCTGGAAAAGGGAAAGGTATCTTAATAGTCTTCTCAGCTAATTGTGGATATTCTTCAACACTACACCCAAACCTGACAGGTGGTGTAGCTTCTTAAAGGTTAGTTGCAATATGGAATCTGAATCTTTAACAACAAATTTTTCCTATTACATTGAAAATCATTGGGCTACCTTGTATTTGGAATGGATCTTTTACACATGCCCCGTTTTATAACAGCATGCATGGTCATTTGGAAAATAATGGTCCACGATTATGAGCCCTGATTATGTAGGTCTAGCAATGTTAACACATCTCATTAAAAGATATGCCTCACTAAAAAAAAAATCACATTGTTAGTATCACCACCAATCCCATCAGAAAAGTCTTTAACTACTGGGAAGCTGTCAAGCTCACGGTGGCAGATACAAGTTTTCCAAAATTCTGACAATTTCACTTGAAAGCTCAAATTTTATCATTGGAAACAGTAACAAATTTATCATTGGCAACTTATACAAAAACAAAAGGTCAGTTGTTTCCCTTGAATTAGCAGGCTCACTTTGTTCATTTTCAAGAAAATGTCTGCTAAATCCCCAAGTCTGAATAACCATAGTCTGTGTGTCAGTTGTTGTTTTAAATATGGAGCTCCATGAAAACGCTAGTTCAGCTCACAGCTCAAACAGCTGCACACGTGCTTCCCCTTGAGGTCTCCAGCATGCTTCACGTGCATCCTTTCATCACACAAAACATTAAAAAAATGTGTATTCAAGGGTCCAGATAATAAACTCAATAATTTTTACTGCTTTTTCTTAAATGAAACTGGTGTGAACATAACCACAACAATGACTAGCACAGCCGGGTGCCACGCCTTGAGCAGAGCTAAGTCCTGCTACTGTTGCACCTCCAATGCTAATGCCAACACATTGAAAAACACAATATAACCAATAACGTCTTGATATCCTTATAAACATAGTTCTGACCTTCAGCCCCTGGAAGGTCTCAGGAAGCCTCCAGGAGACTGCATGTCACCTTTCGAGAGCTGCTGGGCTAGAGGAACCCCCAAGCCGGTAAAAGGGTACCTGCAGGCAGAGCAGGGTCAGGGCCAGAGGGACCGAGAGTCCCAGGACCGAGAGTGGACTATGCCAGTGAGTCTCTGAGCTGGCTGTTTGTCACACCGAGGCCCCACGCGCCCACCCCAGGGACATGCTTGCTGCAACGTGCAAGGCTTTAAGGAGGCATCAGACTAGTTCAGACTCAGCTCCACCACTTTCCAGCTGTGTGACCTCACTGAGCCTCAGTTTCTTGGTTTGTAAATGGGGATAATCATGCCTACCTCTCGGGGTTGGAGCAAGTTTTATAATAAACAGCGTAAGCAAAACACCCAGAGCAGTAGCTTGAGGCCGAGCACACAAGAACACTGAATAAATGGCACCTGCTATTGTGCTCAATTATTGTGAACAACTTCCAAACGGAAGGAAAACAAAACAGGCACTGATGCCTCTGCTATGGCAGCTTCTGCTCCCACAGGAGCGGGGATCCTGGTGTGCATTCCCCCAGGATCCCGGGGTACTCGTAATCAAGCCCAGCCTGAGTGGCTCAGCCCAGAAGAGGTCACTGCGGCATGGCCAAGTGGCGGCCAACTGCTCTGTGAGCCCCTAAGACAACTTCTGGAAAGGAAGAGATGCTAGCAATCATCCTAGAGGGCCATCGCTCCTTCCAGGTGACTGCCCTGGAGCTCCATGGGCTACAATGCCCCGGGAAGGGCACTCTGCCCAGACCCTGGCATACACCCGAGACGCTAGTGGCAGCAGCTGCAGGGCCGAGTTTCCCACAGCCGGGCTGGCCTGCCCACTGCCTCTCGCCGGAGGAACTCACCCCCCACCCTCTGGCAGCCATGGCACCAGGATGCCAGCTGGCGTTAGAGGGGCTCCTCTGTCCCCAGGAGGCAGGTTCCAGGCGTCTGGCCAGAGGGGCTTTGGGCTTTGCCGGGGAAACTGGAAGGCAGCTTTCCGCCTTGCCTACAGCCTCGCATCTGCTGAACCAAGGAGGCGCCCACTGCTCCACGAAAGGTGGAGGCCCAAGGTGAAAGCCAAGCGCCCTGGGGGTGGGGGTTCCACCCAGAGGATGCGGGAAGAGGAGCACACTCAGCCCCTGCTGAGCAAGGGGGCCTGGTCCACATCGTCCACACCCCGCCTGCCCACTGTAGAGGCTGCATGGCCCATGAAGGACCAGGCAGTGTGAGGTGTCCCTATGGCTGGGGGCTTATTCACCAGGGATGGCCACTGACTCCCTGGGCAATGCCACGTACTGTCCTGTTCTCCCAAGTTCCCAGGGGTGGGCTTAAGGACAGTCTGTTTGGTGGCCACTTAACAGAGGCCCTTGGAGGGGGACGGCACTTCCTCTGGGAATAACCAACGGTCTGTTGGTGCTGATCATTGTATAGCACCTACTTTGCGCTGGGCACAGGCTAGGAAGTGTCAGGGAATGAGCAGCTCAGTCCCTGCCTTCCAGAAGCTCACAACTGAGTGGGGGAGACAGGAGTCAAATACACACCAGAAACACCAAACCTAAGTACACAGTGAAACCAATGGTGTACAAGAAAGTACACTGTGAAAGTACAGAAAGATCAGACCCGTTCCGGGGTCAGGGAGCAACTCTCCAAGTAAGATGGGGGGAGGAGGTGGGGTCAATGAGACTAGCAGGCAAAGGAGAGGACAGGACAGTGGCAGGACAGTGAGTCACAAGGCCTCAGGAAGGAGGCTGCGCCCGATGTGGGTGGCCAGACAGCAGCCTGGAGCCATCGATCCTCAGGACTGTTTCAGAGGTCCGAGGTGCAGGGGCTGCCCTGCAGCGCACAGAACTCAGATCCCCACAGAGGACCTGGGCCAGTAGGCAGGATAAGGACCTCAGGCCACGCAGCCCACAGCAGCACCCCGGGGCTTCTCCTCTGAGCAGCCACCCCCCACCCCATGCACCACCCCCTCAACTCAGCCTTCAGGAACAAAGACACTGACTTCCTTTCTAGAACAGCAGTAAAATTTGAAGAGCACCACCAATGGATTGTATGACCCTATATAATCTCTCCACACCTCGGTTTCCCCACCTGGATCTCATAACTCCATTTTTATTCAGGGCAGCAGTATCTTTGCTAAGATGTTCTCAGCCCTTCTTACAGTCATTTGACCATGTAGCTAAGTTCTGGCCAATGAGTCACAGTAGAGTGATATATGTTCTTGTTGGAAGGTGCTAAAAGGGAGCCACCTGGCGGGAGGTGGAGCCCATGCCCTCAGGCCCTCCTCCTGCCTGCTGCCAGGAAGATGGATGTGACAGGCCTAGCAGCCATGCTTGACCACGAGGGGACCTTGGGAATGGAAGCCGTGCTAAGGACAACTACACTCTTCTCCCTGATGAGTATCATGGCTCAACAGAGATGATACATCAGCCTAAGCCAATGGCTCCAAACACCACAGCCTATGCCCTTCCCTGGGGAGGCCTGAGCCCTGATGTCACAGGCCAAGCAGGAAGGGCAGACTCCTCATCTGCTGGTACCCAGGCACTAGGTGCCACCCATTTCACCACCTAATGTTCCAGAATCTCAGTTTTCTCATCTGTGAAATGGCAGCAGCAGTCCTTGACCCACTGAGTTGTGATGAGGCGTAAATGAGGTCATGGATGAAGAGCACGCAGCTCAGAGCCTGTCACATAGTGTTCAATAAACACAAATCATCGTTTGCATAAATACAAATATTTGTATTTATGGAGATGCAAGCAGAGTGTGGGAAGAGGAAGTATACAATAAAACAGAAAAGAGAATACATTGGTTGCTCTTAATCAGAAGCAAAATCAAAAGGCAGATAGGACTCAAAGAATGGTTCTAAGCTAAAAAGTAGTAAGACTTCTAGGAACTGTGATGATGATGACAATCATAAATGCACAATTTACATCACGCTGAATTCTGGTCAGAGCCGTGGCAAACCACTCTGACTCCCCGTGACAGAGGCAAGGGCACCTGGGCCACAGCAGAGTGGGTTCATGCAACTTTTCTGGGGGACAATCTCACTCCTGTACATTCTTTTTAACACATTAATTCCATTGGAGGCATTTGTCCTAGAAATAAACAAACACATGAGCAAAGGTTCACATGTAAAAATGTTTCTATATATCAACGTCTTGATGTTCAACCAAAGAGACTAGTTACCCATCTGGTTAACCTATACGATGTAACTATATTCACTCCCTCAAAATGATGTGGATCTACCTTTATTGACATAGAAAGATGGACTTGATAGAGCACCACGTAGCATGTACAATGCGATCCCTTCTCAGAGAGAAGTGTATTTACATGTAGATTACACACTAGATGTTAAGGGTGGTTTTTTCTGGATAGTGAGATTTTGGATGATTTGTTTACACACACACACACACACACACACACACACACACACAGAAACTTTATTTCTGTGTAGTTTCTAGTTTTTATAGGGTGGGCAGCTCCTTTGGTTGGTTCCTTCCTCAAAATGCTCACTGTAAGTGTGCTATATTTATGTGTATTCCTCCTCACTCCAGAAAAGGTGTCTCTGACCATAATCTAGTTCTGTCTGTAGGGAAATAAATGCTCCAAGGAGCAAACCCAAGGACTGGGCTGTTCTCCTCCCATGAGCTGGAGTGGTCTTTGCTTCAGTTTTGTAGGAATTTGGTAACACAAGTCAGTTCTCTATACCAAGTCACTTCCCAGTGCTCCAGTAAAATTGAGGGTCTAGACCTGTGAAGCTGAGACATAAAGGCCATCCAAGGTAGTTCTAGCCTCAGAGACCCTGCCTGGAGAGCCAGCAGGAAGTCACCTGTCAGAGGAGGCAGGTGAGAAAATCCCAATAGACACATGACAGAACTGAGACTGACAGCATCACAGGGCTTGACCGAGGTCACTAGCTGTAGCTGGCGCTGGGAGCACAGGTCTCCTCCTGCCCTCTGAGCTGCCTCCCAGGCAGGACCAAGCTCAGGAGCTTGAATTCTGCATGTTCTACCGTTGACACAGAAGAAGGAAGTACAGACAGGAGGGGGATGAGGAGCAAAGGGCAGAAAACAGATGCAGCTGCAACCACGAGTGGATAAACAAGTCATCTGCACCTGCTGGACAGGCAGGGCTTGGTAACCAGAAGGCTGACTAATTTTAGAAATGCAATGAATCTAAAGAACCATCACTTAGGCAATCAAAGTGGAACCCTGAAAAAAAAAAGTCCTTAACTCTGCCTTTGTTGAGCCGACATAAAATGGAAGGCAGCTATGCTCACCACACCACCTACGTGAGCTGACACAAATGGACAGTCTTTGGATTGACTCTACTTTAACTGGTTATCTGAGATCAAGATACACCATCCTGATCCAGGAAAAAGCTCTAGGGCCTTAAGTGCAGCCAAGCCACATGGCCACTACAAGGTCCCTATCCAGCTGTAAGAGTCTTATTTTGGACACAAAGGCCTGCTGGCCTTGCTGGCCCAGGAGAGGAACTCAACCTGCAGCTGGGCCTTGCCCAAGTCCCCCTATTCTGTTGGGGGTGGGGGAACCTCTATGCTCCCAAGAGAGCGGCTTTGCCTTTCTGCCCTCATGAACTCCGAGTCCCGTGGGTACTACTCATTTTCCTTGAGCACAAGGAGGGAGCGCCTCTGCACCATTTAAGTCCCTCCTGTTGCAGGCAGTCTCTCAATTCTTTTACATTAAGCACTGCTGGGTGAAGAACAGCAGCTGCAGTCAGTCCAGCGTGGCACACTTCTAGAGGTCACCTGGATGGAATCAGGGAAAAGAAAGAAGCCCAAAGCCAACAGACACCTAAAAGACTAGTAATTATTCCTGGGGTAGGACCTCACAATTGCAATGCTTAGATGTGCCGTAAACACCCTGTGAAAGGGCACACAGCGAGAAGCTGCGTACAGAACTGACGAAAAAACCCAAGAACACACAACAGTACAGGGATACTCTCCAGCAGAAACGCCCCTATGTGTAGCAAGGGGCGCTCACACGACTGGCACTGACAATCCAGAGGGGCTAGCGTCCAGGACAAGGACACGATGTCCACAAAGATGAAGGGGAAGAGCCGGAAAAGTGCCCTGGGAAACCTGAGTGGGGAACAAATCTAATCAGCATGTGAAATTACACTCCATGAAACAGTATATGGAAGATGAACTAAATTCATATCACTCTAAATGGACATCTGACCCAAAGAGCTGGCTTGTGCCATCTGGGACAGAATTATTTTGGATCTTCTCTTTGAGGAAATGAGAGCTCACGCTGTATCTGGGGTTGCCTTATTTTCGGCCATGTGCGTATTTCTCTGTTTCATACATCTAGAGGCCACCTTTCAGGCCACAAGTGTCTCTAGGGATCACCAAGTCCAAGGTCTCAACTGACATACGTTTGGTCTTCAGACATTACTAAGCACCCACGAAGGCAGGCCTGGGCACGGTGCTGCAGATAACAGTGGGCAAGACGGCCGCACCTGCCCTCCAGCTGCTCCCTGACAGGGAGCCTGGCCCAGCTGCTCAGACAAGAGTCGAGTCTCAAACCAATGCTCCTTCCCACTGCAGCTGGCTCAGCCCCATCTCTTATCTCACACATTTTCCAAAATGTTTCTCAAAATATTGCTTATGCAGAATCTTGAACACCCAACAAAGTGCTTCACGTGCTGGAATTCCATTGTGTGAGCATACATGGATTTCACTGCACCCAGGACAAAAAGAGAAACAAGTGAAGTGAGCTGACCAGTCCCTCCCTTCCTCCTGGAACAGAACGAGGGCTCCTGCGTGCCTCCCCTGGTGCCACCCAAGGCCTCCACAGGGCACCAGGACCGGAGGCCTCTGCCCTGCCGGCTGACTGCAGCCCTGACCACTGCACGTTCACTAGGGAATTCAACTCTACACAGATCTGTGTTCCCTGCTCCAGGGAGGATGGAGCACACACAAACCACGGGCCCTACACCTCAAGGCTTTACCAGCCAGTAGGAGAGGTGGGACAGCTGAAGGGCAGACACACACATGATTTTATTCAACACACAAACAGCCAGCACGCATCTAGGCCCTGAAGATGGGGGAAACAGTTTTCATGTCACAATCCAGTGGGGGAGGGGCTGTAAAACACAGAAACTGGTAAAATACATTGTATGTCAGCCAGTGAGGCGCACCACGGAGGACAGAGGAACAGGGAAGTGAGGGCTTCTCTGAGCAGGGAACCTTCAGGCAAAGACAGGACGGAGGTGAGGCGAGAGCCACGAGCCACGTACACGGCTGGGGAAAGATCCTGGGGAAGTGCAGTTCTGTGCAGAGGCCTGGAGCATGTCCACACACCTATGGCTGGGCAGGCGACTGGGCAGAGTCGGGGCAGGAGTGAGATGGAGGGCTTCCGTGCTGTGCCTGGTCACTAACAGGGGTCCCCGAGAGTCCTGAACCCTACAGTGCTTGGCCCCCACCTCTGGTGGACACAGGTTCTTTTAGGCCAGTGTAACTGGGACCGCAGAGGAATGGGCCCCCGTGTGGCCCCCATACTCCCCAGGCAAAGCAGGTAGACAGGTGACCCGAGCTCGCCTGAGCTTGCCTCCATGGCCACAGAAACCGAGGCCTGCCACGAGTGCTAGAGCTGAGAAGTGGTCACGTGAGCAACACAGAATTCCTCTAGTTCTGGGATTAGCCAATTTTATTCAGCAGAGCCATCACTACCCAAGTTTGTTTGCTTATTCTTTCTTTCAATTGACTACCTGTTTGAAAAGACTTAAGATTCCTCTTAATTCAGCCAACATTTCATAGGCCCTCTATAGAGGCCACTCACCTCCCTGGTCCCTGCCCTCAGGGAGCTGCAGATCCAGCTGGAAAGCCAGCTCACACTTGAAAAAATTTTGCAAAAGATACTCAGCAAAACCCAAATAAGAATACATGGCAGTAGGTGCTCCAGGTGAGAGAGGGGGCGGTCTGTGGGTGGGGGCCCTGGGAAGGCTTCAGAGACCAGGTGGGCCCTAGGTTGGCCCTGCAAGGAGGTGGGCAGGGGTTCCAGGACTGGAGTAAGAGTCACTAGGAGCAAGGGGGAAAGAACTATGGTCAAAGGCCCAGCCTCCCCAGGCAGACCAGCAGCTCCCAGAGGGCAGGGGTGGTGTTTGGGGCCAGTCTCTCCACAGCCCCAGGCAGTACATCAAATATCAGCTGACCAGTTGGATGATAACACAGCCTGGCTGATACTCCCAGGCAGGAGCTCTGTCCCCCAGCCCGCAGGCCCTGCTTCAGTTAGCAGTACCCCTGTCCCCAAGATGGATGTCTGAGAGATGTTCCAGAATTGTCTCTGTCCCTTAAAACCTGACCTGTCAGCAAGCCTTGTGAATGCCATGGTTCACAAAGCTCTCAGAGCTCATCTACTGGTCAAGGTTTAAGGGGAAAAGTCTGGACTTGGCCGCGTGTTCCACATCTCTCTACCACACTACATTCCAGCCACCCAAGACTGTAACTAGCCCTTTACCAAACAAACCAAACCACACCCCCCACCAAAGAACCTTTCCACTGACCCTTCCTTCAGCCTCCAAACCCTCTTTCCAGAAGATGGAGCCTGTCCTGTAATTCCCTGCAGTGGAGATCCTCTGTCCCTCACTCTTGTCACCCCACTGAAGAACACTGGGACTCTCCCCCTCATTTTCCTGGGACCCAGCTCAGTCCCTGGCACAGGTGTGTTGAATAAGCAGTTCGGTGAGGGAAGGCTTCCCATGCTGTCCCTAACCGACAGCCACTGGGCCAGAGCACAGCCTCAGCTGAGAAGCAGTGTGCTGGCTTCCCGATGAGAGTGCCAAAAATCCAGACAAGAAAAGAAACCCTTTCTTGAGTCACAGTCGAGTCCAGGGAGCAGTTTTCACAAGGGGGCCGGGGGAGCCCCCATTTCCCTTCAACCCTGCTGTCTCAGGAGAGCTGGGTTTGGGGCTCTGCTCTGCCATTATTTGGCAACCCTGGACAAGTCATTTGGTATTCTGGCTGCTTCCTCAGCCGTGAGACTCAGAGGTGCCTGAGCTACATCTGCAGAGCTGACACTGCATGCAATGACAAAACACAGATGAGAGTTCTGTCTGGTGGGAACAAAGCACATACAAAAGGCACACACTGCAGACAAAACTTCATTCCCTGCTGTTTCCCCAACTTGTAAGACTATTGCTCTTAATGTTAATTAGAACTGTGACAACCGTTTCACGTCTTCCTGAAGTAATAACAGGTTAGAATTCTCCTCAAACCCCACCCAGGGAGACCCTTCCGCCATTCCCTACCTACTTCCACCTTCCCTGGCCTCTGTTTCTCCTTGAAGAAAAACACAGACACTGAAACAGATCTGAGTTTAGACTGAATCAACACTTATTGAACACATTATGTATCCAGCACCTTCACAATGTTTACTGGATATCTCCTTGTGGTAAGAATTGATGGTCTGGATCACCCAGTGGACAGACCATGCAGGAGCTCACAGCACCCACAGATCAGGAGTACCAAAAAGGTGATGAGAAATGTTTTCTGGAAAAATGATCAAACATTACCAAAAGCACATCACAACTGCTTTCATGGAAAGAATCAGAACGTCACTGGCCTTCCTTACCCTGCACTGCATGGTTTCGTGCTGTCTTCAGTCTAATATTAGGGGACCCTAATCTTCTCAGCGCTTACGGCAGAGACAGGCCTTCATCTGGGTGTTGCTCCTCACCTACCACAGATGCAGCAACTGAGGGTCTGGAAGGGCAAATGCCTTGTCACACAGCTTGGAAGCGACAAAAAGGCCTCTAGCGTGGTCTGCGTGGCCCTCTCAGGGCGAGAGGCTCTGCCTGCCACAGGTCCCAGGCCAGGTGCCCCCTGTCCCCTGCAGCACTAAGTTGCACTGCAGCCTCTACCACTTCCAGGGGAGATGTGTCTGGGAGAGTCCTGACTATGCAGAGAAGAGAGAACGAAGACCTTTGTGGGATCCTAGAAACCGGCACATTTCCATTCTGTGCACTCCACTTCCAAGTCCCTTTGTGGGGCACAATAAGCCTCATGCCACCACTGCCAGCCTGGCTCTCCTCCTCCCCACTAAGGGCCGAGCTCCCACTGCATGCTGCCTTCTCACTGGCACAACTGCCTTCCTCCTCGTGAGGGCAGAGACATCAATATAAGATGCCATGACTTTAACTGCTACACTTCCCTGACTGTGTCCTATATGAGTACAAATACATCCATGCCCTTTGAATAGTGTTTCTGAAAGTGGAGACGAATTTTCACAGGACCTGTCTCTTCTCTCCCCTTCAGACCACTGAAGAGGGTTAGGGTTGGTGTCTGTGGCTATGGAATAAAGTACCTGGGCCCAAGGGACTCAGAGCTTGTTCACTGGGCTACAGAGCCCTGTGCCCCTAGGGCTTTACAAAACACACCAAACCAGCAGATTCAAACCGGGAAAGCTTATAGTGTAAAGAGCAGGAATGGCTTGCAAGCTGACGACTTACATCAGTTCCTGCCAATGCAATATGTAGGGCGACCTGGCCATCCAGACACACCCCATCAGTTCCCCCTCAAAACAATTTTGTTTCCTTAAGTATCATTCTATGTGACACAGTCCATGTTTTTGCTCTTAGGGTGATTCTAGAACCATGGCCTGCTGTTTTCAAATCTTTGCAAGAGCACATGTAAAGCTCTTTCTTGGTTCCAGAGGCCCATCCTATAGAAAAACCTCCGAAGTCTTCAGCTCCTCAGGGACGGGAGACAGAGAAAATGACACTCAAGTATACAGTTAGCTAAAAAACAAGAAGAATTCTAAGACTACTTAATTATATGCATGTTTATTTAGGGGGGGATAGACCAATATCTGCAACTTACTTTGACACACATAAAAACAAAAAAATCAGATGGACTGGTGGATATTAGATTTGTGATAAAGTACAATAAAATGTTGGACATTTGGGCTTCCCTGGTGGTGCAGTGATTGAGAGTCCACCTGCCGATGCAGGGGACACCGGTTCGTGCCCCGGTCCGGGAAGATCCCACATGCTGCGCATCGGCTGGGCCTGTGAGCCATGGCCGCTGAGCCTGCGCGTCCGGAGCCTGTGCTCCGCCAACGGGAGAGGCCACAACAGTGAGAGGTCCGCGTACCGGAAAAAAAAAAAAAAAAAAAAAAAAGTTGGACATTCTAGGTGGCATTCACTGCAGAATTTCTTCAACTTTCCTGTACGTTTGAAACTTTTCATAATTACACGTTTGGCAGAGGGCAAGGCACAGCTGGTGTGCCTCTCCCCACCAGACTGAGGGAAGAAACAAAGCACGGAGGAGCAAGGTCACACTTGCTGGGCAATGTCCTGCCCAGCAGCCCACAGGACACACACGAAACTGGTATAAACGCTATGCTCAAGGTCTTCCATCCTCCTCACACTAAGGACCAAGGTTCTCAACCCCAAATAAGCCCGAGAATTATCTGTGGAACATATTAAGTAAAGTCCTGGGGCACAGCTCATAACTGCTACATCTGAACCTCTGGGGGTGGGTCCCCGAAATCGGCCCTTTTAACGAGGGCCCCTATGACTCTGATGCAGAGGATCTTAGGCCCATACTGGAGACACTTACAGCCTCTTGCTCCTTACCTGACACCTGTTGAGAGGCCTCCTGGGAACATTTAGAGGGAAGCAGAAACACGCATACCCTTAAATAAGTCAAGTGCCCAAACCCGGGCTCGCATGACGCCGTGAGTTCAACTACACCAAAGTCCTCGATGGCATGAGGTTGGGCCCAAAGATAGGCCAGGTCACTGCCTCCACCCCCCGCACCGGCGTGTGCGGTCGAGAGCGGGCGCAGAGATTTACAGATGTAGGCAAACCAGGGCGGGCGGGGGAGGGAAAGCCGCGCGGGGCCCGCCTGGCCTGCCAAGGTCACCACGGAGCTCAGCAGAGGCTTCTTTGTCGCCGGGACCCTCCTCCCAACCCCCCCCTCCTTGAGGAAACAGCCCCTGCGGAAAACCGGGGATGGTACTTCCCCAACCTTCCCTGCAGAGGGTGTGGGAGGCGTGATAGCAGGATCCGAGGAGCGAGCTGGCAGCCCTCGGGGCACCGAGCCCGCCGCCCGCTGCTAAGCTGTCACCGCAGCCCCGCGGGTAGCCGGCCAACCCAGCGACGGTACGACGTCAAAACCCCAAGGCCGCTCTGGATCGCATCAGCATCCTGGGAGGAGGCGACCGGCCCCCTGCGCCGCCCCCGGGGTCCCTTTACCTCGAGAGGCCGTCAGCCCAAGGCCGAGCGAACGCCGAGACAGCCCGGGTCCAAGCGCTCGGAGGACAAGACCCTCAGCCCCGCGGGGCTTTGCGCGCACACCCCTCCCGCCCGCCCAAAGGCCTCTGGGAGATATAGTCCTTCCGGGTGCCCAAAACGCGCTCCGCGGACCAGCGGGACCACAATGCCCGGCGTGCACCGCGCGGGCGCTGCGGGCGGGGGCGGGGAGGGGCCTGCGCGGTACGAAGTCGTACCCTTCCCCGCGCGGGCCGCGAGTACCCAGCCCTGCTCCCAGGGGGTCTCCGCGGGAAGCCGTCTAGAAAGGTCGAGGCGCCTCACCGTCGCCGCGGCAGTCGCGGCGGCCGCAGCAGCCGCGGCGGCCGCAGCAGCAAGAACAGCCGCCTCCGCAGCTCGCAGTCGCGCGTCTGTCAGAAGGAGGCGGGTAGACTTTGGAGCTGGGCCGAGGCACGTGGCGTCACGGTGAGGGGTGGAACCATGCGGTCAGAGGAGGGGCCATGAGGTCAGTGCAGGGGCGGGGCCTCGAGGAGGCACGTGACTAGCCCTGGTGACTTCACAAGAGCGGGAGCCCTTTGGCCCACGCGAGGCACGTGGCAGGGCGTGGGGTCTTTGTCAGGTGAGGGAGCAATCAAGGGAGGCACTGTTAGGTCTCCCTCCCGGCCCGCGAGACCCCGGGTATCCACCAGAGCTAGGCGCACCTTTCTTCCTTTCAGGCGCATTTGTTCATTTATTCCACAAATATCTATTGGGTTTAGGCGCTGGGCATTATGTGGACATGACCAGGTTGAAAGATTTTAGTTGCCTGATGTGGCGGTTCCAAGCAGAGCTTAAATGAGACAACACTCTGCCTTTTCCTTTCAGCTCTCATACTGCTAACAAGTGTTAGTGGGCATTTTTAGTGCCATGTTTTTCACAGTTTTGTGCCTTTGGTTGGTTTTGCTGTTTAAAATGGCCCCCAAGCATGTTGTCCAGTGTTCAGTGAGCATGAGAAAGCTGTGATGTGCCTTACACAGAAAGTACCTGTGTTAGATCAACTGTGCTTGTGTGAGTTATAGTGCCCTTGGCCTTGAGTTCAATGTTACTGAACCAATAATATATATTAAATAAATTGTTTTTAAACAGAAACACTCAGATATGGTTATGTATTAATTAGTTGATAGAAATGTTGTGACCAGTGGCTGGCAGGAACCTTACCCTGCATTTCCCCAGGAGCAGTGGGTGGTTCACTGTTCACTATTTCAGTGTTTGCAGTGACTTTTTTTTCTTTCTTTCTTTCTTTCTTTTTTTTTTTGCGGTACACGGGCCTCTCGCTGTCTTGGCCTCTCTAGTTGCGGAGCACAGGCTCCGGACGCGCAGGCCCAGTGGCCATGGCTCACAGGCCCGGCCGCTCTGCGGCATGTGGGATCCTCCCGGACCGGGGCACAAACCCGTGTCCCCTGCATTGGCAGGCGGACTCTCAACCACTGCGCCACCAGGGAAGCCCGACTTTTTAAAAAAAATTTATTTTATTTTTTCTTAATCAGCCTAGTAAGGGATTTAGTTATAGTTTATTGTTAACATTTAAGCCTTTGGTCATTTTTTAATTTATCCAAATGATATTCCTCCTTTCCTTCTTTTTTTTTTTTTTTTAATTTTTTTAGGCCACAACATGTGGCTCGCAGGATCTTAGTTTCCCAACCAAGGATTAAACCGAGGCCACCACAGTGAAAGCGCTGAATCCTAACCACTGGACTGCCAGGGAATTCCCACAACTTTTTTTTTTTTTTTAATTGAAGTGTACTTGATTTATAATCTTGTGTTTGTTTCTGGTGTACGACAAAGTGATTTAGTAATACATATATATTTTTTCCTTTTCATATTCTTTCCCATTATGGTTTATTACAAGATATTGAATATAGTTCCCTGTGCTATAGAACCTTGTTTTTTATCTGTTTTATTCAATATATATAGTAGTTTTTACATGCTAATACCAAGCTCCTAATTTAGCCTCCCCACTCCTTTAACCTTTAGTAACTATGAGTCTGTGAGTTATCTATGTCTGTTTCTGTTTTGTAAGTTCATTTGTGTCATATTTTATTTTATTTTTAAACATTTATTTATTTATTTTTGGCTGTGCCATGCGGCTTGCAGGATCTTAGTTCTCTGGCCAGTGAAACCACGCCCTTGGCAGTGAAAGCACAGAGTCCTAACCCCTGGACCGCCAGGGAGTTCCCGATTTATGTCATAATTTATTCCACATATAAGTGATATCATCTATTTGTTTTTCTCTTTCTGACTTACTTCACTTAATATGGCAATCTCTAGGTCCATCCATGTTGCTGCAAATGGCAATATTTCATTCTTTTTTATGGCTGAGAAGTTGCCTCGACTTTATAGAACATAAATACCACTAATAATGAGACTCAACTGTGTATGATTCGATTGACATTTTATTTATTTTTTATGCGGTGCAGGGGCTTCTCACTGCGATGGCTTCTCTTTTTGCGGAGCACAGGCCCCAGGAGTACGGGCTTTAGCAGTTGTGGCTCACAGGCTCTAGAGCGCAGGCAAAGTAGTTGTGGCACATGGGCTTAGTCGCTCCGCAGCATGTGGGATCTTCCCAGACCAGGGCTCGAACCCATGTCCCCTGTATTAGCAGGTGGACTCCCAACCGCTGCACCAGCAGGGCAGTCTCTCGATTGACATTTTAAAGAATCATTCTGATTGCTGTGTGGAGCGTGGTTTAAACCAAGAGAAGCAATTAGGGAGCTGGGAAACCAGCACACATGTAGTTTTTGAAGTTTCTACTAATCATGTTAAAAAAGTAAAAAGAAACAGGTGAGATTAATTTGTACTAATTAACCCAATATATGCAAAATATTATTGTTTCAATATTTAATCAGTTTAAAAAATTATCAGTGAGATATTTTACATACTTATTTTTCCCACACCAAGTCTTCAAAATCCAGTGTGTATTTTATACTTAGAGCACACCTCAGTTTGGTTCAGCTACATCTCATGGGCTCAATTCAAGAGCCACTTGTGTCTTGTAGCTATTATATGAGACAGTGCAGATATCGAACATTTATCCATTTACTCATTCAGCCAAGCAAGATCTTGTTGTAGGCCTGGAAATATACAGAATGTAATAAAGCCCAATCTCTGTTTGTGAAGTGCACACTCCTGCTAGGGAGACTAATGTAATAGCTTGTGTTGAAGACCTCAAGACAAAGTGCTTTGAGAGGTCAGGGAGGGAGCACCCAGATAGGGAAAGCTTCAGAGAGGAGATAGACATTGAAGTTGGGACTTGAAGAATGTGTAGGAGATCCCCAGGTGGAAGATGTAGGGAAGGGCACTTCTAGCAGTGAGAACTGCTTATGCGAAGTCCCAGAGAAATGATGCCGAGCATCTCTGGGGAAATGCAAGCAGTTCTTTATGGCTGGAATGTAGGGTATGAAATGTGAGGGTGGTGGGTAAGGAAACAAGAGGGTCTTATAGACCAATCTATGGAATGTAGAACTTTACCCTGTTCAGTAGTAATGGGGAATGGTGAGAATTTTAAGCTAAGTGATGTAATCAGATCTGTGCTTTAGACAGATCATTCTGGCAACGGGGAAGGGGTGGAAACTGGAGACACGAAGACCCATTAGGAAGGGAAAGGACCCTAGGATGGATGGAGAAGAAAGCCCCGTGGAGACTGAGAAGGGTCAGGGAGGAAGGAGGGCAAAGGGTGGTCCAGAGTGTCCTGTGCAGTAGAAAAGAACAGGCAAACCTTACTATGCCAGAGGCTGGTGGGGATTTGCTGACCCTCCAGAGTCCACGAAATGGCAGAGGGATTGAGCACCAGTGAGAACCTAAAGTTTAGTAAGATGGAACTGGGTTCAAGTCTTGGACTATACCACTGTGTGGCCTTGTTCAGAGTACTAAGTTTTTCTTTCTTTCTTTCTTTTTGGCTGTGTTGGGTCTTCGTTGCTGCGTGCGGCTTTCTCTAGTTGCGGCAAGCGGGGGCTACTCTTCGTTGCGGTGCACGGGCTTCTTATTGCGGTGGCTTCTCTTGTTGCGGAGCATGGACTCTAGGGTGCGCGGGCTTCAGTAGTTGTGGCACACAGGCTCAGTAGTTGTGGCTCACAGACTCGGAAGCGCAGGCTCAGTTGTGGTGCACGGGCTTAGTTGTTTCGCAGCATGTGGGATCTTCCCGGACCAGGGCTTGAACCTGTGTCCCCTGCATTAGCAGAGGAATTCTTTGGGGTTTTTTTTTTGTTTGTTTTTTTTTTTTTTTGCGGTACGCGGGCCTCTCACTGTTGTGGCCTCTCCCGTTGCGGAGCACCGGACGCGCAGGCTCAGCGGCCATGGCTCACGGGCCCAGCCGCTCCGCAGTATGTGGGATCTTCCCGGACCGGGGCACGAACCCGTGTCCCCTGCATCGGCAGGTGGACTCTCAACCACTGGGCCACCAGGGAAGCCCAAGCAGGGGGATTCTTAAGCACTGTGCCACCAGGGAAGTCCTCAAAGTACTAAGTTTTTCTAACCACAAAATGAGATTAAATATAAAACCAGCTTCGGGAATTCCCTGGCAGTCCAGTGGTTAGGACTTGGCGCTTTCACTGCTGTGGCCCAGGTTCAATCCCTTGTCAGCGAACTAAGATGCTGCAAGCCATGTGGCATGGCCAAAAAAAAAAAGACCAGCTTCAGGGGGCTGTTGTGAGGATGGACTGGCTTACTGCAGTTAGGTCACTTTGCACGGATCTTGGCACTTACTGACTCTCGATACAAATAGTAGCTGTTACTATTTGCTATCCTTTCAGTGCCCTGGGCCTCAGTTCCCTCACTTAACAAAAATGGAATTGCCATCTCCCGCTTGCTGTTAAAGGAATCAAGGAATAAATGAGATGATTGAATTGTATTTGCACTTAAAACTAAGGGTAGGACTTCCTTGGTAGTCCAGTGGTTAAGAATCCGCCTTCCAATGAAGGGGACATGGATTCGATCCCTGGTCGGGGAACTAAGAGCCCACATGCTGTGGGACAACTAAACCTGTGTTCCACAACTACTGAGCCCATGTGCCGCAACTAGAGAGCCCCCATGCTACAACTAGAGAGAAGCCCTCGTGCTGCAACGAAAAGATCCCGCATGCCACAACTAAGACCCGACGCAGCCAAAAATAAATAAATATTTTTAAAAATAAATAAAAATAAAGGCAAACGTTCATCAAAAGATGAAACATGGGGTCACTAGCAATTCTACTCTTAAGAATACACCCAAGAGAAATGAAAACATATGTCCACACAGAAACCCATACACTAATATCCATAGCATTTGTTCATGTTCATAGCATGAATGTTCACATTCACTGTAGCCAAGAGAGTGGAAACAACCCATCAACTAATAAGTAGATCAACAGAATGTATTCTGTTCATACAATGCATTATTGTTCGGCCATAAAAAGGACTGAAATTCTGATGCAGGCTACAACATGGATGAACCTTGAAAACATCATGACAATTGAAAGAAGTCAATCACACAGGACCCAATATATGCAAAATATTATTGCGTAATATCACGTATTTTATGATTCTGTTGATGTGAAATGTTCAGAATAGTCCTATCTGTAGAGACGAAAAGATTAGCAATTGCCTAGGGCTGGGAGAGTTCAGGGGAAGTGGAGGTGACTGCTAATGGGTACAGGTTTTATCTTGGGGGGTGATAACGTTCTAAAATTGTTTGTCATGTTGGTTGCACAACTCTGTGAGTGTACTGAAAGCCATTGAATTGTACACTTAAATGGGTGAACGTGAATGATATCTTGAAGCAGTTACCAGAGAGAGAGAGAGAGAGAAAGACACTACCCAAAGCAACTCAGAAGAATTCAGACACATAATGAAACAACAAAATAAAGTCAAGCCCCCACCCCCTCTGTGCAGAGAGAGAGATGTTTTCCGTGTTATTTGCTGTAGAATCCACAGGGGCGTATGTGAGACCAGGAGCCCATGACCAGCCATCCCAGGAGGTGGCAGGAGTCATTGGCCATCCTGCCAGATAACTGCTTGTCTCACCTTTTCCTGGGGAGCATTCACTTTCTGCAGACACCTCCGTCCTCACGAACACACACCCACGGCTCCTTCCATGTCACCTGCCTTCTCCTCTGCCCACCGACCTGTACTGCAAAGCCAGCCATCCTTTATTTTCAGTGCAGATTTGACCCTAACTGGGGCAGCTGGAGCACCTCAGGCCCAGCACGCGTTTGGTGACGGGTGCCTTTGGGCCCCTGCCACTAGATCATCCTCCTGCCGCTGGATGAACACATGTTGACCTTCAATGGGGCTGGCCCACTGGATTCCCAACAACTTTCATCCAACCCTTTGCCTCCCAGGTTGTGCAGAAAATGGCCCAGAGTGGGAAAAGTCAGAACTCCTCCATCCTCTCTAAACCAGTGCCATCTGCTGGCAAAACGATGGCACACATGTGGAGGTGGCCTCCCTGCTGGACTTTCCTTCCTGACTTGGAGCCTGCGTTACAGAACACGGGGGCCTGGGTAATATTCAGCCTTCTTTGTTTAGTTCTGTCAGGCCAGAGCTAAAATTGGGCCTGATTCTTACATTGAGACCCAAAGGAAGAGTGCACGTCTTAAGTGTTGAGCTTGATGCATTTTCACGAACCTCACTCGTTAATGCACCAGGTCAAGACAGAGTGAGACCTCCTCTCCCCAACAACCTCCTCTGTGCCCC
This sequence comes from Kogia breviceps, assembly GCF_026419965.1. Lineage (NCBI taxonomy): Eukaryota > Metazoa > Chordata > Mammalia > Artiodactyla > Physeteridae > Kogia > Kogia breviceps. The sequence continues at coordinate 56,547,557 of NC_081323.1, forward strand.
CTTCCACTCACTGTCCCCCCACGAGGAAGCCACTAGCCCGACTTCTACGAATAGATTCGTTTTGCCTGTTTTTGTATCTTCTATTACAAGCTGGAGCCAGTTGAAGCCAGTTGGAACATAGCGTGTACATCTCTGTAATGCAGCACTCCAGGTAACTAAAGGGTTCTGCCCATTGGAGCAGAGCCTGAGCCCCTCTGGGTGCCGCTCTCCTCCCACAGTCCTCTGTGTTCTCCTTAACCCCCCTCCACCCACCAGGCTGATGCGTTACTGGCTTGAAAGCCTCAAACACAACCTTGTGATCATTTTGGGAGATGCAGCTAACGTCACTGAGCACTTGCTTTGTGCCAGGTGCCATGCTAAGCTCTTTACACTCACTCCTCTCTCCATTCCCACAAGGAGCCTGTGTGCATTTACCTAAAGCTGAGCAGAGAGGTAATGTGCTAGGAGTTGCAGAGCCAGCGGCCCGGCAGACCCAGCTCCTGTGACCCTGGACTGATTCCTCACCACCCACACTGCTTCTCCAGACGTGGCGCTAGCCAGCATGAACGAAGTGAGAGAGGAAGCTGTCAGACTCAGGCCCTCACGTTGCACAGGACAGCGGGGGAGCCTGCCACTCCTGCGGAATCCACATGATTGGGTGATTGATTTGTTTGAATTGTCGCAGATTCTCAGACCTTTGACACAGAAAAGAGCAACTACAGCATGATGCGTTTTCACAAACCGAACACTCTGTTGTATCCACCTCCCAGCAACCTGCCTCACGCTCCCTTCCAAGCATGAGGTCACCGCAGGGTCACCACGCTCCTGACGTCTAGCAACAAAGATTAGTTTTTCTCCCTTTTTGTAATTTTTACAGAAATGGAATCATATAGTATCAGTTCTTTTGTATATGACTTCTTTGGCTCAATCTTACACCTACAAAAGTCATCCAGGGACTTCCCTTGCTGTCCAGTGGTTAAGACTCTGTGCTCCCAATGCAGGGGGCATGGGTTCGATCCCTGGTCAGGGAACTAAGATCCCACGTGTCACGTGGCACAGCCTAAAAAATTTTAAAAAAAATTTTAATTTTAAAAAAGAAAGTAAGCCACGTTGTACATAGTTGTCAGTGTTTATTCTCATTGTCATGTGATAGTCCATTTTGTGAACAGACCACAGTTTGTCTGTTTTGCTGTTCATGGGCATCTGGGTAATTCCCAGGTAGGAATTTTTAGCTATTCTGATATTGCTGTCACAGACTTTTTGGTGCATGGCATGAGCATATTTCTGTCAGGTGCCCTCCAAGGGGTGGAGTGGCTGGGTCACAGGGTGCTCCTATGTTCAGCTTTGTAGACCCTGCCACAAAGTTTCCCAATGTGCTTCTGCCAACTCACATTCCACCAAAGTATATGAGAGTTCTGTAGTCTCATCCTTGCCAACACTTGGTATTACCAGACTTTCAAATCTAAATGCTGAATGATTCTAAATGGAAACATGAACGATTTCAATGTTAACACTTCTCTATCATTAATATGGCCCATTTTGTACCATTTCTATCATTAATATGGCCCATGAGAGTTAACAGCTCCTTTGCACCTGTCATCCAATTTAGCAAACATTTACTGAATCCTTCCTATGTGCTGGGCTGTGTGTTCTGGGGACAGAGACACAGAGAAGGAGGAGAAACGTCTCTGTCAAAGGAACCCCAGGAACTCCCTCTCTTCAGATCTCAGCTCAGATGTCATCTCTGCAAACAGGCCTCCCTGAGCACCTACCCCCATTATCTCATTGCCTGCTTCACTTTCTTCATAGCACATACATCATCTGTTACCTTATTTATCTGTTTATATTGCTGTCTTCATGAGGGCAGGAATCTTGTCTTTTTGGTGTTCTCCAGCCCTGGGAATAGTTTCTGGCACATAGTTGACTTTCAGTAAATATTATTTATTGAAAGAAATGATTGAATGATTGAATAAGTGATTGGCAGGATGAGAGCTGAGATCTTAGATTCAAGTCCTGGCCCTGCCACTTATTAGCTATGTGTGACCTTCAGTAAATTAAGTTTTCTGATCCTCTTTTCCTCATGTATAAAACAGAAGTGCTTTGAACTGGCAGAAGAAAGAACTAGTGAGCTTTAAGCTAGATTGATAAAGATTTGTATTTATACAATCTGAAAAATAGAAAATAAAATGAAAATTAAAGCCTCAGAGAAACGTGCACCAACATACATGTAATGGAAGTATCAGAAGGAGAGGAGAGAGAGAAAGGAACAGGAAAGATAGTCAAAGAAATAATGCCTGAAAACTTCCCAAATATACTTTTTAAAAAAAAACATTAGGGACTTCCCTGGTGGCGCAGTGGTTAAGAATCCACCTGCCAGTGCAGGGGATACACGTTTGAGCCCTGGTCCGGGAAGATCCCACATGCTGTGGAGCAACTAAGCCTGTGTGCCACAACTACTGAGCCTGCATGCTACAACTACTGAAGTCCACGCACCTAGAGCCCGTGCTCCACAACAAAAGAAGCCACCACAATGAGAAGCCTGTGCACTGCAACGAAGAGTAGCCTCCACTCACTGCAACTAGGGAAAGCCCATGCACAGCAACAAAGACCCTATGCAGCCAAAAACAAAATAATAAATAATTTTTTTTAAAGGTGAGAAGGTATCCAGCCATGCACCCTGTAGACCACGTCAAGTGCTTTGGTCTTTGTCCTAAGCACGGGACTGCAGGGCTGGCTGTGGACAAGGAGGGAAGTAGATGGAATTCGGAGATATTTAGGAAGAAAAGTCAGTAGGGACTGATGAAGGTTGTGATGTGGATGATTGCTGGGAGTAAGGCATCTAGAATATCCCTGGGCATCTCCCACAAGTCCCTGGAAACCTGTGGTCTGAAGTCTTTTTAAGGGAGCTGGACAGTGCCTTGTCCAGGTCCCAGTACTAATGTAAACTTATATTTTATCCCTCCCCCTAGAGAAATGTGGGCCGTGCAGCTCCTTCTCCCACCTGGACACACTCTCCTGAGTGTTGGGCATCAGGGAACCCAGCAAGTGCAGGCTCTAGTTGGCTGTAGCCTCCCCGGAACACCCAGCTGCCCCTTATCACTTGTAAGGGTTCTGTTTGCATTTTCCTTTCGTTTAGCCAGCCTCACAAATGAGCATTTCGGACCGGTTGGAGGTTCTTGGGTACAAGCAACAGAAACTGACTCGGGTTACCTGAGCAGAAAAAGACTTGATTGGAAGGTCACAGTAGCTCACAGAATTATGTTCCTGGCTGGGGAACCCAGCTTGGATGGGAACTAGGAAGCTGGGCCTGGCCAAGATGCCACCCCAGACAGCCTGGCAGGGAAGCTTAGTGTGCCATTACCCAGTGACCTAGCCACTGGATCTTCAACTGCACTGTTCTCGTCCTGAAAACTCCCTTCCCTTTCCATCTGCCCTTCATCCTAGTGAGATAAGGATGGGATGAGAAAGCTGAGGCTCAGGGAGATAAGTAGCCTGCCTAAGATCAGGTATCTTGCCCAACATGGTAAGAAGGGGCTGAGTCACTGCAGTTCCACAGACCATCCCAGACTAATGCTTACCCCACAGCCCCGCAGCTTCCTGTGGGTTAGTCCAGAGCTGATTTGCATTGAAACACGTTTTTTAAAATATCGGTCTCGAAATTCAGAACCAGGGACAGCAGTTGCCTTGTTGAATTTTCACATCTAACTACAAACGAGTCCTTGGTGGGTAGGGTGGGATCTTCAGCTTCTTCGTGTTCTTTTTTTTTTTTTTTCCATACTGTGCGGCTTGTGGGATCTTCTCAGTTCTCCCTCCAGGAATTGAATCTGGGCCACGGCAGTGACAGCCCAAATCCTAACCACTAGCCCACCAAGGAACTCCCAGACCTTCAGCTTCTGAGGAGTGGACAGGTTGCCTGCACCTGCTGTGAGATCCCTCACCTCTACCCCCACCCTGAATAAGCAGAAAGTCCAGATACTGGGCAGCCAGAAAGTGCAGACATTCACCACAAGCTCTAATCCTCCACCAGCAGCCGGAGCCTTCCACCTCTCAGTTCTTCCCAGAGCAAGAGAGGAAAGGTTGCTTGGCTATCATTCTTAGCTACTTATCCAGCAAGAAAAATGGTTTGTCTGGGTGAAGCAGAATAACGGCACTTTACAGAACTGATTTAATCATTGACCTCAATTTATTTGGGAGGAAAAAAAATGCTGCTGCTTGCCTCCAATCATGTTAATTGTTTCTGGCTCCGACCAGCCATTCAAAGAAGTTCCCAGTGACAAGTTTGTCCTGAAATTGTCTGAATTAGGGTTCTGCCGTCAGAACTGAGTGGTACCAGCTCACAGCTGCTCTCTGCTGACCTAAGGGCAGGGTCCCTCCCCAGGGACAGCAGACCCTCCAGGAAGCTGGGAAAACCCTGTGAGGTGACCTCTTCCATACAAGCAGCTAGCTCTTTGGGTCTTTCATTTTTATAACACATATTTTATTTTAAGACCTAAAATGACACAATTTAAAAAAATTTTTTTGAAGTATAGTTGATTTACAATGTTGTGTTAATTTCTGCTGTACAGCAAAGTGATTCAGTTATACATATATATTTTTTCATATTCTTTTGCATTATGGATAATCACAGGATATTGAATATAGTTCCCTGTGCTATATATCCTATATATAATAGTTTGCATCTGCTAATCCCAAACTCCCAGTCCTTCTCTCCCCCACCCCCCTTGGCAACCACAAGTCTGTTCTCTATATCTGTGAGTCTGTTTCTGTTTCATAGATAAGTTAATTTGTGTCATATTTTACATCCCATATATAAGTGATATCATATAGTATTTGTCTTTCTCTTTCTGACTTACTTCACTTAGTATGATAGTCTCTAGGTCCATCCACGTTGATGCAAATGGCATTATTTCATTCTTTTTTATGGCTGAGTAGTATTCCATTGTATATATAGACTACATCTTCTTTACCCATTCCTCTGTCGATGGACATGTAGGTTGTTTCCATGTCTTGGCTATTGTAAATAGTGCTGCTATGAACACAGGGGTGCATGTATCTTTTCAAATTAGAGTTTTGTCTGGATGTATGCTCAGAGTGGGATTGCTGGATCATATGGCAACTCTTTTTTTGGTTTTCTGAGGAACCTCCATGCTGGTTTCCATAGTGGCTACACCAATGTACATTCCCACCAACAGTGTAGGAGAGTTCTCTTTGCTCCACACCCTCTCCAGCATTTATTATTTATAGACTTTTTGATGATGGCCATTCTGACTGGTGTGAGGTGGTACCTCATTGTAGTTTTGATTTTCATTTCTCTAATAATTAGCGATGTTGAGCTTCTTTTCATGTGCCTATCGGCCGTCTGTGTGTCTTCTTTGGAGAAATATCTATTTAGATCTTCTGCCCAGTTTTCGATTGGGTTGTTTGTTTTTATGTTCTTGAGTTGTAGGAACTGTTTGTGTATTTTGTATAAGTCCTTGTCGGTTGCATCATTTGCAAATATTTTCTCCCAGTCCATAGGTTGTCTTTTCGTTTTGTTTATGGTTTCCTTTGCTGTGCAAAAGCTTGTAAGTTTGAGTAGGTTCCATTTGTTTATTTTTCTTTTTATTTCTATTGCCTTGGGAGACTGACCTAAGAAAACATTGCTACGATTTGTGTCAGAGAATGTTTTGCCTACATTCTCTTCTAGGAGTTTTACGGTGAACGACACAATTTTTAAAGTTTATGGATCCTTTCAAGTCTAACACATTGACTTTTTTTGCATTTTCATCATCAGTGTTTCGATTTAGCAGCATCAAATCACCTGTAACATACACAGCTTTCCTAGGTCTTGCCATTCTGCAATGTGAAATGAGCAAATGCATGTGTGTACAAGATGCAGGCTGGTGGGACCAGGACCAGGTTTGCTGGTACAGTGCTTGGGGAGACCGCTGGGTGTGAATCCCAGGGACTATCATTGGAGTATATGTTGGAGGCTGGCTACTCCAATAAGCCTACTAATGCCCGTCCCCCACTCTCATTTTTCCCTCTTTTATTTTATTTTTATAAATTTATTTAGTTATTTATTTGTTTATGGCTGCATTGGGTCTTTTTTGTTTGTTTGTTTGTTTTGTGGTACGCGGGCCTCTCACTGCTGTGGCTTCTCTCATTGCGGAGCGCAGGCTCAGCGGCCATGGCTCACGGGCCCAGCCGCTCCACGGCATGTGGGATCTTCCCGGACCGGGGCACGAACCTGTGTCCCCTACATCGACAGGTGGACTCTCAACCACTGCGCCACCAGGGGAGCCCTGCATTGGGTCTTTGTTGTAGGGTCTTCATTGCTGCAAGCAGGCTTTCTCTAGTTGCAGTGAGCAGGGGCTACTCTTTGTTGTGGTAAGTGGGCTTCTCATTGCGGTGGCTTCTCTTGTTGCAGAGCTTGGGCTCTAGGTGCGCGGACTTCAGTAGTCGTGGCTCGTGGGCTCTAGAGCACAGGCTCAGTAGTTGTGGCACACAGGCTTTGTTGCTCCACAGCATGTGGGATCTTCCCAAAGCCGGGCTCGAACCCGTGTCCCCTGTGTTTGCAGGTGGATTCTCAACCACTGCACCACCAGGGAAGTCCCTTTTTTTTTTAATTAAAAAAAAAATTTTTTTTTGCTCCGCTCTGCAGCTTGTGGGATCTTAGTTCTCCGACCAGGGATTAAACCTAGGCCATACTTCCCCGGTGGCGCAGTGGTTGAGAGTCTGCCTGCCGATGCAGGGGACACGGGTTCGTGCCCCAGTCCGGGAAGATCCCACATGCCGTGGAGTGGCTGGGCCCGTGAGCCATGGCCACTGAGCCTGTGCGTCCAGAGCCTGTGCCCTGCAGCGGGAGAGGCCACAGCAGTGAGAGGCCTGCGTACCGCAAAAGAAAAAAAAAACAAACCCAGGCCATAGCAGTGAAAGTGCCAAGTCCTAACCACTGGACCACCAGGGAATTCCCTGCCCTGTTTTATTATGTTCATAACTCTTTTCACTACCTGGAGTTGTTTCTTTGTTGTAAAATAAGTGTCTGTCTCCCCCACTAACCTGTACGCTCTGTGAGATCAGAGACCTCCTCAGGCTTCACTGAGGTCTCCTCCATGATTAAGAGCAACATCTGGCACACAGTAGGTGCTCAATAAATATTGGTTGAAGGAGAGAATGAAGAATCAGTGTCAGGTCCAGTGCCGGGTTCTGGGAAGTATATCAGCATCTCTGTGGTGGGCTTGCAGCCCTTATCTTAAGGTCTGAGACCAGATTGGGCTCTGTGAGGTGAGTTTCTTTGAGATGGCAGGAGCTGCCAGCACCGACCGTGACGTTTCCCTAAATGCTGGTGTCCTAGCCTCAGAGTAAGCTGGGGCCTAGTAACACTCCACTGCCCACCAGGACTCCTACAGTGGAGACTTCCTCAGACACAGGAACAGTTTCATATGCCAGGCATCCCCCCCAAAATGACAAAGAACCACTTTGTCATTACACCAGCTTGCCCAGCCTGGCCCCCAGTGACTGAGAATTGCTTCAGATTCTGTCTCTCACATTTGTTTGTAAGGCCTGTGGGGCGTGTAGTCTGGCTCCATGCTCTCCCCTCCAGCCTTGCTGCTACACTAAGCAGCCCGTTTCACTCACCCCCTCTTACCTTCCCTCACCCACCTGGGCAGGTCTTGCTTCTGGTTCCATAATAATACAGCGCCACAGTCCCCAGTCTGCTGGTCGAAAGTCCAAAAAGCTCCAGCCACTGAAGATTTTCTCTAAGGTCTTGTCCTTCCAGCCGAGACCACCAGGAACCCAGCTGTAGTTGAGCAAAGTTGCCCTCATGGACTTGTTGCCATAAGGGAGAACATACAGCGTGCCTGTTCTGATCACCTTCCACTCACCCCTTGGTGGGAAGGGACCCCACCCTCAATAGTACCACACCTGGCACTGGACAGGTGAGATCCACGCATGTACTCACAGCTGGGGGAAGAGGACACCGAGGGCCACCTGGTGGAAGCCTCTAGAATCAGGGCAGAAGACAGAGTTCTTGGAGTTAGGAAGCAGAGGGAACCAGCAAAGGCTGTGGGTGCAGTCTTTGTAGTAATGGGGGGGTGGGGGTCTCCCCTGGTTCCCACAGGAGGATATGATGGGCTTGCTTGAATAATTTCACAGGCTGGCAGGGAACTGAAGCCCCTCAGGATGAGGATGGGGTGGAGTGCAGCTGGTCTGGCTGGTGGGGGAACTAGCAGGGTGGGGTCCTTTCCTGCTGGGTGGGGGACACCTCTGACAAGAGCAGAGGAAACCAAGGGGGCCTGTGAGACCCAAAGATGTCAAGGCAGCAGTTGAAATTTTAGTCTATGGGGAGTTCCCTGGTGGTCTAGTGTTTAGGATTCAGTGCTTTCACGGCCATGGCCTGGGTTTAGTCCCTGGTCGGGGAACTGAGATCCCGTAAGCCACACAGTGCACCGAAAGAAAAAGAAAAGGGAAATTTTAGTCTAACAACACAGTGGGTATCCCAGGGACATCTCACAAGAGAGTTAAGGTAGAAGGACTTGTTCTGGGATTTGGCCCTTGTCAAGCGATGGGGGGAGTGTTCTGGGTTGGTGCTGTCAGGAAGCAGGGGTAGTTCTATGGTATTTTAACCAGTCTTATCTCGAAGGCCAGAGGAATGAAGCAAAGCTAATGATCTAGCTGGTCGAGAAGCAGCAGTCACTCGGCTCAGCCTGGACAGGGGCCACATGGTCATATTTGTAGTTTGGATGACGTTCTGTTCTTGTCTGAGTTCAGACATGACTGTTACCGGCCTTGTTTGGTCTTGAGCCTATCACAGGCAGAGCGGCTCTGTCATTTGGGCTTCTGGGAAGTTACCTTCACTGGAGTGGACCAAGACCCCCCCAGGCTGGGCCAGTTTCCCGTCCATGCTGCCTCTCTCCTCCCCCGTGCCCCTTCTAGCCGAGGGCAGACGAGGTCAGCCCTCAGGCCGCTCATCTCGATACCCAGAACTCCACCCTTGCCAAAGCGTGTGGCTCAGGAGGGTTTTAGCTGGACTGTGTGTGGTTAGGCCTCCCACTTTGGTGCATGTGAGCTGTCTATTCCTCTCAGGGGGCAGTTGCTGCACTTAAGGCTCTGGACGGCAGACATCAGCCACCACAACACAGGCAGATATCAGAAACAAAACTGGCTGTTGGTTGTGGTACCAGATCCTGAAGACAGAGACCTCTATTGCCAAACCCAGGCCCTGAAAATCACCCCAGAGTCAGGCTCATCTTTCCCTAGAGACCCCATTGACTTTTTTTTGGAGGCCAGTCATGAGCTGTGTACTTGACCCCATTGACTTTTTTTTGGAGGCCAGTCATGAGCTGTGTACTTGACCCGTGGTATTTACACCGATGCTGCAAGAAGTGTCTGTTCCAATACGAATTCCCATTGGTTAGACAAGGAGAAATTCAGGGCTTCAGGATCTGCTAGCGAATTTACATTCGCCCGGTTCATTGGGCTTCCATTATGGGAAGCTGGGATTTCCTAACTCCGAGAACTCTGTCTTCTGTCCTGATTCTGGAGGCTTCCGAGAAGCAAGCTGCCTCTGCATCACGCCCCCTGCACGCTTCTTGGAAGGGCTCATTGGTCTTACAAAACTGAAGGGCTTGAATTAAAAGGCGGCCCGTTGGTCTGTTGGAACATTCCCCGACAATTAACTGAGCAGCTCCTCTGCCCACCCCAGGCTCTCAGAAGCTTGCCCGCGCGCCCACGTTCTCTGGTGTCCTAGCAACCGGAAACTCATCTGAGCTCCAGCCGGGGCAGAGGCCATTCTCTCCCTGACCGCTGTGACTTGCAGGCTCCCTGGGCCCCTGAGGACCTGTCCGTGCAGCTTGTGGGTCTACTGAAAGCCACCGTTTGTCCCCATGGACGCCCAGAAGGCCAGCCCAGCCGGCCCCTAGCCTCGGCAGAATGAGCTTCTCGCTCACGTTCTCGGAGCTGGTCAACGTCGCTATCCCACAGTGCAGGGTGGTGAACTTCAAGGCCCTGCACCTCCTGCTCCAGGGTATCCTGGAGCACATCCACATGGCTGACCTTGAGAAGGTCCTCTCGGGGGACGAGGACTTCCTTCACACCTCGCCAGCCATGTTCGTGACCCGGGAAGGAGACTCCCAGCCCATCCTTAACCCCATGAAGAGGGTCGGCAATGTCTTCGACCACCTGGTGAGCTCTGTGGACAAGATGGAGAGCCAGCTGGCCATGCTGCAGGAACTGCCCTCCACCTCCCAGCTGCTGGAGAGCAAGCCAGGGCATTGGCCAGCCCGCCCAGGACTTGTGGAACCTGATAAAGCTCCGGAAGATAGTGGAGGGCAACGAGGAAGCCATGGCCAAGGTAAGCTACCTGGACTCCACAAGCTGCCTGCCCCCTTGGCTCTCCTACCAGGCTGTTCACCTCTACCTGGTGCCCCTGATGAGGGGCCCTGCCCTTAACCAGGAGAGGAATTCGGCTTTGGACTCAGGCAGAACTGAAGCTCCAAGTTTCCATCCTTCATCAGTGTAGAGGAAAGAAGGCCATACACTGTGTGAAATGTCCAGAGTGGGCACATTCGTAGAGATAGAAAGCAGATGGGTGGTTGCCAGGGGCTGGAGGGAGAGGAAGTGGGGAAGGACTGCTTAGTAGTTACAGGGTTTCCTTTTGGGGTGGTGATGAGGTTTTAGAACTGAATAGAGCACAACACTATGAAAGCAGTAAATGCCACTGAACTGTACACTTTCAAATGGTATGTTATGTGAATCTCACCTCAATGAAAAAAAGATAATTGAGGACCTGTAGGTGAGGAAACTGACACTCAGAAAATAGAACTACCATTTGACCCATCAATCCCACTACTGGGCATATACCCTGAGAAAACCGTAATTCAAAAAGGCACATGCACACCAATGTTCATTGCAGCACTATTCACAATAGCCAGGACATGGAAGCAACCTAAATGTCCATCAACTGATGAATGGATAAAGAAGATGTTGTACATATATACAATTGAATATTACTCATCCATAAAAAGGAACGAAATTGGGTCATTTGTAGAGACGTGGATGGACCTAGAGTCTGTCATACAGAGTGAAGTAAGAGAAAAACAAATATCATATATTAACACATATATGTGGAATCCAGAAAAATGGTACAGACAAACTTATTTGCAGGGCAGGAATAGAGACGCAGATGTAGAGAACGGACATGTGGACATGGGGGTGAAGGGGAGGGTGGGACGAACTGGGAGATTAGGATTGACATAAGTACACTACCATGTGTAAAATAGGTAGCTAGTGGGAACCTGCAGTATAGCACAGGGAGCTCAGCTCAGTGCTCTGTGATGACCTAGAGGGGTGGGATGGGGGGGGAGGGAGGTCCAAGAGGGAGGGGATATATGTACACATATAGCTGAGTTACTTCATTGTACAGCAGAAACTAACACAACATTGTAAAGCAACTATACTCCAATTTAAAAAAAAAGAAAGAAAAGAAATGTCATTGATTTGCTGCAGGTGCAGCAGCCAGTGACCATGGAACAGGGATGAGCTGAGGCCTTCTGATTCAGGACCCACCTTGGACCTCTTGCTCCCCTGCCTCCCCACCCAGCACACAGTTATCCATCAGGAGCTGTAGCCTTGAGGAAGAGTTGGATTTTGAAGAATAAATACCCTAGCCTCTCTCTCCTCCCTTCCTCCCATTGGCCAAACAAGAGGGCCAGAAGTCAGAGCACCAGGGGTGTGGAGAGCGCAATGCCTGTGGGTCAGCCTCTGAGGGCACTGAGTAGGGGCAGAGGATGGATGTGCGGGAGCAACAGAGAACATTCATCACACGGAGGAGTCACTCCAGGATGTCTTAGGTTAACACTCCTCTTTTTAAAATTGAGGTGCAAGTCACATAACATAAAGTGAACAGCTGGGTGGCATTTGGTACATTGATAATGTAGTGCAAGCACCACCTCTGTCCCCTTCTAAACCATTTCCATGGCTCCAAAAGGAAACCCTGTGTCCTCATCACTCCCCACTCCTCCTCCCTCCACCCCAACAATGCTAATCTGCTTTCTGGCTCTAAAGATTTACCAATTCTGGGCATTTCATATAAATAGAATCATACAATATATGGCTTTTTGTGTCTGGCTTCTCTCACTGAGCGTCATGTTTCCCAAGTTCATCCACATTGTAGCCTGTGTCTGTGCTTCACTCCCTTTGGTGGCTGAATAGTATTCTATTGTAGGGACAGACCACATTGGGTTTAACCATTCTCCTGTTGCTGGGCATTTGGCTTGAGACTCTTTTTTTTTTTTTTTTTTTGGCCTCACTGTGCAGCTTGCCGGATCGTAGTTCCCAAACCAGGGACTGAACCCGGGCTCCCTGCAGTGAAAGCACCCAGTCATAACCACTGGACCACTAGGGAATTCCTAGATTGAGACTCTTTTTAAACAAAAGCAGTGTGTTATTTGAAGGACGCTGGGGTTTCTCATTGGCACCAAGGAAGAAGTGGGTGGGCAGGCCTCAAAGGGAGGAAGCATTCGTAGATCTCCTGCATCTTAAAAACAGCCCTTAACTTGTCTCAGCTTCCAGCTGCCAGTCTCCAGGTCTTCTGGTTATAATTTTTGGGTAAGAGAATGAGATGGCACACCTGGGGTCAGGTGTCCACTCCTGGCCAGGCAGGCAGGGTTGTGCCTAAGAAGTAGAGCTCCTGAGGGCCTGTTCCCACTGCCTGGACTGGCAGGCACCCCAAAGGTATCAATACACAGGGGCCACCAGGCTTTACGTCCAACCTGGGGGCTGAAAAAGGTGGGAGCCCTGGTGCAGGTGTTTGTAGAGGTGACAGAAACAGACAATGCAAGATCCCTTCCTAGAACTCAGAGACTATATAGGCCACGAGAAGCACAGGGCAGAGTCCACCAGCCCGACTTTCCTGGGCCTTGTGCCTTTTCTCCTCACTGTCCCCTTCACCCTCACTCCTCCACTGGCTCCCTCCCCGGGGGAATGATCTTGAGAACAAGCGCTCACTGCATGCCAGGTGAGCCGGATGCTCCATCTGTTCACTCCTTTAATCTTCTTAACGACTCTAAGAGGCAGGTGCTGTCATTATCCTGCGCTTATAGATGAGGAAATGGAGGCGCAGAGAGGTTAAGTAACCCACTCGGGGTCACAGAGTTAGAAAATGGGGAGCCAGTGCCAACTTGGGCCTAGTGGGTAGTTGGAAGGCATAGGAGTGTGGGTACTGAGATGCTACTTACCCACCGGAAGGGGTGAGGAATGGCCACGGCCTCCTCCTCCCAGGATTGTTAAAACAATTAAAACCAAACAAGATAAAGCACGGGAACTGCTTAGCACAGAGCTGGACGTCTGTTCTGGATGAGATGGGCTGATGCAGGCGAGAGGCAAAGCGACATGGTGTGAGCCATAAATCTTCGTGCTCAGTGGAAGCAGCCGGGCACAGAGAACCACACTGCATGATTCTGTTCATAGACAACGCCCAGAATAGGCAAGTCCATAGCAACAGAAAATGTCAGTTGCTGGGGGCTGGGAGTTGGGTGCTGGTGGGTATGGGTTTTTTTCTGGGGCAATGAAAATTGTTCTGGAACTAGATAGTGGTGACGGCTGCACAAACCTGTGAATGTACCAACTGCCACTGAATTGTTCACTTTAGTATTGTTACGTGTGTTTTACCACACGCACAAAAAGCAGAGATCATCTAACTATATGCTGTCTCCAAGAGACACACTGACTCAAAGACCAATAGGTTGGAAGTAAAAGGATAGAAAAAGATATTCTACACAAGCAGTAGCCAGAAGAGAGCTGGAGTTTCTGTACTAACATCAGACAAGATAGACTTACAGACAAGAAGTGTTATTAGAGACACAGGGGCCTCAAAGCAGGAGAGGTGGACACGATGTCCAAGGTGCCAGCCCCTCCGGAGCAGCCTGCCCCCGGCCTGCCTTGATGGATGAAGTCTTCTAGAATGCACGAGTACCCAGAGTGGCCCAGCCAGCTCACACAGGGGACTGGTGGACAGGTTAGGAACTGGTCATGCCGCCCTCAGAGGACTGTTTGTACACCTAAGAACTCCCCACCACTGTTAGAGAATGTCGCCAAGTCCCAGACTGGCTGAGGTTGCCAGGGTTACCACAGTGACCCATTGTCGGGGTTGCCATGGTAGCTGGTTCTAGGGCGGTGCAAGCTGCTTAGCTAAGAATCTACAACCCACTCCCACGTTCCCCCCAACTCCGGCCCACGTCAGCCAGGCTGGCAGACCAAATGCCACCCCTGAGGAAAGACAAGCCTCCCAGCCCCAGCACCTACCCCAGATGGGGTGAATGGTGCCCTGGAAACTAGGCAGGCACCAAGGGGGCTTCTGGAGAGGTTTGGGAGGACCCACAGGTGCAGCACAAGGGGTGGTGCTCTTGGTCAGCACACCGCTGGATTTGGGGGCTCGGGCAGGGCAGCAGGTCCTCACTAAGCAAGCTTAGATTGCAGTTTCTAACCCTCGGCATGACTGACATTTGGGGCCGGATAATTCTTTGTGGCGGAGACTGTCCTGTGCACTGAGGGATGCTGAGCAGCATCCTTGGCCTCTACCCACTAGATGCCAGGAATGCCCCATAGTCATGACAACCAGAAATGTCTCCAGACTTGCCAAATGCCCACTGCGGGCCAAATCACCCCATTGAGAACTGCTTAGAAAACCTGGGCTCCCTGCTTGCTGTGCATCGGCTCTGTAACCTTCATGGGGGCACCCATCCAGGCTTCTGGCGCCAGGGAGCATTTCCAGAATTGCAGGTTCCCAGGCCCTGCCGGCATCTCCCAGGCAGCCCTGAACAGGAGTTTTAGAAAGCTGCTCAGAAGCCCCTGGCTGTCTCCTCGAGGCCTCAGTTATCTCAGGTTATCTCATCTGTTATGATAACCCCGGCTGGCCTCACAGGGGAAAATGAGGGGACATGTCTGCTGTTCATTATTAAGATTGTTCTGGCTAACCCCATTTTCATAAGTAAACTTGTGTGTCCCACTAGGAGATTGTAACAACCTGTTGCTGCTTTTTTTTTGAAATTTCAAAACTCCCCATTTTACTCCCCCAACCAAAATCTCCTGCTGTGTATCCCACAATTAAAATGATTTTAAATTTAAATTGGTTTTTGAGAATTTCAAAGCAAAGCTTAAGGGCACGGAAGACTCTTTGGGGCTTTAGAGAATCAAGGTGAGAGTCATTGCAGTAATAGTAATGAACTTCCTGCGTTGGCAGTGGTCTTCCCAGGGTGCCGGGAAGGGCTATTGCATTCCTCCTTCCCTGGGAAGGAAGTGGTGTTAGCATTCCCATTTCCCAAAGTTCTGGCTCTGAGGCCTTGTAGACCAGTCTAGCTGATTGTTCAAGGGGATGTTTGTCTTGGACCCCCTTATCAGCCCTTGAAAGCTTCTGGAAGCACTTGGACCCCAGGTCGAACCTACATTCTTGAAGCCATCTTCAGACAGAGAGAAAGAGACAGAAAGACAGAGGGAGAATGAATGTCTGGACATTCTGCTTCCAAGAAGGGCAGCTTTCTAGAATTCGCTTCTCTGAACTTGGCTCCATCCCAGCCCTGACTGTGGCCTGAGGGGCCAAGTGGGACCTTCCTGGTTGTTCTCCCACCAACACAGTCCAGAGTTCGGGGCATGGCCCCCCTGGTGAGAAACAGGCTAGATCTGGGGTGGGAAACCTTTAAATGCATGTGCTAGGAGACCGATGAGAAAAGAGTCCCTCCTCTCCTGTGCAGCCCCTACCCATGGAGCAGCCCACCAGGCCATCGTTTCTGGGTTTGCCGTGTAGTTACCCATGGGAGGGGGCTATGATTCCTGCTCAGGTGATTTGGTCCCCTGTTTACACCCAGAGAGACAAGGGGAGGGGGAAGCATCCCTGCATAGGTGGGGGATCTGGACCTTGTTGATTTCTCTGAAAAGCATTTTTCTATCTACAGAAGATAAGGCCTTGGAAAACTGGTCACTTAATACTATTATCACTCCCAGCAAAATTAACAGTAACTCGTGAATACCATCCAATAAACAGTGTTGCAGTTTCCCCCAGTTAAAACAAAGATGCTATTGTTTAAAGCTTTATTGAGATATATTCCACATACCAGAAAGTTCATCCATTTAAAGTATACTGGGGGCTTCCCTGGTGGCACAGTGGTTAAGAATCTGCCTGCCAATGCAGGGGACACAGGTTCGAGCCCTGGTCTAGGAAGATCCCACATGCCACGGAGCAACTAAGCCCATGCGCCACAACTACTGAGCCTGAGCTCTAGAGCCCGCAAACCACAACTACTGAGCCCACATGCCACAATTACTGAAGCTCGTGCGCCTAGAGCCCGTGCTCTGCAGCAAGAGAAGCCACGACGAGAAGCCCGCACACCGCAACGAAGAGTAGCCCCCTCTCACCGCGACTAGAGAAAGCCCGCGCACAGCAACGAAGACCCAACACAGCCAAAAATAAATAAATAAATAAATTTATTATAAAAAATAAAGTATACTGTAATGTTATATGTCAATTATACCTCAATTTAAAATGAAGTATACAGTGCAGTGATTTTAGTGTACTCACAGTTGTGCAACTATCACAATCAATTTTAAGACATTTTCAACAGCCCAGAAAGAACCCCCTTAACCATTAGCTGTCATTCTCCATTTCTGCACCTCCTTGAGCCCCACTTTTTCACTTACCATGTCTTTTTTAAAAAAATCTTATTTTATATTGGAGTAGAAAGTTTTTTTGAGGGTTTTTTTTGTAATTTTCTTTTCTTTTTTCTTTTTTTTTTTTGGCTGCGTTGGGTCTTAGTTGTGGCATGCAGCATCTTCATTGAGGCACATGGGATCTTTCATTGCAGCGTGGGCTCTTCATTGTGGTGCGCGGGCTTCTCCCTAGTTGTGGCATATGGATTTTCTCTTTCTAGTTGTGGCGCCCAGGCTCCAGGGCGCATGGGCTCTGTAGTTGTGGCCTGCAGGCCCCAGGGTGCGTGGGCTCTGTAGTTTGAGGCATGCGGGCTCTCTCATTGAGGTGCACAAGCTCAGTAGTTGGCATGCGAGCTTAGTTGCCCTGTGGCATGTGGGATCTTAGTTCCCCGATCAGGGATCGTACCTGCGTCCCCTGCATTGGAAGGTGGATTCTTTACCACTGGACCACTAGAGAAGTCCCTTACCGTAATGTCTTCAGGCTTATCTGTAGCATGTATCAGTACTTTTTTTTGCCATATAATATTCCATTGTATGGGTAGACCAAATTTTGTTTATCAGTTGATGGGTATTTGGGTTGTTTCCACCTTTTGGCTATTAGGAATAATGCCACTATGAACATTGCTGTACAAGATTTTCTGTGAACATAGGCTTTCTTGTCTATATACCTAGAGGTGGAATTGCTGGACCACATGGTAACTCTGTGTTTCAATCTTGGGGAACTAACTGTCAGCCTGTTTTCCAAGGAGGCTGCACCATTTTATATTCCTGCCAGCAGTGTATGAGGATTCCAATTTCTCCACATCCTCACCAGCACTTCTTATTTTTCTGTCTTTTTGATGATAGCCATCCTAGCATATCTCATTGTGGTTTTGATTTTTATTTTCCTGGTGACTAATGATGTTGAGCATCTTTTCTTGTGCTTATTGCCCATTTGTGTATCATCTTTGGAGAAATGTCTGTTCAGATCTTTGCCCATTTTTAAAAATATTTATTTATTTATTTTGGCTGTGCTGGGTCTTAGTTGTGGCACGCAGGATCTTCCTTGAGGCACACAGGATCTTTTAGTTGTGACATGTGGACTCTTTAGTTGCGGCATGCGAACTCTTAGTTGTGGCATGCATGCAGGATCTAGTTCCCTGGCCAGGGATCGAACCCAGGCCCCCTGCATTGGGAGTGTGGAGTCTTATCCGCTGGACCCCCAGGGAAGTCCCTGCTCTTTTTTTTTTTTTTTTTTTTTTTGCAGTACGCAGGTCTCTCACTGTTGTGGTCTCTCCCGTTGCGGAGCACAGGCTCCGGATGTGCAGACTCAGCGGCCATGGCTCATGGGCCTAGCTGCCCCGCAGCATGTGGGATCTTCCCGGACTGGGGCACGAACCCATGTCCCCTGCATTGGCAGGCGGACTCTCAACCACTGCGCCACCAAGGAAGCCCCCTGCTCATTTTTAATTGGATTATTTTTCTTATATGTTGCTGGATTCAGTTTGGTAGTATTTTGTTGAGGATTTTTGCATCCATATTCTAGTTTTCCTGTGATATCTTTGATTTTTATCAGGGCAATATTGGCCTCATAGAATGAGTTAGGAATTCTTCTGTTTTTTGGAAAAGTTTGTTAAGAATTGGTTTTAATTCTCCTTTAAATTTTTGATAGAAGTCATCGGTGAAGCCATCTGGGCTTGGGCCTTTTTTCACGTGTTGTTTTTGTTTTTGTTTTGCTAATTCAGTCATTTTACTTGTTTTAGGTCTATTCAGATTATTTTGTCGTGGGTCAGTCTTGGCAGTTTATGTTTTTCTAGGAATTTGTCCATTTCATCCACTTTATCTGATTTGTTGGCATACAACTGTTCATACTATTCCTTTATAGTTCTTTTTATTTCTGTAGGGTCAATAGCAATGTTCCCTCTTTCATTTCTCATTCTAGTAATTTGAGTCTTCTCTTTTTTTCTTGGTCAATCCAGCTAAAGGTTTGCTAATTTTGTTGATCTTTTCCAAGAACCAGCTTTTAGTTTCATTGATTTCCTCTATTATTTTTCTGTTCTTTATTTCAGTGGTCCCCAACCTTTTTGGCACCAGGGACTGGTTTCGTGGAAGACAATTTTTCCACGAACTGGGGGGTGGGATGGTTTCAGGATGATTCAAGAGCATTATATTTATCGTGCACTTTACTTCTATTATTATTACATTGTAGTATATAATTATACAACTCACCATAATGCTGACAGGAGGTGGAGCTCAGGTGGTAATGTGAGCAATGGGGAGTGGCTATAAATACAGATGAAGCTTGCTTGCTTGCCGGCTGCTCACCTCCTGCTGTCTGTGGACCAGGGGTTGGGGACCCCTGCTCTATTTCATTAGTTTCTACTCTAATCTTTATTGTTTCAGTTTTTCTACCTTCTTTAGTTTTATTTTGATCTGTCTTTTCCAGTGTCTTAAGGTAGAAGATTAGGCTATTGATTTGTGATCTTTCTTCTTTATTAATATTGTCACTTCCAGCTAAAATTTATCTCTAAGCACTGCTTTAGCTGCATCCCATAAGTTTTGGTGTGTTTGTGTTTTCATTTTAATTCATCTCAAAGTGTTTCTAATTTCCTTTGCAATTTCTTCTTTGACCCATTGGTTATTTAGGAGAATGTTGTTTAATTTCCATAGATTTGTGAACTTCCAAAAGTTTCTTCTGTTATTGATTTCTTTTTTTTTTTTTTAAATAAATTCTATTTATCTATTTTTGGCTGCATCGGTTCTTCGTTGCTGCGTGTGGGCTTTCTCTAGTTGCGGTGAGCAGGGGCTACTCTTTGTTGCTCTGCGCAGGCTTCTCATTGCGGTGGCTTCTCTTGTTGCAGAGCACGGGCTCTAGGAGCCCGGGCTTCAGTAGTGTGGCTCACGGGCTCTAGAGCACAGGCTCAGTAGTTGTGGCACACGGGCTTAGTTGCTCCGCAGCATGTGGGATCTTCCTGGACCAGGGCTCTAACCCTTTTCCCCTGCATTGGCAGGTGGATTCTCAACCACTGTGCCACCAGGGAAGCCCCTGTTATTGATTTCTAATTTAACTCCAGTGTGGTCGAGAATACACATTTTGTATGATTTCAGTCCTTTTTAAATTTATTGAGTCTTGTCTTATGGCCTAACATATGGTCTATCCAGTAGAATGTTCAATTGGGTTGGCCAAGAAGTTTGTTCAGTTTTTTCCATAACATCTTATGGAAAAACCCGAACGAACTTCTTGGCCAACCCAATATGTATATACTGCCATTGTTGAGTGGAGTGTTCTATAGATGTCTGTTATATCCATTTGGTTTATAGTGATGTTCATGTCTTCTATTTCCTTGATGATCGTCTATCTAGTTGTTTTATCCATTATTGAAAGTGGGGCATTGAAGTCTTCAACTATTTCTCCTTTCAGTTATCTCAGTTTTTGCTTCATATAGTTTTGGGACTTCATTGCTAGGTGCATGTATGTTTATAATTATTATATCTTCCTGATGGATTGACCCTCTTATCATTATAAATGTTCCTCTGTGTCTTAGTAACAATTTTTATTGTTAACATAAAACTCCCAAATAACTGACTTAAGGCATAAGTGTATCTCTCTTTTACATTCAAGAAACTCAGAGCTGGTATTGAACTCCATGGTGTGTCACTTCCATTCACAAGGTCACCACATGATCCAAGACAGCTGCTGGCACTCCAGTCATTAACTCTGCTTCCAAGCCAGCAGTGAAGAGGACATTGACCCACTTCCATTTACACCTCAGTGGTCACATCAAGCTATAAAGAAGGCTGCAAAATACAGTCATGATTCTGGTCTGCCAGATGCCAGCTAAAAGTTGGGGGTTCTGTTTCTGAGGGTAATAGGGAGACCAGATATGTAGGGAGAAGTAGAAGCCTGCTTCCAGCTTTGGAGGAGGAGTGACCCTACCCTCTGGGGACATGGCCCATTGGATGTGAGGCTCTTCCCAAGCAGGTTAGCTGGCTGCTGCTGTCACAGGGAGGGCCCAATAAGTGGAGAGAGGGCAGAATAAATGCAGGGAGTTGGTTTTTCATGGAGTCATGGGGATGGGAAATAAGGTTTTCCCCTGACCCTGGGGCACAGCATGTGTGGCATATAAGTGCTTGGTGGATGAATAGACTGTCATTCTCACGGGGACCCCATTACAGATCAGAAGAGATGCACTTGTCTTAAACATCTAGGGACCCAAAGCATCAGTGTTTGTTTATGCTTTCCTTCCTCAGGTCTTCCTTCCTTTCCTGTGTAGCCACCTGTAGTTCTGTGAGGCCACCTCCAAGGGGACGTCTTGTGCCAAGTCCCACGTTCCTTCCCTTTTGATCTGGGCACCTGGAGCCCAAGCCTTCCAATGTGCCACCCCGCCTGCTGTACACCTGGCCCCATTGTCCCTTCCTAGAGTGGATGTGGGAGGTAGAGGCTATCCTCAGGACTTCCGAGGATAGCTGACATGCCCTATGCTTCTGTTCTTAGGTTGTCCATTCTCAGATTAAAAACCTAGAAATGTACAAGGCAGACAAAAGTGTGATGGAGCAGGAACTGAAAGAGGTGAGTGAGCAGAGATTCCTCTCCCCCACCGCCTCCCCCATCCTGAGCCCAGCTTTCCCACCAGGGAAATGGAATCATCCAGCCAAGACAAAGGCAGGCAGACTTCTGGAGTTTCCTTCCACCTTTATCATATAGAAAGTTTGGGGGAAGTTCTCAAAAGTTGTTCCATCATTTCCTATTTTCAGTAACTCAGGATTAATGACAATTTTTAAAAATTGAAGTATAGTTGATTTACAATGTTATGTTAATTACTGTTGTACAGCAAAGTGATTCAGTTATACATACATATATATATATATATATATATATATATATATATATATATATATACATTCTTTTTTAACATTGTTTTCCATTATGGTTTATCATAGGATATTGAATATAGTTCTCTGTGCTATATAGTAGGACCTTCTTGTTTATCCATCCTATATATAATAGTTACATCCCACTCCATCCATCCCCCAACCCCCTCCCCCTTGGCAACCACTAGTCTGTTCTCTATGTCCATGATTCTGTTTCTGTTCATTAGGTTCATTTGTGTCATATTTTAGATTCCACATATAAGTGATATCATATGGTATTTGTCTTTCTCTTTCTGACTTCACTTAGTATGATAATCTCTAGTTGCATCCATGTTGCTGCAAATGGCATTATTTTGTTCTTTTTAATGCTGAGTAATATTCCATTGTGTATATATACCACATCTTCTTTATCCATTCATCTGTTGATGGACATTTAGGTTGTTTCCATGTCTTAGCTATTGTGAGTAGTGCTGCTA
The DNA here is from genome assembly GCF_026419965.1 of Kogia breviceps. Taxonomy (NCBI): domain Eukaryota; kingdom Metazoa; phylum Chordata; class Mammalia; order Artiodactyla; family Physeteridae; genus Kogia; species Kogia breviceps. The sequence continues at coordinate 56,569,546 of NC_081323.1, forward strand.
TGAACATAGGGTGCATGTATCTTTTTGAATTAGAGTTTATGACAATTTATGTGAATTTTAAAACCATGCCCCAACTTCTCCATCACAGGAAACCTTGGCTTCAATCTAATGGTTGTGTTTGAGCCAGCAGAGACCCCAAGGTTGAATTTAAGCCAAGGCTGGGTATCCAGGGTCCCAAACTAGAAAAACTGACCAAAGTGGTCTGATCTCCCCCAGCCTGTTCCTGCTCCCACCCCAGCAGCCCTGCCTCCCTGAGTCCCATCTCTCTCTAGAAAGCCGACAGGAGCTCCCTGGCAGGCAAGGCAAACCGGGCTGACCTGGACGCAGTGGCGATGGATCTGAATGAGACGATTCAGAGCATGCTGTTCAGGGTTATGGCCAATGAGGATGACTGGAAGAAGACTGTGGAGCAGCTGGACAAAGACCTATGCACCAAGGTGAGGACCCCTGTATTAGTCACCACCTGCTGCATAACAAATTACCCTGAAATTTAGTCCCTTAAGACAGCAAACATTCACAGTTTCTGAGGGTTAAAAATTTGGGAACAGCTTAGCTGAGTAGCTCAGGGTCTCCCACGAGGCTGTAGTCAGGATGTCATCCAGGGCTGTTGTCATATGAAGGCTTGACTGGAGCTGGAAGAGCTGCTTCCAAGATGGTGCCCTCACATGGCTGTGGGCAAGACTCCTCACTTCCTTATCACACGGATCCTCCTTAGGGCTGCTTGACTGGCCTCACAACATGGCAGCCAGTGGGCCACCCAGAGCACATGGTCCAAGAGAGCAAGACAGAAGCTGCAACATCTTTGATGACTTAGCCACAGAAGTCACACTGCATCATTTCTGTAGTATCCTGTTGGTTACACAGGTCGGCCCTGTTCAGTGTGAGAGGGGAACATATGGGGGTGTGAATACCAAGAGGTATAGTTGGGGAGCATCTTGGAGGCTGACCACCATAATGCAAACAAAGGGACATGGTGGGCAGAGGGGGTGTCCTGCTGGTCATTCGTTTATTCATTCATCATTTAATGATCACCTGTGTTGAGCCAGACCCTGGAGAAATGTTGATAAGAAGTCACAGCCTTAATGTGTACCGTCCGATAGAGAGACAGGAACAGTCAGGCCAGCCATTTCAGTGTTGTGTGGTTCCTGCAGCTGGGGTGGCTGGTGAGGACAAAAGAGCTTGGGTTTAGAATCAGGCAGCTCTGGGTCTGAGTTGCAGCCCCACCATGATTGACAGTATGCCTTGAGTTATAGAACCTCTTCGAGTCTCAGTTTTCTCATCTGTAAAATGAGGATTTATTCACTCATCATCCACCTAGTGGGTACCTCTGATGCTGGTTAGCGAGGATATGATGATAAGCAAAACAGATATGGAACACACTTGTCATAGAAATCATACAAATCAATGCAGGATTACTGCCGGAGTAACTCAGTTATCTACAGAACAACTGACCTGTTTTTCTTCCATAATTCAATGGCAGGGTGAAAAAAAGTGGGACAGAGACTGTTCTAGATTAAGAGAGTCTCAAGGGACACAACAACCAAATGCAACACACGAGGAGCCTTACTTTGTTTCCTGGTTCAGTTGCTCCAACTCTGAAAATGGGCTAGGAATTAGATCAACGTCAGGAATGACTGCTCATTGTGTTAGATGGGATAATGGTATTGCAGGCATGTAAAAAAATTAACTAAAATATTTGAGTGAAATGTTATGATTTCTGTAATTTTTTAAAAAAACACTCCATCAATTCCCTGGTGGTCCAGTGGTTAGGACTCTGTGCTTCCACTGCAGGGGGCACGGGTTTGATCCCTGGTTGGGGAACTAAGATCCCACAAGCTGCATGGCATGGAAAAAAAAAAAGAAAAGAAAGAAAGAAAAAAAGGCAAATGTAGCAACATGTTAATAATGATTAAATCTACATGGTGGGTATATCGTTCATGATTCTAGTCTTTTCTCCTCTCTATGTGTCTGAATTTTTTTCCTGATTGAAAGCTTTTTTGTTGTTTGTTGGTTGAAGTGATCTTATCCTCATTGCTCTTCTTTTCTTTCTGTATTTTAATTGTGGTAAAATTCACATGACATAAAATTAACCATTAACTATTATAAAGTGACTAATTCTGTGGCATTTGTTACATTCACAGTGTTGTGTGAGCACCATTTCTATCTAGTTCCAGAGCATTTCCATCCCCCCAAAGGAAACCCCAGGCCCATCAAGCAGTCACTCCTCACTCCCCCCTCCCCCAGCCCCTGGCAACCACTAATCTACTCTCTGTCTCTGGATTACCCTATTTTGGACATTTCATATAAATGAATCACAGTATGTGACCTTTTGTGTCTGGCTTCTTGCACTCAGCATCATGTTTTCAAGGTTTATCCATGTTGTAACATGAACCAGAACTTCATTTCTTTTCTTTTCTTTAAAAAATTTTTTTGGCCACACTGCACGGCATGTGGGATCTTATTTCTCCAGTCAGGGATTGAACCCGCACTCCCTGCATTGGAAGACAGAGTCTTAACCACTGGACCACCAGGGAAGTCCCAGAACTTCATTTCTTTCTAGGCTGAATAATATTCCATCAAATGGATAGACCACATTTTGTTTGTTTGTTCTCTGTTGATAGACATGTGGGTTATTTCCACCTTTTGAATAATGCTGCTATAAGCATGCATGTACAAATTTCTGTTTGAACACCTGTTTTCAGCTACTTTGGGTAGATACCCAGGAGTGGAATTGCTGGGTCGTATGGTAATTCTGTGTTTAAGTTTTTGTATGGGTGATATATAGTGATGTCTGCAATTAATTCTCAAATGGCTCAGAAAAAAACAAAAACACACATACATATGTATAGAAAAAGAAAACATGACAAAATGTTAAAAATTGGTGAATTTCAGTGGATATAGGAGTATTCCTGCAAATTTTCTGTAGGTTTAAAAGTTTTTGAGGGGGGGCTTCCCTGGTGGCACAGTGGTTAAGACTTCACCTGCGGACTTCCCTGGTGGCACAGTGGTTGAGAGTCCACCTGCCGATGCAGGGGACACGGGTTCATGCCCCGGTCCGGGAAGATCCCACATGCTGTGGAGCGGCTGGGCCCGTGAGCCATGGCCGCTGAGCCTGCACGTGCGGAGCCTGTGCTGCACAACGGGAGAGGACACGGCAGTGAGAGGCCTGCATACCACAAAAAAAAAAAAAAAAAAAAAAAAAAAGACTTCACCTTCCAATGTAGGGGACACATGTTTGATCCCTGGTCCAGGAAGATCCCACATGCCGCGGAGCAACTAAGCCCATGTGCCACAACTACTGAGCCTGTGCTCTAGAGCCCGCGAGCCACAGCTACTGAAGCCTGCGTGCCTAGAGCCTGTGCTCCACAACAAGAGAAGCTACCGCAATAAGAAGCCTGCGCACCGCAACGAAGAGTAGCCCCCACTTGCCACAACTACAGAAAGCCCATGCGCAGCAACGAAGACCCAACGCAGCCAAAAATAGATAAATAAATAAATTTTTTAAAAAAAGTTTTTGAGGGACTTCCCTGGTGGTCTACTGGTTAAGAATCCACCTTCCAACATAGGGGACACGGGTTCAATCCCTGGTCTGGGAACTAAGATCCCACATGCCGTGGGGCAACTAAGCCTGTGTGCCACAAATACTGAGCCTGCATGCCACAACCAGAGAGCTCATGTGCCGCAGCTACAGAGCCCATGTGCTCTGGAGCCGATATGCCACAACTACAGAGAAGTCCGTGTGCCGCAACGAAGACCCTGTGCCCTGCAACGAAAGATCCCTCATGCTGCAGCTAAGACCCAACGCAACCAAAAATAATTTTTTTTTAAGTTTTTGAAATTGAATGTTGGGGAAAAGAATTCTTCTTGGTATGCCATGTGCTTCCTGTAGTGTTTGATTAGCAGGTAAGTCAATGCTGGCAGGTGGTCCCTTCCGGAGTGAAGATTCGTCAGAGCCCAGCGGTGCTAGCCCAGCTGATACCACCAGCGTAAATGTATATTCTCCCCTTATAAGCAGCAAGTAATTTGGGGGTGACTCTCTGTCACTCTGGGAATAGCCATTGCCTCGTTGGCCATTCTCCTGATATTGATAATTTCCTCCTAAGTTGAGGATTGTTGCCTGAACCCATTATTTCATTAAGGGTTACAAAACGGTGATTTTTCTAATCCTAGCATTGCTTCTATATCAGCTAGAAATCTGTAAAGAAGAGCTTTCCCTCATCAACTTGAGGTGATTACCCTGAAATAGGGTTCTTGCAGGAAAGAGATAATGGTGAATTATTTCCTTTAATTACCAATTTTCAGGGTAAAATATTGGTGCAGTAGCCACCTCCTATACATGGTGACAAATGAGGGTTTCTATTTTTTTTCTTTTTTGTGGGTGTCACTATGAATCATGAGTTTTTAAATATTCAGTTTGTTCAATCAGTTAAGTTACTGTTTTGTCGCTCACATGGTCTCATCTTAGGCTTGCAAGCTGACCCCTGAGTCCCTTGACATGACCCTCTGTCTTGAATAGCTGTCCTGCTTTCTTAAATGACAAGATGTTCCAGGCTCATCGTCTACATTCCCTTCCTCAGACCTGAATCAGCCATTTCTCTGTGGAGTCTTGGTGCCTTTTGGGGGAATGGTGTTTAGGGACCAAAATCTGGGCACTGGAAGGAACACTTTAAAAATTCAAAATTCCCACCATGGAAAAGAGTCTGGCAGTTTCTTAAAAGTTAGGCATAGAGCCGCCATACAACCCAGCACTCCCAACGCTAGGTAGATACCCAAGAGAAATGAAAACAGCCCACAAAAAAAACTTGCACACCAATGTTCACAACAGCAGTTTCTACAATAGCTAAAAGGTGGAAACAACGCAAATGTCCATCAACAGATGAACGGATAAACACAGTGTGGTATATCCATATAATAGAACATTATTCGGCCATAAAAAGAAATGAAGTACAGCTACACACTACAACATGGATGAACCTTGAAAACATGATGCTGAATGAAAGAACCCAGACACAAAAGGACACAGATTGTGTGGTTTCGTTTATATGGAGTGTCCAGAATAGGCAAGTCCATAGAGACAGAAAGTAGATTAGTGGTTGCCTACGCCTGGGGGTTTGGGATGAAAAGAAAGGTGACTGCTAAGGGGTATGAGATTTCTTTTGCGATGATGAAAACATTTTAAAACTTATTGTGGTGATGGTTGCACAGCTCTGTGAATGTACTAAAAGCCATTGAATATACACTTTACACTCATTAAATAGGTGGTGAATGCGTGAAGGTCAGGTGTCTTGGAACCATCAGAAGAATGTTTCTTGGGCCTGCAGGCCTGCATTCAGAGTAACAGTGGGGTTGGTTTGTCTTTTGGAGGCAGTAACTGACGGTGTTTCCTTGCCTTGGCTGCCGGGAAGCTCACTTTGCAGCTCCCCTCCAGGAAGAGCATGCATTACGGGTCCGAGCCTTAACCCAAGCGTTGTTATTTTCCCTTTCCTTCACCACTTCACTTTTCTTGATTAATCTTGTCACACTCTACATAACTGCAGGTTGCTGCAAATCCTTTTCTGGAGCAAGGCAGAGTGTGAATTAATTGACTAAAGTCTCCTTTCTTCCCTTTAGCTGTTCACAGCTGGTTCCCAGTGATTTGGACGATCTGAAGAAAGACATGGATGAGGTCTGGAAAGTAGTCAGGAAGCTGCTGATTGAAGGCTTCCGGTTCGACCCCGACAGTGCTGCCGGCTTTAGGAAGTGAGCCTCTCCCGGATAGTGGTGCAGCTCCCAGAGGCTAGGAGTCTCTCTTTCCAGAGAGGAAACAATGTCCCAGTGGATTCTGAACTCTGGGAGGAAAGATTTCAGACCTGTGGACCCGGAGAGAGGGGGCGGGGCTTTCCAGCTGCTGGGGTGGGCGATGGGGCTGCGAGCACCCAGGGGCTCAGAGGTGGGCAGGCCTGCCCTTGAGTGCAGAGGGGGCTCCAGGTGCTCATGTGAAGAAACCTAGGCTCAGAGAGGGAAGGGGCTCCCCAGAGGGAGCCTGGGCAGATCTGGGACTAGAGCCAGAACCCCACCCCCTCCAGACAGAGCCCCAGGCAGAGGGACTCCATGTTCCTGGGGGGGCTCCTGTCCTTAGATCACCCCGCATGCTCCCAAATGTCCACTGTGAAGAGTAGCTTTTCCTGGTTTTAAAGACCTCCTTTGTGTTTGGGGCAAGGAAACTAAACACACTTCTACCCCTACTGCTGCCCCAAGTGGCTGCACATGGGGGTCAGCAGGGACCAGTAGAGATGAGCTGAGCGCAGGGGCTGGTCCAGCAGGAGTAGGATGTGGGGGAAGCCCTGGCCCTGAGGCACAGATGGACCTGCAGCCTCTGCCGGAAGCACTGCCTGGGGCAGGCATGGCCTTGCAGGGCCTGGCTTGGCACAGCAGCTGACAGAGCTGGGTGTCTTCCAGGAAACTGTTTGAGCGGGTGAAATGCATCTTCTGTCACCGGCCTGTGGAGATGATGACCAGCCCGTGAGTACCGCCAGGGATCATCTGTGATGTGTACAGCCATGTACACCGTTCTGTACACATCATTTCATTAGCCCCCGACCTGGGCAAGGTACTAGCATCCGTCCCTTCACCAGCCCTGTCTGGTGCCCACTGTGTCCAGGGCCAGGGTCAACTCCAAAAGGAAAAGGATGAAAGGAAACTCTGGGGAAAAGCTGAACTTTGTGGGACTTCCTTGCACATATTTTTATAGTCTAATACTTTTGTTTATTTATCAAGGTGAAATTCACTTATAAAATCAACCATTTTATTTATTTATTTATTTTATTTATTTATTTTTTTTGGTACGCAGGCCTCTCACTGTTGTGGCCTCTCCCGTTGCGGAGCACAGGCTCCGGACGCGCAGGCCCAGTGGCCATGGCTCACGGGCCCAGCCGCTCCGCGGCACGTGGGATCCTCCCGGACCGGGGCACGAACCTGTGTCCCCTGCATCGGCAGGCAGACTCTCAACCACTGCGCCACCAGGGAAGCCCTAAAATCAACCATTTTAAAGTGAACAGTTCAGAGGGATTTAGTGCACATTCACCTCTAATTCCAAAATCTTTCCATCTCCCCAAGGAAACCCTGACCCATCAGCACCCACTCCCATTCCCCTCCCCCAGCCCCTGACAACCACCAATCTACTCACTGTCTCTACAGATCGGCCTGTTCTAGACGTTTCATATAAATGGAATCATACAATATGTGGCCTTGTGTGTCTGGCTTCTTGCACTGGGCATGATGTTTTCAAGGTTCATTTGCATTGTAGCCTGTGTCAGTGATTCATTCCATTTTATGGCTGAATAATATCCCACTGTGTGGACACACCTAGGATCTTGCAGTGCCCATGGCCTCTGCCCTGCTAGGCTGTTCCTGGTGACCCGTGAAACTCACCACCCCACAACTGGCCATGTTGGGAGATACAGCCAGAATTTTTCTTTCAAAATCGCAACATTATTTATAATATTTTTATTGAAATGTAGTTGATTTACAATGTTGTGTTAGTTTCAGGTGTACAGCAAAGTGATTCATACACACACACACACACACACACACACACACACACACACATACTTTTTCAGTTTCTTTTCCCTTATAGGTTATTACAAGATATTGAGTAGAGTTCCCTGTGCTATACAGTAGGTCCTTGTTGGTTATCTATTTTATATATAGTGGTGTGTGTGTATGTTAATCCCAAACTCCTAATATATCCCTCCCTGCCCCATAATTTGTTTTTTCAAAGAAAGAGGAAAGGAAACCTGAAGTGGTGAGTGAGTCGCAGTATGTTCACATCAGCCAGTAAGGCAAGTCGTAGAGGAAGGCCTTACGTAGAACCTTCTGAGATGAGGGGGGGATGTTCCATAGCTGTGCTGTCCAGTGAAGTTGCCACTGGCCACGTTTGACTGTGGAGCACTTGAAAGATGGCTTAATGAGACAGAGAAACTGAATTTAAAATTTTATTTAAATTTAGTTAATATGGGGAATTCCCTGGTGGTCCATTGGTTAGTACTCTGTGCTTCCACTGCAGGGAGCACAGGTTCTATTTCTGGTTGGGGAACTAAGATCCCACATGCCGCACAGTGTGGCCAAAAATAAATAAATAAATAAAAATAAAAATTTAAACAATTTAAAAATAAGTTTCGTTAATTTAAATAGCCACATGTGGCCAGTGGTTGCCATATTGGATGGCATAGTCGCAAAAAAATGTTTAATGACCTGGAAAAATGTTTGCAGTAACTTAAGTGAGGAAACCAAGTAGGATGTGTGTTATGATCCTATTTTTGTTAAAAAAAAAAAAAACCATAAACATGGAAAAATACTGGAAGGACACATATCAAAATATTTGATTACAGTGGTTACAGTGATTTCTTTGTGTTTTTCTGTACTTTCTAAAATGCTGACAATATGCATGACTTTAAATTTTTATTGAGGCTTAACATCCATACAGTAAAGTATGTAAACGTTTGTTTTACAACTTAATGAGTTTTTACATGTGTATACACCTTGGTAACCACCACTGAGATCAAGATGTAGAACAGTTCCAGCTCCTCAGAAGGCTGATGTTTTACTATTTTTATTTCTTGTACTGAGGTCAAATACACATAATATAAATTAACCATTTTAAAGTTAACAATTCAGGAGCATTTAGTACATTGACAATATTGTGCCGCCACCACCTCAATCTAGTGCCAGAACCTTTCCACCCACCGGAAGGAAACCCTGTGCCCATAAGCAATCATTCCCCATCCCCCTCCACCCACCCCTGCCAACCTCCAGCCTGCATCCCACTTCTAGGACTCACCTGTTTAGGGGTTTTCCTTTTATTTTCAGAACAGCTGTTCTTTATGATTTATGAAGAGGATGGTGGCCCCATGCTGTGGATCTTTCTAGAGGGAAGGCCGTGTTTGAGGGTGGGCTTCCTGGAAGAGGTGGAGCTGGGCCCTCTGCTGGCCACATGCCCCTCCCACTTAGCTCTTGTCCTCCACAGGCAACTCATCACCATCTGCAGTGCCCGCCTGCTGTCGCGGCTGTGGCCGGCCAGTGCTAACAGCTACGAGTACCTGCAGTGGCAACAGGTGAGGTGAGCAGGTGGGGGTCCGGGCACCAACAGAGACGCAAACTCCAGTTCCAATATGCAAAGGCTGTCCGGGGCACTGCAGCCATCTGCAGGGGAGCCGTCCTGGGTGGTGGGGCTGCAGACGGGCACATGAAGTGCTCATGGGGAGAGGAAAGGACAGGTTATTGGGCATCTGTCATGGGCCAAGAACTGTTAAGGGAGGGAGGGTCTCTCATTTAAAGCTCACACCCCACTGTGAGCTAGGGTTGATGGGCCTGCTTCCAGCTGGAAGAAGTGAGTCATGACCCTGGTTCCTCCGTGGGGCTTGCTGCGGCTGGTCAGGCACTGTGCCAACCTCTTTGACAGACCTGACCTCGTTGAATCCTTATACCTTGCCTCTGAGGTCATTCTGCTATCATCCATTTCACAGTTGAAGAAACCAAGGCTCAAAGAGCTTGAGCAACCTGCCCGAGATCTCACAGCTAGTGAGTGGCGGACTCTGGCGCCTAAACCTGCAGGTTTCCTGTGCCCACGGCTAGCTCCCTGGGCCCCAGCCCTGCCCCTCATTCCCTGACACCCCACAGCTTCATGGGTGCTTCTGGCTCCCAGGCCCCCAGGCCCGGGGGTACATCTGGCCAGGTGGGGAGTGATGGCTGAATAGCATCCACAGCCACATGAAGGAGAGGGACATGGGGACCTCTGCCTGGTGTCCCCACCCTCACTCGCCTGACTCCCTCTTGGGATGAGAGGTTAAGAGGGACTTCCTTGGCGGTCCAGTGGTTAAGACTGTGCTTCCCCTGCAGGGGGCGCCGGTTTGATCCCTGGTCAGGGAACTAAGATCCCACATGCCGGCCAAAAAAAGAAAAGAAAGAGGTTAAGAGTCTGCACTTGGCAGGCCAGACCAGGGCTCCAGGTCTGGGAGAACATGGGTCTCAATTTTCCCCTCTGCCCCGACGGTGCCTGTCTGTATCCACAACACCAGGCCCCAGACCTGCCCAGCTGCATCACCCAAGCTGAAGCTGGAAGAAATTCCAGTCTTCCTTCTCTACTGGCCAGGCCCTCGGATGCAACCTGAGACTCCTCTGGGGCGGAGGGGTCTCCAAGTGGCTGCTGACCCCCCTGCCCTGCCCCAGGGAACAGCAGCGGCTGCAGAAGCTCCAGAACCTTGCAGCCCTGGAGGGGAGCCTGGACTCGCTGGGCTCCCAACAGGACTGGGGTGACGACCCCAGAAATGATGCCAACATTGATTTCAAATCATGTAACTTGTCGACAATCTACCCCTACGGGGACCCTGAGTTGTTGGACTATGATTCCATGAGTCAGGCTGCAGCCCCTGGTGGTCGGCAACCCTGGGGGAAGCCAGGCCCTGCTGCCTCTGTGAACACTCCCTTACCCGGGGCCTGGGCTGCCCAACAGGTCAAGGTGGACATCCTGGGAGTGGACGGGATCCTGTACAAGGGCTGAATGAACAGCAAGGACAGGGTGCGGCCTCTGACCGGCGCAGAGAAGAAGCTGGCAGGTGAGGAGCGTCAGGCCTTCGTGGGCACACCTGCCCTGTGTCCTGCCTTTGCTGGGCATTGTGAGACCCACTGTGATGCAGGTGGGGCCCAGAGCCAGCAACATCCGTGACTGGGGGCTCCTCACACAGCCACTTGCAAACATGGGATCCTACTGTATGCCAGGCACTGTACTGGGACAGCTTGTGACAAGGGATGCTGGGGAGGGGTACTGGATGGCCTCCCCAAAGAAGGAATGCTGGGTGGTGATTGGAGAGTTGTGACAAGGGACACTGGTTCAAGTAGGAGGTCCTAGACTGCTGTCCTGAGGCCTCTGAAAAGGGAATAAGGCTTAGCTGGATGAAGGGATCAGGTGGGAGGAGAGTGATCAAGGCGGAGGGAATAGCAGTGCAAAGACCCTGTGGCGGGTGGAAGGCAAACACACTTAGGAACTCGGGAAGGTGAGTCTACCTGGAGTGGGGAGATCGGGCTGGGGTTGGGCGTGATGAGGAGGACGCCAGGACAGACTGGAGGCCTGTGTCCTAATTGTCACGGGTTGGGGAGGGTTGGGCCAGAGGGAGATGTGGAATGAATTGCTCTGGTTAACGCAGTGTCGAGGCCCTGGCTCCAGCTGGCTCCGACCGGGGACTCCGGGACTCATCTCCAGCACTGGGCCAGCAATACCTTCTCTGCCTGCCCCTTTGAGGTTACCCCTCTCTGGGAAGAGGGGTTCCACACACTGCCCTACTGGGTTGGTCCAGGAGCCACAAAGTGGTCAGGGGGTTAAATTCCATCCATGGTGTCCCTCACCCCACTTTGTCTCCATTGACTTGAGAACAACCACCAGACACCTAAGCAAAGGAAAGGGGACTCTTTTCCTGGGTGTTCTGGACAGAGAGGACAGCACCCTGCTTTAGTGTCCCGGGGCTGCAACAAATGACCACCAACTGGGCGGCTTAAGACAATAGAAATTAATTCTCACAGTACAGGAGGCCAGAAATCCAAAATCAAGGTGTTGGCAGGGCCGTGCTCTCTCCGAAGGCCCTAGTGGAGGATCCTTTCTGCCTCTTCCAGCTTCTGGGAGCTCCAGGCATTCCTGGGTTTGTGGCTGCATCACCCCCGTCTCTGCCTCCTTCTTTGTGTGGCTTCTCCCTGTGTCTCCTCCTCTTTTGTCTCTTAACTCAGATGCCCTCATCTGAAGATCCTTCACTTAATTACATCTGCAGAGACCTTTTCTTTAAACAAGGTCACATTCACAGGTTTCAGGGGGACACATCTTTTGGGCAGCTGCCATTCAACCCACTACAGGACCCTGCCCTGGTCCAGGGGGCAGGTCACCATCTTGAACCCTGCATTCCCCCTGGGGCACGGATGTGGCCCTTGCAGTGTTAATGGCTCCACCTGCATGATGCCCCCAGACGCAGATGCTGTCGAGAAGAGACTCAGGCTCGGCCCCTGGCATCACCAGGCAGGATAACAGCAATGGTGGCCAATATTTAATGAGCTCAACTTCTTGCCAGGCCCTGCACTGCCTCCTCTCACCCTGCACCAGCTGGTGAGGCATTGCACAAATGAGCAGGTGAGGGTCGCTTGCCGGGAGCCCACCCTTGGTGGAGGGGTCAGGGTGATCTACAGACCCGACCTTCGTCTCCAGTCAGCCATCGGATGGCATCCCCACCCATCTCCACAGGGCTGTCATCAAGCGCGAGGGGCTCTTCTCCCCAGGGCTTGTTTGTTCTCCAGACCCATGCAGCTAAGCAGGAGTGGATCAGGATGCCTCAATTGCTTTATCCTGCTTGAGGGCCACAAAGTCTAACTAGAAATTGGAATCAATTCGAAACCCACCTGTGGCTGGATCTTTTGACCAGGTTGTCTTATTGCTCATTTTTTACTCAAAAGAAAATTCTAGTCCAAAACACACTCAGTATCTAAACCTAAAGTAGCTGATGTGAGTCCCCCTCCCAGGTCCAGCCTGGCCCCAGATGTATCCATCCATCCTTTGCCCACAGGGCCACCAAGGACCGTCTAGCCAGCCTGTGCCCTCCTAATGCCTGCACAGTGGTCAGGATCTCAGGCTGGACATAGGAACCCTTGATCCCTAGTAAGCACTGCTCCCAGCATGAGGCTGGACTTCCAGAGAGTTCTCAATGGAAGCGGGGCTAAGTACAGGCAGGGCTCAGGTAGGCAGAGGCAGCAGGGGCACAGATGGAGGGGGAGGTGCCTCACCAACCTCACCGTCCTCACCAGCACTGAGTGAATGGTCTCAAACACGCTCCTGACCAGGCCCCTTCCCTGCTCAGAACCCGGCAGGGTGAGTGTCCTATGGCTGCTGTAACATTACCGCAAAGAGGGGCTTAAAACTATCCAAGTTTATTTTATCTTAGTTCTGGAGGTCAAATCGGAAGTGACTTACAGGGCTAAGATCGAGGTGTCTGCAGGGCTGGTTCCTTCTGAGGCTCAGGGGGAGACTCCTTGTCCTTCCAGAGGGCTCCCACATTCCTTGGCTCATGGCCCCTTCTGCCATCTTCAGAGTGCATCTCTCTGACTCAGTGTCTGTCCTCACATCTCCTTCTCTGACTCTGACCCTCTGGCCTCCCCTCATAAGGACCTTGCAATTACATTGGACCCATCCAGTTAATCCAGGATCATTTCCCCATCTCAAGATCCTTAACTTGATAACATTTACAAAACCCTCTCTGCCATGTAAGGTGACATAGTCACAGGTTCTAGGGATTAGGACAGGGACGTCTTGGGGTTCATTGTCCCCAGAGTCCGATCTCCTTGGCTGGTCTGCAGGGCCCCTTGGCCACTCCCCACCCCAGCCTCATCTGCTCCCTGCCTCCAGCCTCCCAGAACTGCTTGCTTGCTCTCTCAATGATCCAGGCTGTTACCCCCGTCTGAGCCCCTGCATGTGCCGTGTGCTCCGCCTGGAATCCCTGGGGAACATTTCTCATCTGCCAGGGCTCAAATGTCCCCTCCCATCGGGAGCCTCCCAGCTGCTTCGCTTTTGGCTCTTGCAGAGGTGGGAAAGCCATGGAGGAGATTGTGGGAGAAGCACATATTGGGGTCAGGTGGCAAGTTCGGGTTTGGGCCTCTGCATCCAAGGTGTCTGTGGGCCTTCAAGGAGAGTGCAGGCTCAGAGCTGTGTTCCCAGGCCTCACTGGGTCTTGGTTTTGAATCTGTACCCCAGGCTCACGTGCCTCACCTTGGAGGGAAGCAGTGTGACAGTCTCACTGGTTGGCTGGTTGGCAGGTCCTACCTCTGACCTGTGCAGGGATCCAGGTGCCAATCGGTGATCAGAGTGGGGAACAGGGAGTGATCCTCAACTGGGCATTTGCTCTTACCCCGAACCTGCAAAGCACATGGGAGGTCGTTCCTACCTCAGGTTCAGGGGACATGACCCAAGCTACCTGGATCCCAAAGGCTAATGGGGAATCAGTGTGGTCCCCTGTGTCAGTTGGGTCCTCCAGGGCGCAGACCCTGAGACAGAGTTAGGAATGCAATAGGTTTGGGATGGGGAGGCGTTAACAAAGTGGAGGAAGGGAGAGAGCAGGCAGAGAGACCCTCAGACAGTGTGCAGACCTGATAAAGTCCAGGCCAGCCCAGTGGGGACCTTCCAAGCAAATACTGCCCAGCAGAAGGCCAGGCCCTGTGCTCCCATATTGGCCAGAGATGCTAACAGACCCCGAGTGCTAACAGGTGGAGGCTGTCGGCTCCCTGTGCTCCCCAGAACTGAACGATGAGTTCTTTCTTAAAGGGAGAGCTGAACAGCACCTCCTGCTGCCACATGGCCCTGGTCACTCAGCCGGTCAGTCCTTAGCCCTCCTTGGTACCAGGTGTGTTTTGGATGCCACTGGAGAGACCTGGTGAGGTCAAAGTAAAGTTACTGCCCCCTTAGAGTTTTTACTCCATGAAGGATGGTGAAATGAAATGAGTAAGTTCAGCGAGTGAATAAGATGAAACATGGGGAATTCCCTGGCGGTCCAGTGGTTAGGACTCAGTGCTTTTACTGCCAAGGGCACAGTTCAATCCCTGGTCGGGGAACTAAGATCCCACAAGCCGTGCAGTGTGGCCAAAAAAAAAAAAAAAGATGAAACATGGAAATAGGGGAGAGAATGACTGGGGTCGGGGGGTAGTCCCTGTGGAGCATGTGGTCTGAAGGACTCTCTGAAAATGAAGGTCAGGAGACAGCCAGGGAAGGACACAGCCATCCAAGCGGAAGGAACCGTCAGGGTCCTGCATGGGAAGGAGCTTCGTGCCCCTGTAATTCATCCCAGGTGGGAGGCCTGGCCCGTCTACTCCAGACCTGGTGCCTTGCTCAGCCGCCTGAGACCCCCCAACACCACCCATCCCCGTCCTTCCTGCATATTTGCTCTCATGGCCTCTTTTCCCTGCATGTTCCCACCTCATACAGCGGTCTCTGGTCTGGATAGGCAGTTGTGGTGACTCTTGGCTGGACAGGGAGAAAGGGACGCCTTGGGTTCAAAAGTGAGAAAACCATAATTCAAAAAGAGTCATGTATCAAAATGTTTATTGCAGCTTTATTTACGATAGCTAGGACATGGAAGCAACCTAAGTGTCCATCAACAGATGAATGGATAAAGAAGATGTGGCACATATATACAATGGAATATTACTCAGCCATAAAAAGAAATGAAACTGAGTTATTTGTAATGAGGTGGATAGACCTGGAGTCTGTCATACAGAGTGAAGTAAGTCAGAAGGAGAAAAACAAATACTGTATGCTAACACATATATATGGAATCTAAGAAAAAAAAATGTCATGAAGAGATTAGTGGTAGGACGGGAATAAAACACAGACCTACTAGAGCATGGACTTGAGGATATGGGGAGGGGGAAGAGTAAGCTGTGATGAAGTGAGAGAGTGGCAGGGACATATACCCACTACCAAATGTAAATTAGATAGCTAGTGGGAAGCTGCCACATAGCACAGGGAGTTCACCTCTGTGCTTTGTGACCACCTAGAGGGGTGGGATAGGGAGGGTGGGAGGGAGGTGATGCAAGAGGGAAGAGATATGGGAACACATGTATATGTATAACTGATTCACTTTGTTGTAAAGGAGAAACTAACACACCATTGTAAAACAGTTTACTCCAATAAAGATGTTAATAAATAAATAAATAAATAAATTACTAAGTTTTTTATTCAATTTGAAAAAAAAAAAAAAGTGAAGGATGGAGCCAGACTCCAAAGGCCATATATTTTGTGACCCCCCTCCCATGATGTGTCCAGAACAGGCAAATTACGGAGACAGAAACCAGATTAGCGGTTGCTGGGTGCTCAGGGGAGGGGTGAATGGTGGGGGTGACTGCCTCATGGGTACAGGTTTCTTTTGGGGGTGATGAAGTATTCTGGAACCAGATGGAGATGGCAGTTGCACAGCCTGTGAATGCACTTAATGCCACTGAATTGTTCATTTTGAATGGTTAATTTTATGTGAAGTTTACCTCAAAAAAATGCACACACACAGAAGATGAAGGCCAGGAAGGTGGGGTGGGGCACTGTGGTGGCCTGGTCCTGGTGGGCATAGCTGAAGAACTGTCAGGCTGGCCAGCATGTCACCTGTATCTTTTCATGCTAAAATAATGTCTCTCTCCTCCTTGGTCTTGAGTTACTTTCAAAAAGCCTTTTTCTGACATCTCAGCCTTTAGAAGCTCTAGACTCAGGAAGGTGGGGAGGGAGGAAGGGTCTTCCATGCACGACTGGGTGGGGATTGGGTGTGTGAAGAGGCGGCAGGGGTGGGGGGGTGGAGGCAGCAGGGCAGGTCACACAGGAGTGAAAGGGCCTCCAGGGTGGGGCAGAGCCCTGGAAGCGCCCCCCACCAGCTCCTGTCTCTTCCCCTTTCTTTTCCAAGCTGTGAAGGTTCCGCATCCCCCAGCTTGAAGGCCATATGAAGATGCTCGTCCAAGTGCCTTATTTGGTGCCATCTACCCCTGTGAGTACCTGCCCCCCCGACTCCCTGGCCCAGCTGGGATACTGGCAGGGTCTCTGGGCCCCCAGTCCCAGCCTGGGGCTCTCCTTCCCCACCTCATCCATATCTCACCTGCCCTGCCCAGACCTGGGCCAGAGAAGATCCCTCGAGTGGCCCCCACCTGGCACCCAGCACCATGGCTGGGGCCTCCAGCCGTCCTGGGCTCCACCTTTACCCTTCAGCCAGGTTTCCTGGCCCAGGAGCCATCCCTGGGGCCCAAGCCAGGTGTCTGTGCCCTGGGGTCCAGCCGGCTACAGAGGTGGGATGAGGGAGCCTGTTCATTCCCTCGGGCCTCTCTGCTGAGGGCCCGTGAGCCAAGTTGGGGGCAACTGAGCTCATGACTCCTCTGGTCACATCACCACGTACCAGGCATCTGAGAGCACTTTACAGCATACAAAGCACTTCCTCCCTTCTCATCTCACCCAGTCTTTATCCCGTTAACCGGGATGCTGAGGTGGGCACAGCTAGCCCATTTTAAAGTGGGGGAGCTGAGGCACACGACCATGAACTGGGGAATGCAAGAGCTGGGCCAAAGCCCAGATCCTGGACTCCAAGTCCTGTGTCTTCTCAGCTGTCCTGCTCCACTTCTGTGTCCACCTCTGGTTTCATTTATCTTGGGCCACCCCCCAAAACCAGGAAGTGTCAGGTGCCTGGACTGGGTGAGCAGAGGTGGAGCACTTCCAGTCTTGGGGCTTCTCTTCTCCTTAGTGGAGAAGATGACCCCATCGGGCCAGCCTCTCTCCAGAATATTCCTGGAACACATCATGGGTCTCTCCTGCCCCCCCACAGCCGGCCCCCACGCACCAGCATGGGCTCAGCTGCCTCAGGCCCCCAGCCGACATGCCAGCTCAGCCTCCATCTCTGCCTCCCCTGCCACTGCTGCCATAGCTGATGCCATCCCTGAAGGATCCCCAGCCGGCCCCAGGGCCTGCCGGGCACCCAAGGCCTCTGCGCCTCGAGTCCCGAGCCGGCATGCAGTCCGCCAAGGAGCCCACCAAGCTGTGAGCCTGCAGTGCCAGCGTCGCCCCCTTCCCCCAGCAGGTGGAGACCCTGCCCTGAGCCTAGTCTGGGGAAGGTGCAGGGGCCCTGGACTTAGGGGAGGGTCTCCGTAAGGGACTCATTTTGATCCAGTAACTGTTTTAACTCTCATGTAAATACCCGTAACACAATCCTTCTCATGCTACGTTTCATGGAGAACACAGCTTTCTAGATTGAATTTCCCACTATACCAATTTAATTCCTTGACCAGTTTTCAATACAATACAAAGTGGTTTTAAAAACAATCACTTTCCTTTTTATTTTGCTGAAATGATTTTATCAGAATCAGTTACAATTACAGCTAACGCCACTGTCCATTTTCTTTGGGGACCATTATTTCTATCAGGACCAATTTTCTCATGGGAACCAAATTTTATGCGTGCGTGGCTTTTTATTGTCTGTTGATTGTTCCCACCAGTTAATTACTGTTATGAGTTGTATATTTAAAGAACCCGATTGTTTGTTACTTCTGCTAATCCATGAGGCACTTGGAGCAATGGCCCTGGAATCCTCCAGGACCGCTCTGTCCTGTTTGGCGTCTTTCTGCCTCTTTGGTTCCCGTGCTCACTGCCTATGCACTTGGTGGACGAGCCGGTGTGTGTGTGTGTGTGTGTGTGTGTGTGTGTGTGTGTGTGTGTGTGTGTGTGTGTGTGTGTGTGTGTGTCTCAAAGCATCCTGATTTGGGGTTCAGAGGCCAGCCTGTGTGTGTGTGTGTGTGTGTGTGTGTCAAAGCATCCTGATTTGGGGTTCAGAGGCCGGCCTGCTCACGCCTGCCTGGCGGGTCCTGCAGCCTGGCGTGGTTTCTGCCCCTTAGATGGTTTACTGGTCCCTCCTTCTCCCTCTGTTTCGCGTTTTCTCCCTTTCCACCGCCTAGGTTGTCCAGTTGCACCCTCTACCCTTTCTGTGCTTCTGATACTTCTATCACATTCCACAAAGACTAAAAAAAAAAAAATTTCCCTCTGAATGGTTTTGGGGCATGGCTCCCCCAACATCCACCAGAGGCTCTTGGAGCGAGTCAGGGAGTGGGGTGGGCAAGCTGCCCGGGGGTCCGCCCTGGGGGAGCCAGGGTGCTGGCATGGAGGAGGGTCCTCTGGACCAGCAGCCAAAGGAGTCCTGGATGCTGCGTGCCTGCCCCTCCCCACCAATTGTCCCCCAGCTGTGCCTCCCCCTCCTGCTCCTCACCTGCAACCACTCCTGACTTCTCTTTTCTTTCTCCAAGGACTGTGTCCAAATGAGTCCGAGCTCTTCCTGACCCAGGTGACCTACACCGCCTTGGGGGATACTGGCCAATGCAGCCCTGGCCCCACCCCCATATCACAGATGAGTATTTTTGTCAGCTTCTCCCCAGAATAAAATCTTTCACTTTTCTGACTGTGGATAAGGGTGACTGGCCCCATGCCCTCTGCGAGGGGAGGCCTTGCCTGTCCCACATGGGTGGGTGGGCCTGCCAGTCCTTCCTCGGGCTACCAGCCCAGGGTCAGCCTCCCAGAACCACTGTCCAGAACCACCGTGGCTGAGTCTCAGCAGAGAATCACAATGAACCTCCCTCCCCCGTCACGCTGGTCGCCCTGTGGCAAAGCGCCCCGTGTGGCCCTGGTCCTGTGTGGTGGGCAGATCACGGGCCTGTGGGAGGGGCAGTGGTGTGACTTGCCCAGGGTCACACAATGAGGCCTTAGCTCTCTGGCCACCTGCCCAGAAGGCTGTACTTCTTGGGTGGGTGCTGTACACAGGTATGAGGGGTCCAACTTCCAGGAAAAGGAGGTGTGGCCTGGGCTCAGGCAGACGGAGAGGTGGGGGCTCCTGGGGATGCGCCCATGCCAGGTGTGGTCAGGCTTGTCTCCTGCAGCCTTGACATGTGTGGAACCACAGGCATCCAAGCCCTGCTCTTTCAGCCCCTCGTAGCTGCCTTCCCAGCCCATTTCTCAGATTTACCAATGGAATCAGCGCTTGAGTGGGTTCCTGCAGCCCAGGGAGTGAGGAGCAAGACCCAGGTAGGTCACTGTGTAACCATTTGCATACTGACAGGCCTCCTGGGTGCTCTGAAAGGTAGGGAACCATGAACCCAACTGCAGCCAGCCAGGAGCCATCTTGAAGATGACAGTTCTATCCCCCGTGGGGTTGGTAGGGAAGCCAACCTTTGGGCTGATCCCAGGTGGGAGGTTCAGGCAGGATCTTTGCCAAGGACAAGGCTCGCCTGTTCTAGCCCTAGGGGTGGGACCTGCAGGTCTTGGCAGCTGGGAGGGAGGTACTGCACCTACTCCTGGGGCTGCTGGTCAGAAGGGTGGCCCACCCCATCCCAGCAGGGGAAGGTGCCTGCGGAGCAGACAGAACCAGGGATGCGGTCAGTAGAGTGGGAATTTTTGGAGGCCGTGGGTCCAGCCTTCTCCTCTGCAGGGGGGACCACATCTCCTGGCCTGGGACACAGTGGCAAGGCCAAGCTGGACAAGGAGTAGGGTGACCAACCATCTCGGTCTGCCTGGGATTGAAGGGGATCCCTGGAACTTTCAGTTTGAAGACCGAGAAGGAATTCCCTGGTGGTCCAGTGGATAGGACTCTGGGCTTTCACTGCCAAGGGTCCAGGTTCGATCCCTGGTCGGGGAACTAAGATCCCGCAAGCCATGTGGTGCAGCCACAACAAAACAAAACAAACACACAAAAGACTGAGATGAATCGGTCATGTGGAGAGGGAAGCATGTGGGCTGGCCTGGTATAAGGGGCACGAATGAGATGCCTGCTGCCAAGCAGAGGGTCCTGCCTCGAGGTGCAGCGTGGTGATTGCTCTGCACCCCCAAACCCAGCCGCACAACCCACCGATGCAAGTAAAAGGGTCACTGAACATTTTCTTCCTTTCAAAGACCACAAACTCATTAACCCTAAGGTATAAACAACTGACAACAGCAAACGTGTCCCAAACAAGATGATCTGCCTTGGTAAAAGGCACCACCAGTACCCAAAAGCAGGCCACCAGTAGGCACTGGAGGGAGGACATTCTGTGCAGGGACTTCTTAGGGACACACAGGTCCCCCTGGCACCACCGTCTTGGCTGGCTTGACCCCTGACTTTCCACAGATTTGGGAGCTCTAGGCAGAGACCCTCCACACACGCACACAACCTCCAGAGAGGGGCTTCTCTTCTCTCTCCCCTTTCTTCCTCTTGCTCATGGCTTCCCCAGGATCCATAGAAAATGAGCTTTCCAGTATTTACACCTCATATTCCCCAGAAGATGAGAAATGGCCCCAGAAAGCAGAGCAGGACTCTGCCAACAGGCTCCCAGCACCTCGTGCTGTGCCACTGACAGGCCTCCAGGAAGTGGGCCCTCCCCTCCCCTCCCACGGAGGGGGCTGGAGTCAAAACCCTCATCTGTCCTCAGATGAGTCCTGCTATAAAAAGCCCCTCAGAGACCTCCAGGGCCACAACGGCCCTGCCTGCTGCTGGGCTGGGGGGCCAGTCTCCGGAGCAGCGTGGTTTTCGGCAGCGGCCACAGTGTGTTCTGAGAGCCCTGGGGGCTCTCAGCGGCCCTAAGAGCATCCACCCTCATCCAAGGGAATCTCAGAACAAGCCCTTCTCTTTAAAGCTCTGATGGAGGAGCCCTGCCTGCCCACAGAAAGCATTTCAGAGCCTCCATTCACCCCCCATCCCAGGTCCCCACCCCCCACCCTGCCACCCCACAGAGCAGGACATTTACTTCCACAGATGCTTCTGATGAAGAGCAAATCCCCTTCAGAGATTCCAGCAGATGCAAGACAGACGCTGGACACACACATGTCCATGGCGGCCAGAGGAGTGGCAGGCTGGCCAGGGACAGGCTGAGCTATGTCCCCACCATGGTGGTCAGCTTCAGCCAGTTGTTGCCTTAAGGGAACTTAGGCCAGATATTACATATTTTCCAAGGTAAGCCAGAATTGAGGTTTTCTTGTAAACTCTCCTGATTTTAAAGTGCTGGCTGACAAATCAAGCCCAACAGCACACATCAGAGGCCTGTGAATCTGCAAACCCCTAAGACAGCCATGCCCTGATCATTTAACATCAGACCTGAAGGGCCCACCCACCGCTTGTCACCTGGGGAGGCCAGGCCTCCATTCCCACCTGCTGCCATGTCCCCTCTTCAGAAATGAGAGCTCCAATCACATTCTTTCCAGCAACCTCATGGATGCAAATGGTGTTTTCACAATGGAGTCTTGGAAAGAGCGATCTGGAGCTCAAGTCTAGTGGTGACAAAGCCCAGAGGCTGGACTTGTTTTTTTTTTTTTTAATTAATTAATTAATTTTATTTATTTATTTTTGAGATGACAAGGCTGGTCTTCTCTGTGTGCTGCTGAGGCAGCTCCTAGGAGGTGCCCAAGGTGGACAGCTGAGGATGGCTGTAAATGTGACTCTTCTGTTCCTACGTCAGCAGCTTTGCTTTTTAGCCAGTTTACACTTGAACGTGTAGTAGGTGGTTACTGACTCCTTCAGTTTTGCTTCTGAGACTCCAGGTTTGGGGAAATTGAAGTTTTGGTTCTGTGCTGCCCTTGAGTTCTGGGTCACGTGGCATCTATGTGGGCCCACCTCTAGGCCCCCTTGAGTGAGTTTTCTTGCCCCCTTTGCTTGCCTGAGAGATGCTCAGATGGTCACACCTGGCAGGGCCTCAGCATTGCTGGAAAGCTCCAGCCCTGCCCTCTGCCCCCTCCTGCTCCAGTTCCCGCTGTGCCTGGGGCCCTTGTTAGAAATCAGATTTGTAACAGGTTTGCAGGGCAGAAATAGACACACAGATGTAGACTACAAACATATGGACACCTAGGGGAGAAAGTGGTGGTGGTGGCAGGATGAATTGGGAGATTGGGATTGACATGTATACACTAATATGTATAAAATAGATAACTAATAAGAACCTGCTGTATAAAAAATAATAAAATTCGAAAAAAGAGAATTACAAAAAACAAAACTGCTTTAAAAAATAAAGTCTAGGGCTTCCCTGGTGGCGCAGTGATTGAGAATCCGCCTGCCGATGCAGGGGACACAGGTTCGTGCCCCGGTCCGGGAAGATCCCACACACTGTGAAGCGGCTGGGCCCGTGAGCCATGGCCGCTGAGCCTGAGCATCCAGAGCCTGTGCTCTGCAACGGGAGAGGCCACAACAGTGAGAGGCCCGCATACTGCAAAAAAAAATAGTCTATTAAAAAAATTTTAAAAAGAGAGAAATCAGATTCCTGGGCCCTCCTCCAGAACAGTTGCCTCAAGGACCCAAGGGACCCTTGTGCTCTGCAGGCTGGAGGATCACGAGTCTGGTGGCTCCCAGCTGCCATGAGGGGCTTGTGTTGCATCAGAATCACCCGGGAGCCATTCTACTTTTAATAACAGCTATGACACATAAGTGTCATACCATAGTTTTTTATAAATTTATTTTATTTATTTTTGGCTGTGTTGGGTCTTTGTTGTTGCCTGTGGGCTTTCTCTAATTGTGGCGAGCGGGGGCTACTCTTCGTTGCAGTGTGCAGGCTTCTTGTTGCAGTGGCTTCTCTCATTGTGGAGCACAGGCTCTAGGCGCACAGGCTTCAGTAGTTGCAGCACACAGGCTCAGTAGTTGTGGCTCATGGGCTCTAGAGCACAGGCTCAGTAGTTGTGGCACACGGGCTTAGTTGCTCCGCGGCGTGTGGGATCTTCCCAGACCAGGGATGGAACCCGTGTCCCCTGCATTGGCAGGCGGATTCTCAACCACTGCACCACCAGAGAAGCCCCCATACAGTTTCTAAAGTATACGATTGAGTGGTTTTTAATATATTCACAAGTCGACCATTGATATCCTGGGGAATGTTTAAAACTGTACTGTCAGGACCTCCCCGGGGATTCTGATGCCGTGGGGCCTGGGAGCTCCCTGGAGGCCATGCTTTGCAGCCAGCTACAGAACCACAGGCAGAGTGGGATCTCTCCACTGGGGCGACTTTGCTTCCAGGGGATGTTTCACTGTGCCTATAGACACTTTTGGTTGTCACAACAGGGGGCTGCTACTGGCAGCTACTCACGGGAAGGGGCCAGGGATACTGCTCAACATCTCACAGCACACAGGATGTGCCCGTGGCAGAGGACCCAGCCTCTGATGTCTAGAGTGCCCACGCTGAAAGAGCTGGGTCTACAGGAACCTCAAGTCCCTCCCAGCCCTAATGAGACCACCAGAGACCTCCAGGCCCGGCCTGTGGTGGCCCCCAGAAACAACTGGGCTTGGTCAGGTTGGGACATTCTCACCCTTGAATGTCCACTGGGCACGTGAGGATCCTGTCAGAAGCAGATTCTGTTTCAGTAGATCTGGGCTGGGGGCTGAGGTCCTGCATCTCTAACAAGTTCCCAGGTGATGCCGCTGGTCTGGGAACCACACTTTGAGTAGCAAGGGTGTGAATCACTTACAGACCACGCAGGGGCCCACCTGGGGGTAGCCTGAGTGCAGAGTCTGGACTGTATACCGTCTTGTGCGGCTCCAACGCATACGGCCACCTCAGTAATTTGCGCACTGGGGAGCTCAGGCACACAGTTACAGATAACCCCCATGTTACAGAGAACCCCCAAATACTTACTTGCCTCTACAAACCATTTTTCCTACACTTGGAGAGAGATGTGGCAGCTCCCTGAGAATTGTCTTCCATCCAAAAGGATGAAGAAGCTGCAGTAAAGATTGAGGAGGCCTAGGGCAGCCTCCCCCTTCTCATCCTGCCCCATTCCACAATCCCCTCACCACAGGCACCCCAGGCAGAGCTGCGCCCCCTCTGAAGGCCATTAGAAGGGTGGGCTTCAAGGTGAGGACACACTTCCAGGACATAACCAACAGCTAGAGCAAGGGCGCTGCGGTCAGTCTTCAGTGATAAACGGGGACAGACAGTGGTCCGCAGAGCCTGTCCAGGCTCCAGCAGGGCAGAGGTGAGGCTGGGTGGCAGCATGGTAACCCTGGTGAGCAAGAGGACTGTTGATGGCAAGTGCTGAGACACCTGTCAAGCAGTAGACCTTCCAAAATAGAACTCCCCAACCCAGACACTGTCCACAGAGGGCTGAGTGCTGGCAGGCTCTCCTGGATTAGGGAGTAAGGTCTGCCAGTGAAGAGCTGCAGAGGCCCCCGCCTCCTTACTTCCCCACGTTCCAGCTCCTCAGGAAGGGGTACAAGGCCAAGACTAGCTTCTCCCAAAGCTGCTCCAGCGATGCCCTCCACTGGTACAGGCTGCCCAGGACAAAGTGGGGCGCCCTGGCTTCTCCCTTGGAGCAAGAACAGGTGCTTGCCCCAGCCTGGCTTGGTAGCAGCCGGGGATCCACGGCCTGTTGCCCGAGTGGTTCGTTTCCTTAGCAACCAAAGGTCTGAGCTGCGGGTTAGACTCTGCTCAGCCTTGTTCGGTCCCTGCTGCTAGCCCCCACGGGCTCTGCATCCAAGCCTGCTATCTTACTACGGGTGCTGTGGCCTGTGCCTCCCCAAGTGAGGCCCTGCCCACAAAGCATGTTTGCTGGAGGTTGGGCTGAGGGTCCAGCCTGCAGCCAGTCATTGGGGCCCTAAGCCAGGAAGAAAAGTCCTCTGTGAAACCCAGGCAGACCGGAAGGCAGCTGTTAGCCCTGGAGGTCAGGATCTGTCCAGTCGGACAGGGGGAAGGGTGAGCAGACGGAGGCAGGGGTTCTGGGAACACAGGGCAGGAACTAACTTCATGGGAAAAGGCTGGGGTGGGCAGGAAGATTCCAGAGCATGTTGTGGTTGAAAAGACAGCAACAGACAGGAGCGGTGTGGAGCCAGGCGGGACTGGGGGGTGGGCCCCTGCTCTGGGCTCCGTTGGCTCCCTCCCCCTCCACACAGGGCCAGCTGGCAGCAAAGCTTAGGATAAGAGGCAAGACCACAGAGCCTGGTGGTGGTTTGGAACTCTTTCTTCTCCTTTGTTAAAAGGGGGAAAGGAACTGGGGATGGGGTACCCCTGGGCTCTGGGGAGGCATGCAGGCAGCCCCAGCAGGCAGGCGCTGGGGGATGGGTGGGAAGAGTCCTGGAGTTTCCCACAATCCTTTTCTCTGCAGGGAACAGCAAGGCTGACTGCCCAGGGGGCAGGGGAGAGGGGCAGGGCCCTGGGGAGAGGGACGGCGGACAAGGGGAGAGGGGGCTCACTCTAACATGCAAAGTCCAGCTGCCCCATAAACTAGGTTGCTTCTCGAAGAGCGACATACACATAAATACACAGACACAGCGACACGCACACATGCGGAGAAGGCTCTGCATTCCCGAGGGTGGGGATCTAGGCCCACCAGCCTCAGGGAGCTCCGCAGCCCCCTGGGGTGGGGTGGGGCGGGTGAGTCCTCGGGGAAGGCTGCTTGTTCTCTGAGGTTCTGTCCACCAGCACCCAGACGACTCTGAACCAAATCCATGAAAGCTGGGTGCCGCAGGCCCGCGCCACTGGGTACGCATGCGGGCACCCTGTGTACTGGCACAAGGGTCCGGTCTCTCTCCCCCAGGGCTCTGGGGAATGGGGGTGCAGACAGAGGAGGGTGTAGGGGGCCCGCAGAGACGTCCTCTCCCCCGCCCCACGGGGTTCTGGCCTCCGGGAGGGGGGAGGGGCCTCCCTTATCTCTCGGCCTCCATGGCAGGGTGGGCTCTGGGTTCTGAGGCGGCCTGTTGGGGGACCAGGGGTGGCCAGTCTGACGCCGGGGAAGGGGGTGCCGGAGTCCACAGGGGCGGCTGCTGTGGCTGGTGGTGCTGTGCCCCCCCTGGGGGCGAGGCCGCAGCCGGCCAGCTGGGTGCCGCGAAGCTGCCGGTGGCGGCGAGTGGGAAATGCGGCGGGGGCGACGTGGCCGTGGCAGCCATTGGGCTGCCGCTGCCTCCGCTGTGGAAGCTCTCAGAG
Organism: Kogia breviceps; assembly: GCF_026419965.1. Lineage (NCBI taxonomy): Eukaryota > Metazoa > Chordata > Mammalia > Artiodactyla > Physeteridae > Kogia > Kogia breviceps. The sequence goes on from NC_081323.1 coordinate 56,595,976, forward strand.
GCCTTGAGACGGGAGAACATGGTGAGGGCATCAGGGAAGTTGGGGGGCGTGGCGGGGGTGTTGGCTGGAGTGCACATCTGTGGGGGAAGAGGAACAGAGAGGGAGGGGTGAGCACCCCCTTTTTGGAAGGGCCCCAAGCTCCCACCAGGAGACACATGCCCCCTTCCCTGGAGGCACCCCACCCTGCAGGCAGTCCACCAGCCAGGAGATCACAGAGGAAAGGTGTGGTGCCCGAGACGGGCTGGCCCACGGTGCCTGCTGCCAGGCTCCCAGGAGTCCCATCCCAGAGGCTCCTCCGTGGCCAAGAGCCACTGCACCTTCCTTGGCCCTGGGTGGCTTCCCCCTGTCCCAAACTTGGACAGCCCCGCAGGGCTGCCCCTGGGGCTACAGGGGACACTTACCATCTGGTGGTGATGGTGGCTGTAGGGGATGTTGGTCTCTTGGAAAAAGGCGCTGAGGGCCGTCTGCGGAAAGAAAGGCCCACGCTTACCCTCAGGACCCCTGTGGCCCTGGCCTGGCAAGTTGAGGCAGCATGGCCGTCATCCCTCGACCCTCGCCGCAGCCCAAAGAGGCGCTGTGGACCTCTGGGCAGGTCTGGTGGGTGGGGAGGACCCTCATGACACTGCCTGCCACCTGGCTGCCAAATGCTTCCAGCTCACCTGACGTGAAGGCCTGTCTCATGGGGAAGACCTCCGGCAGATTCTAGCCCTACTGCCACCAACTCCATGGATGGCAAGTCCCTACTCCTCCCTGAGCCTCAGTTTCCTTGTCTATGAGCCAGAGGACGGCAAAGGTACCCAGATGTTGAGAGTCTGTAACCCACCTGCTCCTCTCCTAGGGTGGCCAAGGGACCCTGCCCTGGTTCTTGGTTTCTCCACCTGCACCACAAGGAGATGGGACTAGGTGGCTTGCAGGTTCCTCTTCCTAGCAGTAGTGACCTCCAGAGATCCACGGTCCAGCTGCGAGAGCCGGAATTAAGTAGGATGGTCTGGGGTTTGCACCCCTGTCCAATTACCTGAGCCTTCCTTGGAATGTTCTCAAGGTGGTGGAGCAGGAGGAAGGCTGAAGTGGGGTTTGCACCCAGGACTGTGAGAAGTGGGTGGAAAAGGGGATGGCGGCTGGCCTGGGTCAGACAAGCTCTTCTAGTGACCCTGGGGGGCTGGGGGGAGGGGCCCCAGGGTAGCCTCCACTGGCATTGGTGTGTCCCGGTTTGGCCCCTGCAGGAGAGGCATCCAGGAAAATAAAGGAACCAGCTGCTCTTACGAAAGTACTGGGTGAGGGAGCCCGTCAAGTGTGTGAAGGGTCTGCGGGCAGCTCTGCCCTCCATGGCTCCTGCCTCGGGCTCACCCCACAGCCCAGCGCTGTCAGCCCCTCCCCCACTCCCAACACACCCAGAAACCCAGCCTGGCTTCTAGGGCTTACCCTAGGGGTTTTATTATTAAATTCAAGTGAATTACTCTGGGAATTTCCTGCTGGAGATGCCCTACCCCAGTGTCCCCAAACATGGGTGTGGGAGCTGGGGGGAGGGCCTTGATCTCTAAGCACCTCCTTGTGACACACACCACCAGGAGCCCCAAGGGACACACCAAACCATTCCTCCCCCAACGGCAACTCTGAAGGCCATTGCTGTGTGTGAGGATTCCAGGGAGAAACAGCTGCCCTTTTCCTGCCTTCCTAAAGTACCCCCAACCTTAAAGCACACAGGTCCCCCTCCCCCAGCAGCTTTCTGTCCCCATTAACACCTGAATCACAGAGAGTATGACCCAAAAACGAGGCCTCCTGCTGCACCCGCCCTCAGTCCAAGTGTGCAGCCAGCCAGGGGTGGAGGGCACAGAGGGGAGTTTACCACAAGGAACCCCACTCACTACCAGGAAGACCTAAGGACTGGATGTTCACAATCCATTTTTACCTTAAGCAGACCTCCCTACTATCGGCCTCCCCATTTTACACATGGTGAAATTGAAACTCAGGGAGCCTGGAGCACAGGGCTCCTACCCTGGGGGCCACCAGAGCTCCCCAGTCTGCAAGCTGCTCCTGCCCCTCCTGAGATCAGAGTTTTCCCCCAGGCATTTCCATTTTCAAAGTTACATTTTCAAGTCCTGTGACCAAGCGACACCAACCAGTGCTGCCTGAGTGACTGCCAGGCTGGTGCCAGGCTCTGTGTGCTGGGCTGCAAGTGCCGACAGGCAGGGCCGCTTCCCACCAGACACCTGCCTGCCCAGCCCCAGGCAGATGGGGGAGCCGTGTATGCAGATGTGGGACTCAAGCAAACTGCCATGAATGTGGTTTTACAAGTTCTGCCACATCCAGTTCTTGAGACAAACGGGCTGATTAGGAACCTTCCTGCAGGGTGGGGCTGCCGGGGTTGGAAGGGGGCCGGCCATTCACTCCTTAGAGGTCAACTCACACGCCCCAGGTACAGCTGAGGAAACTGAGGCCAGAGAGTGGGACCTGCTCAGAGAGACAGAGCAGCCTCCCATCTCGTGATGTGACCACCGCAGGGTTAGCGGTCCCCCTGAGATCTCTGGTAGGAAAGTGAGCAAGGATTCCCCTGGGTGGACAGGCCACTGCCTCCCCAGACTGTCCCAACCTTCGGGCAGCAATTCTGATCCCCATCCCACCCCCAGGAAGCTGAACTCCAGAGTACCCTGGCTCCCTGTCCCTCCTACGGCCCCAATACCTTCCCTGAGCTTGCTCCCCATCTAGAAACCAGGCTCTGAAGCCTGGACTGGACAGACTCTACAGTAGACTGGCTGGGGCTGTGACCTTACACTTGTGAGGGGAAGAGCTCAAGGGGCTCTGGCCTCATCCCTAGATACCATCCTGGGTTATTTCTGGGGCGGCAGAGTAGGGAAGGCCAGGTGGCCTCTTGGCAGCACAAGCCCTGGGCACTAGTGCCCTATGGGTCAGGGAGGCCTGGGGAGATGGCGGCCAGGCTGGGGCAGCCCCACCTCCTGCCCAGCTGGCTGAAAGCTAGAAGCTACTGAACCGTGTATACCATGCCATGCCCTGTGCAGGTAGATTCGCCGGCCAGCACAGACGAGACCACCTGGACACGCCTCTGGAGCAGGGTACACAGATGCACCCGTAGCTGTAGTGTGGGGCTCCGACACAACACGTGTGCACACGTGAGAGCACCGTCTGCAAAACGGCGACCTGTGGGTACACACCCCGCACCCGCGCCCCTGTGGGCTGCGTGTTTACACACACACACACACACGCACCAACATGTCCACACGCAGCGTGGCGCGTGCGTAAATACAAATGCACATGTACGTGGACACGCGCCGCCGAGCTGTCCAGCCCACACGCAAATCCTCAGACCCTGAGACCCACACAAACCGGGCGGCTCCACCCGCGGGCTCGGGGCTCCCTTATCTCAAACCCGCGGCTCCCAAGGCGGGGGCGGCGTGGGCCCAGCTCGGCCCAGGCCTGGGGCGTCCTCCTTCCGGCCGCCCGCCAGTCTGTCCGTCTGGGCCTCGGCGCCGCCCCGCCCTGGCCGTTACCCGCACAAAAAGGGGGGCCCCCGAAACCGATCGTCTGGGAATTTGGGGGGCGGGGATTCGGGCCCTGGGGGGGGGCAGATTGCCCCTCCCGCCCACCCCGAGCGGGCGGCGTTTCCGGGGGCCGCGTAGACGCGGCCGCGCCGCGGGGCCTGACCCGCACGCCGCGTGTGCGCGCTGCGGCCCGGCCGCCGGGGCGCGCGACCGCCGGGACTCCGGGCCGAGTGCGCGGGCCCGAACCCGGCCGAGCGCGCCGCGGCACGTGTCCACACCGGCCCGCACATGCCCCACTGCACGCGCAGCCACGCGGGACGGACACCCGCGCCCCGACCCCAGCCCGGCCGCGTACCTCGAACTGCCAGTGGGCCGCCTGCAACAGCTGCTTCGCCTGGTCGGCTGCGCAGCCGGCCGTCAGCACGAACTGGTTGATCATGACCTGGTGCTTCAGCTCGTCCATGTTCACGGACATGGCGCCTCCGCCGCCTGCCCGCTCCGGCCTCCCGCCGCCGCGCGCTCCTTCGCCTCACGCGTCCACCATTAGCGAGCCGGCTCCGGCTAATACAAATATTTACTGTGCGGCTCTGACTCACCGAGCCTCGCCTCGCTCCGGGCCGCGGGGGGCATGCTGGGAGATGTAGTCCCGCGCCGCTTCCGCCGCGCTCGGCCGGGAGCCGCGGGCCGGGCCGGGGCCGAAGGTGTGTCTGAGCGTTGGGCGCGTGCCCAGGCCCGTGACTGAACTGACGAGAGTCAGGAGACGGGGGCCACAGACACTGTGCATGGGCGCAAACGCAGCCTCAGGGTATTTACCAAGTTCCCAGTATCCGGAACCCCAGTGTGGTTAGCATCCCTGTGTTGAGTAGGCGCACTATTGGGGAGGGGGATGGGCCAAGAATTTTGGCACAAATCAACAGCACTAGGGCCATAAGGCCCCGAAAGCCTGGCACACAGTAGGCGCCTACAGATACTCGTTCAGTAAATGAATTAATCTGCCCTTTAGGGTTCTGCCTAAAGTCACCGCCTCCAGGAAGCTTTCCGAGTCTCCTCAACACCCAGGGCACAAGCTCGCGTCGCCCACTTGTGACACGGGTCCCTCCCCGGCCTGGCGCTCCGCCAAGCACACAGTAGACCCGAGGAACGTCAGAGGAAGGGATGGCGACCGAGACAGGTAGGCGAGGCCGGCAGTCTCTGGAGCCTGTGCGTACCCTCTGCGGGATGCTCGCACTTTCCCACGCAAAATCTCGTGCGCTTTGCAGGAAATCTCAGCTTTTAGCGTGCGGACCTTAGGACCGCGCGGCGCCAGTTCCGGGGCGGCCCCGAACTCCCATTCCCAGAATGCCCTGGTTTATTTGCATCGCTCAGTCCTTGTGACGTCAAGTGAGTGAGGCCGCGCCTCAGCCAATGGGCTGTAGGAAGGTGTTAGGACCTGGCCATATAAGGTAAACAAAGCTGGCCGCCCAATGAGGCAGCAGCGGGGGCGGGCACTGGGTTGGGGCGGGCGGGGCGCGTCACGTGGAGGGAGGGGGCGGGGCTGAAGAGAGCTGTGGGTGGGGTGTTGCAGGCTGTGTTTACAGCTCCGCACGCGCCGCTTCCGGTTGACGTTGCCGGTCGGGAGTGTCTAGGCCGGGCTGATTGGGAGCTGGGGCCGGGGGCTTCGTCACTCCGGCTCAGAATGGCCTTATCCCGGTTCCCCACGCTCCCTGGACACCAGTTTCATTAGTTGAGCAACTCTTTATTGGGCCCTATTCTGTTCCTGGCTCTGATCTGGCCCGGAATGCAGAGAACAAACTCTAGAAGGGTCGGCTGGTGGGTGGGGTGGGGGCGTGCATCAAAAATCCCAAGAACAGGGACTTCCCTGGTGACCCAGTGGTTAAGAATCCTCCTGCCAATGCAGGGGATACGGGTTCGAACCCTGGTCCGGGAAGATCCCACATGCCACAGAGCAACTAAGCCTGTGTGCCACAACTACTGAGCCTGTGTGCCGCAACTACTGAAGCCCGCGCACTCAAAGCCCGTGCTTCGCAAGGAGAAGCCATCACAATGAGAAGCCCGCGCACTGCAACGAAGACCCAATGCAGCCAAATAAATTAAAAAAAGCAAAATCCCAAAAAGAGATGTAGAATTGCAAGTGTGGAAAGTGCCCTCAGGAAACAGGCACAGGCCCTGGAGATGGTGGGCTAAAGGCCATTGAGGTGTTTTAGTACATCTGATCCGTTGTGTGCATTAGGATCACTGTGGCTGAGCACTGTGGAGACCAGATGGTGGCAGAGAGGACCAGTCTGGGTCAGGCGATGTTCTAGATATGTCTGGTTCCAGGGGAGTCCGTCCCTGCCCAGGGATTTGTTGCAGAATTAGATTGAATGGAGGGAACTGTCCCACCGTGGGGGGAGGAGGAGGACCTGCAGGGCTCTGGGAGGAGCCCTTCCTGGGTCCCTCAACCCTTCCAGGGGATTCTGGCTTTGACTGGTAAGAGGAGGGGGATGGGAGACTGGTGGACAGGACCTGAAGGCTCCCAAGGTTATGGGGGCTCCGGGGAGGCTGGGGCATGGGGATAGCTGGGGGAGGGAGGGGAGCCTGGAGCAGTGGGACTGCTAAGCGGCCTCTGAGGGCTGGAGATGGGAGCTTGGCCCTTTGGCAGGGGGAGGACTCAGTGTCCCCTTCAGGTGGGTGCTTGAACCCTGGCAGAAGTCACCTTGGGACTTATTTCCCAAGTCCACTCTGGAAATAAGGTTTCAGCCCCTTTCTGCCACATGGGGATCACTCAGGCTGCACCATTTTTTGCAAACCATGATGGTGCCAGGAGAGTTCTACTCTTATTAAAAATGGCCCCTCACCTTCACAAAGCATCATAAGCGTGAATGAATGTGGACAAAGCGCTCAGCACAGCACAGGGTGGGCAGTTCTGAATGTCATTACCTCTATCACTATTACTACTGGGACAGCAACAGGGCATGGTGGAAGGTGAGCAGGTTCTGGAGCCAGACAGACCTGGGTGTCAGTCTTAACTCTGCCACTTAATGACTCTGATGTTGGGACAAGGTTCTCTGGCTCTGAGCTTCAGTTCCCTCATTTGTAGAACCCAAGGTAGCAGCTCAGAACTCTCCCAGGACTGCTCTGGGGGATTAATGCCTGTGGTGCTCAGAGCACCATTTTAGCACTCACCTCTTTGCCTCCATCTGGACCACTGTAAGGAACCCAAGCCCAATTTTACACATAAGGAAACTGAGGCTGAAATCCAAACTTCCTTACCCTCTTGACAGTGTTCAGAGCCAGTGGAGAAGAGCAGGCACCCAGTGGGCCAGCAGGGTGTGTTTCTGGCCAAGGAGGGTGGGCACTGTCCTGGCAGGAACCACTAGAGGCTTTTCTTGCTTAGGGAGGCAGGAAGTACCTTCACCCCTTCCCTCACTCTCATCTGGGCACCACTCAGTTACCTGCCTAGACTTGCTCAGCCCAGAAGGAACTCTTCCAGGCCAGCTGGCTGGCTGGGGTGGGGCAGGTGGGGCTAGAAGGAGCAAAGGTTACCCCTCTGGCCCCTATGGCCCTCCAGCCAGCTTGTTGTCCCAGGGGCAGCGGGAAGGAAAAAACAACCTTGTTTTCAGCCAGGATCAGCCTGGCTAGAGAGTGGACTTTGGATTTCTTAGCAGGCTCGGATTGGGCCTGACAGCTGGGGCCAGTAGATGGGGGGGATGGAGGTATAAAAGGGATTTATGGCAATGCCTTCATCTTACCTGAGGTCCAGGGAGGTTGAGGACCTTGGCAAAGTTGGCATAGACAGTTGATGGTAGGCTCAGGACCCCGGGCTCCTCTCCACCTCCATTCCTTCAATCACTCCGCAGATGTGTTTATCAGACATCCACTGGGTGCCTGGCTCTGGGAGCACAAGAATAAATAGGCAGGGATCCTGCCCCCTCAGTAGGCTTGAGAAGTCGACTTGAGGGATTCATACTGGCCGTGAAGTATGCCTAGGGTCTTTCTTCATGTTTCAAAGGACCCGATACTGGCTGACTGAGGAGCCTTGAGATCTGGCCACTGCCTCACTCCTGACCTCTGTTCCTGAACTCTCCTGCCTACTTGATTCTAGCCACACTGGCCTTTGAGCTTATTGATCTTACTCAGCTCCTCAGGGCCTTTGCACATGCTGCTCTCCCTACCTGGTATCTGGGCTGCCTGCTCCCTCAGTGTTTGCCTGCTTGGATCTTACTTGTATTTCAAGTCCTAGCTTAAATGTCACTTCCTCAGAGAAGCCTTCCCTGATTCCCCTATGAATAGTAGGTCTCTCCTAGTATTTCACTGCACCTCAGTCCATTCCCCTATAGCACCCACCACATTTTGTATTTATACACTTGTTTGCCTGTAGTGTCTGTTTCCTCACTAGATGTTTCATATCTGGTGTTTTCACCATTTAATCTCTATTTCCTGGCTCTTTGCCTGTCTCATTGCTTTTCACATAGTAGCTGCATGATAAATATTTGTTGAATAAATAAATGAACCAGCGAAGATGTTGATAGTAGAACCAGTATCAAATCAAAAAGGGCCTGTCTCCCACTGGGGCATGGATAAGCACAGAAAAATATACCTGAAGTCCAAAGCTCTATTAAGAGGAATGTTTAATTGATCAAACATCAGCCCATGGAAATGACTGCCCTGGCCAACTATCTGTAGGGAGGACATGATCTTAGGTTATTTTTCAGTGGGAACATCTGGGCCCTCAGTACTCTTCTTCCCTCCCCACAAGCAGGGAGACCGATAAATTGAATGCTGTGTTGGTATATCTATTTGTGTATATATGATTAAACAGTGTTATGTGATTCAACAGAAAGAAATTTAAAGTAAGGGAAGAAAGGTCACATGGGGTGGGGATGTCTTCAGGACCATCTGGGGGCAAGAGACAGGGAATCTGGCACTGGAGCATTCCTGTCTCTGGGGTGGTAGGGGCTGGGGGTGGCAGGGGAGTGTGGCATTAAGAGGAGTGGCCTGGTTCAAATTCCAGCTTTATTACCACTTATCTACTATGCAAGCTGAGTGGGGTACTTCACTTCTCCTGGCCTCTTTCCTCTTCTGTAAATTGGGAATGAAAGTAGAACCTACAACAAAGAATTAAAAGAGAGAATATGTGCATAGCCTTCAACACCAATGTCTGGCACATAGTAGGTGCTCAGTAAATGGGGATCTTGGTAGCAGGGCAGAGAGGTTAAATCAGGCTCCAAGACCTGGAGTCTCCCTATAATCACACAAGTCCCTCACTTCCTTTATTACTTTTGGCTTCCCAGGTCCCCTGAAAATAGGAAGGTTGTATTCTGGGTTCTGGCGTCTGGAAAGGTGTAGGACTCACTTTAATGTGGACTGTGGTGAATTTACCATCTGAGACTCTTAGACAGCCTCTGCCCTCCCTAGCTCCTTTCTGGATAGACAGGCTTGTCTTGGGAAGTCACTTTCTTCTCAGAAGTGCTGTTTCTCAAGTGAAAAGTAGGTAAAAACAGATCCTCACTTGGCTTGCTTACAGAGTTTTGTGTGAGTTACAAAGCCAAGAAAGTACATTGCAATCTGCGAGGAGGCCTTAATCCTGATTCTTGTAAACTTGAGCACCCTTATGTGTGGCCCCTTCCCTTCTTTTTGCCTTAGTTTCCCTATATGTAAAATGGGGAGAGGTCTACTGCCTCCACGGGGGACTTTAAAATTATGTCTTCAAAGAATTGTTCTGGATGTGGAGCCAGAGAGATGCCTAGAGTTCTGGAAAAGGTGCTTCCCTTCCCCTGTGTGCACCGCTCCAGGTAACCTTGGGTTCCATCCCAGCTCTTTGCGGGTGGCAGGTAAGGGTCTGCCCTCTGCTGGCCGGGCCAGGAGATTAAACCCTGGGAAGTGGGGAGAACCATGTTCCGGGAGATATTTCAGAGAGGGAGTAAATGGAAGGCGTTGGCTCCTAGAAAGATCTATGTATGAACAGGCTAAAGAGTTACAATGTTAGTCTTGTGCTTGGAATGCAAAGGGAAAGATAGTTTGCAGTGTGGTTGATGGTTCCTCCCCTCTGGACACAGGTTCATTTGGTTTGTCCCGGACCGTTTGTCAACAACTTCAGTGAGCCCGGGCGAGGAGCTTCCTGGGAAATGTAGTTCCTAGAGGGTATCCCGTACCGCCGCCGGACACCCTCGGCGGCGAGGGGACTCCATTTCCCGAGGTGCTTCGGACCCGGGGGGCGGAGGGCTGCCGTGGCGTCTGGCCCCGGGCCGAGCCGGGGGTAGGGGCTCGGAGGCCGAGCGCCCGCGGCCGTGGGCAAGCGTCCGTGCGGCCTGGTCCCGGCCATGTCCGCGTGAAGACGCCTCCGCCGCCGCCGCCGCCCCCATCCCAGCCTTGGCCAGGCCCGCCGTGCACCATGGGCTCCATCCTGAGCCGCCGCATCGCGGGCGTGGAGGACATCGACATCCAGGCGAACTCGGCCTATCGCTACCCTCCGAAATCCGGTGAGCGGCCGCCCCGGCCCGGGTCTCGGCCCCGGGTGCGGACAGCGAGGCGCGGGCTGGAGCGCGGGGCGGGCATGGGGCGGCGGGGTTGGGCGCAAGATCCTCCTCGGAAGGTGGGCTGGGGGCTCTGCTCGGCCCGCGGCCCTTCCTGCAGCTTCTCTGCATGGAACTCCACGCGCCCTCCATCCGGACCCCGGGGCGTGGGTTGGTACGGCGCTGACTGCCTCGTCCGGCTGGGCGACCTTGGGTCAGTCAACTCACTCCTGCGCGCCTCAGCTCCCTCGTATGCACACCGGGGTATGCTCAATAGGAATCCCCCAGGGCCGGCGTGAGGTTCCGGGGCGGGACGCTTGGGAGGGCTTAGCACGGTGCCCGATGCTTCGCTTGTGCTTACAAAGTGGTCATTGTCAAAAGGATTGACATCATTCCATCGCCGGTTTTCCCTTTCTTTGGTGGCTTCTTGTGAAGACCCGGCCAGTGGTTCTGGACACTCTCCGTCCCGTCTGGACAGAAGCTTAACTCTCCTGTGATATGGCGCTTGTGTGTGGTGGGTGGGGAGGGGGTGGGGGGGAGGGGGAGGGGTAGGGGGAGGGGGGGTGGGCCCAAGGAGGCATTACTGTCGGTGGAAGAGGAACTGGGAGTCCGTGCTGGACAACCAAGAAATGGTTGGAGGGGACCCACCCGTTTCTCCAGTCTCCTTTTTTGTGGCTGAAAGACCTGAGCCCCAGGGAGGAAGTGACTTTCCCAAGGTCTCATAGCTGGATGGAAGCTCATCTGGGTGCAGGACCAGGAGTCGGACTACCAGTTGTACCCATCCACACTGATTTTTCTGCCTCTGATGAGGAGTGTGGGCTGCCCTGGAACTTTAGTTCGGGTTCCTCATGCTCCATCTCCTCGTCTGGTCACTTGCCTGGAAAGGAGAGAAGAAAGAGGACAGGGCATTTGGACATCATGGAGACTTTCAGACTGGGGCCTCTGATCCTGGCTTCTGAAATATCTGATCCCATCTCGTGGTCTTCTAGGCCTCACAGTTGGCCTGTGGGCATCCCCTGGGCCAGGTTTCCTCTGAGTATGGTCCAGGACCACCTGCTTCCAACAGTGGGGAAGCTTGTTTAACATGCATTTCCCAGGCCCTGCCTCAGACTTGTGGGGGCCTGCTATGGCCTAGGAACCTGCATTTAAAACCCACTCCTAGGGTGAGTCAGATGTCCACTCAAGTTTGAGAACTGCTTCACCCTCATTTTGGAAGGTGAAAGAAAGCAAGTGTCTGGGACCACCAGAAATAAAGGGAGTGGAGACTAGCACAGTTCAGGGCAGTCAGAGGGGATACAGTCAGAGCTGGGCAGAGGGCTCTGTTTCCTACTAGGCATGGGAGATGTCCATGCTTGCTTGTTCCCAGGCACAAGGACAGGGCAGCCCAGCCTGATATAGAGATCCCCTGGAGGCTGACATCCCCAGATCTGATGGAGCAGTTGTTTGAAGTCATCCTCTTCCATCTCTGATGTTCTTCCAGCCCGTCTTTGGCTGAGTCATCTTAGGCAAGTTGCTTAGCCCCCTGGGTCATGGTTTCTTCATCTGTAATATGGGCTGATCCTCATACAGTGCTCAGAACAGTGCTTAGCACCTAAGAGGTCCTTGAAAAACATTAGCTGCTATAATGACTCAAAAAGTGAATTAAGTGATCAGCTTAGACTCTAATATCAGTTAGCAGTGTCTTGGAAGAGATATCAAAAAGTTTAAGGTGGTACCTCCTGTCACCTGGGACCACAGCAAACCTGATGTCCCTTCAGTTGGGCATTTGGACAGAATCACAAGTACAAGGCACTTACAGCACTGCTTTTGGATTCTGTTTGGCAGACCTTGTTAATCAGTCAGGTCCACTCTGTGGACACCCGAGTCAGCCACAATTAATCTATTGGGGCTGGCACCCAGGTGAATACCATGGGCCACCTCGGTTTTGCTGCCAGTGATTAGAATGCTCAGCCTCTCCAGTCCAAAGGCTGTCCTTTCTGCTTCCTGTCCCTGGGGCCACCTTATTCCGGGAGGCAGTCTGGAACCTGAGCAGTACTTGAGTATGTTTCCCCAAGCATGGACTGGGGATGGAAGGGGGGTTGAGATGATTTTAGGGACCATGGACTGTACAATCAGTTTATGCGACATTTGTTATCTTTTCAGGTCTCTGTCAGTTTTGTTGATTATATTAGAAAGAATCATTGGGTGCTAGTATTTTTTTAACACCTCTGTAACACTGTCCAATTTTTTTCCAGCTTTATTGAGATATAATTGAGATATAACCTTGTGTAAGTTTAAGGTGTACAGTGTAATGATTTGATATGTGTATATATATCGGGAAATGATTATCACTATAAGGTTACTTACACATCCATCATCTCATGGTTACCTCTGTGTGTGTGTGTGTGTATGGTAAGGACTTTTAAAATCTCCTGTCCAATTTTCTTTTTAAAAAAAATAAATTATTTATTTGGCTGCATTGGGTCTTCATTGCTGCACGCGGGCTTTCTCTAGTTGCAGTGAGTGGGGGCTACTCTTCATTGCAGCGCATGGGCTTCTCATTGCGGTGGCTTCTCTTGTCGCAGAGCATGGTCTCTAGGCACGCAGGCTTTAGCAGTTGTGGCTCACGGGCTCTAGAGCGCAGGCTCAGTAGTTGTGGCACACGGCCTCAGTTGCTCCATGGCATGTGGGATCTTCCCAGACCAGGGTTAGAACCTGTGTCCCCTGCATTGGCAGGCGGATTCTTAACCACTGTGCCACCAGGGAAGCCCCTGTCCAATTTTCTTTTACTTTGAAATTTTCAACATGCCCTGCAACAGTACCTAGCTTGAATTTAACAACATTTGCTTTGTTTTTATTGTATTTATTTATTTTACTCATAACAGCTTTATTGAGGTATCAGTCGTGTGCCGTACAACTCATTTTTTGTAAACCTATGATCTGGCGATTTTTAGTAAACTTATAGAATTGTGCAACCATCACCACAATCAGTTTTAGACATTTACATCATCAAAGTTTCCTTGCCTTGTGCCTGTTTACAGGCAGTCTCTGCTGTCACCCTCACCTCTACCCCATCACTGATCTGCTTTCTGTCGTTAAAATTTGCCTTTTCTGGATATTTCATATAACTGGAATCATACGGCATGTAGTCTTTTTTTGTGTCTGGCTTCTTTCACTTAGCATTGTTTTTAAGGTTCATCCATGTTGTACTTTACTGTGTGGTTATAGTACATTTTGTTTATCTTTTCACCAGTTAATGAACACTTGGGGTGTTTCCACCTTTTGGCTATTATGAATAATGCTGCTGGACGTTTGTTTGGTGTGTTCAGTTCTCTTTAGTATACAACTAGGAGTGGAATTGTTGGGTCATATGTTTAACCTGTTGAGGAACTGCCACACTGTTTTCCATAATGGCTGCACCATTTTACATTTATTCCCACCAGCAGTGTATGTGGGTTCCAAATTCTCAGCATCCGTGTCAATACTTATTATTGCCTACCTTCTTAATTATAGTCATCCTAGTGGGTGTGAAGTGGTATCTCATTGTGGTTTTGAATTGTATTTTCCTGATGATTGATGATGTTGAGCATCTTTTCATGTGCTTATTGGCCATTATATATCGTGTGTGTGTTGGTGGGTTGGCTCTTTTAGTCTTGTTCACTTTTTAGAAGTTGGATTGTCTTCTTTTTGAGTTGTAAGAGTTCTTTATGGATTCTGGATACAGTGATACAGTTCATTTATCAGCTGTGTGATTTGCAAATATTTTCTCACAGTCTATGGTTTGTCTTTTCATTTTCTTGGTGTCTTTTGAGGAGCAAAATTGTAAGTTGTGGTGAAGTTTGATTTATCATTTTTCTTTCTTTTTTTTTTTTTTTTTTGGCCATGCCATGTGGCTTGTGGGATTTGAGTTCCCCAACCAGGGATTGAACCCAGGCCCTTGGTAGTGAAAGCACAGAGTCCTAACCACTGGACCACCAGGGAATTCCCTATCAATTTTTTTGATGGTTAATGTTTTTGGAGTTATATCTAAAAGATCTTTGCCTACCTCAAGGTCACAAAGATTTTCTCCTATTTTTTTTCTTGAAGTTTTATAGTTTTAGCTCATATATTAAGTCTTGTGATCCTTTTTTTTTTTTTCTTTGCGGTACGCGGGCCTCTCACTGTTGTGGCCTCTCCTGTTGCGGAGCACAGGCTCTGGATGCTCAGGCGCAGCGGCCATGGCTCATGGGCCCAGCTGCTCCGGGGCATGTGGGATCCTCCCGGACCGGGGCACGAACCCATGTCCCCTGCATTGGCAGGTGGACTCTCAACCACTGCGCCACCAGGGGAGCCCTTGTGATCCATTTTGAGTTAAATTTTTAATGTATGGTTTGAGGTAAAGATTTAGGGTTTTGTGTTTTTTTCTGCATATGGATAGTCAGTTATTTCAACATCATTTGATGAAAAGACTATTCTTTTCCCGTCACATTGCCTTTTTACCTTCATTAGAGATCAGCTGACCATAAATGTGAGGGTTTATTTCTGCACTCCACTGCCCTGCAGTCCCTTGCCCCGATCACACGGCTGGCTGGTCCCCAGCCGAGGGTCATGGCAGGCGTTAGGACACCTTGGGCAAGTTCTTAAAGAGAAGGTTGCAGACAGAAGCCTGGAGCACAGTAGGTCCCCACAGGAGTGCCTGATTGTTGTTGTTGGCTGCCACGGTTGGTTGTTCCTCCTCCTGCATTATTATTGTTACTCATGTGTCTTAAAGCCATGTGGGCCGCCCTGCCCTGGTGTTTGAGGGAGGTCATGGTGGGGACAGGTCACCCAAGAGAAGCAGCATCAGGAGGGGCAATCAGCCATGTGATCAACTAACCCTGGAGGTGGGGGTGAACTATGCCCCAGACCTAAACCTTTTGTATATCAGGTGCGTGTACTTTCAGAGCATTTTTACCTCCTTTATCTCACTGGAACTTTGCCATGTCCTCATAATTCTAGACTTTTGTCCTCTTTGGCAGAGGAACTAGAAATCAGGCTGATTTTGTCTCCTAGCACCTGGGCCTGCACACGGTAGGTGTTTAATAAATGCTTGTGCAGCAGGCCTTGCAGAAAACAACCCCCCTCTCCCTAGTGTACAAGCTGCTCAGACTCGGCTGCATCTTATCCCCTGGGGTGTCAGGCGGGGGTCCGGGGACTCCTGGGCCTGCCGCCACGTGATGAGGGGCCTGAGGTGTGTGCCAGGAGACTTTGGTGTGTGCTTTTGTGTTGGTGGCAGTCTAGAGACGTCTGCTCATGAGTGCTGCCGCCTGTGTCGGGTTTGCCCTTTCTGAAGTGGGGCCTTGCCGACTCTGGTTAATTGGTGCCTGAAGGAAAGAACCAAGGCAGGTGAGGGAGGACTTTTTGTGTCACCGAGGACGTCCTCTGTCACTGGGGACATTCTGGGTCCCTGGGCCCCATCACTGTCCCAAGGCAGTGAGCTTGTGCTCCGAGCCCCAGGGTCAGTGGCAGAGGGGTGGGGTGTGGGGAAAGGGCTCCACCTGCACATGGGGGTTTCACCTTCGTGCTCAGAGTCCTGCACTGTCATTGCTGGCATCATGCCGCCTGTGCCCATTCACAAAGCAGAACTAGTTCTGTGCTTCTGCTCACGTGAACTCGGTTTGGATTTTATCATTGTAAGAACTGTATAAATAAGCTGTATTTTCGGAAGTTCAGTTGTTACATTTTAGGTAAAAACAACAATAGCAAAACAGCAGAAACAAAAACCCTTTAAGCTGGCCATGGAGGGTGGGCGTCTGAGGACCTGTCTCTCTGAAGAAGCCAGTTGCTTGGGTTTAGAAGCCTGCGGTGGGCACTTGGGCCCTGTGGCCACTGGGGCTGAGGTTTGCTGTGTCGCCTGCCCTCGGGGTTTTGAGCACCCGGAGGTCCCTGCATCCTTCGCCGGGCTCCTGGTCTTTGCTGCACTCTCCTGTTGGTCAGTGGAAGAAGCCGGGCTTGTGCTGGTTAGGCTGGCCAGCCGGCTGACAGGCCTTTCATCTGGTGCCAGGAGGTCGGTCGTGGCGCGGAGGGCCCAGCTGCCCAGCATCAAAGGGGGTGTGTGTGCGCGTGTTTTCATCCTCACGGTTGGGGTGGCCTTCGCTGTGCTGACAGCACACCCTTCCACCAGCAGGGTGGGCACAGGCGGAGCTTAGCTCAGCACTGTGAGAGTGAGCCCGCCTCAAGGGGTCTTCTGCCCCCACCCGCCTGTAGACCCGCGGCGGAGCACTGGATTCAAAGAGTCCAGCAGCCCCATGCCAGTGACTTGCCCTGTGGCCTTGAGCCGGTCGCTTGCTCCTGGGCCCCTTTCAGTCCTGACTCTGTGAGTCCACGGGAGATGGCGGGGAGGGACCAAGCCCTGGTCCAGCCGAGCCTGTGTTTTTCAGGGGCCTGGCAGTTTCCTGGGAACATCCTGCACTTCCTGGATGGCCCCGCGGGCAGTGACCACTGCTGCCTGCCTTGCCTCCCAAGTCCGGTGCTGGCAGCCAGATGTTGGCACGGGGCCACATCCAGTGGGCGTTTCCCATGCGTGTTTCCGTGTGGTCAGGTACAGCCATCAGGCCTCACGTTTCTGTGTTGTCCTATAAAATGCAGGGCAGTGGTGCCACACATGCCACCCACACAGCGCTGGACTCAGGCTCAGTGAATAACAGTGGACTTGTTCAGTTCTGCCAACTGTCCCCGCATCTGCCCAGCTCCCTAGAGCTGGGGGAGTAAGGCCCAGCTGCCGCCAGGCCCACGCCCCTGCTGTTTGCAGACAAGCCAGTGGTGCGGAGCAGCCTGGGGGGGCCACTCGCTGTCTAGAAATCATGGCTGGCTCTCTCCAAGCTGGGAGGGGAGGTAGAGGCTTGGGAACGACTGACACGGGAACATCTGTCCACCCCTGTGTGTGCAGTGCTTGCAAAGAACCCATTTTCGGGCTTCCCTGGTGGCGCAGTGGTTCAGAGTCCGCCTGCCGATGCAGGGGACACGGGTTCGTGCCCCGGTCCGGGAAGATCCCACATGCCGTGGAGCGACTGGGCCCGTGAGCCATGGCCACTGAGCCTGCACGTCCGGAGCCTGTGCTCCGCAGCGGGAGAGGCCACAACAGTGAGAGGCCCGCATACCGCAAAAAAAAAAAAGGAAAAAAAAGAACCCATTTTCTCATCCTTTCATCCTACTCGGCGTTGGATTGGTTCTGGGGGCCCGGCACCCACAGAGCAGGCCTTCCGGGGGTGTCCACTGTTCTGATAACTGCCGCATTCTGTTACCTGGGTCTCCTGCCCTGTGATAGCCCTGAGTGACCAGATGCCCGCAATGCTTTAGTGGGGAATCGAAAGAAGAAATTGTATTCAGTTCAGTGCTGTAGAAAACGTGTGGTGTATGCACATATGTACATGTACAGCCAAAGTGTAACATATTGAGGAGACGTACAGGTCAGGAGCGTCCACTTGATGAACCATCACCAGGTGGGAGTGTTGAAGGAATAGAAGAGTAGCAGCCCCCAAAGCCCTTGGTGCCCCTCCCCAATCTCTGCCCCCTCTTCCCTGGGAGGCCCCCCTCTGGACTCCAGTGGAGGTGAGTTTTGCCTGTTTCTGAACTTGGTATAAACAGAAGTGGATGCTCTTGGCTGCACGTTGGTTGATGAGAGGGTGGACGCTGTCAGTGGGGCGGCAGTCGGTTTCCTGTCTCTGCTGCGTGACATCCCAGTGTCTGCCGGTGCTACCGTGAGCTCACGTGGAGGGTGCTCGGGGAGTTTCCGGTTTGGGCTGTCATGAATGATGCTGGGTGGACACTCTTGTGACTGGCTTTGGTTCCCAGGAGTCTGATTTCCTTGGGTCCATTTTTTTTTTTCACTTTTAAAAGTAATTGTGGTAATTTCCACATAACAATTACCATTTTACCCATTTTAAGTGTGCAGTTCAGAGGCATTAAGTACATTTCCACTGCTGTGTAGCCATCCGCACCATCATCCCCGTAAGTCTTCCTCTTGTGAAACTGAAGCTCTGTCCCCATTAAACAGTAACTCCCATTGCCCTCTCCCCCAGCCCCTGGCAGCCACCACTCTACTTTCTGTGTCTTGTCTTGACAATCCCAGATACCCATCTCTTTGGGTCTGTTTTCATACCTGGCAGTGGGTCTGGCACCCTCGGGTGCACGTGTGCGGAGTCCACAACTTTTACAGTGTTGTGGCGGGTTGAGCCTATTCACGCTGCCACCAGCAGAGCGTGAGTTCCAGGGGCTCTGTGTTTTCACCAGTGCTGGCTGGTGTCGTGTGTGTGTGTGTGTGTGTGTGTGTGTGTGTGTGTGTGTGTCTGCCTGCTTTATTCTGTTGGCTTTTCTCTTAAATATTAGCCATGGATGTCTTGTGGTAGTTTTATTTTATTTTATTTATTTGTTTGTTTTTAATTTTTGGCTGCGTTGGGTCTTCATTGCTGTGCATGGGCTTTATCTAGTTGCGGCGAGAGGGCGCTACTCTTTGTTGCGGTACACGGGCTTCTCATTGTCGTGGCTTCTCGTTGCAGAGCCCGGGCTCTAGGCACGCAGGCTTCAGTAGTTGTGGCACGTGGGCTCAGTAGTTGTGGCTTGCGGGCTCTTGAGCACAGGCTCAGAAGTTGTGGCATGCGGACTTGGTTGCTCCGTGGCATGTGGGATATTCCCGGGCCAGGGCTCGAACCCGTGTCCCTTGCATTGGCAGGCAGATTCTTAACCACTGTGCCACCAGGGAAGCCCCTTGTGGTAGTTTTAATTTATTTTTCCCTGATGACCAGTTAGGCTGGGCACCTTTTTGTGTGTAAATTGCCATTCATTTCTCTTCCACTTTTTGTGAGGTCTTTTGCATTAAAAAAAAATATATATTGGATTTTCTCTCTTCTCTCACTTACTTGCAGGAGTGCTTTTCTAAGTGCTTTTTAATACATTTTGAATTCTTTGGAGATTGACTGTCTGTGGCATTTATGCCAACTCTCTTAGGCAGAAATGGAATGCACTGTAGTCTGGTGGGTAGCGTCTCTGGAACCCAGGATGGGGAACCAAGCACTGGAAGCCAGGAGAAGCAGAACACAGAGCCCTGTCCTCTCTGGCCTCAGTGTCATGCTGCTGTGACAGGCATAGAGCTGACTTCACCCACCAGAGGCCCTCAGGGACCGAGTCCTGTGGTCTTGGATCCGGTTCCCGGGGTGGGGTGGAGGGGAATGTGGGGATGGCCCAGCACAGTCTGGTGTTCGCTGCAGCCA
The DNA here is from genome assembly GCF_026419965.1 of Kogia breviceps. Taxonomy (NCBI): domain Eukaryota; kingdom Metazoa; phylum Chordata; class Mammalia; order Artiodactyla; family Physeteridae; genus Kogia; species Kogia breviceps. Next base: position 56,615,173 of record NC_081323.1, read on the forward strand.
ACCAGCTGTGTCCAGGGGCTGGGAGCTGCGTGTTCTGGTGGCAGCTGGGGCCCACCTCTGTGTGTGGTGGAGGCTGTGTCCAGAAAAGGGGTGAAGCTGGGGAGGACCCCTACCCCCAAAAGAGACAGCTGCAGCACCTTCCAGGAACTCAGCAAAGCAGAGTTCTTTCTTGGTCAGAGCTGTTCTCAGCTCACTGTTCTTCCCTCCATGGGAGGGGAGGAGGTGCAAGCTTTTTACTTGCTGTGTCTGCTCTGGTAAGGCTTTCACGCGGCAGGGAGGCAGGGAGGTTTATCAGGTGTCTTGTCACCTGTGTAAAGTTCCTTTGCATAATCGGCTCCTTTTATCCTTAGGGCATCCCCAGCAGCCCTCTGTCTGTACTCTGCAGCCGGTGGTGTTCACCGAGGCCTCTGTTACAAATGGGACTCTGAGGCCCAGAGAGGTTGGGCTGCGCTGAGCCCCCCAGCCTGAGTGTGGGGAGCAGAGAAGCTATTCTGTGCAATATGTGAACATGACCCAGGTGAATCGCTGAGCTGCGTGATTACGTGATGTGGGCCCCGGGTGTCAGTCTCCTTAGACTGTTCGGGAGCAGCCTCTTAGCCCAAGGGACTGTCTCTCACCTGGTGGGGTGATCTCATGGGCCTGGAGATGCTTCCTGAGATCGGCCCTCTGAGGGCAGTGACATCCTGATCCCTGTTGGTCAGGCCCAGCTGGGGCTTAGTGGCAGCGGATGTCAGGAAGCTGGTAACCGGGAATATCTGTGCTGTGGTAAAATGAGAAGAATTTTTGGCCAGTGGAATCAATGAACTGTTCCCAGACTTCTCACCTTCCCCGCTCCCCTCCACCCAAGTGGGAATGACAGAGGCAGCTGAGCGAAGCCACACCGGGTGCCCAGGTTCCAGGGCCACCTGTGTTTCTTAGGGGCCCCAGGGTGTCTTTGTCCATATCACGGTTTACCCGGCAGGGGCGGGTATCCTGATTTATAATAAGAAATACAAATTTGGTCTTCATCCGTTTCTGGCACAGAACTCCTCAAACCCTTGGAATTTCCTAAGGGATCAGTGATAAAGTGAAATGGGTGTCTTTTGATATTCGTAACAGATCCCTTTCAACCACACCTGAGTTTATACTAATGAGGTGACTTTTGGAAAGCACCTGAGGATGGGGGCTAGTTGCGGGTGAAGCCAGCCATGAGCTTAGAGGGCTGGAGATTGAGATGATGGCCAGTGGCCAGTGATGTAATCGGTTTTATCTATGTAATGAAGCCTCCACAAAGACTCAGAGGGGCCAGGTTTGGAGCGCTTCTCAGTTGGTGAACAATGTGGAGGTACTGGGAGGGTGGCACACTCGGAGGGCATGGAATCTCCGCAGCCCTTCCCACGTGCCTTGCCCTGTGCATCCCTTCCATCCAGCTGTTCCTGAGTTGTATCCTTTTGTAATAAACTGATAATTTAGTAAGTGAACTGTTTTCCTGAGTTCTGTGAGACACTCTAGAAAATTAATTGGACCCGAGAAAGGGGTCCTGGGAACCTTTGATTTATAGCTGGTTGGTCAGAAGCATAGGTGATCACCTGAACTTGTGATTGGCATCTGAAGAGGGGTAGGGGTTTGCGGTCATATGGGCTGAGCCCTTATCTTGTGGGATCTGACAGTGTCAACTGTGTCTAGGTACATGGTGTCAGGATTGAACTAAGTTTGTAGACCACCCAGGCAGTGTTGGCTGAGAATTGGACAATTGCCTGGTGGGTTGAAAACACTGGCTGGGCTGGCATCGTGGACGCAGCTCTGGGTCAGCATGGGTTGTCAATGAGGACACCACCTCTCACTGGTAGTGTGGCTTGAGCAGTTCCTTGACCTCTCTGTTCCTCAGTTTCCATGACTGTCACATAGGAATAAAGGTGTCATTCATCCACCTTCATTGGGCTCCTGCTGTGTCCGGGCCAGGGTGGTGATTACTGGGCTTGTTGGGATCAACACCATGCAGAGAGTTGGGCAAAGGCCTGCCAGGAGGGCATGGGAGGCCTCCGGGGAGTTGCTAGGCAGGAGCAACCCATTGGGCCAGAGGGGATGGAGAGAGCTCTGGGGTCCGGGACAGGGTGGGGAGATGGTGCGGTGGGGTGGGCAGCACAGAGCAGAATAAGAGTCTGCAGAGTGATGAGCCGGAGCCTAGCCCATGGGTTAGCAAGGCATGTTTGCCCTTGAGGATAACATCAGTGTCCCTGGTCCAGAGTGTCTGGAGTGTGAGGGAGGGAGCCTGGGTTACCTGAAGCTGCGCTGGAAAGGGCACTGCGATCCCGTGTTCCCGAGTCGTGGGGTTTCTGGGGATGTGGGCATCCTGTCTCCAGGATGCACAGTCCTGCTTCTGGGTCGAGGAGAGGTGAGGGTCATCTGCATGGAGGTCCCTCCGTGTTCTGCATGCTGGGGGTGCTGAACAAAGGCCTCTCTGAGCACATGGAGGTCTGAGCAATGCACGGGGTGAGCCAAGGACAGTTGGGGTGTGAAAGTGTGGGCAGAGGGTCAGCCTGCAGAGACCTCGAGGCCAGAGGCACTGCTGTGTAGGAAGGACTTGGAAGGAAGGTGGGCTGCTGCTGAGACTGGAGGTGGGAGGTGAGGGGCTCAGGCCTGTGAACCCCTGAGGAGTCGGGGTGTGGGCGGGAGCTCTGAAGGGGTCCTGTGCAGACATCCCATTTGCGTTTTTGTTTGTTTGTTTTTTGGGTTTTTTTTTTTTTTTTTGCACTATGCGGGCCTCTCACTGCTGTGGCCTCTCCCGTTGCGGAGCACAGGCTCCGGACGCGCAGGCTCAGTGGCCATGGCTCACGGGCCCAGCCGCTCCGCGGCATGTGGGATCTTCCTGGACTGGGGCACGAACCTGTGTCCCCTGCATCGGCAGGCGGACTCTCAACCACTGCACCACCAGGGAAGCCCCCATTTGCATTTTAAGGGACCACCTGGAATGGCATCTAGTTTGAGGATGCCCTGCTGCAGGAGCTCCACCTCTGACGATGGCTCTTCACTCAGCTCTTGGGGGAACCAGGAGTTGATGAAGCCATGGAGCTGCCCTGTGGCTGTGGTGGTCGTAGTGGTGGCTGTCCCCCCAGGGATGCTGGGTGGCACTTGTCCTGCCCAGCTTCTTTCTGTTGTGGGTGTTTCAGAGGTTGGGAGATTTGGGTAAATCAGGCAGGATCACCTCCCAAAGGCCCCACCTCCTAACACCATCACATTGGGGCTTAGGTTTCAACATGTGAATTTTGGAGGACACGAACATTCACTCTATAGCAGGGTTCCAGACTCTGGTCTCTTGATAAACTCAGGTTTTAATAGAACTCTGGGGCTTCCCTGGTGGCACAGTGGTTAAGAATCCGCCTGCCAATGCAGGGGACATGGGTTTGAGCCCTGGTCCAGGAAGATCCCACATGCTGCAGAGAAACTAAGCCCATTCACCACAACTGCTGAGCCCGCGTGCCACAACTACTGAAGCCCGTTCACCTAGAGCCCATGCTCTGCAACAACAGAAGCCACCGCAATGAAAAGCCAGTGCACCACAATGAAGAGTAGCCCCTGCTCGCCACAACTAGAGAAAAGCCCACGCGCAGTAACGAAGGCCCAATGCAGCCAAAAATAAAAATAAATAATAAATAAATTATTTTTTTTTTAAAAAAGAACTCTGGGTGCATAGCCAGTGTTCTTGGGGAGAACACTGAGGGCATGGTTTACTGTTCCCGCTCTCTCCCTGCCTCCTTGGAGATTCCTGTTTGGCATGGATCCTGCCTGACCCTTTCTTTCCCCTAGAGTCCATCTGTGCTCTCTATGCTGACCAACACTTTGCCTTTTGACTCTGATCCCAGGGAGATCTTTGCGTGTCCTGGCACCTGGCTCTTTAGCAGGGTTAGTTCATTTAAGCAACTAGAATGTTTCCAGTTTTCGGTTGTAAATGATGATCGTCACACACATGTGCAACAGCTAGACGTGTAAAAGTGGAACACACAAAACAGAAAGGAACCCCCAAAGTCTGCTCGACTGGCTCTGTGGCCCGTGAGGAAGGGGCAGCACCTCTCTGCCTCCACCTCCACAGGCCGTCACAGAAACAGCCTTGATTTTCCTCATCCTGGAAGATGATGAACACGTGTCTGCTTTACACCTGACTTGTCCTTCCATACAGCCGAGTTGAAGGGACACTGGGAGCCTCCCGGGAAGGGCGCTCTTGGTCTTTGTTTTGGTGGCTGTTCATCTGTTTGTCATCCAGGTCACTGGGACACCCATAAGTAGGGCAGAGTCTGAATCCCTCGGGCAGAGAGGAGGTGAGCTGTCTGAGCCCGAGTGTCCCTTGGCTGCGACAGCAGAGAGGGGACAGAGACATGGATTTGTTTTAGCCGTAATTTTAAAAAATTAAAGTATAGTTGATGTGACAAATAACAAATGCTGGAGGTGGGTGTGGAGAAGTGGGAGCCCTCTTGCACTGTTGCTGGGAATGTAAATTGGTCCAGCTACTATGGAAAGCAATGTGGAGGTTCCTTAAAAAACTAAAAATAGAGATGCCATATGATCCAGTGATCCCACTCCTGGGCATATATCCAGAGAAAACTCTAATTTGAAAAGATACATGCACCCCAGTGTTCATAGCAGCACTATTTACAATACCCAAGACATGGAAGCAACCTAAATGTCTCTTGACAGATGAATGGATAAAGAAGGTGTGGAACATATATACAATGGAATATTACTCAGCCATACAAAAAGAATGAAGTAATGCCATTTGCAGCAACATGGATGGACCTAGAGATTATCACATTGAGGTATAAAAACAAATACTAATTATCACTAATATGTGGAATCTAAAATATGACACAAATGAACTTATCTACGAAACAGAAACAGACTTACAGACATAGAAAACAAACTTATGTGGGGCTTCCCTGGTGGCACAGTGGTTGAGAATCCGCCTGCCGATGCAGGAGACACGGGTTCGTGCCCCGGTCCGGGAAGATCCCACATGCTGCGGAGTGGCTGGGCCCATGAGCCATGGCCACTGAACCTGCGCGTCTGGAGCCTGTGCTCCACAGCGGGAGAGGCCATGGCGGTGGGAGGCCCGCGTACCGCAAAAAAAAAAGAAAAAAACTTATGGTTACCAAAGGGGAAATTGGTGGGGGGGATAAATCAAGAGTTTGGGATTGGCAAATGCAAGCTAATGTGTATAAAATAGAAAAACAACAAGGTCCTACTGTATAGCACAGGGAACTATATTCAATATCTTGTAATAAACTGTAATGGAAAAGAAAAAAGTAAGATGGGTGAAAGCAAAAAATATATATGTATTTATAAATATATAAATAGATAGTTGATATACAATGTTAGTTTTGTACTGTTGATACATAGTGATTTGACACTTGCATACATTATGACAAGTCTAATAACCATCTGTTCCTGTACAAAGTTATTACGATATTATTGACCGTATTCCTTATGCTGTACATTACATCACCATGACTTATTTATTTTATAACTGGAGGTTTGTGCCTCTTGATCCTCTTCACCTATTTCACTCAGCCCCCTCCCTCTGCCAACCACCTGTTTGTTCTCTGTATCTATGAGTCTGGTTTTGTTTTGTTTGTTTGGTTTTGTGTTTTACATTGCACACTTAAGTGAGTGCATGTGGTATTTGTCTTTCTCTGACTCATTTCACTTGGCATAATATCCTCTAGGTCCATTCATGTTGTTGCAAATTGCAAGATTGCATTTTATTTATGGTCCAGTACTCTTCTGTTTTATATATATATATATATATATATATATCTCACATCTTCTTTATCCATTCATCTATTGACAACACTTAGGTTGCCTTCATACCTTGGCTATTATAAATAATGCCACAGTGAACATCAGGATGCATGTATCTTTTTGAATTAGTGTTTTTATTTCCTTTGGGTAAATACCCAGAAGTGGGATGGCTAGATAATATGGCAGTTCTATTTTTAATTTTTTAAGGAACCCGCATACTAGCCATAAAGTTTGAGGATGGCTCCTCTGAGGCCCTGGAGTACTGGAGTGGGTTGTGCCAGGTAGCTGGGGCTTCTAGGTCAAAATCAGGACCCGTGTCCTCTGGCAGGCCCTCTGGAAGGATTTCACAATTGAGATGCCCTTCTCACATGGCTCATTATGTGTGACCGGCAGTGACACCACTGACTGCCGTCCCCTGTCTGTCCCTGGTGCTGTGGTACAGGGAGGTGCCCAGCATGGGATTAAGACACACGATGCGGCTTCCCTGGTGGCGCAGTGGTTAAGAGTCCGCCTGCCAGGGTGGGGGACGCAGTTCGAGCCCTGGTCTGGGAGAATCTCACGTGCCGCAGAGCACCTAGGCCTGTGCACCACAACTGCTGTGTCTGCGCTCTGGACCCGTGAGCCACAACTACCAAGGCCTGCACCTGGAGCCCGTGCTCTGCAACAGGAGAGGCTACCACAATGAGAAACTGTGCTGTGGCAAAGAGTAGCCCCCGCTCGCCACAACTAAAGAAAGCCCGTGCGCAGCAGCAAAGACCCAACGCAGCCAAGAATAAATAAATAAGTTAATTAATTAATTATTTTTTTAAAAAAAGACACGGTGGGCTTGGTGTCGTCAGGTTTGAGCTGTGGCTCCATCACTAGCTTGGTGATCTCTGACCTCAGTTTCCCACATGGAAAGTGGGGGCAGGTTCCATCCCCTCTCAATGGGTTCTGTGGGGAACCCAGGCTGGGGCACTGACTCGGGGGCATGGAAGAAGAGCCTAGGGGCTGTGAGGGTGATTTCTCTTCTCTTCCCATCTCCAGGTCTTCCTTTTTGTTTCTCCCCCTCGGTTGTCTTGTCTTTCTCTTTCCCTCTCTCCTCTTCATAGCCCTGCCTGCTCCTCTTGGTTCCAAAGTGTGCACACACAGATGCATATGCATGCACACAACACATGTACACCATATACATGTGTACATGACAGATGCATGCACACACACACACCACGCACATTTAGATATACTCAAACCTATCCACACATGCACGATACACCTGTACACACACACAGGCACACACCTGAGAGCTGCTGCCAGTTCCCTAGGATGCACATTCCTCCTTTAAAAGTTCCTTTCGTGGGCTTCTCTGGTGGCGCAGTGGTTGAGAATCCGCCTGCCAATGCAGGGGACACGGGTTCGTGCCCCAGTCCGGGAAGATCCCACATGCCGCGGAGCGGCTAGGTCCGTGAGCCATGGCCACTGAGCCTGCACGTCCGGAGCCTGTGCTCCGCAGCGGGAGAGGCCACAACAGTGAGAGGCCCGCATACAAAAAAAAAAAAAGTTCCTTTCGTTAGAATGTGAGCACTTAGGGCTTCCCTGGTGGCGCTGTGGTTAAGAATCCACCTGCCAATGCAGGAGACACGCGTTCGAGCCCTGGTCCAGGAAGATCCCACATGCAGTGGAGCAACTAAGCCCGTGCGCCACAACTACTGAGCCTGCACTCTAGAGCCCGTGAGTCACAACTACTGAGCCCATGTGCCACAACTACTGGAGCCCATGCACCTAGAGCCCGTGCTCCACAGCAAAGAGAAGCCACTGCAATGAGAAGCCTGCGCACCGCAACGAAGAGTAGCCCCCATTTACCGCAACTAGAGAAAGCCCGTGTGCCCCAACAAAGACCCAACACAACCAATAAATAAATAAAAATAAATAAATTTTCAAGAAGTGTGAGCATTTAAAAACATACAGGAAAATACAGAGAGTAATATAGGGAATACCCTCCATTCAGAGTCCACAGTTAACATTTTTCATATTGTGGACTCAGGCATGTCCTCCCCACGTTGGTTTCTTCCTCCTCCAAGGTCCCACCGTCAGCGCTGTGGGACTGTGTTGTGATATGTTTTCACGTCCTCCGTGTTTGAGTTGTGTTGATTCTGCACCTGCTCTGTGCTGATACTCGGAGACCCCACTCCCTCCTTTACCTGATGTTTGGTTCCATCCTGTCACTGCCACGGTGTGTTGGACCATTTCCTTATCAAGCATGTGAGGTGTTTCCAACTTTTTATGCTTGAAAGTCTTTTATTGGTCCCTATATTGTATGCAACCAAAATATGTACATAGATTGAAATTAGAATCAAAAGGGAGAATTTTTCTCCTTGTTTGAGTGGTCATTACAAATATCCAGTTGGTCAAAACATCACAAATATTACAGTTTTTATAAATAACAAACATAAATACTAAAAAAAAAAAAATGAACATATATCTCTTAAGTCAGTGGATAGGCTGCTTTCCCCCCAGTTAATTCATGTAGTCTCAGTTGAATAGAACCTGTTGCTGGAATGAGATGGCTCAGCAGCACTTCTAGTTCTGTTTTTCATTTTAAGTTAAGAAACTTTGTTCACGTAAATAAAGTAGATGGAAACTAACAGGGGTTTGATTTAGTAATAGCATCTAATTCCAAGTTATTTGCCCAAAAAATAGAAAGATCACATAAAGATCTAATACCAAAAAAAATTGTTGATGATTTACCAGCTGACAACTGAAGTGCTTCCAGTTCATAAGAACAGCCTTGTTGAGGTATAATTCACATGCTACAAACGTCACCCTTTTAAAATGTACAATCCAGTGGTTTTTCCAGAACGTGGTTCCAGTTTTGTGATTTTATGGTCACTGCTCTAACATCCTTGTCCCATGTCTCCAGTCTTTTTTTTTTTTTTTTGGCTGTGTTGGGTCCTCGTTGCTGCGCGCGGGCATACTCTTCGTTTCATTGCACGGGCTTCTCATTGCAGTGGCTTCTCTTGTTGCAGAGCATGGGTTCTAGGTGCGTGGGCTCAGTAGTTTTGGCTCACGGGCTCTAGAGCGCAGGCTCAGTAGTTGTGGTGCACGGGCTTAGTTGCTCCACGGCAGGTGGGATCTTCCCAGACCAGGGCTTGAACGCGTGTCCCGTGCATTGGCAGGCGGATTCTTCGACTGTGCCACCAGGGAAGTCCCCCTCCAGTCATTTTAAAATAATTTTTATTGTTTTAAAGCAATACACGTTAGGGAATTCCCTGGTGGTCCAGTGGTTAGGACTCTGCCCTTTCACTGCCAAGAGTTCATGTTTGATTCCTGGTCCAGGAACTAAGATCCCACAAGCCTCGAGGTGTGGCCAAACATTAAAAAAAAAAAAAAAAGCAATACACATTAATTTAGAAAAGAAACAGTTAAAGCCTCCCCCCCAAAAAACCTAGCCCCCCCCAAAAAAAAAACCCCTCATCCGTTGCCTCTTAATCCGGAGGTTTCCGTTTGTAGCATTTATACCTCTGAAGTTATTAAAGCTTAAAACTACACTAAGACGTGCAGGCCTCCTGTGAATGGTCAGGTTGTGGAAAGAGCTGGGGAGAAGAATAAAGCAGGGAAGGGGGCTGGGAGTGGGGGGTCAGCAGGCAGGGTGGGAGGGCGGAAGTTGTAAATTTTAAAAAGAATGATCAGAAGAGGCCTTGCTCAGGAGGACACATGAGGTCTAAGGATCAAGGCAGACTCTTGGGGAAGAACTTCATAAGCAGAGGAAACAGCAAGTACAGAGACCCTGGGGGATGGGCGGGGTTGACAGGGTCCACCGCAGGCCATGGGGAGGAGTCTGGGACTTGTTTTGGTGTGATTAGGGAGGCATCAGAAGGCCCCTCATTATGAGCACTGGAATGTGGGAAACAGCCTTTGGGGCTGTGGAAGTGGGGAGACCGGGGAGTGGATTGCAGGACTCCAGCAGTAGGTGGTGGTGGCGTTGAGCAGTGTGGTGGCCACAGAAAAATGTTATTTTCAGGAGCCCAGAGAGGGTCACTCAGACTGGATTTCGAAGCCCATCATGTTAGTTATCTCTTGCTGAGTAACAAATTCAAAATTTAGCCATTTATGACAATAAATGCTTATTATCACGGTTTCTGTGGGTCAGGAATTTGGGAGTGGCTTCGCTGGGTGGTTCTGATTCAGGGTCTCTCTCCCCTGAGGTTGCCGTCAGCCAGGCTACAAGGTCTGATTCCCACGTGGTTCCCTCGCAGGGCTGGCAGGTTGGTGCTGGCCAATGGCTGGAGGCCTCAGTTTGTCACTACATGGACCCCTTCATGGGGCTGTTTGAGTGTCCAGCATGGCAGCCGGCTTCCTCTCCCAGAGCCTTGGAAGTCCCACTCCGTCAATTCCACAGTGTCCTGCTGGTTACACAGGTCAGCCCTGTTCAGTCTGGGAAGTCTCCCCAGAGACATGAATACCAGGAGGAGAGAACATGGGGCCTTCTTAGAGGAGAGCCTCCTCACCTACTTTCTGCTTCTGGAGCAGAAATTCTGGAGGTTTGTTGGACATAATGTGATTGGGACTTGGGGTCCCCCAGGGGGAGGCTGGAGCAGGATTTTCCGGGCCAGGGGCCTGTCTATGCCTGGAGGGCTTTGCAAGGATGGCTGGGTCCCAGTCCTGTTTCCATCTCGCCTGGAACCTTCCCTCCAGACCAGTGCTGCGTGGCCTCTGGATCCACCTCAGGGCCTGTGAGCAGCGTGGAGGTCCTGGCAGGGCGGGGCCCAGGCAGCCGCTGGGCTTCCATGCACCCTCTGTCACATGCCACTGCGGCCCTGACTTGTCACAGAGCCTAGTGTGTGTGAGACTTTGCTTGTCGGCTGTGCTGTGTGTCATTGTCACGGCCTCATCATAGTCCTGGCAGATCAGGTGGCTCCAAGCTGGCTTCTCCCAGAGCTCCCAGCTGACACCCCTCTCACCTGCCCTGTGATTTGGGCTCAAGGTTGGATGGGCCACAGGCCCACCTATCCAGAGACAGGTCCAGAGACCACCTGTGCCCCACCCCAATAGGGCCAATGTGGGAACAACCACCTTTTTAAAGCCTTTGCATATTAAAATCCACTGATGCTCTCAGTGCGGTAGACAGGACTGAGTGCAAATCCCAGGTGATTTTGGAAGGGCCCAGGTGCTTCCCTGTATCACACTTAGTCTTTTTATTCTGATAAGTGCACCATGAGTGGTTCATATTCAGTGAAAAGATCTAACATGGAGCAGAACGTCTGGGCTTTTGTCCATGATGCACCTGCTCCCGACTGACTTCTCAGCAGCTTTTTGGGTGCGTCCTTTTGACCATTCTCTGTGTACTCACAACTTGCATTATGCACACCTAAATGTGTACAGTTAACCTCTCAAAAGGGGTTTTGGAATGCATCCAGCGAATATTCCATGACCATCTTCCTGTGTCAGTATCCAGGTCTGTTTGACGCTCTTTAGCAGCTATTATATGGTGTTCCATAAAATCAGGAGTATTGTATTTATTTAACTAGTCACCACTGTATTCTTTTTCTCTCACTGCAGTTGGCTCTGTCTGGTTCCTGGTCCACACGTGGGTTGGGGTTACGCCCTGGCCTGATATGTCCTGGTTATGTTCCCTACAGTCAAGAGCCACCAGGCTGTTCTCCTGGTTCTGGGCCTCCCGGCCTAGGCAGCCAAGGCTGTGTCCCGCGTAACTGGGGTTGTGGTTCTCAGGAAGGGCACATAGATCCATGCAGGGCACCCACCAAAGCTCAAGGGACCCAGAATTCCCTCTGATCCACAAAATTCACAGGGCCTTCTGGTTACCTGGCCTTTCTCTGTGCCAGAGAGAAACGGGGGACAGTGGGCAAGTATTAGATCAGGAAGCTTGGGGGAGGCAGTACTTCTAGTGTTTCCCCAGCAAGGCTGTGAGCTCAGTTTTTTGAAGCTGACCCATGTCCGATGCCTTGTAGCCATCTATTTTTACAAGAAACGTGAATTTAGTGCCTAAGTGTGCCAGGGACGTATAGCCTCAGTCCTCATGGAGGGGAGTCAGACAGAAATGAAATAATTCAGGTACACACAGTTTTAAACTGTGGTCAGCACTGAGGTGAAAAAGTACTCAGGGCTCGGATTTGGAGTGGGGAGGCTGATTTAGTCTGGGGGTCAGAGAAAGTGTATTCGTTTCCTATGGCCGCTGTAACGAAGTGCCACAAACAGGGTGATTTAAAACAACAGAATTTATTCTCATAGTTCTGGAGGCCAGAAGTCCAGAATTGAGTTGTCCACAGGCTTGGTTCCTTCTGAGGCCTCTAGGGGAGGCTCCTCCCCACCTCTCCCAGCTTCTGGAGGCCCGAGGCACTCCTTGATTGTAGCCGCATCACTCCAATCTCTGCCTCTGTTGTCAGACAGCTTTCTTCCCTTTGTGTGTGTCTGTGGCCACATCTCCCTCTTTCTCTTATGGAGACACTGGTCACTGGGTTTAGGGGCCCCCATCCAGTCTGACTCCTGTAAACTGGATTCCACCTGCAAAGTCCCTATTTCCATACAGGGTCACAGGTGCCAGGGGTGAGGACTGGGACATGTCCTTGTAGGGGACGCAGTTCAACCTGCTGCAGAAGGAAGTGATATTGGAGCGGGGGTCTGGATGAGTCCAGGAGTGGGGAGGAGAGGCCCCGGGCCAGGTGGAGGGGCTGAGGCTGTGTCTGGAGCTGGCCTTTCTCAGGCTGAGCTTCTCAGCCATGAGATGCTCCCATTGGGCTGTATTGAGCCTCATCGTCTACAATTGTGTTTCCTTTTTTAACCAGGAAATTACTTTGCCTCCCACTTTTTCATGGGAGGTGAGAAATTCGACACCCCCCACCCTGAAGGTTACCTCTTTGGAGAGAACATGGATCTGAACTTCCTGGGCAATCGCCCAGTCCAGGTGGGTCTCGGTGGGGCTGGGCACATGGGCAGTGGTGGCAAGGCCCCTGGCTGCAAGCAGGCACCGAGTCTCCCCAGAAGGGGTGGAGGTCCATCTGGACGTGTGCATGTGATGATGTGTGTGTGAGACCTGTCCCCCCTTAGAGGCTGGATGGCTGAGGGTTGGTCCCTGGGGTACAGAGCAGCTGCTACTGAACCTGGTGCATCCAGACTGTGGGGCTGAGGAAGGCTCTGGATTTCATCCCAGGCCTCTTGGATGACTGTCTTTAAAAAGAGAAAAGAACATCCACATTCCATAGAGCAGTGGGCAGGAGATGTGATCCAAAGCAGAAACGCAAACGGCCAGGACCGTTTTTTACAAGTTCGCCCTCACTAGTCACCAGAGGAGTGCACTTCATACACTGCTGTCCCTTCGTTCAACGCACATTTGGCACCTGCTGTGTACCTAGGACTCTTCCAGGGGCTGGAAGGACAGACCCTGCCCTGTTTAGTATGTGGGGTGCAGGCAATAAAGAAGGGAACGTTTGATGGATGGAGGCTAAAGAGAGAGAGAGGGCTGTGGGGGATTGCTGAGCGGGGGCCTGGTTTTGCATCTTGAGATAATGGGTCCCCTGCGTGGCCAAGGGCCCAGGCAGGAGGCCCTCTCTCTCAGGAGACACTGGACTCTGTCCCCTAAGGCTGCTGAGTCCTGGGCCTGGTGGGGGGTGGTATCCCCTGGACCAGGGGTCTCCAGGCTGTTTTAGCTGTAGAGCAGCTGGTTGACATGAAGTCTTGGTCCTTTAACTGGCCCGGGGCCCAGAGTGCTGGTTCCCCACCCACGGGACCAGTGGGGCTTCCACGTTGTACTGAGCTGCCCACCCTCCCGAGTTTGTGACAGCAGGAGCAGAACCTGCCTTCCACGTCTTTGCAGCCTTGGCTCAGACCCAGGGCCTGTCTCTGCAGTCCACCTGTAGATCTGTTGTCTTGTGTCACTTTCTCCTTCAGACTATCGTAGAGTCACCTGCAGTTGTGAGAAGTGATGGAGAGACCCCGGGTGTCCTTTACCCGGCTTCCCAGTGACAACATCTGCTAAGACTCAGTGCATTGTCACCAGCAGGAGACTGACCCCATGCCCAAGCCTTCCAGACACCACCAGTTTTACAGCACCCGTGTGTGTGTGCGTGTGCATGCGTGCCTGTGTGAGCGCAAGTCCCTTCCGAAATCTGTATTGACCATTGTCCTCGTGTGGAGAGCCTGCCTTGTTCAGGGCAGCAGTGAGACGGCAGGTCCCACCTCCAGGAACGTGGCCTGAGAGCCCCAACCCTAACCTCTGCCCCGGGGATCCAGCTGAGGGTCCTTTCTGCAACTGGGGACCCAGAATCCTCAGGGCAGTTCCAGTCCCGACTCTCCCACATGCTGGCCGTGTTGCCTGTGGTTTCCTTGGATGTGGATGAAGGGAGTGCAGTCCTGTGGTTAGCGCGAGGGCCCAAGATGACCAGGCAGGGTTGTGACCATTGCTCTGATGAAGCCCTGTTTTCCCTCTGCTGCCATGCCCTGGAGGTTACCTGAAATTGCTCTTTCCCTCCTAGTTTCCTTACGTCACCCCTGCCCCCCATGAGCCCGTGAAGACACTGAGGAGCCTGGTGAACATCCGCAAAGACTCCCTCCGGCTCGTGAGGTAATAACCCTTCCCCGCCGCCCTGTGCCACGCTGTGGCCCCCCATGGGCCCCCTGGTGCTTGGGAGGGAGTGGCCCTGGGCCCTACTCCCCCTTGTGTAGAGTCAGGACTCGGATTCCAGAGCTGCCCCTGGGGGAGGGTGGGGAGGGGAGGGGCCCACAGGTTCTGCCTGTGGAACTCCAGCCGATAAGCTGGGCCTCAGCCTGGCGCCTGTGCCCCAGGGGCATTGGGCTGGGTCTGGAGACAGTCTTGGTTGTCACAGCTGGGGGTGGGCAAGGGAGGTGCTACTGGCATCTGGCAGGCAGGGACCAGGGATGCCACTCAGCACCCTACAGTGCTCAGCACACCCCCACTGCCATGAGCAGTCCAACCGGCACGTCATTGGGCTGAGAAACCACCTCAAACCTGGAAGACTTGAGGGATCGGGGCCATTTCTAAACCCAGAGGACTAGTCTCCCTTTCTGCGTGCAGGAGACAAGGGAAGGAGGACCCTGCGTTGTTGGGCCTTGTTGTCCAAACAGGGAACGGCCTCCATGTTCCTAGGGAGGTGGGATGCAGCCAGGCAGCTGACTCTGGGGCCCCCGCGGGGGCGGGGGTGCTGTATGGGGTGGGGATACCCTCGCAGGCACAGCCCCTGACCTGCCCTGTTCCTCTGTCTCCCTGGCAGATACAAGGACGGTGCTGACAGCCCCACTGAGGACAGTGAGAAGCCCCGAGTCCTCTACAGCCTGGAGTTCACCTTCGATGCCGACGCCCGGGTGGCCATCACCATCTACTGCCAGGCAGTGGAGGAGTTCCTGAATGGGACGGCTGCGTGAGTCCCCATGGGGCCTGGCAGGCCCAGTGGTTCTGCTTCTGTCTGTATTGTGTATTTGAACTTTCGGAGCTTTGATTTGAAATAGGGCTCTGCTGGCCCCCACAGTTTGAAATCTGCAACTTCAGCACGACCACGGCAGGCCTGCCTCCAGGCTGCAAGTCCAGACCCAGGCAGGATGGGCAGAAACGCACCCACTTCTGTTCTGTTGGAGGAAACCCCTCGGAGGCCAGATTTGATCTGGGGGTGGAGTGGTGGCTGAGAGCTCGGGCTGTGAGTCCCTGTTCGTGTAAGAGCAGCCCCTCCCCCAGTGTCAGTCTCAGGCCAGACGTGCCAAGGCCCTCAAGAGTGTCCTTTGTCCTAGAGACTGAGTGAGGCCCCAGGGACAGCAGGTGTGGGGTGGTGGGTGAGGGTCCTGGGTTGGATTCCTGCGGGAGATGCCAGAGCTTACCGGGATTTAAAATGTGTGTGCTGCTTGACTCAGCCATTCCTTTCCTGGGAATTTATCTTGGGGACATGCTTGCATGTGTGGTTAAGATGCGTGCAGAGGAGAGTCCTGGAAGCTTTGTTTGGAATAGCAAGATGTTGGCGACCACCTGGTGTCCACCAGTGGGGACCTGGTTGAATCAATTAGAGTAAAACCGCTATGGAACCCATGCAGTGTCCCAAGAACATGGCACCTCCATCTGTGATGACTGTGGGACAGCTTCAGGCACACGAGTGGTCGGAGCAGAGTGTAGGTGGACTGCTGTTTGAATATTAAAGAAGAAACACCCGCTCATACAGGCGTGATTATGCCTCAGCTTTCCCAGGAGTGACACGGGTTGTGGACGGGGCAGAGAAGCAGGTGGCTGGGAGCACAGATGAGGCCGGGGCTGGGGGTCACTTTGCACTGTGCATTTTTGTACTGTATTCATTCAAAAATGTCAACAAACCATAAAAGCCAAATGGAAAGGTATAGCCAGGTCTGGAAAGGTAGCAGTAATTGGGCAGGTGTGGGCTCTGTGAGAATGGGACGCGGCAGAGCGTTTGTCTCACTGTCCTTTCTCTCTCGGCCCCTTCAGGTACACCCCCAAGAGCCCGGCCCTGCAGTCCGAGACTGTCCACTACAAGCGGGGGGTGAGCCAGCAGTTCTCCCTGCCCTCCTTCAAGATAGACTTCTCGGAGTGGAAGGATGATGAGGTAACATCTTGACTGGGCCCCGCTTTCCCCTGGCCCCTCCCCAAGTTCCTTCCCTTGGAGGGGGGCAAGCACAGTGGGACCTGTTCACTTAGATTCCTCACGTGGTTGATAAGTGTCAGGAATGGCTGCTGACCAAGGTCTGTGTGCCCAGTCAGGGTACCTGGACTGTGGATTGCGGTCAGTGTAGGCATTGGCTGGACTGGATGATCGTGGCCAGATGGAGCAGCAGCATTTAGAAGCTCCGTATGGGCTCTGGTATGCTTGTCAGGGCCACGGGGCTGCAGCGTGGCAGGATGCCTCCCACCCAGTGGTTCCGTAGCTAAGGACAGTGATTTACACGAAGTCCAGGGTGCTCACTGCAGCTCTGTCTGTAATAGTAAATTGGAAACAATCTACATGTCTGTTACGGAGGTGTTGCTTGGTTCATTGACATCATGGGAACCCCCTGTATATATAATGGCACCATAGTCCAGCTCCATTCTGGGATGTCATGAGCCTTAAAGTAGCTGACAGAGCTTATGTCTGCTGTACATGCTGATGTGATGTGGAAGCACCTCCTGGGCTTGGAGAAGAGCATATTACAGACAAATACCATGTAATCGCACATATGTGACAGCCACAGATGTGCACAAGACCACTTCTGCAGGTACATAATCCTTGAGGAAAAGCCAGAGAAGATTCCCCGTCAAGCTGAAGACAGTGGTTATATCTGCAAAGGAGCTTGGTATAAGGGAGACACACACATACACGCTACATGTGTACAGTGTGAGAATCAATACTGTGTATACCCCTGAATTATTATTTTTTTTTTTTTTAAACTAGGTTATTAAGGTAGAATTTATATATCATAAAACTCACCCATTTTAAGTGTTCAGTGATTTTTAGTAAATCTGTGATCACAGCCATCATCACAGTCCAGTTTTAGGATGTTTCTATCCTCCTGATAGGATACCTCATGCCCTTTACAGTAAATCCCTGTTCCTGCCCCAGCCCATGGCACTAATCTGCTTTCTGTTTTCCTGGATTTACCTGTTCTGGAGATTTCATGTGGATGGAACCGTACAGTATGTGGCCTTTCATGTCTGGCTTCTTTGACTTAGCTGAATTCTCTAGTTTTTTTTGACAGAGGGTAGTCACGTATTATGTTACTGAAATACATGAGTGAGAAGGATTGGAGGTAGCAGGGCATGGTGTGGTGTGGGAATTGCCAGGAAGGTTCTGGATCATGGGTGTGTCAGACGGTGAAGGCCACGCCCTGGTAGTTACTCCCGGCCGCGTGTGCTTGCTGGTCAGGGCGCTTTGATGTTGAGCAACAGGAGCCCCCTCTGTTTTACCACGTGAGAAAGACAGGTCTTCTGGAAGCCAGGTGGGGCCGTCGAAGTCAAAGGCCAAGCTGAATAGCAGTCCTGGGAGCCCCTGCCCACAGCCCCGTGCCATCAGGATGGTTCTGTCCCTGTGTGCACACATTCCCGGTTTAGATGTGCGGCAGGTGCATCTGGTCCCACCCACCCTCCTGTGAATGGGGAGGGGCAGCTCCTCAAGGGCAGAGGGGCTGGTGGGAGGGCAGGTGAGTGTGTCCCCCCACCTATGGTGACTGCGGGGCGTCTGGGCTGAGGCTGCACCTCAGCTTGGTGACCTCTGAAATAGCCGTCTTGGCATTTTGGCCCTGAAACATCCCCTGTGCATTTGCAGATGTGCTGCATCACCAACGGTTTGGGTCACTTGTCCTGAGTGCACACCTGACTTGTAAGCCAGTCTTGGGTGCTCCACGAGGGCACCCCCTTTGCTCCCTCAGTGCATCAGGGAACCTGCGTCCTCAGCTTGTCAGCATGTGGCCTGGTGGGCCTGTCCAGTGTTGTTATTCTGGGACCCCGTCCTCATCTTTGCCTTTTCTGATTATCACTTCAGCTAAGATGTTCTTTTTTTTGGGGGGGGGTGCACACCACGCGGCTTGCAGGATCTTAGTTCCCTGACCAGGGATCGAACCTGGGCCCTTGGCAGTGAAAGTGCACATTCCTAACCCCTGAACCGACAGAGAATTCCCACTAATATGTTCTTGAAATCAGCTCAGTTTTTCTTACAGGTGTTTTTTATTGTGATAGAATACACACAATATAAACTTACGTCAATGACAGTGCATTCATAGTGTATGACCACTGGGCAGTTCCAGGACATTCTCATCACCCACAAGGAAGTCCTGCACCCATTAAGCAGTCACTGCGATTCCTCCCTCTATTACATGTATTTTTATTTTTTTTATTTTTAATTTATTTTATTTATTTATTTTTGTCTGCATTGGGTCTTCTTTGCTGCATGCGGGCTTTCTCTAGTTGTGGCAAGCGGGGGCTACTCTTGGTTATAGTGCACAGGCTTCTTACTGCGGTGGCTTCTCTTGTTGCAGAGCATGGGCTATAGGTGCGTGGGCTTCAGTAGTTGTGGCACGTGGGCTCAGTAGTGTGTCTCACGAGCTCTAGAGTGCAGACTCAGTAGTGGCGCACGGGCTTAGCTGCTCCGTGGCATGTGGGATCCGGACCAGGGCTCGGACCCACATCCCCTGCATCGGCAGGTGGATTCCCAACCACTGTGCCACCAGGGAAGCCCTATTACATGTATTTTTAAATGGAAGCTTCATCAGTCATTACTGTAGCTAGGAAACGGCTAAGCTTTGCCATAAATAGAAGGTTCTGGAAGTTAAGCTGTACAGAGAGCAGAAGGATGCTGTTACGTCCTGGCATGACGTCCTTGCCTGCTGAGGGCATTGAAGGGGGTGTTGGTAGGTATTAGGGACGTGACAGACACTCTGGCACCAAACTCAGGTTTCTCCTTTATACCAGGGTTTCTCAGCCTCGGTGCTGTTGACATTTGGGTCCTGGGTCATTCTCTGGCAGGGACTGTCCTGTGCTCTGTGGGATGTTGAGCAGCCTCCCTGGCCCCTGCCTGCCAGGTGTCAGGAATTTCCCTTGCTACAATTGTGACAACTGAAGATGTCTCCAGACACAGCCAGGCATCCCTTCAGCTGCAAGCATTGTGCCATCAGAGGCCTGGCCATCCTGCCTTTTTTTAGCCATTTTCCCCAGATTTGCCTATTTAAAGATTATAACAGTAATATATGCTTATAGTAAAGTGTGCAAATTACACAGAATCCGTCAAGCAGAATGCTCCCAGTTCAGTCTCCTTTTCCAGAAGTGACCACTTCTGACCATGTGGGGGTATATTTTCTAGACTTTCTCCTGTATGCATTTGCTTTTTACAAAAATGCAGTCATACTGTACAAATATTATTTTGTAGCTTGTTTTTTTAAAACAACTTATCCAGACATAATTTGCATACTATACAACTCACCCTTTATTTATTTTTTTGTTTCTGTTTTAATAAATTTATTTATTTTGTTTATTTATTTTTGGCTGTGTTTGGTCTTCGTTGCTGCACGCAGGCTTTCTCTAGTTGTGGTGAGTGGGGGCTACTCTTCGTTGGCAGTGCGCGGGCTTTTCATTGTGGTGGCTTCTCTTGTTGTGGAGCATGGGCTCTGGGCGCACAGGCTTCAGTAGTTGTGGGACGCAGGCTCAGTAGTTGTGGCTCACAGGCTCTAGAGCACAGGCTCAGTAGTTGTGACGCACGGGCTTAGCTGCTCCGCGGCATGTGGGATCTTCCCGGACCAGGATTCAAACCCGTGTCCCCTGCATTGGCAGGCGGATTCTTAACCACCACACCACCAGGGAAGTCCCCAGCTCACCCTTTTAAAGTGTATAATTCAGTGGTATTTACTATATTCACAGAGTTGTATAGCCATCACTACTGCTTTAGCTCCAGAACTTTTTTGTCATCCCCAAGAGAAACCCTCTACCCACTAGCAATCACTTCTCATTCCTCCCCTAGCCCCTGGCCACTGTGCATCCACTTTCTGTCTCTTTGGATTTGTCTGTTCTGGACATTTCTCATAAACAGAATCATACACTATGTGACCTTTTGTGCTGGCTTCTTTCACTCAGCATCATGTCTTCAAGGCTTGTCCAGGTTGTACTATGTATCGGTGCTTTATTCCTTTTTATGGCTGAATAACATTCCACTGGATGGATGGGATCATACTTTGTTTATCCCTTCATCAGTTGATGGACATTTGGGTTGTCTCCGCCTTTTGGCTATCATGAATAATGCTGCTGTGAACATTTGTGTACAAGTCTTTGTGTGGATGTATGTTTTCATTCCTCTTGGCTGCAGTTTGCTTTTTAATTTAATTTAAATTAATTTAATTGTAAGACTTTTTTACAGTAGTTTAAGGTTCACAGCAAAATTAAGAGGAAGGTATAGAGGTTTCCCATATGCCCCCTGCCGCACACATGCATCATTTTCTTTTCTTACTGCACCATGTTGTGGAGTCTTTCCAGGTCAATACCTATAGATCTCCTCATGGCTCATGGGGCTTCTTTGCAGTTTTCCCACCAGCTCCTCATGGGCTTCCATTTATTTCAGTCAAAGCTACGTCCCCTCCTCCCCCACCCCTTGCCTTTCCCCTATTTCCCAGTGTCCATCTGACCTAGGCCTTGCAACGACCCTTGTCCACGGCTCCTCTGCAACAGCAGAGACTGAGGGGAGCCTGGGCGGGACTCCTGCTGGTGTCAGTTGCTACTCTCTCTCCTGACCTGGCTGTCTTTTTCCCTAAGAAAGCCTCACCCCCTGCTTAAAAATAAGTGTCTCCTGGGACTTTCCTGGTGTCCAGTGGTTAAGACTCCACGCTTCCACTGCAGGGGCGCGGGTTCAATCCCTGGTCGGGGAACTAAGATCCCGCATGCTGCCTGGAATGGCCAAAAACTAAAAAGCGTCTCCCTCAGACTCTCTGGGAGGGTGGAAGTTTCTGTCCTCTCCCCGCATGCTTGGCTCTGGGGCGTGACTCATGTGCCAAGCTCTGGGGAGCAGGAGTCTGGGAGGAGGTGGTCCTTGCTCCCTGGGTCCCTGCACTCCCAGGGTTTCCCCCATAGCCCTAGGCCCTGGTGTCTGGGGAGAGTGGGGGTCATGGTGCCCTGTCGTCTCCACCTCTGTCCCTGGCTCAGCACCGGGTCTTCTGTTGGGTTTGCAAGGTCCATTGGACAATTGTCACATGTAGCGTGCTGCCCTGTGGTCTGGGCACTGAATGTTCATGGGAGGCGCCGGGAAGGCTGCTGTGGCAGAGCCTTCAAAGTGGTGTCTGTGTCAGGACTTCTTTGGTTGCAAGTGACAAAAACACCTCAGTCTGGCTAAAGAAAAGAAAATCAGGAGCTTATTGGCATAGACTGAAAAGGCTGGGTGTCTGCAGGGGCTCATGTCATCAGGAAGGGTGTGCTCTTGCTGAGCTGGCCTCACTCTCTGCTGGCTCCCTGCAGACCAGTGGAGAGGTGTGGTCCCTGCCTGCGTCCCAGAGTGCTCAGGTTGACATACCTCTGGCCAGGCTACACAGTACCAGGGTAGGAGAGAAGTTGTTCCCACATTTTCTCAGGGAAAGTCGGAGTGCTGCCACCTGAAAAGTGGGACAACAGCCATTTGCACCTTTGCAGTAGGGTGTGGACAGGGCTGGACAGGAGGCCCCAGGTGGGTCAGGCTTGATAAGACCAGAGTCTCCAGGACAGAAGTACCAGCGGCATCCAGGCGGCAGTGATGGCCTTTCCCAGGAGCTGGGAGGACACAGGTGGGCGAGGCCTAGAGGCAGCCCTGGCTCTGTCACCCTGTCTATGAAGCATCCAGCAAGTTATGCCACCTCTGCGAACCTTGCTTTCCCATCTGTCAGCTGGAGGTAGAAACAGTCCCTCCCTCGCAGGTGGCCTCAGGGGTCCGTGAGGTTGGGGTGTCGGGTGCTTACTTAGCCAGGCTGTCCATTGTGAACCCGGTGGCCAGCGGGGCAGGAGCCCCTGTCACACCTCTCCAGACTAGTGTCTGTTATTCCATCTGTCAGTTGGTGCTGAGGCAGCACTCAGCGCGCAAGGGAGAAAGAAAATGCAAATCACTGGCAGCTCCTCAGAGCAACCAAGTCGCCAGGTCAGCGCTGACGACTATATTCCAGCAACAGGCCGGAAGCGTGGGGGCAGCAGGGCCCACACTGCTCCCCGTCCAGCTCTGTCACCTGAGCAGCTCCCCTCCTGGGCCTGATTACAGCCTGGGGAGGGCAGCGCCTGTGCATCACACCCACCTCATCTTCGTCATCATCACCGGGGTAACTGCGGGATGGTCATTGGCAAGATGGCTTCCTGTTCCCTGACTGGGGGTAGGGAGGGCAGAAGCAGGCGTGTGGGAGGCCCCTGGCCCCGGGATAGCTGTAGATGATGTGTGACTCCTATCTTGGGCGGTCACCGCCCCCACCCCGTGGGGCACCCCAGAGCTGGGCAGGAGCGGGGAAAGCGGGTCCCTCCTCCCAGGTCCAAGTTTTGGTGGTGCAGCCCTTCTACCCTGAGGCTGTCGGTCCTGGGAAGGCCTGGACACCTCCCCCTGTGTGGATCTGTGCGCACACGTTCCTACCAAGCCCCGCGCCCTGGAGTCCCTACCCAACGTGGTCCTCCTGAGCCAACTCCCTCCTTGGCTCCGCTGCCTGAACACAGGCAGCTCCAGTGGCCAGTGCTCACCACGTGCTCTCTCGGCCACCTGCTCGGAACTTTTGTGTTAAGATCGGGGCCTGATGCTCAGGTTGTAGAGCCAGACCCGAACCTGGCAATGCTGAGTATGCCCTGTCCCAGCACTGGCCCCGGCCCGGCCCTGCCACCCACCGACGGCCAGGGACCCGCTGGGCACCCTTCCCGTGGTGGGTGTGTTCGGCTGAGTGCCTCTTCCCCGCAGGCTCTGTGTGACCTCCCCGCAGTCCCCACTGGTGAGCAGATGTGGAAGCTGCACCCGAGTGGACACGTGGGGAGGAACGTGGCCTGCAGCCAGAGGGCAGCGGGGATCCCCAGAGGGATTTAAGCAGGAGGAGGAGGAAAAGTGAGAGGAGGTTTCTCCGTGAGCTCGGACGAGCCACGTGGTCTCTCCTTCACGTTGCTTCTGTCTTTGTTGGGGCCGAGCTGGGTGCCTTTCTTCACAAGGTTAGACATGGGATCTCCGTGGGACCCGGCATTCCCGTGCCTAGGGGTCCACCCAGCAGAGTCCAGCAGAGGCAGCCCCACTCAGCACAGCCTAAGGGGGGCCTGGTGTCTGTGAGCAGGTGAATGGGTGACTGAGGTCTGGCCAGGCAGGGAGTGCTACTCAGCCTTAAGGGGGAGGCGGCTGCGGTGTGATGATTCTGCCTGAGAGACACCAGACACAAAAGACAGATACTGTGTGCATCTGTCTCTGTGAATGTCCAGGGTCGGCCGGTCCACAGACAGCAGCAGCATGGAGGTTCCAGGGCTGGGTTGGGCTGGGAGGCCCGCTGAGGGCTGTTGAGGACATTCCAGGAAAGATGGTGCTGACGGTCACATGACCTTACGGATGTACTTAATGACACTGAGTTACACTTAGAACACAAATGTGCCCTTTTAATCTGCTTTACCACAAAGAAGAAAAGGGCACCTGTCTTGCCTCAGCTCTGTCACCTCGACGCCTCCTCCTCATCCCACCCGCTCCCTCCAGCTCAGTCTGACTGCTGTCACCTCCTTTTCTCCGCAGCTGAACTTTGACCTGGACCGGGGCATGTTTCCAGTGGTCATCCAGGCCGTGGTGGA
Organism: Kogia breviceps; assembly: GCF_026419965.1. NCBI lineage: Eukaryota > Metazoa > Chordata > Mammalia > Artiodactyla > Physeteridae > Kogia > Kogia breviceps. The sequence continues at coordinate 56,639,153 of NC_081323.1, forward strand.
CGAGGGGGATGGTGAGTGGCCTTTCCCTTCGGTCTCCCTCCCAGGCGGGCACACTTGCAAAGAGGCCCTTCTCACTCCAGTCAGCCAGGTCCGGGGATCTCAGTCCAGAAACAGCGGACGACGTCGACTCAGCCTGCGGGGCGGGCTTGGGGCCGAGGGGCTCGGGCGCCGAGCGCTCGGTCTCCTGCTGCTGGTGCTGTCCCCGTGCCCCCGTGGCAGAGCCTGGCCCTCGTGGCGCTGACAGCAGCAAGACAGGCCTCCGGTGCTGTTGTCCACCCCGCAGTGGAACGATGAAGGCTGCTGGCGCCACGCTGACCCCTCGCCGCCTGCCTCCTCCTGCCAGTCCTGCTGGCCTCTCCTTGCCCCTGTTGTGGGCCGTGGGGTCCCAGGCGAGGGTGCAGACACCGGAGCCCTGCCCAGCCTAGGCTTGTCCCCGGGCTCCTCATCTCCTCCCCGCGCCTAGTGAGACGGGAGCAGAGCCAACCGTGGGCAGCCGGCAGTGGCTGCTCTGGGGCCGGGTGAGGTGCGGGTCGGAGGGAGCTGCAGGCAGAGGAGGGCGAGGCAAGGACAAGACCTCAATGGGTCCTCAGAGGACAAGGCCCTGCCTGCAGGCTGAGAGCTGGGGACATGCCAGCTGGAAAGAGGAAGCCCGGGGTGGGGGGCCGGGGGTGGTGGAGGCCGGCTCTGACCACTCTCCTCTCTCCCGGGCAGTTGTGGAAGTGACTGGCCACGCCCACGTGCTCTTGGCCGCCTTTGAGAAGGTAAGTGCCATCTTGCTCCTGATCGTCCAGCCGACCCCTCATGTGTCATCGTATCCTGCACGCAGTAGGTGCCCAGAAAATGCTGGTGGGGTGGACGAGGGTATGCCACCTGCCTAGTACGGTCCTAGACATGACATACATACTCTCCTGGGGTCCCCGAGTTGGGGGAGCCCCACATATAAAGAGACGATTTACATGGAAGGATTCATTTACTACTACCTTTTTAGCGTTACGTGTATTTGAACTTAGGTGTTTGCCCTTTTTTCCACCAGACCTGAGTCCCCAGGCCCGACTGTCCATGCTTTGTGGCCTTGTTTACGGTGTGTGGTGGGGATGTTGGCTGGTGGTGAGGAGTCAGCCTCACCACTGACTCTGCATTAGGGTGTCTCGGGTTCTAGGGATGGTCCTCTCACCGGGGTCCAGACAGTTCCATGCATCCGTCCATGCAGCGAGCGAGGGCCTGGCTGTGTTTGGACAGGGTCCCTGCTCACTGAGAGCCCTGCCAGAGTAGTGGGGTGTGTCCCCTATTTGAAAAGGCTACGGCTGATCCCCACCTTGTAGTGTTCCTTGACATTGGTCGGCACTGTGCAGTTGTGTTTTTAGCACCGGCCTGTGACCCAGGTGGACAAGGAGCAAGGACCTCACGAGGAAACCAGTCTCAGACCGCTTGTTCTGGACATCCTTCCAAGCCCTGGCTTTCTCAGCCCAGGGTGTACCTGTAGCCCAGAAAGCCTTAACTGCAGAGCCCATCTCCTCCCTGTGATCTGGGTCTTTCCAGGTGCCCCAAGGGATCAGTGGAGCTGGGCCCGAAGCCTCTCTGGTGACGTTGGGTCTGTGCTCTCCCTGGCCTCCTGGGGCTGTGGTGGAGGTGGCCCTCTCCATCTCTGGGCTCCCCAGCTGTGCTCCCCAGGCCGGCCTTGTCAGAGGAGATGGCGACTATTTACCATCTGTGTGCTCTGGCAGGGCAATGGACCGTCACTGGCAGACACTCCATTCTGTGCTTCCAGTGTAGAGTCCAGTGAGAAACTATCTTATTTTTGGAGTGCAGCATGCTAGAAACTTCTGTCAGAACCCATCAGCCTTACAGAAAACGCCGGGTGCTGGTCTCGGTGTTCTCAGAAGGGGTATTTGGTGAGCGAGAGTTCAGATCTGGTACTGTGGTTAACTGTGTGGACTCGGAGCCGTGTGCCTCCCCAGGTACCACCAGACGCATTTGCTCTATTTTGTTCTCACGGTTCTCAGAGCTTTGGGCCTTCCTGCATACGTAAGCCAGTGACATCCTTGTGCTGTCTTCACGATTCGACCAAGCCCTTTGAGGGCTGGAGCTGTCTATCTTAGTTCTTGCCATCCAGGTGCTGCTTCTTGCAGCTGGGGAGGCACCTATCCATTGTCAGAACTTGGCTGATGATGGTGAACTTGAGTGTTGTTGAGAACGACCCAGGGAGAGTTGGGTTTTGTAGGTCAGGGTGGGACCCAGGAGGTGGTATTTTTAGAAGATTCTCTGGGTAGTTTCGAAGCCAGGTCAGAGGGCCACAGTTGGAGGATCCCTGGCCTGTCTCTTGAGTCTTCGTGTGGCCCCTTCTTTGTTCAGCCATGGATGTGGGTTGACCGAGGATGGGCCTTCAGCATGGCCGAGTTAACCTCTCTGTCCTTCTTCCTTGCAGCACGTCGACGGCAGCTTCTCTGTGAAGCCTTTAAAGCAGAAGCAAATCGTAAGTCCATCAGAGGAAATACCGGGAGCCCTTTTAATTTAAAAGACAGGTGCACACACGTGACCCAGTGGTCTCTGTGGATTATTCTCCCCAGGCCACCATGGCCACTGTGGAAGTAGCTGGTGACACCACTACTGTGGGCCCTGGGCTCCAGGAGTCAGGGTCAGGGTCACTGGGTGTGTCCACGTGTACTGCATACCCACCACGTACCTGCATTGACCGTTGTAGCCGAATCTTGTCCAGCTTGAACTTAGTGAGTGTTCAGTAAACACTTGCCGAATGAATGAATGGACAGATGGAGGAAGAAGGGAAGGAAGGGAGGGAGGGATGGAGGAAGGGAGGGAGGAAAGAAGGGAGAAACACTGCAGCCTCTCCTCCTCCTCCTTAAAAATTGCTGAAATTACCTCTATTGGGCAAGGACTTAGATTGACTTAATCCATATTTGAGAGAAGGATGGAATATCTTGGAACCAGTAGGAGCTATAGACCAGTACAGCCTTTCTTTGGGGTCCGTAATTCCATGGTCTAACACCAGGAAGAATTATCCCTGGTGGCCTCCGACTTAGGTACGTTCTGTGAGGATTTAGCGGACAGGATCCCCTGAAATGAGCCTGGAGACTGATTTAACAGCGGCCATGGTGGGGTCTGTCTCCAAAGCTGTGATTATCAGGTTATCCTGTGTGTAGCTGCTCAGGTGTGTCAGCCACAACCCAGGAGTGGTGTTGCTGAGTCTTTTAAAAGAGGGGTTGAGAGAACTCTGGCAGGTGCAACACCTGGAGGTGGCAGGAGGGCAGGAGATCTCAGTGATGGTTTGGGCACTTGTTTCAGGAGAGCTGACCAGCAGGGCCGTGGCTCTCAGGAGGAGTATCTGGCCTATAAACTGTGGTCAGCTTGAGGCCTGACTCTGGTCACTCTTGTGGGGCTGGTGACAGGAGGGTCCAAGGTCGTTTTCCTCTGGGGTTGGGCACAGTAAGGTGGGCAGAAGATGTGGTCGCCGGGTCCGGGTAGAGCTTGGCTCCACGCCAAGCGGGTGTGAACCTGGGGCGGGCAGAACCTGGGCCCAGCCCAGTGTCCTTGCTACCAGTGGGCTGGTCAGGTGACGGTTCTCCCTGCCTGTCTCTAGTAGTGCCTGCTCCCTGGGGGTGGGGCTAGACAGAATCGCCAACCATGCCTGCCCCCAGGACCCAAGCCTGGCACCTGGGAGGGGTTGTTGGGAAAGGTGGGTGCAGAGGAGCTGTTGAGTTGGGAGCAAGTGCCCAGACGCCTCTCTGTTCTCCAGGTGGACCGGGTCAGCTATCTGCTGCAGGAGATCTACGGCATTGAGAACAAGAACAACCAGGAGACGAAGGTGCGTGCTTGTGGCACCGCCAGGCCAGGCTGGCTGTGCTCCCCTGTGTTCCTCCCAGCTGCTCGGAGGCGGGCCTGTGGGTGACCTGCTTGGGGCCCCTGTCCTGGCCAGGGCCCTGCAGGTTGGTGGCAGATGAGCCAGTTCCCTGCTGAGCCTTCCCCTGGAGACCCCAGGACCCCAGACTCCATCGTTTTTCCTTAAGTTTTAGAGTTAGCAGAGTCTGTGGGTCATTGTCCTTTTTCCAGCAAATTCACTGGCTTGTTACCATCACTGGGCAGCTGGCCATCAGGGCAGCCTGGGGATGCTGGGCCCCCTCCTGCTGCCCCCTTCCCCGGTGCAGCCTTGGCCTTTCCCTTCTCTCATCAGCAGTTGAGCCCACGCTGCACCCGTGGGCCGGCTCACCTTCCAATGCCTCTGGCAGGAGCCTGGTGGTCCACAGAGCCAAGGTCTGGCACAGCCAGGGAATTAGTCCATGCCTTTGTCATTGTCTTAAGACACAAATGAAACTGCTGCCTTTTTAAAAAAACCTCTGGGGTCTCAGGCCAGTTTCCATGGTGGCTGGAACTGGCTGGATGCCAAGTGCTCTCTGCCCGGGTCATGTTTCTGCATCAGAGGTCATCTGACTTCTCATAGAGGTCCTGGTAGTTAATGTTGTCGACCTGTATGGCGTCTGTCACTTCTGTTCATCTGTCTAGCACTGCTGGGATCACGCAGAAGCAGCCACAGACATACAGAAACACAGGGGCAAGGCCGTCTTCTGGTAACACTTTGTTTCAGAAGCAGGCAGCAAGCAGTCTGGACTTGACTGATCCCTGTTTTAGGCTGTTGCTGTCTCTTGATCCAGAAGCTAATTTTGTTTTCCAGAAGGTGCCATCACTTAAGGAAAACATTTCAACAAGTTAGACTTGCTTGATTTATTTTGCGGGGGCTGCACTGCACAGCTTGTGGGATCTTAGTTCCCTGACCAGGAATGGATCCCAAGCCCCAGCAGAGAAAGCACGGAGTCCTAACCACTGGACTGCCCGGGAACTCCGTTGCCTTATTTTTGTTGTTGCTGTTTTAAGCAAGTAAATGGGCAACCTTGGGAGACGCGAGTCTTCCCACGTTTCCTCTTTGGTTCTGTGGAGTAGGAGACCCAAGTTCTCTCAATTTGGTGAGGTGTCTTGGTCTGGGGGCGCGTTCTGCTCTTTGGTGACCTTCCTCTGCCCCTGGGGCTTCCCTTTGCCACTGCAGCCCCCAGGGGAAGTGGGGACAGGAAGGCCCCCGGCCTCTGGCCTCGGGAGCCACCGACCCTGGGACCCTCGGTGTCCCTGCAGCCCTCAGATGAGGAGAACAGCGACAACAGCAACGAGTGTGTGGTGTGCCTGTCGGACCTACGGGACACGCTGATCCTGCCCTGCCGCCACCTGTGCCTCTGCAACTCGTGCGCCGACACGCTGCGCTACCAGGCCAGCAACTGCCCCATCTGCCGGCTGCGTGAGTGGGATGGGTAGGCGGCGGGCGGGCGGGGAGACGGGCACGGTGGCAGACGTGGGCAGGGACACCTGTGGCGATGGGGTGGTGCCGTCTGCTTCCAGGGATGTCAGACACAGGGCAAGCATCCAGGAGGGGCTGCAGGGCAGTGTGTGGGGTGAGCTGCACAGAAGTGATCAGCAAGTTAGATCTTTATTTCAAAGAGTATGTGGGAAATATTTTGATAAAAAATTATAATAAAATGAAAACTGTGCTGGATGTAAATGATCAAGGAGTTAAATTTGGTTTCCTTGAGCATCTGGACTTTCTCAGTCAAAAGTTGTCACCTTGGGGGAATTCCCTGGAGGTCCAGTGATTAGGACTTGGCACTTTCACTGCTGAGGGCCCAGGTTCGATCCCAGGTCAGGTAACTGAGATCCCACAAGTGGCACACACGGCGTTAAAAAAAAAAAAGTCACGTTGGGCCTAATTCTGAACAAAATATTCATCCTCCAATAGAGAGTAAACATTCTCAGGTTGTAGGTTCTGCTGGTGGGTCAGCAGTCCTGGGCCCGGTTCCTGCTGGTCCTGGCAGGGACTGGGTGTGAGCGGCAAGAGCACCCTCCTGTGGGAGCTGCAGGACATTTTCTCTGAGGAGAAAAATGACAGCTTTTTTTTTTTTTTTAGCATAGACAAAGACTGTCAGATTTACTGTCACTTTCAGAAATAAAGTATTGGTCGATTTAAAACTCCAAGTGTGAAGGTATTTCTTTATTGCTACATTTAGTTCTTAGGTTCATGACTGTTCACTATAAAACTCTCTTGTTGAGTAGCCTATGGCTACATTAAAATTATGCTTCAAAGCAATTAATCAATATACATGGCCTTGGGAAACCCTGGGGGAGAAAAAGAAAGTGTGTTTTAAAAATAGTGAAGCTTTGGGCTTCCCTGGTGGCGCAGTGGTTGAGAATCCGCCTGCCGATGCAGGGGACACGGGTTCGTGCCCCGGTCCGGGAAGATCCCACATACCGCGGAGCAGCTGGGCCCGTGAGCCATGGCCGCTGAGCCTGTGCATCCGGAGCCTGTGCTCCGCAACGGGAGAGGCCACAACAGTGAGAGGCCCGCGTACCGCAAAAAAAAAAAAAATAATAATGAAGCTTAGGGAGTTCCCTGGTGGCCTAGTGGTTAGGATTCCTGGCTTTCACTGCCGTGGCCCAGGTTCAGTCACTAGTCGGGGAACCAAGATCCCGAAAGCTACACACGGAGGCAGAAAAAGACAGAAAAACAAAGCTTAGGTTTATTTTTTTTTAATGCAAATTGATCTTTGTAATAAAGTGTTCTTTGCCTTGTGTTTAGCATACTCAGAAACCTAACTTAGATTTAATGAGTCTATAGTGGTAACATGTTATTTTACTTGTTTCTCAGTTTGATTTACTTTAGTTATTTTTAGTGAATTGCATTCCAGGTTAAAGGTATTCTGTTGTTAGTATATACCGTAAGAGGAGATAAAGGGAGGGCATTTTGAAGGCATTTGTTCTAATTAAATCATATTTTCATTTTCAATAATTTAATACTCTTTAATATCTCATGGACTATTCACAACCAACTTACTTTCACAAAACAAATTCTTTATGCATTTGAAAACTGGAATATAATTGTGGTTATCTATTTCATCAGCTATATTTGACTGATTAAAAATCCTTGTATCTGAGAATTACTGTCTTCAGGAAATCATTCTTACTGTTTGATTCCAAGAAGGTGTCATGCTTCCTTTGAGCTTCTGGCTTACTACTGGGAGGAATCTATTCATGTTCTTTCTGTTCTTTTTTCTTTTTTTTCCCTTTAACCTTATTTTTAAATTTTTTATTTCTTCTAGTTTTACTGAGATATCGACATACAGATCTGTATAAGTTTAAGATGTAGAGCATAATGATTTGACTTACATACATCACAAAATGAATATCACAATAAGTTTAGTGAACATCCATCATCTGATATAAAGAAATGATAGAAATTAAAGAAATTAAAAAAAATTTTTGTGTGTGTGATGAGAACTCTTAGGGTTTTTCTCCCTTAACAACTTTTATGTATAACACACAGCAATGTTAATTATACTTATCATGTTGTACGTTTCATCCCTAGTACTTATTTATCTTGTAACTTGAAGTTTGTACCTTTTGACGGCCTTCATCGAATTCCCCCTCCCCCATCCCCACCTCTGGTGACCACAAATCTGATCTCTCTTTCTATGTGTGTGTGTTTGTTTTTGAAGTGTAACTGACCTACAACACTGTGTTAGTTCCTGTTATACAACATAATAATGATTTTCTGTACATTTCAAAATGATCATTACAGTGAGTCTAGTTATGGTCTGTTACTATACAAAGATATTACATAGTTATTGACTATATTTCCCCACACTGTACATTTCATACCCATGACATTTATTTTGCAAGTAGAAGTTTGTACCTCTTCATCTCCCTCACCTATTTCTTTCCTCTCCCCACCCACTCTCATCTGGTAGCCAGATGTTTGTTCTCTTTATCTATAACTCTTGTTTCTGTTTTGTTACGTTTGTTCATTTATTTTGTTTTTTAGATTCCACCATGTACATGAAATCATACAGTATTTGTCTTTATCGGACTTATTTCATTTAGCATAATACTCTCTAGGTCCATCCATGTTGTTGCAAATGACAAGATTTTATTCTTTTTTTATGGTGTATATACAATAGTCCATTGTATATACACCACATCTTTATTATCCATTTGTCTGTTCATGGGCACTTTGGTTGATTCCATATCTTAGCTATTGCAAATAATGCTGTAGAGAACATAGGGGTGCATATATCTTTTTTTAAAAAATAAATAAATTTATTTATTTATGGCTGTGTTGGGTCTTTGTTGCCGCGCACAGGCTTTTCTCTAGTTGCCGCGAATGGGGGCTACTCTTCATTGCCGTGCTTGGGCTTCTCATTGCGGTGGCTTCTCTTGTTGCGGAGCACAGGCTCTAGGCATGCGGGCTTCAGTAGTTGTGGCTCACGGGCTCTAGAGCGCAGGCTCAGTAGCTGTGGCACACGGGCTTAGTTGCTCCGCAGCATGTGGGATCTTCCCAGACCAGGACTCGAACCCGTGTCCCCTGCATCGGCAGGCAAATTCTTAATCACTGTGCCACCAGGGAAGCCCCTGTGCCCATTTTTTAATTGGGTTGTTTGTTTTGATGTTGAGTTGTATGAGTTCTTTGAATATTTTGGATTTTAACCCTTTATCAGATATATTGTTTGCAAATATCTTCTTCTATTCAGTAGGTGGACTTTTCATTTGTTGATAGTTTCTTTCGCTGTGCAAAAGCTTTTTAGTGTGATAAAGTCCCATTTGTTTATTTTTTGCTTTTGTTTCCCTTGCCTGAGGAGACATACGACATACCCCTCAAAATTTTACTAAGACTAATGTCAAAAAATATACTGCCTTCGACTCAGAAACGTGGCTTGTACTGGGATTGCTGCGGGGTGGGTGGGTGGTCAGTGTCCCCGAAACTTGGAGGGTCTCAGTGGTGCTGCCCCTTGCCTGACATGACCCTGTCCTTCCTCCACAGCTTTCCGGGCCCTTCTGCAGATCCGGGCAGTGAGGAAGAAGCCAGGAGCCCTGTCCCCCATCTCCTTCAGCCCTGTTTTGGCCCAGAGCATGGACCACGATGAACATTCTGTAAGTTCCTCTTCCTTCCTGCATTGGAGGGGGCGGGGGTGGAGAGAGGAGGGGCCTGGAGGAAGCCCCTGCCTACTGTGCAGGGCCCACCTTCATGTTAGGACAGCGCCTGGCTCCTGGTGGGGCTGGTCTGGTGGGAGCCAGTAGGTCAGGAGGCCCTGGAGGTGTGGCCAGGAGGAGGCTGCCCAGGCTCTGCCTTCAGGGCGGTGCCAGGCCAGGACCCAGACTGTCTGGCCAGTACCCCTGCCTGCCAACTCTCTGGGCCTCTGGCTCACCTGCCTGGTCCCGATGGGCAGCTATGAAGATGCTTGGGGCGATCCAGACTGGGCCCAGTGAGCTCTGGCTGCTGGATGGCATTGATTTTGCCAACAGCAAGAGCCTGAGATGCAGGTGACCCTTCGCTGAGTCTGAGCCGTGGTGTCGTCACCTCTGCTCCACCGAGGTGACCTTGAGAGAGAGGTGGGCAGAAACAGATGGGGAGGGAGAGACACAGAAATGGAGAGACATGGAGAGACAGATACAGAGAGAGAGACAGATGGGGATGACGTTCAAAAGGGAGATGCTGAGAGATGGGCAGACAGGGAGACACAGAAAGAGACGTGGAGAGACACACAGACAGGGCGAGGTTTAGCGGGGGTCGCTGAGGTGGGCAGGTGGGAGCAGAAGGACCGAAGACAGACGGGGGTAGGCCCGGCTCTCAGCTCCCGGGTCCCAGCTGTTTTTGAGCATTGTCAGCCAGTGAGCCAATTTTCTTGGCTCTCGATTGAGGTTGTTTGGATCCAGTGATTCTTAGAGGCCCTGCCAGCCCTCTAAAAAGGAAAAAGAGGGCTTCCCTGGTAGCGCAGTGGTTAAGAATCCACCTGCCAATGCAGGGGACATGGGTTTAAGCCCTGGTCTGGGAAGATCCCACATGCTGCGGAGCAGCTAAGCCCATGCGCCATAACTACTGAACCTGCGTTCTAGAGCCCGCGAGCCACAACTCCTAAAGCCCGGGCACCTAGAGCCCATGCTCTGCAACAAGAGAAGCCACTGCCATGAGAAGCCCGTACACTGCAACGAAGAGCCCCCACTCACTGCAACTAGGAAAAGCCCACACACAGCAACAAAGACCCAACACAGCCAAAAATAAGTAAATAAAATAAATAAATTTATTTTTTAAAAATTTAAAAGTTAAAAGGAAAAAGAGCCTAAGCCCTCTGGATTGGCATACCCACAGAGGGCTCCTGCCCCAGGCCAGCAGGTATGATGTGTTCAGCCCAGCATTTCTGAAAATTTGGCCAATGTTTAAAAGTCTATGAATTTTCCTTAAGACTCAGATTTCTGGCTTCTCTTTCAAAATCTGAAGGTGTGGTCTCGCTGCTGGATCAGGAGCAAGGCTGCTCCTCGGGTTGGGGTGCCCATTACCCCACTTCTCCCGGGCCAGCCACACTGTTTAGCCTGTGGGGCCCATAGGCATCAGGGCTTCCAGCTCTGAAACCAGGCCCTCAGCCATTTAACAGTGGACTTGCTTTCAGAACAGCGTGTACTTTCTGCAGCACCGTGTTTTTGGTGGAGAGAAGAACAGTACTGAGTTGTTCTTGCCCCCGAGAGAGGAGCTTTGCTATTCCACGGAGGGTGGGCTTAGGTGGTAGGTTTTTTGTTTTGTTTGTTTGTTTGTTTTGTTTTGTTGTGTTTGTTTTTGTGGTATGCGGGCCTCTCACTGTTGTGGCCTCTCCCGTTGAGGAGCACAGGTTCCGGACGCGCAGGCTCAGCGGCCATGGCTCACGGGCCCAGCCGCTCCGCGGCATGTGGGATCTTCCCGGACCGGGACACGAACCCGTGTCCCCTGCATCAGCAGGCGGGCTCTCAACAACTGCACCACCAGGGAAGCCCTAGGTGGTGGGTTTTTATTGTCACCTCTCCGGGTTTCTGCCCCGGCATCTGAGGGTCAGGCAGGATTCTCCCATGTTTATCCCTCTTGTCCTGAGAGCCGAAGTGCCTCCCACAGTGCAGGGCAGCCTGGGGCTTGGATGGTAAACTCGCACTCCGGAGGGCCAGCGCCTTCCTCTCTGGAGGTTACAGTCCCAAGTAAGTGGCCCTTGTTCTCTGCCACATTCCCTGCACGAGCAATTTCCACGTAGTACTAGAGTCCAAATTGGGCGTTTCCTCCAGTGAGTCTGTTAAGATCGCTGCAGAATGGGGGTCATCGGGGACTTTAGCCCCACCTTTAGGAGTTAGACTTGGTGATGAGTCAATGAGGCTGTGCTGGGACCTCCGGGTCCCTTCCCTGTGCCCAGCCGGGCCCACTTGTGGGGAGCGCTTGGCCACTGTCAACACCTGCCCTGGCCAGGACCTGCTGCTCAGGGTGACCCAGACCATGAGTGGCCGCTGCGGACGGGGATGGGCTCTTGCAGAGCTGCAAGGATGTGCAGGCGCAGCCAACCCAGGCCCAAGGCAGAACCCATGCTCGGCCAGGTCCCCACGATTTACATGCATGTAGAGTTTGCGAAGCGCTGGCTCAGGGCACACCTGGAGACCAGCAGACCAGGGAGACCCCAGCCAGCCAGCTCCAGCGCCGCAAGGGGGGTGGCAGCGGTAAAATCTATGATTTTTATCTTGACAGTGTCCCTTTAAAAAATCAAAGTCGCACCCTGCCTCACTGGCCAGCAAGAAACCTAAAAGGGAAACAGTAAGTGTGTTTGGCCCTGTGGCTACATCTTTGCCCTGTGCCCTGATTATTGCACCAGTGACAAGAATGGGAAGTCACTTTCACCCCAGGCTAACGTGTTCTGTTCATTTAATCTGTCAAATCCACTCTCCCCAGTCCCGGCGTCCCTGCCCAGGAAGGGAGTTTTGTGGAACAAGCAAAGCTCAAGGTCTGTCGGCAGAAAGCCCCGGGCGCCCCTTCTTGCCAGCTCTGCTTCTGCCCGTGGTCTTCTGATGCCCTGTTTCCCTTTTTGTTCTTGCTGGCAGTGGAATGACGGAGGCGGAACTAAGGCTGCCGCTCTTGTTGCAAACATCCCTCGTGCTTGCTCGCCCTGCATCCCTGCTCTGCGGGCCAACACTTGTATTTCTCACGTTTTTCCTGCATCTCACGGAGCAGGCTGGGGGCAGACAGCATGTGGCAGCTGGGCCGGGCCTCTGCCTGGGGCCTCCGCTGAGCCCCGGGCCCCTTTGGAAAATGGTAGAGCGTTGGTGTCACTGAGGGTCAGCCTAGACAGAGAGGTTTTCTCCTGTTTCGAGGGGCAAGGGGTGGCTTGGGACAAATGCAGGCACCGTGGTCCCAGGGAATCCAGGAGGTGCTCGCTGAGGACAGAGAGCACCACCCAGCTCCTCTGCCTCCCCCTGGTCCCTAGGGTCACTCTGTCACCTCCCTGAAGGGCAGCTCCCTTCCTTCTCACAGGTCATCCGGGCAGGCAGGAGTCCCACGTAGAGAGCGTTGCCCTTCACCTTGTTCACCAGAGTGAGGGCAGGTGTCTGCCCAACCCCCCGGCTTGGGAGGCCTAACATCTCCCTTTGCCTTTAACCCTAAAGCAAGACTCAGCCTATTGATTGGATCTACTCCCAGAGAGGAGACTGGTCCTGAGGAGGTGCCTGTTCGGCTCCCCGGAGCCCATATCAGCCCTGCAGTTGCTCGTCCGGCCCGCGGAGGATCTCTAGGCTGGACCCCTGTGTCGGGCAGGTCCTCCTGGCCTAGACCACACGCTCCCACCGGCTTCTCCCGCCTCTGCCATGGCTTCGCTCCCCTCCTGCTCCTGCCCCCTCCTCTCACTAACCCCTCTCTCACTCTCTGTGCCCACCAGGCAGGAGCAGAAAGCCAGGTAGGGGCTGGCCAAGGCCCTCTCTTCCTCCATCCAGGGCACCGAGTGGGCCACTTGGGTGTCCCGGGCTGCAATTGCAGCTGGTGGCCGAGGGCACCCTGGGCAGGGGTGTCCGATGCAGCTCTGGAGTTCTTGGCGCCCCTCTGAGGGAGGGGGATGTGAGTCTCTAGAAGGTGCAGTGGACAGGAGATGGTCAGAGAGCAAGCTCTGGGGAGCGGACCATCCCTGGGGCGCCAGGCCGGTGTCTGGGGCTTTGTGGCCATGGGCAGTGGGCAGGGCGCGTGGCCGGCCTGTCCCTCACCTGCTCCTGTCCCTGCAGAGCTCCGACAGCATCCCGCCTGGCTACGAGCCCATCTCCCTGCTCGAGGCACTCAATGGCCTTCGGGCCGCCTCCCCAGCCATCCCCTCGGCCCCTCTTTATGAAGAGATCACCTATTCGGGCGTCTCAGACGGCCTGTCCCAGGCGAGTTGTCCACTTGCTGGGATCGATCGGATCATGGAAAGCAGCCTCCAGAAGGGCAAGCTGAGGAGCAAATCCCCCGACAGGTGAGGCCACCACTGGCAGCCCCCTGGGGAAGGTGTGCGGGACCCTCCAGGTGCACCTCATCCACCTTGTTTGTGCCCACGAGCCAGCCCTGGCCTTGCTCGGTGATTACAGGATCATCATCACTGATGTAAGGGACTTTCGAGGGCCACATGGCCAGGGGCCAGGCAAGGGTCAGTCCTGGTCCTTTGGTCACTTGGAGGTGCCAGCGAGCAGCCCTGCTCTGTTTAGTCTTTGCTCAGACGTGTGCTGGTTTTCTAGAAAAGGATACAGAAGGCACAGGTTCTATAAAATTCCCATGGCCCCTGCGCCTTATACGTGTGACAGAACAACTCCAAAGATACAAAAGGACACGTGGGTCTCTCCTCCTGTTGCCCAGCCCTCCCCCCAAGCCTATATCATCACGGTTCCCCTCTCCCCTGCAAACAGTGCCATGTGCAGGCTGCAGGTGGAGGGCCACCTACTCCCCAGGCCTAGCGCACGTTTGCTGGCCCTGCGGGGACGTGGGCTTGGGTGGGGTTGGCGTTGCTCATCCTCTGTCCTCCTCCCACTCTGTCCCCAGCACCCTGCGGTCCCCGTCGTCCCCGATCCATGAAGAGGATGACTCGGAGGCCCCGCCCCCGCCGAGCGGGGCAGGGATGGCGCTGAGCAGCTCCCCCGAGGTGAGGCCCCTGCATGCCCTTCTCAGGCGTGCCATTGCCATTTGTCCTTCCGTCCCCACTGCCTGCCTGTTGGCTTCCCAGATCCCAGGCTCCACCACTCCCTCACTGTCAACCTTGGCTGCTGTGACTTCCCCCAGCCTCCGTTTCCTCATCTGTCGGGTGGGTGCTATTGGGTGGAGTCCAGCGAGGGCCTTAGGAGGAGCTGTGTGTGACACACCCAAAGGCACCACCTGTCCTGGACCCTACTCACCCTGTGTCCTCCCCGGCCACCTGCAGCCTGGTGCCCAGCTGTCAGCACCAGGGTCCAGGCATGCTTTTCCTTTGTTTCCTAGAGCTTCATAACGGAGGAGGCTGACGAGACTTCATCACTAAAGCAAGGTGAGCCCTCTCCTCCCTGAGGCCCTGGTGCTCCCTGCCCGGCAGGAAGCGGGGCCTCCAAGTCTCTTCCGGAGGTTTCTCCAAGCTGTGTTAGTTGCCCTCCTGGGACCACACACTTCGGTTCCTACACGGTCTCATGGAAGACAGCCCTGGGCCGCTCCTGGTTTTCCCTCCCTATCCGTCCATGCAGTGGTAGCAGCCCTTTTTCTTCCCGCCTGGATCATTCTGCCCATGGTCGGTGCTCCATGCTCCTGGGCTTGGGCTGTGCCCCTCCCTCCAGGGCAGGGTCCCACCGGGGTCTCTGGGCCTTGCCCGGGCCTGGGGTAGCCGATGGCCAGTTGGTGCTCAGCTCAGCCAGGCCCCTCCCCGGCGTGTTCCCTGTGTAAGGGGCCTGGTGCCCCTCCTGAGCAGAGGGTTTAGCACTTGGTAGCCCCCTGGGGTCCAGTCCCAGCCACCGCTGCCGGCACTGGCTGTGAGTAGGGAGGTGACAGGAGGTGATAAGATGCCTCCCGAGCTTCCTCTGCTGCCTGGGAAGACACTGTTCCTCTGCAGTCCTGGTCATTCCTCCCCGTGTCAGACAGATGAGGAGACTGAGGCTCAGGGTTGGTGTTGGGGGAGGCCCAAGGCCCTTTAGTTGAGAGTGACAGAGCCAGGGGTTAGCCAAAGTGTGGTCAGGGCCCCCAGAGCAACTGCAGCCACCCTGGCGCTGTGACCCGCTCCCTGCTGGGTGGCCCCTAGCCAGTGCTGCCCTGGGTGACCTGTGTCTGCCTGCAGGCTGCTGGGCAGGCCCTTGGGCCTGGGCACGGTGCCAGGGTTACGGTGCCCCAAGGAGCATGGTGGAGTCACTTTCTGCCCGGTGTGCAGGGCCAGGTTCCTCTGCCTCTGAGGCCTGAGCTTCCCCACCTTCCGTGGCTGTGGCTCCTTTCCGCCTGCACATAGCATGTGCCAGGGCTGGGGGCCCTCCGGAGGCCCTGTCACAGGATCCACGTCCCTCTTCTGCCTGAGGGGACGCCCCCACAAGCACACTGTGTGAGAGAGAGGACACCCCCCTGTTCCCCCACACGTGAGCTCCCTGCTGCGGGCCTGGGGGTCAGTGGGCTGAGTGCCCACCTGCCTGTCCAGGAAGATTGGAGACAGTCAGATCTATTACCATTCCATGTTGTCTTTTAAATGTGGGTATGTGATGTTTTTATAATAAAAACAAAATAAAGCCCCACGCTGGTGGGTAGGAGAAAAGGAAAGAGAGAGAAAATAGACATCTACCTCTGGGTCCCGGGAGAGCAGAGGGGGAGTCAAGGGTGGGGTCTGGGCCCCAGGGTGGGGTCTGAAGTCCCAGACTCCTGCCTGCCGGTCCCCAACCTGCCTCTTCCTCTGCAGGGAGCCGAGTGCCGTCTATCGAGAACGTCCTGCAGGACGGCAGCCCTGAGCCCTGCAGCCGAGGCCAGCCCAGCGCAGCTGCAGACATCTACCTGCCAGGTAACAGCACTCGGCCGGTGGTGCTGGGGGCCTGCCAGGCCTGGGGGAAGCCCACTTCCCTGTCCCTGGCTCTGAGCCCACGCTCCTTCCGTTGACCCCCAAAGCACGGCCAGGCCCGGATTACACAGTCACCCTGCAGCCCCTGGTTCTTTGGGGCAGAGCCTGTGCCTGAGGACCCTTTTCATCCTGGGCCAGCTCAGCCTCAGGAAGGCAGGAAAGGCTTCTTGTTTAAGGCCAGGCGGGCAACTCTGGTCCCACTGCTACTGCTATCTTCCTTCATCCCTGGGCTGTGCTGGGCGCCCCAGCAGCCGGGCCTCTGCCCAGGCAGCTGAAGACAGAAACCTCCCCGCCGATCGCAGGCCTGACGAGGGCCACCAGGCTCCACCACTGGCCTGGGGCTCACAGGCTCCGTGGTTCCGGGTGAAGCAGCACGTCCAGGCCAGGGCAAGGGACACAGGCTGGGACACTAGGTGCCAGCGAGGCCCGAGGGCAGCAGGAAGGGGTCTTGCTTCTCCTCCCACCCCTTCCCAGGCCCCCACCTAGGGCCCTGTGGCCTTAGCTCTGCTCTCTGCTCCTCTGGGTTAAGATCCTCAGGTTCAAGTCCTGGGCTCCAAAGACAGGACGGGAGTTGGGGTCTCTCAGATGCTTGTGCCCAGGCCTGCTGGGACACCACCTGAGGTTTCTGGAATCAAGATAAAAAGCCATGTTGCCCTCAGAGCCTGGCTGCTTCCTTGTGGCTGGGAAGCCCCTTCTCCTTGCTCCTACCTGTCCCGGGAGCCACCACTGCCTGGTCCCCTGGCCTGCGTATTGGGGGAACTGTGATGTGCTTTGGTCTGGAAGGGTCTCTTATCCCTGGGCTTCTGGACGAGCAGCGGCCTGTGCAGACAGAGGGTGTGGTTAGAGGACAGCGGGTCCCTAGGTGTGAGGAAGGAGGGCACTAATTGGTTCGTTGACACACACGGGCCTACCCAAAGGAACCCCTGGGTGAAAGCTGTGTCTAGGGCCTTAGAGTAACACAGGATTCTAGAGGACATAGTATATCATGAGGATGAAAACCTGGTCGGGGGCTGAGGGGCGGTCAGGAGAGAGACTCAGCTTCCTAGAATCCTGAGTGAGTCCTGACCCTGCAGGTGGCCCCTGGGTGTGGGTGAGGGCACCCAGAGTGCACGCAGCCTCTGCAGTGCCACCCCTCACTTGCCACGCCTCGAGTGGCCCACGGAGTGTCCAGGAGCTCAGGACAGGCCACAGCCGTCTGGCTCAGCCCACGGGTGAGAGCGGGACCTCTGGCTCTCTGGACCCCCCAGCGCATGTCTCGGGCCTTCTTTAGGTCCACACTGGGGGTGGAGGCAGTCGGCTGTGGAGGTGGTAGAGGAGAGGCCACAGAGGCCAAAAGCTGGCTGTGGGGCCTGACCGGACAGCAGGGTGGGGCTGGTTCTCGATGCCAGAGCAGAGAGGAGGCTGTACGTGGGTGTCCTGTACCCCCTCCTCACAAGCATGGCTGCTTGTACCTGGGGGGCAGGAAGGGGTCCTCGTGGACACACACACCTCTGAGTCGTCCACTCCCACGCCGCTTCCTCTGTTCTCTCCGGGCTTTTTCGCTTAGCGGAGACCCTGCACATCTTCCACATCAGTGTGTGTGTTTAAGAATGCGACCACGCACACACGCAGGGATCTCCATTCTTTTTAACAGCACCGCGTTCTCTGGCTGGATGGAGTGTGATTCAGTGAATCTTAGTGTATCCCGTAGACAGGAAGAAAGGAGATGGGGGAAATCCATAAAATGGAGAAATCCTAGATGTCCGGCATCCCAGCAGCCCTGCGGGGTGGGGGCCCTTCCTGGGCTCCGCTGTGCCCAGCCCCCAGCCCCCCCCCCACCCCCGGCTACCTGCATCCTTCCCTGGGCTGGGTTCCTCTTCATTAGCACTGGGCCCAGAGCTGTTTCTCAGGAAGCATTTTCAGCACGTGTCTCTTTTGTGTCAGCACATTGGTTTGTGTGGCATTTGTTTCCATCATATCCCACCCCCACCATGGCACCTTGTCCTAAAGCCAGTGCCTCTGCCCTGGAACGTGCAGGTCCCTCTGAGCGCTTTGCTAACTGAGCTTCCGTCTCTCTCCTCCTCTGCGCAGCCCTGGGGCCCGGCTCCTGCTCCGGTGGTTTAGAGAAGTAAGCTGGTACGTGATGCCTTCGCACGCGGGGCGGGGCTCTGCGGGCAGCCTTGGCAGGGTGCTAGAGAGAGGGCCCCAGCCACCCTTCCTCTCCTGCTCCCGCCAGGGGTTCCTTCCCATTTTCCGGGCTCCTTCCACAGCCGTGTCTTCTCCGGGGCCCTGGATTCAGAATCCAGAGCGCTCCAAACACCAAGGCAGAGGTGCCCCTGAGAGGTGGTCCTGCGGGGTCTGGTGCTGGCTTTTGGAACCAGAGGACTTCCCATCTGGACCAGGCAGCCCAGTCAGGCTCTTTTAGCCTTTAAGGTCCCAGGATCAGCGACTCAGCCCTAGCTGAGACCCTCCCGTTGCTGACAACTAGCCTGTCCCCCCACCCACCTCTGGAACCTTCTGGAACACCAACATGCCCTGACGTTAGCCTGTGAGGCGGCTGCGTGAAGTGGTCTCCCCACCTAACAGGGAGGTGCCCTCTCCCCAGGCGACCCAAACAGATGTTTTACAGAAGACAGTTCTGCGAGCGTCACTGGGAGGGGACACACTGGGGCCCCTGCCCCTCCTTCAGGTGACAGCAACCTTGCTAGCAAGTCTGGAGATAGAGAACCTGGTGCCTTTGGTGGCCCAGGGTTTCCAGACGAGTGTGGGTGGGGTCGCACCCCGGGCTGTGTTGGCCTTGCGGGATGCAGCCCTCCTCCCGGTCAGCCGTCCTGGACCCAGGCTGCGGGGTCCCTCCACCCACTGTCGTCCCCCACAGACCTTTCCCGTCTTCCTTGATCATTTCTTGTGACGAATCTTACTCTCTGCTGAAATAGGACCTGACACTTTTATTCTCATCCGTGGGAGATGTTGAGTGTTGCCACTTAGGTAAAACTTCCGGAAGTAGGAAACGGGTCAGACCCGGCTGCTAGGAACTGTTATTTGTCCTGTGGGCTGTGTGGCAGAGCTGGCTTCCCACGTGAAGCCACGGCTCCTAAGAAAACTGTCCTTCACCAAGTCCCCGAAGTCTGTCACAGGCCGCGGGGGCTCCTGGATTTGCCATTGAAGCTGCCCCAGGGCCCCTTGTTCGGATGGGCCCTGAGAGGTGTGCAGCTCCCCCTGCACCAGCGCCTGGGGCGACCTGAGCCAGGGACGGAGCCCCTCACAGCATCCTGGAGGTGCCATGTGGGGATGGCAGGAATAGCCTCCGAGGAGGGCAGGCAGGGGCTCCTGGAGCCGCTCTGGGCGCCCCTCCACCGGGGGCGACCGAGTTCCAGCTGAATCCCGTGGCCTGTCAGGGCCCAGGAAGCACGGAGCTGGCACGGGTGGGGCACCCGGGAGCCAGCAGCCAAGGTGCCCCATTGCCTTCTGTTGCAGGGCGGGGGCTGGGGTCGCCGGGCCCTCTGTGTGCTCTGCCGCAGACACACAACGGGGCAGCTGGTGGGGACCCAGAGCCTGGCGGGCAAAGGGAGCGGTGAGGCTGGGCAGCTCAGCCGAACGTGACCCTCCTCCCTGTTTCCTGCCTGCAGGATGGTCCACCTCCATGGAGACGCCCTGCAGCCTCCACACTGCTGGGCCCCCCCAGCCTCCACTTGGTGGCCCCAGTCCTGACTCTGGGGCTGCTGAGCTGACCCCACTCTGAGAGCCTGGCCAGGCTCCTCAGCTCCCCAGACTTGGCCAAGGGGCTGCCCGGACTCCAGCGTGACCCCTGGCCTCTCCAGTCTGCACACCCTGTGTGGTCACTGGCTCCGAGGGGCTGTGTGACCCTTGATTGAAGAGCACAGTTGACCTTCCTCTCTGACAACCCCCTTTTTGTACGGTCGATGTATTTATAAATGGTACAGGATGAAGGATGGTGGCTTTCTGTCCTGGGCGCTGAGCTCTGGGGTTCCCCCCAGACGTCCTGTGCGCTGATCACCCACGTGCAGCCTGGATGGGCCCCACCCAGCCCCCAAGTCCGTAGGCGGCCCATCGATGCCCGAGAACTCAAGAGTGCAGTCTTCACAGGAAACGTCACGGAGGCCTTGTGGGAGGAAAGGAAGTGGGGTCCGAGTCTCAGTCAATAAAGGAAACAGTGCCTGTCCCCTCCCCATGTGCGTGTACCCTCCCCCCTCCCTACGCGCCCTGCGGGACCACCTCCCACAGTTTGCCACCCCCGCCCCGGGCGGCTAGGCAGTCAGGCCAGGTCTGGGTCTGGCCATTAACAGCGGTTGTGTCTAGGGGCCCTTCTCTGAGCCCCACACCTTCTCAGAGGCGGCCTAGCCCATGTCGTCAGACCCTCCGGGTGGGCGGCTCCACTCGGCCGGTGGCGCTGCTGCCCACCTGCCCTGGGAGGGCCTGAGCGGCTTCTCTGCTCTCTCTTCACCATGTAGATGCCACTTAGCATTTCTCTTTGATTTGTTCTATCTGGGACTCCTTTGGTGGGACCTGCCAGGGGATGAGGGTCCCATCTGAGGTGACCTTGTCTTTTTTTAAAGATAAACTTTCTGGGTAACGGAAAGGCAGAGGGGATGCTTGGCCTTGGTGCCCCTGGGCAAGAGCTTCCCCAGCAGGACCTTGAGCCCTGTGGGTGGGTCTGCAGCTCCCGGGTGCAGACACTTTCCTGGCAGGCGGGAGAGGGTCCCGCTTCCTGAGGAGCTGCCCTGGGAAGGACGGTTCTGGGGCAGCCGGCTGCACAGCCTGAGGCTCTGTAGGTGGGGTAGTCGGGCGTGGATGACTCCTTTTCCCTCCGGTTGAGCCTGTGAACAGAGGCCACACTTGGGGCACCCTGCCCTGGCCCCTTGGCGCCCTGCCTCCCCTCCCCTCCCACCCACCATGTGCTCATGGGTGCACGCATGCTGATGCACACACACACACACACGCACACTCAGGCAGGGCGGCTGTATCCCTCTCCTCAGCCCTCTCCTCTCACGGCCAGCACCCCGGCCTCTTGCCATTGGTATTGTGCCAGTGACTCTGAAGGACAGGTTGCAGACTGGCCTGTCTTGTACTTGCGTGTGCTACCATTTGATGTACTCTGATTGGCTAGTTTTTGTTCGTTTTTATTGTCTATTTATAGTAATAAAATCATGCAGCAATATCCCACCCGCTCCTTCCTCCATGCACAGCACTGCAGGACTGAGGCTGTTTCTTGGGAGGCAGGGCAGCTGAGTAGCTGGTGGCAGCTCTGATGCCCTCACAGCAGTGCAGGGTGCCAACTTGTGGCTGCAGCCTCTGTTCCCTCATGTCTAAGATGTCCGTGAACTACAATTTCAGGAGGGTGTGAGGGCTGCTGTTATTACTCTTTTGGTCATCACCGTGCTGCTTGTTGGGTTGGAGCAAAGGAGGGACCCTTGGGACTTGGCTCTGCCTCCTGAGCAGGTGGCAGAGCCCAAAGCCTCCAGGTGTGCGCGTTGCTTCGGCGAGTTGATTCATCCCACCGCCGTGAACCGAGTGCCTGCTCTGCCAGAAGACAAAATAGGCAAGGCCCCCGGAGCCTGTATTCTAGTCAGTGAGACACCACACAAGTAATCCAAGTCTTCCCAGGTCTGGTTACTGTTAGGAAGAGAGTCAGCGGGTCACGAGATGGAGTTGATTTAACCTGTGGCTGGGGAGGGCTTCTCTGAGGAGATATTTCAGCTGAGCCCTGAATGCTGCCAGGGAGCTCTCTGTGGAAGAGCACCCCAGGCAGGCGGCCCAGCAAGTGCAAAGGCCCGGAGGCAGGAGTGGACCAAGTGTGTCCAGCAAGTGGCTGAAGCATCAGAGTTGGGGGGGTGGGGTGCAGACACCTTGTGGGGTAGTTTTAGTCAGAGGCTTCTAAGCAAGGGAGCAACTTTCTCCAGCTGTCATGTGGGGAATGGATTGGAGGGGCAGGTTTGGCTGCCAGGATGCTGGAGCCCAGCCAGGGCCCTCTGCTTGGTCTGTGCTCCCCTGCCCAGCGAGCAGCCTCCCCGTAGGGAAAGGCTGGGGCTCCAGAACACCCACTGCAGCACTGCCTGAACCAGCACCCACCAGCAGGGCCCTGGCTCCTTTGTAGACACAGTTCCAAGTAGCCTCCTCTGGTCCCCTCTGACTTAGGCAGCCTGTCCCTGCCCCAAGGAAGGCTTGCCACCCTCGGTCGTGCCTGCATCTGGCATGGTCCCAGTGTGGGAGAAGGGCATTCAGTGTCACATGGGTTCTTGCATGGGCTGCACCGGATCTCCCTCCACACTATCCCCAAACCAACCCACCTCCTTTTTTTTTTTTTTTTTTTTTTTTTTTTTTTTTTTTGTGGTTCGCGGGCCTCTCACTGTTGCGGCCTCTCCCGTTGCGGAGCACAGGCTCTGGACGCGCAGGCTCAGCGGCCATGGCTCACGGGCCCAGCTGCTCTGTGGCATGTGGGATCTTCCCAGACCGGGGCACGAAGCTGTGTCCCCTGCATCGGCAGGCAGACTCTCAACCACTGCGCCACCAGGGAAGCCCCCCACCTCCTTTCTTAATGTCTGTGGCCTGGAGGTGGGGTCCTCTCTGAATTGGCCCTTCCCCTTGATAATCTCTCCCCTTCAGACACGGTTACCTGCCCTAGAATCTGGCTTCCCCTTGCCAGCTGCGGCTGCCCCACCTGAGCCCTGAGCCCTGGCAGAGGGCCATGGTAGGGGAGAGCCTCTCTCTTTGGGTCCTTACTTCCCACATCTGACAGAACACCACCGACGACCCAACGTGAATGAGTTTCTGGTGGTTCCTGCCAACCCTCGCCTGCTCTCTGCCCCTCTCCTCAGCCCTGGTCAGGGCACAGAACTTGCCCTCGACTGCATGGCTCTCCTGAGGCTGTGCCATGGCACCCATCCTGTGAGCACAGGCTGTGGTGCCTTCCCTCAGCAAATCCATGTCCACGGTGGGAGAAAAATGGAGCTTGGGCCAGCTGGTGGAGCGAGTGGCACCATAGGATGCAGGGGAGCCCCACTACTGTCCTTCCGATGCTGTTTCTGACGCTTCTGAGCCCTAGCGACTTCCTTCTCCAGTACAGACACCTGGTAAGTAACTCAGGCCCCCTTTTGCTGAAGCTTCACGGTTTTCTGTTGTGTACACTGGGTAGGAGACAGTGGGAATCTTGGGTGGGATCCTGGCGTTCACAAACTGCTGGTTGCCCTCAGGCAAGTCCCATTCATCTGAGCCCCAGGTTCCTCCTCGGAGGAATAGTGCGGGAGACCCTAATTCCTCCAACCTGGCGTATGGTACGCTGGGCTGGGAAGCTCCCTGCCCCGGGATTTAAATCACTCTGCCCCAGCAGGCTGGGCTTAGGGAGCCCCAGGACTCCTCACCATGCACCCAGTTCAGTGCTGGGCGTGGACTCGAACTGTGAGGGCAGTTGAAGCTTTGCCAGACCCTGCTTTCCTGCTCTTCTAGTCAGGCAGACCAGCAGTGACCTTGGATTTCAGTGCTTAGCCGGCAGCAGAACGTTGGGGCTGGCGTGCGTGCAGGGGAGGGTTGTGCCCTCTGATCCCAGGGCTCAGCTGAGCCCCTTGGGGGAGGCAGGAGGCGCCCTCGCGCCCAGAAGCTGGAGCCGGCCAGGCCTGGGGCGGCGCTCCCAGGCAGACGCTGGGGTAGGCTAGGGCCGAGGGCAAAGAGATCGTTGGGGCTTCTGCCCTCTTCGGGGCGGGCAGTCTGAGCCCTGACTTCGCAAGCACCGCCGCCACCCCGCCAGCGCCCGAGGACCCGGAGTCCGCGCTCCACTCCTGCGAGCTCGGCTGTCGCGTTGCATCCTGGGCTCTGTAGTTTTCGAGGACCGTGGGTGGGGTGTGCGGCTATTGGGTGACGGCTGGGGATCCCGCAGCCATTCCCTTTGTGCCCGCCCCTTCCGCTCCGCAACGGCGTGTCGGAGAGCCGTGACGGGCTCTGCCCTGGTGCTCGTCAGCGATTGGCGGAGGGGCGGGGCCCAGGGGCGCGGCTGTCCGCGGATTGCTCGGGCGCGTTGGGGGCGGGCCCGCGCATGCACGTAAGGGCGGTGCCCGGGTCGCCGTGGGTAGTGCCAAGATGTCGGCGGCGGCGGTTCCGGAGCTGAAGCAGATTAGCCGGGTGGAGGCGATGCGTCTGGGGCCGGGCTGGAGCCACTCGTGCCACGCCATGCTGTACGCCGCAAACCCCGGGCAGCTCTTCGGCCGCATCCCCATGCGCTTCTCGGTGCTGGTGAGGACGCGGGAGGACGCGGGCGGGCGGGTACGGGACGCCACTCGGACCTGCGCCCGTGACCCGGCGCTCCCTTGCAGATGCAGATGCGCTTCGACGGGCTACTGGGCTTCCCCGGGGGCTTCGTGGACCGGCGCTTCTGGTCGCTGGAGGACGGACTGAATCGGGTGCTGGGCCTGGGCCTCGGCTGCCTGCGCCTCACGGAGGCCGACTACTTGAGCTCTCACCTGACCGAGGGCCCGCACCGCGTCGTGGCGCACCTGTACGCGCGGCAGCTGACGCTGGAGCAGCTGCATGCTGTGGAGATCAGCGCGGTGCACTCGCGGGATCACGGCCTGGAGGTGGGGGCCGCTGTCCGGGCCCCGCCCCCCGCCCCGGGGTTTGGCTCTGGCCCCGCGGAAGGCACCGATGGGTAACAAGTCCCCCTGAGGGTCCCCTGGACAGTTTGGGAGGGTGTCGCTGTCTCCAGCTTCGGGGTGGGGAGAGGGACCAGGGGTCGGGTAGGGTGGGAGGGGGGCCGGGGCTGGGGCTCCCTCGGGGCTGTGTTCCATCTGCCTTGCTGCCTGCCATTGCCAATCCTGGGAACGGGGAGTGGGATCGGTGGAAAGATGGGAAGGGGCGGTGCCTGCTCCGGGAGGTGTGAAACTGCAGAGTAAAAAGAGGATCTTGTAGGTCAGGGTTCATGGGCCGGAATCTCATGGTGTGGGGGATGAAGGCTCTACTTCTGGGTTTTATAGTCTGGAAGACTGGGAGTGGCACTTGGGGTGTTTGGGATTCACCAGGTGCAAGAGGGAGCATGGGGGTGTGGACTGCGGGGCTTCCTGCCAGTGGATGAGGGCTGGGACTTGAGAGTGGGATGTGCATGGGGGATGGCCTTGAAACTTGCTTGGGGAAGAGAGGGGCTGCACCGCACCAAGGGAGCTGGCTGGCTTCTACCTCCCCCAACCCTACCCAGGTCTCCCATTATGTCCTTGGCAACCTGGCTGTCCTTCCCGTGGCCTAGCAGCTCACAAGCCCCTCCTGCCAAGGCCATGCCATCCGTGTGGGGGCCTGGTCCCAATCCTGGTCTCCTCTCCATGCAGGTGCTGGGGCTCGTGCGTGTCCCACTGTACACCCAGAAAGACCGAGTCGGTGGCTTTCCCAATTTCCTGAGCAACGCTTTCATCAGCACAGCCAAGTACCAGCTCCTCTTTGCCCTCAAGGTGCTCAACATGATGCCTGAGGAGAAGCTGGCTGAAGCTTTGGCTGCGGCCACGGAAAAGCAGAAGAAGGCCCTAGAGAAGCTGCTCCCATCTTCCTCCTGAGGTTCCTCCTGTGCCTTGTGTCTGTCGCCCTCCCCCTGGCTCTCTGTACCCGTGGGCTGGGCCCTCCAGCCTCAGTGTGGGAGTGTGTCATCTGGCATGTTCTGCGCTTGACCCATTCCGCCTGTGTGGGGGAGTGGGCACCTCGTCATCTCCACTGCCCAGAGCAGTTACTGGGTGGTGGCCTGGGTGCACCCACTCTAAAAACGAGCTGTCTGTGCACGTCGTGGGCTGGTGGAGCCCCAGGTGTTGCCTCATGGCCTCAGTGGGTAGGTGCGCATGCACTTGAACCCTGGAGAAGTTGCTTTGTTCTCGTGGCAGTTTTGTTCTTGTGGAGGCCAACTTTGGGCTGACTCCATCCTGCATCCTGCCCTGAGCCAGCCCCAGGGTCTGGAGAGAAACGCCAGCCCAGGATAGGAGGTTATGTTGTGAACTTTGGTTGTTAGCTTTATTTGTGGTGAGTTTTCAAAGTAGCTTTACCCCCTCCGACTTGGTCCCTGTCCCTGCGGACAGTCAGGGCCGTGGGGCCCAGGTGTACAGGGAGCTGCTGGAGAAAGGATAGTAAAGTCGTGCCTCTGCTCTTTATGTGTTCTTCGGTCCTGGCTACAGGCCTAGGGGTGGACGCAGGAGGGTGTCCCCTTCCCTGCCACCCAGGGACCTGAGGGCAGGGGCCGGGCCTAAGAGCGGGGCTCTGGGTACCATTCAGGTATAGCTGATGCAGGCCTCCCCTCCCAGGTGGGGGTGCCAGCTACCTCCCCGTGTTGACTGTGGCACTGCCAGCTGTGGACTCTCTGGGCCATGGGCCTGGTCTGGTGGTTTCTTCACTGAGACTGACAGTATGAGGCTCCTCCCTGATCCTGGTGGCTCTGTGGTGCCTGGGCTGAGCCCACTGCTTCCTTTGAGAGCCTCCCTCTCTCTGTTCCCAGCACAGTCTGCAGGCACCTCCAGGAAACAGTGTGGCAGCACTGGCCAAGCGTGCACAATGACAACAGCAGAGCCACCACAGGACAGGAGGGTCACCCCTGGCGGTCTCCTATGGCCCTATGTCTGGAAAGACTCCTCAGCGAAGCTCACAGTTTCCACAGCGCCAGCCTGGTAAGGAAAGCAATGCTCCCAGCCCAGCCTGGGTGTCCCATCTTAGAGCCTCGACGAAGTGGTTGGCACATGTGGGCAAGGACACTCTGCTCTGTAAATAAAACACCTGTACTTGCTCCTCTCATTTCTGGGGCCTGCTTCGCTCTCCAGGTAGCTTTGTAGATTCATGGGAGTTCTGATGCAAAGGTGGCCCTAGCTACAGGCAACAGAGGGATGGGGCAGCAGGGATCACCCAGTCGGTCCTGCCCTGAGCATGGTGCTCTGGGCGAGGGCCCTGGCACAGCTTTCCTCTTGCTGTGGTTCATCAGCCAGTACCTCAGGCCGTGGGACCAGAACTGAACCCCCTCACCAACCAATCTTAAACTTTATTTTCCAGCAAATGACATATGCTGCCCAGGCGCCCCGCCCCAGTCCTCACCTGTCTGGGCGAAACTCAGTGTGGCACCTGTGGTGTGTGGGGACGCGCTCTCCCCAAGGCCCTGCCTGCTCTGGGCCCCACTCCCGGGTCTGGACAAGAGACCCTCGTCTTGCCTCAGTGCGGGCCTCGCCCTTGCACCGCCCATAGCCCCGTCCTGTCTACCAGCTGCTCCTGGGGCCCGATCCTCTGGCCCTGGCCACTGCAGCTGCCCGCTCGCTGGCCTCCTGTCCTCCGGGCACACAGCTTCAGGGTGGATCAGTCACCCCACGTCAGATTCTGAGAAAGGAAAGGGAAGACTGAGAGGGACGCTCACTTGGCTGCACAGCTGCCTTGCTCTCGGGGCCGAGGTCCTGGACGGACAGAGACTCACCGTCCCCCTGGCTAAGGCTCCCGCCAGTTCTCCTTCCCGTTCAGCACTTGCAGCTTCTCCAGGCTCTGGGTCACTAAGCACAGCACTCGCCCTGAGAACAGGGGCAGACAGTTACTGCTTCGCAGTCTGGAGGGCTCGAGGGCACAGGAATGGATGACCTTGAGGGTTGGTGGGCTGTCCGGCCCCCTGGACTCACCCATCTCCCGGACTCGATCCTCCAGGGCTCCCGACAGCTGAGGGAGGCTCAGGGCCTGCAAGGCGGCCTGCCAGCCTTTGGAGTCTGTAGGACAGAGAGCTGAGTAGGCCTGGGGTCTGTGCCCACAGGCCCTGCCTCTTCGTCCTGAGCCAGGGGACAGCAACCAGGAGACGACGCCCCCCCCCGCCCACCTTAGGTGCCATAGGTCCCTCTCATTACACCAGAGTGTTCTCCTCCCACTTGTGGAGCAAAGCGCTGACGGCCGGTCAGGGCTCAGCCCCAGGAAGGTGTGTGAGGGCCCCTGCCTACTGCTGGGCTGTGCCCTGGCGGGGGCCCAGCCAGGGGCTGCAGAAGTCACTTGAGGTCTTGGACAGTGCAGGCAGCCATGACCCAAAGACCACCTGGAGGGACAGTGAGGACATGGGCTTGGGCACGTGAGAGGATCTGGGGTGGGGTGGTGTCAGTGTGATAACCACACTGAGACAAGTGTTAAAACCCAGCCTGGGGAGGCGTCCCTGCCCTCTGTCTATCTGTTCTGGGTCTAGGACACTGCTCTCCTTACCAGCTGTGGGGAGGCCTGGGCCCAGCGTGGCCTCGAGCGGGGATTCATCCTGCTGCACTCGGGCAGACAGCTCAGCTTGACAGGCTCTGCCGGACATGAGAACCAATTGCTGGTGAGGGGAGAGGCCAGGCGAGCGCAGACACCCTTCTCCCTGAGTGTGAGGTGGGGCTCTGCTCTGTGCGCCCTGCCAGCCTGCGCCTGTGCGGCCTGGGCAGAGAAAGACCCACATGGGGCCCCAATGCTGCCTGGTCTGCCCTGCAAGGAGGGACAGCCAGATTAAATTGGGGTGGCGGTGACTCCAGGAGGCCCTGAACACGACCCATTCTTGGAAGAACCTGGAGGAAACAGTGACTTGGCCCTGGCCGGGGGGCAGCTCAAACACCCACTTACCGCAGCTGGTCCAGGACGAGCGCAGCGTCCCGGGTCAGGGCCCAGGTCTCCTGCAACTGTGCATGGACGTCCTTGCGGGCACCATCCTGTTCCAGGAGGCAGCTCTCCACCACGGCCCGCAGCTCCTGCTCCTGTGACACCAGGCCCCGCATGGCCTCCACCTCCTCACAGCGCTGCAGCGGAAGAGGCAGCAGGTGCAGCAGGCAGGTTCGGGGGTAGGGAATGAACACTCAGGCGGGGTTCCCCCCAACCAGGTTCCATCGCCACTGTCAGACTGCCTCCTCCTCTCCTGGCCTGCGGGGGACGTGTCTCCACCTTGGAGCCCCCCCAGCCTGGGCCCCTTCCTGCAAGCCCCGCGGTGTGCGTTGCTGACACCCTTTCTCCCCTCTGTGTCCACCTGTGCGCCCCACTGCATCTGAGCCATGATGCCTCCTGGCCTCGCTGTCCTGTCACCCGCCCTGGCTGCTGCTCTCTGCTGATTCTGGGCATCTGTCTCCACGCTGTGTCCTTCTCTGCACATCCCCTGCCCCAGCTCTCTACTTACTTTGTGCAGCTGGATGGCGAGCTCCTGCATCTCGGCTTCAAGCCGGTCAGCATAGGCCAGCTCCAAGGCATCACTGGGGGGGCGGGCGCTGCTGTGCCAGCGGGCGATGGCAGAGGTCATCTTTCTCTTGGGCCCAAACAACCTACAGCAGGAAGTGAGAGGACACGGATCAGCACCTGCTCTACGTGGAAGCTCCGTGGGCTGTCCTTCTACCAAGACTGTCTGCTAGAAAGATCCCTGCTTTGAAGGGGGAGAGTAGCCCCCAGGATCCTGGGACAGAAGACAGAAAGCGTCATAAGGAGTCGTGACCTTCCCACCCTGCCTGGCTGCTGCTTTCACTGGACAGGGAGCTGGGGCTGCTAGGGATGCTCTCAAAGGTGGACAGTGGAAAACGTCAGGGTGCCCTGAGCACAGCAGTGTCCACTGGTCCAGCTCGGGGCCTCGGGACCCAGGCTGTCTGCACCTGAGCTGGGAGCAGCTGCAGGAGTGGACAGCTGACAGCAGGGAGAAAGCCGGCCACTGGACAGGGAGGCTCTCCACCCAATGCTGGGAGCTGCACCTCAGCTGGTTCCTGGGCATTGTGTACACAGAGGCCCTGGGACTCACGTGATGCCGATTTCCTTCAGGTCGCTCTCAGTGAGGGTCAGAAAGATGCGGAGGTCCACATCCTGCTCCTCAAACACCTGCAGGTATTTGAGACAGCCAATCTGCTCCAGCAGTGTGGCAAGGTCCTAGAGGGTGAAGAGCCAGGGCAGGTCAGAGGACAGGCAGGCCACGAAGATGTGGGGGCAGGAAAAGGCCCATGCTGCACACAGAGCTGCCTTTCTCCTGCTGAGCACCTGGCCTGTCCTGAGCTCTGCTGACTCCCAAGTTTGGCAGAAAGCCTGGGCTGCCCCCTGTGTGTCCTCAGGCAGGGCAGGCAGGGCATCTCTGGACCAGTGTCTTCACTGCAGCAGGAAGCACACCCTGTGGCAGGTCTGCGGCAGAAGCTCCTCTCGGTCTCTGCTGACCCAGGACTCTCCATTTTTCCTTCACTCTGGGGGACAGTCTTTGCCGGACATTGCACTGTTAGTTAACATATCGTCCCATGTCTGGTCCCTGTGGTTTCTGATGAGAAATACGCTGTTAATCGTGTGGAGATCCCCTTGTACGTGCTGAATCACTTGTCTCTTGCTCCAAGATTCTTTGTTTAGTGACACTCTGATTATGATGTGTCCAGGTGTGGCTCTGAATTTAACCAACTTAGAGCTAGAGCTCATTCAGCTTTTTGGATGTGCAGATTTGTTTGTTGATCAAATCTGAGATTTGGCTTTTTTTTTTTTTGGCCTTTTGGATAGAAATGGAAATTTATTTGCCAGGAAGGATGATCCCTTGAGACCAGTGCAGGGCCTCCTCTTTGCTAATTCTGTGTTTGGCCACAATGCAGCCTGCCCTGCACTTCTTGTCTGCGATGCTGAAACCTGGCCTCCCCAGCACCACGTAGAGGTCTAGGCTGTAGGTACCAATGCCTGGTGTTTGATCCCCAGATCGATGTGTTCTTGGATCCCCAAACCAAAATTTCCAGTATCTGAGAGATTATTTTTTCTTAACTTGCATTCTCGCAGCTTTAAGACGTTTCTCCAGGATTTCTTCTGCCTTGGCCTCATGGACTGTGCAGTAGACGGCAGTCTTTTCACTTCCCCTGATAAGATTTGGCTATTTTTAAACATTTTTTCTATTTTTCCCTCCCTCCTCTTCAGGAACACCATTATGTGCATGCTGTTACACTTACTGGTGTCTCACAGGTTTCTGTTCATTTTTCCTTATTCTTCTTTATCGGATTGGATAACCTCAAGTGATCTATGTTGTCTTCTGGTTCTTCTGTGTGCTCAAACCTGCTGTTGAGCCCCTCTAGTGAAATTTTCATCGCAGTTATTGTACTTTCAGTTCCAGAATTTCTATTTGGTTCATTTTTATTTCTATCACTTTATTGATATTCCGTATTTAGACATGGTTTCCTTTAGCTCTTGGAACATATTTCATTCTTTTTTTTTGTTTCTGTTTTACAAGCCCTGTGTCAAGGACTGACTTTCAGGAGATGACAGTGACGGAGCTGCTCTGCTACATAGGAACCCTGACCCAGAAGCAGGTAGCTTCGCCCCACTGGCTCCTCTGCCAAGCACATACACCAAATCTTGGAACATATTTAAAGAAGCTGATTTAAAGGCTCCAATTGGCATGTGTTTACTAAGGTATTGAGAGGTCAGCTGCTCACTGAGCCTGGGAACACAGGCGCTGGAGAGAGCTCCCCAGAGGGGCTGTGAGGAGAAACCAGCAAAATCACAGGCTTTTAGTGAAGAGCACAGCTATGACTTTAATAAATGGCAAATACTGACCTCTCTTCCACCTTTGTACCACTTATGCCCACAGAGGGTGGGAGAACACACTAGGCAGTGACGCTGCTGTTGCACCTATAATCCCGGACAAACTGCTCAGAGCAGCCACGATGAGAAAGGCAGCAATTAAGTTCTCATTAAGTCCCAACTGAGTGCCACTTTGCCTCTGCTTCCCATGTAGCTTGTCACTGTCACCTGAAAGCAGCTCTGTGATGCTGGTCCTGTGTTTCTCCTCCCCAGGCTCAGGGAGGCTGAGCTGGGCATGGAAACCAGGGGGAGAGACAGATCCCTCCATGGAAAGGGATGAACAGAAGCCCGGCAACTGGCTCCTCTCACCATTGGGAATCCTCTCAGCCCGAGTAGCTTTCTAGGTCATGTGGAGAAAACCACCCCACTCTTCTCTCAACAGTGCCGGCCCCATGGAATGTACAAATAAATGCCTCACAAATCACAAGAAGCCCCACGGTCTTACCTGGGGTCCTGAGTAGGGGGACCTGTCAGTCTGGGGGATCAATCTTGGGGCACAGGAAGTCCCGGTGCCAGGAGGCCACTGGCTGTCGCTGCTGCTGTAACGATTCTTGGTCTTCACGTAGCTTTTAGTTTGTTTGCGAACCGAGCTTTTCCGCGCATGATCTGAATCCTGTGGTGAGAGGTGTGTGTTTAAAGCAACTGCGGGGGCTGGCAGCTGACGTGCTGCATCCAAGCTCTGCTCCCTGCCCCACCGCCAGTGTATGCGGATTCATCTGCACACTCCCCTCATGGTGGGGAAGGTCTGAAATTTCCCGAAACTCCCCCGCCTGCCAGAGGCCTCCCATGGCAGGCCCCGTGGCACTGCATGGACACGCTCACCTCAACTGAACTGCTAGGCAGCCCCCACGACACCGGGGGCGAGGGGGGGGGAGGTTCACCTCGTTGCTCTCCAGGGAGGCCTCGCTGCTGAGTTCCGGGGCCCGGGCCAGGCCCTCACTGCTGCTGCTGCTCCGCGCGGCCCCGAGGTGGGCACAGAAGGCGTGCTCTTCTGACAATGGCGAAGACGAGGACGCCTGACCACAGGCCTCGCCCGTGGCGACTCCCCAGAGCCCTGTCCCCGAGCGGCTTCAGCCACAGCGCTCCCCGGCCCCTCCAATCGTTCACTGTTTGCTTCTGCTTCACGCCGACTGCCGGGCCAGGCCCTTCCTCTCTAGGCTCGGCAGGGTTTGTCTGCTCTGTTCACCGATAAATGCAAGCATCTAGCCAGTGCTTGGCACACAGGACACTCGGTAAACAGCTGTGGAATGGACGATGCACATAACATACGAAGACATTTCCTAAGGACTTACCAGTCAAGAGGCTAAGCCTGTCTGTCTGGACTGACTCCCAGATCCTGCTCAGAGAGACCCTGGGTGAGAATTCTCCTCAACTGTCCCCACACCAGATTATGACTCTCCTCACAACAGCCAGAACCTTCTCTAACCTTCACCCTCTCCTCTGCCGGATGGACCCGTCACAGGGCCATGGCCCAGCTGGACTGGTGGCGGGGGGGCGTGCGTACCCCGGCTGCTGCTGCTGCTGCTCTCCACATCCCGCTCATTGATGGGGGAGGTGACGTCCCTGTAGCAGAGGCCCCCCTCTTCCAGGGGGTTCTCATCGCTGCTGTTGAAGGTGACATAGCCCTGTGGAGGCACCTGCTCTGTGGACAGAATGGGGCATGTAAATCCACATGCATGCATAAGGAAGGACGAGTTCTTCCTTCCACACGCAACCACCTCTTCAGAGGGATCTCGGCAAGGGGAGCCCCAGGACAGCATTCTCTACTCGCCACAGTAACCTGGACAGAGCCATGCCGTCTGCAGGTGAGGAAACAGTCTCCAAGGGGTTAGTGACCAGCTTGTGCCCAGCAGCGGGTGCACGTGGAGCCAGGCCTGGCAGTGGCGGCCTCTCTATCACGCCATGCTGTTGCTTTGCCAAGAGGACAAAGTAGGAGACGGTAAGCTGTATTTACAAATTCCTGAGCCAAAGGAAAACTATACTACAAGGTGTTCCCGCAGCTAGAAACATCTACTCTCATACACACACCGGCCTGCGTGGCCCCTGCGACTTTCCAGCACAGGGGCCAGTCAACCCCAATCAAGAAGATCCAGCTGAACAGGAAGGTTAAGAGGCCCTGGCTAAACATTAACGGCAGCGACAATGAATTATATAACTTCTGAATGTCTGCCTGTGAGAAAACAAGGAGAAGAGGCAGAACACAAACCAGAGTGTTTAATTCCGCCTTTGCCCCTGCCTCTGCCCCACAGAAAGTACGTGTATTTGCAATGAGAGCCTGGCTGGTGGGACCACAGGTAACTTATTTTCTTCTTTATACCTTTCTGAAGTTAGAGATTTTTTACATCAGCACATGCTATTTATCATTCAAAAATGTTTTTTAACTTTTGGCAAAGAGCATATATACACTTATAGAAAATTATAATTTCACACAGTGTAAGAAGAAAAACAGAATCTCCTGAAAGGCCAGAGCTGAGAGGCTAGTGAACACTCCTTCCCATGCCCCGGCCACAGCTCAGGCAGGACAGGTGGCCTGGGTTCCTCCAAAGAAACAGACTCTGCCACTCATCCCAGAGCCCCAAGCTCCCAGCTGCCAGACCAGATGCCCGTGTCCTCGCCCGCAGCACCAGCTCACCAGTCAGCCCCCCGGACGCTGGGAGGAGGTAGGCCTGGTTACCAACCAGTGCCAGGACCCTTTCCAAGGGTCTGAGAAGGGAATCAAGTCCTCACATGGTCTCCTGGCTGGGAGGGGGTTCTGAGGGCTGCTCGCTAGACCAGCAGCCTGGCCACTGATAGCAAGACCCACACCGGAGTCTGGTCACTCAGGCCAGCACGAGAGACAGCGTCAAGCCCAACGCGCCTCAAGAACTCAGCGCCTGTGCTCCCCAAGAGCACTGCACTCAACACTCAGGAGCTGACAGTCTGACAAAAACTCAGGCCATCTGGAAACTCAGGGTTTAGGGTTCTGGCCCACCAGGTGTCTGGTGGGCAGTTCTCAAATCCACACCCTGAGAAAAGAGTGCGAGGACAGAGTCCTCCCCAGGGGATGCGGCAGAGACAGGAAGGGGACTCAACGGTCACGTTCTCCCTGCTGGGCTGACCCACCCACGTGAGGAATGGATCTGAGCTCAGCTCTCTCTCTCCTACAGGAGAGAATGTTTTATTTGTAGTTTTAACCAACAGAAAGGAAACTCAAAGGACAAACCAAAACCCAAGAGCGAGCCACTGACTAATGTATCTCCATCCCTGTGATGGATTCTAAGTCCTTGAGCTGCTGCTCCCACCTGGCAGCCCAGGCGGCCCCCACGTCAGGAGCCTGAGAGTCGCTCATTCTTTCAGACAGAATCCTAGACTACGATGTCAAAGCCACCCGGATCGTGGGGCACTCACCATAGCAAGGCTGCTGCATCCTGCCTCCAAGTCCAATAGCTGTGAGCCTAGCCAAGGCTCGTGGCCCCTCGTGGATGCTGAGGCCCTTCTTCCGACAGGGCCTCTGTCTCTGAGGGACAGGGCAGGATTCATCTGAAGAGCTCAGATCTTCGTATTTTTCTGTGGGTCAAACACCAAAATTTAGACAGTATGTTCAGTGATGGACTAACTTACTAATCCTCATAATGAACTGAAATAAAAATCATCGTTAATTGCTTTTTTCCTTTTCCTAAATTAAGAAAAGTGTTCCCAGGATGTCACCTGTAAGAAATGCCACAATGGGTGGGTCCACTGCTCAGGCCACAGGGACATGGGGCAGGGGGCGGGGGGGGGGGAGTAAAATTGTGAATTATGGTGAGTGGATCCAACTCATCCCTCTCTCTGAGTTTCCAGAATTTTTTACAACATGTAGTATGTTAACAGTCAGAAATACATTCTGTTCCAAGCTGAGGTGACAAGTAAGATCCATCTCTTCATAAACATACAGCAACAGCAGTCACAACTTCTTAAGCCATTTTATATTCTTAACCTGAACAATCTCTTAGGAAACAAGTGCCACATAACAGCTCTGTGTGCTGTTTCATGACCCGTCTGAAGAGCTCAGTGTGCCCACAGCTATCAGCATTTTATAGCTTTTCATTGTTTTCCATATTTCATTACACCTAGAAGACAAAATTCAGGGGTTTATTTGTAGAAGGCGCCCATTGGGTAAGATCTCACTTTGGAGTTGGTGAACTGGGGTGGAGACATGCAGAGAAGCCCTCATTACCACTGTATCCACTGTGTGCTGGTATCTGTTACAAAGCAGTCCTGAGGCCAAGAAGGGAGAGGCTCACTCAGACATGAACTGAAGGCTCAGCCCAACCACTGCCCGAGAGCAAGAGAATCACTGGCCCAGTTTCCAAGCCCGGGCCAGTGATGCCAAGTGGACCCCTCCCTCACACTCCAGGATCCATGCCGCCAGGAGGAGACTGGGGTCTATCCAAGCAGAAGCAGAAGGAGTCATAAAAAATAAATGTTCAGGCAGGGGAACCAAGGAAAAGGTGGCTCCACAAGTCTGAACCTCCTGACGTGGCCCCTTGATCCTGTACAGTTGGCAGAATAGACAGAACAACATGAACCCTACACCCCAACATGGCCCAGGTGGCAGGGAGCCCCACAGACGCCAGCATCCCTGATGCCCAGGAGGAGGTGAGCACCCGCTCCAGGAGACTCAGCACTCACCCCATTCTCTGCACAGAGACTAGTGGGTCTAGGAAACACACCACACAGAAGAGAGACGTGGGTAAAGACCAGGCCCAGATGGTTTCACAGGGAATCCTTCAAAGACCACATGGGGGGCTTCCCTGGTGGTCCAGTGGTAAAGAATCCGCCTTCCAACACGGGATGCGAGTTCGATCCCTGGTCGGGGAACTAAGATCCCATGTGCTGCAGGGCAGCTAAGCCCATGCGCCTCAACTACTGAGCCCGCACTTGTGTGCTGCAAACTATAGAGCCTACACGCCCTGGAGCCCACGCACCACAACTAGAGAGAAGCCCGTGTGTTGCAATGACAGATCCCACGTGCCGCAACTAAGGCCCGATGCACCCCCACCAAAAAAAAAAAAAAAAAAAGACCACATGGGACCAATGCTACTCCATAAATTGTTCTAGAGCACAGAAAGGAAAGGAAACTTTCCAGTTCTTTTTATGAAGTATAATATTGAGACCTATAACTGATAAAGATAGACAAAAGAAAATCACAGACCAACATCACTTATGAATATCCATACAAAATTAATAAACATTAGCAACAGAATCTAGAACCACATTAAGAAAAGAGTACACCAAGTGGGATTTATGCCAAGAATGTAAAGTTGGTTCATTATTAAGAAATTCATTAACATAATAAACTGTGTTAATAGATCTAAGGAGAAAATTCACCATCATCTCCATAGATGTTGAAAACACCTTTGACAAAATTTAGCACTTATCCTATAAAAACATTCAAGAATACAGGAAATGACAAATACTTTCTTAACACGACAACATATATGCAGACCTTACTCTGCAAGCCAGCATCTTACTTTTTTAAAAAAACATTTATTTTTTATTCTTTATTTATTTTCATTTATATTTTTTATTTTTTGGCCACACCACACAGCGTGCAGGATCTTAGTTCCCCAAACAGGGATTGAACCCGTGCTCCCTGCAGTAAAGTGTGGAGTCTTAACCACTGGACTGCCAGGGAAGTCCCAAGCCAGCATCATACTTAATGTGGCATTTCTGCTAAGATCAGGGCCAAAGTGAATGCCCACTACCTCACCTCATTCAATGGGGAACTAGAGGGATTAGTGAGTGCGATGAAAGCAAAGAAATCTGAGGTACAAAAATCAGGAAAAAAGTAGTAAATCTGTCTCTGTTTGCAGGTTTTATGGCAGTGTACCTGGAAAACCCTAGAGAACAGATAAATAAAACGAATTCAGACAATGAAAGAACTCAATAAGGCAGCAGGCGGTAGAACTGTGGACAGACAGCAGTCGCCTTCCTCTGCACAGACAAGCCGTTCAAGGCTATGATGGCGGCATTAAGAGGGATAATGCGTTTACAACAGCAATGACGAAAATCAGACCCTCAGGAAAAACTTCAGTTATATGCAAAATGTATTTGAAGAAAAATTTAAAACCCTCTTGCGGGCTTCCCTGGTGGCGCAGTGGTTGAGAATCCGCCTGCCAATGCAGGGAACACGAGTTCGTGCCCCGGTCCGGGAAGATCCCACATGCCGCGGAGCGGCTGGGCCCGTGAGCCATGGACGCTGAGCCTGCGCGTCCAGAGCCCGTGCTCCGCGATGGGAGAGGCCACAGCAGTGAGAGGCCCGCGTACCACAAAAAAAAAAAAAACCCTCTTGCAAGACAAGAAAGTACACTTGAACAAAAGGACGTCCCTTGGTCTTAGGGTGACTCAACACAGAGCAGTTCATTTGTACATTTGCCACAGTCACAAAAATATCACCATGCTGTTTTTAAGGAGCTAGACAAGTTGATGCTCAAGTTCACACAGAAAAGCAAGTGCCAGGAAACACTGGAGAAGGAAAGCTAGGAGGTGGGCCGGCCCCACCAGGTGGCAAAACATGTCAGAGAAAACCTCTGTCATTTACACAGTGTGGGTCTGTGTGTGCAGAGTCCAGTGGAATAGAACAGGCAGTCCAGAAACAGACCTGAATGCAAACAGAAATTCAGAATATATGGTAAAGATCACTAGGTCAAAAATGGACTTCTAAACACATGATGCTAGGACAACAGGGCAGCTGTTTAGAAAAAACCATCCGTGAAAATACATTGTGAATGGATCAGAGATCTACATGGAGAAATGAAACCATACACAAACTAGAGGAAAACATGGGCAATTTGTTGTACAACCAGGGCATAGGGCAAGATTTTCTGTTACTTAAAACCCAGAGGCAATAAACGGATAAATTTGACTACATAAAATTAAAACATCTGCATGGCAACAAACAGCACAAACAAGGTAAGAACCAAAATCCAGAGCGATCCCCTCTGTGAGCTGCCCTCCTCCTCCCTGTCCTGCCCATCCTCAGCCTGGCAGTCCCCCCCTACATTCTACACCCTCCCCTCAGCCCGGGTCCTGGCCAGGATCCAGGAGCCAAAGGGGAGGAGGGGATGCCAGCAGAGGCCTGGCCGCAGACGCAGGTACCTGGACTCCGGTAGAGGCTCTTGGGCAGAGAAGGTGAGTGAACGTCTATCAGCCCCACAATCTTCATGTGTCCAAACTGCTTGGCCAGCATCCGGGCTGTGGCTCCACTGTGGTCTCTTGTGTCCACTTTGACTCCCTGTGAAAGTTTGTGAAAGAAGAGTTAGGAACCTCGCCCACAAAGCAGTCTCGCTTCAGGGCTGCAGACCCTGGAGGAGAGGGAGGGCGCTGGCATCTTCCTGACAAGCTCACATCCCTGCGAGAAAGTGGGGAAGGCAATCCATCCCCCCCCATATCCATCCATCCATCCATCCATCCATCCATCCATCCATCCATCCTATCTATCCATCTATCTAATCTA
Organism: Kogia breviceps; assembly: GCF_026419965.1. Classification (NCBI taxonomy): domain Eukaryota; kingdom Metazoa; phylum Chordata; class Mammalia; order Artiodactyla; family Physeteridae; genus Kogia; species Kogia breviceps. The sequence continues at coordinate 56,678,024 of NC_081323.1, forward strand.
TCTATCTATCTATCTATCGCTACGTTGGGTCATCGTTGCTGCATGGGCTTTCTTTTTAGTTGCAGCGAGCGGGGGCTACTCTTTGTTGCAGTGCACAGACCTCTCATTAAGGTGGCTTCTCTTGTTGTGGAGCATGGGCTCTAGGTGCACAGGCTTCAGCAGTTGTGGCACATGGGCTCAGTAGTTGTTGCTCGCGGGCTATAGAGCGCCAGCTCAGTAGTTGTGGTGCATGGGCTTAGTTGCTCCGCAGCATGTGGGATCTTCCCAGACCAGGGCTCAAACCTGTCTCCCCTGCATTGGCGGGCAGATTCTTAACCACTGCGCCACCAGCGCAGCCCCGGGAAGGCACTTAGTGACAAGAGTGGAGGGCGCCCAGCTGGCTCTGACGCTGCAGACACACACTGAATGGGGAGAGCATGTGTCCCACTCGCTGCACCTCTCTTCACACAGAGAAAACTGGAGACAATAGATTCACTGGAGGGCCAGCCTTTAAAAACCATAATCAGATTGGGAGCATCACCCTTCTGAAACAGAATTTGGTAACTTTTACCCAAAGCCCTAAAAAGTACTTATCATATTCAGCACAACAGTTCCACTTCCACACCACATATCTGCAATAACAAAAACCCGGAGACAACTTAAATGCTCAGGGGGGTGGAGAGTCAGCTATGTTACTCCCATAAGTGCTGGTATTTACAAATAACAAAATTATAACCAAGATTTAAAAAGGACCACAATACAAAACTATATATATACATTACAACTGTGACAAAACAAAAAAGTATACAGAAAGTAATACTGGAAGGAAATATGCCCAAACTGTTAGTATTATTTTTAGGCAGTAAGATAATGGGGATTTTCCACATCTTCCTAATCTTCTATATTTTCTAAATTTACTACTATGAGCACGTTTACTTTTGAAACTAGAAAAGTCCAATAAGCTTTCTATTTTGAAAGCTTCAACCATGCAGCCTCGTAGGTGATGGTGGGACTACAAGCCCGTGCTCTAGAGGGCAAATCAGAAAGAGACAGTTGAAACCTGAAAAGTGCGCACGCCCTCCGACCGAGAAATTCCACTTCTGGAATTTAACCTCAGGAAATAATGAAGGATATACACTAACATTTAGGATCCTCTCTGAAGCATTTAGCATAGTGAGAACTGAAAAGAACTAGTTCACTAGGGGATTAGTGAAATAAATGAGAACACATAAAATGGAACACCACCCACCCACTTACATGACAGGGCCAAGTGTATGTAGAAACCTGGGCAGGTGTGCACAAGACATCGTTAAGAGAAAAAAAGCATATTACAAAACATTCTATAAAATGGAATTCCACTTTGACTTAAAATATTTATCCATAAAAAACTAGGATACTTGGGAATTCCCTCGCAGTCCAGTGGTTAAGACTCGGGCTTTCAGTGCCGTGGACCTGGGTTCAATCCCTGGTCGGGAAACTAAGATCCCATAAGCTGCACGGTGGGGGAAAAAAAAAAAAAAAAAAAACTAGGACACTCAACAATGCGTTAATGTGTGCTATCTCTGGGTGATGGGATTATGAGTGATTTTTGCTTTCTGTTTGCTTAAATATACTTTCTAATTCTTTTATAGCAAGTATATATCGCTTGTATAGTAAATATTTACATATGTACTTTTTTCCCCCTATTTTAGAAAACTATGATCAACTGACAGTCTTGGTTGAGCCCAGTATAGAAGGTGATTATCACACTTCCCCCTGGTAGGAAAACAACCGCATTTGTACAAAAGCCTAATTGAGCTTTACTTTCTATAATCCCCAACTTTCCAGAGCTCTGGTTAGAAATCAGCAATGAAACCTTCAGCCTTAAAAGATCATTTCAGGGCTTCCCTGGTGGCGCAGTGGTTGAGAATCCGCCTGCCGATGCAGGAGACACGGGTTCGTGCCCTGGTCCGGGAAGATCCCACATGCCGCGGAGCAACTAAGCCCGTGAGCCATGGCTGCTAGGCCTGCACGTCCGGAGCCCGTGCTCCGCAACGGGAGAGGCCACAACAGTGAGAGGCCCGCATACCGAAAAAAAAAAAAAAAAAAAAGATCATTTCAGGGGGGTGGCAGGAGGGAAAATTGGATGAAGGTGGCCAAAAGGCATAACATCCTGGGGGGAGGGGCAAAATAGGGGTAGGGGATTAAGAGGTACAAACTATTATGTAAAAATAAATAATCTACAAGGATATATTGTACAAACAGGGAATATAACCAATATTTTATAACTATAAATGGATATACCTTTCTGGGTTTTTTTGGCTATATCTCGCAGCTTGCGGGATCTTAGTTCTCTGACCAGGGATTGAAGCGGGGCCCCCGGCAGTGGAAGGACGGAGTCCTAACTACTGGACTGCCAGGGAAGTCCCTAAATGCAGTATAACATTAAAAAATTGTGAATCAATATGTTGTATACCTGTAACATAATACTGTACATCAACTACATCTCAATGAAAATTTTTAAAAAGGCACAAACTTCCAGTTTTAAGTAGAAAGTAGGGATGTAATGTACAACATGACAACCACGGTTAACACTGCTATGTGTTATATAGGAAAGTTGTTAAGAGAGTAAATCCAAAGAGTTGTCACAAGGAGACATATGTATATAGATATTTGTATCTATATGAGATCATGGATATAAACTAAACTTACCGTGGTAAGCATTTCATGATATACAGAGGTCAAATAATTATGCTGTACACCTTAAACAGTGATGTATATCAATTATATCTCAATAAAGCTGAAAAAAAGATAATTTCTAGTTTCAGTTTGATAGAAGGACCCAAAGGTTTCAACCAGAAAACAATACCATCTTTACTGAAGGATTTTTTCTTTTTTTTGGCTGCACCACAGGGCTTGTGGGATCTTCTTAGTTCCTCGACCGGGGATCAAACCCACACCCCCTGCATTGGAAGCGTGGAGTCTTAACCACTAGACTTTCAGGGAAGTCCCTGAAGGATTTTAACTAATATCTATTTCTAAGCCTGGAAGACTTCAACTTCAGATTATACTAAAGGAAAAAAAGAGTAGTAACACTATTCCTTAACGAGGAAGAAAACAGAACTGACAACAAGAAGGCTCCAAAGGTGAGGGAAGAAAATATTAGAATTTCCATCAATTTATTTATCCTTTAAATTTTTTTGTTTTTCTATTTTATAATGTATATAATATGTAACTAGAGAAGAACATGATGGAAGTTCATTTTAACAGACAGGAAGGTGGGATCACAAAGCTTAGAGGCCATGAACCAGCATGATGGCGGGGGGCACACCCCATGTGGAGGCCATGGCACCCTCAGCTCCCTCCTAGGAGAGGCCCAGCCCACCCTACATGGTCCTACTGGAAGGAGGGACATGGGGTACGAGCGAAGTGGCTGCAGCCCCTTCCTCCCCTGGCAAAGAGCACGGGGTGCCCAGCCTCCAACTGTGGAGCCTGGCTAAGGGGGCAGGTCAGGGGACTGGGTGAGCTCACCCATGACTGAGCAGGAGGAAATGTGCAGGGAATGAGGAGCATCCACACAGGACCAGCCAGACGGCCTCCCTAGCAAAGGAATGACCCGGCCCATCAGCCAAAAAGCAACAACCAGAACTGACCAGCCCCTTCCACTCCTGATCAGTGCACTGGGGGAGGCTCACGGTTGATTTCCTGAGTTTGATAACTGTGTGTGATAATGAAAGAGAAAATTTTTATTTTAGGAAAAACATACTAAAGTATTTAGGAGGGGGACTTCCCTGGTGGCAAGGTGGTTAAGAATCCGCCTGCCCATGCAGGGGACATGGGTTAGATCCCTGGTCCTGGGAAGATCCCACATGCCGTGGAGCAGCCAAGCCCGTGTGCCACAACTACTGAGTCTGCGCTCTAGAGCATGTGAGCCACAACTACTAAGCCCACGTGCCACAACTACTGAAGCCTGGGCGCCTAGAGCCCATGCTCCACAACAAGAGACGCCACCACAATGAGAAGCCCCACTTGCCACAACTACAGAAAATCCGTGCGCAGCAACAAAGACCCAATGCAGCCAAAAAATTTAAAAAAAGAAAATGGTTTAAAAAAAAAAGTATTTAGGAGGAAAAGGGCATTATGTCAGTGACTTACTTTCAAATGGTTCCAAAAAAGATAACAGGTATATAGAGACTGATAAAGAAAATGAAGTGAAATGTTAACATTTGGGGAATTCAGTGAAGGTATGCAAATTCTCTGTATTATTTTATAACATTTCTTTAAGTCTGAAATTGTTTCAAAGTTTAAAATTTAGAAAATTTTCCAAAATAAATCCAATACAATTTGCTTTCCCTACATACGAGTCGCCCACATACAATCTCAGACCCAGCTGGAGAGTAAAGGCACCAAGTGAGGGTGTAATCTGCACGGTATATAAATGATCAAAAGTCTGATTCTCTAACATGTTTTCCTTTTAAAAAATTATAACAGTAACTGTCCCTTATGGTCTCCAATCCTACCTTATTTAAAATCAGGTTGTAAGCTCAGAGGCAGAAGTTATGTTTTTCACAGCCAGCGCTCCCTGCCCCGCATCAACGCCTGTCCCTTTGCTACGTCTCAAGGAGGCCTAGTTCGTGTGAGTGGAATTACCTTCAAAGAATAATTATGTTCAGAAAAGGAAGCGCAGATGGCAAACAGATATATGAAAAGATGCTCAACCTCACGAGAAATCAGGGAAAGGCAAAAATCAACAGGAGACCACTCAGCTGAGAGCAGGTACCAAGGGTTTTGAGGGGACAGGAGACACAAGCTATTAAACACTGTCAGAGGTGTGCAAACTGGGAAACCTACGGGGGAGAGCAAGGTACACTCTCTAGTGAAGATGCACCCAGCCTACACACCCAAAATTCTGCTTTGAAGAACACATCTTTATCTCCTAAAGAAATCCCTTCACATGTGCTCAAGAGGACAAGTAGAAAATGCTAACTGCAGCACTGACAGGAATAGCAAGGTGGACATGACTTAGGGGTCTACTGACAAAGGAATGGAAAATATACCGCATTCATACATTCAGTAAATACAGAGCTGATAAAATGAATGAACCCCGTCTACATGTACCACACTGTGTTAAATGATATAGTCATTATATAAATATATAACATATAAGTAAATATATTATTTATATAAATCTTTAAAATATATAAAACAAATCTACACGCTGCTTAAGGATACAAAGCATGTGATGAGAGTATAAAGTCAGGGACAGGAAAGGTACAGACCAACATCTGGATAGTGGTTACCTCTGGATTCATGTGGATTAGTTTTATTAATATTATCTTCTGTACTATTTTGAATGTTTAAACTACTTCATAATTTAAGAGTCATAATGCTTACTGCTGTAGACACCGTTCAAGTTGGTACAACTTGCTCTTTGGATAGCAATTTGGCAACATCCACGTTATGGCTGTACTTAGGCTACATCCAAAACTTCTACCTTTAGTACCGAACTGTACAGATGTGGTCGCACAAGTGTGTGGAGAAGTATGTGTGCAGATATCCCGCATAGCACTGTGCATGATGGCATATACAACTTGATTCTATCTGCAGACCACTGTTAGAGAAACTGATTCATCCCTACAAGGGAGTGCTATGCTGCCATACAAGAAAGAAGAGGGCTTTATATCTACTGATACAGAATAATCCAGGATAGACAAGTTTAAAAAAATACAAACAGGATTTCCCTGGTGGCGCAGTGGTTAAGAATCCACCTGCCAATGCAGGGGACGTAGGTTCACTCCCTGGTCAGGGAACTAAGATCCCACATGCCACGGGGCAACTAAGCCCACATGCCACAACTACTGAGCCTGTGAGCCACAACCACTGACACGTGTGCCACAATTAGAGAGCCCTCACACCACAACTACTGAGCCTGTGCACTCTGGAGCCCATGCGCCACAACTAAAGAGAGAAGCACACGTGCCGCAACTAAGACCCAACACAGCCATAAATAAATAAATAAATAAGACAATTCATAAAAGAAATACAAATGGTCAATAAATATGTTTTAAAATGTTCAATCTCGGGGCTTCCCTGGTGGCGCAGTGGTTGAGAGTCTGCCTGCCGATGCAGGGGACGCGGGTTCGTGCCCCGGTCCGGGAGGATCCCACATGCCGCAGAGCGGCTGGGCCCGTGAGCCATGGCCGCTGAGCCTGCGTGTCTGGAGCCTGTGCTCCACAACGGGAGAGGCCACAACAGTGGGAGGCCACGTACCGAAAAAAAAAAAAAAAAAAAAGTTCAATCTCACTAATAAGTACCAACCAAAACGAGATGCCACTTTTCTCCTACCAAACTGGCAAAACTTTACGATGGTAACATCTAGGGCTGGTGAGGATGTGAGAAAATGGGCATCGTCATGTATTACTGGTGGGAAGAACAAGAGAGACATCCTTTTTAATGGGAATTTGTTAGAACTTACTAAATATTTCCCCCGTTGAACTTTTTAAACAACTTTATTAAGATATAATTCTTGGGCTTCCCTGGTGGCGCAGTGGTTGAGAGCCTGCCTGCCAATGCAGGGGACACGGGTTTGTGCCCCAGTCTGGGAAGATCCCACACGCCGCAGAGTGGCTAGGCCTGTGAGCCATGGCCGCTGAGCCTGCGCGTCCGGAGCCTGTGCTCCACACCAGGAGAGGCCACAACAGTGAGAGGCCCGCGTACCGCAAAAATAAATAAATAAATAATAATTCTTCTACCATGCAATTCATCCACTTACAGTTTACACTTCAATGGTGGACAACCACCACCACAATTTCAGAATGTTTTCATCACCCTGAAAAGAAATCCTGTACCTCCCGCCAGCCCTAGGCAACCACTAATCTACTGGTCTCCACAGATACGCTTATTCTGAACATTTCATACAAAATGAATCATACAATGTTCAGCCTTTGTATCTGGCTTCTCTCACCTAGCATATTTTCAAAGTCCATCCAGGTTGTAGGTAGCACAGGCAAGTACTTCACGCCTTCTTATGGCCAATTAATATTCCATTGTATGCATGTAACAATTTTATTTATCTGCTTATGAACATTTGGGTTCTTTTCACCGTTTGACTATTACAAACAATACTGTTATGGACATTTATGTACAGGATTTTGCCTGGACCTGTTTTCAGTTCTCTTGGGTATATACCTAGGAGTGGTATATATCCAAGTGCTGGGTCATATGGTAACTCTATGCTTAACTGTTTGAGGAACTACCAGAATGTTTTCCAAAGAGGCTGCATCATTTTTCATTTACAGCAGTGTATGAGGGTTCCAATTTCTCCACATCATTACCACCTCTTGTCTTTTTTTATTATATTATTATTTTCCTGGTTGTTTTGATTTGCCATGTTCCCTGATGACTAATGGTGTCAAGCATTTTTCCATGTGCTTATTGGCCATTTGTGTATCTTCAAAGAAGATATATCTTTTCAGATCCTTTGCCCATCTTTTTATTGTCTTTTAATTTAACTGCCCTGTTTTTTTTTTTTTTTTAATTAATTAATTTATTTATTTTTGGCTGCTTTGGGTCTTCGTTGCTGCATGTGGGCTTTCTCTAGTTGCAAAGAGCAGGGGCTACTCTTCGTTGTGGTGTGCGTGCTTCTCACCACAGTGGCTTCTCGTTGCAGAGCATGGGCTCTAGACACGCGGGTTTCAGTAGTTGTGGCACGTGCACTCAGTAGTTGTGGCTTGCGGGCTCTAGAGCATAGGCTCAGTAGTTGTGGTGCATGGGCTTAGTTGCTCCATGGCATGTGGGACCTTCCCAGACCAGGGCTCAAACCGGTGTCCCCTGCATTGGCAGGAAGATTCTTATTAACCACTGCACCATCAGGGAAGCCCTAACTGCCTTTTTATTAGGACCTATTAAGTTCAAAATGTGAGCACCAGTAATCCCTCTTGTAGAAATACAGCATACAGAAATAACTGCATGCGTGTTAACGCTGTGGGTGCCAAGATATTCCCTGGAGCACTGCTTATAATTGCAAAATGTTAGAAACCTAAATTTCTACTAATAAGAAACTGACTGAACTAACTATGGCATGGATACTGCATGGAATACCATACAAGGGTAAGATGTCTATGGCATATTACTTTTTAGAAGCTGCAGATCAAATACACAGTAGAATCCTACTTCGTTCAAAACAAAAAGCCATGTGTTCGCAGGTGTCTACAGACATACTTTCTCAGCAGAGGAAAATCCTGGGTCTCTTTAACAACCAACTGGGCATCTTGTGGGGGAACATGGGGTGGGTGGGAAAGGAAGGAAGATCTTTGCCTCCTTATTCTATATAAATTTTTTAAGTGATGGGATGATGAGTGCTATTTACTGTTTTAAAATTTTTTCCATACTTTTCAAATAATAGTATTTTTAAAATTATTACAGGAATAGGTATCTATAGTTGCTCACCACTGTACCCCTAATGCCTAAGCACCACTCAGCACTTGGCATCAACAGATGTTCAATGAAAATGTGTTGAATAAATGGATGAAGAGCAGTTATTTCTGTGTAGGAGAAAGTTCTATTACAGTTTATTCCTCAGTGATATGATGCCTCACTTGCCATGACTAAATTATAAGCTAATAAACAGGGTCACTTACATGATTCAGAAAATACTGCACGATTATTTCATGGCCAGCGGCAGCCGCTTCCATCAAAGGAGTGAATCCATATACAGGCTCCCTGCAAGATACAGCCTGCAGTCAGATGATGAGCAGAGGAAGCTCTGGGGGGCGGAAGCTTACCTGCTGCAGACAAAACCTCAGTGACGCAAAGTCACCCATCCCTAAGCCTAGGGGGCTCCCTGAATGTGGACAGATGAGAAAGTGAGTATCAACACATCAGTCCCATGGTTTCTACCCCAGATCTAGTCTTTTGTTCCTAAGATAATCTGTCTCCCATCTTTACTCCTTCTTAGCTGTTTCCCCCCCTGCTATGGCCTGAATCTCTACTTAATCACAGCAAAAAGTAGCTGTCACCCTTCACTGCTCACAGACAGCTAGCACCTCCTCTCCACCTATCCAGATATCCTACATTTTGAGATCAACAACCTCCAGGAACCCTTCCAGGAGCTCCAGGACTAACCATCTCCTGCACTCACTACACCTAATGCTTGCTTACGGCTAACTCAGCGCCCTCCTCAGAGTGCCCCCCCACCAAGTCCTCACTGGTTTTACCTGGGCTAGAAGACAGGAAGCAAGCTAACCACTAGCTTTCATCCATTCGAAGATACACAGTTTTCATATTTTAGCATCGCTGAAGTCAGAATGTCAATAAACAAGATGCATTTTAATTAGGAGCATTTTTCTTTCTTTCTTAGTGGCCTGTAAACCTACAGTATGTTACAACGGCTGACACCAGCCAGGGCGTGCAGTGTCAGGTGAATGCTGGGTTGAAAGAGGATTATCATGGTGACATGCTTTAGACAACAACCCTACTTCCAGCTTATATTTAAAACTCATGATGTTTTCAAAGTATCACCTCACCTGATATATACAGAAGGCAAAAAAGCTAAAGGGATTTAGCATTTAATGCATGTCAATTCAGTGCCACACACTATGTTAGGCCCCTGTTATATGACAGAACATGTAATTCTTCTAACAGTTCTATGACATGGGCATTACCATCCTGTTTTCAGATAAAGGAAATAAGGCACAGAGAACTTAAAATGTTGCACACAATGCCACCTGACAGATGCATGAGAAAGCTAGGACAATCCCCGTGCCTCCACGCCTAGGCGGGACTGTCCCCTCCCTTTGTCTTGAGCCTGTCAAACCAAGGCAGGGGATCCCTGCACTCCAGCCTCTAGCTGCCTCACCAGTTGCCCTCCTCAGAGTCAGACGTGACCACCCCCCTCCTGCAGCCACTTAAGACCTTGTAATCACCTCACATTGGCGTTCGCTCCACTGTCCAAAAGGAACTTGACCATCTGCTGGTGCCCAGCACTGGTGCAGTGGAAGAGGGCAGTCCAGCCTTGAATGTCCTTCATTTCTAGCTCAGCACCTTGCTTCAAGAGAATACAGAATGCTCGTTAAGGCCGCGTCTCCTCTGCGCAGGGTGGGCGCCCTCCAAGCCATCACGCTGAAAGAATCGAAGTGATTACCCGAGCACACGCACGCACACAGGGGCCTGCAGTGGTTCACGTCTCTGCAGAGCGGCCAGGGGCCCCTCAGGTTTCTGGCCTGAGGCCCTCGTAGCTCACCTGGAGGAGGAAATAGGCGATGCTCTCGTTGCCACAGCTGGAAGCCAGCATCAGCGGAGTCTGCCCTTCCGGGGTCGGCACATTCACACTCACCCCCGCCTCGAGCAGCAGGTGCACGATGGTATCGTGTCCAATGTAGGAGGCATACATCAGCGGGGTCCAGCCACCACCATTCTTCTTATTCAAATCTAACTCTCTCCTAAACAAACGCAAGACATGCTAGACACACTAGCCATCTCATAGGTGGGGTTTACCAAAGCCGGTGGCCAGGCCAGGCCAAGGGCAGGAAATGCTGACAGGAAGCAGAGTCATATGCCACCCTGGACATCACTGGTGGGGAGAGGGGGGAGTGACTACACTTGCCAGACAACTGCCTTTGCAAACTCCCTCAAGTTTGCCTTCCTCCTCTGATTTTTCGTTCTCATCTGCACCCTCCTCCTACCCTAAGGCCAGCAATTCTCTTTTTTGCTACCACCAGCTACATAGATGGTTCTCAACCACGGGAGATTTTGCTCCCAGGGGACAGTTGCCAAAGTCTGGAGACATTTTTGGTTGTCACAACTGGAGAGGGAAAAGCTACTGGCATCCGGTGGGTGGAGGCCAGGGATGCTGCTCAACACCTTACAGTGCACAGGATGCCCCTCACAACAAAGAATGAGCTGGCTCATGTTATCAGTAGTGCCGAGGCCGAGAAACTCTGACCTGGAGCCTTGACTACCTCCCGCCAACAGATCAGTCTGCTAGTCCAGAACTGAGGGGAGAGGAAAGAGGAGGGGACTCAGACAGTGGACGATTTCTCCTTTGTCGTCCCACCCTACAGAAACATTCTTGGAAAAATCTGTGACCAAAGAATCCTGTCTTTCTCACTGACTTACGTTACAATTCTGGAAAAGTGTTTCCTACAGGAAAAATAATGCAGGCTTCCCAACCCAGAGTTTGGGGTCGGGGGATGGAAGTAAGACCCACTTCCAAGAGCATCCTGCCTGTTTCACGCCCCAGTCTTCCCTCCTCCACAATCCTTGCCTCCAGTGGAGGTACCAAGTGACAGTCAACCCATGCAGTTCGTGCCTCTCCTAGGTACACACACTAAGCTACACCAGATAATTAGTTTCCATTCACCAGCACGTTTTACTGACCCTGGCTTTGGACCCAGGCAGACATTTCCCAGGTCCTGATCCCAGGAATGCAGGGGTAGCCACTGGCTGGGAGAGCTGCCTAGAGACCAGCCCATTCTCACCACACGCCATCTCACATGGACAGGGAGGCGCCCCCACCCCCACCCCTTAGCAGAGTGGTCCTGGGGCTCTGGCAACCCCCTTCAGCCGAATCCTCCCTTCTGACCCCTCCAAATCCCCCTTGGGTCCCCAGTGTGTGTTTACTGTGCACCAGCCTCAGTCTCGCAGGTGTCACAACCCCAATCAGAACACAAACACTTCCTAGAACCGTTCTGGACTGTGCATTTTAACAGCACACCCGAAGGCTTAAAAGCCTGTGAATGTTAAAGGAGCAGACCTATAGGTGGGGTCGTGGTGACCCTGTCGGGGGATGTGCTGCCTGTGCACCCACCCGGTACAGGAATACCAACTGGCCAGATGTTCATAAGTGATGGCTATGACGTGGGAGCCAGAAACGGGGCTTCCACGAGGCTCTGCTTTAACTCTCCAAACTGGAACTGGAAAAGGCCCAGGTAGATATGGACATAGGTTGTTTCTCTAAGTTATCAATGAGATGATAACAGTGAGCACAAAGTGGGAAGAGATGAGAAGATGGATCCCTTTCCAAAAATTACATTGAGTATCAAACCATACTTCAAACAAGAAGGTGCTAAGAAGTAGTGCTGTTTAGGGGGAACTAATATGCACATAAGATCAGTGAAAACAGCATGTGGACAGTGAGTAAGGTGCAATCCTCCAGGTGGGGATAACCCCACCTCCTCCTCTATGGCAGAAGCTAAAGGGGAGAGGGCGGCAGGAGGGATTAAAATGAAGCTTCTGGGGAAAGAAGGCCATAGGGCGTTGCTTTCAATCTTTATTTTTGTTTTGTTTGAGCATTTCTGCAATTAGTAAAAACCATAAAATTACTCTGGTTAAAGTAAGCCTGAAATGAACAATTTCTAAGCCTATGTAAAAAGTTTAAGCTGCCTTTTTCTTCCTCGGAATCAAAACTGCCTTCCTTACTGGCGTCCAGCATAAACCATCCCTGACAACAGCCCAAGAGAAGCAGCAGTTGATCCACCCAAGGATTAAATGTCTACAGCTGTGGGCGAGCCCCACCCCACCCCTCTAGCTCCCTGATGGCTCCACCTGAGAGCTGAACCATGGAGCTCAAAAATCCAAGAGGAAGGAACATTTCCCAAGATCTCTTACCGCTGCACACATTCCTTCACCACTTCATACTGGCCAATGGAAGCAGCTGTGTGAAGATCCAAGGGGACAGCCAGCTCCTCCCGGCTGACCTGCGCACCCAGCCCATGCCACATGGACAAGCTGCGGTTCAGCAGCTCCGGCTCGCTGGCTTCATCGCTGAGCTCCGACATCGCTGTGGATGGAGGCACTGGGGTCGTTAGGTCTTTCCTTCTTGGTAGCTACACGGAGTGAAATGGCATGGTCACACTCCTGCCCACAGGAGGCGGCTAAGTCACTGCCCTGACAGACTGCTGCCCAATGTACCCAACTCCTGGAACTGACCAGACAACTTCCTTTCAATAAATATCATATGCGGGAATTCCCTGGTGGTCCAGCAGTTAAGTTTCCACGCTCCCAATGCAGGGGGCCTGGGTTCGATCCCTAGTCAGGGATCTAAGATCCCGCAAGCCCTGCAGTGCCGCCAAAAAGAAAAAAAATTGTATAGTTCGGGCAGCTCCATCATGCTAGTACTGGTGAGCCTGTCACTAGACAGAAAAAGAGCACATATTGTGTCATAAACTGTGGCATATATTTTCCTTTATCGACCCCCAGGCCCCACATTCTAGAAAGGGAACTCAAGGAGCCTGACAACCTCTTGGATGGGAAGCAGAGAAATGGTAATTAGGTCAGTGGACCAAATCAGCTCTTAGATGTGGTGAAAAAGAACCCTGGGGCTTCTCTGGTAGCGCAGTGGTTGAGAGTCTACCTGCCAATGTGGGGGACAGAGGCTCGATCCCTGGTCTGGGAGGATCCTGCACGCTGCAGAGCAACTGAGCCCGTGAACCTGCGCTCTGGAGCCCGTGGGCCACAACTGCTGGGCCTGCATGCCACAGCTGCTGAGGCCCACGTGCCTGGAGCCCGTGCTCCGCAGAGGGAGTGGGGGACTCCGCCATGGTGGGAGACCTGTACACTGCGGCAGGCAGTGGGTCCCACTCACCGCAGCTAGGAGGGGCCCGCATGCAGCGGGGAAGACCCAACACAGCCAAAAATAAATACATAAAATTTAAAAAAATAGCCCTGGACTTGGAATTAGATCAAAATTCAGCTCTGCTACTTACCATCTCCAACCCCTAGTTCCTTACTGTTTAATGGGGACATGATATTTCCAAGGACTGTGGTTAAAAACACACGGCAGAATGGACAAACAGTGGCACGTCCATACAATGGAACACTACTCAGCCATAAGCAGAAGGAAAACAGGTGACGCACACAACATATGAACGAATCTCAAATGCATTATAACAAGTCTAAGCCAGACTCAAAATGCTGCCTACTGTATGATTCCATTTACAGGACTTTCTAGAAAAGATAAAACTAAAAGGGGGACTTCACTGGCGGTCCAGTGGTTAGGACTCCGTGCTTCCAATGCAGAGGGCGCGGGTTCGATCCCTGGTCGGGGAACTAAGATCCCGCATGCCATGCAGCGTGGTCAAAATAAGTAAATAAATAAACAATACAAGTGCATGTGTTTAAAAATTTTCTTTAAATTAAAAAAAGGATAAAACTAAAGGAGGATAGATCAGTGGTAATAAGGGTTAGGGGTGGGAGGCCCACAAAGGGACTGCAAGAGGGAATTTGGGGATGATGGACCTGTTCTGTATCTTGATTGATGGACATATGACTCTATATATTTATCAAAACTCATAACCTGAACACCAAAATAAGTAAATTTACTGTATATAAATTTTAAAAACAAATTTTGAAGCAAATGGAAAGAAAGCCCCAACACAGAAACCAGGATGTGACCAGTGTTAACTGACTAGGAACCTACCTATGCATCTCTTGAATGTGGGAGAGACAAGGGGGAATGGGATAGACTGGTTAGTTTGTGGGGTGACACTTTCCCCAAGATGGGACAACAGCAGGATGAAGAGCCCTTCATTCTAGGAATCCTAACCCATCAAGCCCAAGTCATCAGCTTCCTAGTAGAACCTTTAGTCCAGGAGTGACAATTGTCTCCTGTTCTACTCTGGGTGGGAAAGAACAAAGACCAAGATGTAGAAAAGGAAGAGAAGGAAAAAACAAAACCACTTCCAGTTCAGATGGCCTAAAGGTACCACAGGGGTTCACAGATGCCATTAGCACATCAATCTCTACTAACAAATGCTTCCAAGCATGAGATAAAGCCAAGATGGCCAAACAACAAACAAGCCACAAATTTGGGGGACAAAGAATCTGTCGGCCCTTGGCCAGAGTAAGTGTCACAAAGTTCAGAGCAAAGCCCTGCTTTCTGGAACCACCTGTCCACACTGGCAGGGCCTGAGAGCAATCAGCTCTCTCAATTTTCAGGTGGGAACCCCCAAGCTGAACAGTCCAGGCCACAGAGGCTGGATAAGAATCCAAATAAGCTGAGTGTCAGTTCAGCACTCCTTTCAATACACCCAAGCCTTCTTTGGGTGTGTTTCTTCTACTCCAAATGCCTCCTCCAGTGTGGGACCCATGTTCTCTCTCCTTTTATTGGAGGTTCACCTGACACTCTCCAGAACGCTGAGGGGCAATCAGAATCAGACTCCCACTCCAGGAGCCCATGGAGGGAGAACTCGGCTGCCAAGAGACCATAAAGCTATTGGGTTGGCCAAAATGTTCGTTTGGTTTTTTTCCATAAGATGGCTCTAGTAGCGCTTAGTGGTCTTTAACTTCATTTGAAACAATTTTGTCAGATTGTATTGTGACAGCTGCCATATCAGCATGCATTTTTTAAAAAACTTATCAAAATTGGTGAATTTTTGTGTAACCATTTTAACAATGAAGATGGAAGACAAAAAAGCAACATTTTCAGCAAGCTTTATTATTTCAAGAAAGGTAAAAACACAACGGAAATGCTGCAGTGTATGGAAAAGGTGCTATGACTGATCAAACATGTCAAAAGTGGTTTGAGAAGTTCCATGCTGGAGATTTCTCACTGGATGCTGCTCCAAGGTCAGGTAGACCACTTGAAGTTGATGGTGATCAAATCGAGACATTGAGAATGATCAACGTTATACCACGTGGGAGATAGCCGACATAATCAAAATATCCAAATCAAGCACTGAAAATCATTTGCACCAGCTTGGTTATGTTAATTGCTTTGATGTTCCACATAAGTTAAGCGAAAAAAACCCTTCTTGACTGTATTTCTACATGTGATTCTCTACTTAAACATAACTAAAACGTTCCATTTTTAAAACAAATTGTAGGGACTTCCCTGGTGGTCCTGTGGTTGAGAATCTGCCTTCTAATGCAGAAGACGCAGGTTCCATCCCTGGTCGGGGAACTAAGATCCCACATGCCGCACAGGGAAACTAAGCCTGTGCACCACAACTAAAGAGACAACGTGATGCAACTAAAGAGCCCACATGCCACAACGAAAGATCCCACATGCTGCAACTAAGACGTGATGCAGCCAAAAATAAACATTTTTACAAAATAAAAAAAAACAAACAAATTGTGACACGCAATGAAAACTGGACTCTGTACAATAATGTGGAACGGAAGAGATCATGAGGCAAGCGAAATGAACCACCACCAACCCCACCAAAGGCCGGTCTTCATCCAAAGAAGGTGATGTTGTGTATAAGGTGGGATTGGAAGGGAGTTCTCTATTATGAGATCCTTCTGGAAAACCAAAAGATTAATTCCTACAAGCTCTGCTCCCAATTAGACCAACTGAAAGCAGCACTCTACGAAAAGCGTCTAGAATCAGTCAACAGAAAACGCATAATCTTCTATCAGGATACCACATGACTATGTGTTTCTCTGATGACCAGGCAAAAACTGTTATAGCTTGGCTAGGAAGTTCTGATTCATCCACCATATTCACCAGACATCGCATCTTCAGATTTCTATTTATTTCAGTCTTTACAAAATTCTCACAATGGGAAAAAATTTCAATTCCCTGAAAGACTAAAAGGCAGATATCTGGAACAGTTCTTTGCTCAAAAGATAAAAAGTTTTGGGCAGATGGAATTATGAAGCTACCTGAAAAATGGCAGAAGGTAGTAGAACGAAACTGAATACGTTGTTCAATAAAGTTCTTGGTGAAAATGAAAAATGTGTCTTTTATTTTTACTTAAAACCCGAAAGAACGTTTTGGCCAACCCAATACTTTTACTTCCTTTATCACCATGCCGCGTGCCAGATGCTCTACAATGATGGAGTATTCCTTACCAACAAAATTGTATTCACACATACATCACGTGCACTTGTAGAAAATCTTTTGCATATCGCTTCCAGGATTTATTTCCAAGAAGTAGCACTAGGAACGCAACCCTTTGATTTTCCTTTTACCTTCGTGTTCTGTCCATTCTGTAAAATGCTAAGTATTCGTTACTTTTAAAGCAAAACAAAAAATAAAAAAATTAACAATAACAAAAAAAATGACGTTCCTGCTGAGGAGGTCTGTGAAAGCCGGAGGGCACCGCGTACCGCCCCGGGACGTGGGCCTTCCGCTGGCCCCGGGTATCCCAACCTCGTTCTCAGGCCCTGGGGAAGGTAACCTAAGGAACTACCCAAGCACTGACACCTCCTCCCAGTAACCCTACACCGCACGTGGCTTTATCGTCCCCGCTCCCCAGCGGCAATGCGGACGTTCGGAGTCATAAACTCAAGCGGCGAGCCAGCGGCACTGCTGGGACGCCCCGAGAGTGCGCAGCAGGTGAGGACACCAGGCGAAGCAGGGCCGCCGCGGAGCCTACCTGCGCTGGGCCGCGGGCAGCCCTGGGGCTGCTGCCGCCGCCGCCGCCTACCCCTGCCCCGTTTTCGCCGCGCTCCCTCGGCCGCGCCCGTCCAGGGTCCCTCCGCGCCGGCCGCCGCCACAGCGCGCGGACCCAGTGGCCCCGCTCCCGCCCCGGAAGTGGTTGCGAGAGGCGCGGAGCACGCCGGGACGCTCTCGGGTCAACCGGGCGCTGTGGAATTCTTCCGTCCCGCACCCAGACCTTCCGGTCAGCTCACCCGGCTAGCTGTGTGACGTCGGCGGCAGCCAATGAGCAGGGAGGATTCGCCCTACCCCGCCCCTCTGCTGGCCAGGGAAACCAATCGTGTTTCAGGAGAGACAGGACGCGCCAAGTCCCGAAAGAAGAGCGGGGGGTGGGAAGGAGTTGGCAGTGCAGTAATGTAAGACTCTGTTGAGCGGGGGTTCTGAAGACGGCGACAGCCTCAGTAATTGCGCCGCGGCCCAAAGGGGAGAACACGACCGGAGGGACGCGCTGGAACCAGTTTATATCCCTGTCTGGACCGCGCTAGGCGGGGAGGCCGAGGCCGAGGTGAACGGCCTCGGGCTTGCCGCAGCTGCGGAGATAAATGTTGAGAGTTGGACGGGGTGGTGGCTGGGGAAACGAGCTGGGGATCGGTGGGAGGACGCACTATGGGTTTCCTGTTTCCGACCTTTAGAATTTAAAAGCCTGACCCAGGAGGACTTTGGCGTCTAGTTGTCATAACAACCGCCTGACCGGCGGCAGGAGGGGGTGGGGGTCGGAGCTTTGGGCGGGGCTAACGGGCTGCAGCCAAGAAACGGACGTGGAGACAGTCAGGATTTGGAGGGAGCTGCTGTTTCGTGCAGCGTTTAGCGTAAACCTTGTCTGCTGGGTGAGCCAAGCTCAACTTGGCGTTCAGGACCCTTCACGATCTTGTCCGTTTGCACCGTATATTCCAGCAACTGAAAACTTCTTCCCCCACATGTTGGGCACTTTTCACTCCTCTGAGATCTTACGTGCTCTCCCCGCAGCCTGTAATGCCTTTTCCTCCCCTATTTCCTTGTCCTCCTGGAGAACTTAGAGTCTCTGGTAGTCCCCTTCACCCGGGTGATTCTGCTGCCCTCTGATCTGCCCTGCAGCCGGAGAACATCCCGTGATGTATATACCAGATATGTCCCCACTCTGCTGTTCCCAGGTCAGGTGCACCAAGCTCCTGCCCCACTCCTGGGAGCACAGAAGTAGTAAGAAGCCCTCACTCACCTGCTGCTTCCCTGATGGGAACCAGGGCTGGGTTTATGGTTACATAAAATGTAACCATTTTATGGTTACAGAGGGCTCTCAGGCTGCAAGTACTCTCTAGACACTGGCTCTGAAGTACCATCACCCCACATTTCTAAGCCCCCTTGACCTCTGAGGGACTGGGCCTTCTGTTAGACTCTGGGACGTGTTGCCTAAGTGCCTGGGTATAAGGGGTTAATTTGAGTGTCAACTCCAAAAAAAGTGTCCGAGGGACTCCAAAATGTCTCTAGTCTGTTCCTTTGTAAGCGGGCAGTAAAGAGTAGTGGGGCTTGAAATCCCCTCTGACTTTGATACAAATTCTGTCTTTGTCTTTACTAATGATATAACCTCTCTGAGCCTATAAAATGTATATAATAATAGTGTCTGTTGAATGGGATATACATAGTTTACAAATATCTGTATGTCATACACATGTGTCATTCTGTATATCATCCATATACCTACACATCAAGTACATATATCATTATATATCAATACATATATCTATATATTATAAAATATCACTATGTACATACATCTGCAGGCTCCATACTGCACAACACACACATACACACTTGTGCACACACACACTTGCACACACACACAATGCAGGGCACAGTGCCTGGCCCTCAGTAACAGGAACCTGCAGACTAGAAGGGAGAAGGGGTGGGTGGTCTCCCAATCTGTTTTCATCCCCCAAGGCAAGGAATGGTATATGCTTTGAAAAGGCAGCCCCCTGAGCTCTTGACCCTTTGCTCCTGGACCCTCTCACCTCACTCCATGTCCTCTGCAAGGTTCCTTGGATGACGGCACGCTGAGAAGCATCCCATGGCATCCCATGACAAAGATGTGGGGCCCTTACTGCCCAATCCCTGGGACGCCATCCTTGAGGCCATCAAGGAGCAGCTCCCATCTCTGGACTCAGATTCCTCCTCGGTAAGCAAGCACCTTCTTCCTACATCTTCCTAGGCCCCCAATGCACTTTCTTCCCGTGACAAACATGATGCCAACCAAGGACCGCTTTGGAGCTTATCAGCTCAATGTCATGTAAGTGAAGTGCCAAGGTTCCCTGTTGCAGAGGACGGGGAGGCCCAGACTCTGCTCTTACAGCTGTCACCTCACTGCTCTGTTCATTCAGTGCCAGGCACTAAGTGAGCACCTGCTGTACGCAAAGTCTTAGGGGTGGCAGGTATGTGCAGAACTAGGTGCCCTGGATCTCACCTTCACCAAGTGGTGCTGCCAAGCCCATTTCTAAGTCAGCGCAAGGAACCAGCCATGGCGAGTCCCTTCGGAAGAGAACTGGTCTTCCCAGACAGCTGGAGAGCAGCGGGGCAGGGAGGGTGGGTGGAAGCTGAGGCGCACCTGGCCCTGCCTGCTGCCATATAATCCAGAGAACTCTCATTTGTCCACAGTCAAACTGCGAGGAAGAGGAGCTGTTCATCTTCCAGCGAAATCAAACTGCCCTTATTCCAGACTTGTCAGAAGAACTGGCCGAAGACCCTGACGGGGCCTGGGTCACTTCCTCTGGGTCTCCTCCTGAGGTCTGTGGAATGCAGGATCCAGGGATCCATGAAGCCAGGACCCTTTAAGCACAATAGGGTGTGGGTGTGGATCTGGGTGTCCATGGCCCTCGCTGGACTCTAACAGCAATGTGGGTCTAAAGAGGTTAAAGCCCCTGGTATAGTATCTCTGCACACCCAAGCCTTTCTCCAGGTATAACCCAAGGAGTTCAGATACCAAATATTTAATGGCCTTGTGCACATCATGCTCCCAGGAGCCCAGAACACTTAGAGCTGGGGGGTGGGGACTAGATGTTTCCACCTGAGCTGTCTGACTGTTGTCACAATTTGTTGTCATAAATGCCTCCCTTAACCCAACTGGCTTCAGCACTATCTGGCTCCTCACAAAATCCTGCCCTCCCTAAACATTTGTTGATTGAATAAGGGCAACAGTGGGGATTCAGAGGTAAGAGGTGCCGCTCGCTGGGGAGGTGAGATGAATACAGAAAACAATTAGCAAATGCCACAAAACGCTCAGTAATTAAGTATCGTAGTTGCAGTCATTGCCAAGTGTCAGAGGGAATTTTCCATCCTCTTGTCTCCCCATTTCCCTGGGTCCCAAGTAAGACCAAGAACTCTTAAATCTAAAGTTAATGGCTTGATGCTTAGTTAAAGCAGTGGAAGGAGATTTTATTCAGTAACTACTGACAGGAGGGGAAAGAGCTGAGCTCCATCTGATTTGTGCAGAGGTAACAGGTGTTTCAAAGGAAGACTGAGGGAGGGGGTGAGGAGGGCTCAGTGGAGTCAGAAAAGTGAAAAATCACAAAGAGCTGGTCAGTGAAGCTGCAATTAGGCCAGGTGTCTCTGCTACCTGGCAGGTATGGGAGGCAGGAGCCTATCCTCCCACAGAGAAGGAAGGCAGAGGCCCTGTCCTTCCTGATGAGTACATTTCAAGGGAATGGCTCTCAGGTCAGTGACAGATGCTTCTGGGTTGTAAGAGACACATATTCATAATTATAAGACCTTTTTAGTAAGTGCTCTAAGAAAGGGAGGTCAGGGGCCTATCATCAGGTATTGGCTAGAACAAATAGTAAATTCTCCTGGCAGCATGGAGCTTTTTCAGGCAGGCATTTTAATGGGGTGCTGGGATAATCCTAGGGGCACAGGCTTACGCTGCCAGAAGCCATGCTGGAGTTTGGTATTTGGACGGAGACATGCCGAGACTCTGCAGTTCTGAGTGCAAGCACTGACACAGGGTCATCTTACAGAGCCAGGACGTGTCCCCTCCCAGCACCATGACAGAAATCACCCACACCCTCAGCCATGCCTAGAAATATATCTGAAATAACCTCAAACAGGAAAATTGCCAGGGCTGCCAAGTCCCCTGATTAGTTCAGTTGGAACCATGTCCATGTCACTTTATTTTGTGTTTTCTTCATTTCTACAATTACCTCGGCAACTCTTCTAGACAATTATTTTTTAACCTGGGATGGGAAAGTCTGTACCAACTCACAGGGGTTGAGGCCGTGGGCTCACTCTGGAGACAAAGGGCCTGGGTCTCATCTTGTCCACCTCTAACTGCTGTGTGCCTGTTCACAATGGCCAAAAGGGAGGAACAACCTGAGTATCCATCAACAGACAGAATGGTTAAACACAATGAGGACCATCCATACAACAATATTATTCATCCATGAAAAGGAATGCAGTTCTAACACATGCCGCAACATGGGTGAACCTTGGAAACACTAAGCTAAATGGAAGGACACAGACAAATATTGTGTGATTCCATGCCTATGAAATATCTTGAACAGGCAAACCCATAGAGACAAGAAGTAGATGAGCATTTACCAGGGGCTGGGGTAGGGGAGGTACAGAGTTTCTGTTCAGGGTGACGAAAAAGCTTTGTAAATAGACAGTGGTGATGGCTGCACAACATTATGAGTATACTCAATGCCACTGAACTGTACATTTTTAAATGGTTCACATGGCACATTTTATGTTCTATACACATCCTTCCACCGCAAAAACTCCCCGAGGTTATATTTTGAGGCTGCTAACCGAGGACGCTTGTTTCCCCCGTAGCCAGCTGTAGTGCCTGTGGAATCCGCCGGGGAACTCTGGGGAGAGTGGAACGCTGGGCCCCAGCCCCAGGAGTCAGCCTCTCTGGAAGGAAGGGCCCCTGGCAGGGCTTTACAGAGCTGTGACGAGAGCAGCTCTCTTCTCAGGCTGCCTGCGGAGACCCCCACGTGGCAGGATGACGATGGGGGCACAGCCTTCAACACCAGTACATCACAGAGTCCTTGCCAGGGGCCACAGGGAGAGGCCACTTTCTCCCCTCAGGAAGCAGGCCTGCAGACAGAGCCCCCAGGTGATGCCTCAGGGGCCCAGGAAGGCTCAGACTCTGTAAACCGCAGAGCCCTCCGGAGGGAGAGAAGGAAGATGATCGAGAAAGACATACTTCACAAAGTCACGTGGGATGCCCAGGACCCAGCCTGCCAAGACCTGAGTGGAGTGAAGGAGACACCCTGTGATGCTGCGGAAATGCTGCCAGAGGGGCCCCAGCGGGGACTGCCCTTGCTCTCCCTCCAGGTAGGCATCCCCCTAGCCCAGCCTTCCCCAGAGCAATAGTCCTCCCCAGGCCAACTCGAGGCCTGGCCCACTACGCCTGTCTTAGTCTCTTTGGGCCGTGGTAACAAAAACCCGTAGACTGGGGGGCTTAAACAACAGAAATTCATTTTTCACAGTCTGGAGGCTGGAAGTCCAAGGTCAAGGCTCCATCACATTTGGTGTCTGGTGAGAGCATGCTTCCTGGTTAATTTTAAGGGGTGAGGGAGCTCTCTGGGGTCTCCTTTTTAAGGGCAAAAATCCCATTCATGAGAGTTCCACCCTCATGACCTAATCACCTCCAAATACCATCACATTGGGGGTTAGGATTTCAACACATGAATCTGGAGGGACAAAGAGATTCAGTCTATAGCAAGAACCTTAGGCCCATGGTACCAAGCCCATCATCAGACAGGCGGTCCTACCTATCCGACAGACCATCTTCAGGTAGAGTTAAAGTGAACAAGGAAGAGCAAGGAGACCCCAGCCTTCTTTAAAAAAAACAACAATGAAAAAAGAATACTAATCCCAAGCATGATCATGAAGATATATGAGATAGGTAACAGATTTGACAAAGCATAATCTCAAATCAAGCCCCTGTTCTCATACAAATGATGAGCCCCTGTATTTAGCTCATTAACAAGGGAACCAGCAGGATGACAAAGCCGGTTCAAAGAGATTATGAGAAACAGGGATTTTGTACATGGTGGGGTGGGGAGGGGGGAAGGAACGCAGAGATTAAATTGCTACATTAAGTACAATAGGTCAGCACCTACAAGGCAACAGAACTGGTACCTTTGGGGTTAGCTGCTCCAATGGACAGAAAAGAAAACCGTCACACTTCTCAGTTTTACGAAGTTGTCAAACAGGTGAGCCCTGGTCAACTGTGCACACCAGCCCTCCCCTAGAAAGATGGGCTCCTTGGAAGATGCTCCCGCATGACACTAAAACATCACAAAACTTTTTTTTGCCTTATTTGACAAGTTTTCTTAAAAACTTAGAGAAAACTGGCATCAAGGTGTACATGGAGGTCACTTTCACCAATTCCATCCTATCAATTCCATTCTTTCCTTGAACCCCTTTATCTTCATTCCCCTATGGGGCTACAAGGAGCTGCAAGGCCATACACAAGACACAGTAATTCCTGATTAACGTCCTCCCCACTCATCACACCACCGCCTCCACACCCCTCTTCCAAGCCCTCCAGTCCTAGCACCTGCCTGGAACAATCTGTTTCTTAAAAGAGCAAAACGTTTTAACCTCCCAACATTCTAAACCTGCATGAACCTAAATAGTTTTAATATGACACTGAGTTTCCTCCAAGTCAGACAATGTCTTTGTGCCAGAAATAAAAGTATTGCGTAGGAAGGTAGGTGGCCTCACCGACCTTCACGGAGGCAGTTCATTCTGCAACCCACACAGGGTGGGTGAGTGGGGGTGGGTGAGCAAGCTGCCTCATCTCAGCCCTGGTTTCTGCCCAAGACATCCCAGAACTGCCCTGTGTGGGTCACGGCAGCTGTGAAATCTGGCGCTCCTGTCCCTGGGACCCCACAGCAGCCTTATAATCACCACTTTACTTATTTCAGCAACTTGAAGAGTGGGATTTGGATCAAGTCCTTCAGAGTCTGACAGGGCGAGAAGAGGACCTGGGAGATGGTGCTTCTGGAGCCGCGTGGTGGGCAGCAGACCGCCTCCAGGGCCGAGGTCTGACCTTGAGCACCGGGGCCCAAGTGCATACCCACAAGTGGCTCCTTCCAGGGCTTCCCAATAAAATACGGCAGTGGGCTGGGCACAGTCAGCCCAGCAGCTCGCCACATCTGCCTCGCCTCTCTGCTGCTCAGCCCTCGCCGTCCTGCACACCCAGGATGCAAGACTTTATCCACCCATCCATTCACTCACTGACACTCATCCATTCATCCATTACATATGTGACTGCCTGCTATGTTCCTGGGGTAGACCAGGCCTTGGGGATATGAGAGGAAGCCCTTCAGACAGGGTCCCTGCCTTTTCTTCCCCACCACCTCCTCAGACCTGCGTCTCTTTCTTTGTGGGAGCAAAGTAATCCTGCATTTGGTACCCCTTCAGCCCACTCCTAAACAGAATCCTGTTTCCACTGCCTCCACGTTTACCAAACAAAGCCAGGGATGATTCCTTCATTGCACTTGTGGCCTCGCTCTGGGCAATTTCATAAAAAAGTTCCCTGTCCCCTCCCGGCCACTCTGGCCCACAAAGGTGAGTGGAGGCAGGTCTGAGGCAAAGGAGCTGCGGGGATTCTGGCCTCCGGTTCCAGAGCAAAGGCTCCTTTGTGGTCAAGGGTCCCTGGTGCTACTTTAAAAAGGGTTTTGGGGCTTCCCTGGTGGTGCAGTGGTTGAGAGTCCGCCTGCAGATGCAGGGGACACGGGTTCGTGCCCCGGCCCGGGAAGATCCCACATGCCGCAGAGCGGCTGGGCCCATGAGCCATGGCTGCTGAGCCTGCGCGTCCGGAGCCTGTGCTCCACAATGGGAGAGGCCACAACAGTGAGAGGCCCGCGTACCACAAAAAAGGGGGGGGGATGTTTGGAATTTAACCCATTAGAGCAGTAAATGGAGAAACTCACTCTCCTACAAGGTGGGGCAGGTCTGGGGGGCTATAGTTGGTGCCCCCTTTTGGCGGCAATGTGGCAGAATCTGTTCTCCATTTAAAGGCACATAAGCCTTTGATTAAGCTATTCATTCCACTTCTAAAGTCTGTCCTAAACACACCCTCACAGGTGTTCATTGCAACATTGTTCATACTTGTGAAAAACTGGAAACAAACCACATTCAATATTCAGTAGGAGTCTAGCTAATCAGTCAACCAGAGAATTCTCTGCAGCTCAACAAATGGAATCTATCTATCTATCTATCTATCTATCTATCTATCTATCTATCTATCTATTCATTTCTCTCAACACAGAAAAATGTAAAATATATTCAGTACAAAAAAAAATCTATAGAAGATGATCCCGTTGCTACTTAAAAAAAAGAGAGAAGCAAATACGCAGAACTGTTATTGATAATGGTTCCCTCTGACAAGTGGGACAGGAGTGAGAATGTGGACTATACTGTTAACAGGACATCACCCCTGTTTCCTGGGCTCACACACAGCTCCCTGCTCAAGAAGACAGTGCCCCTTGCCCTGCTGAGCTGGAGGGGGTGACACAAAAGCTGTGAGCAGCAGAGGGTGGGCTGGGCCTCCGCTGGTCCCCAGCACTTCTCCGAGCACAAGCCCAGGCATGTCCACACGAGGGGTCCTGAGGCTCAGGCTGTTGTGAGTCAAAGGGGGCTGCATCCCCACTAAGCTGCCTCCCCCCTCCCCACAGACCATGCCAAGCCGAGCACCCAGGACAGGCTCATGGAACAACTCACCCTCCTGTGTGACACGCAGTCCAGAGCCTTTTCCTCTGCCTGGAGGGTGCCTTCTGATATGCCCCAGGACATCAAGCTGCAGGAGGCCGGAAGCAGGTGGGACCACACATGGCCCGTCCTCTATAGAACTGGCTTCTATCAGCATTTATTGAGCCTTGATTTATGGGTGGGGCACTTGATGTGTAGGTAGGTGCTACCATTACCCCCATTTTACAAACAGGGAAACTGAGGCTCAGAGAGGTTGCCTTGCCCAGGACATAAGTGGCAGAGCTGGGACTCAAGCCCCAAAGCACCTGCTATTTCCCCACCCCATGGGAATCCTCCTTTCACCATCCACACGGCCTCCCTGGAGGAGGACCCTGTCCCTCTGGCCACCATTGATTGGGCCAGCCCTGGGCATCTGACCCCAGGCAGGCCAGCTGTGGTGAGAAAGGCTGAAGCTGGGGTGTGGGGTAGGCAGAGGTGGGGACAGGGCCCTGGGGTCCCTTAAGGCCCAGCTGTACCCCGACTCTTCCCACACTATGGTTGTCCACCCTTTTTAGGAATCTGAAAACTAATAATTCCCTTTCTCGCCCAAACTAGTTGGAGTGGGCGTCTGTCCCTGACAACCCAAGTGTCCAGTAGAAAGGACATTGCACTGTCCAGTCAGTGGCCACTGGCTACGTGTGGCTAGTGCAGCTGAGGAGCTGAATTTCTAATTTAATTTTTTTAAAAATTTTTATTTATTTATTTTTGGCTGCGTTGGGTCTTCATTGCTGAACGCGGGCTTTCTCTAGTTGCAGCGAGCGGGGGCTACCCTTGGTTGCAGTGTGCGGGCTTCTCATTGCGGTGGCTTCTCTTGTTGCGGAGCACGGCCTCTAGGCATGTGGGCTTCAGTAGTTGTGGCACGTGGGCTCAGTAGTTGTAGCTCGTGGGCTCTAGAGTGTAGGCTCAATAGTGGTGGCACACGGGCTTAGTTGCTCTGTGGCATCTGGGATCTTCCCAAACCAGGGCATGAACCTGTGTCCCCTGCACTGGCAGGCAGATTCTTAGCTACTGCGCCACCAGGGAAGTCCCTCTAATTTAATTTTAATTAGCTTAAATGTAAATTTAAATAGCTACTTCTGGCAAGTGTCTGCCATACTGGAAAGTGCAGATACAGAACATTTAATCATCATGGTAAGTTCTATTGAACAGCACTGGCCTAAATCTTGAGGGCTGTTCTCAGGACCTGCCTCAGTGTCCTGCACGGGGGCACCCAGCTGGTGGCAGGAAGCCGCCTTGCACAGGTCACACAGTGGTCACCGGGAAGTCACTCAGCCACCCCACTCCTCTCACCCCAGATGTGCTTCCAGGGAGCTGAGCTTCCAGGTGCTGGCCATGGACACGCGGCTAAGGAGCCCAGCGGGGCCTCCCACCGTCTTCATTGACCTGCGGCCGACAAAGCCATCAGACCAGGGGCCCTCGGAAAGGTACAGGGAGCAGTGACAGCCCTGCCGCAAACCTGCTGCTTCGGGTTTCCACGTTGGCCTCAGGAGGAAGGGGGACTTGAACAGGCAGGTCCTGGGGGCACTGCTCACTTGAGAAGTGCTTTTAGCCAAGAACTGAGCCTGGTCCACAGTCCCACTGGATCCCAGCAGCAGGCTCTCCCCGCAGGTTGGGAGGAAGCTGGGGCCAAGGGTTATCTTTTCCTGGCGGAGTCCTAAGCAGACTTAGCCTAGGCTGGGGTACCTGGCCCTGGCTGCGTCCCTCCACCACTCGCAGTGGCCCTTTGGTTTTGGCTGGCTGGGCTTTGGCCGGCCTGCCCATCCTCCTGCCCTGGGTCACCAGGGAGACCTGGGTGCTCCAAGTCCCTGGTGGGAACCACGCCTGGCTGGAGTGGACTGGTTATGTCCAGAGGAACCCACCTTTCCTCTTCCCGCAGCTGCAGCTCCAGCTTCAGCTCCCACTCCAGCTGCAGCTCCAGCTCCTCTGACAGCGAGGAGGGGGAAGAGGAGACTGCAGCTCGGCGAGATCAGCAGGGCCCAGCCAGGCTACGGTAACCACAAGGGGGCTCCCGCCGCCTGAGATGCTCACCTCAGCCTCAGCAGCAAGCCCCAGCCCGCATGTTAACATCGGTGCTTTCAGCTGTCTGGCACCCACAGGGCTAGCACAGGAGGGTGTGAGCGGGTCTGGGGGACGGGTCTGGGAGGCGGGCAGGGTAGCCCAGCAATGTCTGGCCTGGCCTGTTCTCTAGATATCCCCAAGGATGCTTAGCTCCGTCTTGAGAAGGGATTACGTTTTCTTTCTGAAAAATTGCCCCCCAACTTGATTTGCTCCCTACTAGTGATGGCAATAAAAGTGAAGAGAAAGTGAAGGGATGGAATAAAGTGATGGCTGTCAGCCAGAAATGAAAGGCTTGAGTCAATTAAGTCAAATGTCAAATTCAGGGAAGGTTCAGGTCTCTGACACGCGGAGGCCACCCCGTGGTCGTGGGGTGAATTCGCATTATATGCTCTGGCAGTCTCCATCGTTTTTGGAATTACAGAGCCTCAAGATCCTATCCTTTGGGAATGTCAGAGTCTAATGCAGCTTTTCCCAAATGTGGCGTGTAGCTAGGCAGTATAGGATTAAAGAGGGAAAACAAACTTGGGTTGAGAAGTGTCACACAGGTTTCCTCCCAGAAGCCTTTAACATGCGGACTTGGCGAGGGCTGGAAGGCCAAAATCCTAACTTTTTAGTGTCGTGAGAACCAGGCACACGCTCCGGAAGCACTTTGGTTTTCCTCTGTTTGTGTCCTGTTTCGGTGGCAAAGTATTGGGAGGTTGGCTCCACTGGGTGCTGATGGAGGTTGCTTCTCTTGTGTCACAGGGACTGCACGGGGAAGAGTCAGCTCCTCCAACAGCTCTGGGCCTTTCAGAAGGCATCGGCTCAGCCCAAGCTGCCAGCTGGCGAGGGTTCCAGAAGCCAGAAGGCTCAGGCCCCGGGAGATATGGCTGGATCCAGCTCCAGGGGAAAGCAACATGTAACACTCTAGGCTGAGAGACAGAATGCCCAGGCCAGACCCCCAGGAGGAAGTCCCAGGGCCCTGGGGTACCCTCTTGGGCCAGGGACAGCCAGGGAGGCCCTGGTGCCTCCTCTGGGCCAATTGTAGATGCCTCCAGTAATGGATCTGAAAAGGTGAATAATCTGAGGTGAATAAATGGATAATCTGACTTTCCATCGACACCGGAGGTCCTGGTGGTCCCCTCGCTCTCCCGTCTCCATCAGAATGTGCCTTTGCAGCACAGGGATCCTCCAACTGAGGATCTGCTGCCAGCCCTCTGCTAGAATTGTCAGAAAATCTTCATGCACTGAGAGCAAAGATGCCAGTGCAAACTTGTACGTGTAGCATGACAAATCAAATGGCCCCAAATCCTCTGAAAATGGACCAGAAGGAAACACTGTGAAGACAACAGTTTTGTTCTGATGGTGGGACTATGAGGCTTTTTCACCTTTTTTCATTTCTGCGTTTTTTTCTCTTTAATGTGCATCTATTATTATTATTTCTTTTTAACTCCAAAACGTAAGTAAAACTCCTTTAGAGAATTTCAGGGCTGAAAAGGTCTTGAAAAATTTAGCTTCATTTTCTGAGTCCTGGATGTTTGCTCTTTTGTGTTCCTAAATTCACACACCACCACACACACACACACGGACCAAATGGACTTTTTGATAGAGGGGTAGATTGAAATTTGCTTTTTTTTTTTTCAACCAAGACACAAAAGCATGTACGTATGTTTTAGGGTCCTTCCAAAGTAAAGGTGGATGGACTTTTAAATATAGAAAGAATGTGAACGTTCTAACACCTGAAACTGTCTCCGTGGACAACCAGCAAAGAGCTGGGGGCCACAGGCGGCTCTGCCATCTACTTTCCTAGAAGTATCCCCCGGACCTCCCACCTCCGGCCACGATTTTCAGAGCCCTTCCATAACTGTTGTTCTCAGCCCAGCTGCTCCCAACAGGCTGAAGCCCTGATCTGCAGCACCTCTCTTCTCTCTCCAACTTGTTTCCAAGGTCTCAGAGTCTCAGCGCCCCTCTGCCCTGTCTGCCAATGGGAAGAACAGAGCAATCACCTCGGGCTCCCCAGACCATGGGATCAGGCAGCCCAGCAGCGTCCTTGGCATTTGGGCACATGTTCCAGCATTTAGCTGGGGTCACCGCCGCCTGCTATGCACTGGGGGTGGGCAAGGGCCTCTTCCCATCCAGCCCGGCACCAGGTAAGACAGGCCCTGCCCAGCCTCAGCCAGCCACGTGCAGCCAGGATAGGGGCCACAGACTCTACTTGATCTGGCCAAGGGGGCCTTACCAGCAGCCCCCATTCCCCACAAGGGACATTTTCATTACAAGCCAGATGTGAGACGGCTTCCACCAAGGTCATGGGAGGTCCGGGGGAGGCCTCTCCGGCAGGACTGTGGCCAGACTACCATCATCTGGGGCCCCTGGATCCTCTCCCCCCGCGCAGGCCCCCCACCCTCCACTCCAGGGTGCACACAGAATGGTCAGGACTCAGCCGCTGGGCAGGCAGTCTGAATATGGCACACAGCCTCCACTGCAGCCACTAGCCCTCAAGAACAAAGGCTATTTTTAAAATTCCATTTCCCCCACTCTCTACCCCTTTTAATGGCAGTAAGTTCACTCAGAATGTTTCCCCAACAGTGACAGAAAATAAACTTAGTTCCAAGTTCAACTCTGCGAATTACTGTCTATCAAGGAAAGCCAGGAGGATGAGGCGGTGGGAGCTCGGACCTGGGTTGAAGCTGGTCCTGCCACCTGGACAAGGTGCTTCAAGCTCTCGGGTCTCAGTTTCCATCTACAGCAGGAGAATCATGAAGACCTGTTACAGGACTGTGAGAGAGAATGTCAGGGAACAGGCATTGGATGGGCCCAGCTCGCAGGTGGCAAAAGGCAGCCACCTCCAGCACCAGCCTGGATGTGAGAAGTGAGCCTATGAGGGGCAGGCGGGTGGTTGGTGACACTGGCCTGGCTGGATGTGGCTGGAAAGTACGTGTCCCACAAGGTTAAAAACCATCCCTAGACTGGGCGGCCCCATTCTCCAGAGAATACACAGGACAGAGCACAGGGGTCAGGAGGACTGACGTCATTTATTAAGGGAACAGAGAAGAGCAGGTCACACACCCCAGAACCTGGGTTGTGTGGAAAGGTAAAAATATGTCTAACAATTTGATGGAACATTCTAGAACCCAATAGTTTCAGAGCTGCCCCACAACTTTACTAATGACTAAAGCAAACAAGGCCTCTTACTGCTCCCCTCAGCCACTATGAGACCATGGATGTGAACAGATCAGACAAGCACATCCACCTCAGAAATTCAAAGTGGGGCAACCAAGGCCAGCCTGCGTCCTGGGACATGGCCACTTGGGCTGAACAAATGCAGCCCTGGCACTCTACCCTGGGGACTTCCTGATGGGCTAGGGGAGGCTGAAAAATGGGATCTCGGGGAAGCATTCCCGCACCAGCCATCCATCCTACAGAACAGCCGTGGCTCTGCGAAGGTGACCCACAACCACTGTGATACTTGAAACCACCCCCCAGCAGGCTAAATTTTGAAAGTGCAGCAAGGTTCGGGGGGAAGGCAGGAGACCAAGCCCAGGTAAAGCTGGGGTACGTAAAGCTGCAACAGACCACAGCCATTGAGTCTTCCCCCAAAGTGGGCAGAAAAGTGTCCCCCCAAATTCATATCCAGAATCTCAAAAGGTGACCTTACTTGGAAACAAGGTCTCTGCAGATGTAATCAGTTAAATCCAATGACTGCATCCGTACAAGAGGAGACAACACATGGAGACACACACAGAAGAGGCTGTGGGGAGGCGGAGGCAGAGTGATTTGGCCAAAAGCCCAGGTGCGCCAAGGACAGCTGGCAGCACCAGGAGCCAGGAGTGCCCTGGGACAGATCCTCCACCAGAGCTGCAGGAAGGAGGCAGCCCCGCAGACACCTTGATTTTAGACTCTGGCCTACTGAACTGTGAGAATTCCTGCTGCTCTAAGCGGCCCAGTTGTGGTCCTTTGTGTGGCTGCCCCAGACCCTAATACACCTGCAGGGCCCAGCTTCCTCCCTCAGCCTGGGCCCCCCAAATGTCCCACCACGTGTCCTCATGCTGGGGCCTTTGGGAGCAAACGGAGTCTGAAGATGCCTGAAGACCACAGTTTCTGGCTCCGGGACAGAAACAACTCTGGCAGCTTCCCGAATCGTCAGGCTCGGGCCCCGGGGATGTCCTGGAGCCTCTGGGGTCTGTGAAGCGGCTGCTCCCCGCCGTGCGTGCGCTGGTGCTTGCGGAGGTCGGTACCCCGGCGGAAGCCCCTGCCACAGGCCGGGCAGGTGTGGGGCTTCTCACCCGTGTGCGTCCTGCGGTGCGCGCTGAAGTGCGAGCTATTGTTGAAGCGCTTCCCGCACTCGGTGCAGGCGTAGGGCCGCTCCCCGGTGTGTGTCCTGCGGTGGATGACCAGGCTGGAGCTCTGGCTGAAGCGCTTCCCGCACTGGGCGCAGGCGTAGGGCTTCTCGCCTGTGTGCACCCGCTGGTGTGTGCTGCAGTTGGAGCGGTCGCCGAAGCGCTTCCCGCATACCTGGCACTGGTAGGGTCGCTCCCCGGTGTGCGTGCGCTGGTGCTTGGTCAGGTGGGATGTTTTACTAAAGGCCTTGCCGCACTCGGGGCACGTGTGTGGTTTCCGGACCCCAAGGGGCTGCCCTCTGTCCAGAGGCCGCTGGGGTCTGGTCAGGCTGGGCCCCTGACCCAGACCCGGTAGTGCTTGGCCCCACCGTGTTCTCACTGACGCGTCCACCCTGGCATACTCTCCATCCTCAAACTGCCTCCCAAGCTCTGAGACAGAGAAAGCACAGTCGCTGAGGGCTCCACGGGGAGGGGGAGAGGGAGAAGGGGAGGCAGGGTGGGGCGGCCCTTGACGCAGAGAAGTGCCTTCAAATTCCCCTTCCACACCCTCCGCAGGATGCCTCAGTCAGCGCCTGATTCAGGGAACTAGAACCATGGCCAGACTCACAAGGCCATGAGGTGGTACTGTGAGAGTTCCATTTACACATGAGGACGCTGAGGCCCACTGACCTGACAGGGGAAGGACAGGCCCTCCCAGAGCCGGGAACTCTCCCTGCCAAGATGCTGTCCACCCTACACCCCCATGCAGGCCCCTCCTGCCTCCACACTGGCTTGTCCAGGAAGCCAAGCATGGGCTCAAGCTCACATCCACCTCATCTGTACAACTGAAACAGGATGGAACCACCTCCCTGGCCTTTGGTAAGAGTTTTTACAAAGGAACTGAGTCTGGCAGTTCCTCCAACGTTCACACAGTGACCACGTGACTGAGCAATTCCACCCCAGGTGTAGGCCCAAGAGTGAGTGCCGCTGTCTGGGTAACACTCAGGGAGTCCTGAGGACCCCATGCCCAGACCCTTGTGTCTCCCTTGGGACCAGCTTCCCTATGGTGCCTGTGTGCAGTGCCATGTCCCAGCTCAAGGTGGTAGGACTCTCTTGCTGCCCGAGCCCCAAACCTTTCTTAAAGCCACCTGTCACCCCTCACCTTCCCTTCAGGGTGAGTGAGCCTGCCTTTGTAAATGAAGTTTCATGGCCATGCCCACGTCTTTTCATACTGTCTGTGGCTGCTTTTGTGCCAGGACAGCAGAGCTGAGGCATCACCAGGGAGACCTATGGCCCATAAAACCTGAACTATTTACTATCTGGCCCTTTTCAGAAAAAAATGGCCAACCCTTGGTCTAAGCCCTTGAGCTTGAACTCCACAAACACAGTCGCCAAGGTCTAAGCCCAGGAGAGGGGAGAATCTCATATGGGACATCCGTCTCCTCCCAGACCCCCTCACCTGAGCCAGCACTGCCAGAGACTTCCCTCAGCCCTGAGGCCGCACAAGCTGGGTCCCGCAGGCCTTGCCCTGGCCCCTTCTGGGCAGTCAGACAGGGCCCAGGAGCGGGGAGTCCTGCTCATGGGGAAAGAGAAGAGAGGATATGAGTGTGGCCAGGACAGAACACAGGACTGCAACAACCTCCTCCTCGTGAGGGCAAAGGGGTATCAGGAGAACCTGCGGGAAAAACTCCAGGCCTCAACAGAGGTGGGAGACGCTCTACTTCTGTGCAGACTGCTTCCTCAGAGAGGAAGTGAGGAAAAACAGGGCCCAAGGCTCTCCCCGGCTCTGGGAGGGAAACCAGATGCCCCAAGGAGTCAGAATCTCATCACAACAGAGATGAAGTAGCCAAGAGTTACAACACACAGCAGGACAGAGCACAGAGCAGTGGGACAGCAACAGTGCACACAGCAAGTATTCGTGGCAATAGAAAGGTTTCATCTTCATTTGTTCTACAGACACTTAGTTTGGAATAAATTAAGATGTAAAAGTATGTGATCATTAATTTTCTGTGCCAACCTGGCCAGGCTACAGTGTTGTTGTTTGGTTAAATACCAGTCAATTTTTTTTTTTAATTTATTTTTGGCTGCATTGGGTCTTCATTGCTGTGAGAGGGCTTTCTCTAGTTGGAGCGAGCGGGGGCTACTCTTCGTTGCAGTGCGTAGGCTTCTCATTGCGGTGGCTTCTCTTGTTGCAGAGCACGGGCTCTAGAGCACAGGCTCAGTAGTTGTGGCACACAGGCTTAGTTGCTCTGCGGCATGTGGGATCTTCCCGGACCAGGGCTCAAACTTGTCTCCCCTGCATTGGCAGGCGGATTGTTAACCACTGCACCACCAGGGAAGCCCTCAATCAATTTTTTATCTTTATTTTTTGACCATGCTGCACGGCTTGTGGGATCTTAGTTCCCTGACCAGGGATCAAACCTACACCCTCAGCAGTGAAAGCACAGAGTCCTAACCATGGGACCACCAGGGAATTCCCTAAATACCAGTCTAGATGTTGCTGTGGAGGTTATTTTGTAGATGTAATTAACATCTACAATTAGGTGACTGTAAGGAGAACAGATTACCCTCCACGCTGTGGGGGGCGGGGGGGCGGGCACCAAACCAGTGAAGGCCTTTACAGAAAACTTGAGGTTTCCGAAGAGGGAATTCTGCCTCGAGACGGCAGCCTAGAAATCCTGCCTGGTTTCCAGCCAACTGGATTGCTGTATGGATTTCAGACTTGCTAGCCTCCACAATCGTGAGAGCCAATTCCTTAAAATAAATAAATCTCTACACACACATATCCTAATGGTTCTTTTCCTCTGGAGAACCCCAAATGATACAAAGCAGGATCTCAACTCCTTTAAAAAACATTTCAGGGGGTGAACACGTGTCAAAAGTGGCAGGATGAGCTGAGAAGGGCCAGTGTGGGGTGGTGAGGAGAGGCCATAGACAGGCAGGGCCTTGCCAAGAGCAGCTCTGCCCGTGGGGGCCAAGGACGGCACAAAGGCTGAACTGACACTGGACAACCGTGTGGGTAAAGGAGCGAAAGAAGGAACTCAGGACAGCTCTGGACATCTGCCTAGGATGTGGGCAAGCAGCCACACTGCCCCCACTGCAGATGGGCCACTGATGGGACACTAACAACCTTGGCAGTGCAGGGCTGCCCAGCGCTAGGACTCACCAGGGAATGCCCCCAGCTCACTAAAGCAACCCCTGGGCACAAGGTCCACAAGTTCCTATTTTTAATATGCTGGCCGGTGATTCCTCTGGCCGCTAAAGTTTGAGACCTACTGGAGCGGCTCCTGTAGGCGGGGGGAGCCAGGGAAGGTGCTGAGCAGGGAGGGCCTGGGCCTCAGGTCCTGGAGGCCAGCACACACCACAGCCAGCCTGAGGGAAGCAGCCACCCTCCCTGACACTCACCCACGCCAGAGATACAACCCGGTGTCTGACAAACAATGGCCAGGGTCTCCCGGCACATACCCTCATCCTCCAGTAGCATGTCGCAGCTGTGGTCCTGCTGAGCCAGGTCCAAGCACCCCCATTCCTCCTGGGACAGGTACACAGCCACGTCCTCCAAGGTCACCGGCACCTGCTGGAACGCACCTCACTCAGAGCCTGGTGGGCTCACCCATTCCCTCCACAGGCTCACCCATTCCCTCCACTTGTGTGATGATGGCAGGTCCTGCTTACCTCCCCCTACTTCCTCCTCTCCCCAACCTTTCCCTTTCCATATGTTGTTATCCACCCCTTCCTTCCAAGCTTGGCTCAGACACAGCTGGATCCTGCTCTTTGGGAGGACACCATCACCACCAAGCTCTGCCCCAACTGCTGCAGGGCCAGAGACTGTGTGGACAAATGTGCTGTGCGGAACAGCTGGATCTGCTGAGATCTCAGCCACTGGGGCCCATGCTCCTTGAGGACACAAGTTAACATGCCCTGCCTCAGCTCAAGCCAGCCCCAGGACCCAAATGGGGTGACCTGGGGACTTCAGGATGCCTCTAGGCCAGTGGTTCCCAAATCTAGCACCGGACTGACCTGGGAGCACGATTAACACCCAAGAAAACAATATCCAGAAGAGACAAATCCACAGAGACAGAAAGACTGGTGACGGCCAGGGGGCTGAGGGAGGGTGAGGGGGGATTGACTACTAATGGGTGTGGGGTATTTTGGGGAGGTGATGAAAATGTTCTAAAATTGATTTGATTATGGTGATGACTGCACAACTCTGTAAATATATTAAACACTGTATACTTTGCATGGGAAAATTGTACAGTAAGTGCATTGTATCTCAATAAAGCTGCAATTGAAACAAACAAGCAAAGGAGACTCTGCTTCCAGGCCAGAGCTGGGGGAAAAAAATCTATTTTTACCCAGATGCCAGAAGATTTTAACATACAGCTGGGTTTGAAGTGACTGCTCTAACTCACCATTGAGACTCCAGGATCCTCCAGGACATACCTAATACTCAGGTAGCATCTGAGAACAGGTAGGA
This sequence comes from Kogia breviceps, assembly GCF_026419965.1. NCBI lineage: Eukaryota > Metazoa > Chordata > Mammalia > Artiodactyla > Physeteridae > Kogia > Kogia breviceps. The sequence goes on from NC_081323.1 coordinate 56,714,925, forward strand.
CTTTCCAGGAGGTGAAGATCTGCCTTGGAAACCCACAGACCTGACCACACAAGAGAAGTGTCCCCGTAACAAGGGCACGGGGATGCTGCAGATCAGGAATGCCACTCACCTGGGACCAGGCTGAAAGGAAGGATGTGGCCAGTGCCGCCGTCTCCTGACACTGGGAGGCCCCTGGGCCTGGGGAAAGAGCACAGAGTCACCCACCTGTGCACATGGCAGCAAAGGCTGGACAGGTCCAGCTGTTCCCCATCAACACTCACCCAGCCGGGAGCCTGCCCACCCCACAGGCAAACAGGCCTGACCCCCTGCCACATTCCTTTCCTTTCCCTTCCCTTCCCCAGTGGAGGGCGTCTCTTTCCTCAAGAGTGGCAGCTACTCACCCGTCTTTGGCCAGAGCTGGGGGCCTCTTTTTGGTCTGTGGCTAAGCTGGGCTGGGGGCTGCTGGCTGGAGTGCTGAGCCCCTTCCTCCAGAGACAGCTCTGCTGGCTGGGCCTCCACCTGGCATTTCAAGAACCACTCCCCTGTCCCGTGAGCCGGTGCATCATCAGGGAGTACATCCGGATCCTGCATACAGATGGAGATCTGCCCACTAGCTCCCAGAAGGTCAGGAGGAAACCCACAGGGTTCCCCATTCCTCCTGTCTCAGGCACCCTGGCCACCCTGTTCCCAGGCTCTGTCTTACCACCAGGCCACCTCGTCATGTCTGATGGCCTCTGTGACCCTCCAAGCACCTCCCTCCAGCCAGACCCCAGGGAAAAGGCATGTGACCCAGGAAGACGTCAGGCTCCCAACCTGGGGAAAGGGAGGCCTGCTCCACTCCTGAGACTGCGGTCTCTCCCAATCACACTGTTTGCTGTCACCGTCACACTCTCACCCTTCCTTCCTTAGTGCTCCTGAAAAACCTGGGCCAGAAGGGCCCCAAATCAGGTCTCATTTTGGAAGCCTGAGTTACTGCACTTGCTACATTTTTTGAAATCATCTACAGACCCTCTGGAATCATCTATTTCCTAATTCCAGTGAAGGTGAGTCAGATAAACTTAGTCTCAGAGTTTACTGACATCTTTAACAGTACTAGGGACAAGATACATCCCCGGGGAACTGAAACCAGCACCAGGGACCCTGTCTCAGGCTCAAAATTCCACACCTCTGAGAGGAGACAGTCCCTGGAGGTTACAGGGTGCCCAGTGATAGAGGAAAGCCATGACAGGAACCCCAAACGCCAAGGTTGGTGGGGCTGAGAAGGGCTCCTGGGTTCTTGTTGGCCACCACGAAGGCACGATGTGCTTAATGCACTCAACTCACCTTATGGTCAAGTTTTTTGGGTTTGGGGTTTTTTTTGGGGGGTGGGGGGTGGGGGGGGGTCTATCCTCCCAGATGCAAAAGAACAGCACTGTGTGGCCAATGACACTGCCACAGGGAGAAAGGTGACATGCAGAATTTGCCAAATATCTAATCAGGAGGAATTAATCTGACCCAAGCAGGAGAAATCTGTGAGAGACTTCCCACTCCCCAGATTTGGTCAGAAGGAGTTAAGTTTGCTCTAGAGTGGCGCTCTCTGTAGAATGATGGAAGTGTCTGTCCATATCTGCACTGTCCTTGTCCAGGGAGTAGCCACTGGCCATGTGTGATGACTGAGCCTTTGGCATGTGGTCAGTGTGACTTAAGAACTACATTTGAAATTTTATTTAATTTTAATTAAAAAAACCACACATGGCTAGTAGCTACCGTATTGAATGGCACAGCCCCAGAGAGACTGAGGAACACCTGAGGGCTCTAACCAGGGCACCCACCAGCACCTGGTCTTTCTTCCCAATGCTCCTCCTTCTTTGGGGATCTCTTCAACTCCCAAGGCCCTTCCTCAGAAGGTCTCCAGCCTCTCTCCCATTAAAACCTGTGTCTGGCCTACATTGGGATGGTGTTAACAAACCAATCCACATAGCTTAGAAAGGGCTAGCGGGGCTATAGTGGTTAATCAACGGGTGGACACATGTTGGCCAACGTTGAGAAACACTCTTCAGTTGCCTTCTTCAATTCAGTTATCTGGCCAGCCCCAGGTACTCCCAATGACCAAGGCTGGCCAAGGCTCCGGAGCCCAAGGAATCTACAAACACAGACCTCAGCAGCAGGGCCCCGTTTTCTCACCTCAGGGCTAAAATGCCCCCCACCTCACCCGCTGCCTTTGTTTCCTGGGCTCCCGCTGCAGCCCTTCCACGAGGACCACGGCCTCCTCACCACTCTCTGGCTGCTGCTCCCGCACCCGGGCCTGGATCTCCCCTGGAAGCACCGTCAGGAACTGCTCCAGCACCAGCAGCTCCAGGATCTGCTCCTTGGTGCGCAGCTCCGGCCGCAGCCAGCGGCAGCAGAGCTCCCAGAGGCGGCTCAGGGCCTCCCGAGGTCCGGCCACCTCCTGGTAGCAGAAAAGCCGGAAAAGCTGGCGGAAGGTCTCAGGGCTAGGGTCTTCAATCTCCAGGGCGGGTTCCTCTTCCCAGCAGCAGTCCTCTTCCACCTTCACGATCAGGATCTCATCCTGCTCCAGGGGTGGGGGGTGCTGGAAGCCGGGAGAGGTCGCCATTGCTCCTGGTGGGCCTTGTTCCTTCTCTGGCCTGGAGCTCACACCCGTCTCTCCCTATACCTCTGGCTAGACACTGAGGAAGATGTTTTCAGGGCTCTGTGGAGAGACAATAAAGTCATGTAGGGTGCAGCACTGGGGCTGGATAAGCGTCTGCAACCCATAAGCCCCTGCCCTGGCCCCAAGGCCAACTTGCCCTCACTGGCAGAAAGAAACGGTTAAAGTAAATCAACTGTCTTTGCTACTAACTCTCTAATTCCCATAATCTCTGGGCCTCAGTTCCTCATGTGAAAGAAGAGATGGTGACACCACCTACACACAGGTTGCTGAGAGGACTAAACGGGACGTTTGAAAATAGTTTATTTTAGCACAGTGCCTGGAACGCGGTCAGAGTTCTAGAAACGCTGAGTTTTCAATATTACAGTTGGCCATTTTTGGATGAGGTCCGCTTGGAAATACGATGAGAACCAAAGCCCCCTCTGTCCAGAAGAACGCAGATTCTGTCCCAATCTGACCCCCGATTTCGGGCTCCGGGAGCCTGAAGCCCATCCGGGGGCCCCACCGAATGGATGGTCACCAAGGCCTCTCCAACTCCAGGGTCTTGTGAGGGTCAGGATTCCCCGGCTGGGCTGCTTTCCCGTCTCGTTCCCTCAGCTAGAGGGAGAGCGGTGACCTAGGCCGGGCACAAACTAGGCTCCGGCGGGCGAGGGCCGCGGACAGAAGCTCGAGCTGGGACCCTGCGCCCGCGCCCGCACTCACCGGCAGCGCTGAGACCTGTGGTGGGGCTCGGGGCAGGCCCGGAGCGCCGGGCTGGGACGGGAGCGGGACAGCGGGCGTGGAAGGCTCGGCGGGCCAGAAGCGAGGACCAAATCCCTTAGTACGCAGACCCGGGACAGTCGGCGACGACCACTGGCTGAGCCGGCGTCGAGCTGGAGAACGAGGCCGCGTGGGCGTCCCACGGGAAGCATTGTGGGTAATGTAGTCCTCTCACCTTTGGCCGGCTGTGGAGAGTGAGAATGGGTCTGGGTAGGCGGGTCCACGGAGCCATTGTGGGTAACTACTCACATTGTGGGTCCTCGTACTACTGGTTGAACCGACTGTCAGGCATAGAAACGAGATACGTAGCGAGTCCGCGAGATGCACTGTGGGTAACGTAGTCATCCCCTGGCTGAGCCGTGGCCTGGGATAGATGGGTCCTGGGAGGAGTTGCAGGAGACTGTTGTTCCTCCAACTTCAGTGCGCATGCGCGAGGCTCCGCAGTTTTGGGGCTGTTCTCCCTGCTTCTCTTCCATCCACCCTCCCAGGCCTGAGGAACTCCACAGTGGAGGGGACCCTGGAAATTTACTTTTTTACATACATAGTACTATGTATATGCCAGGCTCTGTTCTAAGCGATTTGCAATTATTAAATCAGTTCATCTTTGAAACAAAGGGGGTACTATTATCCCTATTTTATAGGTGAGGAAACCGAGGTGCAGAGAGGTTCAATGACCTGCCCAAGGTCACAAACACCCAGTAAGTGCAGAACTGGGGTGAGGTTGGAACCCAGGTGTCTGTCTTGGTCCAACTCCTTAATTTTGGAGACTGGAAAATGAAGACTCACAAAGTTCTTGCTGAGTGCATCTTCGTTATCAATTGCTTATTTCTTCATTTGTTAATTTGATCAACAAATATGTATTTATTGGGCTCTGCTTTGTGCCAAGCAGGCACGATGAGCAGGAGGTGAACTGGACAGTCCTCGGTGTCCCTGTGGAGCCTGGGGGAGGGAGGTGTAGGCAGGTAGGGAGGTCTGAGCAGGAAGAGGGTCATGGTGAGAGCTGTGTGCCTAGCAGTGAGAGCTCCATAAACATCATCACTGACTAACAACCAGACAACCCCTGAGTTTTTCAGCTTTGGCATCCTCAGGCCTAGCACCTCAATCAAGCCTCCCACTGGCTTCTTTCTTTCCTTCCATTTCTACTCTCCATTCTCTCTCACATTCCACTTTTCCCCCTACATCCAATATCCAGTTTTTCTTGTGAGCACACAGGCAGAACAAGAAACTGGACTGCCCACCACTGATTTCTGGACACACACCCCCCCACACCCCCAGTGGAAGGCAGGACCTTTTTAAAGACACCAGATTTCAGGACAGCCTTGTGGTGGGGCTTGAGGAAAGGCAGGACCACATATGCCTCATTTTCGCCTTATAATCTTGGGCTGCTGTGCAATTCTGTGAAATCTCTCCTTGGAACCTGTGTTTTGGGTCCATTATTAAATTTTAGACAGACAAGAGGATACATCAGCTAACGGGTCAGGAGAGCCGGGATCTTAGAGGGAACCAAGGTGGCACTCAAGCCAAACACAAGAAGCCTGCCATTCCATCGGCCTCAGGAGGAAGGCGTGGAAAGGGGTAATTTGAAGAAGTCACAGATGGGTGTGTAGTGGGGGAGGAAGAAGAGAGATAGACAAAAGTGGAAGAGGGAAAAGGAGGAAAACAGAAGAGACACTCTTGGCTCCATCTGGAGGGGCAGACAGGTATGGGGACAGCAGCATTTTCAAAGCTGCTTCACAACTTCCTGTTTCTAACTGCCTCCTGGCTAGCGGTGGGGCCCCGGCCTTTCCATCTCTTATCATCTCCTCAGGGCCAGATATACACAAGTTATACATGAAGTGAGGAAGTCCTGACTAACATAGTCCTGGCCCTCTCCTCTCTGGGCAGTTTTCAGTGAGTAGAGCCAACAGAGATTTAAAGGTTAAACTTCTACTTTGCTCAGGATTTCTTTCTTAATTCTATCTTGAGGGGGACACAGACATTCAGCCCATAACCAGCATACACCAGGATGAATTTGGGCCTACCCTGACATACACCCCAACCAGTGCTTCAGATCCACCACTTACTAACTGGGTAAGCCTTGCCTTTGCCTCGTCTGTAAAATGGGGATTGTCATAGCTCCAACTGCTGAGAGCTGACAGACAGGCTTCGATGACATTATGTTTGTAAAGGACCTATGCTGATGTCTAGCATGTAACAGACGCTCCATAAACATCAGCTCATGACCTGTAACCACAGTGGGATGTAGTCTGCAGGCCTCAAGATTTGTGGATCTTGGATGCCCGGGCCCGTGGAGTTCCTGTAAGAGGTCCACAAGTCATTCAGGCGCCAAGCATTATTTACAGTCTGAATTAAAAGTATTTACAGTTATATATATATATATATCTCTATAATCACATGCCACTGTTTATCCTTATAAATGTAGCTTGTTTTCATATCGTTTATGGAGTTTACAAAGCAGTTCGAGTTAAAATGGCAGCCTCACACTCACAGAAGTTGGCAAACAACTGAGAGGCACACGTAGATCGTAGATCGTCCTCTGAAGACAGAGGGGAAGATCATCTCCAGGCTGATGGTACATAATCCATAATCACGTACTGGGTGTTGGTTCAGCTCAGTTACTCTTATGACTTAATTATGGCTGGGAAGAGATGGTCTACCATCAAGCGCTTTACAAGTGTGAGTCATCATTGGTAGCAATTTCCCAAAGTCCAAATGACTGAGAACCAACAATTCAGTACAAGTCAAACAGTTTAGCTAATTCGACAAAATTATCTAGAAGAGTCATCAGACAGCTACAGTTTTCAAAACCTGATATGTAATGGGTGTTTTTTACACTTTTTCTAAGGCATTTGCGAGCTAACAATAAAAGCTAATGTTTTTTAAGTACTTCCTAGGTCCATGGTGCTTGTGTTTTTACTGTGCTACTTAAATCCTCACAATGACTATCATGTAGATATCATTATGATGCACATTTTAGATGAGTAAACTGAGGATCAGGGAGGGGCAGAGCCCTGCCCAAGGCCACACAGTTAGGAAAGTAAAGAGCCAAGACCGACTTGGGCAAGTAGGATCCAGAGCCTGCAGCTCAGACCACTCCCCTAAAGGCAAACTTGAATGCCAGCCAGGTAATCAGAGCTCTGTCTTGGAATAAATATCCAAACTGTAACTCGGAAGACTCTGGTCCGGTCCCAAGATTCTCCTTTGAGGTGGCCAACCAGGGCCCCTCTGATTTTCTCCGCACACTAGGCAGATCTGCTTGGATGGAATATGGCAGATGCTCGGTAAATATTTGCTGAACGACTGAATAAATAATGGGGTGTAATTTGTTCAGACACTGAACTCTGCTGCCCAACCTTATCACAAACGTGATTCTGACAATAATATAAATGGAGGTTAATAGTACCTATTTCCCAGAGGATACTTACTACAATTAAATGACACAGCACATTAAAATACTTTGCTCTGGGGTGAAACATAGGAGCACTCAGTAAACAGTAGTCGTTTTGTTATTATTTTCTTTTTTTAAATGGAAAATTAGTGTATTTGAATCAGAGAATAGAGAAAGTTTCACACTAGCAGGTTTTGGCTTTTAGCACCTTTGAAAAGATACATTCAAAGTTAAGACAAGTGGCAGGACAGGCTCCTGACTACCTTCAGTGAAGATTCCTCTGACTTAGAGTGTTCAGGTCACAGAACAGTGTGGTGGTTTTTTTTCCTCTACATTTTGAGAGCGCCACAGAAACACACTTAAAGAGAGTGAGACAGGTGATTACTGACTAGATGGCTGGTGGTTAGAAGATGGAAGAGAAATGTTGGGACAAAAGGAGAAAGATCACAGGCTGGACGAGGCGGTCAAATGGACAGCCCAAAGGCACCGACAATGCAGTACATGGTCTTGTTGTCCCATCGCACAGTGCAGCTCCCATCAGTAGAGCTGTCCCAGAAGCAGGAACTTGCCATGTGCAATCCCACCCCTTTCTTCTGCATGATTACACAGGTCAAAATGTATTTAAATGGTTTCCCCAGCTTGGTGAGTTGGCTTAAGCTTTGCTCCACTACATTTGTGGTCCACTGATTCACTTTGCTGTGCTGATAGGCGTTGCCACCGATGGCACTTTCTATGAAGTGAGCAACATTTCGTTTTACAATGTTGCTCACTTCATCAACAACAAAAGCAGTCTCCTCGGTAGCCTGGTAGTCTTCCATCTTTCCTTCGGCGCCTCACCTCCGCCTCCCTCTGTTTTTATTTTCATCGACAGAAAGGATGAAGGATAAGAGAGCTTGCTGTGCAATGCTGTGAAATCTCTCCCTGGAGTCTGGTTGTTTTGGTTCCATTATTAAATTTTAGACAAGAGGATACATCAATTAACAGGGAGGCAGGAGATAGCCATTGTTTACACCTGGAACCACCCAGCATTTGAAACTTTATCTGTCTTTTCCCTGCAGCCAGCAAGTTAAATGAGAAGTAGATGGGTAGGACTTCCCCGGTAGCACAGTGGTTAAGAATCTGCCTGCCGGGCTTCCCTGGTGGTGCAGTGGTTGCGGAGTCCGCCTGCCGATGCAGGGGACACGGGTTCGTGCTCTGGTCTGGGAAGATCCCACATGCCGCAGAGCAGCTGGGCCCGTGAGCCATGGCTGCTGAGCCTGTGCATCTGGAGCCTGTGCTCCACAATGGGAGAGGCCACAACAGTGAGAGGCCCGCGTACCAAAAAAGGAAAAAAAGAATCTGCCTGCCAATGCAGAGGACACAGGTTCAATTCCCTGGTCCTGGAAGATCCCACATGCCTCAGAGCAACTAAGCCCGTGTGCCACAACTACTGAGCCTGTGCTCTGGAGCCTGTGTGCCACAACTACTGAGCCCACGTGCTGCAACTACTGAAGCCCGTGCACCTAGAGCCCATGCTCCACAACGAGAAGCCACTACAATGAGAAGCCTGCGCACCGCAATGAAGAGTGGCCCGTGATCGCCACAACGAGAGAAAGCCCACGTGCAGCAACAAAGACCCAACGCAGCCAAAAAATAAATAAATAAATCTTTAAAAAAAAGAAAAAGAAGCAGATGGGTAAGAACAGGTGTGCAAAACATGATGATTGCTTTGAGGCAGAGCTGCCTGTAGGATGAAGGCATCAGAGAAAGGCTGGAGTGTGGAGGAAGAAGGGGAATCAAGGCCCACCAGGCATGCTCAGAAATCCTTACCCGTGGGGATGACGTATGCTAAACTCCCCTGCTCGCGGTCGGCCCAGATGTGGCTCAGAATAGGGTGAAGATTCACACCCTTCTCTTGGAAAAAACACATAGTGTCATAGTCTGCTCAGGCTGCCGTAACAGAATATCACAAACCGGGCACTTAACCAACAGACATTTATTTCTCACGCTTCTGGAGGCAGGAAGTCCAAGATCAAGGTGCTAGCAGATTCGGTTCCTGGTGAAGACTGTCTTCGTGGCTCATAGATGGTGCCTTCTCTGTCCTCACTTGGTGGAAAGAGACAGAGATGCCTTTCTTCCTTTAATCTTAGTTACCTCCTATAGACCCTGTCTCCAGATATGGTCACGTTGGGGGTTAGGGCTTCAACATGAGTTCTGGGGGGCAGAGTTCAGTCCATAGCACAAAGCCAGACCCACAAACAGTACCAGTCCCTGGAATGGCAAAAGATTCCCCTCAGACCACCACCCACTCCAGACTCTGAGGGCAAAAGATTCCCCTCAGACCACCACCCACACCTGCTCAAACACCCACAAGGGCGGTGGGGGGGGAAGGCAAGACTGGGCTTTCAACACAGACATGCATTTGTGCACCAAACATTCTGGAATATTCTTGTTTTCCGCAAAGACATGGGCTCTCTCCCATTTTTCTTTTTTTTTTGCGGTAGGCGGGCCTCTCACTGTCGTGGCCTCTCCCTCTGCGGAGCACAGGCCCTGGACGCGCAGGCTCAGCGGCCATGGCTCACGGGCCCAGCCGCTCCGCGGCACGTGGGATCCTCCCGGACCGGGGCACGAACCCGTGCCCCCTGCATCAACAGGCGGACTCTCAACCACTGCGCCACCAGGGAAGCCCTCTCCCATTTTTCTTAAAACACGTGTCCCTCTTGGTCTTTCTTCTCTATTACCGTGTGTGAGAGTCATGTGAATGTGGGGAATTTCTCTCTACAAGAGACACAACAGTGCCGTCGTGACAAGTGGAGCAGGTGCAAGGCCTCAGTGTCAAGGCCACGGGAAGCAGTGGGGGATGCAGGTGCCACACTGCCTGCCAATCTGATCACTTCCCAAGAAGCCAGATATCTGGATGTTCAGGTGAAAATTCCATTTTGAATGTAGACTCAAACTGGGTTTAAATCTTGTGTGACATAAACCAAACCCACCAACACGTTTCTGGGCTGTGTCTGGCACAAACAAGGATGTACAGGCAGACCTCGTTTTATTGCACTTCACTTTATTGAGCTTTGCAGATATTGCATTTTTTACACATTGAAGGTTTGTGGCCACCCTGCATCAGATGATGGTTAGCATATTTTAGCAATAAAGTATTTTTAAATTAAGGTATGTACATTTTTTAGACATAATGCTATTACACACTCAATAGACTACAGTATAATGTAAATCTAACTTTTATATGCACTGGGAAACCAAAAATTCACGTGACTCACTTTATTGTGATATTCTCTTTTTTGCGGTGGTCTGGGACCAAACTGGCAATATCTCCAAGGTATGCCTGTATACATAGACAAAAAATGATGCAGGTGGTAACAGTGCCATGAAGAAAAACACACCAGTGGAGGGGAAAGAGCAACGCAGTTGCTTTTTGGGTAGAAAATATCTAGACAAAGGACCATTCATTCACCTGGGCTCCATCTCAGGAAGGGAAGCCAGCATCTCCTTGGTTTCAATACTTTCTCCAAAGGGGAGGAGGCCAGAGCTAAGAGAAGAGAAATAGAGGTAAAATGTCCAGCTTCCTCAAAGAAATCTGCTGTGGGCTGAAGCCAACCATACAGAGGAGAGCCAGCCTGTGAGAGACAGAGACAGACACAGAGAGAGGAATGGGCTTCTTTCACCACTTTTAAAGAAAAAAATTATTCATGGCACTTGTTAGGGACCACTGAGGTTACTGAGTCCAAGCTTGTACTGCTTGTTGAACAACAGGCCAATAAATCAAGAGTTGTTGGGGCAAGGAACAGCGACTTTATTCAGAAAGGTGGCAGACTGAGAAGATGGTGGACTTGCGACCCAAAGAACCATCTTACCTGAGTTAGAATTCAGACTTTTATACTAAAAGGAGAGGGAGTAAAGTCAAAATTTCCTGGTTCTGGCTAGCCTCCGGAGGGGATGTGTTAATTTCTTTCAGTCATTCACAGGTGGGTCTGGTGAGGAATGTTTCCTGAGAGCTAAACAAAGGTATTTTAGGTTAATGCTCATTACCTGGGAGGCAGGGTTCCTAGAGATGGGCCATTATGGATAATTGAAGCTTAGAGGCGTCATCCCTTTAGTGATTAACCTGTAATAGAATACAAAGGTTCTTGCCTGTTACACTGCAGTGGGATTTTGCAGTGGAGAGAGATCAGGTTCAACTCTGAACACAACAAGGAAAGGTGGGAACTTATAGCCAAAGTGCAGGGTTCTGAGGTGGGGGGGAGGCATTGGAAAATTAACAAAAGGAAGCATCAGGTAAGAGGGGTTTCTTGCTGAAGGAAGGCCAGGGTGATCAGACATCAATCACCTGGGGAATGTGGGAGGATAAGGAACCCGATTGGGGTGGGGTCAGGTGGTTCTGGCTAAACTGGCTACAAGTGAACAATGCAGAGATGAACATGGAAGCCCAAAAGTCAGGGTCTAGTTGAGAAGAGAGTTCAAAGGAGCCCGAATAGAGTCTGGTCGAGAATCTTTGCCACCACTTCCGGGGTAACCCGGCTCCCTATCCCTGACAGAGAAGAGTGCTCTGGAGAGGCAGGAAGTGCCCTTTGGGGGTTCCAAAGGCAGAAGTTGTCCACAATAAGACTGCAAAAGAGAGGCTAAGTGCTTTTGCCTACCCTCTGCCTGGGAGATAAAAGGCCTCCCATGTCAAGGCCTAAGTCCTCCCTCCTCAAAACCCCAAAAACTTCTAACCTCAATTCCTTGTCCTGCCTTCTTCCTGATACAATAATGGCCACCAATTTCTGATCAGCAGGCAATACGCATTCGCACTCCGTTTGTTCTTAATTTAGTAACGCCAGAGGTACTGTATCTCTACAGGTTTAAAAAAAAAAACACCTGAATCTCTGAGAGTTTTAGGTATTGAACCCACGGGGGATCACATGGCTAGGAAGTGACAACAATGGGATTGGAACACTTTTTAAAAAATACATTTATTTATTTTTGGCTGCTTTGGGTCTTTGCTGCTGCGCACGGGCTTTCTCTAGTTACAGCAAGCAGGGGCTACTCTTCAGTGCAGTGCGTGAGTGGGCTTCTCATTGCGGTGGCTTCTCTTACTGCGGAGCTCGGGCTCCAGCAGTTGTGGCTCGCGGGTTCTAGAGCGCAGGCTCAGTAGTTGTGCCGCACGGGCTTAATCGCTCGGCGGCATGTGGGATCTTCCCGGACCAGGGGTCAAACCCGTGTCCCCTGAAACGGCAGGCAGATTCTTAACCACTGCGCCACCAAGGAAGTCCCTGGCACACAAATTCTTGATTCCAGAACTACAGCTCCTAAGTCCCGGGTTAATCCACTCTAGCCAGTAATAATATCGCAGACATCCTATGGCCTGACTCAGTCGGCTACACTTGACTCTCTCCCTGTCCTTTCGGCTGAACTCGTTCTGTCACGCGCCCGGTGACGCCACAGCGAAAAGAGGGCGGAAAGGGGAGGCAGTCCATATTCGAGTCCCGCCTCTGCCCCAAAGGCTGTGGCCGCACGCAAGTCACCTCCCTTCCCGGAGTTTCAACCTCCTCTCCCGGGAAGGAGCCCCAGCGCACAACTAAGGGGAGCAGCACCGCACTCAACAAGCGCATAACAAAGGACAGCGTCCGCCGCGCACCAACCAAGACCAAGAACAGACCCACCGCCGCTATCTCGCGCGTCTTTCCCAAAGCCTCGCGCGAGGACTGTGTCCGCCGGAAGCGGAAGTCGCGGGCGCCGGAATCGGGGAGCAGGCTGGACTACTTTCCCAGCGTGTCGCGCGCAGCGCCTGACTGGCAGATACCCAGGGGACTCCTTGGGGCAGGGCGGGGTCACGTTGCGTTTAGGGTCTCTCCTGGAGGTGGCCTTGCGAGGGGCCGGCGAGAAGGGACTTTAGCCTCTGGGCGCGACTTTGTCGTTGCCGGGGCCACGGGCCACTCCCTTGTGTGCTCTTAGCCTCAGTTTCCACATGTGTGAATGGGGGACGTTAAGTCGTTCAAAATCCTTTCATCCATTCATACATATATTTTTTAAAGCCACATATGAGCGATCACAAATGCCAGCTCTGCTAGGTGCTGGGGTTTCGGCGGCGGTGGTGAACAAGTGCGTTCTTTCGTGGAATTTACATTCTGCAAAGAGAGGCATACAGCGGACAAATAATTTCACAAATAATTGTTTAGTCACCTCTTTGGTAAATGCTGCCAAACGGATAGAGAAGAGTGGACCTGTCCCTCTTAGGATGAACGTGACAGTTGAGCAGAGGAAGGAAGGTATCAGCGTTAGCCTGGGGAATGGGGGAAGTGGGGTCCACACAGAAGGAACCAGAGGTGTGAAGGTCCTGAGGCCCAAGAGATCGGGGTGCATTTGCGGGACATAAAGGAGACCATTGTGGCCCCGGTGCAGGGGGCCAGACTTGGGAGATGAGGCTGGAGAGGTGAGACCAAGCAGGAGGGCCTGGGCGGCACCTGTGAGGATTGAGGGTTATATCCTAAGAGCAAGGGGAAAACAATAGAGTTTGGGTTTTTAAGCAGGATACTGTCCTGACAGGAGAGGAAGCTTTGTGGAGTACAGATCTAAAGGAGACCAGAGGGGAGCAGTGAGAGCAGCTGGAAGCTCCTGGGGCCCGAAGTTGAGGTAATACTAGTGATGGTGGTAGTCATAGAAGGAGCGATCTGACCCAGATTCCTAAAGCAGAGGCTATAGGGCCCTGGGGTTGATTCGGTTGGGGTGAAGGAGGGAGAAGGTAAGAATAACAGATTAGTAAGATGAGGATAGTAACACCTGGGATAGGTGCTGTTGTGATATAAATAGTCAATAGAATGCCTGACACATAATAAAGGTTTAATATATGCTAATTTTGTAAATAATAAAGACTGCCTTTCTGTTTTGAGCAGTGTTCTTTGTAATAAAACCTAAAAACAATTTCAATGTCTATCAACAGAATGATGGAGGGATAAAACTCACAGAGGTTTTTTTTTTTTTTTTTTTTTTTGGTGGTACGCGGGCCTCTCACTGCTGTGGCCTCTCCCGTTGCGGAGCACAGGCTCCAGACGCACAGGCCCAGAGGCCACGGCTCACGGGCCCAGCCGCTCCGCGGCATGCGGGATCCTCCCGGACCGGGGTATGAACCTGCGTCCCCTGCATCTGCAGGCGGACTCTCAACCACTGCACCACCAGGGAAGCCCCACAGAGATTGTTTTTTAATATTTATTTATTTATTTGTGTGCGCTGGGTCTTAGTTGCAGCACACGGGATCTTTGTTGCCGCGTGCAAGATCTTCGTTGCAGCATGCGGGATCTTTAGTGTAGGCATGCGGGATCTAGTTCCCTGACCAGGGATTGAACCTGGGCCCCCTGAATTGGGAGCACAGAGTCTTAACCACTGGACTACCAGTGAAATCCCTTAATGTGCTTTTTTTCCCCCTATTTATTTATTTATTTTTGTCTGCATTAGGTCTTCGTTGCTGCGTGCGGGCTTTCTCTAGTTGTGACGGCTGGGGGCTACTCTTTGTTGAGGTGCATGGGCTTCTCATTGTGGTGGCTTCTCTTGCTGTGGAGCACGGGCTCTAGGTGCATGGGCTTCAGTAGTTGTGGCACATGGGTTCAGTAGTTGTGGCGCACGGGCTTAGTTGCTCCGCGGCATGTGGGATCTTCCCGGACCAGGGCTGGGACCCATGTCCCCTGCACTGGCAGGCGGATCCTTCAGCACTGCGCCACCAGGAAAGCCCCTAATGTGCTTTTTTAACAGCAGAAGCAACAACAACAAAATAGCCATCATTGGGAATCTGCATTCTTGAAATATTGAAACCTAGCAAAATTCTCATAAATAATTTAAAATAACTGCAGTACTGATTTTTAAGCAGGCATTATTGGTTGTATACTGTTCCTATTTTAATTTTTTAAAATTTCTCTTCACTATCTAAGATTTTTATACTTGCAGTATAATATGGCTACGGTAACGTGCACAAATCTGAAGGGTATGGCTCAAAGAATCTTACAAAGCTGTACACCTGTGTAACCTCACCCAGATCAAAATTTAGGTCATTTTCAATTCTTTGAAGGCTCCCTCATGCCCCTCCCCAGTCGGCACTCTCAGCCCTTGCTGAAAAGCATAAATCTGATTTCCATCACCTTCAATTGATTTTTCCTGTTCTTGAACTCTGTAAAAGGGCATCCACAGGGTGCATTCTCTTTGCTGGCTGACTTCTTTCACTCTCCATTAGGTCTGTGAAACTCACCCATGCTGTTGTGTTTATCAGTAGTAGGTTCATTTTTATTGCCCAGGAGCGGTCCATTGTGTGACTCTACCATAGCTTATCCACTCTCCTGCCACCCAACATTTGCAGTTTCCGGTTATAGGCTATCATGAATTAAGTTGCTATGAACATTGTCGTCTGTGAAATCGGGGGAATATTTTATTATACCAGGTACATGGGAATTCATTTTGTGATTCCCCATTTAAAAAAATGCCCACTATTGTTAATACAATGACTGTATCATTATGACATGAACCTGATTAGTGTACCACATAAAAGAAACCACTGCCCCCCGCCGTGCCTACAAAACGGAACAAAACAATCAGTAGAATGGCTCCTTATGGGACCTGGTCGTCTGTGAATAGGCTTGTCTTCACACACGCTGAAGTAGGAGGTTGGCGATGCTGTCCCTGTTTTCCAAAGGAGGAAGTGGATTCTGGGATGTCAGGTGACTTGTCTAAAGTCCTAAAGTCCTGCAGTTAAAAAGCGGCAGAGCTCGAGTTGTAATCCGTGCTTGCTGGGCCTGGGGAATCCCAAGATGTGTCAGCTGAGGCCTTCACCCTCACCCAGCTGACACAGGTCAGGAAATGCAGAAGAAATCCGTGCACGGCCGTTACTGGGTACACAACTGAATCTGTGCCAAGCATGGGCTGCAGCATCACTGTGGGTGTGGCAAGATCTTCCAGAACCGGAGGTCAAGTCATCAGCAGAGAGCAGGACCAACTGTCCTTGGAATACCCAACCCCTCAAAAAAAGATTGCCCCAGTGACCAGGAGCGTGCAGGCCGGCAGCTAGGGTACCACTGCTATTCCCCATGGTCACTTACTGAATGCTCACTGCTTGCTTGTGCCCTAGGGGAGCTTGGGTGTATCATGTGGGCTTCCGTGAAGTCCATTTCCTTTTGAGGGTTCCAGAGAGTCCTGGGAAGTGCTCACACACCCTGTGGGCACAACCTCTGCCCTGTACCCGTGGTCTCTGCTGTTCCTGTCATCTCTGAGAGCTGTTTCTCCAGGGGTGGCAGGCACATTCCCTGAATCACTCCGTTTTGTCCACACAACACTGTGGGAGCGATAGTATCACCCCAGTTTTATAAATGAGGAAACTAAGGCCCACAGGAGTAAGTGACTTG
The DNA here is from genome assembly GCF_026419965.1 of Kogia breviceps. Classification (NCBI taxonomy): domain Eukaryota; kingdom Metazoa; phylum Chordata; class Mammalia; order Artiodactyla; family Physeteridae; genus Kogia; species Kogia breviceps. The sequence continues at coordinate 56,731,057 of NC_081323.1, forward strand.
CCCAAGGTCACATCGCACAAGGTCAGTGGCAGGGCGGTGATTTTCACATCAGCTTCGCCAGGCTCCAAAGTTGGAGTTGTTTTCTCACCATTCTGGTCTGCCAGGGTGGGGCAAAAGGGAAGGCAGGAGTGAGGGGCACAGAGTTTGCGGAAGATGGCAAAGATGAGTTTTTAAGTGTTTAGGACTCCCCGTGCAGGAGGGAGGCTTTGGGACAGACGTCAGAGCATGATTTGGAACTTGACTCTGGTTCTGGAGCAGAAGGGGCTGGTCGTCTAAGGCAGGCCCTCCCAGGTCTTCAAGACTCCTGAGGGCCTGAGAGTCTCACACTATTTTAAAAAGAATAATACTTTTATTTGAGGATAGCTCCAAGAAGTCATTTACAAGACGCCTTTTGTTTTCAAAGCACAGCTTTTCATAAAAAGCAATGTCCACCCTTTAATACATGCTCTAGTACACAGGTGTGTGTCAGGGGGCTGCCCAGGACTCGGGGAGCCCCATGGGCCTGGGATGTGCCGGTGTTCAGAATTCCTCATCTGAGTTGTCCTTGGCCCACCAACAGACCTTTGGGGGTCCGGGGGTGGCCTGGGGGCCAGCGGGGGCAGGGACAGAGGCCGGGGCCGGGGCCAGGTTCACCCAGCTGGGCCCTCGGGGCAGCACGTGGCTTTCATTCAGTCTGAAGATGCGGTAGTTCTCATAGTGGACGTTGTGTGTGATGTCCTTCAGGTCTTGGAGGTGGGAGCTGGGAGATGGGCGGCAGGTCAGCAGGACTTCCAGGGCATCCTCCCGGGCCCCCGCAGCCCCCCGGGCTCCCCACATGCTCACCGGATGAGCAGGTCTCTCAGGAGGAGGAACTCACAGTGAGCCATGTTCTCCACTGCAAGATACGGCACCAGACCCCTGAGCGCAGGCTCTGTTACACACCCTGCCCTCGGCCAGCACCGAGTAAGTGCCTGCTGTATGCTGCACACCCCCTGCCACGGCCAGCCCTTCTCCACATGTCTCTCTGTGTTAGCCCACCTCCCGTTTGTTTGTTAGTTCATTCATTCATTCACAGCTGTGTCCCAGCCCCTGGTACAGGTGGCTCCTATAAACAACTGTTGAATCAGCAGGGCGTTTCTCTGTTCCCTCAGGTACCCCCTCCCATCCCACATTTCCTTCACTGTGCTTTTCCCACCTGTCCTTGTCTGGTCAGCTCTGTGGACACAGGGACATTATTGGTCCTGCTTTCACTGTATCCCTTCAGGAATTCCACATAGCATGTCTGGCACATAGTAGGCCCACAATCAATTCTAGTGAATGAATAGGGTGCCTCCTGGGTGCCAGGTATCATGCAAAGTGGAGGCTCTGCCCCCTCCAACCACCCTATGAGGTTGATGTTACAATGATCCCATTTGACTGTGAGGAACCTGAGGCCCTGGGCTTCCGAGCTGCACAAAGGAACTTGATCCCAGGTCTGTCTGTTTCCTGTGCCGGGCTCTGTAAGGATGCCAAAGGCAACAGGGCTTTCAACATGTTCTCCCCTGAGCCCTCGCCAGGGCCCCTGCACTGACCTTCAATGATGCCCCACTTCGTCTTCCGGCCCAGGACACACCTCCCATTCACAATGTGCTCTCGGTCAGCCCCGACCACAGCGAAGGGGATTCGTTCCTGCAGGGAAGGGACAAGATCGGAGGGTTGGCCCCACCCGGGAAGTGGAGAGAGAAGACACTGAGATAGGAACCGGCAGGATGCTGTCCTTTGTGGGGAAAGAAAGTGATAGAAGGAGCACAGATATCTGAAGTCAGAAGACACAAAGTTTAATCAGTGCCTTGGTTTCCTCATCTGTAAAATGCGAGTCATGACAATACTGATGCAGGGCTCTGTGAATGTTTGGGAAGCATAATTTTGGGCTTAGCGTAATGAAGGGGTTAGCAGAACAAGTCTTGGAAACCAAGTGTTACTCAGAGCTACATTAGTGATATAATTCTGCTCATCCCCAATTTCTTACCACCTTCAACCATCATCATGAGGGTTAAGAGATAATTTTGTACTATAATTCGAAAAGATACAGGCACTTCTTTGTTCATAGCAGCACTATTTATGATAGCCAAGACATGGAAATAACCTAAATGTCCATTGACAGCTGAATGGATAAAGAAGATATGGCATACACACACACACACACACACACACACACACACACACACACACACACAAAATGGAATATTGCTCAGCCATAAAAAAGAATGAAATAATGCCCCTTGCAGCAACATGGATAGACCTAGAGATTGAAGTAAATCAGAAAGAGAAAGACAGGGACTTCCCTGGTGGCACAGTGGTTAAGAATCCGCCTGCCAATGCAGAGGACATGGGTTCAAGCCCTGGTCCCAGAAGAACCCACATGCCACAGAGCAACTAAGCCTGTGCACAACTACTGAGCCTGTGCTCTTAGCCCGTGAGCCACAACTACTGAAGTCTGTGTGCCTAGAGCCCGTGCTCCCCAACAAGAGAAGCCACCACAATGAGAAGCACATGCACTGCAACCAAGAGTAGCCCAAGCTCACGGCAAATAGAGAAAGCCCGCGCACAGCAATGGAGACCCAATGCAGCCAAAAATAAATAAATAAATTTATTTTAAAATGAAAGAGAAAGACAAATACTATATGATTATCACTTATATGTGGGAATCTAAAATATGACACAAATGAACCTATCTACAAAACAGAAACAGATTCACAGACATAGAGAACAGATTTGTGGTTGCCAAGGGGGTGGGGTGGGGGAGGCATGGACTGGGAGTTTGGGATTAGCAGATACAAACTACTATATAGAGACTGGATAAAAAACAAGGTCCTACTGTATAGCACAGGGAGCTATATTCAAAATCCTGTAATAAACCATAATGGAAAAGAATATGAAAAGGAACATATATATATATTTATAAACATGTATATATAAATATATATATATACATATGCATTATATATATATATATATAAAACTGAATCACTTTGCTGTACACCAGAAACTAACACAACATTGTAAATCAACTATACTTCAATAAAAGAAATTTAAAAAGAGAAAGAGAGGATTTCCCTGGTTGTCCAGTGGTTAAGACGCCGCCCTTCCACCTCAGGGGACATGGGTTCGATCCCTGGTGGGGGAAGATCCCACATGCTGCGGGGCGCAGCCAAAAAATTAAAAATAAAAAAAAAAGAAAGAGAGAATTTTGTAAACCAGGGGCTGGCAACCTATGGTTCCTGGGCCAAAGCAGGCAATTCGTTGGCATACAGCCCCCGCCATTCATTTACTCTTGTCTATGTTGCTTTCATTCTACTATAGCAGAGTTGAGTAATTGCAACAAAGTCTAAAATACTTACCATAGTCTGGCCCTTCACAAAAAAAGTTTGCTGAGCCCTGTTGTAAATTCTGGTTGTTTATTTATTCGTGGCAGGAAGTGGAGATTAAACAGACAAGTGCTGCATGTAGGTTTGTTTTTCTAAGAATTAGGTTGTGATGGGGAATAAATTGATGCTAATAATAATAACTGTCTCTTGCACACTTATTATGCATCAGCCCATATTTGACCCTCAATAGATGTTATATATCTGGATGATTTATTGAGAGGTTAATTTGAATACATTCTCCTTTATTTCCCCCAGCACTGTTTCAGCTGTGACCAGGCTGCTGTCTTTGCTGGCCTCAGGACAGAAAGCAGAAGGTCAAGGCTCTGAACCTTTCACAAGAAATACTGTTCATAGCTCCAATGCGGTGCAGAAAGAGGGAATGTGTGGAGAAACTGGATGCCAGACAAGAAGCAGGGCTTCCATGTACAGATGTGCAGTTTGTGCACTGCACAAAGGTAACCCACCATGAGGCTGTGTAGGGCTGAAATCCCACACAGGCTGCCTTCTGTGAAGGAAGCTACTTCCTTTTTCTAATTCAAGCTAAAGTGCTGTGTGGGTTAGCAGGGTCCCTGGGGGAGGGAGTGGAGGCCAGGTGTCTATGGATGAAGAATCCCAGGCCTCACCCAGGTGCTTTGCAGGATCCAGACAGACTGACATTGAATGTACCACAAGGACAGGAAGATGGGGGCTTAGAGGTGAAATTCAGTTGATTCAGAGAAAATGAAGATGTGAACTATTTCCTTTCTTTCTTCCCCTCCCCCTTTCCTTCTTTCTTTCTCCCTTCCTCCCTCCCTTCCTTCCTTCCTCTCTTTCTTTCTTCAACTTTACTGAGTATAATTTACATACCACAAAATTTGCCCTTTTAGAGGTACAGTTCAGTAGTTTTCAGTATTCTCACAAGTTGTGCAACCATCACCAAAATCTAACTCCAGAGCACTTTCATCACCCCAAAATGAAAGCCCGTACCCTTTAGCAGTCACTCCCCATTTTCCCCTAAACCTCCCAGCCCCTGGCAACCACAAGTCTACTTTCTATCTCTATAGATTTGCCTATTCTGGACATTTCATGTAATGGAGTCATATAATATTTGGCCCTTTGTGTCTGGCTCCTTTCACTTAGCATCACATTTTCAAGATTTATCCACATTGGGTTAGGGTTAGGGTAGTATCTATCAGAACTTTATTCCTTTTTATGGCTAAGTAATATTACCTTGTATGGATAGACCACATTTGTTTATCCATTCGCAAGTTAATGGACATTTGGAATGTTTCCACTTTTTGGCTATTACAAGTAATTCTACTATGAACATTTGTGTATGAGTTTTTATGTCAACATAGGTTTTCATTTCTTTGGGGAGTGGAATTGTTGGGTCATATAGTAACTTAGTGTTTAACCTTGAAGAATTGCCAGGCTGTTTTCCAAAATGGCTGCACCATTTGACACTGCCACAAGAAGTGTGTGAAAGTTCCAATTTCTCCACATCCTTACTAACATTTGTCATTGTGTGTCATTTTGATACTAACAACCCTAGTGGGTGTGAAGTGGTATCTTATTGTGGTTTTGATTTGCATTTCCCTCATGACTGATGATGTTGAACAATTTTTCATATGCTTAGTGGCCATTTGTATAAATTCTTTGGGGAAATGTCTATTCAAATCCTTTGCCCATTTTAAACTTGGGGTACTTGTCTTTTATTGTTGATTTGTAAGAGTTCTTTATATATTCAGGATACAAGTCCCTTATCAGATATATCATTTGCAAACATTTTTCTCCCATTCTGGGGGTTGTTGATATGACCTATTTCTTGCTCACCTTGAGTTTGTGGATTAGTGGAGATTCATACCTGCTAGAAATATATGAACTTTCCCCAAGTTGCAGAGAGAGACGAATCTTCAGATGGAAAGGATGAGTGGGAAGCACATCACCCAGCCTTGGTCCCACCAGCCTCCCCACCTCCCATGGCCTCCTACCCGGATCTTGCTGTTGAGGACCTTATCATTGATGTCCTCATCGAGGCACTTCTGTGGATACACCTCTATGCCGTGAGTCTTCAGGTTTTCCTGGATCTGGGGACCACACACAGGTGACCTCAGCCCACCTGTGCACTCTCCCCCCCTCCACACCCCCACTGACCCCAGACTTGTCCCTGGTGCCCAGATTACCCTGTGCTTGAAGGCCTCTCGCTCCTCAATGGTCAGGCTGTCGGCCCGGGCGATCACAGGCACCACATTCACAGTCCGGCAGAGCCGCTGCAGGAACTCAATGTCCAGGGGCCGCAGGCTGCTCAGGTGGGGCAGGGATGGCAGTGAGCATACGATGAGCGGGTGCCAGTCCACAGCCCACCCCGGGGGTCCCTCCTCCTCCTCTTCTCCTCCCCACGCAGGTGGCCCTCTGCCCACCGGCTCAGCCACCTTACCAGTGCCCGGTGGGTGGCACGAAGTACACGCAGCAGTGCACTCGTGTGTCGGGGATGTGTCGCCGCCGGGTAATGAGGATCTCCTCCTGCAAGTACTGCTCGTACTGCTCATTGATGTAGCCCAGGATAGTGTCCCAGCTTGGGTGGGAGATGGCTCAACCTCAGAACCTCGCCAGGAGCCCCCCTCAACCTAGGTCCTCTGGGTGCTCTCCCCTTTGGATGACTAATCGCCCCGTTTGCCTGGGACACAGGAATTTCAGTCCCACACAACCTGAGGCCCTTGGTCACCCAAGTACCATCCCCCCACACCCCTGCATCTTCAGAGAGACCTCTGCTTCCTCTTTCTCAGCTTCCTCTTCCTTAAAATGGGGACAGTAAGAGAGCACCTACTTTGTAGGGGAGGAGTGAGCATTAAAGGAGAGAAATTGCTGCAGCCTGGTTCAAACCACCAGGGACTCTCACCCAATTGTTGCCAGGGTCCCTTCCCCCCACAGGGCTATTGTCAACGCAGCAGCCAGAAAGATCCTTTTTCTGCTCAGCCTCCAGTGGCCAAAGAAAAGCCAAAGTCCTTATGTTGCCCTACAAGTCCCTACCCCATCCCACTGCTGAGCTCTGCCTCCCCTCCCACCCCACCCCCACTTCAAGGCTTTTGCACCTACCACCCTCTGCCTTGATCACTCTGCTTAAAACTGCACTCCCCCACCAACTACAGCTCCATCTCCCTTTCACTCCCAGAAGTGTTGTCGGTGATAAAGAGTTCAGGTTCACCCTCCACAAAATTTTGTTCACTGTTTGCCTCCCCACACCCATGACAATATATATTTCATGGAGACAAAGATGTTCATCAGTTCTGTTCACTGCTGTATCCCTATGTTTAGAACAGAGCTTGCACATACTAAGTGCTCGGTGAGGTGCTGTGTGCAGGGCTGGCTTCATGGGAGTGTGGATGGAGCTGGCACCCAGGGCTCTGAACCAAGAAGGGCCCATGCAGGGCTGAATGCTCTGTGGGTGTGGTCTTACAGTTCTTAGTAATTTTTGAATAAGGGCCCCACATTTTCATTGCACTGGGTCACAGAGTTGTGCAGCCAGTCCTGATTGTGTGTGTGTGTGTGTGTGTGTGTGTGTGTTTCATCTCCTTGAGAGCCTAGAACTCTGCAAGGGGGATGTCGTCATCCGCAAGTTATGAAGAAGGAAGAGGAGGCTCAGAGAGCTTCTGTGGCCAGGCCCAGGTTATACAGCTGGGAAGTGGTCAAACCCAGGGGTCCTGACTCTGGAGTGTGGGCTTCTATCCCCCTGCCATACCATAGCCTCTATCGAGTGCTTCCAGGCAGCAAGCTAAGACCTTTACATACGTGACTCCCTTTGATCTTGGGGGGAGAGTTGCACACACCCACTGTACAGACGAATAAACTGAGCCTCAAAGATGCCACAGCCAGGTGGCTCCAGGCCTGGATGTTTCCCAAAGACTGGAGGGGTAGGGGCAGGGGCAAGCCAGGGTTCTGCCCTCCCCACCTCCCCGCCAGGACCCACCACTTGTCATTGTTGATCTGGTCCCCAAAGCCGGGCGTGTCGGTCACTGTCAACTTAAGCTTCACGCCGCTCTCCTCGATGACTGTAGGAGGAGAGCAGAGGGGCTGAGAGTGGGCCTGGGTGGGTGGGGTGGGGGTGGGGTGAGGGGGTGCTCACTCACCCTGGGTCACAGACTGCAGCTGCAGCGTCTGGGGTGTGGGCACCCCCAGGCCTGGCATGGTGGACTTGCACATCTTGGACTTGAAGAGTGTGTTCACCATGGTGGACTTGCCCAGCCCGCTCTGTCCTGTGAGTAATCACATGACAGCAACAACTGTGGATGCGTTAGGCATGTTTCTGAAATTCTTAAATAAATTGTTTTAGAAAGTAAACTGTTTTCTAAGTATAACAAATACAGAAAAGCACGTATTATCATAAGTCTCCAGCTCAGTGCCTTCCCCCATTTTTTATTGAGGCAAAATTCATATAATAAAAAATTAACATTAACCATTGAAAGTGTACAATTCAGTGGCATTGGGTACATGCACAATGTTGTGCAACCACTACCCCTATCTAGCTCCAAAACATTTTCATCACCCCAGCAAGAAACTCTATATCCATTAGGCACTCAATCCCCATTCACCTTCCCCCCAACCCCTGGCAACCACTAATCTGCTTTCTATCTATGGATTTGCCTATTCTGGACATTTCTTTTTTCTTTTTGGCTGCTGCACTCAGCTTATGGGATCTTAGTTCCCCAACCAGGGATGGAACCCGGGCCCTAAGCAGTGAAAGTGCCGAGTCCTAACTACTGGACCTCTGGGGAATTCCCTGGACATTTCATATAAATGGAATCTTGCAATAACTGTCCTTTTGTATCTGGCTGCTCCCACTCAGCATAATGCTTTCAAGGGTCAGCCACACTGTTGCATGTGCCAGAACTTCATACTTTTTCATAGCTAAATAATATTCCATCAGATGGATAGACCACACTGTGTTTATCCATTCATCTGTTGATGGGCAGGTCAATGCATTTTTTACAAATTAAACCACCCATGTATGCAGCACCAGATAAAGAGACAGAACACACAGCTCCGCCCAAAACCACTCCTGCCTCCTCGCAGTAACTGTTAACACAGCTCCTTGGACAGCCACTCTCCTGACTTCATTGGTAGGGAGCAGCGCTGCCCGCCCTCTACTTGAGGAATCACACAGCACGTGCTCTTTCATGTCTGGCTTCTTTTAGTGAGATTCCCGTATGCTGCCTGAGCTTATAGATGGTCCATTCTCCCTGCGGACCACACCCTGCAGTAGGAAACATCCTATATCACAGGGCAGGACACACTTTTGTGTCTAAAACTGAAATTGGGACATCCCTGGTAGCGCAGTGGTTAAGAATCCGCCTGCCAATGCAGGCAACACAGGTTCAAGCCCTAGTCTGGGAAGATCCCACTTGCCGCAGAGCAACTAAGCCAGTGCGCCACAACTACTGAGCCTGCGCTCTAGAGTCCGCGAGCCACAACTACTGAAGCCCATGTGCCTAGAGCCCATGCTCCACAAAAAAAAGAAGCCACCTCAATAAGAAGCCCACGCACCTCAACGAAGAGTAGCCCCTGCTCACTGCAACCAGAGAGAAAGCCCACACGCAGCAATGAGGACCCAATGCAGCCAAAAATAAACAAATACATAAAATTTAAAAAATTAAAAAAGAACTGAAATTGTCCTTTGGGCTGTGCTATCCAATATGGGAGCCACACCTGGCTATTGCCACTGGCAATACGGCCATACGCCAATCTGAACTGAGATGTGCTGTTGGTGTAAGAGAATAAACCATATTTTGCAGACTTGTCATGACAAAAACAACGTAAATGATCTCATGAATAATGTTTTATATGGATTACACGTCGAGATGATAGTATTTTTGGAATGTACTGGTTTAAGTAAAAAAGACGATTAAAAGTAAGTTGTCCTGGGGCTTCCCTGGTGGTGCAGTGGTTGAGAATCCGCCTGCGGATGCAGGGGACACGGGTTCATGCCCCGGTCCGGGAAGATCCCACATGCCGTGGAGCGGCTGGGCCCGTGAGCCATGGCCGCTGAGCCTGCGCGTCCGGAGCCTGTGCTCCACAAAGGGAGAGGCCACAGCAGTGAGAGGCCCACGTACCACCAAAAAAAAAAAAAAAAAGTAAGTTGTCCTGTTTCTCTTTTCTTTTTTTTTTTGTGCAGTATGCAGGCCTCTCACTGTTGTGGCCTCTCCCATTGCGGAGCCTGTCAGGCTCAGTGGCCATGGCTCACGGGCCTATCCGCTCCGCGGCATGTGGGATCCTCCTGGACCGGGGCACGAACCCGTGTCCCCTGCATCGGTAGGCGGACTCTGAACCACTGCGCCACCAGGGAAGCCCTCTCTTTACTTTTCTAAAGGAAGCTACTAGGGAATTTAAAATTATGTAAGTGGCTCCTATGACATTTCTTTTTTTTTTTTTTTTTTGGCCACGCTACGTGGCATGCGGGATCCTAGTTCCCTGACCAGGGATTGAACTCGGGCCTCCAGAAGTGGAAGTGCAGAGTCTTAACCACTGGATAGACAGGAAAGTCCCCTCCTATGACATTTCTGTTGGGTACCCCCACCTTAGAATAATGCCCTTAGTTGGTGCTACACACTCTGACATTTTATGTTCCATTATATCCAGTTTGTGAGAAGTGTAGTTTTTGACCTACATTAATTTTGCATATATAAAAATGCAATTCCAGATAAAACTGACCCATGGGGAACCTCCTAGATGCCAGGCACTGTGCTAAGCCAGATGGGGAAACTGAGGCAGTGAGGGGTCAGAGGCCCTGCCCCAGGTCATACACTGGGGGTTGTTAGGGCCTGGGACCAGGATCTGAGTCCGGTGTTCCCTACTTCCTGCCACACATGGCATCCCCTTTTATTGCTTTGTTTAAATTTGGTTGGGGCTTCACGGTGATTTTTGTCTTTTCACAATTCAGTGTTTCCCAGATTTCCACCTACAACACTCTGGTGAGGTACAACTATCAGGCCCACTTTAGATGGGGAGACTGAGGCTCCGAGAGGTGATAGGTCCAGGCCCACAGGGTGGCATCCATTGGTCTGTCCTCCTGTGAGCCCGAGGCCCTTCACTCACCAACGACCATGATGTTGAACTCAAACCCCATCTTCATGGCCTTGATCTTCAGTTGGTCCAGCACGGCCTCGATGCCCACGTAACCAAGCATCTCGCAGGGTAGGGTCCTCGGGCTGGAGGCCCGTGACGAGCTGGGGGAGGGGGACTGCCTCAGGGGGTCCATGGGGCTGAGGAACAATGATGCCTGTCATCCGGGTGGGGTGCGGAGAAGGGGGTCGCTGGGGCTCCAGAGGGGGACCACCCGAGTTCTCATTTCTGAACCCTGACTCTTGAGACCTGCTCCCAGGCACTCCCGTACTTCATGCCCCCTCACCTATGCACCCCCCAAGTCCCCACTGCCCACGGGGTTTGTCGAGGGGTGCCTGGGGGAGCTGCCTCTCAGGGGAGACTGAACCTGCTTTCTGATATGCACCAGCCCCAGGGATCTGTCTCTCCCCACTCAGACTCTCCCACAGCAGAGTGTGGCCAGCCTGGCAAAACTCAGGGGCTGGACCCACGGGGGATAGAGAGGGAGAGCAGCAGCTTCATGTGGCACCTGGTGGCCTTGGATCCCTGTGGGAGCCTTGGGGGGATGCCCTGTCCTGGCAGACCCTGGTTATGTGCTGAGGGGGGAGGGGAGAGGGTGACAGTTAACTGAAGAACCTGAGCTCCACCCCCTTCCTGTGACCCCCACCTGTGGGCTCCTCTGCAGCAGGGGGCTGAGAACAGGGACAGGTAAGCTACTCCACCAGGCCCTTTTGGGTCACTGTCCTATAACCCTCACAATGACCCCAGCCTAGTTCTATAGACAGGAACCCCCTGCCCCTGCCTGGGGAAGTACCTTTGCCCAAGGTCACTTAGCTGGTAAGTGGCAGCTGTGGGCAGCAGCCAGTCCCTCTGCTTCCAAGTTCATGCCCCTTAACCACTCTGCTGGGGAAGCAAACCTGTGACCCATGGCCAGAAAGTACAACATCCATGTGTTTTCTCTGGTCCATCCATTGTCATCGTAGTGTTTTAAATTGCCAATATAGCCACAGTTTTGTCTGTGCACAACACTGTTTTAGGAGCCCTAGGATGTTAACTTGTTAATAATCATCAGAGCCCTGTGAAGTAAGTGCTGTTACTACCCCTCAGTTTACAGATCAGAGAGAGTCCAGTGAGTGGTTCAAGGTCACACAGTGAGGAAGCGGCAGGGCTGGGATCTGTGTCCACATGCTCACCCTCTGCGGCCTCTTTTCTTGTTCACACAAACCTCTAGATTTCTGGTGTATCTTAGAGATTATAAGCCTTGGCAACTCTGGGTCCAGCCTACAGCTGACACAAGCTGCCCTCTTTTCTTTTTTTAAAAATTTTTTGGCCACGTCATGCAGCTTGCAGGATCTTAGTTTGCTGACCAGGGATTGAACCCTGGGCCCTGGCAGTGAAAGTGCCACGTCCTAACCACTGAACCACCCTGGAACTCCCTAGCTGCCCTCTTTGGATGGGCTACGTGCTCTCCAGTTTGCCATAGTCCTCATCCCTCCCTAATGTCGCCCCAATAAGATGTTTCCTATACCAAGTTCATCTCACTATTTCGTTCTCACCTGTTTCCTGGCACCTGAGTTTGCAAGCCCTAAGCAATCCCGTCTCAGATGTTGGCAAATGTTCTATAAAAGGCCAGATAGTATAGATTTTAAGTTTTGCCAATCATAAGATCTCTGTTGCACTACTCTTCGGCTCTGCCATTGCAGAGGGAGAGCAGCCACAAGTAGATGGACGGGAGTGGCTGCGTCTCAGACTATTTACAAAAGCAGGTGGTGGTTTGCCGCCCCCACTCTGCCCACCAGGACTCAGCAACTCTGCCCGATCTGCTCAGCTCAACTGTCCTGAGCCCCAGCAGCCTCTGTCCCTCCCTGCCCATGCCCTTCTGCTCCCCCACTTTCTACACATCTGAAGACAGAGGCTTAAACTTCACTTTTCAGGCTTGGAGGCCAGGAGTGGGGCTGGGCAGGGCCCTGGGAAGAGCCTGCCCTGAACGTGTACCATTCCTGCTGGACAACTCTCTCAAGCTACACCACAGCTCTTGAGGGACATGGCAAGGCTGGCCTCCTCATCAACGCAGATGAGAACGTTCTGTGCGGATGACCAAAGAGCGCTGCTGACACGGAGACCCACCTTGCAAGGGAGGAGATTCTGTCTCTGGGAATGTCTCCTAAGGAGATAAGCCTCTATGCCCAGAAAACACTTTCTCCAGGAGAGGTGTCACGTGTGAGTGATGTAGGAGTCTGGAAACCTGGGGGGAAGATGCCCACAGGGACTGTGGACTGGAGGATCAGGTCTGCAGAAAGCAGGACCATTCAAAGCACTCTTGGCCATGTGGACTGGGGAAAGCCAAGAGTAAAGTGATCAGAGCAGAGTGTGGATGGCAGGTGAGCCCAATGTATCCAAAGAATCAAGACTGGAGGGAGAGTAATACACGGTTGGGTGAGAGTAATACACGGCCATTTAGTGCATTCATTGTGCCAAGGGAGTGTTTACATCGATTATTCCATTCAATCCTCAGCAGCCTGAGGAGGGGGATACTCTCCATACACCCATTTTACAGATGAGGAAACTGAGGCAGAGAGGGGTCAGGGGGTGGGCCTCTGGTCACACACGGGTGGGTGTTAAGGGCTGGGAGCAAGATCTGAGTCTGAGGTCTGACCGGCCTGATGCATCCTGCCATGGCCTCTATCCCATCATTGGTCTGCTTAGGTCCGAGGGGCTCTATGGGTGCTTTTTGTCTTTTAATGACTTGGAATATCACAGATTTTCTTTAATGAGAATAAACAAGAAATGAGGCACCTGGGTGTCTGGACAGGAAGACTGAGGGTCAGTGGGGAGAGGAGAGGACTGGCTCTTGCCCACTCAGCCAGGCCAAGGGGCGGGCAGGGGTCACAGTCGTTAAACCATCCCCCCTCCCCGCTTTTTTTTCAATTGAGGTAAAATTCACAGAACATAATATTAACTGCTAGCCATTTTAATGGGAACAGCTCAGTGGCATTTAGTATTGATATGTTCACAATGTTGCGAATCTACCACCACTACCTAGTTCCAAGACATGTTCATCACCCCTAAAAGAAATTCCATTACCACTAAGCACCCTATCCCCATCCCCCTGCCCCTGGCAAACACTACTTTCTGTCTCCATGGATTTGACTATTCTGGACATTTCATATAAATGGAGTCACATACTATGTGGCCTTTTGTCCTTCTTTCACTCAGCATCATGTTTTCAAGGTTCATCCACTTTGTAGCACGTGTTAGTGCTTTGTTCCTTTTCATGGCTGAATAATATTCCACCACAAGGAGAGACCATAATGTGTTTATTCATTCATCAGTTTGTGGATATTCTGGGGTGTTTCCACTTTGGGCTATTATGAAAACTGCTGCTGTGAACATTTGTGTACAAGTTTCGGTGTGGACATGATTTAATCTCTTGGGTATATATATCTAGGAGTGGAATCGTTGGGTCTTATGATAACACTATGCGTAACTTTTCAAGGGACTGTTTTCCCCAGTGGCTGTGTCTCTACCCCCTTTTGAAATAGAACAGTCATTTCAAAGTTACCCTCCTTGGGCAACAGGAATCTGAGATCTCAGAACAGGAATGGAGGGGATGGAGGGTGTAAGATGGGGATCCCAGCACAGGAGACTGTATTACATGATGGTCAAGGGCTCTGGGATCTGACACCTGGGTTCCAGTTCTGACTTCTCTGCTCACTAGGTGTGGCTGGAAGAATCATGGTGCCCAAAGAGTTCCCATCCGAATCCCTGGGAACCTGTGAATATGTTACCTTTGGTGGCAAAAGGGACTTTGCAGATGTGATTAAGGATTCTGATGGGGAGATTATCCTGTGGGCCAGTGTAATCACAGGGGTCCTTATAAGAGGGAGGCAGGGGCTTCCCTGGTGGCGCAGTGGTTGAGAGTCCGCCTGCCGATGCAGGGGATACGGGTTCGTGCCCCGGTCCGGGAAGATCCCACATGCCGCGGAGCGGCTGGGCCCGTGAGCCATGGCCGCTGAGCCTGCGCATCCGGAGCCTGTGCCCCGCAACGGGAGAGGCCACAACAGTGAGAGGCCTGCATACCACAAAAAAAAAAAAAAAAAAAAAAAAAAAAAAAGAGGGAGGCAGGAAGAGCAGAGCCAGAGAAGGTGTGAGGATGGAAGCAGAAGTGGAAGTGATGGGGGTGGGGCATGAACGAAGGAATGTGGGTGGGTGGCCTCTACAAGCTGGAGGAACTGGGACTTCCCTGGTGGTGCAGTGGTTAAGAATCTGCCTGCCACATATATACAATGGAATATTACTCAGCCATAAAAAGAAATGAAATTGAGTTATTTGTAGTGAGATGGATGGACGTAGAATCTGTCATACAGAGTGAAGTAAGTCAGAAAGAGAAAACAAATACCGTATGCCAACACGTATATATGGAATCTAAAAAAAAAAAGGTTCTGAAGAACCTAGGGGCAGGACAGGAGTAAAGACGCAGATATAGAGAGTAGACTTAAGGACATGGAGAGGGGGAAGGTTAAGCTGGGACAAAGTGAGAGAGTAGCACTGACATATATACACTACCAAACGTAAAACAGATAGTGGGAAGCAGCCGCATAGCACAAGGAGATCAGCTCGGTGCTTTGTGACTACGTAGAGGGGTGGGATAGGGAGGGTGGGAGGGAGACGCAAGAGGGAGGGGATGTGGGGATATAAGTATGAGTGTGGCTGATTCATTTTGTTGTACAGCAGAGACTAGCACAACAATGTATAGCAATTATACTCCAATAAACACATTAAAAAAAAAAAGAATCCGCCTGCCAATGCAGGGGACACGGGTTTGATCCCCGGCCCAGGAAGATCCCACGTACTGTGGAGCAACTAAGCCCGTGCGCCACAACTACTGAGCCCGCGCTCTAGAGCCCGCAAGCCACGACTGCTGAGCCCAAGTGCCACAACTACTGAAGCCAGCGCGCCTAGAGCCCATGCTCCGCAACAAGAGAAGACACCACAATGAGAAGCCCACATACTGCAACGAAGAGTAGCCCCCGCTTGCTGCAACTGGAGAAAGCCTGCACGCAGCAGCGAAAACCCAATGCAGCCAAAAATAAATAAATAAATTAAAAGGAAAAAAAAAGCCGAGAAATTGATTCTCCCCTAGGACTTTCAGGAGGAACACAGCCCTGCCCACTCATTTTGGACTCTGACCTCCAGAACTGTAAGATAATAAACTTGCATTGTTTTAAGCCACTAAGTTTGTGGTAGTATGTTATAGCAAGAACAGGAAATGAACACATGTGTGACCTGAGCTAGTTGCTGAACTTCTCAAGGCCTCAGTTTTCACATCTGTAAAATGGGAATGGCAATAATACCCACTTTAGGATTGCCATGATGAATACATTAGGTACACGCATCCTTCAGGGATATTGTGGGTCCAGTTCCAGACCACCACAATAAAGCAAATATTGCAAAAAAGCAAGTCACACGGCTTTCCCAGTGCATGTAAAAGTTGTTTACACTATATTGTAGTCTATTAAGTGGGCAATAGCATTATGTCTAAAAAAGACAACGTACGTACCTTGACTAAAAAATACTTTGCTAAAAAATGCCAAAATAATTACAATAATAACATCAAAGATCACCCCTCACAGACTGCCGTAACAGATATAATAAAAATGAAAAAGTTTCCAAATGCTGCTGGAAAATGGTACCGATAGACTTGCTCAACTCAGGGTTCCACAAACCTTAAATTTATCAAAAAGGCAACATCTGTGAAGTGCAGTAAAGAAAAGTGTGCCTGTATAGCGTCAGGCACAGAGCCTAACATTAGCCAACATGTTTTCCCAGCGAGACCGTAAGCCCCACAAGGACAAGAAGGTGTGTCCACCTGATTTACAGCCGGTCCCCAGGGCCCAGCAGGCCTGGCCCCTGCTCTGGGGGGAAGGGGGGAGGCGAGGCAGCTCCAGGTGCTGTGTCAGGGGCCCCGGGCTCCAAGTTCTGGGGAGAGAGCTCATTTGAGCGACCATAACCATCGTCTCACAAGGGTCACCGTGAGGATTAGAATAGAGAAGGACCCCAAAGGCTGCTGCTGCGCTGCCAGGCACACAGTCGCTGCCCAGGCAAGGGCAGTGGAACAGAAACATCTTCTCCCTCCCCTCCCCTCCTTTCTTCTTTTTCATCTCCCTCCCTCCCTCCTTCCAACCTGCCACCATTTTTCTTCTGTCTTTTCTTCATTCATGAAGGCAACAGCGGCTGAGTGTCTGCTGTGTTCCAGGTTGGCTGTCTGGTCTATTGAGGAAAAGTAAAAAAATCCCTGGAATGAAGAGGCCAAGAGGCCTGTGGCCTCCTCCTTCCACGCCGCACCTGCTGAGGTTGGGAGGCAGGAAGTACACCGGCAGGGCACAGGCCCCGCCCTCACCTGAGCTCCGTCATTGCCCCCATGGGCCCTGAGGGACTGGTGGGGGGCGGGGCTGGCTGCCAAGGCCTCAGGTGGTATAGACCCGGAAGCAGGAAATAGTCTGTATTCCCAGGACCTAGTACCTGCTTGGCTGGGAGATTTCCAGGGCAGGTGGGGGCCCAGGGGTGGGGCTGCTGGGGGGAGTGGGCTGGGAGGGGCTTGCTCAGGCCAGGGCCAGGAGAGAAGTAGAAGAGAGGCTGGGGTAGGGGCTGGGGCCAAGAGGGGTGGTGTGGGATGGCAGGGCCAGGGCTGGACTGCAGGGGGGCAGGGATGCGGCAGCCCCAGAGGAGCCCAGGGTTCTGAGGTAGCCCTCTGGGGGGCTGGAACAGGTGGGTACCCAGGACCATCCAGCTGAGATGGCCTTGTTAACGGAGGATGTGGAGCAGGAGCTGAGCGCCACAGCCCAGCAAGTGCTGGGGAAACTGTGGAGCCACCAGCTGTTCCAGTCCGAGTGGGACACCGGTGCCTTCATCATCATCCTCGTCTTCCTCGGTGAGTGTGGCTTGGCTTCTGGCCCCGGCAGCCTCCTAGGCCGAGGGCCGTAACTGGATACCCATCCTGCCTGCAGGCGCTGTGGCCCTCCTGCTGCTGGTCGTCTGCATCCATTGCTGCTGCTGTGGCTGCTGCCAAAGCCGCTCCTCCAGGTCCCAGAAGGTGAGCCCCCGAGTACCAAAGCCAGGCTGAGAAGGTGGCGGTGGGGCGGGCCGGGGGCCGAGGCGTGAAGCCACCAGCCCCTCTCTGCCTCTCTTGCAGAAACACACCGGGGGATTTGATAACCTTGCCCTGGAGCCTTAATGCGGAGAGTCCTTGCTCCCCTGCCTTTGTCCTGCTGGGCAGCAATAACAATGCCTTGTTCAGCCAAAGCCTGAGTCTGAAGTGTATTCCGAGCCTCCAATCAGGGTGGGCAGTGTAGGCCCCCACTGCTTCATCCAGATGCCCCGTGTCCCTCACAGCCTTCAGATGGCATGACTGTCACCAGAAGACCTCAGGTGATGTGCTGCAGCCACCCAGCCGCTGCCCATTCACCATCCCATTTGGGCCATCGGAGGCCAGGGGTTCAGTCACTGGGTACTTGGCCCAGCTCCTGACTATCAGGGACCCCTGGCCAGGTCCCTACTCCGACAGACAGACAGGCAGACAGAAGGGCTCCAGGCAAAATCGGATGGTCTTTATTTCTTGAAGGCTCAGCCAGGGTTGCCGAGCGAACACAGTCAAGGGCACTACAGCTCATGGTGGGCAGCTTCTGTCCTCCTTCCCTCCCAACTCAGAGCTTAGGACCGCCACCCACTCCTCAGGCTCCAGTGGGAGGGGGTGTGTGGCTGCCCCTTGCCATCCTGGAGGAGCTCGAAGACTGCGAAGAAGAGGGGAGGAAGGAGAGCCCTGGGCCTGGCCCCAGCCTGAGTCCAAAGGTTCCTGCCTTGAGAGGAGGGCAGGGCTTGGACTATAGGCTACCTCGAAGGTCCGCCTTCCTGACCTCCCCCACTCAAAACAAAATGCATGCCCGTGTCCCTACCTCCCTGTGGGTCCAGTGTTCAGTCCCATCTGTGCAGATGTGACAGGCAGGGCAGGGTGAAGAGGGAAATAAATAGGCCACAGTGCTGAGCTCTGGCCAGAGCTCTGGCCAGCACTTTGTGTGCGTGGGTGTGAGTGTGGGGGGTGGGGCGGAGGGAGGGGGAACAGGAACTCCCTGGGCAGGGGCCATTCCCAGGGGGACAGGCTCTTGGGCGCTCTGTTCAGAAAGGCCTGTAGCTCCAGTAGCTGGAGAACACGGAGATCTGGGGAAGGAGGGAGATGGGGGGACATGGTGAGTGGTGGTGCTAGAGGATCTGGTCCCTGCTGCACCCTCTGTGACCCAGGTAAGATTTGAAAGTGAACCAAGGGCCACGTGTCAGGAAGAGGATACTGTTGCCAAGCAATACAATGGCCCACCTATTTGGGGTGTACAGAAGGTACAACAGATCTTAAGATTAGGGGGTGCTTTAGAGGTGTGCCACCCCAAAAAAGAAGGGGCTAAACCACCTGCTGTTTGGCTGGCCTAATCTGCGTGAGGCCCAGCCCGGCCCTGACCCCCCATGTCCCCACCTTATCCTTGAGCTGCTGGCAGAGCTGCAGGGAGACGGTGAAGAAGACGAGGGCATCGTTCAGCCACGGGATCACACACTCCACCTTGTGCACGTGGCTCACCTCTAGACGCTGTGCACCCCACTCGCTGTGGGGAGATGGGAGAGTCCCTGAGGGCAGTTCAGCCGGCCAGGACCCTATCCCCTGAGGTGCAGACGGTCGAGGGCACTCCAGGGACCCCTCCTAGGCACTGTACTTACAACATGGCCCCAGGGCTGTGAAGCACGGCACCTCCAGCTGGGCGGAAGTTCTAGGCAGAAGAACATCAGACTGGGTCAGGCCTGGGGCCTGGGGCGGGCAGGGGTGGGGTGGGTGGGGTGCTCACCTTGCTGGAATTGGGCTGCAGGGCATGCAGCTGGTACACGGTGAGGCAGAGCTTGTTAAGGCTGATGTAGACATTGACCAGCAGGTCGGAAGGCAGGGCGGGGGCGAACATCCGCTGTGGGGAGGGGGGCCGGGCAGGCAAGGGGGATGAGGGCTGAGCAGGCACATCCCCCCCCGCCCCTCCCTCCAACCACCCCGGGGGACTCCCAGTCCCCATCCCATGGACTAGGGCTGCCAGTGTCTTCTCAGGTACCCCAGATAGCTTCCTGCACCACTGGGCTTGGGACCCACTGATCCAGATCAGGGGGGTACATATCTGGGGGATGCAGAATGGAAGCCAAGTACCCCATCCCAGAAAACTGCACACAGGACTCTGTCGACAACTTGGGGCTTGCAGGACCTCCTGGCACCCCTGTGTCCCTCTGGGGTGCGAGCTGGGCCCCTCTGTTGGGACCGCCTCTCCTGGAGCAGGGGCCGGCCTGAGGCACCACTGACCGTGAGGCCGCTGGCAGCGATCTCAGGCAGAGTGAGGGTGGCTGGAGTGGTGAGCCGGTTTCGGGCTCTGGTCAGCTGTAGCATCACGGCATCCATCAGCTGGGGGAAGGGGGCTGGTCATAGCTGCTGTGAGGGCAGCGGGGCCTGGTCCTGATCCCCTCCCCCTCCCCGTGTCAGTAGCAACAAAGTTATGGTAGCTCCTAGCTCCTTCCCTGGGGGTCACAGTCTCAGGGCCCGAACTCCTGCAGCAAGTGGCTTGTTAAAGATGCAGGTAATTGGGCTCCAGCTGGGGGTTGGGGGCAGGACAGAAGGTTATCTACTGCATGGGATCCTGGGTATTGATCCAATGGGGAATAGAAGATCCCAGAAGTTAGTCCCAGGGGCATGAGGGCGTTGTGGATGAGGGTACAGGCAATGCAGGAGCTTAGAAGAAGGGACCCTAATTCAGCTTGTGTGCAAGGGGCCAGGGAGGGCTTCCTCAAGGAAGAACTGGGATGGCTAAGTTGAGGCCTTACGGTGGATACCAGCCCCATTTTCACAGGTGAGGAAACTGAGGCTCCAAAGAGTTAAGGTCACACAGCTAGGGAATGGTGGAACCATCTGCACTTATCCCTTCCCTTTGCCAAGGAGCAAAGCTTTGGCTCGAACTCAGAGCCCCAGTTTCCACTGCTTCCAGCTATTCATCCAGCTGTTGCCATGGCGCTGGGGTCACCTGGCTCCAGGGAAAGGCATAATTACTGGGTGGAGGCATGGGGGCTGCACATTACACCCCAGAGGGCAGTCACAGTTCTGAGAGAGAACTTAGTCCATCTGGTTTCAAATTTTCATGAGGTCCAGAGAGGATAGGTGAACCACCTGAGGACACATAGCAAGTCAGGGGCAGAGCTAAAGCATGAACTCAGGGCATCTGAGCTCATCTTGTCCATTACAAAAGTTTTTCTCTTGCTGGTACTAAAACCTGTAGCTACTGTTCACCGAGTGCTTACTAGTGGCCACACTTTACCTGCATCATCACGATTGGCAGTCACTACAGCTTGTCCCCCTTTTACAGGTGAGGCTACTGAGACACAGAGTGGCTAAGTAAGTGACTTGAGGTTGCACAACTCATAGTGGGGGCCCTGGGATCAGAGCCCAGGTCTGTTTCTGGAGCCTGGGCTGTGAGCCTTTCAACTGTGGCTGGATGGAC
The DNA here is from genome assembly GCF_026419965.1 of Kogia breviceps. Lineage (NCBI taxonomy): Eukaryota > Metazoa > Chordata > Mammalia > Artiodactyla > Physeteridae > Kogia > Kogia breviceps. The sequence goes on from NC_081323.1 coordinate 56,752,082, forward strand.
ATGTATACACTGAGAGGTGAAGGGTCAACCATAGGCTACACCTGAGAATGTGGGGGCAGAGCTCTCTAGGGGCCCAGGCAGAGGTCAGGGAACCTGGCTCTCCCATCCCTGCGGGCAGCTCACCTTGAGGACCTCTGCTCCTGTCCTGAACTGGTAGCTCTCATCCCGGTTGGCAAGGAGGTAAATGGCTTGGCTCACATGGTTCCTGGCGTCCTGGATCTAAAAACAGCACCCAATGAGCGGTTAGTGGGCTGGGCCTCAGCAGGGAGAGGAGCCAGCTTCACAGCAGTCACCGTGCCTGGGGTCCCCAGCCTACGGGTCCCCACCCTGAGGGCCTATCCTCCTAGGAGGGGCAGGGTGGGTGCCACCTGCGGGCCAGGCCCTGGCTGGGTGCTCTGAGTCAGGCTTGGTCCCTGGCCTCATGTGGCTCACTTTCCAAAGGAGGATAAAGAGTAATAGAGTAAAGGCACAAGGTAACAGACTGTGCAACTTGCACAAGGAAACAAACAGGGTGATGAGGGCGGTGAGGGGGAGGCTCCAGGGAAGCGACTCTTGAGCTGACGCTCGCGTGATGAGAAAAGCCGAGGTAGTGGACTCCAGGCAGAGGGACAAGCCCGAGCAAAGGCCCTGAGGTGGAAACAGCTGGTGGTCAGTGAGAGGAGAGAGGGAGGGGGCAGAAGCCAGGCCCAATCACATAGGTGCTGTTAGGAAGCATGGACTTGGGTCTCTAAGAGCCAAGGGAAGCCCCTGGAAGCTCTGGGCAGGGAGTGACTTGTTCATGGCATCCCTGTAGCTCCCGCTGGGCTGGGGGCCTACACATAGGACAGGCTAGGAGACCAGGCACTGCCCACCACAGCTGTGCTGCTAGGAAACACCTTCCCAAGCCTGCTGCAGCTGCAGGTCCCCACAGTGGCCAACCCAGGAGGCCCCAGCACTGCAAGGGACTGCCCCTGCCTGCCCTTGTGCCCCTGAGTCCTGGCTGGGGAAGGGCCCAGTTACCTGCTGCAGCTTCCACTGCTTGTCCTCCCTGAAGGCAAAGTGCAGCAGCTGGTTGTTCCTGGGCATCTTCAGGTTCACATCCTGAGGGGCAAGAGCGGGATAAGCTAGGCAGAAGGATGCCCTCCCGCTTTTGGCCACTCTGAGCCCTTGAGCCGGGGGCAGAAATGGGGTGTGTACGGTGGCTCAGGCCACAGCCACTCCATGGGTCAGAGGGCCTCTCAACACCCTGGCCATTTGGGAAGTGAACAGGGAGGTCAGGAAACAGGCCCAAGAGGAACCACAGAGAAGTGAAAGGGAAAAGAGCCAAGAAAGGGGAAGGCGGCTTCGTCTGGGAGGAGGCTTGTAGTTGTGGGCAAACAGGAAACATGTGTACATGCCAAGGGACAGAATGCCCACCCGAGGAGAGGGACCTTCCCCCAGGCCTTGGCACCTGCCACAGGGTCAAGTGCAGCTGGAGCTCAGATGTTGGCTGATTGCACTTTGATCTGGGGCCAGACTAATCTTGCCAATGCCCATGATTCCTGGGGCCCAGAATCCAGGTAGGGCCAGGTAGCGCTGTGTGCAAAGCATTCCTCCCCACTTCCTGCACCTGTCACTGAAGCCACACACCAATCTCATGAGCAGGTTAGGGAGAATGTCATTTTACAAACAAGGAAACTGAGGCCCAGAGAGGTCAAGGATCCTGCCCAGAGTCACACAGCTGGCTGGCGGCAGAGCTGGGATAAGCAGGAGGCCCCCACGCTCTTCCCCAGAGTCCTGTGGCAGCACGGGAAGGGGAGAGGGGCCGGGAGACTCACCGCCTGGCTCAGTGCATCCCCTTGCAGAGTCAGCACGCCCTTCACCTGGTCTGTGCTACAACACATGGAAGTCAGAGCAGCACCTGCAGCTGCCCCTCCCACCACCCCATCCTCCCAACAGGCTGTCCCTGGCTGTCACAGGATGGTCCAGCCTGTCCCACTGCATACCCTCTGGATGCTGGAGCTGAAATCAGTATGCAGGGCAGGGCCGTGCCACCTGTCCTAGAGGGTATCCCAAGTGTCCCCCCTCCCCAAAAGCCCACCCCCGAACCCAGTCCAGGCTCACCCACAGCTGCCCAGGATGAAGTTCTCCTGCTTTGTGGGCCCCTCGGTGCCTGAGCCAGGCAGACTGAAGCGGAGAGAGGCCTCCTGCGGGGCAGACGGGGGAGGGGTAGAGTTCACCCACTCCAGCCTAGCCTTGTGTCCAGAAGCCCCACTCCCAGGGCCCCACCCCACAGCCTGAGTTTCAGGTCCTACCTGAGCCGATACCTGCTCTTTCCACACTCCCTGGGAGCTTACTGTGTGCCCAACCCGGGAGAGAGAACCGAGAGATACCCTCCCAGCTTGGGTAAGGTTTGGAAGTGGGGAGCAAAGTCAGGGGAGACAGTAGTCATGGCAACCTGCAATTTTGGCTTTACCAGGCACTGCCTGGACATTTTTTGGTGGTTCTATTGGCTTTTTTATATCACAACAGCCCTGAGGCCGATACTAGTATCTTGTTTTTGCAAAGGGGAGGCCCAGAGAGATAGAGTACTTGGCTGAGGTCAAAATGCTGGGTCCTTCAGACCTGAGGTTAAATGTCAATTTCAAAGGAGGCCTTCCCCGACCCCCGGGTTCAATCCAGGCCCGCCGCGCTCACAGGGCTGCTTGTGGAATTGAGTAATTATCTGCTACTGCCCCCCCGCTAGACTCTAAGTCCTCTAAGGGCAGGGCCTGGTCTGAACACCGCGCGTTGCGTACACAGTCGGCGCTCGGGCGGCAGCCACGGGAGGCCGGGGAAGGAGCCTTGCTGGGGGAGGGCAGGGAGGGTGGGCGCCCGCACAGGCCCTCAAGGCGCGTTACCTTGAGGATGTCCTGTAGCTGCCTCAGCACGGCGTGCACCTCGTCCTGCAATAGCCAGCGAAACTCCTCCTCCTGCGGGGACAGGCCCGCAGTCAGCCGCCCGGGCCCGCCGCCCCCCGCCCCACCCTGCCCGCGCGCCTCACCAGCACCGCCCGCTCCGCCGCCGTCGCTGCCACCACAGTCGCCATCGCCGCAGCTCGCTGCCCAGCGACCGTCACCGGCCCGCCGTCCGCTCGCCGCTCAGTCCTCCGACGCGCCCGGGCCCACCCCCCGCCGCTGATTGGCTGCGCGGGCACCCGCCCCGCCTCCAGCTCGCGACGCTGTGAGCGCCCCGGAACCCGCCCGCTCCGGCTCGCCCCGGACACCGCCCGCACCAGCCGCCGGCGCTGAGCACTCCGGCACCGTATCCATCGCTACTCTCGGGCCGGAGCGCCGGGGCTACCCGTCCCGCCCCTTCTCGGCCCTGATAGGGCACCCTGCTCCGCGCGCACTCACCGATTGGCCGTCCCGATAGCTTGCTCTCGCCGCACCCGGCGATTGGCCGACGGGGCACCTTGTTTCCGCCCGATCTCGCCTCCTGCCCACTAGTTCCGTCGGTCCGGGAGGGACTAACGCGCGGACCCTAGAGTCCGGTCGCCGTGCTGAAGAGGCCGCCGCTCCGCTCCACGCCTGGCTCTACCCCTCCCACCACCGCACGGCGCTCGATGTCTGGGCGCAGACCACCGCCAAGGTCACAGTTGTGTTAACAAGAAACGTTTTTATTTTGCTTGCAGTAGCTTTTTGTTAATTGCACAAAATCATGTTTTGTTTTTGCCATTTAAACATTATCACACAATCCTATTCTGAAAGACAAATGTTCATTAAAAACAAAGCAAAAATAAAAATTCACAACCTTAATTACCTAGAAGATTTGTCATTTAAAGGTTTAAAGGAAAAAAAAAGGGTGGTGGAGGAGCTTTCTTACAAGCTTTTTCACAAGTGTCACATTTTCTCCTTAAAAGGGAAGGATTTCAAAACAAAGGTGAAATAGCTTAAACAAATATTCATAAAAAGGAACTTTACAGAATTGTCAACAATATTAAGACAACATTGACTAACCAGTTTCATTACAGCATCTTCCCCCACCCCCACCCCCCAGTGTCCGGCTAGGACTAGCACAGGCTTTGTGTTCAGACAGAATTCAAAATCCCAGTGAAATGAACAACTGTGCCAAAAACTACGGGTAACTCCCCTGCCCTCCACCCATGTCTTCTGACATCCCCTGACCTAGGTTCTGATCAGTGGAAAAAGGCCAAGGCTGTGAGGGGGAGGGGCCCCACACCACCATGGCCACCTCGTTATGTTTATCATCACATATTCACTATAACTGTTGACCTTCTGCGGTGTGATTTTGGAAAATCCAACCCATGCAGAGGGAGAAAACACATCCTTTAGGTAACTTCTCCTTGTTCTTATGCCACATTCCAAGCCCCTCTGGTCCCCTATCCAAGGAGAAATGCTAGGGTCTTGAGGATGTCTTAGATCTGCCTCTGAGGGTCAGGTAGCTCTGGTTCAGTCAGGCCTAGTTCTCCTCTTCCCTCCCAACAGACCCCAGGACCCTGAAAGCACCGAAGGCCAAGCTGCTGGCTGAAGTGCAGACACTCATTCCTGTTTCAAGAGCTGAGCCTAAGAAATGGTCATCGTTGGTCAGGTTGGGTCTGGACCAAAGAAGGAAGAGACAGAAAGCAATACTGTCTCCATGAGAGGAAAAGGGGGAGGGGAGGAGAATGGAGAGAGGTGGGCGTGCAGGGGACTTGTGCAGGGATGGGCTGGAGAAGGTGGGACTGCTGTGAGGGGATGTGGGTCAGAGTGGCTCTTCAGAACCAGGTGAAGGGTCTGTGGCGTAACGGAAACAGGAAGGAACTCCATACGCCCTCCCTCTTCAATCCTCAGTGGTGGCCCTCAGGACCCCCTTCCCAAGGACTGGAATGCAAATCCAAATACTACAACAGCCTGGTGAGGAGTGAGCACCCTTACACCAAAGCAAGGAAGTCTGATCCCAGCCCAGGCTCCACAGTGACGGTGACTTCCGGTCAAGTGCTGAACAGCAGCGAGGAGAGAGGGCTTCTGTGAAGCTCACCTAGGGGCGGGCTGTTTGCTGCTTTCCCTGGAAAGCCAGAGCACTGTCTTCGCTTGACTCTGCCAATCCCTTTTCAGCTCACAAAGGCATTTATGGAGAGTTGGCTGCATATTGGTAGCTTAAACATGACAATCCTCATCAGCTGGTCACCTGAGGTTGGAGGGCCCATGGGACCCTCCATTTACAGTCTGCTGGCTCATCTTGGCCCAGAGCCTCTCTCTGTGTGGGATCCAGTGGGGGACAGTGGACAGAACCACAGCCTCTTCGCTGTGTGGGAAGCAGTGGGAAAGCTTCCACTTCTCACTGCTGATTCTAGTTCCTCAACTGGAAGGGGTTTGAGATAAGACAGCTTGGAAAAAGGGAAAAAAAAAAAGCCAGGCAGCAGTTTCTGGGCAGCTTCTATCCTGGGGCGAGAGCCAGTGTGGTGGGTTGTGTGTGTGTGTGTGTGTGTATGTGTGTGTGTGTGTTTGTGTGTGTGAACACACAGCCACCTAGTCCAAGGCCAGTGCCCAGCTCAAGAGCTTTCCCACAGGCCAATCCTGCTGACACCCCTCCCCTCTCCAGGACCTCCAGGGGAGGAGCGACGCTGTGTGCTGTGCTGATGGCAAGTCTCAAAGTCTGTAAAAAAGAAGATGGAGACAGGTGGACTGGTCCAGAGTTAAGTCCCAGGACCCCAACTCCATGTGAGGAAGAGGGGGTCAGAGGGAAGATGGGGGGTGTGGGTGGGGTCAGGGCTTAGTGTATATAGGCTCGGTACACGGCAGACATGTCATTGTCAGACTGGTCCAGTGCCTTGGCTCTTTTGTACACCTGGAAAAAAACGACATGGGCTTAGTCTGGCCACAAAGCTGACTTACAGATACAGATCTGCTTCCGAGAGGCGGTTCTCGATGTGGTTAGGTAGGTAGGTTCTGGAGTCTAGGCTGTCTGGGCGTGACTCCTGGATCCCCCACTGACTGGCCTAACCTTGGACAAAGTGCCTCAGTTTCTCTGTGCCTCCACCACTGCTTCTTGACTTTATGGAGAAGGTAACAGGGTTATTGTGAGGATTAATCGAGTGAGGAATGTAAAGTGCTCAGAGGCAGGGTTCAGCATTGTTAGTAGTTATAATCATGTTCCTTCCTGCTCCAAGGACTTCCCATGTTATTCTCTGGGCCATTGTCCCTGTCCTTCCCTCAGCATTGGCTGGCTCCTTCCCAATCAGCTCCAAGGCCTTTCCTGACCATCCCACCTGAAGCAGTGGCTGCACCACTTTATCCAGCCACCTCCATCCCTTTACTCTGTTCCACTTTATTCATAATTCTAACCTTCTGCAATTCTTACTTGTTTCAACATTTATGTGCTTACTTTGTGCCTCCTTCCATTAAAATGTAAGCTCTACAAGGAAAAGAAGGGGCTGCACCCTGTGTCCCCAGAGCCTAGAATGGTGCTTGGCAATTAACAGCCACCCCAAAGGTACTAGATGAATATGAGTGTAAAAATTAAAAAGCCATCGTTCAACAAGGGCAGCACAACATTCAGTCATGTTGAAAAAATGCAGCTGGACACAGGTTCCTCCCACACAGTTGGCCAGCTGCATTTTTTTCTTTTTCTAAACATAATGTCCACTACAGCTCAGGTGTAGCTATCAACTCAGAATGAAGACTAAATAAAGACCTTTTGAGATAAAAGAGAACTAATCATTGCCAGCAAACCTGCATTCAGGAAATGCTAAAGCAAGTTCTTCCAGCTGAAAGGAAAACAATACCAGAGAGAAATTCAATTCTTCAGAACGGAAAGGAAAGCACTGGAAATGGTAAATTAGAGAAATATGAACTTATTTTTTCTCTGAATTTCTTTAAAATACATATGACTACTTAAAGTAAGACATTCTGACAACGGTGGGTTTAAAACAAAGACAAATGTAACACATAGGACATTTGTACCCTAAAGCAGGGGTTCTCAACCTGGGGTCATTTTGCTCCCCACCTGGAGTGACATTTTGTAATGTCTGGGGACACCTTCTATGAACTGAGGGGGTGCAACAGGCATCTAGTGGGTAGAGGACAGGAATGCTGCTAAACATCCTGCAATGCACTGGAAAGCACCCACATCAAAATGTCAATAGTGCCCAGGTTGAGAAACCCTGCCTTAAAGGATGAGGGAGGGAGAGGTAAATGGATCTACATTTTATGTAAAAAGGTCTAATCTAGGATGTGAAATTAAGGATGCGTATAGCAATCCTTAGAGCAAAGACAAAAGAAAAATGATGCATTGTTAAAAAGCCAATAGATAAAATGGAATTAAAAAATATATATATATATTTATTTATTTGGCTGCACTGGGTCTTAGTTGTGGCACACAGGATCTCGGGATCTTCACTGTGGCATGTGGGATCTAGTTCCCTTACCAGGGATAGAACCCGGGCCTCCTGCATTGGGAGGGCGGAGTCTTAACCACTGGACCGCAAGGGAAGTCCCGATAAAATGGAATTCTAACATACATTCAAATATCCCAAAAAATGTATATCCCAAAAGAAAGGAGGAACAGACAAACAAAAGCCAGAGAGGACAAATGGCAATCAAATGATAAAAGAGTAGCTCTAAATCCAACCACATATCAATAGACTTCAAGACAAAGACTAAATGTTAATGGACCAGTTAACCTCAAGATCCTGAACTCCAAACAGTGGCCAGAAAGTGCCAAGCTCCATCAAGAAATTAACCAAAATGTCTGTTTCCAAGCCAATGAATCCTGTAGTCAGGGGAGAGGCAAGTGGAAATCACCTCACAGAGAAGTGCTCCCAACACAAGCCACCATGGAACCCTTCAGAAGTAACCACAGTTACAAACAAACTCATCAACGAAAAATTATACAACACACGAGGAATTCCACTGCCAAGAGAGAACCTTAAGGTAAGAAAGGAGGAACCTGAAATTGTACCGCAAGCTGGAAGAGTGAAACAAGTACTCTGAGATGTTCAGACACATGAAGGAAGGACAGAGACACAGAATTCAAGGACAGAAGATTATAAACTATGAAAAGGCAGGTCTGAAAAAGAACAGTACAGTACTGTGTATTATTTATTTATTTATTTCTGGCTGCACTGTGCGGCTTGCGGGATCTTAGTTCCCCAACCAGGGATGGAACCTGGGCTTCCAGCAGTGGAAGCAAGGAGTCCTAACCACTGGACAGCCAGGGAATTCCCCAGTACTGTGTATTTTTACTTCTTTGTCTCTATAGAACAAGCCACTTGAGACCTCTATTTAACTTGAATAAAAATGCATATAGCTTATAGCACTTGGAAGTCAGAGTCTCTAAAATAAATGAATCTGTGTGATTCATGTATGTACGTGTTTCACAAAATGTAGTTTTAAAAAAATTTATTATTTTATATTTTGGCTGCGTTGGGTCTTCGTTGCTGTGCGCGGGCTTTTCTCTGGCTGCGGTGAGCAGGGGCTACTCTTTGTTGTGGTGCACGGGCTTCTCATTGCGGTGGCTTCTCTTGTTGCAGAGCATGGGCTCTAGGCATGTGGGCTTCAGTAGTTGTGGCTCGCGGGCTCTAGAGCACAGGCTCAGTAGTTGTGGCGCACGGGCTTAGAGGCTCTGCAGCATGTGGGATCTTCCTGGACCAGCGCCCGAACCCGTGTCCCCTGCATTGGCAGGCAGATTCTTAAAAACTGCACCACCAGGGAAGCCCAAAATGTAGTTTTTATTGTAATTCTATGGTAAAGACAAATATTGCTCAGCTGTTTTTTTTTTTAAGCTTAGACTTCTGATCAGATTGAGATAAGAAAACTGAACTTGTAAAAAACTGTTTGCAAAAAGTGCCTATGTAGGTGCTTAATAAACGTCATTCAAAAAAAATGTTAAGGACTAAACAATCCAATTAATAGGCAGACACTGTCAGAATGGATAAAAATGCAAGCCCCAATTACAGACTATCTCCAACAGACACAATTTTAAAACAAAGGTTGAAAGTAAATGGATGTAAAAAAATATATCACATGGAAACTGTAAGCATGAGAAGGCTACAGCAGCCATGTGAAAATCAGACAACAGACTTCAAGACAAAGATCAAGGTGGACATTTCTTAATAACGAAAGAGCAAATTCATCAGGAAGACATAATCATAAATGGCTAAGAGCGCAATAACAAAGACATCAAGCAAAATGGACAGAATTAAAGGGAGAAACAGATGATCCCACAATCACAGCTGAAGATTTTAACATCCCTTTCTTAGCAATTGAAAGAACTAGAGAAAAAGGTCAGTAAAGATAATCTGAAAAAATACTACCAACCATCTCGACCTAATTGATATGTGCAGAACACAGCACCCAACTGCAGAACACGCAGTCTTCTTAAGTGAACACGGCACACCCACCAAGACAGATCATCTGCTGAGCCACAAAACAAGTCTGAATCAATGCAAAGAGTTAAAATCCATATGTAGTATATTTTTTTGGATCACAGAGATACATTAGAAATCAATAACCATTAGGTATCGAGGAAACCCTTCAGGGTTTTTATTTGTATTTGACAAATAATCCACAGGTCAAAGAACTCCCGGGGAAGTAAGCATGGCTCGGAGGAAATATACTTAGAAAAGGAAGGTCTAAAATCAACAACCTAAGATTCCACCTTGAGAGGTTAGACACAGAGCCAAGCCAAGCCAAAGTAAGCAGAGGGAGGAGTTGCAAGGGAAACAAAGGAGGGCTGCTGGGACTAGCACTGCGGCCTCCTGCTGTTACCTCATTGGCTGCAGCTGCCATAGGAGTCGGATGGTTGACGGCATCACCCAGTGCAATGGCTAGACGGAGATCCTTCTGAATGTATTTCAGGTAGAAATCGGGCTTAAAGTTTCCTTGCAGGATATCTGAGGAGGGAAAGTCATTCATCAGAAGAACTGAAAGGATCCTAAATAAGAAACCACCTGGAGTCCTGTCAGGGGTCAATACCTAGTATTTCCTCCCCGTCGGACACCCAAGAGACAAGTTCCCAGCCTGTAGCCCCAAATCCTATCTACCATGTCTCTGGACACTCTCTGACTGGGGGCCTGGACTGACTGGAGTGGGTGCATCTTTCACACACAATGAGCCCCTGAAGAAGACACTGTTTTGTGACATCTGCCTGACCCAGTTCCCAGCTTCAACCAAAACTAAAATGCAAAAAGAGAGTCCAAAGGCAACTTACTTTGGCACTTCTGGTCCAGGAAGATGCTGGCCAACTGTCCCTGATTGAGGATGTCCAAGAGTGTCTGCTGGGACTGGCCTGTCACTTGGGCCAGGGTGAGGCCCTCAGCGATGGTAGCCATGAAGCTCCCCTGGACCATGTTCACGATCAGCATCATCTTAGCTGCGTTGCCAACCTCACCTGCCCAGGGCAAAGAATCGTGGTCACGTCCCAAGAATCCCGTGGGGAGGGACTTTCTGCCCACCCTCACCCCTGCTTGGACCCACCTCTACACCCAGGGGAGGCCCCATTCACCTGCCCCTGACAGAACTGGCTCTGACCCTTCTGGCTCTTGCTCCTTCCAGGCACTGACTGTGCAAGTCAAAGGAAACCTTCCCACGGGGGCCCCAGGCAGAGAGGCTGTGCGGGACTGACGGTGTCATCAGGGTGGTCTAGAGGGGATGTGGCCCACCCAGCCTCCAGGCCTGAAGTGGCCCGACAGGTGGGCAGGCATGTTACCTAGAAAGAAGGAGGTCTTCCCCATTGCCTGGAAGCAGCTGCTGCAGTCCTCATATAAGCCCCTGTCTCCGGCCGCTAAGATCACCAACATCCCATCATTAGATAGCTGCTGATTCCCTGAGACCGGGGCTTCCAGAAAGCGGCCCCCCCTGGACACAATCACCTGGAAAGGAAAGTCACAGCTTCTGGAGGCCTTGCCTCTCATGAAGGTCTTGGGCAGGAAGCAAGGAGCATACTGGGGCAGGAGCACTTGACGCTCCACGCCGAGACCCCAAAGCTGACGCCTGTACCAAGGTGCTGCTGGACTGACACTGGGAGGGTCAGCAGACTGTCCTCCACCAGGTGCCTGAATCACATGCAGTAGACAGAGAGAAGCTAGGGTGTCCTCATAGGCTCCCATTTACTCGGAATTTCTCATAAAGACCAAAGACTATAACCAACATGACAATGCCAATGGCGTGGTTGACCACACTTCCTAAAGACACTGTCCTACCTTGATTTTAGCCATCCTTAGAATGCACATGGGCCACAAATCACCACCCCTTCACTTGGGCCCAGTGGCTCAGCATGGTGGAATACTCTGCTAGTATCTGTAGAAAGCTGCTTAAATCAAAAAGGTCCTGCTGGCAGCCTAGATTGCTTCTGAGAGACTGGCAGCTATAGGACCCAATGCCCATCCCAGCCAGGAAACAAGTCTCCTTTCACAGCCACTCAGATTAGCTGTAGATTTGAAGGCAGACAGTGAAGACAGGCTAGTCCCAAAGTCTCTGGCTTTGGCTCTAGAGTAACTAAGTTGCCCACACTTCGGCATGGTTAGCCTGGGTCTTGGGCTCCAACTGAAAGGATGCTGGAGGGCCAGCCCGAATGAGGCCGCTACCTGGGCCAGCTCGGTGACTGTGTCAGCATCCACTGTTGACATGTCCACGTAGCACTTCCCGGGGCGGATCCCTTGCAGCACACCACTGGGGCCCAGCACCAGCTGTGGGGACACAAGGGAGAAGCAATAGCCCAGGCTCCCAGCCAGACACCCAGGAGCCCCTTAGACCTAAGGTCAGTGTCCTGCTGATTTTTTGGCTCATTTCCCAAACAGAAACTAAATATTAAGGCTCAAAAGGGAAGAGCATGTAAACAAGCAAGGGAAAGAGGAGAATTTATATGGTATGCTCCTATTTATCTTCAAAAAGAACATGTGTGTTTCTTTTTATTAAAAACCTCCCATTGAAAAGATGGAACCTCACTATTTATTTTTTTTGGCTTCTTTGGATTTACTTGGATTAGTCCAGTCATGAGTTTAACAAGATGACTACTGCACTTGAACTTTCAAAGCATACAAATACAGCGATAGCTAAACATAGGAACTTGTCACATGGACCACAGGCACACCAAAGCTTCCAGCTCAACAGGAATACATGAACCTGTCAGGAACCATTTCACATTTCAGCACAGACCTCAGGGACCCTAGTCAGTTTCATTCTTTGTTCTGAATTAAAGGAAGTCTGTATTCAATCTATGCAAACACACTTCACAATGGGAGATGGCCCCCAAATGGGAAATCCACCGCCCCACCCCTCCCCCAATGCAGACACTCACTCAGTGCTCAGGGGAGAAGGGGAGGAGGCCAGCCAGTTTTCCCGGCCACAACCTGAGACGCTGAGGGGAGGGAGGGGATCCTTACATCCTTGGCTGCCTTTGGATCCGACACGCAGGCAAACGTGATGTCACAAGTTGAAACGACTTCAGCGGGGGTTCTTCCTAGGCGGGCCCCCTCCTGGATGAACAAATCACACTGCAAAAGTCACAGATCCTAATGTGAGCTGCAGGCAGTGCAAAACACACACACACCAGCCAGGCCAGAGATGCAGTGCCCAGTCCTCCGGAGGGGCCTTCCAAGGCAGGAGGCTGAGACTGTGAGCCAGGGACCCCAGCGGGTAGTCTGACTGCTCAGGGAAGTAGATGGGGGCCCCTTAAGCACAGTCTTGTGTTTTTTTGGGGGGCCACGCTCATGTGAGATCTTAGTTCCCTGACCAGGGATTGAACCCACGCCCCTACAGTGGAAGTGCAGAGTCTTAACCACTGGACTGCCAGGGAAGTCCCCAGTTTTGCCTAGGAGGATGTTCCACGTTCTACTTCACAGGAAGCACAAAATAAACGTCTGCTGAAGGTTTCCTGAATGAAGAACAGGATGTGAATAGTACTCATCTGCAGCTCTTTGTGGCTGTTGCTGTCTTGGCTGTGGTGAAATCTACCCAGTGCCCTGTGAGCTGGGGAAGCAGGGCTGGGGCTAACAGGCTGCCATTCCTCACTGAAATGTTTCTGGTGGGGGGGGGGGCGGTCTATAAGCACTAACTTTTCTTTTCTGAAAATTAAAATCACCAGAACATCTCATAACAAAATACATCATTAACATTTTGCTGTATTTCCTTTTTCTAAAGGCATTTAAAAAAAGTATTTAGAATAATTTGGACCTATTATTTTGCATCTAATTTTTTATATTTTACATGATTACATCTATCAATATTATAGACTTTCATAATTACTGTTTATAATGCATGGCTGCAGGATACTCCACTGAGAGATATACCTGAATTTACCTAATGGCTCTCCTGCAGTTCAATATCTGGCCTGATTTTAATTATAAATGACCCCAACAAATATGCATCTCTTCTATTTTTTGAATTTAGATCTCTGTAAGTAGAATATAACAGGCTCCGAAAATGGTTTTAAAAAATGTAGACAAATGGCTTTCAAATAGGGCTGTGTCCATTTGTAATGATCTCTGGCAAAGTCTCAAATCACCAACACAGAGCACATTTTTTAAAAACAACAAATAAGTACACATAAATACATTAAAAATTTGTCCTACTAGATGATTTAACAAGCCAAAAATGGCAACTTTCTGCTTGATATATTTTGATTACTCCTGATTACTGAATCTCTTTAATACCTCTGTTTATTGTTTCCTCTTTGTGAGCTATTTAAAAATCTTTAAATCATTACTATACTATTTGTTTAACAAGAAATTCCACTCCTGGTTTTACACCTGAAGAAAACAAAAACACTAATCTGAAAAGATACACACACCCCAAATGTTCATAGCAGCATTACAATAGCCAAAATATGGAAGCAACCTAAGTGTCAACAGGATGTGGTACACACACAGAGGAATATTACTCAGCCATAAAAAGAATGAAATTCTGCCATTTGCAACAACATGGATGGACCTAGAGGGTATTATTATGCTTAGTGAAATAAGTCAGAGAAAGACAAATACACTATTACACTATCACTTATATGTGGAACCTAAAAAACAAACAAATGAATATAAATAAAAGAAACAGACTCATAGAACAAACTAGTGGTTACCAGTGAGGAGAGGGAATTGGAAAGGGGCAAAATAGGAGGAGGGGACAGTACAAACTGCTATATATAAACTAAATAAGCTACAAGGATATATTGTGCAGCATAGAAAAATATAGCCATCTGGGCTTCCCTGGTGGCGCAGTGGTTGAGAATCCGCCTGCTGATGCAGGAGACACGGGTTCGTGCCCCGGTCTGGGAAGATCCCACATACCGCGGAGCGGCTGGGCCCGTGAGCCATGGCCACTGAGCCTGTGCATCCGGAGCCTGCGCTCCGCAAAGGGAGAGGCCACAACAGTGAGAGGCCAAAAAAAAAAAAAAAAAAAAAAAAAAAAAAAAAAATAGCCATCATTTTATAATAACTTTAAATGAAGTATAACCCATAAAAATACTGAATCACTATGCTGTACACCTGAAACTAATGTACTAATGTAAATCAACTATACTTCAAAAAAAACCCAAAACCTCCCAACCCCCCCACAAAAACTAGGGAAAAACACACAAAAATTGTTAGGGTAGTGGGAAATTTCAAAAATTTTAAATTCCAAAAAATAAAAAATAAACTAGTTGGTGTACCTTTCAATTTTTTTTTTGTTTTGTTTTTTGTTGTGAGGAGTATTTTCAAAAACTATTCATGGGGGGGCTGGGATGAATTGGGAGAATGGGACTGACATATATACACTACTACGTATAAAACAAACAGCTAGGGCTTCCCTAGTGATGCAGTGGTTGAGAGTACGCCTGCCGATGCAGGGGACACGGGTTCGTGCCCTGGTCCAGGAAGATCCCACATGCCGCAGAGCGGCTAGGCCTGTGAGCCATGGCCGCTAAGCCTGCACATCTGGAGCCTGTGCTCCGCAATGGGAGAGGCCACAACAGTGAGGCCCACATACTGCAAAAACAACAACAACAACAAAAAACCAAACAGCTAATAAGAACCTACTGTATAGCAAAGGGAACTATACTCAATGCTCTGTGGTGACTTAAACGGGAAAGAAATCCAAAAAGAGAGCATATATGTATACGTACAGCTGATTCACTTTGCTGTACAGCAGAAACTAATACAACATTGTAAAACAACTATACTCCAATAAAAATTAATTTAAAAAAATATTCATCTTGGGCTTCCCTGGTGGTGCAGTGGTTAAGAATCCACCTGCCAATGTAGGAGACAGGGGTTCAAGCCCTGGTTGGGGAAGATCCCACATGCCACGGAGCAACTAAGCCCGTGCACCACAACTACTGCACCTGCACTCTAGAGCCTGTGAGCCACAACTACTGAAGCCTGCATGCCTAGAGCCCGTGCTCCACAACAAAAGAAGCCACCGCAATGAGAAGCCTGTGCACCACAACGAAGAGTAGCCCGTTTGCCATAACTAGAGAAAGCCTGCATGCAGCAACAAAGACCCAATGCAGCCAAAAATACATAAATAAATAATAAAAAAGAGAATCTGCCCGCCAATGCAGGGGACATGGGTCCGAGCCCTGGTCTGGGAAGATCCTCCATACCACGGAGCAACTAAGCCTATGTACCACAACTACTGAGCCTGAGCTCTAGAGCACATGAGCCACAACTACTGAAGCCCATGCGCCTAGAGCCTGGGCTCCGCAAAAAGAGAAGCCACCGCAATGAGAAGCCTGCGCACCGCAATGAAGAGTAGCCCCCGCTCGCTGCAACTAAAAGAAGTCCTGTGTGCAGCAATGAGAACCCAAGGCAGCCAAAAATAAAAAATAAATTTATTAAAAAAAAATTCACCTTTTTCTTTGGTGACTTAAAAAGATCTATGTTAATATTTAATTTTGTTTTCTTCTGGTTTTTCCTTTTGAAAGAAATAAGAGGGTAAGCAGCAGAGCTGTCTGATTCCAAGCCCAAGTTCATAATTGCTTTGCTCTGTCTTCCCATAAATTAATCTGGAAAGAATGGCCACGTTTATAACAATAAAGCTTTCCAGTCAAGAAAAGAGGATGACCGGAGGCACTTCTATCAAATGGGAACATACGTATAATGCAAACCCTTAGATTCTACTGATGCTCTCCAAGTATGCATGTCTAGGTTTCCTGGTTACCCTGGCCTTGAATCAAATATCTGCCAACAGGGTTTCTGAGATCTCACTCCTGACTTGGCCCCGTAGCACCTACCCAATGCCCAGCACCTGAAGCCCACATCTCTTAGCATGGCCTTCAGTACCCTTTCTCCCAGGCTCCCTCAACTTTCCAACCAGTTCCTTATTATTCTTGAAAAGGGCTGTTTTAACAAAGTGAACGTCTTACTTTGCCTAGAACATTTTTGTTAATTCAAATCCACCAGCTCTACTACCTCCCTTCATTCCAGCTCTCACCTTGCTGCACACATGGGATGCTCACCCCATCATTTCACAAATACATGCTTAGCCACACCTTGCTCCTCGAGAGGCTGGTTCTTTCTTGGTCTCTTCGTTCCTGGCAAGTACAGTGCTTTAGTTTTCTGGTACTTAGACCATGGTTATTTTCTTTAATTTTATTTATTTATTTGGCTGTGTTGGGTCTTCATTGCTGAGTGTGGGCTTTCTCTAGTTGTGTCAAGTGGGGGCTACTCTTCGTTGTGGTGCATAGGCTTCCCATTGTGGTAGCTTCCCTTGTTGCAGAGCACGGGCTGCAGGCACACGGGCTTCAGCAGTTGTGGCTCGTGGGCTCTAGAGCACAGGCTCAGTAGTTGTGGCTCACGGGCTTAGTTGCTCTGCAGCATGTGGGATCTTCCCGGACCAGGGCTTGAACCCATGTCCTTTGCGTTGGCACGTGGTTTCTTAACCACTGAGCCACCAGGTTAAGTCCTAGACTATGGTTCTTTACCTTTTCCTGGATGGGAACTTGATGGGAGCCTGGCCTCTCTCCATTACAAAAGACTTGGAATTCCATTTCAGGGCATGCACAGACCCCTTGAATCCATGGACCACCTTAGGTTAAGAACTTCTAAACCTGTCCTGTCCCATATGGTAGCCACTAGCCACAGGAGACTGTTTATTTTTAAGTGAAACAAAATTTAAAATTCTTCAGTCTACTAGCCATGAATCAAGTGTTCAAGAGCCACATGTGGCCAGTGGCTACCACACAGGCCAGTGCAGATATAGGACATCTCCTTCACCACAGAATGTTCTACGGCACGGCGCTGTTAATACAATCCAAACACAGAACATAGTGCAGCCATTAACAAGGACGAAGCAGATCTGTTGATACACACTCTTCATATCAATGAATTCATTACACACACACACACACACACACACACACACACACACACACACACACACACCTCTTGCATGTGCATGGAAAAACCTGACAGGATTTTTTCCTATTATTTCAGGTAATGGCAGAGTGGGGAAAATTTCCACTTCATTTTATACTCCCGGGTGTTTTAAATGTTTAGTTTTTATGATAACATCCTACACTGGTATATCTACATCCCCATCTGCCTGAACTAAGAGCTTGGCTTCTACTCCATGGCATTCAGAACAATGAAGAGTGACAGAAGGGAGATTCCTATCCTTAGTTACCCCAAGGGTCAAGGCTCTGTCCCACCCCA
Source organism: Kogia breviceps (assembly GCF_026419965.1). Classification (NCBI taxonomy): domain Eukaryota; kingdom Metazoa; phylum Chordata; class Mammalia; order Artiodactyla; family Physeteridae; genus Kogia; species Kogia breviceps. Next base: position 56,769,645 of record NC_081323.1, read on the forward strand.
CCTAACAAGCACCACTATGAATGCTTACTTTCTCTGCAGTCCGGTTCCAGACAGTCACTGTGTGACCCATTTTTAGCAAGTTGGAGACGATGCCACTTCCCATGAGACCAAGGCCCAAAAATCCTATCCTGAAAGAGAGACAGACTGATCAGTTCAAGGTGGGGGGTAGGGTGGGGGAGGGCTGGGTGAGATCCTGAATGACACACAGGCTCCGCTTCCTCAAACCTGGGGAGCCTCACCTCAGACCACCAGGAACACTGCTCTGTGGTGTGCTGACACCACCACTGGAGAGCCAGCGGTAGTGAAGGCAAAGCGTGCCTTTTCTTATGCCACTGTTCAAAAGTGTTCATAAGCTTAAACAGGCATTCTTAAGTCCTCAACTGCCACTGCAAGAAGTATGACTCATATGGTTTATGGCAAATCTTCCAAATCATTTCCTTGTTGCTTTGATAGAAGGTCTGAGCTTACAATTCCATTACAGTGAAAAGGCAGACATTTATCTTCAGATCCTGCAACAGTTCCCGATCAGCCACCTCGAGTCCTAGGCCTTGAGATGCCAATTTAAAGCACCTTGGGATCCATGACAAGTAACAGGAGCAGTTAAGTGTGGAGCCAGCCACCTTCCTCAACTGCAGGACTCAGCATCCTGGTGCTCACCTCCCCTCCCTTCCCAGCTCCACGCCCCGCACCACCTTTGCACTCTTTGTGCCGTCAGCAGGGACAGGCCTTGTCCCGCTTCTTCAAAGCTCACCTGAGCTTTGGAACCAATCTTTCCCAGTGCATGGATTCTTCTCCTGAACCTCTTTCCCCCCGTTGCTTCTCTACCCTGGCCCGTCCTTCTCTCCACCACGCCTTCTAACTGCAGGTCCATTATGATCCTTCTGTGACTGAAGCACTCAGGTGGACAGTATGTTCGGCCTACCTTCACTTCCTATAGCTTGCTCCTTCCTACAACCCCTAGAACTTGGGGGCTATGAGCTGCTACATGCTTTTATAGATGATTTTACCTTGCCTAAATGTCTCCTCTTGGTTCTTGCACTTCTGTAACTCTCCTTGCATGAGACATGGCTAAACAATGCCTCTTTCTTCATTTAATTAATTAATTTTTTGGCTGCGTTGGGTCTTTGTTGCTGTGTGCAGGCTTTCTCTAGTTGCTGCGAGCCAGGGCTACTCTTTGTTGCAGTGCGGGCTTCTCACTGCAGTGGCTTCTCTTGTCGTGGAGCATGGGCTTTAGGTGTGTGGGCTTCACTAGGTGCAGCACATGGGCTCAGTAGTTGCAGCACGTGGGCCCTAGAGGGCGCGGGCTTCAGTAGTTGTGGCACGTGGGCTCAGCAGTTGTGGCTCGCGGGCCCTAAGGTGCACGGGCTCAGTTGCTCCATGGCATGTAGGATCTTCCCGGACCAGGGCTCGAAACCGTGTCCCCTGCATTGGCAGGTGGATTCTTAACCACTGCACCACCAGGGAAGTCCTCTTTCTTCACTTATTACCTCATGGTCTTGTTTCCAGCTTGTGTTTCTCTCAGCTCTAAGATCCTCTGCAGCTTCTTCACTTTGACCTGTGTTATCCTTTCAGTATTTTCAGTCTCCTGGAAGTCATATCTGCAGCCACCTCTGCAAACTGGCTCAGAGGTTCCCCTATCCTTGCTGGAATGTGCACTCTCATACTCTCTGTCCCAGCCTGCTCTAAGTCATTTGAATCAAATGCTGAAAATGGAACCCACCACCTTCCTCACCAAATGGCACCCTTGACCATTAAGTTTCAAGCCAAAGCTTAAAAACAAGGAGGTATCTTTTGTCATTCACAGCTATTTGGGTAGTACAAGTTTTCCCTATGATTCTAAATCATGACAAACTAATTCTCTTTCCTTTTCTTGGCGTTCCAGGACACCTAGAAGACCTGGGGATAAAGTTTATGCATTTTAAACACAGCAACTGATAGTCCCTCATGGTGTCCTTGAGGCAAGATGCAAAATGTGGACCAGGTGGACTGGGTACGATGCAGCTGGTCTGCTCTGTAGTTGGCTTTACACTCATGTTAAAAAAGGGTTTGACTGATGGGAGAAAACACTGGACTGCCCTTGGCCTAGAGCTGGATTTTTTTAAAAAGTCAACAAAATCCTCATTAATTTAATGGGCAACACCCATTCCTCTTTTTATTAGCATATAACATGCCTCTAGCTCCTTCACTCCACTAAGGAAGTTCACTAAATATAACTGACAGAACAAGTGACTTCAACAGTACAAAAAGTGATGAATAATGTAAAAGACAGTTTTTAGTCTGAGAAAGAACCCTATAGAAGACTCAGATGGGAGATTCAGACCTAGCTACATACTTCAAGAGAATGCTTTCTTCAAGAACCCTTTCCATCAATACAACTGGCTGTCAGAATCGAGGCAAAGGCAAGTATGGATGCAAGCTAAGGCCTGGGGACCACAGTCAAGTCCCCCACCTGTCTGGGTGGGGCGGAGGGCAGCAGGTAGCTGCATAGGAAGGACAAGGAGGTGACAGCAGGGAGAGCCAGGGAAGGCAGGACAACGGGCTGCCTTCATCTTTTGCCCCCACCAGGGCCAAGGACAGTGGTTCTTAAAGTGTGGTCTCCTGATGAGCACCAGCAGATATCTGCGAATTTGTCCACCCCAGACCTACTGATCAAGAAACCCTAAGGGTGGAGTCAAGCAATCGGTGCTTTACGAGCGGCCTTCCAGGTGATTCTTTTTTTTTTTTTAAGTTAGCTGTTTTATTTATTTATTTTTTTGGCCACGCTGCAAGGCTTGTGGGATCTTACTTCCCCGACTACGGATCAAACCTGGGCCCTTGGCAGTGAGAGCTTGAAGTCCTAACCACTGGACTGCCAGGGAATTCCCCAAGGTGACTCTGAGGCACAGGAAAGTCTAAGAACCACTGATCCAAGTGTTCCCTGCTTGGAGACTCACCAGTGAGCACGAAGCCAAATCCACAGTACATTTATAGGGCAGCTTCTGTCTCCCACAAGTCAAATTACTCTTAGGCAAGTCGTAAGAATTACAACTTTCCCCTTCTCTTTCCATTTAGTCCCAGCAATGGTTGGGACACAACCCTTAACAAGCCACCTTGAGGTCACCCTCTGGCCCCAGCAGAACCAGAGGCACGGGAAGCCTCTTCATCAAAGGTCCTACTTTTTGTCTGTGGGTGTGATGCTGCCATTCACAGCCGTGCTGTCTGCTGCCTGGATGGAGGTGGACCCAGTCTCCTAGGGAAAGGAAGCACAAGTCGTCAGGTCAGCCTGCCCATGTGAGGCCCTGATGAAAATAAAAATGAGGAGGCATGGAACATACGTACCTCTTCACATATTTTCAATTTCTTTGTGATTGCCTGGTAACAGACAGCTGGCTAATAAAGAAGAAGTGAGAAAACCACTTATTAAACTGAACATTTAACCAGTCTTCTTACGATTTCCCTGTTAAGGTTAGGCCCAAAGCGGGAAGTTAACATCAAAAACTTATTTGGTGTCCAATCTTACTGAATTCCAAACCACACATGAAAAGTTAACTTGTGTCACTTCATTCAGCTCTCACGCAGCTCTTCGAGATGCTTTTGCTGATCATTACGTTGAAAATCAGAAGTGTTAGGTCATGTGCCCAGAATTACAGACCTGGTCAGTATAACTGTGTTTGGAATACAGATATGTCCAACTCCAAGGCCACATACCATCAGCAGACCCTATCAGGGCTCAGCCTAACCAATAGCCCTGTAGACACTTGGGGAAACTCCCCCCACACTCCCAGGGCTCATGGAGACTGCCTTCATCCAGCAGCACTGGCTACCTTGCGGGTGGTCGACAGCTCCTGAGGTTTCATTTCCATCCTAGACTCTGAAGGCAACTGCAAATGTCTCAACCACACAGCCACTAAGTTTTAAAAGCTTTTTTGGGTTCATTTTTAATCTTAACAGTGCCTGATTCATAAGTGGTCCTCTATGTAACTTCTAAACTTAACTAGTTGCTCTGGGCAGCAATATAGTTAGAGACTAACTTTTCTTTTCTTAGACTAGGGTGAGGTTCTAAAGGAGCAGGACTCTCCCCTCAGGCCAGCTCCTGACCAAGGATGAAGAACCTCAAAGAACAACTTACCTTCTCGGTTTGGCTGAGCAGGAAGTGATGGAAATGAGGGTCTGCATCTTTAACAGGCTGAAACCAGAAAATGATTTAATAAAACAAGTTATCTTCCAACACAAGTCACCTCCTTCTACCTGATAACCAGCTTCTCCTCTGGCTGAAACACCTCTGGGAGCTGGGCTCATTCTTACAACTGCCTGGAAACTCTTCTCTCATTGCTGGTCTAAGCCTTTCATAAACAATGCCCATTCTACCTGGAGAAAAACTGGTTTCAAGTGGAAAAGAATGAACGTTTCTGCCAGGTTGGTGGATAAATTATTCCCAAACACTGGAATAATATTTAAAAAGCATACTATTTTTTAAATCCAGCCTTCACCAGTCACTTCGGATGACCCAGCAGACCAAACCAAATTCTCAGACTTTTCTGATCTTAGGATTTTGGCCCACTTGTGCCTGGTGCCAGACCCTTGAGTGTCTTGACTCACTGAGGATCAGTATTAACAGAAATGAGGAGACAACTGCAGGACCGTCAAGGGCTTTTCCTAAGTAGGTCCAGCAACAGGGAGACAGTGCATCCACCCCAAGGATAAGGTAGTGTGCAGCTACCAAACATCAAAGCTGTATATACAGTGATAGGGTGTTTATAAAGTATCAAGTGGAAAAAATCTGCAGAACGATCCCACTTTTGTGAAAACCAACACTACTCCTGAAAGTAAAAACTGTAACGTGGGTATTTGATTATATAAATGATGGTTAAGTGGGTGCGCCAAAGGGTTTGGAGTGAGTTACATCAAGCTTAACAGTCAGGATGCCCCAGGGTGGAGACCTGTGCTTTTTAACTCATTCACTTCTGTACTGTTTGGCAATTAAAAAAAAAAAAAAAAAGTCTCATACACAAGAAAAGTGGGGGAAAGGAAACGCACATCACACAGTCAGGCCAGGAAACCAGTTCCGAGGCTGGGCTTCTCCTGGCCCATGGGAGAGGTTATTACCTCGCTCACGGTTGGCTGCCATTTAAACGCGGCCATGGGTCCGGCCATCATCCCCTTCACAGTACTAGACTCGGGGATGGTGAGGTCCTACAGAGGGAAAGGCAGATCGTCAAAATGCTGTGGCACCTCAGGAGCAGGTGTCTTCCTGCCTAACTTGGGGAGCACCTCTTCACTGTTTTGCTCCCTTTAGTCACACTCCACCCCGAACTAGCCCTGCCAGCTTCACAGTCTCCCCAGGCATGGCTCTGATGACTGTCCATTGGGAGAAACAGGGCAAGTTCTCGTCAACACAGAGGGAGGCTTTCTTCTCCTCTGTTCTAGAAGTAACAAACGTGTTCCTGTGCCAAACTTTCATAAGGATGGAGGTAACGGGAAAGCCCAGTTGTGGTCTGTAGTGTGGTCAGCAGGTCACAGAGAAAATTCCTTATGGCAAATAATGAACATTAAGATAACAGTACTGGCTTCAGAAGGAATCCACCACTCAAAAAAAACTAAGAAAGCCACATGGAGCAGTGAGGAGATCTGCCCAACTTTTTACAGCTGCTAAGTGACAAAGACAGAATTAGAACCCGGGATGGTCAGGAGCCAGGAGCCTGCTCTCTCCCCAGACAGAAGGTAGGAACCATTTGGGTGGGGGAGACAAGAGCTCAGTGGGGCATGTTGAGATCTCCACTAGACAGCTGAGGGGAAATGCAAGGAGGGCCACTGAGGCTGGAAGACAGCAAATGGGGAGAGGGACATGAGGTCAAATCTGTGGTGGAGGGGCAAGAGCAGATCAGCTGTAGAGCTTTATCCCTAGACACCTGGCCCGCAGTGGAGACGCTCAAAAAAAAAAAAAAAAAAAAAGAGGCCCAGTGCAGTACTGTCCCAGAGAAGTTTCTGTCATGATGGACACATTATGACTCTGCTGTATCTAGTGCAGTAGCCACGAGTCACATGTCACTAGGGAGCACCTGCTAGTGTGACTAAGAAACTGGATTTTAATTTGGGTTTAATGTAAATTAATTTAAATATAATGGTCACCAGCCTAGTGCCTTGTCTAAGGCCACAACAACAGAAGGGAGTAAGGCGAGAACACAGCTCTCTGCCAGCACTGACCAAAGGCCTCGACTCCTGACTCCTTGCTCTCTGCACAAGTCTGGATTTTAGGAGAGCCACGGACAGTTCTGTCCTGTCCAGATGGTTCGTGCCCAGAGTTGCAGTTCTCAGCTCAGGACTCAGAAATAAGAGCCCCGGAGAGAGGGTGTGTGTGCACCCCTCACAAGGCTCCCATAAAGAGTCTAGACACAAATCCAGCCTTCGCCTTCCTGCACATAATTGACACCCCTGCCATCAAGGTCAGACTTTTCAGTTAATCCTCATGGGACAGAGAATTATGGCCCAGAACAGCAATCATCTGGGGCTCTGCCCAGTTATCAGCTAGGCTACTGTGCTGTTTCAGAGTGGAGCTCGCCAGCCAAATGACAATTACTATAGCAACACACACTCTTTTGTGAGGAGTCCCTACAAGTAAGCCTGGCAGCAGCCCCTGGGGTTGCACTAAAACAACCACACTCTCATTGCACAAGAGGCTACTACTAAAAAATAATAAATGAACAATGTTCATCAAGTGTATAGTGTCGCAGGCACTAAGTACTTGGCTTGTGTTGTTCATTTAATTCTTAAACCTAAGAGGCTTTATTATTTTCAATGACCAGACAAGGAAACTGAGGCAAAGGTAGTTGGCCAAGGTTGCACAGCTGTAACAAGTCACGAAGTCATGATTCAAACTCTAGGTCCTCCTCCTAACCTCTCCTTTATACTTCCCTTTATCCAAAAAGAAGTTTCTCTCCAGGGCGAGCACAAGAGTTGGTGAGATCCATGGCTTAAGATACCAGACAGCATGAATTTGGAGAACAGTATAAAACCTGACAGCCCAGATTTCTGTGGGTCCCTAGGAAATCAATTCAATTGGATCAAACCAGATCATACTCCCTGGAAAGTTCTTCATGCACTGCTCCTGGCAATTTCTAAACTTTTTCCACCTTTGGCTGGAGGTTCCCTGCACTTATGGTCACCTCGGCTGTCCCCATCGCTACAGTTGCTCTCATCTACTCTCTGTCTTAGGTCATCTAACAGCGAGAAAGACCTTCTCTAACGCAGAGATTGCACAGTGGCAGCTGACAGGCTGAATCTAGTCCAGAGAGATGCTCCTTTGGACCTAAAAGTGTTTTAAAAATTTGAGTTAGCTTCTAACATTTAAAACTGGAACATTTCACTTTAAAAAAAATCTGTATTTCCAGCTTCTCTTGAGAAAAACCAGACGATTTGGCAAAAGTTGGCTGTAACCCTGAGGGGGGGCCTTGGCCTCCCCAGATGGCAGCCGCTGCCACCCCTAATGCTCTCAGCCCAACCTTCTGCTTGAGCACTCTCTCCCTTCCCTGCCTGGTCTCACTGGTGTCTGAACTTGCAAGTTTTGATCTGATGTTCAGCGTTTCATCACGGCCTCATCACCCATCTGTCTGTGCCAGCCATCTGGCTTCTAACCCCTTGACCCTGCTCTAACAATCTTCCTCTGTGTTTTGACAAGACTACCCCTTTCACCTCAAATTCTCCTCCCATGGCTTCTAAGACTCATACAAATCTTTTTGGGAAGAAGGTGAGAGGTATATTATTTCTGCTTTACTTTACTTTGCCGCTCTGCCCACTTCTTCCAACCCTGAGCTATGTGCATTCTCTCTGCAAAGCCAACTTCTACCCTTCACTCTTCTCTCTCCATGCTTCCCCCTAAGACAATCCCCATCTGGTCTCATGGATCCAACGTCCTCTCTAGATATTCGCTCCTCCACATCTACATTTCCATCCTATGTTACTGGAAGCCTCCCTGGCAGTCTAGACATCACTCCAAATGCATCACACTCAAAACAGAACTGGTCCTCTTGCCCCGTAAGCCAGCTCCCCTCCTTACTCCTCTGCTCAGAAAAAAGGCATCATCATTTCCCCAGGCACAGACTTGAAATCATCTCCCTTCCCTTTTTTCCATCATCCCCTATATGTAACCAGTTACCAAATCTTATTAACTCTTCCTCTGCAGTGCCTCTCACACAGTTCCTTTCAATATTTGCTATCCCACCGACCACCCACCCCCGCCAAGGAAAGCTCCTTACGAATGCACACCTGAAGTTGCCCTTCTCATTGGCTTTGAGCCTTCTCTGCCCGCCATGATCCCTAACACACAGCTGGGCGCACACTGCCACCTCCACATCCAGCTCAAACACCTTCACGGTCCCCTACTGACTCCACGACAGTATAACACTGCTTAAGTAGACCTCAAGGCTCTCCACAATCAGGTGACAACCTATCTTTACCTGTCAGCTCTCCTTCCTGTACTCTACCAGTACTGAGACTCTGCATGCCAAAATCGAGCCCACATGGACTGTGCCCTTCGTGTATGGAAGGCTTTCCCTTCTTTCCTGCTCAGCCCTTTCCAGTGCCAGCCCTTGCACGCTGGCTCAGGTGGACCCTTCTCCCTCGACTATCTGGTCCACCCGTGTATCCAGGCCGTGCCCCTCCCCTGGTCTGCAGAATTCTTTAGAGCAGCATATAGCAGAGGACTCTACGTCCATTCAGGGAGCTGAAGAAAGTCACTAATCCCAGAAGCTACAGAGATAAAACAAACCTTTTCATCCTTTGGGGGCCGACCCCGCTTCCGGGGACTTTGCTCTTGGGCTCTTTTCAGAGGGGACTTGGAGCCTCTCTCTGAGGAGCCTGAAGACACCCTCTTCTTTCCTTCTCCCATGTTCTTCTTCACCTTCCCTTCAGACAGGCTAAGCTTGCGCTTCTCATCACCTGAGTTTGGCCTACTTCTCTCCTCACTGGAATTACGCCGATTCTTGTCATCAGCAGAACTGTGGGATGATGTCTGAAAGTTTAATAATAATAATGATAACCACCACAACAGCCGCCACCATCACTAACACGATTTACAGGAGCCACACCCTATGATGAGTGCTTTACGTGTGTTATCCACACAACAACCGTATGAATTAGGCTGCTGTCAACTCCACTTATATTTGGGGAAGTGGATTGAAAAAGAAATTCAAGTCACTTGCCCACAGTCCCCAAACTGGATTTACAACCAGGGAGTGGATATAGCCCAGAGGCCGTGCTCCTAACCTCCATGCTATAAAAGGGAGAAGGCCTGTGCTATACTCAAAAGCTGAGATACTTCTCCCGGGTCCAAGAGACTTTCCTAAGAGCAACAATCTATTCCAGAAAGGTCAGCCACATGCACGGAGTTTCAAGTTGATTAGCAAAACGCTGATACCTTAGAATTGAAGTAGCTCTCTCTCCACTGGCATTGCATGAAGAATAGTTTTGGGTTCGGGTGATATTTAATCTGTCAGTTACTATGCAAAAATAACCAGTCTGGAGTCGGCATAAAGTGAGAATCGTGGAGCCTCTCACCTGGTCTTTCCCTTTGGCTCTCCTGAGGAACTCTTCTACGGCATCCACAGCTTGCTGGAATCGTTTTCCCTTGTTAATCTTTATCATTTCCTCCTTATGTGCATGATACGGCTTGAGCTGTTCCACTTTGATCCAGGCACTGGCAGGAAACATAGAGAAAGGATATGATCCACACTGCCTATGCCCAAAAGTATCAAAGACCTCACCCCAGCAGAGTGCAAATACGTGTTTGGTTTAACTGGACTTTGAAACAGGCCTGCCATTGTTTTTCAAAACATGCTATTGACCACCCCAAACTCTTGAGCCTAAAAGTATGTTTTCTTGAAACAAGTCAAACAACCACCACCAAAATCAGCATCCTCCAAATAAAATCACTGCACTGCAGGTTATTTCCACTTTTATTCACCAGCCTTCCACACTGAAACACACACACTCTGCCACGAGCTCAGGGCAGAGGAAACCTATAGATGTGCTCCCATTCTCACTACACAGTACAAATGGCCCCAGGTGGATCCCAGGGAATCAGTGCTCTTGGAAGCGTTATCAAACACAGCAGCATCACTGTCCGTCAAGAGCCTGAGCCAGAATGATGACCTGTCAATCCACTGAGAATGTGGGATGCTACGAGGGCTAAAGAAAGGCAACATCTTCAAAAATCTGCTGCTTCTACAAATGTTTGCAGCCCTGGAGCCTATATTTGCTCATAAATGATTGTACCCAGGGCTACTAAACCACACAAAACTTGTGACACATTGGAACAAGGGCAGTAGTCACAAAAGGAGGCTTTTAAAAACAAGATTCTACTTGAGATTAGAGGAAGGGGAACACACTCTTGCAGGTTTTAATTCCTACCACCAATGCAAAACATGTGAAAATGAAAAAAGCCATCAACTGTGGAATAACTGGCCTACCATACTAACCTGCATAAATCTGCCCCAGCTCGCTTTTGTGGTTTCCCTAAATGACATTCAGTTTCCAGAACACCAGTAATAATGGAGAGAATTTTATAGGCTTGGCAAGGTAAGAGTTGATTTACATATTTTACCATGTAATACTCAGAGGTTTCATAGTATAACCTTCAGAAAAAGTGGGTCAAGTCAAGGATATAGAAACTGGGCTATCACACTAACTTAGGATTCTTTCCTTTAGAGAAAGCTAGAGAATATTCACTAATAACAGTAAAAGTGCTAACCTCTGCACATAAAAATAGAGCTACCAACCCAGCAACAGCTACCTGTGCTTTGAGTGGTTGTGCTAATGGCTGTGATGATGGGTCTGCACAAACACAATCTCTGGAACCATCAGTCTGCAAACTAGGACTAGGTATATTATCTATGGGTAAATAAGACTAGAGTGAATGAAACAGTGAAGAGGCACTCAGACGCTGGTCTTATTGCACAGAGCTCCAATGAGATGAAGTAAGCAGGTACCTTTCTAGTGACCAACTCATCTTGAGGTTTGAAACTGGACACAACAGACCCAATGAGTCTGATCTACAAGGAGGAAAAATGGAATTAAATTTTGACCCCACATTATTTACCAAGTGCATTTGTAGCATTTCTAAGGACAAACCACCAGAGCAATCAGAAGAAAAGCCAGACACACCCTGAAAAGCAAGTCAAACTTTCAGATTAAATGGCAGCTCTAAGGTGACACAAGTATCAGTGATGAAGCTTAAAGACCCACAGTCCTCAGGAGAAGCCTCCTCCCTCTCCAAGCTTCAGGTCGGAAGCTGAGACCTGCCCAAGTTCCTAGCATAAGAAAGACTGGGTGGTTTTCATCAAGCCCCTTGAGATGGGACAAGAGACTAAGAATCCCTAACTCCCTCTTCCTCAACCCCCTCACACGAACCTCTGATTCAAGTGGAAAGGTGAGAACATCTGTGGAGGAAGCACTAATAAACCCATGCCTATCTGTTAGCTGAAGCATTTTAAGTGCATTACTGACTTCTGCCAGGAGAACAGTACAGTCAAAATTCACTCATCCTAAATAAAGACTAGCATTTGAGATACTAAAATTTTCTTCTTATGACCATCTTTGAAAAGTGAAAATAATTTGCTAAAAGAACTAAGTATAAATATGACTTCAACAGGATAAATGCAAGAAATATTAATCTACTTAAGAAATCAACCTCTTGTTGGAGAAACATCCTGTCACGTCAGAAAAACAGTAAATAAAAAGCCAGCCCACTGGAGCCCTAGGAAGATTATCTCTTGAAAGCAAGATGAAATTCACTTTGGCCATCTCAATAATTTTCTCTCCGAAGGCTATATAGCAAAACTCTGTCTCCTTAAAAAGGGCAAGCTTCAATTTCAGCTGGAGCTTCCATAAGCCCCACTCTCCATCCACTGAGGCCCATCAGGCGGGACCTGGCATGCAACTGTTGCTCAATAATCACCTAGTAAATGACAACTTCTAGGCACCTTCAGAGGGGCTGGATTGCCGACCTCTGGGTTAAATGATGATTGCAGAGGCTTTTTGTAGCTGTTGCTGTTGCTTCCGACCTCTGGGTTAAATGATGGTTGCAGAGGCTTTTTGTAGCTGTTGCTGTTGCTTGTATGTTTTTAAAGTGACTATTCTGTTTCTTTGCTTGATATAAGTTGTAACTTGTGATTTCCCTCTTAACGAGCTCCCAATGCCTAGATGGAGCTGTACCTTTTCCAACCAATTTGCTGTGGGCTGGGAAGTCAAAAAAAATCAGGCTTATCACGTTGTGTCTAACGAACTAGCTTTGCTTCTGTATACAAGGAAGTTAATTACACGTTGTTTGTAGAAGTAAATGCCAGAAAACAAGCTAACTGGCAATCAGTGAGATCGTTACAAAGAATGAAATGGAAGGTCCCTTAAGATACTTGGCTAAGTGGAAAACAGCAAGATACAGAACAGTGTGTGTAGTATGCAAGCACTTGTGTAAAGACAGGAAAAAGGAGCATGTAACTTCCTGATGATGCGCAGTGTCTCTGGAGGGACTCGCCGTTAAGAAACTAGTATAATTGGATGTCTATGGGCCAGAAACTGGGTGGCTGAGGGATGATAATGAATGGAATTGTTTCAACGGTTTACAGCTTGATTTGCAGGGAAACCATGAATATCTTTATTCCTAAAAAACAACATATCAACGATAAAGGCCTCTGCTGTAGCACATGGGCTACTCTGATTGCCCAGAGGGTTCTCCCCCATGACTTCCTTGTGTAGGTCTGCTCAGGTGGGTAGCTACTGCCTGGCTGCCTGTGTAACAGCACCTGTAACACAGCCAAGAGCAGCAAACTTACGCTGGTATTCTGATACATCTCCTACAAATGCCTTCCTTTGAGAATATAAAACTTCCACTAAGCCAACTTCCGATTATACACTCAAAATAAATTTTAAAATTTCACATTTTCAAACGCTTCCGTAATTCTGACCTGCTTTCCCCTTAAATTAACACTAAACTATGATATCAGAGTAAAGAAGCCAGTCTATGAACTATCTCAAGCACCCTCGTCTATGTGTCTCAGACTTTACAGCAACAATGACCTGGGCAGGAGAGAGTACACACACGCAAGCATAGCCCACAGGTGAGAACAAGGATGAGGTCAGAGATGTGTGTTCGCCTCTCCATCTGGATTTGGGGAGTACTGTAGTACTTAATAAATAATTTATATGCTTGCCCCATCCCCCCTTAAACCAATGAAAGAGGCTGAGGATTACTGAGGTATTACAGGTCCAAGTCTAAGCTAGTCAGAAATTAAGACACCCAAAAAAATGCAAATCAAAAAACAAAACAACCGGGCTTCCCTGGTGGCGCAGTGATTGAGAGTCCACCTGCCGATGCAGGGAACACGGGTTCGTGCCCCGGTCCGGGAAGATCCCACATGCTGCGGAGTGGCTGGGCCCGTGAGCCATGGCCGCTGAGCCTGCGCATCGGAGCCTGTGCTCCGCAACGGGAGAGGCCACAACAGTGAGAGGCCCGCGTACCGCAAAACAAAAAAAACAAAAAAAACAACAACAACAAAAAACAAAAACAACCAAAGAAGCCACAAAACAAATAACTAACAATTTCAGTTAATTTCAAGCAACTGATTATCATACAGACATCAACAAAGACTTGCAGGGACTTCCCTGGTGGCGCAGTGGTTAAGAATCCACCTGCCAATGCAGGGGACATGGGTTTGATCCCTGGTCCGAGAAGATCCCACATGCTGCAGAGCAACTAAGCCCGTGCGCCACAACTACTGAGCCTGCATGCTGCAACTACTGAAGCCTGTGCGCCTAGAGCCCGTGCTCTGCAACAAGAGAAGCCACAGCAATAAGCCCGCTTGCCACAACTAGAGAAAGCCCACGTGTAGCAATGAAGACCCAACGCAGCCAAAATAAATTAGAACAAAAAAAGTTAAAAAAAAAAAAACCAAAAAACAAAGACTAGCAGAGAAAATAGATTTAGAAGATTTTTGTTTCCAAAACTTGAAAACATTCCCCAATGCTGGATAAGACTCTCAAGCTGCACTGCCAACACCAACATGGCCAGCCACTTCTTTTCATGCATGACACCTGTTCCTGGGGTCCACTGCCTCAGCCACGAAGGGAGGCACCTGTAGGACAGGAGCTGCTGTTGGCGCTGGGAGGGGAGAATCTACTCAGAGCTCTCTAGGATAACTACTGTCCAGCTCTCACAGAGGGACACTGCTGGCTCACTCCAAATACTGGAGCAGTGGCTCTCACTATCTGCTTGGCTCAATTCTCCAACCATTGCATGTGTTGGATGCAGGGAAAGTGGGTCAATCAGGTACCAGGTGAAAAGAAAAGGGGATGCTCAGATGGTTCCAATCTGCTATGCTTCTACTTATGAGCCACAAACTTTTCTAGAAGTTACTTCATTATTATTTTAAAAAATTTTTGGGCCACACCTCAAGGCTTGTGGGATTTTAGGTCCCCGACCAGGGACTGAACCCGGGCCCTCGGCAGTGAGAGCGAGGAGTCCTAACCACTGGACCGCCAGGGCATTCCCTCTAGAAGTTACTTTAGCACTCACTCAGACACCTCACAACCAGGCTGTCCCACCTTATATCTAGCTTGATGTAAAAAGTACCTCAGGCTGGGACCTTGGACATCTTATCACTTAAAACCTTGTTTCCTGACTCTTAGTTTCTACATCTGTTGAAAAATAAGAACCAGAAAAACTACGTTTCCTGAAAGAGCTATTGTGAGGATCAGATGCAAAGACTGCTACAGAAACTCTTGTTTGGGATTTACCCATTGTTTGCCCATGGTATTCTTTGAACTGGTTTGTTTCTAGTGGTTTTTTGAGTACCTGCAAACTAAATGAACTCCCTCCATTCTGCCATTCACGGCTACTGATGAAACTTTTAAACCCTGAGCTCAGTTTCTACTCTGATGAGCAGCCACCTGTTCGAAGTGGGCCATCATGTGCCTGAGACTTAATCTTTTGTTGTGGTCATATGGTGGAGTTGGCAAAATTACACTGAAGTTATTTTCCCCTCTGAATTTTTGCAAAATAGAAAAGGACTGTGGGCAATTCCCCTGTAGCCACCTAGGCTCAGCTGAATCCAGCCATCTTATATTAAGTCCTTCCCCTCACAGGGGAGGCTGGTTGGGAAGGTCTGTTCTTTGATTTCTTTTTGTGAGGGGGAGCGAAGTCAGGAACGAACTATGTCGCCATCCTGGTGACATCACCCCCAGCCCTCTCTTCCTGGCTCCCTCTTCCAGTGGGAACTCAACATAATTTGCTAGATGTTTTGGAAGAGGAAGAGAGAAAAATCAGGTTTCTAAAAGACTGAAATCACCGTTTACCTTAAGGAGCTGCCCTTTTTACTCTTTAATAAAAGTCCCTGCTTAACATAAAAAAATCACATCTCTATATATTTTCATTAAGTAGCATGTCAGTTTTGAAACTGAACATCCCTGACTGAATCCTATGTTCCTCAGGAATACAAGAACAGCCTCACTGCGTCAGAACACGTCCACCGAGGTCAGGGCCCAGTGACCAACGGAGCCCCTAGAACATGCCAGCACACGACCCTCTCCCTGGCATCAAACATTAAAGGTGAGATAGAGTCCAGCCTCTGCTGTAGCCACTTACAGCTTTGCCCGTAAAAAGTCATTCTCATCCCTAAAAAGTCCACTTGCATTTCCTGTCTAAACCATGTCTCACATAGTTCTCCTTATATATGTCCTAAACACACTCACACAACATTTATTCTACTCACGGTGCCCCTTGTCAAAACACCTGAGGATTTATGAACAAGTCAGTGTTTATCTCTTTAAGGCTGCTCATTATTTCACCAGTTCTGATGGTGTTCTTTTCTCGGTCTTTGCTTTTTCACAATAAAGAGTCCACTCTTTCACCTGATTCAGTCTCCTTTCCCGATGTTGACTAGTTCCATCAGATCCCATTAGGATGATAGACTAGACAGCACATAGTACTCCTGGTGAGGCACGATACAGTTTTTACATAAAGGTGGAAAGATGTAAAAATAAAAAAGAGTAACAAGAACAAAACAAAACCAACCAAACAAAAAAAGGTCGAACAATGTACTGTTTTGTGTTCAAAGCCTTTAGGGTCAAAAGAAGAGACCTGGCTGACATCCTTAGGAATCTCCAACTCTCAGATGCCTTTCTTTTCAAACACAGATCCTCCCCACTCTGCCCTACCATGGGCAGGGTCTGTCTCTCTCTCTCACACATTTGCCTTACTTAAAGCCACCTGCTTCTTATCAGCTTTTTTCTTTTTTCTTTTTTTGGTGGTACGTGGGCCTCTCACTGTTGTGGCCTCTCCTGTCGCGGAGCACAGGCTCAGGGGCCATGGCTCACGGGCCCAGCCGCTCCACAGCACGTGGGAGCTTCCCGGACCGGGGCACGAACCCGTGTCCCCTGCATCGGCAGGCGGATTCTCAACCATTGCGACATCAGGGAAGCCCAGCTTTTTTCTTTTGTAACAGATCTATATCCCCACCTGATGTTTGTTGAACACTTGCTCTTGCCAACCAATATTATGCGTAAGTGATGCTACTTCTTCATAACTACAAGGTAGGGGGTGTTATCCCCACATGTGGACGAGGACACAGAGTCTTAGAAAAGTGAAGCAGCCCAAATCACAGAGCAGGAAAAAGTGGTACCTGAATATACATTAGGCTGGTAACAAGCCAGAGCTCTTTCCCCAAAGTAATTCACTGCTACCAAACAATCTGGAGATTTTGCATTCAGTTAATACAAAGATTCTAAATAAAATCTGCCTAACACTGATCACTAAGAACCCTTCTCCCTTTATTTTATTTTATTTTATTTTTTTTTTGCGATACGCGGGCTTCTCACTGTTGTGGCCTCTCCCGTTGGGGAGCGCAGGCTCCGGATGCGCTGGCTCAGCGGCCCTGGCTCACAAGCCCAGCCGCTCCCTGGCATGTGGGATCTTCCCGGGCCAGGGCACGAACCCGTGTCCCCTGCATCGGCAGGCGGGTTCTCAACCACTGCGCCACCAGGGAAGCCCCCCTTCTCCCTTTAGATACGCACTGTAGATCCTTAACCTTTGTTTCCTTTCATGAAGGCAACTGCTTAGCCACAAAAAGTTAACATGTTAGTTCCCTGGTAGCTTAATTTTTAAATGGTTTTTTATGAACACTATCAAGGAGGTTTAGAAGACTAAAGATGTTATATCTAGCCACCACTGTGTATCCACTTGCTTATGAATCTCCTCAAAGAACTTTAGTTACAAATCACATCATCACCACCACCAACACGTTATTTTTGTGTCCAGGAAACTCATCCTTTTCACTGGCTTCAAAGGTTTGCCTGGTTGAGTGCTTGAGTGCTGAGATTCTCTCAGCTCCAATTTCCTGTGTCCTATTTGTAGTATTTCGTATACATAGGGACAACAGTTTATTCTTCTAGCCTTCTAGCATTTAAAAAATTATCATAAAAACACAATAGCTTTCAGGTCTCCTGTAAGCTGATTAACTCCCCACTTTCTATGAGGTCCCATTTGTGTTTCAGACTTGTGTACATCTTCATTTAGCTAACCAAGCTGGGCCAACCACGTTGCCCCTGTTCTCCCTAAGCACAAGTTCTTTACCTCATGCAGGAAGGCTCTCTCTGTCCACACATCCAACTTAACTCCCAGTGGTTTACAGTAGCCCCACTGCCTGGAATGCCTTTACTATTCTTGACTGTCCAAATTCTAGCCATCCTCCAGAGTTTGACCTAAATCCCATCTCTCCAGCAACCTTCTTTGACCTAGCTGTTCTCCGCAGATCTCTCCTTGTTCTAGAACCCTTTAACAATAATTCTACGCATCACTCATTCTGCACTTAATCCCATCTAAAATGTTTACATCTTGTCACCTGAGTTTATGTTTTGTCCTGAGTCCCTGGAAGACGGGGACCACAGCATTTGCTTTCCTGGAAGTTCCCTTTGGTGTCCAGCAATGTGGAGTGTGGCTGTACAATCATACTTGTTTGCATCCAGACAATCTTTGCTGTGAAATTCAAGGCATTACCAGAACATTCCCTCTTCCAGATTATCTCTTGCTCTCACAGCTCTGGGCCAGTGACTCCCTTGAAATTTTGCCACCAAAAGGCTGCTGAGTTGGTTTGTGACAAGAACTGGGGCTGGGTATGTCTGTATATGTTTTTGGTGAAGGTAGAATGCCATGCAAACTCTAAACCAGGATGAGCACTCTGATGCATAAGCTTGCCAGTGAAAAATACTGTTGTAAGAGATTTTCCCATGGAATATTATATATCGCTTTCTAGAAATGCATATTTTAAATGTTGGTATTAGATATATCAGGAAACTCACAGACATTTTCCAAACCCAAAGTTACATTTTCCTGTTAAGAATCATAAATAGAAACATAACTACTTAAATCAAACCATCTAGCTAGACCCAGGCAATCAACTTGATGGAGTGATGAGAGAGCTAAACAAGTCGCTGGAAACTCAAATATACATTCTTCGCTTCACTGTGACTTCTTATATGGCCTACTGAATAATCTCAAATTAATAGTCCTGATTTCAACTCTAAAACAGATCTGGGTAAAAAGCTTTACTGTTACAAAATACCCCGAACAGCCAAAGCAATCTTGAGACAGAAAAACTGAGTTGGAAGAATCAGGCTCCCTGACTTAAACTGTACCACAAAGCTACAATAATCAAGACAGTATGGTACTGGCACAAAAACAGAAACATAGATCAATAGTACAGGATAGAATGCTCAGAGATAAACCCACGCACATATGGTCACCTAATTTATGACAGTGGAGTTGAGAACATACAACGGAGAAAAGACAGCCTCTTCAATAAGTGGTGCTGGGAAAACTGGACAGCTACATGTAAAAGAATGAAATTAGAACACTACCTAACACCATACACAAAAATAAACTCCAAGTGGATTAAAGACCTAAATGTAAGACCAGACACTATAAACCTCTTAGGGGAAAACATAGGAAAAACACTCTTTGACATAAACCACAGCAAGATCTTTTTTGACCCACCTCCTAGAACAGAAATAAAAACAAAAATAAACAAATGGGACTTAATTAAACTTAAAAACTTTTGCACAGCAGAGGAAATCATAAACAAGACAAAAAGACAAGCCTCAGAATGGGAGAAAATATTTGCAAATGAAAAACAGACAAAGGATTAATCTCCAAAATATATAAACAGCTCATGGAGCTCAATAACAAAAGAACAACAATCCAGTTAAAAAATGGGCAGAAGACCTCAATAGACATTTCACCAAGGAAGACATACAGATGGCCAAGAGGCACATGGAAAGATGTTCAACATCACTAATTATAAAGAAATGCAAATCAAAACTACAAAGAGGTATCACCTCACGCTTGTCAGAATGGCCGTTATCAAAAAATCTAGAAACAATAAATGCTGGAAAGGGTGTGATGAAAAGGGCACCCTCCTGCACTGTTGGTGGGAATGTAAACTGATACAGCCACTATGCAGAACAGTATGGAGGTTCCTTAAAAAACTAAAAATAGAACTACCATATGACCCAGCAATCCCACTACTGGGCATATACCCTGAAAAAACCATAATTCAAAAAGAGACATGTACCACAATGTTCACTGCAGCACCATTTACAATAGCCAGGACATGGAACCAACTTAAATGTCCATCGACAGATGAATGGATAAAGAAGATGTGTCACATATATACAATGGAATATTACTCAGCCATAAAAAGAAACGAAATTGAGTTATTTGTAGTGAGGTGGATGGACCTAGATAGAGTCTGTCATACAGAGTGAAGTAAGTCAGAAAAAGAAAAACAAATATGGTATGCTAACGCATATATATGGACCCCCCCCCAAAAAAAAAATAGTTGCAGGGCAGGAATAAAGAGGTAGACATAGAGAATGGACTTGAGGACATGGGGTGGAAGGGGAAGCTGGGGCAAAGTGAGAGAAGCATCAACATATATACACTATCGAATGTAAAACAGTTGGCTGGTGGGAAGCAGCAGCATAGCACAGGGAGATGGGCTCAGTGCTTTCCAATGACCTAGAGGGCTATGACAGGGAGGATGAGAGGGAGGCTCAAGAGGGAGGGGATATTGGGACACATGTATGCATATGGCTGATTCACTTTGGTGTACAACAGAAACTAACACAGTATTGCGAAGCAATTATACTCCAATAAAGATTTTAAAAAAAAGCTTTACTCTTAGAACGCTAGATCAAATCACCTAGTTTTACAAGAACAAGACTAAACAATTACATTAAGATAAATGAAATTTTAGCTTTCACTGCATACCTCATGCCTGAGCCACGACGATAAACAGCCATTAAAAGAGAACCAAACATGGCCCTGATAAAAAGAACTGCCTGTGGGGTTGGGTAAAGAGACGTGAGAACTGATCTCAATGAGGTTATCACATTTGGAAGGTGGCACCCCACTTCCCACCTGACTGACATTGTTACTGGTCCCAGGACAGCTGCCCAAAACTATTTCTGGGAGATAAGAATAGCACCTTTTACTTAGGTATGAAGCCAGAATGATATGCCATTCTTATAGACTACAATGAGACTGAACTAGGATCTGTAAAATATTCACAAAGCAGCTTCAACCCAGGGCAACTCCCAAACATAGGGAAAGTAAAACTGTTGGTGAGCACTACTCACTGATCTTCTGTTCCAAAAAACTTTACAAAGAAGCATTTCTTCCCACGCGGTTTCTTTAAGTCCTTGGGTGGGTTAACAATCTAGGGAATGAAAGGGAAAAAAAGGCTTTTTTCCACAGGTGTAAGTTGGTAAGAAAAAAAATGAAATAAAACAAAAGAAATACATCTTAAAAAACAAAACCAAACACAGGGCCTAGTTTATGTCCAAATCTGTCACTTTTCTACTGAGATATGTGGAAATGTGCAAATATTCTAGGAGTTCCCTACATCTACTATGATCTACAGTGTTCAGCAGATACAATATACCTTTCACTAAAATGGCCCTGTTTTAAAAGCAGTTAAAACTAAGGCCAACGTCATTACCCCCTGCAATGTGAGCCTGTCACCTGAAGAAATGTAGGGAATACTCTTAAAAATACTTCTGTGCAGGAAAAGTTGACACAGGTAACAGCGACAATGAAGAACTGAGGCACTGAAAATGCCATATTGCAAAGAGACAGTCTAAAGACATTTCCTGGGCTCCTGGCAAGAATATAAAAACAGAACATTTGGAAAGCTATGAAGGATCGCCTCATGCAAAATATGGAATGCCAACTTCTGCAAAGATGCACTGGAGTAGCACATATGGTAAAATGGAAAAAAGATTTAAACTTAGTTGGGACAAAAATACTTTGACTTTTCACTAACCTACATTTAGATTTTTCTTCCTGGAAAATTTATTTGCTTCTCCTTTTGTTAGATTTAAGTGCAAAGCTAAATTCAAGTTAGAATGGATTTTCAGGGTTAAAAGACTTTATCACAAACCACCTCTGATTCAAAAAATAATAACTTACTACAGATTAAAGGACCTGGTTTACATTATACCTCCGCTTCTAAATAAACTGATACTAAAGAGAAAAAAATTCCGAGTGTTATTTAAATAAGCCCAGTTTAACTCAATGCTAGAAATTGAGGGGGAATACATATTACATTTTCCCCTTCCTCAAACCCAATTTCAGACGTCTTAGTAGCAAGACACTCACCTTTCCCGGCCAAGGAGGATACCGGCCGAGTTTCCCCCTAGAGAAAACACAAGAGAGTCAGCATTTACCCTGGAAAAGCCAGTCCATCTTCAACTCACTCAACATGCAATTTATTTTCCTAAATCTCCACTTCCACCCTCAAGTGCCAGAACAAAAGCTGGCAATCCGGAGTTCTGTGACTTCCACAGCTGGACCCAAGAGGCCCAAGTCCCTCAGAAATGCAATGCAAAATTGTAGACTTCTGTGCATAGGTATGGGCATTCTGCTGGTGAGAAGGAACACAGAAAAACAAAACCACCAAGAGTCGTTTGTCTAGAGCCTCTCCGTGACGTGACGGGGGTGGGAGGCAGTTCGCTCTGTAAACACAGACTTCCCTTTACAAAGTCTGGTTTAATTCACCAGCCCGGCTTTGACAAATGCTTATGGAAGCCCTTCCTCTGGGTCGAGAAACGAGCTACGCAGCTCGAGGGACGCGGCGACAGTCAGTCTCGGT
Organism: Kogia breviceps; assembly: GCF_026419965.1. NCBI lineage: Eukaryota > Metazoa > Chordata > Mammalia > Artiodactyla > Physeteridae > Kogia > Kogia breviceps. The sequence goes on from NC_081323.1 coordinate 56,791,817, forward strand.
TCGGGCGGTTGTCTGGGACTCAGAAGCAGACCACGAGAAGCACCCAAGAAGGTACTGGTCACTGCCAACCCTTCGGTTGTACAGGAAAAGTCCCCCTTCCATTTCTTCACAGGGCAGCGCCAGCAGTCCGGTTTCGACACCCCCGGCTGAGCCGCCCGCACAGGTCAGTTCCATCGCAACGCAGGTTTCGACGGGCTTGCCCGGACGAGATGGCCCCGCGGGCTCTCCGGCTCTCCTCCTTTCCCGCGAGCCCCAGCCAGACCCCGAGGCGAGGACCGGGCGTCCCCCGGAGCCGCGCGGCGCCGGGCATTCCCCGCCGCCGGCGTCCAGGTCCGGAGCGCAGCCCTCCCCGGGCAGCCTTGGGGCTCAGAGCCGGGCCCGCTGCGGCCACCCTCGAGCTCAGTCCCCCGGGGCCAGGCTGCCCCTTCCGCCCGGCTTCGTTCCTAGCGCCGGCACCTGTCTCGCCCTCTCTCCACGATCTGGAGCGCATACAAAAGCAGCCTCGAGGCGGGCCGTGCACCTCACGCCTAGGGAAGCAGCTGCCCGCGAACCTCGCTTGGCCCTGGCAGCCCGGACTCACCACACCAAATCGCCGAGCCGCAGACTCACAGCCGCCATCTTACCACCCAACCACCGCCGACGCACGGGCCGTCGGGAACATCAGGTCGCCCCGGAGCCGCCCATTGGAGTGAGCCCGGTCACATGACGGGGGCCGGCCGTAACCGGCCACGCCGCTGCTTTGACGTCACCGCGCCCGTCGGGGCTTATTGGTCGGTTGAGGAGCACGTGACCCGGGAGCAGCGGTCTCCGCGCGCCGGATCCCGGAGACTCCCGGCTCTTTCCCCCTCCCTCCGGCTTGTGACAACGAAGCGCCGCGGTCAGAGGCGACGGCGACGGTGCGGACGTCCAAACGAGCTAGGGAGCCGGCCCTGCGGCCGCCCCATCCCCGGGCCCCGGCCTCCAGCCCCCTCCCCCTCGGCGCTTCCGTTACGGCCGTTAGTCCCTCACGGGCCCCCGGGCCGGCCGTCTTGCTGCGCCGGCAGCTGCCCTGACGGACTTCAGCGCGGCCTGGAAGACAGCCTCCGCCCGCGTCCGGGGCCACGCACCTGGCGGGCTCTGCGTGGTCGCCCGCGGGCGGCGGACAGGTCCTTCGGAGCGCGCTTTCTAAAGGCCGGCGTCGGGGGAGCCGCTCCGAGCCTGCGTCCGCGCCGCAAGTTCTGCAGGGGCGAAGTGCTTCCCGCCCCGAGATTCCGAGTTGCCTGGCCGGCGTGGAGCCGGCGTCTCTCCGCTTCCTCTTGGGTCGGCGCGGCGGCACGGCCGGCGAAGCAACCCCCGGGCGCGCGGGGACCCGGCCATGGGCCGAGGCGCAGGCCGGCCGCCCGCCGGGAGGCATGGCTTGGGGGCCGGCCGCTAGCAGCGCCGCAGCCCGGGCTCCTGGGCCGGCATGAGGACGGCCGCGGGGGGACGAGTGCGGCCCGTGGGGCCGTAGCCTGCGTTGCGCCGATGACAAAGGTACGTGTGTTTGTCGGGACCGGGCTCTCGCGTAAGCCTTGTTGTAGTTTGACACTTTTAGGGAAGTTGGGAGCAGGCTGTTGTGACAGCAGGAAGGCAGATGCTAGGCGTAGTTTCAGTACGTTAAAACTAAGCCATTGAATGGGGAACTGTGAACAGCAGTTCAACACAGCGTCTGCCTAAACGTCAACATCCCAGGTAGAAAATTAAAAAACGTAAAGGTCCCAATACCAGTTCCAGAACCCAAACAGTTAAGTCAGGTGTTGACTTAACTTAGAACCGGACTCTTCTTGAGTCACCGCCTGCTTGAAAAGGTGGCAGGTCCACACGCCGTTTCCTATGGGCGTTTTGTTATACGGAGACTGATTGTAAGAGGGTTTTTAGCGAACTGGCTTGTCCGCAGTCTGGTTTCTCTTTGGAGTTCAGTTTCCTTGAAGTACCGTCAGCTGTTTTCAGTAACTGTCATTTACTGTTAACTATTTTGTGTTTTTTTAAAGACGAGTTGATCATTTAAAGCATATTTAAGTTAACAGGATATACCTTAATAAAATTCAACACACTCTCAGTTTAAAAGTTCTTAAATTTTGAGGAATTGAAGGATACTTGAATGACTTCATAAAATACATGAATCTTAAATCAGCGTCACACTGGACCTAGAGACATTTCCGTTAGAGTCAGGAAAATGGTAAAGAATATATTGTCTGATATCCTGGCATTTCTAGCCAATGCAATAAGACATGAAACAAAAATAAAACGTAATTTTTCAGAAAGGAGAAGACAAAATTCTCATTTTTGTGGATGATGGGACAGCATGTTTTTAAAAACAAAGTTAAGGGAAAACCATTAAAATAAATAAGAGTTCATTGAGCAGACTAATTACAAAATCAGCATACAAAATTCAGTTTTTCTGTGTTTCACCAGTAATCATTTTGAATATATGATTAAGAGGATTTGTAACAACAACAAAAAGTACTATTCCTGGGAATAATCTGAGATGGAAAAAGGAGGCTAGTATTTCTTGGATGACATCAGTTGAAGTTTTTTAAGAGGGATGCTTTTGTTTGTAGAATACTGTACTTTTATTTGGAATTAATGGGGACTTCCCTGGTGGCACAGGGAAGTCCCTGCACATAAAGCACACACACACAGGCGGTTTAGAATCCGCCTGCCAATGCAGGGCACATGGGTTTGAGCCCTGGTCCAGGAAGATGCCACATGCTGCGGAGTAACTTAAGCCCATGTGCCTCAACTAATGAGCCTGCACTCTGGAGCCGTGAGCCACAACTGCTGAAGCCTGTACACCGCAACTACTGAAGCCTGCACGCCTAGTCCCGTGCTCTGCAACAAAGAGAAGCCACTGTAATGAGAAGCCCGCGCACCACAGTGAAGAGTAGCCCCCACTTGCCGCATCTAGAGGAAGCCCGCACACAGCAACTAAGACCCAACACAGTCAACAATAAATACATAAATAAATGTATAGAATTAATGATCAACTCATTAAAATTGAGTATTTAAATACTTAGCTTTTTTTTTTTTTTTTTTTTGTGGTACGCGGGCCTCTCACTGTTGTGGCCTCTCCCGTTGCAGAGCACAGGCTCCGGATGCACAGGCTCAGCGGCCATGGCTAACGGGCCCAGCTGCTCCGCGGTATGTGGGATCTTCCCGGACCGGGGCACGAACCCGTGTCCCCTGCATCAGCAGGCGGAATCTCAACCACTGCGCCACCAGGGAAGCCCTAAATACTTAGCTTTTTAAAAGCTTTTTAAGCTTTGTCGACAAATCTTTTATTTATAAATCTAAGAATGTTTACATAAAAATAAATGTTTGATTTTTGACAAAGTTTCAATTAAGGCAACAGTTTATTAGATTAAATTCCTGTAAACAATGAGCTCTTTTTTTACGAAATTAAATTCCCTTAAATGTTTTACACTGCATTTAAAGCTTTATATGCTTGTTCTCTCAAATACTTCAAAATTCTAAGACAGTGAACTTGTAAACCTAGAAGTTAAATCTTTCCAAGGACTTAACTCTTTTAAGTCTAATAAACGTGTAAATGTAAGTCAGGTCTTTTAAAAGCACGCTTTCAAATTTAATTATATTACCTTAAGCATTTCAAATTAAAATTGTAAGTCTAACATCATTCATTAAAATGTCTGATTCTCTTAAATGTTTGAAATGGCTTAGTAACAGGCAACAGCAGTTATCACGATGACTGTAAAACTTAAACAAATAAGTGTTAATATGCTGTAGGTTTGATTTACTTTATTTTCTAGTCTTATTTCTGTAATTTCGCAGGCCTGCAAAGTCACTTACACAACCAAGAGATGAATTTTTACCATCTGGGTTGATTGAAGTTACACTATATAAAATTTGGGATGAGATAAGGCTACATTTTAAAATTACCGCCGAGTCAAGGGCAGGGACCTAGTTCCCACTTCTAAGATGACCTTTCTGAATCCCATCAGTTAACATGCAGATTCTCTTCTTACAGTGAGAGTTTGCCTGCATTTATGAGTGGGGGACCTTTATGCCTTCACCTTCACCTTCACTTTGCCTGCTTTTATGAGTGGGGGACCTTTATGAAATCCCTTTCAGCTGCGATTTATTTCCACAATCCAGAGAATCACGACTGTTGTGGGGGCCTTGAAAGTTTCTTTTAGGGGAATTTGTTTTGACATCTGATGGTCTTTTGCATCACCAACCTGTTTTGCTGCCAGTTGCTTTGTTTTCTATTTAGAATTATTTTAACTCTTCATTTTTAGATATTTTACTCCCTTACTTGGTCTTATAGATCACAATTTTATGGTCATGATAGAAGAAGTGAGTGTTACATGTATACAGATATATGTGATGTGTATGGATACGTAAGATATAAATCTTCTTGAACTAATTCACATTTATGATTCATTTACATTTAAAATGCAATGAGCTTTTTGGGGGAACTTATCAAGATGATTTTTAAATTGATCTGAAATAATTAATAGGCAAGAATAACCAAGTATTACTTTTAAAAGAATAATAAAAATGAATCTTTAAGTTGTTGAAATATACCACAGAATTTTTCAAATCAGTGCTCTACTGGTTCAGGAATCTTGATAGTAGATGGCTATAATAGAATGCATTTCAGAAATAGACCTTAAGATATTAAAAACATATATGATATATGCCAAATCAGCAGGGAAAAGAGGGATTATTTGGTGATTGATGCTGGGGAGAAACCAGGTTAGGGCCTCACCTCTCACCTTATAGTAAATTCAGCTTGGATTAAAGAGTTCATTGTGAAAAATACATCTATAAAACAAGAATGTGTAATTTCTTCTACAAGAATTGGTTGGAGGAGGACATTCTAGGCATAAAAGAAATGGAAGAAGCCATAAGGGAAAAGAGCCTAGTTTTAACTGCATAAAAAGCTAAAATTTCTTTCAACATACCTCACTCTATGCAAAGTTAAACAGTAAATAGCAAAGCAGGAGAAAGTATGAGGGATATAACAGGCCTTACATATTTATTATTTATATATCTATAACAAGTCAAAAGCCCTTACAAATCAAAAAAGCCGCGATTTTTTCAACTATTCCCTTAATGCTGGACACTCAGGTTGCTTCTATCATTTTTCATATACAAACAAGGCTACAATGAATATTCTTATTTATTGGTGTGGTAGAATGTGGGTTTTAAAAAGTAGGACACAAAATTACACATGAAGCACACACACACAATATGTAGTGTGATTTACATGTTTATATTCTGTAAATCCTTGGAATTCTGGAGTTCACAATATATTTTGAACATTTCCAAGCAACTTTGAAGGTCTTTGGCCTGTGGTAATTTGTCACTTCGCTGAGGCCCAAGTTTGGGTGGTGAGAGGCTGGTGTTCAGAAGTGAGCCCTAGCCACACTACTTCTGAGACAGTGGTCTTACTTATCCTGGGGTAGGCAGTACTTCTCTGAACTGATGAAAACTGTCATTGTGAAGAATGGCCCTACATGAAAGTAAACTGCTGGTGATGAAAATAAAGAGGTTTTAAGACAGGTTATTCTCAGCCAGAAGTTAAAAAAAAATGTATTGGATAAATTAAATGAAAACCAATTTTCTCTTGGATTCTTGGTAATTCTGAGGACTTTAAGTTTCTATCAGCATGGGTTCTCTAGTGTCGAGAATCTAGTGAATATGCATAGAAAAAAAAGACTGGAAGGAAGTATGCTAAACAGTGATTATCTCTGAATGATAGGATTTCGGGTGCTTTTCATATCTATATGAAATTTTTAATAATTAAAATAAATAGTATTTAAGAAGAAAAAAGCAGCAAATGATAATAAAGATAAATTTAACAGTGATTCTTCTTGACAGTGAAATTTTTTTTTTTAAGCTTAAATCTGTATAACTGAGCAAGAAAAATCACCATTTTTATCATCTCGTTTTGACCTGGCTCTTCTTTTCAATGTTAACAGAAGCCATGCAGTGACACCTGTTAAGACTTGTTGGTAGCCATGTCGGAGCCCCACAGGGTCCAGTTCACCTCTCTCCCAGGTTCTTTGAATCCTGCATTTTTGAAGAAATCCCGGAAAGAGGAGGTTGGGGGAGCAGAACAGCATCAGGACTCTGAGCCGGCTGCAGCAGCTGTTCGGATCACGCTTACCCTCTTTGAGCCAGATCACAAGCGCTGCCCAGAGTTCTTCTACCCAGAGCTGGTGAAGAACTTACGAGGGAAGGTGAAAGGACCTCAGCCTGCAGACAAGGTATACCCCAGTGACCCCAGCTCACTCTGCAGATCTAATGCTCTGGGCAGCGTGTGTGGATGGGGCTTCCGGAGGGTGGAAGCAGCACTAGAGAGGCTTTGGGCTCCCCCACAAAGCAAGCGCAAGGTCTGCTGGTTTTTCCTCAGGCAGGAAGGGATAGAATTCTTTCTAGAACCGTTCTCCTGATTTATGCTACAGAAAATGTATGGCACATCCAAGGCTAATTTGAATTATGACTAACTAATATGAATAAATACCAAATTTTTTCATACCAAGTCTATAAATGTTACATGTAAGTGTGACCAGTCCCTGGCTTTTCCAGTGCTGGAATTTCATGCTGGACATTTCTCTTTTCCAAGGGAATCTCACTGTGCCTAATATGAGGGCAAGCAAAAGACACAGCCTGCTCATCTCTTTTGAAAAGTAATATTCTGGATAGTTTCTTTACCTGGATGGATAGAAACCTATTTTTATGGGTTTTGTTTTTGTTGGGATTTCTTATCCCCCCACTCCCCACTGGAATTGGGCAGCCTTTAGGGCTTTTGAGAATCAGTTTGATTTGTAAATAATTAATTAGTTTATTTATTTATTTATTTCTGGCTGAGCTGGGGCTTTGTTGCTGCGCACAGGCTTTCTCTAGTAGTTGCAGCGAGCGGGGGCTACTCTTCGTTGTGATGCGTGGGCTTCTCATTGCGGTGGCTTTTCTTGTTGTGGAGCACGGGCTCTAGGCGTGCGGACTTCAGTAGCTGAGGCTCTCGGGCTGTAGAATTCAGGCTCAGTAGTTGTGGCGCACAGGCTTAGTTGCTCAACAGCATGTGGGATCTTCCCAGACCAGGGCTTGAGCCCGTGTTCCCTGCATTGGCAGACGGATTCCCAACCATTGTGCCACCAGGGAAGTCCCAGTTTGATTTCTTAAATGTTTTTTAAACAATGTATTTTCCTGGCAGACTTGTTTTACTTTTTTAGTATGGAATGTTTCAAACATGTACGGTGTAGAGAGAATAGTATAATAAGCCCCCATGTACCCGTTACCCAGCTTCAGTCATTACTGATACTTTGGCAATTCGTTAACATTGTAAAAATTTTTTATAAACTTTTTAATTGAATTATGTACATAAGAAACGTGCACATATGATAAATATACAGTTTGATGGATTTTCGCAAACACCCATGTAATCTGCACCTGGATTACAAAATATAACATTTTCAGAACACTAGAAACCCTCCTTCTGCCCTCCCAAAATACTGCCTCAGCCCTCAAGGGTAGCAACTGTTCTCATATCTAACAGCTGAGATCAGTTTTGCATGTTTTGTATTTCATATAAATGGAATCATACTGTTTGAGTAGGAGCTAGGTCAAGAGCATTGATTTATAAGCACCTACTGTATACCTGTGTGCTAGGCTGGCCTCTGAGGGAAAGGTGAGTAGGGTCCTGCATTTGCAGCATTTGGATCTCTAGAGTGGCTCACAGTGAAATGGGGACTAGGCTAGTACCCGGCTCACAGTGTGTCTGTGGGGTGGGGGGTTAGTGTGTGTGGATGAGATCATGCAGGTGCATGATTTCTAGCAGATTGCCTCAGAGCCAGTGATCCAGCAGTCTAATCCATGGTTGTGCTGTTTTGGGTGAGTGCCTTTGGTTAGAAGGATTATCCACTTTTCTTTACTCAGATAAAAATGTGTTTCCTTGGTAAAGATCTGATTGGCTGAATGGAAGCCAGTTCAGTCTGTGCCAAGGGTCAGCCTGTTGTATGAGGACCAGTGGTCAGGATGAGAAAAAGTAATTTCAAATCCATTCATGAACTCTTTTCCAAAGTAGGAACAGGATTTTCTTCCTTGAGAGGAATAAAAAGTAGCAGGGATTGGTTAAGGTATTTATTTACGGGCTCAAACCAAATTAGTAGGTCAACTGAAATTAGAACTCCAGTGCTCTGATTTCACCTTTTTGGGGGTTCAGATGCCCTCCTCAATTGCAGAAAAATGCATGGGGCTTACACAGAGAACTTTGGATCCAATTTCAGGGGATTCACTCCTGGCCTTCAGATTCAGAACTTCTGAATTACTGTGTCTATTCTGCAGTGTTCAAAGCACAATGTAGTCTGACATATTCATGTATTAACTCACTTAGCATGTATATCTTAGAATGTGAAGGCACTGTGCTGGACACTGAGGACTGTGTAAATGTGGGAAGTTGCTGTCCCAGCCTCACAGGAACTTTGCGCTCTTGTAGATGTTTTAGGAGAATTACACCAGCACAGGTAGCAGAAGTCACAGTGTGGTAATGGTTTAAGTCTGGTACAAATACAGGCCCCGGAGGGCTTAGACAGAGAGGGGCTTACATTCCAGATGCTGTGTTGAGACAGAGCTGGACCTTCATGCATTCAGGAAATAGTGGATGACTGCTGTTTGTAGGGCATTAAGGAGTATGCATTAAATCCAGCACTGTTCCAGGTGGGTGGGTTTTCTTAAAATTATTTGAACGACATAGGTTACATGTGATCATTGTAGAAAAATTAGAAGATACAGACAAGCTGTTGTATTAAAGACCACCCATTTATGGTATGTACATGTTCTGTAACGTCCCATTGTACGTGTGTGTCCAAAATCATTTAACTGATCATTTATGGGTAAGTGGAGTTTCAGTAGGCAGAGATGGGAGGGTGAGATGGGAGAATTTTGTTTTCAAACAAGCATCTGATCTTTATTGTTTTTGGACTCCAAAGTCTTAAGTGTATTTGGTACAGGAGTTTTTTATTAAAATTAAGATTCCTTACCATGGAAGCTTAAGGTCCAACTCTGAAAAATTTTCTCAAGAAAAATATAAGAGTGAGTTTATGGAATACAAATAAACTTTGGAAAACCGCATGAAAGTATCTGGAGGGAGTATTGAGATTGGGAGGGAAGGGAGATTATTGATCCTTCAAGATAGGCTTCCAAGGAAAGGTAATGCCATGAACTTGGGTTTGACTGTTTGTAGCTCTGAAAGAAGTGCAAGTTCATACCACTCTTCTAACCAATAAGGCTGAATAGCTGTCAAGAGCTTGTCCTATGCTCAGTGGGTTCGTAACCTTTTTGAGCCATTGACTGCTTTGGAAGTCTGGTGAAGCCTATGGACCCCTTCTTAGAATAATGTTTTTAAATGCATAAAATAATTTTTAGGATTACAAAGGAAATCAGTTATATTGGAACACAGTTCTACATGGGTTGAGCATCCCCTGACTAAAGTCCCTTTGCCATATTTGTAGCCCTACAGGACCTAGTGCTGCTTGTGATGGGCAATTGTAGGCATTTAGTCAAGTTCTCTTGAATCTTGTGAATGGAAATTTTACTTTCTTAAACAGCTAAGGTAAACACTGATGGGCAGGTAACAAGTATTCTACTTTGTCTTTTCTGAAAAACAGTTGTTTTTATTATGCAGTTTATAGGTGTTGAGTCAGTGCAGGCACTAGGAATAACATTGTGGGAATTTTTTTGTGACTCATATTTTTGTGGAATGGTCTCTTATAGAAGAAAGATCTCTCGGATCCTTTCAATGATGAAGAAAAGGAAAAGCATAAAGTGGAGGCCCTTGCCCGGAAATTTGAAGAAAAATATGTAAGATTTCTCTATTGGACAACAAAACTACCTTGTTGGGTGGGAGAGGTTTTCAGACATTTCCATATTCCTTTAATGGTATCATCTAATCAACACTGATGTGGAAACAAGTGTAGACCTTGGAGAGAACAAAATGAAGTTATTAAACAAATGCATTAAGATAAGAAAACACATACGGCAGGAACTCATGTGTGGAGCTAAACGGATGAATAAATAAGAAGGGGCTTTTACCCTTAGAATTTATCCTGAGAATAAATGTTTTGGTGCAAAGCATATGAAGCCATTTAGTTCTTTCTTCTTTCTTAGGCCACTCTATGCATTTACAAATCTGTCCTATTTTGAAAGGTCTTCAGGGAATGAGGTTTTGGTGTGTGTGTGTATGAGACTGTTCCAGTGCTTTATAACCTTTAGTCATTAGCTGAAGGAGTTCAAGGCAACAATTAATTCTGTGTATTAAAAAAAACCCTGTGACCCTAGACCTAGAAATTTGTTAAAAGGGTAGATCTCGTGTTACGTGTTCTTACCACAAGTACAAAAAGGCATGTGATCAATTTTAAATTTTAGGGTGGAAAGAAACGTAGAAAAGACCGAATACAGGACTTGATTGATATGGGTTATGGTTATGATGAATCTGATTCCTTCATCGATAACTCTGAGGCGGTAAGTACTTAATGAAACCTCTGAGACTACCAGAAACACTGCACCCTAGCATCTACCGACAGCGCCCGGAGGCTGGGGGTGGAGTCAGAGTGGATGTGACCTTAGCACGAGGAAAGAGCTGCACTGAAGGGAGAGGAAGTGACACCTTGATCTGGGCCTTGGTTCCCTTTATGAAAATGGTGATCAGAGATGTCCAAAACACCTTCTAACTCGGACATTGGTGATTGACCAGAAACATGTCTTAGCATGCTGTCTGAAATGTGACAGAGAAACATAGTCACATCTGCTTTGTCAAGACGCGCTCTGCATCTTTGGACTGTAGTACAGAACTTGGAGCTGACCGTTTGTTTTCCCCCCTTCAGTATGATGAGCTTGTTCCTGCTTCTTTGACTACAAAGTATGGAGGATTTTACATTAACTCGGGAACGCTGCAGTTTAGACAAGCATCAGAATCTGAGGATGACTTCATTAAAGAAAAGAAGAAAAAATCTCCAAAGGTTAGAACGTTGCTTGCTTTTGGATTTCAGAAGTGCTTTTTTACATGATCTTATGAGATCAGTAGGTGACTTGCCAGAATACGTGCTGGTTTAGGATGACTCAGGACATTGGCGGAAAGGCACCAGCTATGCCGAGGTTGGCGGTTCCCTTCTCACATGTGTGCTGTGGCGAGGTGCCGTGAACCTGGAGGTCTTGGTCATTGTATCCATGCCTGTGTCCTTGCAGGCTCGGCAGGGATTCATTCCTCGAGGTGGTCCCAGGGCAGGGACGAGGGCAGTGAAGGGTGTGGAGCGAGGGGAGTTTGCACCAGCTTGCTGTGTCTCTTCTGTGGACATGTAGAGGACTTCAGTTCCCAGGGCTGTCATCCCAACGAAAACAAGTCAGCCCTATGATAAGTTTATTTTGAAAGCTATCTACCACTGCCTGTGTGTTTAAAATGCAAGGTAGGCCCACACATAGCTCATTTTAAACCAGAAACTGTTCAGGCTGCAGAATGGCCTCTGTTGCCTCAGGCCTGGGTTTCCCAGAAGCCGCTGTCAGTGGGAATGCTGTCCCGACCTGTGGGTCTGTGGTCCAAGGACTGAGCGGAAAGCTTTTGTTCGTGAAGGAAGTAAGACAGCTCTCAGGATGTACCCTGGGCAGAGCAAGGCCGGTGCTGTGTAGTGCACTTGCTCCTAGAGTTAGGGAGCTGTGTAACTGTGCCTTGTCTTTAATTCTCAGAAGCGGAAGTTGAAGGAAGGTGGTGAGAAGATAAAGAAGAAGAAAAAAGATGACACTTATGACAAGGAGAAGAAATCGAAAAAGTCCAAGTTTTCCAAAGCCGGGTGAGAGGCAGCAGCTTCTTTGCTAGGATGACGTCTGAACTGTTAGGGCAGGATACCTGGGAGCTGACTTGCCCTCCTCCTCACAGCTTCAGAAGAGGCAGCAGGGCCCGGCCTTCCGTTCCCCCTCATGCCTCCCACGGTGCCATGTGGGCATAGTCTGTACTCCTCACATCTCTGTGTGTCAGACATCAGAGTTCTCTCTGTCCCACTGTCAGTGTTGGCAGCTATTTCTGTCACTGTATGATTGCTGATGTTTCCTGTTCTCTTGGGCACCCCTCCTCTGCCCCAGTTCTCCTGTCTGTGCTCCCCCTTTGTCTTCTCCAGTCCTGCTTCCTTTGCCTCACTTGGTCTCACCCCAGTCGCCCTTCAAGTTGCTGCTGCTCTCTGCTGCTCCTGCTTTCTCCCTTTAAATATCTTTCTTACCCCCCCCCCCAACTTTTTGCAACCTTTTATTTCAGCCTGGCAGTGGTTTTTAAAAACCCATCGGATATGTAGCATTTTGTGATACTGTTTTGCTAACCTATATTAAATCTCAAGCTTTGGTCCCAGCAAGAAGGAGCTCCATATGCCAAGAGTAGGGAGGAGGTGTAACAGGGTGGACTTGTGACTGAGGTTCCTTGAGACAATTGTGCTGGGAGCAGGGCTGAAGCCCCTCTGTGAATTTCCCTTTTGAGGTGTACTGCAGCCTTAGTAACTGACTTCCCCCTTGCTTGCAGCTTCACAGCCCTCAATGCCAGTAAGGAGAAGAAGAAAAAGAAGTATTCTGGGGCTTTGAGTGTTAAAGAGATGCTGAAGAAATTTCAGAAGGAGAAAGAGGCTCAGAGAAAGAGGGACGAAGAGCATAAGCCCGTAGCAGTCTCGTCAGTGGAAGCTCAGGGCCTGCGGGAATTGGAGGGCGCCTCTGACCCTTTGCTCTCGCTCTTCGGCTCCACTTCTGACAACGACTTGCTGCAGGCAGCCACCGCCATGGACTCGCTGACTGATTTGGACTTGGAGCAGCTGCTCAGTGAGTCTCCAGAAGGAAGCCCCTTCCGCGATATGGATGATGAAAGCGATTCCCTTGGGGTGGGACTGGACCAGGAATTCAGGCAGCCCTCTTCCCTTCCCGAAGGCCTGCCTGCACCCCTGGAGAAGCGCATTAAGGAGCTGGCTCAGGTATGGTGACATGGAATGGCCGGGCTCTCCTGGAAGCAGTTTGGGCAGTTGATGCTGGTCCCAAACCACTCAAAGCTCATGGCCTAGAGCAATGCTTAGTCAGTGGGCAGTTCCAGTGTCAGCTCTTCCAAGCTTGCTTCTCATCCCAAGTGAGGGAACAGTGGAAGCTCTGCCTGTCAGGCATCATTTCTCAGCCTTTCGTGGTTCCTTCACTCTTGGAGAATTTATTGTCTTCTGGAGAGATTTTCTCTTTTCCTACTTTCTGCCTGTCAGAGTATCTTTCCTTTTGTATGATAGACTGACACTAATGTTGGCAGCAGTCAGCTGAGGTAGAGATCCATCTTTTTAGTAATCTTCTGAAGGTTTTAAAAATTCACAGAAGTTTGCAGTCATATGTTAGACGTGGGGCAATGCTTAGTTGCCACTGGGTTTAATTGCTCCCTGGACTTGCACGTCACCAGTGTTAGGTAGTGATTACAGGAATTCTAAATTGTGCTAAATAAGAAGGAGCTGAACCATAAATGCTGTCCATGCCCCATGTTAAAAACAATAACAGTCTTCAGAAAATAGCAGACAAGGCTCCTGTTTTCCCCCTGGTGATTGGGAATTGATCCCTAGAGCACAAAGGACTGACAATTCAGTGATACATGAATACTGACTATAAACCAAGCACGGGTCGTTAGTTGTGATGACTTTTAGTTAAAATACCATTTTACCGTGGACATCATGACTTGTGACACAACTCTGGTGGCACTTACGCTCTATAGCTTAAGTTTTAAACCAGTGATTCAGAATCTTTGTTACGTATAATATCCCTTGTGTTTTAGGGCAGGGTGAAATGTTAACCACTGCTACAAATGATTTTCTCACTTCCAAAAAACACTTGAACACAACATGTGAAATAATTCAAATGTCTTATTCAGAGCTCTAGTTCATCCTTGTAGAACATGCACAGTATTCTGTTTGAACATAACCATTTAAATGAATTATGCCATGTCAGGATTCAGAGTATATCTTAACAGGATGTTAAGGTGGAAATAGTTGAATATGAACTTGGCATGTTTGAGCATACTGTCCTGTGCTCTCTCTCAGAATTTATGTTAAAAAACATTACTCCTTATTCTTGTCAATCCTCTGGTTTGTAATCAAATTATTTTGTAGCTTCTGAAAGCCTTGTTGAGTGAGCTGAGTAAGATCTATGTGGCAGAAGCCAGTCATTTTTTAGAGAAAAGTAAAAATGGCTCTTGGATGTGTCCCTATTCCTACCAAAGACTGTGTTCTAGTCTGATAACTTAGATTCTTGGGAAAGATGGACAAATCTAGTGGAAACAGTGGTTTAATGTGAAATGGCATTGGGTTGTGATTTGAGAAAACCTCGCTTTCTGGAGTCTGTTGTGGGGACAGTGAGCAATCTGTCTTTCCTCGGTGACTGCCAAGTCTCGGTTGTCTCTTGGGCACGGTGGAGACAGGGTTCAGGATCCCATAGGTAAGGTAGGCTCGGGTCCTGGTGAGGAGGTGGTGACCAGGAGGCATACTGGCTTGAAAATATGTTCAAATGTAAAATTGATACTTCAGTCATCACCTGCCCCTTCTCCTATAACAGCATTAAGAAATTTGGGAAATGGAGTGGGAAGTGGGTATTACCCACCATCCCGCCAATCTGAAAACTATTTTCAATTTACATATTCTTTTCTAGCCTCTGTATATATGTGTTTATGCAGTTGTAATTATAGTTGTGAATAACTTCCTGGTTTTTTCACTTAATAAATATTATTTATAAAAACCTCATTACTTTTAATGGTTGCATGAAAAAGAAGGCTTAATTTAGAAAGTTACTTAATGCCACCCTAAAGGATCCCCAGCTGCTCTGTTCCCACCAGGGCCCTGCGCTTGGGGCACTTGGAGCCTCCTGCATGTGTGCACGAGTGCTCTAGACCTAGACCCTGTTGAGAGTCTTCTGGCAAAGAGATTCCTCCCAGGGAAAAAACGCCTGTGTACACAAAAATTGCATATAATTTCAAAAGCCACGCATGGATATTTGGATCCTTAATAAGAGGCCCTGTCCTAGATCTTAAACTGGACATTGCATTTTTAAAATTTAAATTAAACTTGATATATAACTATAACATTAGCAGTGTTTGTTTCTCACTTTATTTTTCACTCCCCTTCTTTTTCTTTTTTACCCTCTTTTATTTTTGTAATAGTTTGTTTTGATTTTAAATCTTGGCCCTAGAGGATACATGTATCAGTTTCTACCACTGTCTAAAAATCTACCCGGCTGCCCGCAAACTTGGTGGTTTCAAACAGTGACTCATTTCTCCTGACTGTGGGTTGGCCGGCGGTTTGTCTTCTCATCCTGCCTGGACTCGCTCTCGGGGCTGTGTTCATCGGGCAAGATGGTGGCTGGCGCTGGGACAGCCAGGATGGCAGGACCTCTCTCTCCTCCCTTCTTTCATCCTGGGCTTTTTCAGGTCATGACAGTCTCAGGGCAGCATTTCAGGAGGGAGCTGTAAGGTGGAAGCTATAAGGCCCTCATGATCTAGTCTTAGAAGTGGTATGCACCACATCTCTTCTGCCACAGTGTATTGGTAAAGCAAGTCACCAACTAGAGGCCACCTCTCCATGGGGGAATGCATGTACTAGGAGGTGAGGAATCTGTGGTCCTGTTTGCAGTCCACCACTGTACTTAAGCAGATTCTATTCTTACGTGTATCAGTCTCCCTGGGAAAAGTTTTTGCTGTTGGAAGCAAAAATTAGATTTGACTTCTAACTAGATGTGATACTTAAAACTTTTAAAAAAACATTTGAAAATTTATGTATTTAATTAAAGAGGTACTCCAAGAGAGCGACCTTGGATACTCCAGAACTGTTACTGTTTTCTTCTCATGTTAGCTCATTTTCCACTTCTTACTTCCTTGTACTGTACATTTTTATGGGCCCCAGGGAACCCAGTGGTTTGATTTGATGGCCTTACCCCTGTCTTCTCTTAATATGTATTGGTTGTGTCTTTTGTCTTGATTGTTGAAAAGTTCAGGTATGTTGCAGCTTCAGTTTACTGTTGTGATGTGGTTTGGCAGCTACTCAGCCTGCTCCATACAGATGACCCAGCTCTGTTTTGGTCCTCTTCAATCCAGCATGAAATGGAAATGATACTGATACTAAAAATAGAAAAGACACAGAGACCCCATGTCACCCACCATTCTACCTGCTCATTGCTTACCCTCCTATACAGTTAGAACCCTTGCATTGCAAAACCAGGGAGACATGGATCCAAGGAGAATAAGGTAGAAAAAAATAACAACCTGTTTGGTCTTTTTAAAAAAGAAAATCATGCCAGATTTCATTCTATTCAGCAAAAACAGGTACAGTATATAAGGTTGTGATCTCAGTGCTAAAAGGCTACAAGTGGCTCTTCTTATAATGAATAAAAGAGTTCATTAAAAGGCTATTGGGGGCTTCCCTGGTGGCGCAGTGTTTGGGAGTCTGCCTGCCGTTGCAGGGGACATGGGTTCGTGCCCCGGTCCGGGAGGATCCCGCATGCCACGGAGCGTCTGGGCCCATGAGCCATGGCCGCTGGGCCTGCGCGTCCGGAGCCTGCGCTTCGCAACGGGAGAGGCCGCAGCAGTGAGAGGCCCGTGTAACGCAAAAAAAAAAAAAAAAAAAAAAAGGCTATTGGAACTATTGTAAATCAGCATGATCTGGCTGTTTGGTTTAACTTCATTTCCTAGTTAATCTAGGATTCATTGATTCATACAACTCCTTGGGCAAGGGTGTCTGTCTTTAGGGTTGAGGGATGTCACTTCTTTCTGGCAGACTATCAGATATATATCCAATTGCTCTTTTAATTAGATTTATTTAAAATTTTATCTCTGAGGATTTTTTTTTTTTTTTTGGCGGTACGCAGGCCTCTCACTGTTGTGGCCTCTCCCGTTGCAGAGCACCGGCTCCTGACGCGCAGGCGCAGCGGCCATGGCTCACGGACCCAGCGGCTCCAGGCATGTGGGATCCTCCCGGACCAGGGCACAAACCCGTGTCCCCTACATCGGCAGGCGGACCCTCAACCACTGCGCCACCAGGGAAGCCCAAGGATTTTGTTTTATACTTGACTAATTATCTTCAGTATAAAACCAAATCCTCAGAGATACTGGTTTACAGGATTCAAAAGACATCAGAAAAAAAAAAATTTCAACAGGCATCAGGGAAAAAAAAATTTATAGCCAGAAAGCTTCTGAAATGGCTGATATCTAAAGATAAAATTTGATTGGCGGGAATGCCCTGGAGGTCCAGTGGTTAGGACTCTTCGCTTTCACTGCCAAGGGCCCGAGTTCAATCCCTGGTCAGGGAACCAGGATCCCACGAGCCAAACAGTGTGGCCAAAAAAAAAAAAAAAACTGATTGGAAACCTGAGCTGTTGATGGGTCTGACAAACAGGCGTTTGAAATACGTGTTAATTAGGCTGAGTTAACGTGAAAATGCTTCTGCATCTTATGACTAGCAGTGTATAAGCTAAAGCAACAGAATGACTCAGTTTTGTTTTCTCTCAAACTGAAGTCATAATCCCAGTACATTAAAGGTGCCACAGTGGATTCCGAATCCTCTGACAGTATGAGAAATGGCAAGTGAATGGGTTATAGCGACGCCCTTTCTTTCTTCCCTTTCCACCTGCTATCTCAGGCCTCTGCGCTCTCCTCTAGCTGTGCTTGAGTTTTGCATATCCTCTGCAAGTTTTGTTTGGTACTAAGCTTTTCTTCCTCAGTTTTCATTCTTTCAGTGATAATCTGTTCATTTGTTTGTTTATTCATCCACTCAGCTGACATTTACCAAGTAGCTATTATGTGATAGGCAGCTGTGGGAAATATATTGATGAGTAAGATTCAGTTCTCCTTCTCCACGAGCTTGTTATACACAGATGGACTGGTAGCCATGTAAACAATGGGCTGTGGGACAGAGCAGGATGAAATAAGCTCTGTCATGTTTGGATGGCCAACTAGATGGTCAGGTGAACAGCCAGACTTGAGGAAGTGAAAGAGGAGCTCTTGAGGGTACATACGAATCGGACTGGAGGCAGCAGGCTTGGCCAGCCTCATGGGAGAGAAGGCCTTATAGTAACCCGGGGCACAGGGCTGAGGATGGGCAAGTTGTTGGATAATGAAGACTCCTGGTATGTGGTGGGAGGGGCTGGAGTGGATGGCTGGGGCCAGATCCTAAAGGACCCTAAATACCAGGTGGAGGAGTTTGGGTTTGATTCTAGGCTTGGGAAGGGCTGCCAAAGGGTTCTAAAGAAGAGTGGAAGGATTTAAGAAGGGTGGAGTGCTGTTATTAGAAGTAGGGACACGGGAGGAGGAAGAGCAGAAACTAGTAGGTTAGGTTTTGGGGAAGTCAAGTTTGTATACTAGAGGGTCATTCATTCATAGAAGTAATTGAGGATTCTGGTCCAGAGCTTAGAAAAAAGTGTATAGAGTAGGTTTAGATTTGAGAGAGCTGTGTGTGTTTATGTTATTTTGAAGCTGATGGGGAGACATTATCAGGTGAAGAGGGTTCTAGATAGAACCTGGGAGCCCATCTGCAGCTAAGGAGCTAGTGGAGGAGACAGGATGCAGTCAAGAGGTCAGGAGAGGACCCAGAGGATGCAGTGAGAGGAAGGCCAGTGGGGCCAGAGGAAGGTGGGTATTTCAGAGAGTTGATCAGGATTGATCATTTCATTTAAGACAATGACCTTATTGTCTTTGTTTGCCATCATTGTTATATATCAAGCCTAAAATTTTATTTTGCTTAAAGACTTTGGACCAGCAACTCTTGGGTTTAGATCAGTGGTTCTCTATCCTCTGCATGCTAGTCACCAGAGTTACTTTTAAAAAAGTACTGATGCTTAGGCCTCTTTTAAGGAATACGTTATTCCCCAGAGATTCTAATGTGATGGGTCTAGGGTGGGGAAAGTGCCAGGTACTACTTCCAGTGTGCAGCCAAATAGAGAACCACTGGTTCAGGCTTTTGTAGTTTGCTTTCCTCACTTGTGCATTCGGTGCCCTGGTTGCCCACTGTGGTTGCTTCAGGAGTCTCCAGGCTTGCCATCTAGGGTGTTATTAACTGTGTACTCATGGGAAGCAAAACACTGTGTAGCAACCTGCTCTATCTTGTGTTAATAGGTAGTTAGGTATGTTAGTCATTCCAGTGGTCTGAGTAATAGAGTTCATGATATACCCTAATTAAATTACGAATTATCAAAGAATTATAGTCCTTAAATGCTAAAACAGCATATTATTATTGTTGCTATTATTACTATTATTATTATTTTGTTTGCTAAAGACCTTCAAATACTGCAGGTTTGTTAAAGTTCTTGATTGTTTTGTACTATAGATGTATGGAGATTCCAGCTCACAGTTTAGATGATAGAGTGCTGGGCACAGGAGTTAGCTTGCTGGCTGAATCAGATGCTTCATGATTCCCTTGACTCTGATTTTCTTTTATGTGACTGTTGTTTCAAGTCCTGGGAAGAAGGGACAGTCCGTAGATGCTTCAGCAGCATGTGAAAAGAGCTGGATGTACCACTTCTGGAGCATACAGAGATCATAGGTGAACTTAATCTGGGATTAGGGCTGAGTAGGGAAGGGCATGGTGAGGATTTTATCATCAGGTGTTCTGTAGGCCTGTGGGTGAGTGTGAGGGCCTTGTGGGGAAAGTGCACTAACAGATGTTACTGTCTACTGTGAACCAGGCTGCCAGAGCTGCTGAGGGAGAGAGCAGACAGAAGTTCTTCACCCAGGATATTAATGGCATCCTCTTAGAGTGAGTATCTTGTTTCTTTGTATCTGCTGTTACCATGCCTGGGTTCAGCAGGCTGGGGGAAATTGGGAATACGATTCAACTATGTATGGGATAGGAAAGCACTGATGAGATTTTTAAAAATAGGTTTTTATTTATTGTTATTCTTTTTAAAAAGGTCAGGGGGGAATTCCTTGGCAATCCAGTGATTAGGGCTCTGAGCTTCTACTGCAGAGGGCAGGGGTTCGATCCCTGGTTGGGGAACTAAAATCCCACATGCCGCTAGGCAAGACCAAAAAATACATACATACGTACATACATACATACATAAATACAAAAATAAAGGTCAGGGGCGGGGGACATCAAATGTTTGTCTCTAGGAAATGATAGACCATACTAATCTTAGGCAGCAGACATTATTAGAACACTGTATGTAATAGTCATGGCGTGCTGGAAGAGGATTTTGTGCTAAGCGTGAGATGAGAGGAGAGAGAAGGCGTTGCTTGCCCATCTCTGGGAAAAGTAAGAGACAGCTTGGTGCAGACAAGGCCCTGCCCTCCTGGGGCACTCCTCAGCATGCCTGGTCATTCTCCTCTTATTCTCACTTTTGCTCCCAAGGCCAGTGCTCATCATCCCGTAGCCCGTCTGACAAACACCCGAACCTCTGAGACATCACACTATATGAATTGGATTAAAAAGCAAAAAAAAAAAAAAACTCCACGTGTATAAATCCAAGCCAGATTCTTTGTACCTGGCCCTCTAGCTTTGCCACCTTCTCTCCTGGTCGCATCATGTAGCAGAGGAAGCTTATTGCTCAACAGCTGAGGATTTTGCACATATAAGAACAGTTGTCAAGACTAGGGAATATTCTAGCAAAGGACCTTGCCTGGTCAGGATGGATACTGGCCACTTGGGTCAGGGAGCACCTGAGAGTCAGCACAGATGAGGGGTTTGTCTCCTGGAGCGTGCCAGGTACAGAGAACTCAAGGGATTGAAGACAGACTGTGTTCTGCTCATCTAGATGGGGACGCTGGAGGGATGAGGATTTCCCTGACCACCTAGTCAGGGACAGAACTTGGAAATGGAAAAAGAAAATCTGCTGGAAAGTATTTCCTATCGACCCCAAGTAACTCAGTTACCTTCCAGTTTGAAAGCATTTATGTTTTCTTTGTTTATGAAACTCAGAAATTCAGACCTTGTTCTTTTGGGCTCTGTTTTCTTGACATCTTTGACTTGGTCTAGTCTTTGACCTGAGAGCCTTGACCCACTCTACCTAGCCAAGTTTATTGGGTCTGGTGACTGCTGGAGGTCTGTTGTGCTGGCTGCTCAGTTACACTGTGACAGGCTAGATAAGGCTTGGCCTGCTCTTGGCTCCTGCAGACGAAAGGAGCTGTGGTGAGTAACTCTGCTATGTTCTTCAGCATAGAGGCGCAGACCCGGGAGCTGAGCAGCCAGACCCGTTCCGGGGTATATGCCTACCTTGCTTCCTTCCTGCCCTGCAGCAAAGACACCTTGGTCAAGCGCGCACGAAAACTTCACCTCTGTGAACAGGTGGGTGATTTTGCAGTGGAGCCCCTTGGCTTCGGGGCGCAGTGGAGTGGGTGATGGAGTCTTCACAGATGCCACATCTGCTGCTGCGCTGCCTCCGTGCTATTATTCCTATAGTGTGTGCTCAGTGTAAGAAGTGATGCATAAACCACACTTAAGATATGTCCTGCTCTCCGCAGGGGGGGCGTCTGAAGGAACCTCTCCAGAAGCTTAAGGAAGCCATTGGCAGGGCAATGCCAGAACAGATGGCCAAGTACCAGGATGAATGCCAGGCACACACGCAAGCCAAGGTTGCTAAGTAAGTGTGTCCCATCACTCCCTTCAGCATTCTGACCTTTTCTTAGAAGTCCTGGGGAGTGGGGGGAGATGGTGAGCAGAAGGAAGCAGTTCTTCAGTGACCTTAGAGTCCCACCTAATTCTTTCTACCTCCTAGGATGCTGGAAGAGGAGAAGGACAAGGAGCAGAGAGAACGGGTTTGTTCTGATGAGGAAGAAGATGAAGAAAAGGGGGGCAGGAGGATAATGGGACCCCGGAAGAAATTCCAGTGGAATGATGAAATCAGGTGTGCCCAAACTGGGACCTTGCCTCAGTGGAGGGTTTGTGGGGCCGGTGTCTGAGCATGTTCCCGTATTTCTAATGAAGGTTAGAATCATTTACTTTAATCAGGGCTGCTGAAAGCACATGATTGAAACCTTGAAGAAGCATTTGGGGTAGTTTAAAGGTTCTGACTTCTGCCCACTCTTCAGGGAGCTACTCTGTCAGGTGGTGAAGATCAAACTGGAGAGCTATGACCTGGAGAGGAACAAGGCCCAATCCTGGGAGGACTACGTGAAGGCATTTCTGGATGCTGAGGTCAAACCTCTCTGGCCCAAAGGCTGGATGCAGGCCAGGTGAGGGCCCGCGAGCGGCCAGTGTGGTCAGTGTGACCATAGGGTGGAGCGTTCTTGCGGTAAAGAGATGTCTTAGTGATTCTTTTGTGCCAGGCCCCAGAGCCCCACCCTCAGAGAGTCACCGGCTAGTGGACTTGACTCTGATTTCACCTGAGTGACTGGGGGCTTCTCCGTCTCCCTTAGAAGAGAGAAGTTATCTTTGGGGTTTTGTCTTTGTGATTCTTTATCCCACTTCAGTTCAAAGTTGGCTGTGTGTTCATCCTACTTCAATCTGCCCTTTCCTGAGATAATGGCTCCTACTAGAAGAAGTTGAGAGACAGATTCGTGTTGGGAACATTTTAATGTTCTGAACAGAATTCTTATTTGCAGCTGGCAGGGGTGACTACTTAGAGTTAAGTGCCAGACTTTCCTCATAGGCTACTTTGTGTTATATAGCTTCCCACAAATGGACTATGTCTGCAATACACAGAGAAAGTTACCTGCAACTAGTGTTCTTTAGAAAAAAAAAAAAAAGTGGTTTTTTTTTGGTGGTAAAATACACTTAATGTAAGTTTAGCATCTTTTTCTTTTTTCTTTTTTTTTTTTTTTTTTTTTGCTGTACGCGGGCCTCGCACTGTTGTGGCCTCTCCTGTTGCGGAGCACAGGTTCCGGACGTGCAGGCTCAGTGGCCGTGGCTCACGGGCCCAGCCGCTCTGCAGCATGTGGGTTCTTCCCAGACCGGGGCACGAACCCATGTCCCCTGCATCTGCAGGCGGACTCTCAACCACTGCGCCACCAGGGAAGCCCAAGTTTGGCATCTTTAAGTACACAGTTCAGTGCTATTAAATACACTCACATTGGTATGCAACCATCACCACCATCATCTCCATCACTTTTTTCATCTTGTAAAACTGAAACTCTGTACCCATTAAACACTAACTCCACATTTCCCTCTCCCCACAGACGCCGGCAGCCACCATTCTTCTGTTTCTATGATTTTGACTACTTTAAGTACCTCATATAAGTGGAATTATACAAAGTGTTTGTCTTTGTGTCTGGCTTACTCCACTTAGCATAATGTCCTCAGAGTTCATCCATGTTACAGCATGTGTCAGAATGTTCTTCCTTTTTAAAGCTGAATAATGTCCTACTGTATGTATATGCTTTGCTTATCCATTCATTTGTTGATAGTACTTGTGTTGCTTCCACATTTAAGCTATTATGAATAATGCTGCTATGAACATGGGCATACAAATATCTCTTTGAGACCCTGCTTTCAGTTCTTTTACATATATACCCAGAACTGGAGTTACTGGATCATATGGTGATGTTGTGTTTAATTTTTTGAGGCCTCACCATAATGTTTTTCATAGCAGCTGTTATCTTTTTACATTCCCACCACCAGTGCACAGGGTTCCAATTTCTCCACATCCTCACCAATACTTTTTTCTGTTTTTTTGGTAGTAGCCATCCTAATGGGTATGAGGTAGTGTCTTGTAGTTTCGATTTGCGCTTTGCTAATGATTAGTGATGTTGAGCATCTTTTCATGTACTTACTGGACATTTGTATATCTTCTTTGGAGAAATGGCTATTCAAGTCCTTTGCCCATTTTCTAATTGGTTTGCTTGTTTTTTTGTGGTTGAGTTTTAGGAGTTCACTATATATTCTGGATATTGATCCCTTATCAGATACATAATTACCAAATATTTCTCTGTTTTGTGGGTTGCATTTTTACTCTATGGATAGTGTCTTTCAACCTAGATAAAATGGACAAGTTCCTAGAAACACAAAACTTACCAAGGCTAAATCACAAAGAAATAGCAAATCTGAATAGACCTATAACTATGTTTATTGTTTATTCTCTATTTTGCTTATTTCTGCTTTAATCTTTATTATATCCTTCATTCTGCTAGCTTTAGGTTTAGTTCTTCTTTTTCCACTTCCTTACGTTGTAAGTTAGGTTGTTGATTTGAGACCTTTCTTGTTTCTTTTTAAAATTAATTAATTAATTAATTTTTGGCTGCATTGGGTCTTCGTTGCTGCGCACGGGCTTTTTCTCTAATTGTGGCGAGCAGGGGCTACTCTTCATTGCAGCGTGTGGGCTTCTCATTGTGGTGGCTTCTCTTGTTGCGGAGCACAGGCTCTAGGTGTGCAGGCTTCAGTAGTTGTGGCTTGTGGGCTTTTGTAACCTTTCATGATTTAAAGTCTACTTTGTCTGATATTAAAATAGCCACCTCTGTTCTTGTGGTTATTATTTGCATGGAGTATCTTTTTCCATCCTTTTACTTTTAATCTGTTCTTGTCTTTGGATCTCAGGTCTTTGGCTCTTTTTTTTTTTTTTTTTTTTTTGGCTGTGTTGGGTCTTCATTGCTGCACGTAGGCTTTCTCTAGTTGTGGTGAACAGGGACTACTCTTGGTTGCAGTGTGCAGGCTTCTCACTGCGGTGGCTTCTCTTGTGAGGTACATGGGCTTCAGTAGTTGCAGTTTTGGCACACAGGCTTAGTTGCTCCGTGGCATATGGGATCTCCTGGACCAGGGCTTGAACCTGTGTCCCCTGCATTGGCAGGTGGATTCTTAACCACTGTGCCAACAGGGAAGTCCCTAAATTTCCCCTTATCACCACTTTTCACTTTGTCCCATAGGTTTTAGTATGTTGTGTTCTCATTTTCATTTGTCTTTTAAGTGTTTTCTAATTTTCCTTGTGATTTCTTCTTTAATCCATTGTTTGTTTAAAAGTGTGTTCTTAAAAGTTGTTTTTGTCTAGTGTATCTGCCATTTGGTTTTTTCTCACAATTTTGTTAGTTTTCCAGTTTTCCTTTTGTTATTGATTTCTAACTTCATCTCATTGTGGACAGAGAAGATACTTTTTATGATAGCTATCTTATTTATTTATTTATTTATTTATTAGCATCTTTATTGGAGTATAATTGCTTTACAATGTTGTTAGTGTCTGCTGTATAACAAAGTGAATCAGCTATATGTATACAAATATCCCTATATCCTCTCCCTCTTGTGTCTCCCTCCCACCCTCCCTATCCCACCCCTAGGTGGTCACAAAGCACTGAGCTGATTTCCCTGTGGATAGCTATCTTTTAAAATCTACTGAGAGTTCATTTGTGGCCTAACATATGGTTTATGCTGGGAAATGTCCCATGTGCACTTGAGAATGTGTGTGCTGTTGTTGTTGGGTAGAATGTTCTGTATCTCTGTATCTGTCTGTATCTGTTGTTGGGTAGAATGTTCTGTATCTGTCTGTATCTGTCCAGCTTTTATTGTAGAACTGTTTATTTCTCCCTTCAGTTCCGTCAGTTTTTGCTTCATATATTGTATTTTACTGGTCTGTCAGGTGCATGAATGTTTATAATTGTTATATCTTCTTGCTGTATTGAACTTTTTATTAATATATAATATTCTTCTTTATCTTTTGTAATCTTTCTTGATTTAAAGTCTACTTTGTCTGATGTTAAAGTAGCTACCTCTGTTCTCGTGGTTATTATTTGCATGGAGTATCTTTTTCCATCCTTTTACTTTTAATCTGTTCTTGTCTTTGGCTCTTTTTTTTTTTTTGGCTGCGTTGAGTCTTCATTGCTGCACATAGGCTTTCTCTAGTTGTGGTGAGCAGGGGCTACTCTTGGTTGCAGTGTGCAGACTTCTCACTGCGGTGGCTTCTCTTATGAGGTGCATGGGCTTCAGTAGTTGCAGCACGTGGGCTTAGTAGTTGCGGCATGCAGGCTTATTAGTTGCGGCACACGGGCCCTAGAGTGTGTGGGCTTCAGTAGTTGAGGTGTGTGGGCTCAGTAGTTGTGACGTGTGGGCTCTAGGGTGCGCGGGCTCAGTAGTTGTGGCTCGCAGGCTCTAGAGTGCAGGCTCAATAGTTGTGGCACATGGGCTTAGTCGCTCCATGGCATGTGGGATCTTCCTGGACTAGGGATCGAACCCATGTTTCCTACCAGGGAAGTCCCAGGTCTTTGGCTCTTGTAGATAGCATATAGTTAGATCATGCATTTTATCTATTCTGCCAGTCTCTGTCTTTTGATTGGAGTGTTGAATCATTTACATTTAAAATAATTACTGATAAGAAGGGACTTACTTCTGTAAGTTGATCAACATACAAAAACACTGCACCCTTAACAGCTCTGCTGCTGTCACAAAAGTACATTTTTAGGGGCTTCTCTGGTGGCACAGTGGTTGAGAGTCTGCCTGCCGATGCAGGGGACACGGGTTCATGCCCCGGTCCGGGAAGATCCCACATGCCGCGGAGCGGCTGGGCCCGTGAGCCATGACCGCTGAGCCTGCGCATCCGGAGCCTGTGCTCCGCAACGGGATAGGCCGCAGCAGTGAGAGGCCCGCATATCGCAAAAAAAAATGTACATTTTTATACTTGTGTGCCCCCAAACATAAACTAATATATATATATATATATTTTTTTGCGGTACGTGGGCCTCTCACTGCTGCGGCCTCTCCCGTTGCGGAGCACAGGCTCCGGACACGCAGTCTCAGCGGCCATGGCTCACGGGCCCAGCCGCTGCACGGCATGTGGGATCTTCCCGGACCGGGGCACGAACCCGTGTCCCCTGCATCGGCAGGCGGACTCTCAACCACTGTGCCACCAGGGAAGCCCAAACTAACAAGTTTTTAAATGCCTTCCAAGTTTTGTAGAAGACAAGATTTGGAGTTACAAACCAAAGTTACAGTAATAATAGCTTTTAAACTAATTTTTTTTTTAGACAAAATATTTATTTATTGACTGCGTCGGGTCTTAGTTGCGGCACACAGGATGTTTTGTTGCGGTGTGCAGGCTCTTTGTTGCGGCATGAGGGTGTGTCTCTAGTTGCGGCATGTGGGCTTCTTTCTAGTTGTGGCACGCAGGCTCCAGAGCACGTGGGCTCTGTAGTTTGTGGCACGCGAGCTGTCTAGTTGAGGCGCGTGGGCTCAGTAGTTGCAGCGTGCTGGCTTAGTTGCCCTGTGGCATGTGGGATCTTAGTTCCGCCACCAGGGATCGAACCTGTGTCCCCTCCACTGGAAGGTAGATTCTTTTTTTTTTTTTTTTTTTTTTTTTTTAACGGTACGTGGGCCTCTCACTGTGTGGCCTCTCCTGTTGCGGAGCACAGGCCTCCAGACACGCAGGCTCAGTGGCCATGGCTCACGGGCCCAGCTGCTCTGTGGCATGTGGGATGTTCCCAGACTGGGGCACGAACCCGTGTCCCCTGCATCAGCAGGCCGACTCTCAACCACTGCGCCACCAGGGAAGCCCTGGAAGGTAGATTCTTAACCACTGTACCACCAGGGAAGTCCCTTAAACTAATTTTTTTTCTTTAAATGTATTAGTCTCTTAGATGATGTAGAAAACAAAAAGTGTGGTTACAAACCATTGTTGTTATAACACTAGCTTTTCTAATGGTCATGTATTCACCTTTTTGAGATCTTTGTGCATGTAGCTTTGAGGTGCTGTCTGGTGTCCTTTCATTTCACCTTTAGGACACTTGACCATTTCTTACAGGGTAAGTTTTTTTAAAATAAATTTATTTATTTTATTTATTTTTACTTTTGGCTGTGTTGGGTCTTCGTTGCTGCATGCGGGCTTTCTCTAGTTGTGGTGAGCGGGGGCCACTCTTCCTTGCGGTGTGCAGGCTCCTTATTGCGATTGCTTCTCTTGTTGTGGAGCATGGGCTCTAGGCACGCGGTCTTCAATAGATGTGGCACGTAGGCTCAGTAGTTGTGGCTTGCGGGCTGTAGACCGCAGGCTCAGTAGTTGTGGCGCACAGGCATAGTTGCTCCATGGCATGTGGGATCTTCCCGGATCAGGGCTCAAACCCCTGTCCCCTGCATTGGCAGGCAGATTCTTAACCACTGCGCCACCAGGGAAGCCCTACAGGGTAAGTTTTTGATCATGAACTCCTTCAGCTTTTATCTATTTGGGAATGTCTTAATTTGTCCCTCACTTTTTTTTTTTTTTTTTTTTGCGGTACGTGGGCCTCTCAGTGTTGTGGCCTCTCCCGTTGTGAGCACAGGCTCCGGATGTGCAGGCTCAGTGGTCGTGGCTCACGGGCCCAGCTGCTCCGCTGCATGTGGGATCTTCCCGGACCAGGGCACGAATCTGTGTCCTCTGCATCGGCAGGCAGACTCTCAACCACTGCGCCACCAGGGGAGCCCCCCAACTTTTAAAAAAAATTGAAGTATAGTTGATTTTATCTCCCCCACTCTTGAAGGTCAGTTTTGTCAGATATAGGATTCTTGATTGACAGTCTTTTTCTTTTAGTATTTTGAATATATCAGCCCACTGTCTCCTGGTCTTCAGAGTTTCTGATGAGAAGTCTGTTGATAATCTTGTTGAGGATCCCTTGTGTGTGATGATTCAATAGTATCTGGGTGCTTTCAATATTCTCTCTTTGCCTCTGGCTTTTGAAAGCTTGATTATCATGTGTTTTGGTGTGGGTCTCTTTGAGTTCATCTTTCTTGGAGTTCTTTAAGTTTCTTGGATGTTTTTATTCATGTATTTACGCTTACATTGTTTGTTTTCACATTTGGAACGTTTTCAGCCATTATTTCTTCACTGTTCTCTGTGCCCCTTTCTCTGTCCTCCTTCTGGGACATCCACACTGTGCTGGTGTGTGCTTGTCTGCTTGATGCTGTCCCACAGTTCCCTTGACTCTGTTCACTTTTCTTCAGTCTTCTTTCTGTTCCTCAAACTCGATAATCTTCATTGTCCTGTTTCACGTTCACTGTTTCTTTTTTGTGCCTGCTCAAAACTGCCTTTGAATCTCTCTACTGAATTTCTTTTGTTAATTAATTGATTTATTTATTTTTGGCTGCGTTGGGTCTTTGTTGCAGTGCATGGGTTTTCTCTTGTTGTGGTGAGCGGGGGCTACTCTTTCGTTGCGGTGTGCAGGCTTCTCACGGCAGTGGCTCCTCTTGTTGCGGAGCACAGGCTCTAGGCGTGTGGACTCAGTAATTGTGGCTCACGGGCTCTAGAGTGCAGGCTCAGTAGTTGTGGTGCACGGGCTTAGTTGCTCTGTGGCATGTGGGATCTTCCCGGACCAGGGCTTGAACCTGTGTCCCTTGCATTGGTAGGTGGATTCTTAACCACTGTGCCACCAAGGAAGCCCTGAATTTTTTTTTTAATAATTATTTGTTTTATTTATTTTATTTTTGGCTGCATTGGGTCTTAGTTGCAGCATGTGGGATCTTCTTTGTGGTACACAGGATCTTTGATGCACCACGGGCTTCTCTATAGTTGTAGCGAGCAGGCTCAGTAGTTGCAGCACACAGGCTCTCTGTTTGTGGCGCACAGGCTCCAGAGCGTGTGGGCTCTGTAGTTGCGGCACACAGGCTCTCTAGTTGCAGCTTGCATGCTCCTTAGTTGTGGCATGCAGCCTTAGTTGCTCCGTGGCATGTGGGATCTTAGTTCCCTGTTCAGGGATCAAACCTGCGTCCCCTGCATTGGAAGGTGGATTCTTTACCACTGGACCACCAGGGAAGTCCCCTCTACTGAATTTTTCACTTCAGTTACTGTACTTTTCAGCTCTAGAATTTTTTTTTCTTTTTCTTTTTTTTTTTTTTTTTTTGCAGAACGCGGGCCTCTCACTGTTGTGGCCTCTCCCGTTGCGGAGCACAGGCTCTGGATGCGCAGGCTCAGCAGCCATGGCTCATGGCCCTAGCTGCTCCATGGCATGTGGTATCTTCCCGGACTGGGGCACGAACCCATGTCCCCTGCATCGGCAGGCGGACTCTCAACCACTGCACCACCAGGGAAGCCCCAGAGTTTCTTTTTGGTTTCTTTTCAGGTTTCCCGTCTTTTATGGATATTTCCATTTTGTTCACATGTTATTTTCTTGACTTTCTCCACATCTTTCTTTAGTTCTTTGAGCATCTTTAATACAGTTGTTTTTGTCTAGTGTATCTGCCATTTGGTCTTTTTTAAAAAAATTAATTTTATTTATTTATTTTTGGCTGCATTGGGTCTTTGTTGCTGCGCGAGGGCTTTCTCTAGTTGTGGCAAGTGGGGGCTACTCTTCATTGTGGTGTGCGGGCTTCTCATTGCTGGGGCTTCTTGTGTTGCAGAGCACGGGCTCTAGGCACGTGGGCTTCAGGAGTTGCAGCACACAGGCTCTGTAGTGTGGCTCATGGGCTCTAGAGCACAGGCTCAGCAGTTTTGGCACACAGGCTTAGTTGCTTCGTGCTGCCATTTGGTCTTTTTCAGGGACAGTTTCTGTTGATTTTTTTTTTTTCCTTTGAACAGGCCATATTTCCTGTTTGTTTGTGTGCCTTGTGATTTTTTGTTGAACACCAGACATTTGAATCTAATATTGTGATAACTCTGGAAATCAGATTCTCCCGCTTCCATAGGGATTGCTTTCTTTTATATACTGTTTTTGCTCATCGGTTGTTGTTGTTGTTGTTGTAGGCTGTCACTGTGTTGAGGATCAGCCTGATGTGTGAACTTAATGTGTTTGTTACTCTTAGGTCATTTCTGAGCTTTTTGCTGGTACACGCAGTCACTTTCTAATTTTTCCCATGTAGGTAGTTTTTTTTTTTTTTTTTTTTTTCTTTAATGTCTGACACCAGAAAGGGGAAAATCAGAAAAAGAAGGAGGTTAAAAGGTGGTGCCAGCCC
Source organism: Kogia breviceps (assembly GCF_026419965.1). NCBI lineage: Eukaryota > Metazoa > Chordata > Mammalia > Artiodactyla > Physeteridae > Kogia > Kogia breviceps. The sequence goes on from NC_081323.1 coordinate 56,822,590, forward strand.
TTTAAATCCCCTGGCAGTTACTTCAGCCTGAGGTGCAACAACAACAGCTGTGTGCACCTCCCACCTCTGTGATCAGAAGCAGTGATCAGCCAAAAGAGCACAGATCCCTCATCTTTGGAGACCAGGGTCCTTTTTGCCCACGCTTGTTTCCACAAGCTGTGTGCAAGCTGCTCCAGGAACACCTGCACAGGCCACTGTGGGGGGGATGGGCAGCTGCTACTGTGTTGAGACCTGAAATTAACCACAGTTTACTCATCTAAGTCTTCCCCTGGAAGTTGTAAGCCTTGAACATCCTCTAGAGTTACAGAATAGTTCCGTCAGATGGATTCTGCCAGTGTAGTGTTGTCCAGGTGGGCAGACCATTCCTGGTGCTTCCTACTCAGCCCTGTTCCCAGGACCCTCCCCTTGGAGCAAGTGAGTGTTCTTTGTTGGGCAGGCCTTTTCTTGTCTCAGTGTCCCTTTAAATAGAATTGCTCTTGTCACTTATAGATTGGACTGCTGAAGGTACGTAGGGGAGGGCATAAAGAAATTTTTATTGTTTCTCTGGGAAAAGATAATGCCATGGATCACTTCACATTTTTACTTTTGGAGAGGTATGAGAATAGGCAGTAAGGAAAGTGCTCTTGACTTTGGGGAAAAATTACTGTGAGAGGTTTGGGGGCAGACCCATAACTTGTTTTGGTGAATTCTACTTCCTTGGCTTTCAGGTGGCCAGTGCAGCTACTAAGGCCCTCTCACCAGCCCACTGACATTTAATGAGTGACAGCCACTGAGTATCAGGGAGGTGACAAGTCTCTGGAAGCAGAGTCTGCTTTCAGGGGGCTTGTGCAGACTTCCCAGTGTTCTCTGTTTGTTCCAGGACTCTGTTTAAGGAGAGCAGACGAGGCCATGGGCACCTGACGTCAATCCTGTGAGTGTCTCAGTGTTTTCACTTGTCAGGACTACTGGCATTTTTATCTCCTTTGTGGATCTCCCCTGAACCTTTTCTCTGTTCATTCCTTTGAACAGGGCCAAGAAGAAAGTAATGGCCTCTTCCAAAATGAAGGTGAAGGTGAGTCAGCCTGCCCAGGTCACATGTCATCTTTTCTCATCTCTCTGCAGCCATGCTCCTGGCAGCTCATTGAACTTTGCTGGTCTTGTGGGGATAGCTCTTTGGGATTAGGTTGTACCAAGAGGCAGCGTGGCCCACAGGAGTGGCCTGAGGTCAGCAGGGCAGAGACCTGAGTCGGGCCTCTAGTGCCCTTCAGCCCCAGTTCTAGGAAACAGCACCCACCTGGCCAGTTCCTGGGGTCGTTGCAGGGTCAAGTGAGGTCCTCCTGACAGCCCTCTGAGCCCTTACAAATGTGAAAGTGTCACAAGTGTGAATTGTCCTAATCTCTTATGGAAGAGCACCATCCTAGTGAAGAGCAGGTGAGCCTGGATCTGCACCTGGCAGGGTGGGAGGCTTTGTCCAGTTGACTAGCAGACGCGGAGGGGAGAGCAACAGTTGGAAACTAGAGACTGTGAGATGACTTTGATGTGGCAGAGATCTCAATGTAGTAAAAATTGCCGTTTCACCAAAATTCTTGCCAGTTCCTGAGGCTTTGTAGTGCATTTCACCATACCTGAACAGTCGGAGGGAACAAGCATGCAGATCAGTTATTCCTGAGAGTCTGTTGAGCTCCTCCAACATCCTTAAGACTCACTGCACCAAGTGCTCGGGAGGTGGGAGTGACAGGACAGACCCCGTTCCTGAGCCCACGGAGGGGACAGGTACTGGGGAAACCAAGGAGGGAAAGAAAACTAAAGCAGTTCCCCTGCCCCATGTCATTTTCTGATTGTGGCTAGGAGCACTGAGGTAGTGTGAAGGCCAACAGGGAGAACATCTCTTTGCTCAAGTCTTATAGTTTTTCAGAAACAGAGCAAAGAGTTTCCCTGTGGAGGTGTGTGTGTGTGCCTAGGTCAGCCCAGCCCCAGCCCCAGGTGTGGGCAGAGGGTGGCGGGGTTGCAGCATTTCCAAGTTCACGCATGCCTGGCACCTGCTCCTTTCTTCCCTGGCTTTGTGATCACACAGGAAAACCCGCTGCTTTGTCTTGTATTCTCATGCATATGTCTTGTCAGCAGGGCCAGTGTTGGCATCTTTGGACATTTGTAAACATTGGCCTTTCTGCTTTCCTTTAGGAATCATCGATTAAGCCTGATAAAAAGGTTTCCATCCCATCAGGCCAGATTGGCAGCCCCCTTGCTTTGCCTTCAGAACACCTGGGAGGAGGCTTGAGCATTGGGGCTGCAAACAGGGAGCTCTCATCCCAGGCATCTGGCAGCCTTGCTAATCCTGCTCCTATCAACGTGGAGGACTCGTTGGATGGAGACTTGATCCGTAATTCGGCCTCCTCGTTGGAGGCTGTGTCCAAGGAACTGGCTGCACTGAACAGCAGAGCCAGCGGGAGCTCTGAGTTCACACTGCCTGCACCTTCAAAAGTGCCTGCAGAGAAAGTCGCAGGTGTTTTATGTACGGAAGAAAAAAGGAACTTTCCGAAGCCCAGCCCTTCTTCTGCCCCACCACCCTCTAGCTCTCTGCAGTCACCCCTCAATTTTCTGGCTGAACAGGCTCTGGCACTGGGGCAGTCCTCTCAGGAGAAAAAACCAGAGAGTTCTGGCTACAAAGAACTGTCCTGTCAGGCTACCCTCAGCAAGGGCCTGCCAGAAGTGCAGCAGTCCAAAGCAAAGCACCACAGTTTGCCACGGACGTCTCACGCACCCCAGGCAGGAGCTCCTGTGCCCAGCCCCCAGGTCAAAGTCTTTCATGCAGGCACTCAACAGCAGAAGAGCTTCACACCCCCAGCTCCGTTTGTCAATAAGCTTCAGGGCCCAAAGCCTGCCTCCCCTCAGTGTCACCGTTCCCTCCTCCAGCTCGTCAAGACAGCTACCAAAAGCCAGAGCTTCCATCCTTCCACGCCAGTGTCTTCAGGAGGCACACCACCCTCCAGCAGCAGCTCTCATAAGACCCCAGCCTTGTCCTCCACTCCCCTGAGCCATCCAGCAAAACAGCACTCAGCCAGCTCTTCAGGGCCGTCTTATAAGAACAGTCCCTTTGCCGGCTCTATCTCCAAGCACGGGGTTTCTTCTGGCAGCTCTTCCTCTGGAGGAGCGCCAGTCCAGAGTTCTGCTTCTGGGAACCTGCTCCCTGCTGTGCAGCCTCCCTCCACAGGACAGTCTGCCAGCCGACCCATCCCAGGCTCTGCAGTGAAAAAACCACCTATTTCCCAGAAGTTGACCCTGGTGGCACCTCCAGGTGGTCCAAATGGAGATTCTAGTGGGGGGACCCAGGGAGTGGCCAAGTTACTGACCTCCTCCCTGAAGCCCAGTGCGGTGAGCAGCGTGACATCGTCTACCTCCTTGCCAGTGAGTATCTTGAAGCAGCCCTCCCCTCGTGGGCCTTGTGGGCAGGGCCGCTGGCCTTGCTCTGGTCAGAGAGTGAGATCTGACGCTGAAGGTCAGGTAGGAACAGAGCCCGGAAATTGGAAGGAGGACCGGGCTTCCTGTTTCCAGGTTTCTACTTTTGTGGTGGCAGGACTCCCAGGAGAGCCTGAAACTTCTCCTTGGGAGGACGAGTGGAGGGAAAGGACTGGTCAGCACCATTTGTGCAGGGAGGCTGTGGATCTGGATGGCATGGAATGAGCTAGAAAACTTTCCTTTCATAGCCTCCTGCCTGTCCATCTCTCCAAGCAAGTAAATGAAATGCATACTGTCAGATCATTAGTTATGTGGAGATACTCATGCCCTAGGAAGATCAGTACCTTCTAAGAATGATCCTTTGATTGGGTTTGGAAAGACTCTGTAGGTCAGACAAAGGCGATTTGACAGAGTCCAGTAGTTAATGAGGTTTGCCTGCAGGTGATTACAAGTTTGGATGCAGGTTGGGGAAATGAGAGCGAGCTTATTTTTTTCTCCATTTTTCCAATATATAAGACAACCATGTGGTTGCAAAGGACAAAACTACAGAAAGGTGTGTTGAGCAAAGTTTCGCTTGCCTGTGCCCTCCTCCTACACCCCCTGTAACTGTTCCTTAGTTTCCAGGTTTTTCCTGTTTCTTTCTAAAAACAAAGATTAATACTTAAAAATGTGTGTGTGTGTGTGTGTGTGTGTATGTTTTATGGATATATAAGTATACACATACACATATTCCTATATACATTTGTGGGTATCCTTCCCTTTCTTTCTTGCATAAGGAAGGCATATTTAACACCTGCTTTTTAAAATGAACTCTGTTCTGGGAGCCCTTCCATTGCAGTTCAGAGACTGTCTTCCTCCTCCCTTTGGGCTACAGTGGAGGGGGTTCCTTCACAAGGGGTGGCTGACGTGCATGTGTCCCCCCAGGTATGGTAACAGGTTTGGTTTGTGAGTGAGCTCTGGATGGGGCTGGAGTGCTGATCCCTTTGTGTGCTTCCTCCCCAGAAAGGAACGAGTGGGGCTGTGCTGCTGACCAGCTCCTCACCCTTAAATCTACTGTCTTCATCCTACAAGGCAGGCAGCGCAAAGCTGCCTGGGGCCTTGAACTCGAACTCTTTGGGGATTATCTCCCAGCTCCCCCTCCACGTAATCTCCTTTAGTGCTGACTCCTCCGCTAAAGCAGGGGTCTCCAAGGATGCCATCGTCACAGGCCCTGCCCCTGGGACGTTCCACCATGGCCTCGGCCACAGTAAGTGTCTCCTTCCTCCCCACACTGGAGGTAAAGAAGGTGCCCCAGTGCCTCTGTGTGACCCACAGGTTCTGTTGTCATGTGCTGGGTTCCTGTGTTTGTCTGGTGTGTGACCGTGGGCAGCCTTCCTGGGGACCCTGCTGAGCCACCCCCTTGGGATTTCCATCCAGAACCAGTGCAGTAGGTTGCCTGGGGCTCTGGAGCGCTGAGGATGCTTTCCACTCCTGTCTTCAATGTGTGTGCTTTGTTCTTCTCTCCCTTCCTGTTTCCTCTCAGGTCTCCTGGCTGGCTTGCACTCCAGCCCGCCCCGTGCAGCGCCTCTCCCACACGCTGCTGTGTCTACCCACATCCCGCAGAGTCTGCCAGGTAATTTCCAGGTGGTCAGAGTGCCACATGCACTGTGGGCCATTCCCCTCCCCCATCAGAGGCCTTGTCTGCTGCCAAGGACGTAAGTGTCTGCCTCTCGTTGTCACCATGTTGTGTGGGTTTGTCCTCTGAGGCTCAGCTCTGTGGGTACTCAGACTGAGGGACACAGGCTCTTTCTACCGCTGTGACATCTTCCTGGTCAGCCTTGCCCTCTGTGATCACAGAGGAAGTCATGATGGCCTGTGTACAAGGCTGAGGAGTTCCCCACTCATAGCTCAGCATTTCCTCTTTAATTAACAAAACTAGAAGGGTAATGGTGCTGATTTCCCAAGGGCTAGTTGGGGCACTACTGGCCTTTAGGTTCACATCCCTTTCTAGGGGGTACCAGCTAACAGAAGACTCTAAATTTAGTTTAAGTAAAAGGGAAAGTCCAGGGCTTCCCTGGTGGTACAGTGGTTGAGAGTCCACCTGCTGATGCAGGGGACACGGGTTCGTGCCCCGGTCTGGGAAGATCCCACATGCCACGGGGTGGCTAGGCCCGTGAGCCATGGCCGCTGAGCCTGTGCATCCGGAGTCTGTGCTCCGCAATGGGAGAGGCCACAACAGTGAGAGGCCCCGCAAAAAAAAAAAAAAAAGGGTGGGGGGGAGTCCAAGTAGCAGCAGCAGGTACAGTGGCAAGGCTTCGGGAGGGACCCTTATCCCTGATATCAGCATGTGTCCAGGAGAGGAGCAGCTTTCGCTTCAGTCCAGGTGTCAATGCAGAGATTTGGGATCACGACACGACTGAGGCAGCATTCCCTGTCATCCCTGGGTCTCCTCTCCATAGAGCAGTGGCGTTCAGAAAGGGACTGGCCTATGGCCCTAGGTTCATAGCTGTGGGAAGTGGACCCTGAGCCAGCACATGCACAGTGAGTGGTCTGCCTTGCCCTGTCCTGGGACCTTGGCCCTTAGGCACACGTAATGCAGTGCTGCTGGGAACCCTCACGGGATCTCTTGTTTTGGCCTGCTGCTCTTACTACTCTAGACCTGTTCCAGAAACGACCTGGGGTCTACATTGCTCAGGGGAGAGTCATTCTTGAGGAAGCTGAGCCTGGGTTGCCCTGGTGGATGGGTCCTGGCTAGATGTGAGGCGGGGAGCTGCCCAGCTGGACGTGCCTGGGACCTGCCGTGCTGAGAGCTTCGGCCCCGTGTCTGCCTCCAGAAGTGCCGTGGGTCCCTGGCCCTGTGTCCTGAGGCTGACACGTTCATAGTGACTGCCAGAGGCCAGCTGGGTGCAAGAATGGACTGTAAATCCCCAAGATGGAAGTGTTGCTTTTTGAGAGAAAGAAACTGGGGAGCTAAGCCTGTATCAGCAGTTACTCTGTTTTCCTCTGGAGAAGCAGTCAGATGCAGGGACTCATTCCACAAGCTGGTGGTCACAGAGCCATCTAGGCGAGAGCTTGTGGCTGTTGAAAGATTGCACTTTCTCTGCTTTCCGGATACACTCTTTCAAACAAAATAATTGAAGAGCCATTGAAAACATGACCATTGGTCTGTGATATTTTCAGCAAAAAAGGGAAAAGCGTTTTCTTGTACCATTTCCTACCTGTTTTTCCTCTGGGTGTTGAAACACTATCTGAAAAGCATCTATGCTAAAACAGGCTATTTGAATATCTCTTTTAGACATTCTTTTCGTTGTAGGATTACATGAGTGATTGTCAGTGAAAAGCTGTCTGCTTGTTCCAGCTGTGACTTGTATCTGCTTTGCTTTCTTTCCCACATGGACTCAGAATGCTAGTGCCTTTGAGCTTGTCCTTTTAGGACCTGAGGGTCTTTGATGGTGTGGATGCTCACTGTGCTTTTCATTCCTCACCATGGAGTCTGGCTCTGCCTGGGGATGACAGCTGTGGCTGAGAACTGGAGTGGCCCGCGTTGCACAGCAGAGCGGTGGTTCTGTGAACATGGTGCTCAGCCAGCAGCTGCCCTCCCAGTGCGTGGCACTCTGCACCACTGCAAGGAGCAGCACACTCAGATAACCTGCCAGTGTGTCTGGCTCCTTTGAGCCTTAGAACATTCAGTGTTCAGGGGCTTTTGCTATTTAAGAAGTGATCCCCTTGAGGTTTGGTTACTGCTGCCTTAAGGGAATCAGAGATCCTGAAAATCTTATGCTCTGTTTTTGCTTACTCTTTTTCAGATGCTTCTCAGCTTCATGGGAAAGGGCCCAGCGTACCACGGAAGTTGTGACTTTCAAGGGAAAAGCTGGAAGCTGAACGAGTAGGTCTCGGAAATCGGATAATAACTATGCTCTTTCTGCCATTGATTTTCTTCTGGAGAAGGCATGAGTGCTAAGTGGAGTGTCTCTTGGCACGTGTGATGTGCCTTCAGTTAGGGGAGCAGCCCCGTGCTTCTCTGGAGGCCCTGACCAGCCTGGTACTCCAGGCCTCTCGCTCTGTTGTAGACAATCGTCAGAGGGGCAGCGCTAGGCAGGGGAGCGTGCCGGGTCGTGTTCAGAGCTCTGGTGGCGGGGCAGAGCAGGTGGTGCACCTGTGCTTCACATCTGCCTGACCCCCTCACATTTGGTCAGAGTACCTCATGGCACCCTATTGGTCGGGGCTCCTTCTGGCCACAGTGGGCTCCCTGGATGGTCACAGTGTCCGTCCATCCTCAGGCTGTGTGCTCAACAGGACAAACCTAGCTAACATTGCAGCTGGGAGATGTACCTTGTTCTTGGAGAAATACACCCAATGTGTGCTCATCGTGGGGGCCCGTCTCTCCACTGAACGTGACAATGAAGCTCTTTTAGAGAAAAGACCTTTGTAGATTCAACAATTGTGGTAGAATTTTTAAAGACACTTATTTTTGGCTCAGTTTTCATCCTTACCATTAAATGCATTGGATAGAATGGGACTATTCTTCGCAAGTCATGTTGTTCCTAGGAAGACATAATTCCAGTGCCTTTATGGTGGAGCAGAATTAGACACACATCCATTCAGCCCTCTGAGTGGATCTCAGATGAAGACCTTTTTTAAAGATATGTCTGTATTTAAGACATAGCCAGTTTGAGTTTTTTATGGTTGCACATAATCTGTGCTGTCCTGACTTGAAGGTCATCTGGGCCCACAAATCCCAGGTCCCAGTTCAGCCAGGCACCCCACTTTGTTTTTCCAGAGTTCATACAGGTGGACTGCAGAGCCCCAGAGCCCTTCTTCATCTCTTTGAGGGCCAAGGATATGAGGGGTTCCAAGTCACAGGTAGACATTCCAGTTTATTTAAAAAACATTCTCAGGCAGAGCTGCAGGAACAGGCCTCTGAAGCATCTGCCGTGTAGAAACAGGCCTGGAGGTCCTGGCTCTCCAGGCAGCAGGGCTATGCATTGACTTCAGGGTGACATGCTGACGAGCTTGGAGAGCACGTCAGACAGATTGGGACAATTACCCCGGAGCTCAAGTCATCCCACTCACCCAGTGGCTGCTTCACAAAGATTTTTTATGGCACTTGCCTGTCCTGTGAAGTCTGAACTGACTGCTCTAGCTAAGTGATTTCTGATACATTGAGAGTAAACAGCCTCCTCAGAATGTACGCCTGTGTGAAGACACGGGCAGCTCTCTTGGTTTCTGACTCCCAGGATACAACGCTTGGTAACTCACGATTCACACAGAGGTTGCCTGGTTTCCAGGGGGAGCAAGACCTCTGCCAGCTAGTCGGCCAGGCCTGTGCTCTTTTTTTACATAAAAACCAACATGTGTTTCACATTGGGCTAAGTGGATTCCTTATCCCTTTATTATATCTATTTTTTGCAACTTGGGTTTCCAGTTTACAGAATAGTCTTAGGTAGTAGCAAAAGAGCCAAAGAAGAGATTTGTATTGCTGAGCTCAGAGCCACGCAGAGGCCGTCCGTGAACGCTGAGCAGCAGGAGAACACCCTGGTTCCCTTCCCTGCAGTGCTCCCTCCTCCCCAAGCACCACTGAGTGTGCGGCTGGAGCAGGATACCCTCATTCTTAGGAATCTAGTGATGCCTCTTGCCTCAGGGAAACGTTTCTTTGATGGGGAGTTTATGAGGTTTCTTTTCCTTGTTGATGCTTTATTTGTGGTAACGAAAGAGTGAATGACTTAAAGAGCCACGGCAAGGCAGGTCTGTTGGCGGAGCGGGCTTATGGGCCACGGCGCTGCAGGGCTTTCCTTGCCGGCGTTTCTTGGGTGTGAAAGGGCTGTGGCTTTCTCGCAGCGACTGTGTTGGTGTTGGGGGTGGTGTGGAAATTGTTAATCTTGTATAAAACCACCCAATAAATTGTTTCAAGGTTTCCAAAACATCGTTTCTCATTTATTTCCTTTTACCATATTTGCAAGTAATTCTTTGTCCCTTAGGAGCTGGTATGTAGGGAACGTTCATCTTGGCTAAAAGCCAAGAGGGTGTTGGAGAATAAGCCTCATGCAGAAGAGGAAGAAACACACTTACCATGAAATTAGAATCAAGCCACCAGGTGTTTATTTTTGCACTATAAATAGAGTTCCCTATTACTTCCCATTTTCTTACATAATATTATGTGAGATACAGAGGACCTGAAATTTGTTTGGTAGAAAATCAACTGTGGAGTTTACTAAATGGCAGTGAGATAAGCAGGACTAGGCACCGAATCTAAGGCTAACAGCAACACAGTCCACTAGGAAAGTACTTTAATTTCAGAACATGAAACGTTCCCTGATGGTGCGTTTTCTTGGGACAGTCTGGCTTGACAGTTAAGCTTCATTCGAGCACCAGGGTCAGGTGCTGTTTTGGTTTCTTTGCGCCTTTTCTGGCATAGAGCCCAGATCCATCTCCCCAGAAGGCCTCTGACGAGTTGGCTGAGCCAGAATCCCGAGGGGTGTGAATGCAGGTCGCAGGCCTGGGGAGCTGTTGCTTTGCTGAAGCGGGGAGGCCTTTCTGCCCTAGAGTTTCCCCTGCTGGGGTGTGGAGGCCAGTGCTGCATGGAGCAGGCTTGTCCACCCCAGTTGCTGGTCGTCGTGTGCTTTAGTAGTTTTCAGTTGCTTCCAGGTATCACACAAGGAGTCTGTTTATGGGACCGTGGGAAAAGGAGAAAGAAGAAGGGCACTGCGGGTTTGAACCATCGTCGGGAGATGAAGCAGGTCACTCACCTGGTTGGATGATGGTTCAGCAGGTGCCTGTCCTGCTTGTGGTTGAGCTGTGCTCTGAGCAGCTGGGGGACACACGGGGTCCTGCATGGATTAGGAGCTGCACGGGGGCCAGGGAGAAAAGATACCAAGGAGAGTACTGGGCAGGAGAGAGCCAGCATCTGCTTCCAGGAAGGTGAGGGTGGGGCCGTGCCTACTTCTCCCCGGACACCAGGATGGCCAGCTCCTGGATGGACATATCCTTGTTGACATAGCGGTTGTACTGGGCAGGGGTCAGCCTTCCGTTCTGCAGGGCCTCTTTGATGGAGAACTTCTTGCCAGACTTCCTGTCATGGATCACGGAGGACTCCCCGTTGGGACCCTTGACAGAGATTTCCTCCCAGTCGCACTCCTGGCTCCTAAGTTTCACAAACATGTTCCAGTCGATGAGGCCAGCCCGGTGGGCTTCCTCTGGGGACAGCTCGCGGCCCGAGTCGGGGTCGATGACGACGATGGAGCGCCGCAGGTGGTTCTCCCTTTGCTCCCGTTTGATGGCCATGGAGCCCAGGCGCCGCTGCAGCTCGTTTATCTCCAGGTCTTTGTCTCTGGAGAGCTGCCTGAGGTCGTCCAGCTCCTGCTCCAGGGACTGGAGGCGGCAGTCGAGCTGCGCCCCGGGGTCCACCGCCACCGGCATTCTCCTTAGGCCCTGCGTCTCTGCCACCGCCATCTTGATTTCAGACTGGAGCCTGTGGGCCTCGAGCTGCAGGCTCTGCTGCTCCAGCTGCAGTTTGTGGTTCTCTTCCCTTAGGAAATCCAGCTCCTTGGATGACTTGGAGTTACAGAACTCCAGCTCCGACAGCTTGGCCTCCAGCCGGCTCACCTCCGCGTCCAGCTCCCTCTTGCTCTGGCTCTCCGCCTCCAGGCTGCTCTTTAGCTTCTGAATCTCCTGCTCGGTGTCGCCTCTCTCCACCTGGATGCTCTTGGAGAAGACAACCTTCTCCTTGACCTCCATCTTCTCCAGATGCTCCAGCTTTTTCTTCAGGGTCTCAAGCTCACGCTCCAGGACCTGCCGCCGGTGCCGCTCTTCCTCCAGCTGCAGCGTGAGCAGGGTGTGCTCCCGGGCCTGCTGGGGGTCCTGCTGCAGCACCACCTTCTGCTTGAGGGTCACCTTTTCCCGGGCCTCCCCCTCCTCCTCCAGCTGGGCCAGCCGCTGCTTCAGGTGCTGCACCTCCAGCTCAGCCTCCCTGCGTGTCTGCCGCTCATGCTCCAGCTCCTTCAGCTGGCGCTCCAGCTCCGCTCGCCTGCACTGTAGCTGCTGCAGCTCCCCGCGGAGGCCATCGATCTGCTGCAGCTCTGCATCGATGCTCTCGGTGAAGGCGTTCACCTCGGCCTGCAGGCCTGGGTCCTCCTCGTACCTGACGACCTCCTGCTGGACCATCTTCTCCTTCACCTGGGAAAGCTCCTCCTCCTTCTGTTTGATTTTCTCCTCCTGGGACGCCCTCTCTCTTTCCAGATCCACTTGCTTCTTCTGTTCCTCTGACAGCTGGGCCCTCAGAGACTCCACTTCCTCTTTGGTCTGGGGGTCTTCCTGGAACTGCAGGATCTCCTGGACCACCTCCTTGGTCTGCACCTGGGGTTTGGCCTCTTTCAGGGACTGGATCTCCTGCTTCAGCTGGTAGATCTCCAGGTCACACCTTTCGATGAGTCCGGTCTTGTCGATGATCTCCTCCCTGAGCCTCTGAAGCTCTTTCTCCATCTCGGGGTCAGTCTTGTACTTGATGATCTCCTTCGTCACCTCCTTGACCTCCACCTGGGGACCCCGCCTCCGGAGCACCTCCAGCTCGCTCTGGTAGCTCTTCAGCTGCTCCTCGGCCCCCCGGTACTTGCACTCCTGTTCGACGAGCTCGAGGCGGAGGTTGGCCACCTCACTCTCTGCCTTGGGGTCTGGCCGGACGATCTCCCGCACTTTCTCCTGCACGACCACTTTGGCATTTTCCTCCTCCAAGGCCCAGATCTTTCGGAGCAGCCCTGTTTTCTCCCTCTTGTAGGCACGAGCCTTGGCGGCCTCGTCCTCATACTGGCGTTTGAGGTCACCCACCTCCCTCTCGGTTGCCACATCCTTTTCCACCTTGAGCACCTCCTTGATGGTGATCTTGCTCTCGACCATGGCCCGCTCCTTCTCCAGCCTCTTCAGCTTGTCCTGGAGGAAGCTCAGCTCCTCCTCCTGCTTCTCCCTGAGCTGCTGCTCCCGCTGCTGGTCCTCCTGCAGCTTCCGGAACTCTGCCTCCAGCTGAGGGTCATTCTGCAGTTTCACCACCTCCTTCTTGGTGACCTTCTCCCGCACCTGGTTCTTCTCCTGGGCCAGGGCTGCGATGCGCTGCTGCAGGAGGAGCGCCTCTGCCTCCTGGGTACCCTTCTGCCGCCGCAGCTCCTCCAGCTCCTCCCGCAGCCTCAGGACCTCGTTGGCCTGGGTTTGGTCCGGCTCAATGCGCAGAACCTCCTTGACCATGTACTCCTGCCCCCCGTCCCTGGCCTCCTGCTCCAGGGCGCGCAGCCGCAGCTGCAGTGCCTCCAGCTCCTCTTGCAGCAGCCGGTTCTTGCGCTGCTCCTCCACCAGGGTCTGCTGCGTCTTCTGGAAGCTCTCCTCCAGCATGGGGTCTGGCACCTTCTTGAGCACCTCCTTCCTCACCACCGCTTCCTGTGGGCTCTGGTTCTGCAGGGTCCGGATCTCCTCCTGGGCGCTCCTGACCTCATTCTCCAGCTGCTGCCTCCGCTCCGCCTCCTCGTCCAGCTCCTTCTGAATCTTCCACATCTCCTCTGCTCCAGAGCCCGGCTGGCTCCCGGGCAGGGCCTCATGGATCATGCCTGCCTCAGGCTGCTGGGAAGCAGAAGACAGCGTAGGGTTAATGCCGGACTCTGCACGGCCCGACCCCACCTGGCCACCCGCCAGAGGTCAGACAGCTTGTCCTGCGGTCCTTAGGGGACCCCCTCAGTGCCAGGTTCACTAGAGTCCTAGGCTTCCTTTTGAAAATGGTAAAACAACTAGTTTAACTGCATCTGGGAAAATATTTTAAAACCACAGAAGAGTGTGAAGCAGAGGCTGTCCGTCACCTCTGGTCCTTTTCCTACAGGATACTGTCACCTTTGAGACACGTATATTTTTGCGTGTGACACGTATTTATTTTTTCCACACTAACGGCGATGTCTGTTCTGCACCCTGCTTGTTGCACTTATGAGAGAATCTGCAGTGGCACAGAGAGTGCCACCTCGTCGTGTGATAGCTTCGTCATTTTCCATTGTGTGGACAGACCCTGGCTCAGTTGCACACCCATTGCTGGTGAATATTGAGTTGCTTCCACTTTCTTAACTATTACAGTGTTGTCGTTAACGTTTTGGGCTTTTAAAAATAAGTTACCTTTTTCTGGGTACTCAGCAAATGTTTGAGGGATGGGACACGTAGGTTGGACTCATGTCCACAGGGGCACAGGCATGGGCTGGCGTCTGCACTGGCGCCACCCAACCCTGTTTGCAGGGGGACACGCCCACTGGTTCACAGCCTGTTTCTCTGAGGCACAATGAGTCTTATTTCTCAGTTCTTGGGATAGTTTCGAGTAGAATGCCTTACTGAGATCCATTACCTGTCTCAGGAGATTCAGAGCAAACTCCAGATTCTGCAGCCTCTGTCTGTTGATGGCATTAACTTCCGTGAACTTGGCAGCAAGAGCCGTTTCCTACAGGAGAGTAAACAGGAGTCAACAGGCTAAGCGAAGGTGAGCTGGACGGTGTTTGAAAAGTCTGGCATTTGGGGCGAGAGGGTACCTTCTTGCCCTTTCCTACCTGGAGTTCTACTACAGTCTCATCTACAGGAGAGAAAACTGGATTTAAAGTCAGAAGCCTAAACCCCCAGCGAGTGACCTTGAGCAGGTCTGTCTCTAAGCCTTAACGCGTTCGTGTACAGAAGGAGCTGATAACATCGGCCCTCTGTCTGTGTGTACTTACTTAGGGGGAGCAGGGGGAGTCCGTGGCTCTGGCTCAGATAAACCCAGCAGGCTGTCTTTCTAGGCATATCAATGTCGCCACCCCAGAATAAGTTATCTCCTCTTACTGAACCTGTTGGCACCCCGGAGGGCTCTGGGGCCAGTTTCCCTATTGTGTGTGCGTCTCTGAGGCCTGCATGCCTTGCTCTCTGGAGCGAGGGAACCCCGAGAAGGCCTGGCCTGCAGAGCTCACCTCTTCCCTCACTTTGGCGGCAGGGGACTGGAGCCTGGCCCTCTTGCTCATGTGGCTGCTTCTTCCATTCTCCAAGTCAAGGAGGGACCTGAGTTTCTCTGCTTCCAATTCGTAGTCCTGCGTGAGAGAGACGTGGCAGAGGGCAGACAAGAGCAGGTGAGACCAAAATGTTCTTATACCCCTTCCAGGTGACTGCAAAGGTCTTCCGCTCAGCCACACCCTGTTCTGACTGCCAGGAGGTTTTGAGAACCATAGATCCATCAGTGGTACGTACCTACGTCCCTGAATAACATGTGAGATGAGAAAAAGTAGGCCCACAATCCCCTTCCGTCCCCAAAGCATGCTCCTTCCAGGCCTTCCCTGGCCTAGAGACCATGGCATTCTGCTTTCTTCATTTAACTCTGTACCATAAGAGTTATGGCTTTTCTCATGTTGCCTCCTAATCCTGTGGATCAGTTTGATGGCTTTAACATCCATTGTGTGTTTAGATGATAATTTACTAGCTGTTCCTCTGCTATTGGACATTTAGGTTATTTCTAGTTTGTCTGTTTTGCTATTGTAAATAATTCTGTAGTACAATGATTTTGTTAATCCCACGTTATTATTCTTTCATATTTTTTTCTTTAGGATAAATTCCCCCAGTTACTGCTATAAACAGTAGAAAATCCTTTTCTGGTATTCAATGCCCAGTGCCATCTTGTTTCCCAAAGCAGTGCCTGGGACACCCCCACCGGACCAGCTGGTGGGAAGAGGCCCTGCTGCTTTACACTCTGGGCAGGGTGTCACGTCTCACCTTGACAGCTTGCTGGTACTGCTGGGAGTGGGCGTAGACTTTCTGTACTTCCTCTTCCCTTCTTGCTATCTCATCTAGCAGGTTCTGTAAAACAACAGAGACTTTGAAAACCAAAAATTAAAAAAAAAAAAAAAATCCAGGGCTTCCCCGGTGGCGCAGTGCTTGAGAGTCCTCCTGCCGATGTGGGGGACACGGGTTCGTACCCCAGTCTGGGAAGATCCCACGTGCCACGGAGCGGCTGGGCCCGTGAGCCATGGCTGCTGAGCCTGCGCGTCCTGAGCCTGTGCTCCGCAATGGGAGAGGCCACAACAGTGAGAGGCCCGCGTACCGCAAAATAAAATAAAATAAAATAAAATAAATAAAAATCCAAAACCTAGATAGAGTAGCTGGATTCCTTGGAGTCTGGAATTCTTCCGTAGCACAAACTACAACGAATGGCTTCCTTGTTTACATTTGTTTGTTACAAAAGGCAATTCTAATGCCCTGTGAAGAAGGGCTTCCCTGGTGGCGCAGTGGTTAAGAATCCGCCTGCCAGTGCAGGGAACACGGGTTCGAGCCTTGGTCTGGGAATATCCCACGTGCCTTGGAGTAGCTAAGCCCCTGCGCCACGACTACTGAGCCTGCGCTCTAGAGCCCGTGATTCACAACTTCTGAGCCCGTGTGGCACAACTACTGAAGCCTGCGTGCCTACAGCCCATTCTCTGCAACAAGAGAAACCACCGCAATGAGAAGCCCGCACACCACTACGAAGAGTAGGCCCCGCTCGACGCAACTAGAGAAAGCCCGTGAGGAGTATCAAACACCCAGCGCAGCCAAAAATAGATAAATAAAAAATAAATCTATTAAAAAAAAAAAAGGAAGGGCCAAGAAGATAATTATTTTTGGCAGGAAAGTTGTGTTTATTGAGTGCATCGAAATGTCAGGCACTGTTCTAGTATCTTTCTTAGATTATCTCACTGAATCGCCCAACATCCTGTGAGGTAGGCACCGTCCTCACCTTCAGTTTATGAATGAGGAAACCCAGGCACAGGGCGACACAGTGACTGGCCCGTGGGCGCATGGCTAATGGGGGTGGGAGCAGGACTTGAGACCAGGCTGTTGGGCTTCCTGTTCCTCGTCCTTCACCCCAAGGCCCTGCTACCTTCGGGGGAGCCAGGACTCTGGGCTTTGGAAATGGGTTTTTCCCTGAGGGCTCCCCTGTGTCCCTGTAGCTATTTGCTTATTTAGCTGGCTTGCACGGAGTGTCCACTCTGGGCCAGGCCCTGTGCTGGGCACTGAGGACAGAGAGGTGAGGGAGACCCCGTCCTTGTCAGAGACTCGGGTGCTGGGAGCCTGCCGGGCCAGGACTACTGCCAGGCCCCCGTTCACGAAGGGGCTTGCTAACCTCCGACCCCCACTTGAGACCATCCTCCTGTGAACGCGGAAATGGCCTTCTCACCTTCTGGTTGTTCAACTTGGTCTCCATCTGGCTGAGGCCGTCTGTCTCCTGGGGCTCGTAGCTGGGGATGTGGGACAGGAACTGCAGCAGGCGGTCGCGGCCACTACAGAAGGCGTCGTGAGCAGCCCGGGTGCTCTGCAGGCTCTGGACCCTGCGGGACAAAGCCCGTCAGGCCTTTGAGCTCTCAGGTCTCACTGAGAGCTGCCTGCCATCCCTTTTAAAGAGGTCATCAAAAGTAATTTAACTGGAAATAACCTAAACGTTCACAAGGAAGTAGTTATGTAAATTACAGAATACTGTGTTGGAATACTGTGCAGCCTCTGTAAAATGCAGGAAGGCCCTCCTGTGTGGACTCACAGGGATGCCCACTGTGAATTCTAGGACCTAAATAACTCATGGATCCAAGGGGAAATCACAAGGGAGGTGAGGAAATTTTTTGAACTCACTGAAAATAAAAACATCAAAATTTGTGGGACACAGTGAAAGCAGTGCTTAGTGGGAAGTATGTAGTTTTAAATGCTTAGAAAAAAAAGAAAGCTTTCAAATCAACAATCTAAGCTTCTACCTTAAGAAAGAAAAAGAAGAGCAAATTGGACTTAATGTAAGCAGCAGTAGGAAATAATAATGAGCAGATGTCAGTGAAACAGGAAACAGGAAAACAGGAGAAAGATCACTGCAACCAAAGCTGGTTCATTGAAACCGTCAATAACATGATAAACCTCAGACATAATGATCAGGGGGACAAGAAGAATAAACAGATACAACAGAAGAAGATACAACATCAGGAATGAGAGAGAGGACATTCCCTCAGATCCTGCAGATAGTCAAGGATAAGAGAATATTATGAACAATTTTATGCCAATAAACTCAACAACTTGATGAGATGGACAATGTGTCCTTGAAAGACACAAACTTCTGAAGTTGCTCAAGCATTAGATGACCCAAATGGTCCAATATCTATTAAAGAGGTTGAATTTGTAGTTAAAAACCCTCTTACACACAAAAAAATAAATTGCAGGCCCAGATGGCTTCAGTGGTGAATTCTTCCAGGCATTTAAGGAATTAATACCCAGCCTACCCAAACTTCCAGAAAACAGAAGAGGAGGAGGAAACACTTACTGACTTATCAGGCCGGGAAAATATATGATAGGGAAAATAGCAAAACACACTGTATGTGGTGTGTTGTCATCTGCACGTTAATTACCTACCCTAGCTCATACAGAATGTTTTTGGACGGACACACAAGAAACGTAGCAGT
Organism: Kogia breviceps; assembly: GCF_026419965.1. Classification (NCBI taxonomy): domain Eukaryota; kingdom Metazoa; phylum Chordata; class Mammalia; order Artiodactyla; family Physeteridae; genus Kogia; species Kogia breviceps. The sequence continues at coordinate 56,840,445 of NC_081323.1, forward strand.
GCTGATCTTGGGGGAAGGGTTTGGTCATTATAATCCCTTTGTGTGTTTTATCTTGTATATGTACTGCTTTTTTCAGAAAGAGGAAATTCTTTAGAAATCAAATAGACTTCAGTGTTGTCCGCAGAAATCCCACTTTGGTGCCTTAAGGCAGACTAAGCCGAGACCCCCTGAGACCCCCTCACCTGAGCTCCACCTGCTGGCAGAGGTTGTCAAAGCGTTGGTGCAGCTTGTGCACCTCGGCCTCCTGGCGCTCCAGGTCCGGGCAGTGCTCCTGGAAGCGGCTGGCCAGCGAGCCAGAGCACTGCTTGGCGGCCTGCAGATTCTGCTTCACCTCACTGAGGAGGGCCTGCCGGGCCTGCAGCTCAGAGGCCATGGCCTGCCAGGGCAGAGAGGCAGATGGCAGGTGCTGTGGCCAGAGCTCCGGGGCCCAGGATGGTGCTACCCAGAGCTCTTGGGGCTGCCTGCTTTTAGCGGGTGGCAGGCCTGGACCTGGGTGGGGACCGGCGCTTTGCCTCTGAGTTTCTCCTCAAACCTGTGGTCACTTCTGCAGTTTCCATTTCGTTACAATGACCAATACCCTGGGAAAACTAGCTTCTAAAGCCCTGCGGCACATGGCATGTGCCTGTGACACCGTGCCCGGGACTGGAGTGGCCTTGGTGAAGGCTCTGAGATGAGGCCCTCACCACAAGGGCAAGGGTTTTGTGAGGTGGTTTGTGAATAAGGGGCCTCCCGCGGGCTCACAGACCCCAATGCTTAGAGCGAGCCCAGCGGCAATGGTGAAGAGGGCAGATGCTGGGCTGGGGCAGAGGCTCCTATGCTCAGCCGATGCGCTGTGCAGGCATGTGGGCCCAGGTGGCCAGATCTGCTTGTCCAGAGACACTGGGAATCTGGGGGGATTTTGTGGACATTCGATTTTAAGATACCAGCACCTGATTTCCACAGGCTGCAGAAACCCTGTGTGCGGCTGGGACTCCAAACCTGGAGAGACTTGCTACCCTGGGCCTCAGGCCCTTCGAATGTCCACAGGTGGGGTGGCAGGGGTGCCTGGAGCCCATGCCCAGCTCAGAGAAAGGCTCCTGAGGCCCAGGGTCCCCACACTCACCACCAGCTCCTGCCTCTTGCTGTCCAGGGCATGGCCACTCTCGGGCACCGTGTCCTCCTGGGCCAGCTGGTTTTCGTATGAGGCCAGCACCTCCCGGCCCTGCTGCAGGCTCTTCTCCAGGCGGTTGGCGATGTCAACCCTGAGGACATGAGTCAGGAGTTGGGGGGCGGTGCTGGCCCTTGACCCCGCCCGGCCTCCCCACTGCCCGCCTGCACCCACTTCTCCTGGGCCGCGTCCAGCAGCTGCACCAGGCGCTCGTATCTGCGCTGGGTGTCCTCCACCCGCGTCCTCAGCAGGGCCGCACTGCCACTGCCCGGGAGGGCCTGCATGAATGCCTCGCCCTCGGCCGTGCTGCTCGCCTTCTCGGGCTCGATGCGCAGCAGCTCGTTGGTGATGTTCTGTGGGGACCAGAGCCCCTCGCGTTGACCACAGCTGGCAGCCACCCCCACCCAGGGATGTCCTCCCCGGGCAGCCTGACTGGGGATCTGGGGTGCTGGCCTAGGAGTCCGTGTTTGTAATGAGCATCCCTGGGAATTCTGACACAGTGGATGGTGACTCACAAGTGATGAATATTAATAGGTTCCTGTTCCCACTACTTCACACGGCTTTACTCATCTTTGGGGACAATTCCAGTGAGGTGGGTATGACTCCAAGCAGCTTAGTAGGGGACATGGTGGGGCCTAGCCCCAACACCACCCCTGTATCAGGCATCCTCTGGCCTTGGCTCGGCCCCAACCAGACCAGCCCTGGTGTGAGCCCCGTCAAGGGCCACGGCACTTCTCTGAGCCCCGTTCCTCTCCTGTAAACCGCGAACGGTCACGCCCATCGTGGAGGGTGCCGAGGACCCGGGAAACTGTGTGTGTGTGTAAAAGAGGTGAGAAGTAGATGGTGTTCATGCGGCTCATCTTGCCCCACCCTGTCGAGGCCCCCTAAGTGGGGATCAGCCCATTTTACTGAAGACACTGAGGTTTGGGCTTGAACGGTGTGTCTGTGGTCAAGGCGAGTGAGCCGGCCCTGTCACCCCAGAGCCCGTGTGATGCCGGGCACCGCGGCCTCTCACTCAGCTCAGTGCTGATCTGCTCAGATTGCAGTCCTGCTGTTGTCAGGTCTGCCACAAGCCCTTTTTCCTGGGGGTGTGTCTTGGGGGCGCCAGGCCTCAGGCACCTCCTCAGTCTTTGGCCTAGAGCAGCCCCCCTCCCCACAACTCACGACTTCCTGTTACACGTGGCAAGTGGTCCCTTTTGAGCGCCAAGACACCCCTTGGCGATTAGACCTTGAGCAGGGGCCCCAGGGAGCCAGTGGGCCAGCCTGTGCCCCCAGACTGGGGTACCTTGAGGTCCTTGGCCCGCTCAGCACTGTCCTGCACGGCCCGGCCCTGCTCCAGCGGTGGCCGCAGGATCCCTGTGATGGCCTTCTCCTGCCGGTCCAGGTCGCTGGCCACCTTGTCCAAGCCGGCCAGCAGCTGCCGGCCCTGCAGGTCAGAGGCATCTGCCGGAGGGAAATCAGAGTCGGGTGGCAGTGGGGAATCGTGAGGCCCAGGGAGGGGGCATAGGAGGGCCAGCCTCCCCACCTCCACTGTCCCATCTGCAGCACAGATCCTGGGCCCGGCCCCGCCTCCCTGTCCCCCCAGAGCCTCAGGCAGCGTCTGGTACCCACCTCCAGAGTTCTCTGCCTTCAGCACCTCATGCCGCTGCTGGAGTGCCCTTCTGCTTCCAGCTGCCTTCTGCCGCAGGCTCTGGTACTGGCTGCCCAGGCTGTGACAGCAAAAACGGGCTGCGGACCTGGGGCAGCCCACTGCCCCTACTGCCCACGACACAGGACCCTGGACTCTGGCTGGACAGACAGCCTCGAGGAGTCGGGAAGCTCATCAAAATGCTTTGAAAAGTTAACACGACACACGTAGAAAGGATTTGCTGAAACGCTGGTCTTTCTTTGCTCTTGGGTTCAACGGACCCCTTCTTTCCCTCCTTCCTTTCTTTGTCTCTCTTTTCTTCAATAGCAAGTCTTACTATCTAAAATTATCTTGGGCTTCCCTGGTGACACAGTGGTTAAGAATCTGCCTGCCAATGCAGGGGACACGGGTTCGATCCTTGGTCCAGGAAGATCCCACATGCTGCGGAGCAACTAAGCCCGTGCGCTACAGCTACTGAGCCTGCGCTCTAGAGCCCGCGAGCCACAACTACCGAGCCCATGTGCCACAACTACTGAAGCCCGTGGGCCTAGAGCTCGTGCTCTGCAACAAGAGAAGCCACGACGAGAAGCCCACGCACCACAACAAAGAATAGCCCCCACTCACCACAACTAGAAAAAGCCTGTGCACAGCAACAAAGACCTAATACAGCCAAAAATAAAAACAAATAAATTTATAAAATAATCCTGTTTGCTCATTTGTTTTCCCCACCAAGATGTTACCCCTGAGGCAGCAGTACACAGTAGGTGCTCAATACATATTTGCTGAATGAATAAATGAAGGAATTCCTTAAATCACTCATTCAACAAAGAGTTCTTGAGTACTTGCTTTGCACTAGGTACTGAACAAGGCCCTGAAAATAGTAAATCTCAAGGAACCCCTGCCCAATGAGACTAACACACACAAAGCACCCTAATGACAGCAGCATGAGCAGTGGGAGAAGGTGCTTGAGAAAGAGGCGGCAGCCCTTTTCCTGGAGCCAGGGTGGAGGATGAGGGGGCAATCAGGGAAGGCTTCACAGAATAGGTGACCCCCAGGCTGGGTCTTCAAACCAAGAGGCCTGAGCCAACAGGTGGTGGGTTGGGTGTGCAGGTAGAAGGAGCAGTATGTGCAAAGGCCCAGAGGCCCTTGCAGAAAAACCACTCCCTGATGTGTGCCCAGAGACAGAGGTTCACACACAAGTCAGCTCGGCCAACAGGATCTGCTGCTGTCCCACTTGAGCCGCCAAGGGGGTGCAGGTGTGGGGATGTTAGTGGCACCCTGAGGTTGAGTTGGGGTGCCCAGGGCTGTACGTGGCCTGAGGGGCCCAGGGCGTGCGGCCAGTCCACTCTGGCTCCTTCCTTTGCCCCTGTACCTGTCGGCCAGAGCCAGGGCCTCGGGGTCGGTGGGAGGGATCATGAAGCAAACAGCCGGGGCAGTCAGCTCATTCCCTGCACTGTCCGTGAGGTCCCAGCTCTCCCCGTTGTTCCTCTGCAGGGTGTAGCTGTAGCCCCGAGAGATTAGGCCCTGGTGGGGACAGGCCAGTCAGAATACATGGAGAGGCCTGCCCCACCTGGTAGCCAGGAGCCCAGTCGCCACCTCAACCCCACCCCTAACTCTGGGACCTGGGGAGTCTTAGCCTGTTTCTCAGATCCTCCCCAAGAGGTTCCATCATAGAGAGTTGAGAGGGGCCAGCACCAAGAGAGCATGTGTTGGGTCTGCCGGCCTAGCACCCACGTGGATTTCCCTTTGGGGAGCCCCTGTGCAGTCCAAGCCCATGTGTTCTCATCCCTCCATTCCCTGATTTCTGGGGGTGGACATGTGACTCAGGTCTGGCCAATGAGAGAATGGCATCCCTGGCCACAGTGATTGGTTTAGGCTGGACACATGACTCAGAGCAGGCCAATGAGAACCTTCCCTGGGACTTCTGCTGGAATGACTTGGGCCACTAATCTGGTAGGACAGAAAAGCCCAGGGCAACAGGTGGGGTGATGCAGGGGCATTGGCAAAGAGGACCCCATGATGGAGATAAACACAGGCTCCTGAAATATTTGAGACCCTGCATCCAGCCATGTCACCCCTAAGGCCTTTCAGTGACATGAGAAGAGGCAGATCTGGGCCCAGCCTGGCTGGGGCACCTGTAGTACCAGGCAGGGGCTCACCTGGTCACTCTCAAAGTCACAGAGTGCCTCCACGGGGATGGGCTTGAATGGCATCTCCCGGCGGTACTTGAGGGGTACCACCTGCTGCCCTCGCTTCTGCAGGCCCCGCACCTCGTGCTCATACTTGTCCAGAGCCTTCTCCTGGTCCTAAACATGGGGGGGAGTGCCCAGGTGAGATCACACAGCCTTCCCCGGTCAGCAGGCAAGGAGCTGGGGAGAGGCCTGCTCAGGCATCACTCACGTCCAGCTCCCGTAGCATCAACTCAATCTGGTATTGGTCTTTGAAGTCGGGGCTGTATTTCTGGTTCAGATCTGAGTCCACCTTGCACAGCAGCTCCTGGGCATCCTTCATGTCTTTGTGGAACTAGAGGAGACAGGGGGGCCCTGTCACGGACAGGACAGTGCTAGGACACCTGGGGCTAATCCTGGCTGTGACTTTAAGCCCATTCCCAGGTGGGGCTGGGCCTCCCACTCACCCTGAATCCATGGGCTCTGCCACCTGGGGACACCCACAACCCTCCCCAGCCCAGCTTCACAGGGAGAAACCAGGTCCCTTCCCACCAATCCATGCAATGTCACCTCTATGACATATTGTTTTCATGTGTATACACCAGTAAGCTTAGGGTTCTTCTCTATTCCACTCTTCTCTTTGTGCTAGGGACACCCTGACTTATTCTAAGTCTTAGTACATGGAAGATAAGCCTCCCCATTTGGTTCTAGAAAACTCTCTTGCCCATTCTTCAGCCTATTAGCTCTGGAATCATTCATTGTCAGCTGTCCCCTGGGCTGCAGCTATGAACATGACTTTGGGATCCCTGTGAAGGGATCCCAGAAGGGCTGACACTGAACCTGGAGTTAGTTACAACAGTATCATCTGAGTTCAAGTGTCCCCAAACCACCTACTCATAAGAATCATGTGCATCTCTCTTGTTAAAAACACACATTCCTGTGGAAACAATGCAGCATCCATCAACAGGTGAATGGATAAACACAATGTGGTCCATGCATACAATGGAATATTATTAAGCCATGAAAAGGAATGAAGTTCTGGTTCATGCTACAACATGATGAACCTTGAAAACATTATGTTCAGCGAAAGAGCCAGATACAAAAGGCCACATGTCATGTGATTCCACTTCTATGAAATATCTAAAATAGGCAAATCCAAAGAGACAGAAAGTAGATGAGAAGTTACCAGGAGTTGGAATGGGGAGTGATTGTTCATTGGGTACAGAATTCCTATTTGGGGTGATGAAAAAGTTTTGGAAAGACAGTGGCAATGGTTGCACAACATTGTGAATGTAATGAATGCACTGGATTGTACGCTTAAAAATGCCTAAAATGGCAAATTTCATAGTATATATATTTTACCAAAATTAAAACTCCACACACCTACTCCTGTGCCTACGCTCTCCTGGTGAGTCAGATCCTCCAGCCCCAGCCCCCAAGGAAGGCAGACAAGGGCCCAGCAAGCTTGGGGCACGCCCACGTCATCAGAAGTGTAAGTACTGGGAGGCCTGGGCAGGCAGCCCTGCAAGGCTCCTGGAGGAAGTAGCACTGAGGCCATGAGTGAGCCAAGAAGGCACTGGGTGCTCCCACCAATGGGGCCCTGGGCTGGCAGGTACCTGGTGGTAGTCTTCCATGTACTTCAGATGGCTCTCCTCACAGATGAGCAGGTTCAGGTACTCCTTCCAATCTGCATGCACAGCCTCCATGTGAGCCTGCCAGGAGAAAGGAGGCAGATTGGTGCTGGCCAAGCACCAGGGACACGAAGGGAGGGATGGCAGGGTTCCAGACCAGGAAAGGATAGAGGAGGGGGTATCTGACCTCTGCGTGTGTGTGGCTCCCAGCCACCTCCCGCCCAGGGGTGGGAGGAGGAGTGAGGGGAACGTGTTGAGGCGCCAAGCAGGGCTGCTGTGTACGGGTGCTCAGGTTGTACACTGCACAAGGGACAAGTAGGGGCTGTGTCTGCCCAGACAAAGTGGTGCTTTTAAAAAAATCTCACAAAGGTACTCCCCAAATTCAGGTCCTCCAGAGCTCAGAATGTGACTTTATTTGGAAATAGGGTCTTTGCGGATGTAACTGGTTAAGGATCTCAAGATGAAATTATCCTGGATTTAGGGTGGGCCTGAAATTCAATGACTGGTGTCCTCATAAGAAGAGGAGATGACACACAGGTGAGAAGGCCATGTGAAGACACAGAGGCAGATACAGGAGTGATGCAGCTCCAAACCAAGGAATGCCAAGGATTGCCGGCAACTACCAGAAGCAAGGAGAGATGAGGAAGGATTCTCCCCTAGAGACCTCAGAGGAAACAAGCCTGCCAAAACCTTGATTTCGAATTTCTGGCCTTCAGAACTATGAGAGAATAACTTTCCTTTGTTTAAAGCCATCAAGTTTGTGGTCATTTGTTACAGCAGCAATAGGAAACTAATACGGGCACCACATGGGCTTCAGAAGTCCAGGGACTGAGGGCAGGGCATTGAGATAATGAGAGGACGCAGGGTCAGACAGAGCAAGAGGAGGCAGCAAAATGGAGAGACAGACAGATGGACACAGGACACCCACCTTGGGGCCTGCCTGAGTGTAGGTGGCCCAGAGCAGAGGCCACCCGGAGAGCAGCCTGGAGGAGGCGTCCCTTCCCGGGGCTCACGTACCTCAATGGAGTTCCTTCCGGGGTGCTTGGCGGCGAGCAGCTGGTCACCCTCGCTGTGCAGCTTGTTAATTCTCTCCTCTTTGGCCTCCAGGTTCCGGTTGATGAAATTCTGCAGCAGGGGCAGTGGAGGGGCTCATTGCCCAGCCAGGCAGCCCTGTGCTCCTTCCCAGCCCCCTGGCCCGCACCCCCAGAGCCCAGTGCCCACCTCGTACTGGCGCCGGCGGCTGGGGTAGTCGAGGTTGCAGTCACTCCAGTCGTACTGCATGCGGCTCTGGGCCTGCTGGTCCAGCCAGTACAGCTCATTGGTGCAGCGCCGCATGTAGTCCTGCAGCGAGCTCAGGTGCTGCTGCCGTGCCTGAGATGCCGCCTGTGGGCGGGCAAGGACAGGGCTGTGGCCCTGCCGGCAAGAGCCTCCCTCCACGCCTCCTGCTCCACTGCACTCCCTTGGATAGATAAGTCACCTGACTGCCCCACCCACCCCGAAACCCCTTCATTCGTTCAGCAAATGTTTTCTGAGAATCTACTAAGTGCTGGGCATGGCTCCAGGCCTTGCGGACACAGCAATGAGCAAAACAGACAAAACCCTCACAGAATTGACATGTTTGTGGAACGTTAGTTTACTCGTCTGCAAAATGGGAATAACGACAGCACTGATCTCATAGGGCACCAACCCTGGCATACAGTTGGTGCTCAATAAACATCAGCAGCTACACTTCCACTTTTTTCTTTAACATGTTATGGTGCTAGGGGGATCGTAGCAAACTACCACAGGGCAAGGAGGAGGGGAAGGAAGAGGGATGTCTGCGTTCTACTCTGCAAATGAGAACAGTAGTGAACACATGTGTGGGGCCCACCACGTGCCAGGACTGTGCTAAGGACTTCTCCAACATCAACTCATGCAATCCTCAAAGCATCCTATGAGCCAGGGACTGGAAGTGGCTGTTTTACAGATGAGGAAACTGAGGCTCCCAGAGGCTCAGCAGCTTGTGCTCAAGGTTTCCCCACCAAAAAGGGTGGAGGCAGCCCAGCTCCAGAGCCTCCTACCGGCTATACTATCACCGCCTCTGCATTCTCACGTCTGAGGCATCTGTAACATCCATAACAAGTGTCTGTAATGTCCACAACGTTTATGCATCATTTGTGCAGTTTTAAAAAGAAGACGTTCTTTAAAGGTTTTGAAAAAGGAAATAGAAAAACTTCCGTTTATTAAGCACGTGGCACTGTATCTGGAACACAGTAGGTGCTCAATAAAGAATTAAGAAGCAAATAGTAAGATGAACCATATCCATGGGGTCTCTTGGGGTTTTCCACGAGTACAGGGCAAACAGGGGCGCCTCTCAGGTAGGGGCTCGGGATACTGCCTCTTCCCACTTCATCCCCCTCCGTCCCGTTTGAAGTGTTTACTGCACATGCTTCTGTCCCCATGGCCCGGCTTCCCATCCCCTCCCATTCCGTTTCCGAGGGCGTCTCACCAGCAGTTTCTGGTACTTGGCCTGGAGTTCGCTGTTCTGCTCCTGAGGGTGGAGCCCACGGCATGGATTAGGGCGAGAGTGCAGGTGGGAGCCCCTCCTCCCCGGGGCCCCCTCCAGCCCTGTGCACATACCTTGCCCCCGTCCTTGGTCAGGTGGGGCCTGATGGCCTTGACTTCATTGTGGAAGATGTTGTGCTGCTCCACCTGGTGGTCCACCAGCGGCAGGTCCGACCCGAAGCTCTGGCTGCTCAGCTTGTCCTGGCCGGGTGGGTGGAGGGAAAACATGCATGGGGGTGGGCCAGGGACCCAGGACTCGCAAGCCACCCAGCACCCCATACCCCGGGAGCCTCAGCTCTCCTCCTCATGGTGCCGGCCAAGGAGTGAGTGAAGTGGCCCCGGAGGGATGCAGAGAGAGGCTGTCACATCCCATCTCATTTAATCTCACAGCGACCTCAGAGGCCCTCACGGTTACTGTTTCCATTTCACAGCTGGGGAAACAGAGGCTCGGCTGGGGGAGTCACTTGCTTGGGGTCACCCAGTGCCTGGGCTTCTCCATGGTGGAGATGGGCTGATGAGGGCACAGGAAGGGCAGTGACCGGCCAGAAATCTGGCCACTGACCCCAGCCTGCCAGGACTCCAACGAGCCCGGAAGGGTCCCAATCTCCACCACTTCTGCTGTGTGACCCTGAGCTAGGCACTGCACCTCTCTGAGCCTTGCTCATCTCATTGACACAAACATCAGGAAACACCAGGAACACAACTCCCTCCCTGGCAGGACTGTGGTGCCCGTTCAATGGTAGGGGTCCCCCTGGCCCACATACAGCCCCACCCCAGTTGAACCCCGAGCCATACCAGCTTTTCCTCCACCAGCGCCTCCCAGTTGACCTGTGGGTCCACCTCCTTCACTGCCAGGTTGTAGACCTGCTTGTGTTTCCTCCGGAGGCTGGTCACACGCTCCTTCAGCTGACAGATGCTGAGCGGGGAGAGTGGTCACCCTGGTTAGCGGGGCGGGTTGGCGGGTGCACTGCCTATGCCACGAGGGGGGGGCCTCCCATCCCAGCCCCTGGCCTCTGCTTTCTGCTCAGTGGCCTGGTAGGACAGGGTGACTGTGGCCTTGGGTCCAGGCAATCACTCCCACCCTGCTCCTGTCCACTTTCCTTCATTCTTCCTTCCCCTAGCAATGTTTCCTGAGAGCCCTACTGTGCGCCCAGAGCCACAGGAGGTTCCAGAAGAAACAGGCAGATCTGCTGCTCTCTGGAGCCCACCATCCAGCAGGGCTACAGGGTAGTGGGGGCCGTGACAGTGAGAGTGCTTTGTCCACATCTAAGCTGAGGCGAGAGCCAGGCGCTCGGGAAGCCAGCTGGGCATTAGGCAGGAGAGAATGTGTTCACAAGCTTGGAGGTCAGGGGACCGTGGTCACACTCTGACCAGGACAGGAGACACCAGTGCTCCGAGCCTCAGTTTCCCCAACTGCAAAGTGGGTTGTTGTGAGGATAACATAAAGTGTTTGGCTCGTGCTGGCATCCAGTTAACCCTCAACAAACCCCAGCTCGGGTTCCTGAATGCTGAGTGGCTGCAGCCGCCCTGCCCTGGCCCCGAGCAGGTCCCTCAGGACCCAAAGCGGAGGGGACCTACTCCTCGGCGATCATGTCCCCCTGGGGGTGCTTCATGTGCTTGGCGATGGCTGCGTCCGCCTCCAGCACATACAGCAGCTTCTCTGAGTCTGAAACCTTCTGCAGGGCTGAGTCCTGGTGCTCTGGCTGCTGGCCCTCCTGCAGCCGGGCCAGGTCCTGCGAGAGTCACAAGAAAGGGGCGGGGAGAGAGAGTGGGCAGGGACTCAGTGGGCACAGCTGGGAGGGACGGGAGGAGAGGGGAGAGCGATGGCCTCCTCCAGCCCTGCCCAGCCTCTGCTCAAGTGCCTGCTGTGGCCGGCTCAGGACACAGCTGTGCACAGAGACACGGCCCCGCCCAGCCCAGGGGAGAGGAAGACCCCCGGAAAGGCAAGTCACAGATAAACCTCACAAAGGTGACTGAAAGTTCCTACAAGTTGGTGTTTACCAAGGAAACACAGCAGAGGTGGAACATGGGGGACCTGCTTGAGCTCTGGGGGTCAGTGAGGCCCCTCCGAGGTGGTGACACAGGCTAAGGAGAAAGGAAGAAAGGGAAGAGTGTTCTAGGTAGAGGGAACAGTCTGTGCAAAGGTCCTGTGGGAGGAAAGGATGGCTGTGATTGAGGCTGGAAGGAGGGATGGGGGAGGAAGTGGGAGATGGGGTCCCACCTATCCTTAAAGGCAATTCCTCCAGGGGCTCTGCAGGGAACAGGGTACAAGCTGGGAGCACAGTCAGGGCTTGTGACAGGGCCCAGGTGAGAGCCGAGGGTGGCCCACGCTCGGGTGTCACCAGTGAAATGGCAAGAATGAACAAAGTGGGTGGGCATCTGGGAGGTACAATCGATAAGTCGCTGATGAGTCCAGGGTCTCTGCTTATTTAGGGAAGAACAATGAATGGGCAGTGGGTACAGCAGGTTTCTAAACACAGCCCATTAATCCACTTAGTGGACTTTCAGGGAGCATGGCTGGGCACTGTGCCAAGCCCGGCGGGACCCCAGGCCCAGGGGGGATGAGTCAGAGACTGGACTGGGGGTCACATGGGGGAACTCGCGAGGCCAGTCCCCTCCCCTCGCTGGGTCTCAGCATCCCCATCTCTGCAATGGGAGTAAGAGAAACCCCTGCTTCAGAAGAGGCATCCAAGTGACCCAAGGACTCTCCCTCGGCAGCGAGAAGGTGGGAGCACAGACGCGGGCTTGTCAGGGACGAGCCTCGAAACCATGCAAGTGGGAGGAGCTGGACACGGAAGGCCACGCTGCACGGGACTGATTTATGGGAACTGCCCCGAGTCAGCTAATCCACAGGCAGAAAGCAGATGAGTGGTTGCCAAGGGCTGGATGGGAGTGGGAATCTGCAGGCAATGGACACAGGAGATCTTACGAAGGGATAATAAAGTTCTGAAAGCAACCTATAGAAATGACTGCACCACTTGGTGATGTTACTAGAAATCATTGCACTGTACGTTTAAAGGGGGTGCATTTTTCTGATCTGTACAACATGCCTCAATAAAGATATTAAAAAAGAAAAAGGAAGAAATGGCAAAAGGAAAAAGCAGTGAACAGAAGTGATGTGGTGCCTGGTACAGTGTCAAACGACTCAACTTCCTCTCGGAGGAAGAGAAGGTATCCAGCCCGTTCTTCCAGGTCTTTCCTGGGCCGGGAGGGCTGAGCAGCAAGTGGGCCCGGTGCCCTGGGGGTGAGGTCCACGTGGCAGAAGTCCAATGGGTCTGGCGAGTTAAAAAGTTGCAACAAAATGTCATGGTTCTTGGCTTGGGTGGAATTTTATCAGCTCCACCATCACCAGCTGATCTGAAGCTCTGCTGGGCAGTTATAGTGTCAAAGATTAATTTTGCAAAAGGAGGAAGTAAATTAATCATTTCCTAATCCACACAGATGCAGGTGCTGTGTGGGAACGCAAGCCCTCTCCAGCCGAGACAAGAAAGAACATCTAGTGGAGAGATGCCATGTGGGTGTTCGACAGTCAACAGTTGGACAAGACTGATCAATGGGAACAGAGGTCAGCACAGTGGTTACCTCTGGGGGATATTGATTGGGAAGGTCCGTTGGGACCTTTCGGGAAATGTCCTCTATCTTGATCTGAGTAATGGTTTCATGAGTACCTACTGATGCAAAAACTCACAAGGGTGAGCTCTTAAAATTTGGACACTTTCCATAGACAAGTTTTTTAAAGTAAAAAAAAAAAAAAATCATAGGGACTGACATATCTTGTAAATGACACACAGTGATGGACAGATGAGGGATAAAGCAAATCCAGGAGATGTGGTGAGGCTATGGATGTTCTCCAATTCTTCCAACTTTTCTGGTGTTTAAAAATTGGGATAGACACAAAAGGTCACATACTGTATGATTCTGTTTATATGAAATATCCAGAATAAGTATATCCAAAGGGGCAGAAAGCAGATTAGTGGTTCTCAGGGGCTGTGGGGAGGGGCATGGGGAGTGACTGCTGACGGGCATGGAGTTTCCCTTTGGGGCGATGAAAGTGCCTTGGAACCAGATAGAGGCAGTGGTCACACAACATCGTAAATGTGCAAAATGCCACAGAACTGTACTCTTTAAGTGGTTAATTTTATCTTATGTGAATCTCACTTCCATAAAAAAATAGGAAAGTTCAAGAGAACGTTTGGGTAGTAAAATTAATAATGATGTTTTCTTCCAAAAAAAGGAAGGAAGGAAGGAAGAGAAAAGACAGAAAGATTAGCCCATGCAGTCTTCAAAGTGTGGTTTCTTTTCTTAAGTTTGTTCATTTGAATGAAAAGAAAATAGTTCAAAATTATCTCCCTAAAACATCCTTGTTACTTTGAGTCATTACTCTAAGCAAATACAATGAGAGAGCTGGATGCTATTCACACACACGCACACACACAAGAAAAGGTCACAGATACACCAGAAGGTTAATGGATGATCATTCTCTCTGGTGGTGGAATTATACGCCATCTTAATTTGCTTCGTTATACTTGTTTATCAGTCCTGAAATGTTTGTAACGAACACATATTACTTTTATTAGGAGGAAAAAAGGACACACTCCAAAAAGCTGTTTTCATTTAGGAAAGCACACGCCACCATGGCAGTCACAAGAGAGGGGACAAAAAAATTGCCAAAGGGGCCGGGTACCAGGGCAAGGGCATGGCCAGAGGGAAGGATGCTGGCAGGGCAGGCTGAGGCCGGAAAGAAAGGTGGGAGGCGGAGGCAGAAAAGGAATGAGAGAGGGGAGGGGGGACCCTGGGGGAGGGGGGCCCCTCTTGCCTTTCCTGCCCCACTCTCCCCATGCCCCCACTTCTCACTCCCCCAGCCCAGCCCTGTCCCTCAGGTCTCAGGGGGACTGGCCCTCAGGTGGGTGGATCCCTTGGCTCTCAGAGGAGTGGCAGCCATGTCTGGGCCTGGGGACAGCAGTGGGGCCGGCCGGACCTTGACCCCTCTCATGACCTGTCCACCCTCAGCCACCCACTCCTCTGGACCTGACTCTTAGTCATGCTTGGAATGGAGATGAAATACAGACACCCAGTTAAATTCAAATTTCAGATAAACAGTGGATAATTTTATAATATTATTATATCCCAAGTAGTGCATGGGATATACTTATACAAAAAAAAATTGTGTTCTAAAATCCAAACTTAACTGGATACCCTATATATATATATATTTTAACATCTTTATTGGAGTATAACTGTTTTACAATGGTGTGTTAGTTTCTGCTTTACCTATATTTTTATTTGCTAAATCTGGCAACCCCACCTGTGGGATGCCTCTGGGGTCAGCTCTGTCACTGACATAGTCTGCCCTGGCCCTCTCTGAACATCAGTTTCTCCAGCTACAAAAAAATGTATAAACTCAACCGCACTGGGCTGTGGAGGGTTCAGAGAGGAGGTGGTCATCTTAGCAGCTCATAGGAGTGAGCACGGCTCCGGTGTGGCCCACTGTGCAGGATCCCCAGGACAACCTTTGGGCTCAGGTCGTTTGTTATCCCCATGTTACAGGAGAGGAAACTGAGGCACAGAGAGGGAAAGTGCTCTGCCCAGCCTGCATCTGAGTGGTGGCAATGGTAGGAGAAGTAAGGATGATGATGTTGATAATAATAGTGAGCCCTGCACTGCAGCTGCATAATCTCATCGAATCTTTACAGCAGCCCGGCAGGTGGGGACAATCGCTCTTATCCTTTCAGAGGGAATCGCATGAACAGAGAGGTAAGGTGACTTGCTCCAGGTCACACAGTAAGTGGCAAAGCTGGGATCCTAACCAGAGCCTGGATCCTGAGTCTGTGGTTCTCCTCCAGATGGGGCCCATAAGCTGTAGCAATTTAGTACCCGGGGTGGAGGAGCTGGTATTACCAGCAATAATGACGTTCCTCTTCAGTGCATCTCCACCTGGGCACTTTGACATTTGCAGCTGGATCATTCTGTGTAGGGGGCCATTCTGTGCACTGCAGGGTGTATAGCAGCATCCCTGGACTCCACCACTAGATACCCACCCACTGCACTCTCCAAGTTGTCATGGCTAAAAATGACTCCAGATGTGACCACATGTCCCCTGGGGGCAGAATCACGCCCAGGTGAGAACCACGGGGTCACACAAGCCCCTGGTCCTGAGCAGGGCTGGTGGCACAGGGGGCACCGGGGTGGGAGATGGGGAACTCACGCTCTGCAGCTTGGCCTCCGTGCTCACGATGTTCCTCTCCACCTGGTCGGCATTCTTCTGCAGCTGCTCAATCAGCTCTGACAGCTCCTTGTTAGAGACACTGCAGGCAGAAGAAGGGAGGTAGGTGAGGGCCAGAGGGGAAGGGCCGGGTCCCCACCAGCAGCCAGCCTCCCAGGCTGTCCCCAGTCCCAGGCTCGGAGCAGGAGATGTCCAGTGAGCCTCAGATGGAACTTGGCTGTCCCCCCAGGGCAACGTCACTAAAAGCACAGAAAAGAGGCAGCACCTGGCAGGGACTCAGCCCTCGCTCTGGCCATCACTCTAACGCTTCTGTTTTACCATGTTGGCAGGGCACACTTACCCTTTTTTTTTTTTTTTTTTTTTTTTTTGCGATACGCGGGCCTCGCACTGTTGTGGCCTCTCCCGTTGCGGAGCACAGGCTCCGGACGCGTAGGCTCAGCGGCCACGGTTCACGGGCCCAGCCGCTCCGCGGCATGTGGGATCTTCCCGGACCAGGGCACGAACCCGTGTCCCCTGCATCGGCAGGCGGATTCTCAACCACTGCGCCACCAGGGAAGCCCCACACTTACCCTTTTTAACCACATTTTTTACTGAGATGTAAAATTCACCCTTTTAAAGTGTATAATTCAGTGGTTTTTAGTGTATTCACAAGGTTGTATAACCATCATCACTATGTAATTCCAGAATGTTTACATCACCCCCAAAAAGAAACCCCGCATCCTTTAGTACTCACTCCTCACCATCCCGCCCTACAGCCCCTGGCAACCACGAATCCACTTTCTGTCTCTATGGATTTGCCTATTCTGGACATTTCATAGAAATGGAATCATACAATACGAGCGAGGCCTTTCATGTCTAACTTCTTTCACTTAACAATATTTTTGAGGGTCATCCATGTTATAGCATGTGTCAGTGCTTCATTCCTTTTTATGGCTGCACAATACTCCACAGCTTGAATATCCCACATTTTATATATCCAGTCATCCACTGATAGACATTTGGGTTGTTTCCACCTTTTGGTCACTATGGATCAGGCTGCTATGAACATTCGGGTACAAGTTTTTGTGTAAGCAGCATTATTAAATACCTGATACTTTTAATCTACTCACTCTTTATATTTAAATAAAGTTACTAAAAAAGGGAACTTGCGGGCTTCCCTGGTGGCGCAGTGGTTGAGAATCCGCCTGCTGATGCAGGGGACACGGGCTCGTGCCCCGGTCCGGGAAGATCCCACATGCCGCTGAGCGGCTGGGCCCGTGAGCCATGGCCGCTGAGCCTGCGCGTCCGGAGCCTGTGCTCCGCAACGGGAGAGGCCACAACAGTGAGAGGCCCGCGTATCGAAAAAAAAAAAATGGAACTTGCTCTTCCCATTGCAAACATAAAACCAGAAGTCCTTGCCATCAATGGAGGTAACCACAAAAATAAATTCCATGGAAATAAAAGGATGGCATTAAGTTCTAGCTGGACACTTGGCCACCTGCACAAGTTGAAACTGAGCCTTGCCCTCACCTGCTTAAAAGCAGAACTTGGCACATACTGCAGCCAAGTTAGAGCTGTGCTGGCACCAGGCTGAGACCTCCTGGGTGTTTCAGAGCATCTGAGAGAGACCTGAAATCAGAACGGCTTTCTCACTTGGTGTTTCTGTGTTTCCTCCTGTCACATCTGTCTGCCCCCCGAAATCACACCACAGACCACTCTGGCAAACACTACTGTGGGAGTGAAGATCTTGGCTTTGGACTCAGATGTGGGTTCTCACTGTGCGACTTGGCCAAGCTGCTGTCCCTCTCTGTGCCAATGCTTCCCGCTGTCAGATGGACCTTTCCCAGTGGGGTGTTAGGGATGGGAGTGAGGTTATGCAGGCAAAGAGCTGGGTGCCCAATAAATCTCACAAAGGTTCAAAGGTTCATGATTATGATCATTAAGGAGCCTTACTGATCCAGCTCTGACTTTGTTTTCTTTAAACAAAGGAAGAAACAAAGACCAGAGAGGGAAAGCAACTTGGTTAATGTCACACAGCCAGCCAGCCAGCAAGCCAGCAACGGTCAAGATTAGTACTTAGTCTTCTAATCTCCATCAAAGACCTTTTATACTGGCTCCACAGTGGGGCCTGAGAAGCTAAGCACCCAGAAGCATCATTCTGCCCACACTTAAGCCCTTACTATGTGCCAGGCCCAATAATGCACACAGGCACAGCCACCCCCAGACTGGGAGGAAATCAGCATTTATAGAAATAGTCACGAGACTGAGGCAGGCATGACCAGGCAAGACTCCTGACCAGCTTGGTAGGAATGGGGGTTGTCAGTGAAGGCTTCCTAGAGGAGGTGGTGGTGGTGGCTGGGTTCTGAAGGATGAAGAGGAGTTGGGGTTTGTGGGCAGAAGGCTCCAATGAAGAGAGGCCATAAAAGAGACAGGTCCTGGGTGTGTCCCTTGGGGTGGGCCAGGGCAGGGCTCCTGACCATCAAGCAGAGCGGGCAGCCAGCTCTTCAGAGTGGAATTCCTCAAATCAAGGCCTGGGACCCACCTATTGTGGCATGAAACATTCAGATTCCCAGGCACTAACCCAGAGCCTCTGAATCTGGATCTCCAGAGCTGGACCCAGGAAGCTGTATTATTATTGCTACTGTTTTTACAGGTTCCCCAGGGGACCCTGATACCTTCCAGGGTTTGAGGTCCAACACCGCAGGTACTGCTACCTGCGGGGGAAGCTGGAGGGGGGTGGAAACAGGCATACAACCAGAAGCTGTGAGTCTGTCCAACCATGACCCAAACCTTGCCTGAGGGCCTGCTCTGTGCCAGGTCTGGACACACAGGAACTAGGGGGAAGAGGGGAGGGTTTTAGGGAATAAGACCCAGGCCACACCCTCTGAAAAGTCAACTGAGGAGGCAGCCTTTCCCAAAGTGGGGCCCCAGGAACCCCAGTCCTGTAAATCACTCCTGGAATGAAGGCTTTGTCAGTCTAGGCAGTTAGGAAAACTCAACTCCTCAATAAGTTCAAGAGCCAGTAAAGGCTCTGAGAAGTCCTGCAGTGGAGAAAGCTGGTATTCAGTGGAGCATCCAGGAAGGCTCAGAAGAGGGGACTGTGGGTGGAGGATCTGGGTAAGGAGGGATAAGGCTTCCAGGTCATGGGCTGACCCCCACTGCCCCCCACCCTGGCTGGGCGGAGCACATGGGGAATGCGAGCACTTGTGCCCTCAGCCCTACCCCAGCCACTGACCCCAGCCTGGCCTCAGCACTCAGACGTGTTGTCTCAACCCAATATTTAACCCATGACAGTTGGGGCCACCACTGGGAACCTGCAGTGTAGGTTAGGTGGGAGCCTCATCCTTGTCAGGTCCAACGCAGCTCCACCTCAGGGCATGGGGCCAGCTCTCAACCAGACCCTTCACTGGCTGGGGCAGGTTCGAGGAAAGTGCCTCCTGGACCCCACCCTGGCCAGCCCATTACTCCAGCTGAAGCCCAGCACTGGAAGGGGACACAGGGTGGGGGGGGGAGGACAGAGAACCCCAGGGCCCTGGTGCTCCTGGTAGAGAACAAAGGACAGCTCAGTGGGAGCTGTGGTCAGACAGGCATGGGTTCCAAGTCCTGTTGGACCACTTACTGCTTGGACCATCCCAGGTAAGCACCTTACCCTCGAGGAGCCTCAGTCTCTCCATCTGTTGACTGGGGTTGACCACAGAGTCACCATGGTAACTGGGCACTTAGTGCACACGCTTCACCAGACATCAGACACGTTCACAGGCACTGCCTGGATAGTATCCTCACCCTAAGCCCCTGGGGGAGTTTTGTGTGCCCCTTTACAGGTGAGGAAACCAGCAATTTTACTTGATAGATATCAAGAGAAATGAAAACATAGGTCCACACAAAAACTTGTACACAAATGTTCATAGCAGCACTATTTACAATAGGCAGAAAGTGGAAATAACACAAATGTTCAACTAATGAATAGATAAATGAAACGCAGAATATCCAGACAATGGAATACAGCTCAGCCAAAAAAGAAATGAAACGCTAATACAGGCTACGGTATGGAGAAACCTGGCAACCATTAGGCTAAGTGAAAGAAGCCAGATACAAACAGTCACAAAAGATCCACTTATATGAAATGTCTAGAATAGCAAGATTCCTAGAAGCAGAAAGTAGATTAGTAGTCGCGAGGGGCTGGGATGGGGAAGAAGAAGGGGAGCAAGTGCTAAAGGGTGTGGGTTTCTTTTTAAGGTGATGAAATGTTCTAAAATTGATTATGGTGATAGTTGTATAATTCTGTGAATATACTCACAACGGCTGAATTGTACATTTTAAATGAGTGAATTATATGATATGTGAGTTATATCTCAATAAAGCTGTTATCGAAAACATTGGAAGCGCCATTTGTAAGTGATAGGGGTTTGTTTCTTCTTCCCTCACCACCTCGAGTGGTCCCTGCCTTTTTATCCTGTTTTCCATGGAGGCTGGGCCAGCTCCGGGTTATGCCCAGCTGCCTGGAAGATTCTAGTCAAACACTCACAGAGGGATGACCATGTGCCCGGTTGGTGCTAAGCAAATCACATACAGATGAGCTCATTAATCCTACCACCCCCTGAAGTAGCACTGTTCTGAGTGCACAGAGCCATTAGATAACTTGACCACAGTCTCACTGCCAGAAAGCAGGGTGGAGCTGGGATTCCAAACCAGGCCTCTGGAGAACAGTCTCAGCACTTTTGCCTTTTGGGTTTGGAGTCCTGAATGAGTGGCCCCAAAGGGTCCTGCATTCCTCCTGCCATCTAGCTGGCCATGGGAACAAATGTGTGTCCCCTTGAGAGCTGCAGAGCCCCACACCAGGAGTACAGGAATGTGGGCGGGTTGGGAACCCGCAGGGAGGGGGTGCAGATCCCAAGAGGGCTGGGAACTGGCTGGGCCGGTCCAGCTTTTCATCTGTGTAATGAGCCACACTAAGGCAGCCAGACGTGGCACCAGGGTGCTGTCAGCCCGACTGATGGAGGCCCAGATACAGCCCTTCCCTAGCAACCTCTTCTGAGTCTGGTCCCACCCATGGAGATGAAAAATCTCCTGGCTGAGCCAGGAAAGCCGAGGTGCCCCCACCTACCCAGAGAAGGGAAGGGACCAGGGAAGCGGCTCTGAGTGACAGGCTGAGAGAGGGACATGCCCACCCTCCTTCCACTTACTCAGAAGTTTAACATGGACACAGGTGCTGCGGGCAGTGACCATGGGCACTGGTAGTTGCATCCGAAGTCATCCGGCCCCACCTGCTCATTACATATGTGAGCAAACTGAGGCCCTCAGAAGCGAATGCGCCCGCCCAAGATCACATGGTGGGCAGCCAGTGTCCTTAGTCAGACAGGGTTCAAATCCATTTGTGTAACCTTGGAGGAGCTACTTTACATTTCTGGGCCTCGGTTTTATCATCTGTCAAATGGGCGAGATACATCCTATCTAGGTAAGTGAGGTGGGCAGGGAGGGTCAGGGTCACTTCTGGAAACACCAGAATCTCAAGCTTCAAAGACCACTTTGGGGTTCAAGGACTGAGCTGGAGGTTGGCAGCAGCCTCTGGGGGCCCATAAGGGCCCATAAGATTAGACATTCATGTAAGCTCACGAGTGGAGTGTCACTGGTTTTACCAGTGCCTAAAACAGTGCCTGGCACACAGGAGACACTCAACAAATACTTATGCTGTACAGCAGAAACTAACAACATGGTAAATCAACTACATTCCAATAAAAATTAAAAAAACAAAACCAAAAACAAATATCCATTCTAATCACCTAGTGCAAGGGCCCCATAAATGGTGACAAAGACTATTCATGAAACACCTATTCATTGCACTTTTACTCCCTGCAGGGCTTGCCATTCAAATGAGACTGAGCCCTTACATTGCTCCCTGATCTGTGCATGGGGCTCTGCCTGTGGACCCCCTTTCTCTTCTGGGAACCCCTTCTTGCCAGTGGCGCCTGGTCCTGTAAAATAGGTTCCTTCCAAAAAAAAAACAGTAACTTGGGGGCTTCCCTGGTGGTGCAGTGGTTAAGAATCCACCTGCCAATGCAGGGGACACGGGTTCAATCCCTGGTCTGGGAAGATCCCACGTGCCACGGAGCAACTAAGCCCGTGCACCACAACTACTGAGACTGCGCTCTAGAGCCCGTGTGCCACACCTACTGAAGCCCGCGTGCCTAGAGCCCGTGCTCTGCAATGAAGAAAAGCCACCGCAATGAGAAGCCCGCGCACCGCAACGAAGAGTAGCCCCCGCTCGCCGCAACTAGAGAAAGCCTGCAAGCAGCAATGAAGACCCAACACAGCCATAAATAAATAAATAAATAAAAATTTTAAAAAAGAAGTAAATGTTAAAAAAAATTCTTATAAAAAAATAAAAAACAGTAACTTCACAGCACTGGGGACAGCAAGGTGAACAATGCCAGGGAGAAGGTGCGTCTACATGGAGGACACGGCACTCTCTTGGAATCCTCCTCAGTAACGCACAACCTCCATGTCATCGCTGGGAGCCAGCAGACAAACGCAAATTGAGGGATGGTCTACAAAACACCTGACCAGACCTCTTCAAAAGTATCAAGGTCACAAAAGACCAGACTAAGGGTTAGATGACAGACCTGACGACTAAATGCAACCTGGGGTCCTGGAACAGAAAGAGGGCATCGGGGGGAACTGGGGAGACAGAACAAAGTTCATAGCTCAGTTTTCTAAAGAAAGGTTCCTTCTAGATTTCCAGGTTTTCCAGCAAAATCCTATAGGAACGGATGCTTCTGGGTGATGGTGTGTCCAGGATGCCCACCTGGACAGGTAGGGCAGTAGGTGCTGTGGCCTGACACCTGATCTGGTAAAAGCTGACAGGGACCCAAAGACTAGGCTGTCCCCAGAAACAGCCCTCTCAGCCCAGCCCAGGCTGCAGTCAGGGGATGCGAGTGGGTCTCACAAGCCAGGTGTATGGTCACACCCAGCAGACTCGGGCTGTTTCTCCAGCGAACCTGCCCTTGTTTTCTTTTCCAGGGCTGAGGAAGTTGGAGTCTGGCGAGGGTCCAGGAGGGTCGAGGTCCCATCTAAGGCACGACAAGGGGCCCCATTTACTTGGCCTGGTCTGCGTATGAGACTCCTGGCAAGAGGAGGGAAAACGGGGTGCAGGCCACCCGGCGGGGGGGCTGCCTCAGAGCCCCGGGGTGGGTTTGAGGACACTCGGGGACAAACAATTGCTTTCTGGGCCTGAGCCCACAGGCACCAGCCTGGAACAGACGTCTCTTTGTATCTCAGGATGTACTCTGAGTGTTGGAGCTGTGGGGAGATGGCCTGGGAGCCTCAAGTGGCATCGGGTACGCTCACTCTGTCACCAGGAGTTAGAAACTCAATAACCACAGCCCGACCTGCTTTGCGGGTGGCCACTCACAGCCCAGGAGGTCAGCTGCAGAGTGGGGAGCTGGGGCTGGAACCCAGTCCTGTGATGTCCAGGGGGCAGCCCAGGACAGCCTGTGGTCTGGTCAGCGGGCCAGCAGGGATGCCAACTAGAGAAGTGAGGACAGAGGTGGCACTCCAGGTCACCTAGACTCTGTAGATGCTCCACATGGAGCAGAAAGAAAGAGAACACCGGCGTCTCAGAGGACCCTCAGCCCCACCCACTACTAGTCACTTCTTCTTGCTATAGTTTGTGTGGGGAGCCCCTGGTCCTTTCCTACGATATAGCTGCACTGCAGTATAACCTGGTGGTTAAGCACCCAGACCAATGGCAGGCAGCCTAGATTCAGATCCTGACTCAGTCCTTGTTAAGCTGTCGGTTACTTAGCCTTTCTGAGCCTCAGGTTCCCCATCTGCCACTGGGGGTCATGGCAGTCCACACCCCTCAGGGCTGGGGTGGTTAACTGAGAGAGCAGATAGAGGACTCCCCTAGTGGCAGAGTGGTTAAGAATCTGCCTGCCAATGCAGGGGACACGCGTTCAAGTCCTGGTCTGAGAAGATCCCACGTGCTGTGGAGCAACTAAGCCTGTGCTGAGCCTGCGCTCTAGAGCCCGTGAGACACAACTACTGAGTGAGCCTGCATGCCACAACTACTGAAGCCCATGCGCCTAGAGCCCGAGCTCCGCAACAAGAGAAGCCACCGCAATGAGAAGACCGCGTACTGCAATGAGAAGCCCGCACACCGCAACGAAGAGTAGCCCCTGTTCGCCACAACTAGAGAAAGTCTGCGTGTAGCAATGAAGACCCAACACGGCCAAAAATAAATAAATAAATAAATACATTTATTAAAAAAGAAAAAGAGAGAGGGAGAGAGAGGGGATACAAAGTGCTGCCTCGGGGGGAGCCTGGGGTTCTCTGCTTTCACCCGGAGTCACCATCCAGGGATTTGGGCTCCTTTTAAGGAGCAGATAAAGGCCAGCAGCTAAGTTTCCATGTGAGAACCCACGGGCACGGAGAGCTAAAAAAAGACCCCGGGCCGCCCACACCATCCACACTGATCCTTGTGCAAAGCCCAGATGCACGCACTCTGCTTCCACCTTGTGGATGTCACCTCGCCTGGGCGTGGAGAATTCACAAGTCACCTCAATATTTGGAAATGTCTCCTCCAACTCCTGCAGGGAGAGGCCACGCACGTATACGGGTAATGAGGCTGCAAGGAGGACGCGGCTCCCAGGCCCAGTCTGGCTGAACCACCTTGGGTTTGGACTAAGGATCAGGTCACTAGGTTTGGGGATTTGAGAGGTTCAGGGTGTTTCTACCATGAGTTTTGCTGCTCTGAGAACTCTCCCCTGTCTGCACCTGGGAAACCACAGGACGGAATGGTGGGGAGGCCTCATCTACCAGGTCGTTTAAGCAGAACCCCAAGAACCACCCCAGATCCCTGCCTCTCCCTGCCTTGCTTCCACCTAGGAACAGAGCCCTGTGCTTCCATCCTCTCTCGGGCCCTAAGGTCTTCACCTTCATCAAGAGCATCACCTCTCACCTGGACCAATGCAATAGCCACCCCCAACCATCTCCTTGCACCCTGACTCTCGCTGCCCCCAGCCAGCTTCAGCACATTTATCAGAGATCTTTCAATGATTCAACCAGATCTCACCATTGTCTGGCCTCAAACTTGCCAATGCTCCCAAACACTCTCAGAAGAGAGCTCACTCTCCTGCCCAGGACCTGCCTCTCCCGCCCCAACCTTTGTTGCCTTTAGCTCTCCCTCTCCTGGTCACCCTGCACCAACAGGCCCATTCCTCTCCATCCTTTCTGCAGGGAGGGAAACTGAGTCAGCCTGGACCAGAGAAAGAACGTAGACTGAGTTTGGGCTCGAGCAGGTTCATTAGTCTCTCTGTGCCTCAGTTTTCTCATCTGCAAAATGGGTATAAGAATCAGCCCCACCCAGAGGGTTGAGACAATTCAAGGAGATGATCCTTGTAAAGCACTCTGGACCTTGGACATGGCTGTCACACCACGAAGGCTCAGGTGTGTTTCACCTGCCTACCCTTAATTTCCTTGTCCGCACAATGAGGTTATTACATCTACTGACCGGGTAGCAAACAGAAGCGGGTAGGGTCAGCACTATGTCACTTTGCTTTCAAGGCCATCACTGCCCAATAAAAACAGAGTATGAGTATATTTGTAGTTAAGTCTTCCTAGTAGCCACATGAAAAACATAAAAAGAAACAGGTGAACTTAACTTTTATACACTATTTTATTTAACCACGTATAGCTAAAATGTTATTTTGACAGTTAGTGAATAGAACATTATTAGTGAGATAGTTTACATTCTTTTTTTCATAGTAAGTTCCTCAGTGTCTGGCATGTGGTATACACTTGCAGGACATCTCAGTTTGTTCTAAGCACATCTCATGTGGCTGGTGGTTAACAAACAGGACAGCAAAGTTCTGGGTGGTTCTGAGGCCTCTGGACCACTTTGCTCTAAGCCCATAGTGACTGCAGCCCATCAGTTCTGCCATAATGAAGCTGATAGATGCTCAGAGCATCTACCCACTTCACTTAGTGCCTGGTACCTAGGGACATGTAATAAAAGGTCATTTCCTGCCACTCTCCCACCAGACCCACACAGGCTGGCCAGACACCTGCCCAAGGCCAGGTCTCATCTATGGGTCTCTGGCTGCCTGACTTCAAAACAATCCAGGGCTCCCAGCTGTGCCCATCAGAGCATGGCGCCTGGTTGTGCAGTGCCAGGGCACACAGACCACAGCCCCACACCCTTTCCCAGGCCACCGGAGCTGTAGCATCCTTGCCCATGGCCATGGGGCAGAGCCAGGGGCACGTGGCCTGCTCCAGCCATCCCTCCCTCCAGACTGAGAGAACGGCCTCTTTCCTGACCTGCCACTCCAGGGAACAGCTCACACCCCAGACACCAGGGAGAGGCCACAGCTCTGCCGTAATCCCCACCCCAGCTGTCACTGTGCCCCGTCGGTCACAGCCCAACTTGCTTTCTCTTTCCGGGTGTCGAGATGGGAACTGGCAGGTTAAGAGTGTGTCTGATGGGGACGGCCCTTCCTCCCTGGCCAGGGCCACCTCACCTTCCAGGCCTGAGTCAGTCCCCATGTTCTGGCCCTTGATCATGTCCATGGTTCCTCCCTTTTGGGGTTAATTCTGTTTCTGTAGGTGCCAGTGGGGAGGATCAGTCTTGGAATGCCTGGAATGCACAGGAGCCCACACCTCTCCCAGGAACCAGCCTCCCCAGCCTCGCCCCTCCTAGAGCCCAGAGAAGGGGTCTGGCCTCCTACTGGCCATGTAGGCAGGCTGCCTCCAGGGCCAGCCAGGCCCTAAGCAGCTCCCAGGCAACCACCAAGCTCATCTTGGGGGCTAGGTGGCTCCCAGCCTCCACCTCCTTTAAAAACCGCCTGGCTGAGAGAGCAAAGGCTATCACTCCAGGACACCTGCCCTGACCCTGCCACAAAGGCACACACAGTAGGTGCAAGAAATGATTGCTGAATACGAACAACCAAACACTGATAGGACTCACTAGGTGCCCATCACCCACTCAGCCCTTTCCTGCAACATCTGCTGAAATCTCACAGCCCTGGGAGAAGGGTACCCTTATAGTAATTGGGGCACTTTTCTTAATTCTGTGTATTAGGTTATAAACTTTTGGACAATAAGGATTTACTCCTCTCTTGGTTTGGCCCTTCTGTAGCCTTCAATTCCAGGCCTTGCACAGGGTTGGGGCTCAATAAATAGGTGTTGAATTGAGCAGATATTTTATAGCATGGAAACAATTCTTATCTCTCCATTTTCCAGATGAAGATAATTGAGGCTCAGAGGGGTTAAGAAACCTGCCCAAGGTCACACAGTTGAAAAGTGGTAACACCAAGATTTGAACAGGTGCCAGAGCCACCTCCTCAGAACATGGGGGATATCGATACTATTCCACGAACAAAGTAACGGGAGATATTGGGGAGGCGGGACAAAGCAGCAAGGCGTGCACCACCCAGGGGAGGCATGGTGATTTACATCTTGTTGGCATCTTTATCAGTATAATTAAACCCAGTGGTTGAGTAACAAGCAGTGGTGGTAGCTGAGGGTGAGTCATTCTCCTAAGATGTCACCACAAGGGGCTCCCAGCCTGTCCCTCTGAACGGGCCATTGAGGGGAGGAAATGGTATGAAGAAACCCCTCCCTGGGCTACACCTTCCCACAGCGCTGACACACGGTCCCACTTTGATGCTAACAACCCATCATCAAGGTTGGTACTATTATTACTTGCAGTGTAGATAAAGAAACTGAGCCTGGGGAGGAAGGGAGAATTGCCTAGGGCCAGAAGGTCAGCGTCTACGTTGGTGACTGCTGTCACCCACCCCAGTTTTCCAGATTGTCAATATTTCTAGATATTCAGTAATTGCTGAATAAATTTTCACCTCCAGCCCCCAAACCTTGTCCTCTCTCTGCCCCTCTTACAGGACCTGGGGATAGGCCCTTCTCCATTACCAAGTCGTGCCACAACTACTGAAGCCTGTGTGCCTAGAGCCCATGTTCTGCAACAAGAGAAGCCACTGCAATGAGAAGCTCATTCACCGTAACGAAGAGTAGACCCCACTCACTGCAACTAGAGAAAAACCTGTACGCAGCAACAAAGACCCAATGCAGCCAAAAATAAATAAATAAATATATATATAAAATGTTTGCTCAATTCAACACCTATTTATTGAGCCCCAAGCCTATGCAAGGCCTGGAATTAAGGGCTACGAAAGAGCCTCCACCAAAATATAAATAAGTCCTTACTGTCCAGAAGTTTATGGTCTAATAGGCAGGATTAAGAAAAGCACCCCAATAACTGTAATTCCAAAGATTCAGATTGCCTGGGTCAGGGTATTTTCATCCATTCTGCCCCATTTAGGCCTTGTATCCTAACTTAATTGTGAAAATACAACTCAGTCCAATAAAATGCAGGGAAAGAGCAAGAAGGAAACAAAGAGATAGCATGATAATAGGAAATACAGAATAATATGGCAGGAGTAGGTCCAAACACATCATTCATTACAATAAATGTGCATGAGTTTAATTCACCTGCTAAAAGATAAGATTCTCAGGTGAGAACAGGAAAACAAAACAAAAACAAGCCAGCTCTATGCCATTTAACAAGGCACGTACCTAAAACAAAATAACACAGGAAGGTTGAGAATAAAAGAATAGAGTGCGACAGACTAGGCAACTGCTGCTTTAGCTCTTTTAAAGGAAGAGCAAGGTGCATATAACTCTATGAACAAGTTATATTGCCGATATACTTAAGGCAATCAGTGAAAACATGGGGTTTGATGGCTGCACATCAAAAGACTGAAGTCTGGGCCCTGCCTCACTGATTCTGACTTAATTGGTCTGCAACAGGACCTGGGCATCACCTTCAAAGCTCAGATGATTCTAACGTGCAGGCAGGGCTGGGAACAAGGGAATGAACCACGGTCTTGTGTTACAGGGTTAGGGGAGCAGATTGAGGAAGAATCCCCAGGTCTCTGCAGGAAGGAAGTCTTGTAGAAATCAATACCCAGGAAGCACCCAACAAATACCAGATTGACTGGTCAACTGACTGATAGGCTCCCTACTAGAAACTTCCATGGTAATTAGCTGGGTGTGGAGGAATTTACTGCCTATTAATCCTGGGGAAGTAGGTTCTAAAGTGAGAGGGCTGCTGGTGTAGTAACTCCGGCTCCATTTCATGGCTCAATCTGTTTCTGCCCAGGGAAGACCTCCCCAAAAGCGTGTGCTTTTGGGCTCTCAGTACAGACACACACACAGAAGTTCAAGCCACTTTGGGTAACACCAAGGTGTGTCTTGGAGATTTTTGCAAGGTTTAATTGGGGCTCAAGCCAATCTCAACACTCCCGGTTGTTACGACGTCATTCCGGGTTTGAGACCAGTGGACAAGGAGTACTGGCCTTGGTTTATGAAGCACCTACTATGTGCCTGATGCTTCACACATGTCACCTCCAGTTCTCTCCATTATCCTACACGCCTCTGATTTGCAGATTCAAAACAGACCTCCCACCACTGCTTACTGAGCACCTGCTGTGTGCTAGGCATTGTTCCAGGGATGTGGCAGTGAACACACAGCCTGCAAAGCCCCTGCCTTCATGAAGCCCAGAGTGGGGCAGGAATGTGGCCAGCAGCACAGCTGACAAGAGGCACAGCTGGACCTGGAAGTCAGGTCTGCATCTCCCAAACCCAGGCTCTTTCTATTCTATCCACCAGGCCCTCCATCCCTGCCTTTAGCTTCAGCTTCCCTCTCAGTAACATGGGGCTTTTGTTGCCCAGTTTATAGTTGAGAAGAGTCAAGCTCCTTATCCGGAGCAGCAGGACTGCAGCCCTCTCTGTTCTTGGTGACATAAACTCAGAATCCTTCCTCAACCTTCAACTAGAACCAAAAAGTCTCCATGCCCAGGATGGAGAAGTGAAAACCTTAAAAGCCATGAGTCTGAAATCTGAGCCCAGGCTGCTGGCGCAGCAAAGAATTCTGCACATGACTGTTTTCCTGCAGCTGCTCAGCCTTCCAGGGTCAGCAGGCCTTGATGGGGTGGAGCTACTGGCCAGTGAGCAGCCCATTGTGCATTTATCATATAAGACCTGACAAAACCTCTGCCCAGGAAAGAATGGGTTGGTGAGCAGCTGGGACACCCTACCAGCCAGCTCGCCTGCTCCCAGCTCATAGCAGCTGAGACTCTGAAACTCTGAGCCTCACCTGGAAAAGAGAGATGAGGGTAGTATTATCTAAGAAAGACAATACAATCATAATTTAGGGATGTTGTTCCAAGCTAGGACTCAACCTCAGAGGTTGTCATGTGTTCACACCTTTCCCAGTTCCCATCCTGTTGTCCCCTCCCCCACTTCTGAGACTCTCCCTTTGTGTCTCTCCATCCAGAACCCTCTGCCTTGCCCTCCATTTTTTAAAAAGATAAATAAGTAAATTTATTTATTTATTTAATTTTTGGCTGTGTTGGGTCTTCGCTGCTGCACATGGTTTTTCTCTAGCTGTGGTGACGAGGGGCCACTCTTTGTTGCGGTTCATGGGCTTCTCATTGCGGTGGCTTCTCTTGTTGTGGAGCATGGGCTCTAGGTGCACAGGCTTCAGTAGTTGTGGCACGTGGGCTCAGTAGTTGTGGCACACCGGCTGTAGAGCACAGGCTCAGTAGTTGTGGTGCACGGGCTTAGTTGCTCCGCGGCATATGGGATCTTCCCGGACCAGGGCTCGAACCCATGTCCCCTGCATTGGCAGGCGGATTCTTAACCACTGCGCCAAGGAAGCCCTTGCAGCCTGTTTATGGAGCACACAGAAGATGGGAGATGGGACAGGGGACTCTCTGCTCAAGCCCTCCCATGCAGGAAAGGGAAGGGCTCCACCTGCCTGGAGGCAGGAAGGGGCACCTGGGGCCTCCCTCCCCAGGCTCAGGAGGATGGAAGACAGAAGACCCGTCAAAAGCAGAGAGAACAAAGACCAAGGACCATTTCTGTCTTCCCACTCCTGAGACAGGCCAGGGCAGGCAGGCTGGGAGAGTGGCAGGTGGCACTGGCAACGCCCCGCACAGCCCTGCCTAGAGCGGAGAGGAGCTGGGACTCCTGGGTCCTCCTCCCTTGACAAAGAGCTTTGGAAACGCTCCCAAAGGCAGCTTCTCCCCAAGCCCCCAGGGCCCTCCAGAGGTCCCTCACCCTCCTTAGAGTGTTGCCTAAAAGGTATGAATTGAGCTCAGCCTCTCCCCACAAAACTCCCTGTCCCCAGATGAGTGCCCTGACGGTGCCTGAAATGCCACCATTAGCAGCCATTGTTATAGGTTCAGCTCTGTTCTGTTCTGAGTCTAATTTACTAGGTCTTGTTCCTTCTGCCAAGCGAACTGGGCAAGTGAGGGCAAAGCCAGAGAGAGGAGAGGCGGAAAGAGCTGCTGGGCGGAGTCAGGGATACAAAACCCAATAACTCCACCATCTGGCCTGCAGCAGTCCCCAGAGACAGCTGCCACCAGCCCCAAGTACAGGTGGGGAGACCTAGTTTCCCTCCCCAGGGGCCCTGACCCCCAGCATCAGCCATTTGTGAGCTGTGAGCCCAAGGTGAGTGCCTTTACTATTGGCCTCAGTGTTACCCTCTGTGAAATGGGACACCACCACCAACCTGGCAGGCTCGGTGTCAGAATGAGATGTTATAACGTCCATGGCCATGCCGGAAGCACAGTAGGTGTTGAGAAATGGCTTTGTGGACCACTCGGTCCTGGTCACCCACATGGTGGGAGGTGGGCTTTGCTGACAGGCCCCTCCCCCAAACTGTTCAAGCTTTCCAGCTGTCACTGATCAGTGCATGAGTGTCTCTCCATGTGTCTTCTTTTCTTTTTTGGCTGTGCTGTGCGGCATGTGGGAGATTAGTTCCGTGACCAGGGATTGAACCCACGCCCCCTGAATTGGAAGCCCAGAGTCTTAACCACTGGACCGCCAGGGAAGTCCCTCCATGTATCTTCTTTTTTAAAAAAATATTTTATTTATTTATTTGGTTGCGCCCGGTCTTAGGTGTGACACATGGGCTCCTTTGTTGCAGCTCCCTGGCTCCTTAGTTGCAGCATGAGAACTCTTAGTTGCGGCATGCATGTGGGATCTAGTTCCCTGACCAGGGATCGAACCCGGGCCCCCTGCATTGGGAGCTCAGAGTCTTAACCACTGCGCCACCAGGGAAGTCCCCCTCCATGTGCCTTCTTAAGTGGGGGTCCATGTGAATGCTGGGGTGAATGAATGAGAGTCAGCTGATCTCCTGCCGCACTTGGGCTGCAGCCTCCACAGCTGGAAGAAGACCAGCTGCCTGGCCACCTCTGGTCTTAGCACCATCCTCACCTTTAACAGCAGTGTGTGATTACCAATATTGGCTGCTATGATTTACTGACCACTCACTGTAAGCCCTGGTCTGGGGCTGGGCCCATCACAT
The DNA here is from genome assembly GCF_026419965.1 of Kogia breviceps. Taxonomy (NCBI): domain Eukaryota; kingdom Metazoa; phylum Chordata; class Mammalia; order Artiodactyla; family Physeteridae; genus Kogia; species Kogia breviceps. The sequence goes on from NC_081323.1 coordinate 56,872,148, forward strand.
GCATTATCTTGCTTGATCCACTAGTGACTTCACCAGCTGGGTGTTCCTGCATCACTCCCGTTTCACAGATGAGGAAACTGAGACTCAGAGGTGTTACCTGACCTGCCCAAGGTCACACAGCTTAGGAGAGACAGAGCTGGGGCTTCAACTCACACCTGGATGACATCAAACTCTATGCTTTTAACCACTGAGAGGCCCAGCATACCCCAGCTGGCTTCCAGGAGGACACGCATCTCTTTCACCAGCCTCCAAAGCCTTGGACCCTGCCTCCCACATAGGGCACCCCCACCATGAGGACTGGGCCATTCTTGCAGGACTGTGCCCAGGTGAGGTCAGGAAGCGAGGCGAGGCTGCTGGGTGCTTATTGGGGCCCAGGCCTGTGTGGAGGGGCAAAATTAGCCCCATTTTACAGATAGGGAAGCTGAAGCTCACAGTGAGGCCAAATTTCTTTGCCAAGATCAACAGGCAGAATTCAGTCTAACTCCAGAGCTGGATCTAACCACTCCACGTCTCCCGATGACAGGGCAGACACCTCCCCAGGAAGTCCTCCCTGATAGCCCAGGTCTCCCCGTAACCCTGACAGCCCTCACTTCAGACCAGTCAGGGAGCACCAGAGCCATCAGGCTGGAGACCTCGTCTGTCCAGCTCTATGTCCCCCCGCACCAGGCTCCCATCACTACCACAACACAGTCCTGTAACCACACTGGTAATTAAGCAAAATTCCATCAAGTGCAGAGAGACTGTCAATGTCTCTTCCACATCCACCCCCACCGCCCGGGAATGGTACCCCTGGAGTTGTGCAGTGCACTGTCTGTCCATCACGGCATCCAGCTAAATCCCAGATGCATAGTAGGTGCCTATTCAAATTTATTCAATAGTTATAATCATCATAGCTGCCGTGGACTGAGGCTTCCTTTAATTCTCAATCCTTCCCTGCATTATTTCATTTAATCCTCATGCCAACGATATCACCAGGCAGGTACTACTTTTATGCCCATTCTACAGGTGAGAAAACAGAGGCTCAGAGAGGTCAAGCAGCTCTCCCTAGGTTGCACAGCCGGGAAGCAGGGGCTGGCTGGAGCTGTACTCTCAGCCACAAAGCAGGGCGGTAGGACCAGGGCCCCTCGAGACCCTCCCTGCTGAGCTGAATACTATCCTCAGTGACCTGCACCATCAGGCCTGACCCTGTCATTAGTTCAGGTGTGCACACCAGTTCCCACACCTGTCATTAGGAACCAGGGCAATGAGAGCAGCTGAGTTCACACCCAGTTTCAGCTGCTAAAAGGCTGACAAACAGAGAGGGGTGGTTTTGTCCAAGGGGGCTCTCTATTCACTAATTTCTGTTCACTTGTGCAGTCCAAAGTCCGTGACTGCTGGGTGTGAAGGTCGCAAGTCCTGGTTCCTGGATCCCCTTTGCTGGGGACAGGGATGCTGACCCTCAGGCTGGGTAATTCCTATGTGCTGGGGGCATTCTCTCCGTTGTTACATGTGCTCCTCCCAGCAACCTTATGCAGAAGACATTAGCACCATCCCTGCTTTGCAGACAAGGAAACTGAGGCTCAGAGAGCTTTCTGCCCACAGCAGATGTAGCAGAGCTGGGACCAGAGGTGAGGAGCTCCTACCCTCCTCAATGCTGAATCTCACTGGCAACCCCGCCCGCCTTCCCCCAGACAGAGGAGGAGGGCCCCAGAAAACTCAGGGTGCAAGAATAACTTGGGGGTCAGCACCCTGTGACCAGCAACCACATCTTAGAGTTACAGGTACAGGGCTATGCACTGGGTAACACTCAAGAGATTCTTGTTGACAGAATTGGGCAAGAGGCAACCCCCCACCCCACAATGTGGTCCATGAACTTGTCCCCGCCAAGGGGAAGGGGCAGAGGAACATGTTGGGCTGGTAGGACCGTGGGCACCTGGCTCCTACCCAGGGCTGTGACTGTGCGGGGCCACGGGGGTGTGAAGGAAGAGTCTCTCACCCCATCTTGGGGAGAGAATCAGAAAGGCTTCCTGGAGAAAGAGACCTCTAAGCTGAGGTCATTCAGCCAGGGGCAGAGGGTGGCTGCTTGGGGCCAGGAGTACTGAGAGGGGCAGGACCTGTGTCCTTGCCACCCTGAGTCCCCGAAGCTGTAAAGGATGGGAATTCCTTCCTTCCTACCCTCTGCTGGGAAGGCCAAGACCCTCCCAGCTTGTCTGGATTCATTATAACTTTTGTTAGGTCCAAGCCCAGCCCTTGGGGAACTGGATGGATGGAGAGCTGGGGGAAGAGGGAGCTTGAGGGACGGCGGAGGCAGAGGGCAGGGCGAGGCTGGCCCATCTCCTGGTGTGTGGGTGTGTGCGTGTGTGCAGGACTGGAGGGGCCCCAGTCTTGGTGGAGGGAGAACAGAATAGTCCTCCGTGCCTGGCACGGAGCATTTGATTGTGCAACGTCTGAAAGAACAGTTCAGGGACTGGAGGGGACCCCAGCTGGGTTTGAGAGCCAGCTGGACTCAGCCACAGAGGAAAAGCATGCCGGGCCCCGCCCATTCCCTGAGGAGGTGAAAGACCCGGGGAGGCCTGTGTCTGCGTGTATATGGGTGGGGGCGGGAATCTTGGGAGGGGAGGGGAAGAAATGTCTCTGAGCTTGAAACAATGCAAAGGCAGTGGGATCACGGGACAGGGGAGTTTCTGAAAGGACTGGAACTCAAAGAAATGGAAGGCCCACACTCGCCACGCCGGTGCCCAGGCCACCTGCACCTGTCAGACAGGTCTGCCTGGACTGGACCACAGGGGCAGGGTGGGAGCCCAGGACGCAGTGTCCTCGCTTTCATCTGGGGCCTGGGAGGGAGTGAGGGACTGCTTCCGGTGGAGGGGCTGTCTCAGGTGAGGGCACTTTGGCGTGGATACTCCCAGGCAGGTGGGGTATGCAATTGCTGATTTCCCCACCTGCCTGAAGCCCCTTGTCGAGAGAAGTCTGGTAAAGGCTCCCTCCCAGCTAGGAGGCCCCGTTCCATTTTCCTCAGACAGAGGACAAGGCAGGGTCTGATTCTGCTCCCACTCTCCATCTCAGCATCTCCAGTTATGAAGTGAATACATTAGGCTTAAAACCGACGTGGGCTGCCGTTTCAAAGCAAACACATTGAGACACGTTATTCCCTTCCCAGGCAGCCCTGAGAACCCGAGGCTTAGAGACGCCGCCAGTTTCAGGGCTTTGTGATTTCTCAGAGGGCAGCCACGCCCCTGAGAAATCACGCAGGGAGAAGGCCCCATCATCTCTCAACCGATGCGCAGACCCTGGGGCGGGTGGTGGACACCTGGGTGCCTCAGCCCAGGTTCCCCCAACCCGACCCCCACACCCACCGGTTCCCCTGGACCAGGTTCTAGAGCGCAGGACGGCAGATGCTGGGAAGTGCTGCCGCAGGTGGCACAACCCCACCAGGCGCCCCCACCCCACCCCCGCCTGCCTAACGCCAGGAGCACCTGCGCGCTCTCCAAGCAGCACTGGTGAACGCCCGCCACTCAACGCCTCACGCTCCATCTCAATTTCACGGCCCGGGTGCGCCCCTAGACGATGCTTCTTAGGTCCCCTGCGCACCCCACTCCCCGGCCTTGGGTGTAGCGTCCTCCAGAGGACACACCACTCTCCACTCTGGAGGTGCTTCCTGGCCCAGGAAGACCCTTGGCGCAAGGGCGACCCCGCAACACCGAGGTCCCCTGTACCTCCAGCTAAGTTCCTCGCCCTCTAAGCACCCAAGCCAGTGCTCTCTGGGCTCCTAGAACTCTCCGGTGCCAAACAGCGTGTTCTCCCTCGGCGCCCCCAACCCATCCGCATCCCCACCTTGGCGGTGCTTCCCAGCTCAAGGGTGGCCCTCGGGCCCCGCGTTCCCGCGACTCGCGCACTCCTGGTCCTCCCAGGGCAGTCTTCCTGCGCACCCCCCCATCCCCCTCAGCCCTCGAGGCCCGGCTGTGCCCCCCACGCCCTGGGCGGTACATCCCGGCCCAGCGAGCCGCGAAGCGCGCTGCGCATGGGCGCCTCTTCACCTGCGGGTCCGACCCGTGGGGCTGTATTTGCCTTTGTTTCTCTTCTTGAAGAGCGAGTTCATGGTGGCGCTCGGGGTGGGCGGGTGGGACGTCGGGTCGCGGCGCCGGGCTGGGCACTGGGCTGCGGAGGCCCCGGAGCGCACCAAGAGGCGGGCAGCGGGCGCAGGTGAGCGAGCCGCGGCACTGGAGCCCCGACTGCTGCGCGGCGGCGGCGCGCGGTCACTACTCGCGGGGGGCGTGGCGCTCGCAGGCCACTGGCTCTCCCGGCCGCTCCCGAGAAGGTGGTGCGTACCTTCTCGGAGGAGGGGCACCAGGAGGGCGGGGCTTCCAGGCTCGTTAGGCGCCGGGCCAGATCGAGTGGGGCGTCCGCTCCGGGCTGGGGGTGGGGACACCGGGTCTTGTCAGGACACAGCCCACCGCCCAGCACGGACATTCGACATGCTGGGCAGGCGGGCGGGGGCTCGCTGGCTACTTTCCCGAGCGTGCTCAGTACCCCCCTCACCCCCGCACTCCGGGCCTGGCGCCCCCCAACTGAGGGCCCCATCTGGCTCTCTGCTGCCCCTCTTGGGCATCAGCGCTCCCTTCTCGTTGGCTGAGCCCAGGTGGGTGCAGACACTGGATGGGTCTCTATGCCTCGGATAGCTAGCGAATTACATTCAGGTGGTAGCAGTGTCGATGGCAATTGAGAGAAGGGAGCTCTGGAGTGCGCCTGCCTGAGTTCAAATCCTGCCGCTACAGTCAGCTGACTCCATGGCAAGGCTTCTTGCCGTTCCCAGCCTCAGTTTCCTTATTTGTCAAACAGTGATAACAACTGCCCCCATCCCATAGGAGGTTTCTGTAGTTAATTCACACAAAGCACTTAGCACAGCGCTGGAAGTGCCAAGTTAGACTCTGTGCCAGCACAAGTCCAGGTTAGACCGTGGCCCCGTTGCGCCGTGTGCCAGTAGAGAAGGCTGCAGCTAGCAGACAGTGAACTGAGTCTGGCGGTGAGCCAGAATGGGGCCCTGGTAGCGGGGAGGGTTCAGCACCACTCTGGAGGGCGCTGGGGGTTCTGAGCCCAGCTGGGAAGGAGGAGCACACAGTCCCCCGGGAGATGCCAGAGGCATCGGAGACAAGCTATGGCCAAAGGGCTCAAATGGGGAGCAATGAGGTCTGAGGGGCAGAGAAAAAGGGGCCCCCACTGGGTATCCAGAGTCCTCAGGGCAGTCCCTTCCCCAGCTGTTTTTTATTTTAAAAATAAGGAGGTTGGTGGGGAAGTTGATGCCTACAGGCTTTTCCCGTCCCAGACCCCAGAGCATCTGAGAACAATGTCCTTTAGGCCATTGGTGTCCCTGCCACCAAAGGACTTCAGTTTTTTTTGTGGTTTTTTTTTTTTTTTTTTTTTGTGGTACGCGGGCCTCTCACTGTTGTGGCCTCTCCCGTTGCAGGGCACAGGCTCCGGACGCACAGGCCCAGCAGCCATGGCTCACGGGCCCAGCCGCTCCACGGCATGTGGGATCTTTCCAGACCGGGGCGCGAACCCGTGTCCCCTGCATCAGCAGGCGGACTCCCAACCACTGCGCCACCAGGGAAGCCCAGGACTTCAGTTTTGAAGTGTTACAGAGACTTTAGGAAAACCTTATTCCTAAGGGGGCATCTGCGGATGGGCTTAAGCGGGTCTGTGAATCCTCTTACAGTTGTTTTCAAAATGTGTGTGTCCAAATGTGCATTTTGGGGGGGAGGGTCTATCTCTTTCAACGGGTTCATTCATTGACTCATTTAACAGACATGAACACTCTCCCAGCCTTGGCTGCCTGGTTCTGCTGCATTGATGAGGAAAGGGAAAAACCAAAAAAACAGCAAAGAGCCTTTCTCTTAGGGAGGGGGAACCATACATATTAATAATAATAGTAATAATAATAATAAATTGACAACCTCAAATTGTTAACTTTTCAAAAGGGTCTGGGGACCTAAAAAGGATAAAGGACGCTGGAGGGTGCCACAACTCAGGATCTCCAGGGGTGTTTGTAAAATGCAGATTCCAGGGCCTTGACACCCCCCCACCCCCAGCTCCTGACTGGGGAGCGCAGGAAGGGTCCCAGGAATCTGAACTTTTAGCAAGTGCTCCTGGTGGTCCCTGGCCTCTTATGAGAAGCCAGGAGTGAGGGATCCTGCCTGCAGCCCCCCACCTGCTCAGGTGGAGAACCCTGAACATACCTTCCAGTCAAACCTAACCTTTCTTTCCCCTCTGAACTTGGCTCTGCCCAGCTCCTCTCTCAGATGCCCCTCCTAGGTAGGGAGTCCCTCACAAGGCAGCCGAGGGCTTGAGCAATTCCCTCCATCCTGAAGGGACTTCCCTTCCCAAGTCTGAGGTTAGGACGGGGCTTGGCCGGCACCTAGAGACTGCAAGTCCAGCCAGCCGACATTGGGAGCAGGTGTCAGGGAGGAGCCAAGACTTCAGCACACAGGCTGGACAGGCACGGGACCTGGGGTCTACAGAAGCCCGAACTGTGGACAAAGCTTGCTCACCCAGGACCCCTTCCTGCACCCCAGGTGAGCCAAAGGGCTCAGGAAGGAACACTGTCCATCACCCTGCTTTATGGCACAACCCTGCGTGGAAACCCTTTTCCTTCCTTCTCCGGATTACCTTTCCCTTGGAGGCTAAACCTACCTTAGGGAACGTTCATGGCAGTAGTGTTGCCAGGGAGGAGACCCCGGAAATAACCTGCTGGCCACTGGGATAAGGATCAGGTGGTTAAATACCCCAGGGCATATCTACACCGGGAAGACCATGCAGCTGGAAAAGAATGAGATGTCATATATGTAGTCAGGCACCAGCAGCAAAGTGTGAGGGAGAAGCAGGGAATGTATGTGCATATACACACAGAAAACTTCTGGAAGGATCCACAACAAACTGTTAGCCATGAGTCCCCTCAGGAAAGAAATCTGAATTTTCATTATATGCTTTTTTATAGTGTTTGGATTTTATTTTATTTTTTAAAATTTCCTTTGGATATGATTTTTATATGTGCTTAGATTGCTTTTCCAATGGCTTTTTTCAGCTACTCTTTAAAAACTCATTTCAAAATGACCCAGGCCTGGCATTCCCTCTTCCCAGAGCCTTCCCTGCCACCCCTTCCCCACTTTGTGCCCCTCTGTCAGTGCCCACTCAGTACCACACTCTGTGGTACTAACCTCCTTCCTTGTCGGACATTCTGACTGGACTGAAAGATACTGGTTGATAAGGATTTTGGAAGATATAACACTTGGGCAAAATAGAACCCATGCTGAGGAAAGAAGCCTCTCTACCTTCAAGTTGCTGATAGTCGAAGGCCAGAGACAAAGATACAACAACTACAAAGCCAGACTTCCCTGGTGGTCCAGTGGTTAAGAATCCGCCTTCCAATGCAGGGGACGTGGGTTCGATCCCTGGTCAGGGAACTAAGATCCCACATGCCGTGGGGCAACTAAGCCCATGCGCCACAACTAGAGAGGCTGCGCGCCGCAACAAAGGACCCTGCAGGTTGCAGCAAAGATCTCACATGCCGCAACTAAGACCCGATGCAGCCAAATTAATTAATTAATCAATTAATTAATTAAAAAACAAAAACAAAGCCAACTGAGATAAGTCTGGGGAGAAGAGAATTATCAGAGCTCTGAAGATGGGGAGGAGGGGGAGCAGCCTGGGGATTCCTGAGGTGGAGTCTGTGCTCATTCCTTTTCAGCTATGTGAACAGCTTTTGGGCAGGTCATTTTGTCTCTCTGAGCCTCAGTTTTCCTCATCTGTGGAATGGGCACAGCTACAGCATCCACCTCCTAGGGTGAGATCCCATGTGTTAAGCACTTGGTATGCACCCTAGCACTGAGAGAGGGCTCCACAAATGGGAGGGGATTACCTCTGCAGCTGAAGGCTCGTGCTCGTGGGGTTGAGGGTTACAAGCAGTTATAGGAACTCCTCCAAAATGTGTCAGAACTCTGGACTTCTCCAAACTTTCATATCTTCCTTCTCCCCACCTCCTAGAAAAGTGAAATTTGGCTTTTGGGAGGGAACCTAAGTAGGCACCTTCAGGTTAGCAGGCTTGTAGCTCAGCTGCTGAGCGACAGCTGTGACACATGATTTAATGCCATTTCTCGTTTATTGAGGACCAACTCCATGCCAGGCAACATGGCATGTGGCCAACATGCTTCAACTGATTGACTCTCCCCAAGGACCCGTACCGGTGAAGCCTTCCCAGCCCTCCCCGCCCCAGGGAGGAAGCTCTCTTATCTCATGTTCCAGGGAAGAGCACTGAGAGGCCCCGTGCCCAGCTGGGCTGGTTCCTGGGTTAGCCTGCTCTGGCCCCGCGCTCTCAGACTCCCACCTGCCTCCACCCTCCTGGGCTTGGGCATAGGGGCCAGGCTTCCGCTGACTAGGCTGGGCCCAGCCCAGGTGCTTCAGGGAGAATTAGCAGATTTAGGGAGGAATTTGAGTTGTGTTGCACCATCCCTCCTCCCTCCAGTCTCTAAAATCTGGCTTCTGAGCTGGTGCTGCTGTGTGTGTGTGTGTGTGTGTGTGTGTGTGTGTGTGTGTGTGTGTGTGTGTGTGCACGTGTGTACACACGTGTGCACACTGCTCTGTGGGCAGGCCGGATGGGGTGGGAGCTGTGATCTGGCCCGGTGAATCCTCCTCTGGGCAGATGGGATTTGTTTGCTTCCATGGAGCCCTCTTATGCCAAGTGACTCATCTGCTCTGCCTGTGCCGTGGGGTGGGGTCTCGGGGAGAGTGTTTGCTTTCCTGCGGTTTACGTGGTGGTTAACCTCACGGAGATGGTACCTGTAGGGCCATCCTGTTCCCTGGCAACCAGGCTATCCTTGGCCCCTGAACTCTGTCCCCTCCCTACAGCTGGGTCAGGCTGCTGGCTCCCAGGAGGCCACCACCTTCTGAAGGGTCACCCACACCCTTCCTATTTGCTATCATTGTTTCCCCAGCAGCTGGAGAGGTGCTCACTCACTCCCTGTCTGGCTCGGGTGTTTCTGTGAACCAGTTTGAAACAAGAAGGGCAGCATTGCCCCAGTCCTGGAGAGAGGGGTGTGCAGGACCAGAGGCCTGTTTCTTACCACAGAGCCTTCTCCTCCTAGGGTGGAGGCCCAGCCCATTCTCCTGCAGACAGTCATTCTCCCATCTCCAATGGTATGGCCTCACCCCAATCTGGGGAGCATTTAAAAATGCAGATTCCAGGGTCCCTCTTCTGAGATTACAGGTGGGTGGGTCTTGGTAGAGCCCAGGAATCTGCATGTTAACAAACACATACTCCCTGAGATGCTGACGCGTGTGGGTTTCTGGGCCACCCTGAGAAACACAGCTGTGAACAGAAAGAGATGCAGCACATGCTCAGGCCCTGGTCTATACCTGCCTGGGAAGAACCCACAGGCTGTAGCTTGAGGCCAACCTCTGTTTGAATCCTGGCTCTGCCATACAACCAGCTGTGTGACCTTGGGTAGGTGGCTTAACCTCTCTGAATCGGGTTTCCCCATCTGTAAAATGGGGATGAGCCAGCGCTCGATGATGTGTGCAGAGCACCTGGCATGGAGGTCCCTCTCCTCCCTGCCCTCCAAGGGGACAGGAGGGGGCTGGCCCAGCTTCACCCTGTGTTTTATAACATGTATTTACTTTTCTTGCAAAGCAATGCAGGGGATGGAAAATCATGTTGGCCCTCCAGCCCACATGGGCTGACACACTCAGCCCTGGGCTGGGGGCCTAGTGAGCTCCCCACAGCCCCCCTGGGACCAGAGGGGAGGCTGGGCCCTGGCAGCAGGGACAGGAGAGGGTCCATGGTGAGTCACCCACTCGGCCTGCCCCTGAGTCATCCCCCAAGAATGTGCTTCAGGCCCCGACCGGCTCAGGGCCTCTGGAAGGCTGCCCCATCCTGGCCACCTCTTCACTGCCTGCCAGGCAGCCCCACTCTGCTGCTCCCCAAGGGAGCCACTGCTCAGATGACCTTCCTGCTGGCCCTCTCTGGATGCAGGTGTGCACCTGTACACCTGTGTCTGCTGTCAAACTATTCAAACAGCTCCTGACCAGTGGTTGAATAGGGGCTACGCTGAACCCCCAGTTGTCCTGGCCACCCTGGCTCTTGCCCCAGGACCCAGCCACTGAGGGGTTAACCCTCTGCTCAGCAGGGGAACTCTTGGACCTGGCCTCACCCACAGGCTGGCATCCACTCTGGCCCAGCCAGACTGCCCCATCATCACATCTTGAAGATCCAGGCTTCATCTTGAACCCTGGGTGGCTTTCCAGCACAACCTACCCCACATCTCTGGACACCTCATTTCAAGCCCATCCCTGGGCCTCTCAGATCAAGCTGTGAGGGCCACCCAGTGAGGAGGTCACACTGCCAGGGCATAGAGTGGAGCTGGGTGGGGCCATGGGGCCAGACAGGCTCTGCCAGGCCTGGGATCCTCGCAGGACAGGTTACCCAACCCAACCGCAAAACTCCCCTCCCCACGACCAAGCCTACTTCCTCCTGCCCTGCCTGCCAGGGCTCATGCTGCCCAGACCGGTGGGGCTACATTTCTGGGGCCAGTGTGTTACAGCCCCTGGGAATGGCCCAGGTCAGGAGGTCAGGACCCCATTCCCTCTTGTGCCTGGGGGCCTGAGTAATGGCCAGGCCAGGCCACAGGGGAGAGAATATGAAATCAAATCAGGTTTTAGCTTGAAGCCAACCTGGATTTGAATCCTGGCTCTGCCATGCGCCCAGCTGTGTGATCTTAGGCAAGGGGCTTAACCTCACTGAACCTCAATTTCACCATCTGTAAAATGGGGAAGAGCCAGGGAGCTAAGATGTCAAGTCCCAGCTCCTTCATTTCCTAGCCGTGTGACCCTGGGGAAATGTCTTCAACTCTCTGAACTTGGGTTTCTCCATCTGCAAAATGGGAACTCTCTGGCACCTGCTCCATAGAGTCTTAAAAGGAGTCAGTGAAGTAAGACACATAACAATGACAGATGATAACAACTTCTGTTGAGCATTTACTATATGCCAGGCCCTGTGCTAAGTGCTTGGCTCAGAGGGTCAGCACTGTGTTTTCTAGCTTCGTTGAGGTGTGATGGACATACAACAGAGTGTGTATATTTAAAGTGTACCATCTGATGAGTTTTGACACAAGCACACAATGGTGAAACCATCGCCACAACAAAGATGACAAACTGGCTCTCTTCCTCTCCCCATTTTTCAGATGTGGAAACTGAAGCTCCAAGGCATTCAATGCCTGCTCAGGAAGGTCAGGAGGGGCCTCAGGATTTAAACCCTACGGTCTAAGCCAGCACCCTTGTCTCCACCTCCACCACCATTCAGCAGGTGCCAGGCACAGAGTAGGGGCCCAGTGTCATGTTGAATGAATGAATGAATGAGTGAACGAGAGGGTCACTGCACCATGGTCCTGGGGAAGATCCCCAGAGGAGGACCAACCAAGGGCTAGTAGGTCCTGAGTCAGGACCTTGGTGGAAGAGAAGGGAGTCATTCGTCCATTCGTCCAATATTTATTGAGCACCTACTGTGTAACAAGTCCTGCTCTAGGCACTCAGGATACAAGTGGAATACAATGGACACATGTTCCTGCCTTCAGGGAGTTGGCGGCAGAGGATTGGGGTGGGGGACTGTCTAAGTATGAGGTCCCTGGTGGATGATGGCACCTCTCCCATGTCCCCAAGGATGGAGCACCCCAGGCAAAGTCACAGACTGGGGGTCCCGGGGATACTGTGAGGAAAGTGTCCAGACCCCAGGTTGAGGCTGGTTGGAGCCTCTCACTGGAGGCAGGCAGGGACCCCAGGTTCCCTCCTCCTTCTCCTCCCTCCTGAGCATCACTGATGTTTCCATGGGAATCAGGTTTCCCTGTCCCGAGGGGAGGATCTTGACCTCCTGCCCCCAAAGTGCCTCCCACATGTTCACCCATCCATTTATGGAGCACCTACTGTATACCCCGTCCTAGGGATACAGCAGCTAACAAGATACAGCCTGTATACCCTGGTCTGGGAAGAGAAAGGGATAGAAAAGCAAGCTGACAACAGCATTTAAATAAATGAAATGACTTAAATGCCCATCCACGGGGCAGTGGCAGATGAACGATGAAAGCATCAGGCTCTGGAAAGGTGGATGGGGGTCAGGAAGGTGGGGGTCCGTAGGCCTTGCAGGAAAGGAAGTCTAGGCTGTAGCAAGTGAACCAGTAGGTGCTGTGTTTTTGCCATTTGTGATTTAAACTAGAGCTGCCTCTATGTCCGCGAGTTTGCCTGTCTACCCCGGTCTGGACCTGCCCGGGCCCTTTGTCCACTCTCTCTGCTGAGGTCAAACATTCCTGCCCTGGACCCAGGAGGCCCAGTCACCACAGGCTGCCCTCCCGGGCCATTCTGTGGTCACTGGCTCAGTCTTAATCCCTCACCCGGGCTCAGGCCTCGGAACCGATGAGTCAACACAAGCCGGCTCTGGACAAACACCACCTCCTCCTGGCCCTGGGGTCCCTACTCCACACCCACCCAGTTCATCCTCTTCCCAAAAAAGGGCGCAGCCTCTGCTGGTCCAGGGATGACTCAGAGCAGCCCTGGCCAAAGGAACTTCCTGCAATGCTAGAAATATTCTGTATTTTAAGGGAGGCATGAGCCACATGTAGCTATTGAGCACTGGGAATGTGGCTCGTGCAACTGGATGTTTAATTTTGTTGTTTATATTTTTTATTTACAAGAATATATGACATGTTCATATCCATTTAATTAACTTAAATAGCTGCCTTTGGGACTTCCCTGGCAGTCCAGTGGTTAGGAATCTGCACTTCCATTGCAGGGGGCGTGGGTTTGATCCCTGGTTGGGGAGCTAAGATCCCACATGCTGTGCAGTGTGGCCAAATAAATAAACAACTAGCTGCCTGTGACTGGTGACTGTCACATTGGGTGGCCCCAGGCAGAGGGGAGAAGTGGATGGCCTGGAACCCTGGCCTCTCCTCAAAGCAGGGGCAGCTTGGGGTAGGGGCTGGTTGGGCAGCTAGGGCCTCAGGGACTGAGCTGTGGGGGTCACTTGGGGTCTGTTGAAGAGGCCAAGTTTAGCTTTCAGAGCTTGAGGCTGTCTGCCCCTAGCCCCTTGGTCTGACCCAGCTTGGTGGGCAGAATCATGACCCAGGCTGACCTCTTGATGTTGGAGTGCCATCTCCAGCACCACGGGCCAGCCTCCTTCATCCTTCCCAGACCTCTGACTCAACGCAGTCGCAGCCCTACCTCTCCCTCTGTCCGGCCCTCCTCCCCGGAGCTCTTCTGACATGGATAGGGGGCTGGCGTAACATTGAATCTGTTGAAAGGCAAGAGCGACACTCCTCCTTTCAGCCTAGAAGAGTCAGAGGCCACAGCGGTCCTGGCCCAGGTCCCCCTGAACACAGGGCTTGGGTGCAGGGGCTTTGCTTTTGGAAGTGACCCTTGGGCACGGGAGCAGGGACATGGGGGAGAGCACCCCAGGAGAGGCAAATCAACCCAGGGTACAGTCCGCAAGCTGGGCCCTGCAGTGGGCTGATGGCGGTCCCCCAAAGACAACAAGTCCAAGTCCTAACCCCCTGCAACATGGGAATGTGAACTTATTTGGAAAGAGGGTCTTTACAGATGTAATTAAACTAAGAATCTCAAGATGAGATCATCCTGGATTCACCGTGGGCCCTGCATCCAATGACAGGAGTCCTTATAATAGAAAGGCAGAAAGGGAGACTGGAGACAGAGACACATCAGCAGAGAAGGCCATGGGATGCCCAACTTAGGCAGAGATTAGAGAGATGTGGCTTGAGGAAGGAGGAAGAGGCCACAAGTCAAGGAACACAGGCTCCAGAAGCTGGAAAAGGCAAGGAAAAGGATTCTCCCCTCAGAGCCTCCAGAAGGAGCACATCCCTGCCAACACCTTGATCGTAGCCCAGCGCGACTGATTTCAGGTTCTGACCTCCAGAATTGTAAGATGATACATTTGTGTTGTTTTTTAAGCCACTAAAGAGTGTGCTGATCTGTTACAGCAGCAGTGGGAAATTCATACACGGGGTCCCTTCTTCCCTTCCCCACAGGGGACTTTATCTGCCACCATCATGGTGACTCTGGGCCAAAGGAAGGTCATGGGTGGAGGTCAGAGAGTAGGGGGTCGGGGAGTGGGTGTCTCCTTCCCCTTCCATCTCAACGCCACACTCTCAACGGAGTCTCATGGGAGATGGACCCTCTCTCCAAGCTGGCACTATTTACCACTATTTTGTTTCAGACTTTTCCAATGTGATTTTTTAAATTATTGTGATCAAATATACATAACATAAAATTTACCATTTTTACCATTTTTAAGTGCAAGTTCAGTGGCATTAAATACACTCATACTGCTGTGCAACCATCACCACTACCCATCTCCACAACTTTCTCACCTTGCAAAACTGAAACTCTGCACCCATTAAACATTAACTCCCCACTCCCCCTCTCCATGCCCTGGCAACCACCCTCCTTCTACTTTCTGTTTCTGTGAAATTGACGACTCCAGGTATCACATATAAATGGGATCATATAATATTTGTCCTTTTGTGTCTGGCTTCTTTCACTGAGCATAATGTCTTCAAGGTTCATCCATGAACCTTTCCTTCCTTTTTTAAGGCTGAATAATTTCTGCATTATCCCCATTTTAAAGGAGGGGACACTGCAGCCACATACACTGCAGGGACACTGGAAGGTAACAGAGCCAGAACTCACACCCAGGCCAACCTGACTCTGGCACCCAGTGCTCACCACTCTGCCACCCAGCCCCCTCTCTAGCTCCCTGCTGACTCCCCTGGGGCATCCTACCTTCCTTTCACTTCCTCCCCTCCTCGCTGAGAGCTCCTGGGGCTCAGAGGCTTTACTTGCCTTTGGACCCCAACTCCACATGTAGCGCCTGTTGGAATCCCAAAGCGTTTGTGGAAGTGACTGGACTTGGGGGTGAGCTGGGGGGTTGAGGTGGGTGGGGCCTGGCTGTGTGGCCCTCTGGGTGAGGCTCCCCTGGACTCAGCCTCCGCTCAGTTAAAGTTGCCCAATGACCAGGACAACCACACAGAGTTGTGCAGGCTACAACTGCACACCTGTACATGGCCACCCTGCCAATGACCCTGATGACCCTGGAAGGTCCCCAATCTAGGAGGTCTCTGAGCTCTGCTCTTGGGAGGAGGAAGAAGGAACAGGATTAGGAGTAGCCCAGGACAAATGAGATGTGATGCAGAAAGCAGACTGAGGGTTGCTGGAGCTGGGGGGAGGGAGGAAGGAGGAGTGACTGCTTGATGGGTACTGGTTTTCTTTTGGGGTGATGAAAATGTTCTGGAACTAGATAGCAGTGATGGATGCAAAGCCTTGTGAGAGTACTAAAAGCCACTGAATTGTACACTTGAAAATGGTTAAAATTTGTAATTTTTATGTTATGTATGTTTTATTATAATAAAAAAATGTCCCACTCTCTCCAGCTTCAGCACCCTCCCAGGGCCTTTATGTATTCTAGGGCCCAGATCAAGGGCCACTCGTGTCCCCACAAGGGTCTGGACTCTGGACCCTCTCACTCCCCACCAGCTCCCCCGCCCCCTCCCCACAGTGTCACATTGAGCTTTCCGAGGACATTTCCCTGCAGGATGCCTTCTGGGGGCATCTGTGTTTGGATTGGGCCCAGTGTTTTACTCAAATAAATGCATTACTGATGGCTGAATTTCCCGTGGCAGTGTCCCAACTATGGGAAGATATTCAAACATGCGAGGTGGTTTCTGGAGTCTTCAAAACCCACCATACCAAAAGGCAGCTGTGGCTCAGTCATTCTCACAGGGCAAGAAGGAAGCACCAGATAGAGGCTGAACGTCCTGCCCCTGAGACTGACTTCATGCCTCCAGTGTTCCCATCGAATCATCCCATTCTTTTGGTACCTCCTCAGTCCCGAACCAGGATGCCTGGATATCTTTGCAGCTCAGGCTGGGAAATCACATCTTCTGGGTACTTTTGTGCCAGCCCTGGGGCAAGAAGTCCTGGGTTTGAGTTCCTTACTAGCTGTGTGACCTAGGGCAAGTTACTCAACCTCCCTGTGCCTTAGTTTCCTTGTCTTTATAATGAGGATTAACACAGTTTTGGCCTTACAAGGTTTTTTGCTTTGTTTTAATTTAGGTATAGTTATATAACATAAAATTAACCATTTTTATGTGTACAATTTAGTGGCATTTAGTGCATTCGCAGTGTTGTGCAACCACCACCTCTGTGGAGTGCAAAAACATTTTCATCACTACAGGGGTTATTTTTGAGGATTAAACGTGTGAATGTTTGTAAAGCCTTAGAACTGTGCCTCATACAGCACGTGCCAAGTAAGTGCTCAAGAAACTGGAGGAGTGATTGATAGGAAAACGGAATAGGAAGCATGTGGCAGGTGGTGCTATTACTAATTCGCTTCCCTTGGCTGGAGGAGGAGGGAGTTAGGCCCTTCTAGGCCCCATTTTCCACTTTGAGCTCTCTGTACCCACGCAGCGGTCGCACCCCTTCCCCCCCCCACCCAGTGGCCTCCTCACCGGTTGCGGGTTACCAGTTGCGGGCAGGGGCGGCGCTGATGGTAGCCAGGAGACCTGGAGCCTCCCCGCAGTCTCAGGGCCTCTCTTCTGCTCCTCGTGACTTTTCTTGCCCCCAACCCCTGCATCTCCCACGCCAGCTCCTACTCCCCCAAGCTGCCACTTTCTGTGGCCAAGAAGACACGAGTGGGGTGGCCAGGATGATTCAGCCTGGGTAGAAGAGAATAATAGGAGCGCGAGCACGCCCACCACTGGGAGGAGCTCTTGCGAGCGGACCTCCCCCACTGAGCAGCGCACCAGCTCCCTCCCCAGGCCTGGCATTTACTCCAAGCATGCTGGGATCCCCAGGCGCTAGGAATGACCTCCAAGATCCTCCCACACTGCCAGGCCTGTCCGCTTAGAAGAACCACTTGGGGAGCTTGTTAAACAAGCACGTTCCCAGGCCCTTCGAGCAGTGCACGGGACTCTGCATTTCAACATGCACCCTGCTGAGGGAAGTCTTAGGAACTGGAAAGTTTGGGATAGATTGCTCCGCCCCACCTTTCCAGGTGTAAACATCCCAATTTGTGGTTACTTTGTGCCAACTCAATGCCTTTCGTGCTGTAACAACGGCCAACAGTGTGAATGCTCACTACGCGCGCGTCCTGCACTGACGCCCAGGAGGAGCATGAGTTTCCCTGATGAACCCCGGGTCCAGCGATATACCCCGGACTCCCATCTTCCGCGACAATTCCCCTTGGTGGCGACCCCAGGAGCCATGGACTGTCGTTTGCTGCCACCTTGTGGCATGGATGGGAACCGTGTGCTCCATTTCCATTCTTGATAACCTTAACCAAGAAAACGCACTGAGTACTTACTGTGTGCCATGTCCCCAGTAAGATCCTGCGGACGTGGGGCAGATGAATAAGACAGACACGGCCTCTTGCCTTTGCGGTGCTCACAGTCTCCTGGGTCAGACCTACAAATAAATAAAATGAATGAACAGATAAGGTGATTACAGAGTGTGACACACGCTAGGAAGGAAGCAAACGGGCTCTTTATCACAAGGTGCAGCGACATATTTGCTAAACAGAGCGCTCTGTCTCCCTGTGTGTACACTCTCCCTGCCCAGAACTGTAGGCCACGCAAGGGCAGGCAGCTTGTCTGACTCCCTCTTGCAAATGGGTGAAGTCACACAGTGCTGGCACATAGTAGGTGCTTAGTGAATGTCAAGTGAATGTATACACGGATGACAAGGCTGTCCAGAGCCAGCTTCTTGGCTCCTCCAGGACAGATGGGGAGAGGGAAGGGAGGGCTATGGAAGGAAGGCTGGGTCCCCGGGATCCTGGGAGGGCCGGGAGGGTTTACGTGTGAGCTAAAATGAGAAGGATGGGAAATCGTCACCCTCCCGGGGAGCCCCAGTCCACCCTGTTTTAAATTGTACCCTCACTCCGCTCGCTTCTTGAATCCCTTCCCTGGTTATTTTTTCACCTTGGTATTTTCCCCCATCTCACATAGTACTATATATTTGCCT